>NC_068938.1:71943020-73308020 GCF_016801865.2 Culex pipiens pallens | reverse complement strand
AAAATTCAAAAATACAAAAATACAAAAATACAAAAATACAAAAATACAAAAATACAAAAATACAAAAATACAAAAATACAAAAATACAAAAATACAAAAATACAAAAATACAAAAATACAAAAATACAAAAATACAAAAATACAAAAATACAAAAATACAAAAATACAAAAATACAAAAATACAAAAATACAAAAATACAAAAATACAAAAATACAAAAATACAAAAATACAAAAATACAAAAATACAAAAATACAAAAATACAAAAATACAAAAATACAAAATACAAAAATACAAAAATACAAAAATACAAAAATACAAAAATACAAAAATACAAAAATACAAAAATACAAAAATACAAAAATACAAAATACAAAAATACAAAAATACAAAAATACAAAAATACAAAAATACAAAAATACAAAAATACAAAAATACAAAAATACAAAAATACAAAAATACAAAAATACAAAAATACAAAAATACAAAAATACAAAAATACAAAAATACAAAAATACAAAAATACAAAAATACAAAAATACAAAAATACAAAAATACAAAAATACAAAAATACAAAAATACAAAAATACAAAAATACAAAAATACAAAAATACAAAAATACAAAAATACAAAAATACAAAAATACAAAAATACAAAAATACAAAAATACAAAAATACAAAAATACAAAATACAAAAATACAAAAATACAAAAATACAAAAATACAAAAATACAAAAATACAAAAATACAAAAATACAAAAATACAAAAATACAAAAATACAAAAATACAAAAATACAAAAATACAAAAATACAAAAATACAAAAATACAAAAATACAAAAATACAAAAATACAAAATACAAAAATACAAAAATACAAAAATACAAAAATACAAAAATACAAAAATACAAAAATACAAAAATACAAAAATACAAAAATACAAAAATACAAAATACAAAAATACAAAAATACAAAAATACAAAAATACAAAAATACAAAAATACAAAAATACAAAAATACAAAAATACAAAAATACAAAAATACAAAAATACAAAAATACAAAAATACAAAAATACAAAAATACAAAAATACAAAATACAAAAATACAAAAATACAAAAATACAAAAATACAAAAATACAAAAATACAAAAATACAAAAATACAAAAATACAAAAATACAAAAATACAAAAATACAAAAATACAAAAATACAAAAATACAAAAATACAAAAATACAAAAATACAAAAATACAAAAATACAAAAATACAAAAATACAAAAATACAAAAATACAAAAATACAAAAATACAAAAATACAAAAATACAAAAATAAAAACAAAAATACAAAAATACAAAAATACAAAAATACAAAAATACAAAAATACAAAAATACAAAAATACAAAAATACAAAAATACAAAAATACAAAAATACAAAAATACAAAAATACAAAAATTCAAAAATACAAAAATACAAACAAAAAAAACAAAAATACAAAAATACAAAAATACAAAAATACGAAAATACAAAAATACAAAATACAAAAATACAAAAATACAAAAATACAAAAATACAAAAATACAAAAATACAAAAATACAAAAATACAAAAATACAAAAATACAAAAATACAAAAATACAAAAATACAAAAATACAAAAATACAAAAATACAAAAATACAAAAATACAAAAATACAAAAATACAAAAATACAAAAATACAAAAATACAAAAATACAAAAATACAAAAATACTAAAATACTAAAATACTAAAAAACAAAAATACAAAAATACAAAAATACAAAAATACAAAAATACAAAAATACAAAAATACAAAAATACAAAAATACAAAAATACAAAAATACAAAAATACAAAAATACAAAAATACAAAAATACAAAAATACAAAAATACAAAAATACAAAAATACAAAAATACAAAAATACAAAAATACAAAAATACAAAAATACAAAAATACAAAAATACAAAAATACAAAAATACAAAAATACAAAAATACAAAAATACAAAAATACAAAAATACAAAAATACAAAAATACAAAAATACAAAAATACAAAAATACAAAATACTAAAATACTAAAATACTAAAATACTAAAATACTAAAATACTAAAATACTAAAATACTAAAATACTAAAATACTAAAATACTAAAATACTAAAATACTAAAATACTAAAATACTAAAATACTAAAATACTTAAATACTAAAATACTAAAATACTAAAATACTAAAATACTAAAATACTAAAATACTAAAATACTAAAATACTAAAATACTAAAATACTAAAATACTAAAATACTAAAATACTAAAATACAAAAATACAAAAATACAAAAATACAAAAATACAAAAATACAAAAATACAAAAATACAAAAATACAAAAATACTAAAATACTAAAATACTAAAATACTAAAATACTAAAATACTAAAATACTAAAATACTAAAATACTAAAATACTAAAATACTAAAATACTAAAATACTAAAATACTAAAATACTAAAATACTAAAATACTAAAATACTAAAATACTAAAATACTAAAATACTAAAATACTAAAATACTAAAATACTAAAATACTAAAATACTAAAATACTAAAATACTAAAATACTAAAATACAAAAATACAAAAATACAGAACAAAAAACTATAAATTGGAAAAATACAAAAATACAGAACTGTCAGTCAAAAACTTTAAGTCTAATTGTCTATGCAGCTCCCATAGGCATCCAGAGCAAATATTTTAGTACCATAATCGCTAAAGAAAAGTGTGCGAATCGACACAGCCCCAACCATTTGGCCAACTGACTGACTGAATGTTATCGACCACGGCTCAGTTTGGGGCGCCCAACCGGCAAATTAATCACAATAACACGCCAACTAAGCGCGCATACGTCACTTTGACGCGTCGACGCCACCGTTTGTTGTTAAAGACGTAATCGCCCACCACTCTCCTTTGCGATGGAGGATAGAAGGAGGTTAGGTAAATGCGGAACCTCGGGCATATTTGTGCGAATGTATAAATATTAGCGACTAATTGAGAACAATGTTTGCTGGCGTAATAATTAGAGCGAGGCAGGCTATGTTTATGTCATTCAGTGGGTCGGGGAATCCTTTGGAAAACGGGGTGTTTCTTTTGCCAATGTTTGTACTGAACAATAGTTGCGCATTTTCACTTGCGTCAAATGTAACAACTTTGTTCACAATCAAAGACACAAAGGCGAGGGAGTTTTGCTGAACATTAAGTGGAAAGAAGTTTTATGTTAGCAAATTATGAAGGCATCGTTTTTTACGATTAAATGACATGGTAAATACATGAAACTAGAGATGTGTGCTTAAAACATAATTCTGGAATTTCTGGAGCAAATAGTTTATATTGTATGTTTTGTTGCTCAATGAAAAATAGTTGAGAATAAAACCAATTCTACCTAAACCGGATCCTCAAAACAGTGACAGACGTCCATTGCTGGTGATTCCCATCTCCACCGCACACCAAGGACGGACAAGGAAAGGGATTTGGAAGATGGGAAGTGTTAATACTCCAATTTTTAAGAGGATAAGGGAAAATCTCCACGATATCTCGAAATAAGGTTCGCTTGGAGTGTGAAGAATAATCAAAAATAAATTCGTCAAATTAAATCTTAAACATAAACTATTGGTTGATACAACAGAAGTCAAATCAACAATTAAAATCCATCTGAATAGAGATCAAAGCATAGCGCTGCAATTCCCTGTATGTTCTGTTCCTGTTCCTGTTCTTGTAATCAAATTTTTAATCACACACTGCCACTAGCATTTAAAATCCATCGTCCATCGGCAAACAAAGCTCCAGTAATTATCACTTTCATTCAGAATTACACACGAGCGTGGCAAAACAAGGATTCTCCGGTGATATGTCGACTAAAAAAACTCTCACGCACATCTCCGGCTGCAACTGGGTGATTATTAATTGGAGCCTTCCATCCATTCAATTAACACTTTATGGGCGATCGGGTGCACTATTCTTATGCGAAAGAGCGCCTTTTCGCTTTGAAACGTTAAGCACCGAGTGTTGCCGGGGGGGTTTTTTATGGATGCGATGTTTGATACGACTGTCGAACGAGGTGTTTTAGTAGTGTACGAGGTTTTAATAGAAAAAATAAGTTATATTTGGCTCGATCGATGTTTATCTATGATGTTAATTTCGGTTATCTAATTTAGCGACCGTAAAAGTATAAAATGCTTGATGAAATTAGTTTCACTTACATTGTAGTGAATTGAACCTCTTAACGTTCAAAATGTTGTTGGACAACATGTGATTATGATTATAAATTAAACTCAATGATTATGATCAAGGCAAAACTCATTTCGAATTTGAGTAGGGTTTGAGTGTAATTCACTACATCGACGTCATCGTGCTATCTTGTCACACCCGCCATTTCGACGTTCCGAGAAAAACGCGTTTTAATGTTTGATTTTCAATAAACAAAAACAAAAACGCGCACTGTAAACAATAACCAAAACATTTTGTTTGGCTGACCACCATGTGCATTGTCCCGAAATTTGGTTGAAGTTGGTTGCTGGAGTCCCGAGTTATAATTACAAATGTTTACGGTAGTCTAACTAGTACGTGCGTCAAACGCGTTCTGTCCTAAAATCCCTTTGGTCAGTTGTCGCACTTACATCAGTTTTCAGGGAGTGACAAGATAGCATGACAAGATTGAAACTACTTTTATATGTAAAGTGACAAAAATGCACGGAGTTTTTCCGAATTTCGTTGAATATCTCAGGATTGAAATAGAATTAGTGGCATTGTGAGCTGCACAAAATGGCGTTCTTAACTCAACTTGGCCCAAATGCACATACGACAAGTTAGCACGACGGCTACGACATGTGAACACAAACACTTTTATTGAAGGCATCTGGATTTTTATTTTACAATTGGAAACGATGGCCTTGAAATCAAGTTAGATGTTTTATTAATATTTATATTTTTATTCTTAGTTACCAGTAATTGCGAAAACACGGAGAGACCGTGCCCAGAAATTTTAACAATTAAAATTGTTGATTTTACTTTCGTAAATTTTAACAAAAACGTACTTATCACTGCCAATTTTCAGTTAAATTTACCAAAATTTAGTATTAATTTAATAACCTGTTTGTTGAAAATGCTAAAGGCAAAAAGCTAACAGATTTCCCGAACTCGAATGAACGTGCTCGACTGTTAGCATTGGTTTTAGGAAAATCAAAAATTTTGTTGGTTGAATATAATTAACAATTGGTTGAATATTTAAAAGATGAACTTGGGTTTGTTTACGTCTGTCATTTGAAGTCAGGATTCGAACGAGAGCGGTCGATTTGTTGAGTTTGTGTTGTTAATTATGAAGTGAGAGGATGTGAAAGGTGAAAATTACACTATTTAGCTAATGTTGAAGTGGTAAATCAAAGTGTTGCAACTGGGGAGCTGGAATTGGTGAGTAGGTTTGTTGATGATTTCTTTGCAGGTGATAAACTATGAAGAGCAAGAGGACGACCTTCGCCATGAGGACCTCCAATGCGAGTGAGTTGAACACGTTATAAGAATGTTTGATGGAAAGAGAGGGCAGTAGAAGGGAGATGCGGGCCAACTCTTAACGGATAGAGCAGCCCGGGCAAATTTAACAAAATGTTGGTTAATCCAAGTAAGTATGGGTTTATTATTGCACAATAATTTATCTAATGTGATTCTTATTAGAAAACTGAATAATTAAAAAGCTTCGTGCTTACGACGGATCAATTATTAAATACATAGAAATGCCATATGTACGCAACGCAAAATAGAGATGAAGTAAAATATAAAAAAAAAAATAAAAATATATAAAAGAAGATAATTATTATCTTGAAAGTTTTGTTGCAATATGACTGCTCAATAAACTGGTAAGTAAAACTCAAAATATTTTTTCAGGAACCGGAGTACGTTGAATAAATTGAATCAAATGCAATGAAAGTTTGTTGCTAAAAGTAATTGTTAAATTAATGCATCCTGGTAATTGGCATTATTGATAATTCTTCTTTCTTCAATATAATTTCATTTATTTACGTTCCTTTTTTCAGTTTATAGCCGAAATTAAGAATTTTGTATTAAATTACTAATACATTTCACATGTCTATTTGCAGCAAAAGGTTCACTTTGGTGAAAATTCTGTGTCCAACCACATGAAAAATAACTAAACCTGAGACCATTGTTGATGATGATGACTTATCGGATGATTTCACAGTGATGGTAAGTGGATACAACACTTAATTTTATACAACATAATAAAAATATAAGCTTAAAACTTGGTGAAAATTTTGCTCGATTTCTATTTTTCAGGAATTCATGTTAAATTAAACATCTTTTTTAAATATGTTTAACAAAATTTGTAATATGCTTTTTCATTATTTTTAGTTCAATGCAACGTAATTTTTTAAAACATTAATCAAACTTTACATGTTTTATAACAACAGTTAAAACAAAGATTTGTTTTGATGCTCTTTAACAGTAACTTAACAACTTCATGCAAAAAAAAAACAAATTAGTACAAAACGTTAAATTTTTAGGCAGAATAAATGCGAAAATAAAAACACTCAGCACTCATTTGTGAGGCATTATTACAAAATTTAATGCAAATTCAATAAAAATATTGCTAACAACAGCTAATTATTGACTGCATGTACGAATATTTTTCTGTATTCAAGTAAGACAATTGTTAAAATATAGCTAGAAATTAGGCCCAGCCTATATCGTTAGATAATTGAAGAAAATATATATCAACAATTACATAAATTATGTCTAATTAAGAAATGTTTTGTTATAAAACACTAATAATTTGCTGCATGCAAAAATATTTCGGTTGATACAACGAAAAAAAATTGTTGAAATATAGTTGAAAAACATTTCCCAGCCAGTTTTTAACAGAATATTCCACAATATTTCAGCTGAAAACAAGAAATTTTTAGCTAATTTTCTGAAAAAAATATTCTAGCAGTCGACTGCTAGAATTTTTTTCGGCCATTTAACCAACAAAAATGGCAATTCCAAGTATTTTTTTAGTTAATTTTAATTACCGGTGGTTAGCAATTTCGGGTTAACAAAATCAACAATCGATTGTTGAAAAAAAGCTGTGTAAAAAATTAACCCATACTTTTAGTTAAATTAACCAAGATTTTCTTAGATTTGCCCCGGCCGGTCTCTCCGTGAAGAGTCACCATGGGTTCCTGATTTGAATAAAAAAAAGTATGTTGAAATTCATTATGCATCAGTTCACTTGTTTTGCAATCCATAGTTTTAAAAAATGTTGGGAAAACTCTCGTTCCTAACTCCACCAATTTGCTGATTTTCACTTTTTAAAACAGCTTATTTTATAAAACTTTGGGTAGAGCTTGCTTGCTTACTTCCTATTAAGCTATTTATCTCTCAATTTCAGTTGAAATTACTTGAACGTAAAAGTGCTTATATGGAAACATTAGAGGCATAAAGGAGTTAAATGCTGTTCCCCTAGGTATTGACGGCAAAAAAGATTTTTTGCCGTACTGTACTGCCCTTGTAAGTATAAATGTCCCATATGCATTTTCATCACGTTAGAGTTATTGATGCAGGTCGGTTCACAATCGTTTGCTTTTCAGAAGAAAAAAAAACTAAAAATATCCAGTACTTTGTGCTAGAAATCTTCAGGAAATCTATTTTTTAACGGAAACTTGACACGTAGCCTTATGTTTGGGACAAACTTATGTTGCGTTTTTCGCTGCTTGCTGTGTTTGCATATAATTTTGAATACACAAAATTTGGAAAATATTTGCGACGTACTTAGTTTTATGTCAAAATACTCAAAAAATATCACAAAATACCAATACTTTTTTGAATACCGAAAACCTGGGGTAACAAGGACGGCCGGGGCAAAACCGAATGGTTGAAGTATTTCTGCAAAGTCAAGCAAAAAGTTGTTATTCAGCCAATGAGAGTTTGTAAGCAAAGAGTGCATTCTGCTCACGTCAGTGGATGTTAACATTGGGAGTGAGCAGAATACACTCTTTGCCTATAAACTTCCATTGGCACATTTAAAAACATTTAAAAAAATGTAATTTGTAATACCCAGCCCGACACATGTTATAAAAATATAAATCATGAGAAAAGTCTTAACCCATGAATAACATTTGAAAAATAAATTGAAACCGAATCAATGTCACCCCGGTTAACAATTGCAAAAAAATGGGCATACGACGCAAAATTTTCCACATATTTGCTCTGCATTGAAGTTTTTAGTGTAAGATACTACAATTTTAAGAAAAAAAAACCGTATTTCTTTGAAAATCAAATCAAATCGTCATAATTTGCAATATGGTTGTCAAAAGATGTAGATTTCCACTACATAAAAGTATTTTTTGTAAAAAATCGAGTTTTTACAACAAAAAGTACAAAACATTTAAATCTTTAAACGCAATTTTGAGTTGTAATTGCAAATTACAAAAAATGGGGACTTATTTAAAAACGGATTTTTGTAGGCGAGAGTGGGGAGACTCGATCCCCGGGGACACTTGATCCCAAGCCTGTATCTCGTCAGCATGTGGGTAAAACAATTATCTTTGTTCTAGAAAGTTGTGCGGAATTGACTAAAATTCATTGTAGAAAACATTTGATAAATATTGAAAACACTCAAAAATTATTCCAAAAATATTTTTTATACATGAATTGTTCAATAAACATATTAACTCCAAAACCCTTACGCATTTCACGTTAAATTTATCGTCAAACTATTTTTACAAACAATTGTTTAAAAAAAATGCGTTTAGGGAGACTTGATCCCTGCATTTTTACAGTCACTGGAATCAGTTATGTGCGATACAAAAAAAGGGGATCAAGTCTCCCCACTCTTCCCTATATTTTTCACTAAAAACTCAAATGTATTGAAAATTTATTCAACATTTGACGTCTTTTGATTTCCATATAACAAATTGTGAAAATTATATTTTGTGCAATTTTTACACTTTTATACTTACTACATAATCCAGAAATATATTTTTATAATAAGTTTTAAAAGCCTGGGATGATTTTCTCTGACTAAATTAGTTTTAACAAGTTAGTTGAATGCATATAATTATTTTTGAATTGCTTGTAAAATATGTGAATTTCCCTGCCTTTTTTCGGTTTAATTTTTGAAAATATCAAAAATAAAATATAATTAACTTAAAAATTATGAATGTTCTTTCGAAGAAATAAATTTCTCTGAATTTTCATATTGTATGAAACATGAAGAGTTCTTGAATATTTTTGTTCTAGTATTCAAAAATTAACTGTACCAAATGTTTGTTATTCTGTGATACAGAATTCATTGACATTCTTTCAAACATGAGCAGTGCTTTATTCTTTTATAATTTCCTCGAGATCTGGTTTTTTGGTTAATCTTAATGTTTTTTGTAAAAGATTTTTTCTTAAAGATTTGTTGGCTGTTTAAATTTTTCATAAAAGATTAGCATTCCACTGACCATGAGCAGGTTATGAAAAATTGTTTAATGGACTACATACATGTAGAAAACCACAAAATTTCATATTACAGAAAATTTATTAAATCCACTTAAAAGATGACTTACAATCACTCCTGAAAGTTTCATGAAGATATTTTATGATTAAAGTAAGTTACAGACGATTTAAGCTGAAAATTTTGCCATGCGCAAGGCGAACTGTCAAACTTTGCGAGCGTTTTTCTCTGAACACCGAGTTGATTTACGGGTGCCACGATATCTCGAGATGGGATAGACCAAATTGGCTGAAATTTGGGGTGAAGACTCTCAAGACATATCCCGTGTGCATGAAGAAGCCCGATTTTCAAATTTTGCATTTTAAAAAAATACAAAAATCAAAAACTTTCGATTTTTTGTGTGTGTGTGTGCAACCAACCAAACCGCGGGACCACGCGGTCGCTTCTTACAAATTGAGTTGTTTCCATGTATTTTTTTTAGATCTACATTCTAAACATGCAAATAACTCGCATAGGCATTTGGAAGGTGTTAGCTCTGCCGAGCTTCGGTGACCCATTTCTACGCTGGCTAGCCGAGCGCGAGGTACTTCAGCTTTATCGACAAGCCCCGCCCTGAAGAACGTTTGGACCAATCGTATTCAAACCTTATTTAGAACTTCCGAACCCTTGTCAAATGGACAAGGACCCAGCGCGTATATAGTTGATAGTAACAGTATTCCTAATTCCAGTCATAGCTCACCAAGTCGCGATGGCCTATTGGTTAGCATTTTTGCTTACCAATCCAAAGGACGGGGGATCGAACCCCGGCTCGAGCAACTTTGATTTTTCGTTCATGTTCAGAGTTTCAAGATTTATATTTCCTATACTTTCTCGTTGGGAGCAGATGGGATTCGAACCCAGGACCATTCGCTTACAAAGCGAACACCGTGACCAGTCAGCCACGGCCGCTCCTTATCAAAAACTTTCGATTTTTTATATGAAAAACATGAAAATATTTGTATCTATTTTTTTAAATAAACTATTTGAAAATCGGCCTTCGTCATGCACACAAGACCGTTTTAACGAGTCTTCAACAAAATTTTGAGCCGATTTGGTCAAGGCAGTGCTGAGATATCGAGGCACCCGTTTTTTGAAACTGCTAACTTCATATAGCTGTATCTCGGCAATGATACAACCAAATGTCTTCAAATTTATTTTGTAACAGTTGAAAATGTATACTTCAATGTCATGAAAACAGATTAAAAAAAGTTTAAGTTTGTGCTCAAACCAACCTCTGACATTTTTGCCGAAAGTGAAAGTGTTCACGTCAAACGATCGGCCTGTTTCCTGAGAAGAACCTGGAATCTGACAATCGGGATACCACCTCGCGGCGTCTTTTGAAGATTTGAGCTTTATTTGAAGATTTGTTGTTTCTTTGTGAGAGCTTTCCATCATAAGTTGTTAAATTATTATATTCCCCTATATTATGATATTATTAAATAACCCTTTTATCCCTTCCCCATTATTCATTTCCCAATTCCCATTGTCCTCAACTTTAATTGCCCAATTCCACTTCCCTCCTAAAAATATAATTATTTGCCAATTTACACTTTCACACCACACCACAACTGATTCGGAGCGTTTGGTACGGTATGTCCGGTATACGGTACGGTATGTTCCTCCCCTGTTGATTCTGTGAAATGTGATCCGTTCATCGAATCTGTCTCTGCGGTTAATGCAACGCAGTAGGCCTGGCCGCTTTAATTTTTGCTGTACATTTTTGGGGTTACTCGGATGTACTGCAATTATTAATATTGACAAGAAAGGACTTGAGGCGTAATCTAACCACATGTTCTTCCAGGATGCTTTCTTCAGACTGGCTGCGCTTGTGTTTGATAAGATTAGATTAGATTAAACCAACCTCTGACATTTTTGCCGATTCACATGTATGTAACCCCTTAAACAAATCGCTGAGATTATGTTCTTTTATTGCAAAAGTCAAAAATATTTGTAATGAAATTTGTAATCTTTCTACAAAAATTATAGTCAAAATTATGATTTTTGTGAATTGATACTATATTTATAAATAAAGGGGGAATGTAGGTCTTGAAAATAATCCAAGGGGGGAATTGGCCGAAAAAGGTTGAGAACCGCTGATTTAAAATATCAGGCAAACTACCTTTTATTAGAAGATTTGCTCCAAATCAAGCTTTGACAGATTTTATAATAATTATAATTTTGAATTGAAGCCATAGTTTAATTTTTTTTTTCGATGTCTGAATAACCGAAAAAAGAATATACATACTCTGGGATTGGGGATATTGTACTACACTTAAATTTAAAACAAATGTTTTTAAACTGCATTATGTTCTAAACGCACAGTTGAATTTAAGCGTATCAATGCAATCAAGAGAAAAAAAAAGTCCGATTGAAAACTCCAATCACGATGTCATAATGCCCTAATAACGAGCATTATTATTGCATAAGACTTGAACAGTTCGATACAAAGATCCATTATCATGAGATAAGATCGCAAGTTTTTATCCTCCTGTTTGAAGAGTTTTTTTTCGTGTTATGTTTGAAGCACTTTATTTTGAAATAGTTTATCTAGAGTAGCTTTGAAATTTAAAGGACATAAAACTTTTAATTTTTATGATTAAGTTCAGCAAAAAACAGGTGAATTTGTGATTAAAAATCTATTTTTTTTCTGACGATGTGAATTTTCTTGCATTTTTTAACGCCTCCAATAATGTAACCTTACTGTTTTGTTTAACATTTTTTTTCCAATCTACTCGAATTCTTCACAAAACCGGTACTGCAACCGCCATTACTATGATTGACATTCCGTCAATTTTCGCAGCTGACGACTTTCCCGCGAGGAAAACCCAAGCAGAAGGCAGTGGTGACCCACCGTTCGGTTTCTTGCCTTTCGGTGAAGGGCTTGCCCGATGGCTCGGGCCCATCATTTTGCATTGTTTTGGAGTGAAAAGTGTATAAAAGAGGTGCCCACGGGTGAAATTGGCAACAGTAGTCAGTGCAATTTCCGTCCGAGCACATTTCCTTGTGCCAGCGGTGGTGCAGCAGTTTGGTGAAATCATTAAAGTTAAAGTTAAGCGAAGAAAAACGAAAGGAAAAATTTAAGCTTAGTGATACTTGGTGAGCGTCAAAGAACCTTTTCTTTCCAATCGAGTGGACTAACGGGCAGTGATCAACCAAATGGACTGAAACAAGCAAGTGAAGGGAAGGAACAACAAAAAAAGTGTGCAGTTGTTGCAGTTTTTGAGCCTTGGAGTTGAGGCGATCGAAGATGTGGAAAATTGTAAGTTCCAATTGTGCCATCGATGGAGAACTATTCTATGCAAATGAAGCTTATGGGTGACAAAGTGCCTATGTGAATAGTCGAGAAGGTTAACGCCAGTGTTGCTGGGACTCAGAACTCAGATTTAGGTTTTAACATGTGTCCGTTGGCGTTACAGCTGGTTAAAGGCTAGTGAACCGTGGTTCTATGAACTGTTTTTTCCGGAATGTTACGAGGACACGTGCTGATTGGTGTATACATTGAAATATGTAAAAGGAAACTGTGTAAAAACCTTGGGCTCGTACATGTTATCATGAATTTGTGCAAATTATTCAATATCATAAAAGGAGCCCAAAAACTCGTGACCATAAATTATGAAAATCAGCCAAGATCTGACAAAGTGTTTGTTTGAGAGTTACCTGGAATGTGAAACAAATTTAAATTAAAGTGTTGCAATCAATCGCTAATCGCCAAAAATCTATTTTCAACCAATTTTTAAAAAGCATTTGAAAGAAGAACTCTTAAAATTTTAAAAAAATATGGGTTGGAAGTTTTGCTTGTTTTAAATAACTTTGTCAATGTTTTAAAAATTGTAATTTTTTACTGTGTTTTTCACTATCATTTCCTATATTTTAAGTAAAAAGAAGTATGCAGTAATTTTTCTAATGTCCCAGACTATGCCTCTACGAATTTTTAAACAATTTAAATGATAATGGTGCCATTTGAAAGCAGAAAATGTGAAAAACAAGTAAAAACTTAAAAAGTGACTGTAAAAACATGAAAAAATTAGAAAGGCAAAATGTAATGATAAGAGGTGGTAGAATAGGCCAAATACTACCTAAAACAAACATAAACTAAACAAGATAAATGCAAATTAAAATACTAAAAATTAAACAAGAAAAACATAAAACAAGAGAAGTAAAGTTTTTCGTAGAACAAAAGTTGCTAAAAATGATCTCTTGAACACGGGAAAAATAAAAAATTTCGAAAAAAAAATTTGAGCAGTAGAGGATTAATTCAGAAGACAATTTGTAAAGTCTACTCTTCATGCAGACCAAGCATTCTAAACGTATGGACATAATTCTAACAGAGAATGAGGACAGAATGATGAATGCAAATATTTTAATGGTTGTTTTAAAATCACACAAAAAAAGAACAGTTTTTGAAATGTTTCATAAAAAATAACTATTCTCATTTCTGTTATGTTTCATAGCGTAAAGCATCTTCGTTTGCACTTTTTGCTGAATTGAAAAAGTAGCTAACAGAAACAATTTTGATTAATCTAATCTAATCTAATCTAATCAAACCCTAGCGCAGCCAATTTTTCGAAGGGATCCTGGAGAGTGCCTTAGGTTAGATGACGCCTAGCACTCTTCTTGCCATTTATTAACATTTGTAGTGCGCCATTGCATTAGAATGCATTGAAACATCACAAGCGTTAAAGCGGCCAGGCCTACTGCGTAAAGCCGTATCGCAGAGATGACTCGTAATTGGGTTGAGTTTGAGCACTGAGTGTTCGAACAACAACACAATTCTGAATCGACAGGGGAGGAAGAAGCGTGGGGACACACCACCATACACTCCGAGATTTTTGGTTGTATTCGTTGGGAGCACCATGCTAAGAAGGTTTGGTACTCCGGGACCCTCTGGGATGGGACATTGTATTTCCACGAATGCCCTGGACACTATTTTATTAACTTTTAATACTGGATTGTTTGTGCTAGTCGTACTACTATAGAAGCGTCATTTAAAAGTTACCAATAAATTCAAAACGTATTTTCTGTCACACCTGTAAAAATATGTAGATACTTTACCTTGAATTTTACAATACTTTGGATTTTCAAAACTCCTGGAAAGGGGAAATGTTTGTAGCGGAAAAAATCCCGAGATTTCTCAGGATTTTTGTAATACTGTTCAAGGCATGAACACAATTACTTAACTTTGAAACACAGTGTTGCAAATGAGTGATAAAAAACCTATCATTTGACCGTCACTATAGCTTGTGAGATTTCTCTTTGTGTCTCGTGATTCCCAGCAAAGGTGTTCTCTCTCTATCACTCCTCCCCTCCCCTGTCAACTCAATCGGAATTCTGAAACGGAATTCAATTCGAATCGTTTACGTATTCCGTTTCAAACGCAACAACCGGTACGTACACGGAATCGGTTGTTGCGTTTGAAACGGAAAACGAAAACGATTCGAATTGAATTCCGTTTCAGAATTCCGATTGAGTTAACTGGGACTTCCTCGACTATGCTCTCTCACCGCGGAGTCTCTCAACCTCTCCGAAAACTGCAATGAAAGAATGCGAGATGGCTATTAGGAACGCTTGCGAAATTGGTTTTGTGACGGCTTTTGTAGTTAAACGCTGTTGCGGTGGGATGATCATGAAAGCGGAAATGAGAGAGAAAAGCAGAATGTCAAACGCGAGTGTGTAAACACAAAAACGTGTTCGGCTACGTTCTGCACTGAGAGTAACAATACGGGGAGAAGAGCAGTTGTTTTTAGGGCATAAATATTCAGACGTGATAGTTGTAGTTGCTGAGTACTGCCCAGTCAAATTAATCCGAATTCTGAAACGGAATCTAATTAGAATCGTACACAAATTCCGTTTCCGCAACAACCGGTTCGAACACGGAACAGGTTTTTGCGTTACAAACGGAATTCGTATACGATTCTAATTAGATTCCTTTTCAGAATTCGGATTGAGTTAACTGGGTGATAGTTTGATATTTTAACAACACTGGTGAAATGTGACACAAATCGTGATTTTTTTTTTACTTTTTTATGACAACCGCTAGAAATTTCATTGACTCGCTATTGGTACAATGAATGATGATAACTGGACTGTTTGAGAATCCAAATTTGTATGTAATTTTAAAAGCAAAATCACATACAGTCAAAGCCCGATTATCGAAGCCTCAATATTTTGAAGTTCGATTATCCGAAGCTTTCCATCAAACTTCGGCTGATCGAATAAGAAAAAAGTTTTTTTTTCTTATTTATTTATTCAAATCCGATTTCATCTCCCCTTAAATTATTCAAATCATTCAAACGTGCTTGCCTGTTTCGCTACCAAAAATTAATATCAAAAACAGTTTATTGCCATATTTACCACACCATCTTACACGGAGAAAAAAGAGGGACCACGAACGCTTGTTCACGATTTTGGGAACTCTTTTTTTCTCCGTGTATGACATTTTTGGGCATTTTTGTAGTCAAATGTAAGCTCAAAGACTCGCGACGGCGAAATAAATCATGGTTCGATTACCCAAGCATACATTTTCTAAATCTCAGGAAATTTCTCTCACATTATTCTACTCCTCTTCCCAGGTCAGCCTCCCCCTGCTGCTGTCGACCTCCCTCCTGTGCAGCACCGCCGCCCCCGACTCGTCGAGCTACCTCGAAAATGACGTGATCGCGCCCCAGCACAAGCTCATCAACGAGATGAACCAGAACTTCTCCGAGCTGGAAAAAGCCAGCGAAAAGCTGATCGATCTGGGCTCGTACGTTGGCCCGCACAAGGTCCCGCCGAAAACGGTCAAGATCACCAACACCGTGGCCGTGAAGGTCCCGGTGCCATATCCGGTCAAGGTGCCCCATCCGGTTCCGGTTCCGGTGCCCGTTGACCGCGTGGTTCCGCTGCCGGTGCCCAAGCTGGTGCGCATTCCGGAACCGACTGCGGTCGTACCAACGGTGACCTCACCGGTGAACTACGTGACTTCACCGCACCCACACGAGCAGGACGTGGCCCACTCGAACACGAACGCCCAGGTTCAGGAGTTCATGCACTCGTATCCGATTCACTCGGTGTTTGATGTGGGCATGAACTACAATCCGGTGATTGGGAATCGACTGGCGCTAAACAAGCCAACGGGGGCTGCCTCCGAGCATCGACCGAGACATTTGGGTCCGGAACTTGACAAGTTGAACGAGTATAGTGCGGCGAGCACGCGGTATTCGAGCAAGCAGAACTACGAGGGTGGATTTAGGTCGACGGCTAGTCCGGATGAGTCGGGATATCACAAGTTCTACTCGACTGCTCAACCGGAGTCGGCACCTTCCGCGAATTACGAGTACAAGTTCTCTAGTCCCCACCCCGAAGTTATTCCTCACTCTTACAGAGAGCCCAAGTCTGTGTATTATACAAAGGACGACAAGTATCCGACACCCAAGTTTCCTAGACCTACGCACTCTGCTTATCCTACCACTCCTAATTTCCAAACCAAAGACCCGTCGTACGGTCAGGAGAACGACTTCCGAGAGTACAGCTTCAAGACTGCACCAACTCCTCCTAGCTTCCGCCATACCTCAATCAAAGAATCCTATCCGCACTACGAACAGCCTGATTTCAAGCAGTACCACTACCAAAAACCCTCCGTTGAGAGCGAAAGTTACGTAGAACATCAGCCAAAGCACTCCAAGTACATTGAGCACTACGAGAAACCATCGGGAAGTGACAACGGTTACGTAGAACATAGAGAAGTTGGTGAGTCCTCTGGGGTGTACAAGCAGTACGAACAGCAAATTGAATCCAGTTTCGAGGATCACCGGGATCAGTACGGCAAGCCCAGTGCCAACCCCGAGATCTACTCGCAATACGAAGCAAAAGAACCCCAACAGCAAGAGTACAAATCGTACTACGCTAGGCCTACCCCGGTTTCGGAAGCACTGGCCTACTTAGACAAGCAACCCTCGCACGGTTCCGAGCAGAAAGTGTACTTCCACAAACCCATGAACTACCAAGTGAAGGCGCACAAACCACCCCACAAGTCCCAGCACTCTTCGGAGTCCACCGACCTAACCTACAACTTCCCCAGCGACTCGCACCTTCATCCGACCTACTCGGAGATCGATTCCTCCAAGCACAAGCACCATCCCTACTACAGTTCGACCGCGGAACATCCCTCCTTTGACGAGGAATCCTCGGGAGCGCCCAAGTATTACCACCATCCCAGTCCTTCACCTTCCCCCTCCCCCTCCTCCAACCATCACGTAATCTCGTACAACCACCCCTCCGGCCCCGAGCAGTACCAGCGACGTCAGTACTACTTCCGGCACGAAGCCTCCGACGAGGCCGGTTCTGCCGAGGCCAGTTCCGACATGATGCAGTCCGGCTCGAAGTCGCACGCGGCGTACGAGCGGGCGGTCGAACTCAAGCACCGCGCAGCTAACCCCAAAGAGTACTCCATGTACAGTGTTGAGCACCTGCACCACCATCACGGCGACGTGGACGACTCCAACGACTACGACGGAAGAGATTACCAGTAGGCCACCACCGGCCTAGCCCTAGCCTGGCGTGCAGTGGAACCGGCTTCCGCGATCGACCACTGCCTTAAATTTGCGCTACCTGATGCTTACCCCCCTTTTTTGAAGTTAAGTTTGTTAAGTTGCCTATTTATTAGTTTATTTTCTACCTTCCCTTATCATATAGCATGTAGCATAACCCACCCACACTTGCCGGCTAGCCCCTCTTCACGGTCGGCGTGAAGACTAAAAGGTGGCCGCCTCCGCGCAGGGTGTTTCGACTTTGTATTGTAAACGCGACGCGATTTGCTTGCTTTTTCCGTGAAATTCCGCGATTTTCCCACCACTCCTAAGCTGTGTGTAGTAAACTGTGCCGTAGCATTAAACCTTTTGATTGGAAAATCGAGCAAATCGTACTGTTAACTAGTGGATAAGACAGATAATAAAAGTGTAATTTATATGGTGGAGCTTTTAATTATGACCGAAAGTCCTTGGCTTGCCATAAAATAGATTTGATTATTGGTTGAAGAAATATCACGTTACAACAAATTTGGAATCGGGTTCGTCTCCAAAATCATTGAAATCTCTTCATTACAACGCGTCAAGTTCAGAGAAGAGCTTTCATTACAATTCATAACAATAAAAATGTGAACTCACCCAACTAATGAACGATATTTTTTTAAAAATTTTATTAATTTTAGATAAGACTGTAAGATTTTTAAGATTTTTATACCAAAAAGCTATTTCTAACTTTTCAAATGTGCGCTACCTGTTTTTTTTTTTTAAAACAGGCTTACCATATTTCCAAACTCAATACGGCAATATCAATCTTCTGATCAATTTGGTGTCTTCAGCAAATTTAGCAGATTATAATTAGGACTCTTCAGAAAAAAATGAAAATGTATAATGCTTATAAATGCATTTTCAATCAAAACATTTTTTAATATTTTAAGAAATTTTGAATTTTGTGACCATCAATTAGAGAAGGCACAACTGAAATAAAGTAAAAGGGTGGGCAAAAAAAAGTTACAAAATTCAATTTACGAGCCATGATTTCAACGAAAATTTTATTTTTTCCCCCGGGAAATTTGAAATTTATCGGAAATTGTTCTGATCCTGGTTCTGATTATTATTTTGCGATATAATTAAATAGACTAGCAACTTCAATATTCAAAATAAGAGTTGAGATCAATTTATGCCTTGACTGTTTGTAAAAAAATATAACTTCAAGAAAATATAGATATTTTCTAAATTGTTTTTAAATAATGTAGTAGTGAATATTATGGGATAATATAATACTGATAGTTTAAGTTGATATAAAAACAAAAATATGCAGAAAATATTTTTTTTTGCAAATCTTTTTTTCAGATCAAATTTAACTGATTTAAACTCACCATTTATAGATAAGATTCATAGAAAAATCTGCTTTTTCCCTTGAAATTCCATATTCATAAAATCACAACTCAAAGTTTCCATATATTTGGAGCGAGTTTCTGAAACATGTTTGCATTTCCGAACACCATTTATAAAATACAAAGTAGTTTTTCATTGATTCTTCTACAATTGAGCTTAATAAATATCTTTGGTTAAAAGAATTTTCATAGCAATAAAGATTAGATTTTTTTTATATATTTTAACCTCTTAGGCCCATAGAGCTGCGGCCCTAAAAATTTCCAACTTTAAACCAAAATTTCTACTTGGGTACCTAATTTTCAAATCATATAACACCAGAGCAATTCTATACGAAATCGGTCTTTTTTAGAATTTTAATTTTTGTATTTTTTAATCCGATTGAAACTTTTTTGGTGCCTTCGATACGCCCAAAGAAGCCATTTTGCATCATTAGTTTGTCCATATAATTTTCCATACAAACTTGGCAGCTGTCCATACAAAAATGATGTATGAAAATTCAAAAATCTGTATCTTTTGAAGGAATTTTTTTAATCGATTTGGTGTCTTCGGCAAAGTTGTAGGTATGGATATGGACTACACTAAAAAAATGATTTTTTATTTAATTTTTTGTCACTAAGACTTGATTTGCAAAAAAAACACTATTTTTATTTTTTTATTTTTTGATATGTTTTAGAGGACATAAAATGCTAACTTTTAAGAAATTTCCAGGTTGTGCAAAAAATCTTTGATCGAGTTATAAATTTTTGAATCAATACTGATTTTTTCAAAAAATCGAAATATTGGTCGCAAAAATTTTTCAACTTCATTTCTCGATGTAAAATCAAATTTGCAATCAAAAAGTACTTTAATGAAATGTTGATAAAGTACACCGTTTTCAAGTTAAATCCATTTTTAGGTGACTTTTTTGAAAATAGTCGCAGTTTTTCATTTTTTCAAATTAGTGCACATGTTTGCCCACTTTTGAATTTTTTTTTGAAAAGCTGAGAAAATTCTCTATATTATGCTATTTTGAACTTTGTTGATACGACCCTTAGTTGCTGAGATATTGCCATGCAAGTTATGGTCCAATTTACAACGTTAAAATATGAAACATTCGTGAAATTTTTTAACGTTCTTTTCGAAAAAAATATTTCCGAAATTTTTAAAACAAGACAAACATTTAAAAAGGGCGTAACATTGAATGTTTGGCCCTTCGTATTCGTATTCGTAGGGTCGTATCAACAAAGTTCAAAATCGCATAATATAGAGAATTTTCTCAGCTTTTCAAAAATATTTTTTTTTAAAGTGGGCAAACATGTGCACTAACTAAAAATTGAAAAACTGCGAGTATTTTCAAAAAAGTCACCTTAAAATGGATTTAACTTGAAAACGGTGCACTTTATCAAAATTTCACTAAGGTACTTTTTGATTGCCAAATTGATTTTACATCGAGAAATGAAGTTGAAAAATTTTGCGACCAATATTTCAATCTTTTGAAAAAATCAGTATTGATTCAAAAATTTATAACTCGATCAAAGATTTTTTGCACAACCTGGAAATTTCTGAAAAGATAGCATTTTATGTCCTCTGAAACATATCAAAAAATAAAAATAGTGTTTTTTTTTTGCAAATCAAGTTTTAGTGACAAAAAGTTAAATAAAAAATCACCAATTTTTTTTCCGTGTATCATTTTTTTCAGTGTAGACCATTATCATATCTACAACTTTACCGAAGATACCAACTCGATCAAAAAATTCCTGCAAAAGATGCCATTTTTATATGGAGAACAGTCAAATTTATATGGAATATGATAAGGACAAACTGATGAGGCAAAATGGCTTCTATGGGCATACACTGCCCATGTTTGCATAAATGTCCCATATGTAAAAACAGAAAGCTGAGAAAAATGCTTTTGAAGTTTGTCCCATACATAAGGCTACCTGTTAAGTTTTCGCGAAAAAACTGGATTTCCTCCTGATTTCTAGAGCAAAGTACTGGATGTTATAGGCTCTTTTGAAAGAGCACACGATTTTGAACCAAACAGCATCAAAAACTCGAAATCGATGAAAAAGCATATGGGACATTTATGCGATCAGGGGCAGTACAGAAGGCACCGAAAATGTTTCAGCAATAAATTATTCACATTGTATTTTGCGCACTGAACTAAAAATTTAGAATGAGTGTCAAGGTGTGCGTTATAGTTGGAAAATAAGTTTGCTTAGAAAATATTGGAAATCTGGTCGAAAGGACGAAGGGTCGAAAGCGATTTTTGAAAGTAATAATTTTTATAATCTGTACTACCCGGAGAAAAAAGAGTTCCAAAAATCGTGAACAAGTGTTCATGAAAATGGGAACCATGAACAAATTGTTCAAATTTCATGGTACGTTTTTCAAAATCGTACCATGGGATTTGAACACTTTGTTCGAGGTTCCCATTTTCATGAACACTTGTTCACGATTTTGGGAACTCTTTTTTCTCCGTGTACTTTTGTGTGTTTTCCATTCTTTAAAAAGAATTTATTTTTCTTTAATCATACTGTGAGTTTCTCTGTTCTGTCAAAATAATTTACTCTTGTTTCTATAAAAATTGTAATTTTTTCCTTATTTTCAAAAAAAATGTTTAGCATAGCATAACGGGTCTGTACCACGCTGTAGGGGGTGCCACAATGGTCAATTGAATATGCTTAGACAATTTGATTGCTGCCCGGTACAATTAAAAATATCTAAGAACGTAAATTTTCAAATAGTGCATCAGTTCCTAAAAAAAATGTTTGGGCAGAAAAAATCTTAACTCAAACATGTTTTGAAGATTTTCAAAGTCATTCACTCGTTGTCTTGTTTCTGTAGCATTTTTGTGAGTTTCTCTATCCTGTAAAAATAATTTCAAAATGACTTTCAAAGGGCATGATGGAATGGTAATCCTTCCAAAGAGCAAATACGAGATATTTTTTTGAATATAAAAATAAAATAATTTACAAGCCAAACTAAAACAAGTTTAAATGCACGGTTGTCAATCTCATCAGTATCAATCAAGTCTAAATCAACAGTTAAATACCAGATGCAGCCTTAATGCTCACATTTCATCAATCTAAAATCGATTTGTATTCAACGTTCTTATTACCATACTGGATCACAGATCGATCAACGATTAAACAAGCACAAACTACCCGAGCATAATTAGATAATTACACCAATCAGAAATCAAAATTAGGGCCCCGAATGGGCACCATTTCACGTTCGATTCAATCTCTTCGCACATTTTAAAACCCTGTTCAACCCGAGCTTCACTAATGCAACCAAGTGACACATTCCAAACACACACAGAGACTCATGGGACAGCAAAATATGCGAATTATGCTCAATTATCGGGCTTACATAACCCAGGCAGGTCTCCAGCAACGATAGACGCCTATGATGTCTTAGTTCGTCGTCTGTCAGACGTCTAGCCCAGCCTCTTATCAACAAACAACGCACCACACCGGTTCATCAAATTACCATACATCAAGCCTATCAGCTGTCCCGTGGACGTCGTCGTCGCTGGTCAGATGCTGGGCTTCAGTTCAGTGGGTAAATAGATCAGTACGCCGGCTCGCGGAAAATGACCCACATCCGTTCAGCAGCGGTGTTACACCAAATGCCACAGACTTGACGGACGTGAAACTTCGATGCTAGAAATCAATCTGCGAACGGCTTCACATCGAACAAGTCTGTGCCCACAAAAAGAATCGAGCAACGCGACGCGATATGAAAAGTGCAAGTGGAAAACGATTATCTTTCGATTAGGGCAGCCCCTTCCCCCCTTCTGTCGTAGCTAGGACTTTCACGCCGGGCATCACCCTGCTTTGGGGCAACCTTAAGTTATGCACGTGGAACTGGTTCATTTCGCTGACGCGTGGAGCACTTGACTTGGGATCATCGGGTGGGTAGAGGTGATCATGAGTCTGGATGAAACTTTATTCACATAAATTTGACATTTTTAAATTAATATTTTCAAATTCGCATATTTCTTCATTACATCACACAGTTTTAAATATCTACAGTGAGTCAAATATTTGTCCGTACCCCCCCGTACGGAAAATGTTTGTGATATAGAAGTACATAAAATTCGACTAAAGGGCCATGTTTTATACATCAATCGACGCGGCAGAATGTCCTCTTTAAGACACTGTCATTGGATTTGCAAAAAACTTTTTCTTAAAAAATACAAAAATAGTTTACTGAAAAAAGTAAAATAAAGAGGTCAAATAATTGTCCGTACCCCTAATAAAAGTACAAAATCTGATCGATTTAAGTGAATTCATTAATGAAATGTTGTTTCTGTGTCAAATACTAGTACCTCTAGCCAGTTTGTGACAACTTTGAACTTCTGATAACTTTGTTTAGTTAGTTTATATTAAGAATTGGTTTAAATTTAGTTTTTTAAAGTAAAACTTATCAAAACATAAGTTTATAAACAACTATTTTTATAAAATTGCTATTTTATGTTGTAAGAGTCTCTATTTAACAAGTTTTAACAATATTTGTGCGAAATATACATTGTTTTCATCTTTTTTATTGACATTTTTCGACCAAAAATACTGTTTCGGAACAATACCGTTCAACAATCCGGATTGTCCCGGAACCGGTTTAACCCCTCGGAGGGAAATTTTGTGGTGGTCAGATAGAGGACAAAAAAACCCACCTCTTGCAATTTAAAGCATCCAATTTCGTCCACTACAGCCCGATTACGAGTCCCTAGTCTGAAATTTGAAATTTTCAAATTCCCCAAGCAAAACATTCTGTCCCAGGACGGTACAAAAATTCTCAGTACGGAAAGTGAAAATTTCAAATTTCAGACTAGGGACTCGTAATCGGGCTGTAGTGGACGAAATTGGATGCTTTAAATTGCAAGAGGTGGGTTTTTTTGTCCTCTATCTGACCACCACAAAATTTCCCTCCGAGGGGTTAAACCGGTTCCGGGACAATCCGGATTGTTTAACGGTATTGTTCCGAAACAGTATTTTTGGTCGAAAAATGTCAATAAAAAAGATGAAAACAATGTATATTTCGAACAAATATTGTTAAAACTTGTTAAATAGAGACTCTTACAACATAAAATAGCAATTTTATAAAAATAGTTGTTTATAAACTAATATTTTGATAAGTTTTACATAAAAAACTAAATTTAATCCAATTTTTAATATAAACTAACTAAACAAAGTTATCAGAAGTTCAAAGTTGTCACAAACTGGCTAGAGGTACTAGTATTTGACACAGAAACAACATTTCATTAATGAATTCACTTAAATCGATCAGATTTTGTACTTTTATTAGGGGTACGGACAATTATTTGACCTCTTTATTTTACTTTTTTCAGTAAACTATTTTTGTATTTTTTAAGAAAAAGTTTTTTGCAAATCCAATGACAGTGTCTTAAAGAGGACATTCTGCCGCGTCGATTGATGTATAAAACATGGCACTTTAGTCGAATTTTATGTACTTCTATATCACAAACATTTTCCGTACGGGGGGGTACGGACAAATATTTGACTCACTGTAGTTAAAAGGGTATAGTGGTGTTGTATCCAAAACTTTCTGCAGTGTTTTAATACTTTCTTACTCAAAGTTGATAACATATTGAAAATGGGTTTTGTTACTATTTCCTAAAGAACATACGTCAAAAAGCTTATGTTCTAACTTAATCTGACCATCCCTAATCGAGCCAACCCCACATGAGCTACCCCCAAACATCCACGTTATGCCCGCGCGTGCAACGCACGATTATGATCACCCCGCCGCCGCGTGAGTTTATGTTGTCTTCTTGTTTGGACGTCTCTCCCCCCTCGATTAATTGGCATAATTACATGCAAATTCTTTACTTGAGATCACCCGGTCACCCCGGCGTCTTTGGCCGTTTGCATGTCGCGATGATCTAATGGGTGGAAGTGCGTCTCTCGTGCGTCGGTGACACCCAGTCCAGATCTACGCGTCGTCGACGTATCAAATGTTGCGAGAAAAGGTATAAAGGTGAGGACAGATTCGGCTTCTAGGGGCAGTATCGATTCCGACCACGGATCGTGTGATACCGATTTGAAGGGATTAGCAAGTGGGCGATTGTAGAATTTAGAAGATACCATGACGGGTTTGATGGTGAGTTGGGCCGTTGGGTTTTGTGAGAATTTTGTGAAAAGTGAAGATCTTTTTGTTTTGTGTGTGCTTTTAGCTCAAACTTCTGGTATTGACGCTGACGGCGACGGCCGTTTTAGCAGAACCGACAGACAGCAAGGGGTTGCAGCCTGCGGAAACCGTTGATCAGCAGAACAACGGTGCGGCAGTTGCTTCAACGGACGGCGCGAAGAAGAACTCCAAGCGACATCTTGGTTTGGGGATTGGCTACGGTGGTGGATTAGGATATGGAGGTGGACTCGGTTTCTCCGGGGGGTTGTACTCCGGTGGTCACTCCGCAGGACTAGTGAGCCGAGGCTTCGGATACGGAGGATCGTACGGCGGGTCGTACGGAGGTTACGGCTATGACGGTGGATTTCATGGGGCTGGAATCGGTTACGGAGGTGGATTTTCAGCACATGGTGGATTCAACCCGGGATTCCACCACCACGGAAGTTACGGTTATCCTCGGCCAATCCTAACAGCCACCATTAAGGAGCACATCCCCGTCCCATACCCAAGACCATACCCGGTGTTCATCAAGAAAACGGTCCCAGTTCCGTTCCCAATCCACAAACCAGTGCCATACCCGGTGATCGTGAAGAAACCCTACGCAGTCCCTATTGACCGACCAGTCCCAGTGGCCGTCCCCGTGCCAATCACGAAACACATCGAAGTTCCCGTACCCGCGCCCTACCCAGTCCCAGTGAAGGTACCAACTCCCGTCGTGGTCACCAAGCCCGTCGTCGTAGCCAAACCCGTGGTCATCACCAAACCCGTCGTCCACTATGCCCCGCTTCCGGTGGTCAGCGCCCCCGTATACTCCACCCCCATCATAACGGCCCATGCCCCGATCCTGACCCACGCCACAGGACACATCTCGGTGTCCGATCATGGAGTTCACCAAACGCACGGTTCGCACCTGTCGCACTCCGGATACGCGTCCGGGTTGCAGTACGGTGGCCACTACGGCGGATCGGTTGGGAATTACGGTGGCCACTACGGCGGATCGGTTGGGAGCTACGGTGGCTCCGTTGGTCAGTACGGGTCGGCAGCGGGCGGGCATTACGGATCGGGTGGTCACTATGCTGCGGGCGGGAATTACGGCTCGGCGGGGCAGTACTCGGCAGGAGGGCAATACGCGGCCGGTGGGGGAGGGTCGCAACATCCTTGTCCGTGAGGGAGTCAAGTGAAGGTTACAACTAACCCTCGTGGTAATAGTCAAACTAATAAAGATTGCATAACTTGAACTCTTAGTGCGTTAAGTGTAATCGTGTAAGTTAACTAAATGATTCTAATAAAAACAATATAATAAAAACAACAACTTATCGGTTATCAGGAGAATAGTTTTAAAATTCTCGTTATTTTCACATCGACGAAAAATTTCGCTTTTGACATGATACTTCGTAGGAAGATCCCCAAAAAAAAGACATTGGCCGCAGGAACCATGATCCGGAACCCCGATGGAAGATTTACCAGGGCGGTCCAGTAATTTCGGCATGTTGTAATTCAAAAGTCATGATTTCAACAGAGTAGCCTAGCCCAGTCAAATCAATCCGAATTCTGAAACGGAATCTAATTAGAATCGTAAACAAATTCCGTTTCAAACGCAACAACAAATTTCGTTTCAAACGCAACAACCGGTTCCGTGTTCGAACCGGTTGTTGCGTTTGAAACGGAATTTGTATACGATTCTAATTAGATTCCGTTTCAGAATTCGGATTGATTGATTGGTTCAAATCCCGGCTCGGACCAACACAACTGGCGATCGTTTCCCTTCTGGATTCGATTGCTTAGTAAAGGGAAGGTAGTGTATCGTCACAAACTGGCCCTTATCAAGACACTTTAGGAAGACAACCTATGGAATGTTAACATAAACCTTAACATGTTAACATTAAGTAGATTTAGAAACTGTCACTGAATCCGCTTTGTAAATGCCGGCCCCGATACTCTTCATGGGTGTTCCCCTCAGCAACAGGGAAAGATTTACTTTTACTTACTAGTGAAAAAAAAGCGTTATGAAGAGTTCAATAAAAAAAGATTAAAATTCTTTTTCATCTCTGAAAAAAAAATCATGCACTGTTTTAACAAAAAATCATAAAATTTGGCCATAGAGGAATTTTATAAAATCATCGGAATAAAAGTTCTCTAATTGTTTAGCAATTAAAAAAATAGAAATAATTATAATAACTTTAGGTTGACTGGCTTACCCAGTCAAATCAATCCGAATTCTGAAACGGAATCTAATTAGAATCGTACACAAATTCCGTTCCAAACGTAACAACCGGTTCGAACACGGAACCGGTTGTTTCGTTTGAAACGGTATTTGTATACATTTATTGTGAAACATTGTGCGAGTAGTGAAACGCATTTACACACACAGAAGACGTCCTCTTCCGGGTATGAAGACCGTTAGGCTTCGAGATAAAAGCCCCGTTACGGTGTCGTGAGAAAACCGGGGCTAGGTCTCGGTAGCCCTTAGGTGGTTCTCCACTCCGAGACTAGGTAGCGCAGCCCTGATAAGGCTGCCTACCGATAACGACGATCGCGAATGGCAAGAAGATTGGATATCCGGAACAAACGGCAGAAGCCCATTGAAAAGCAGATCACCGATTGGCGACTCGGTTCTTGGAACTGCAGGTCCCTAAACTTTCTGGGTTTCGAACTCGCTTTGGCGAATGAGTTGCAACCTCGCAACTTCGATGTTGTTGCACTGCAGGAGGTGTCCTTGGAGGAGAAGCAGGTGCTGGACTGGCCAGGTCAGCAGACCAATTCCAGATTCTTTCTGAGCGGCGGCACGGACAAGAAGCTGGGTACCGGCTTTATCGTGAGGGGCAAGATGCAGGATCGCGTGTTCGGCTTCACGGCGATCAGCGAGCGGATGTGCAAGTTAAGAATACGAGGCCGGTTCTTTAACTATAGCATTATCAACGTGCACTGCCCCCACGAAGAAAGACTCGATGACGAAAAGGAAACATTTTACGCGAAGCTGGAGGAGGAGTACGACAGCTGTCCGCGTCAAGATGTGAAAATCGTCATTGGGGACATGAACGCTCGGTTCGGCAGAGAGGAAATGTTTCGACCAACTATAGGCCCGGAAAGCCTACACATGGTCACGAACGACAACGGCCAACGCTGCATCGACTTCGCAGCCTCTCGTGGAATGGTGGTTAGAAGCACTTATTTTCCACGCAAGGACATCCATAAAGCCACCTGGACATCACCTGATCAACGGACGAAAACGCAAATCGACCACGTTCTGATCGACGGCCGATTCTTCTCGGACGTAACAAACGTGCGCACCTTTCGCGGTGCGAATATTGACTCGGACCACTACCTAGTTGGAGTTGACATGCGCTCAAAGCTGTCGACGGTGTTCAACCAACGCCGAAGCCGGCGGGCCCCTCCGTTCAACACCGCGTGTCTGCAGAACGGAGATGTGGCCCACGGTTACGCGCAGCAGCTGGAAGCGAATCTGCCAGGTGAGGAGGAACTTGGCGCAGCCTCGCTCGAAGATGGTTGGAGTCGCATACGCTCAGCCATCGGCAGTGCAGCGGAAGCCACACTGGGTAGTGCGATCCGAGTCAGTCGAAACGATTGGTACGACGACGAGTGCCAGCGGATTACCGCCGAGAAGAAGGCAGCCTACGACAGGAAGCTGCACAAGGCGACGAGAGGGAACGTGGAACGGTACCGGCAGGCTCGGAATCGGCAGGTCGCGGTCTTCAAGCTTAAGAAGCGCCAGCAAGAAGACCGAGATTGTGCGGAAATGGAGCAGCTATTCCGAGCTAATGAAACGCGGAAGTTTTACGAGAAGGTGAACCGGTCCCGCAAAGGCTTCGTGCCGCGAGCCGACGTGTGCAGGGACAACGAGGGGAACCTGATCGTAAGCAAGAGCGAGGTGTTGGAAACGGCGATGAAGCGGACGGAGACGGCGTTGGAGTCAACCTTGGAGCGCCCGCAGCTGATGAACAGTTCCCAGTGCCTGATCTAGAGACGGTGAAGAGGGAGATCAGGAAACTAAAGAACAACAGAGCTGCCGGCAAGGATCGGTTACCCGGTGAGCTCTTCAAATATGGAGGAGAGAAACTGGCGAGGGCGCTTCACTGCGTGATCTCCAAGATCTGGGAGGAGGAGAAGCTACCGGAGGAATGGATGGATGGTGTCGTGTGCCCCATCTACAAAAAGGGCGATAAGCTGGAATGCGGCAACTACCGCGGCATTACGCTTATCAACGCGGCCTACAAAATCCTCTCCCAGATCCTCTGCCGTCAGCTGTCACCCCACGCAAGGAGGTTCGTGGGGCCCTACCAAGCGGGCTTCACTGGCGCGCGCGCCACCACGGACCAAATATTTTGTCTCCGACAAATCCTCGAGAAATGTCGTGAGTACAACGTGCCCACACATCACATCTTCATCGATTTCAAGGCGGCCTATGATACAGTCGACCGCGAGCAGCTATGGCAGATTATGCACGAGAACGGGTTTCCGGATAAACTGACTCGACTGATCAAGGCTACCTTGGATGGTGTGATGTGTCACGTGCGTGTTTCGGGGGATTTAGCGGAACCCTTCGGATCACGCCGAGGGCTGCGGCAAGGTGATGGCTTATCCTGTGCGCTTTTTAACATCGTTCTTGAGGGCATCATTCGAAGGGCGGGCATTGAAACGAGTGGCACGATTATGAACAAGTCTTACCAGTTGCTTGCTTTTGCCGATGACATCGACATTGTGGCAAGAAACCTGGAGACGGTGACGGATGTCTACACCCGACTGAAGGTACAAGCAAGGCGTGTAGGACTTGGCATGAATACGACGAAGACGAAGTACATGAGAGGAAGGGGTTCGAAGGATGTCGGCCCCCCAAGTCTCACCCCTCTAACTGTGGATGGTGATGAGTTGGAGGAGGTGAGCGAGTTCGTGTACTTAGGATCGCTGGTAACCGCCGACAATGACACCAGCAAAGAGATCCGGACTCGTATTTTTGCTGGAAATCGTGCGTACTTCGGATTACGGAAAACCCTTACTTCGGATCGAGTGCAACGCCGCACGAAGCTGACGATGTACAAAACACTGATTAGACCGGTAGTCCTCTATGGCCACGAGACTTGGACGATGCGGCAAGAGGACGAACGTGCCCTTGGAGTTTTCGAACGGAAGGTGCTACGAACGATCTACGGTGGAGTGCAGGTGTCTGACGGAGTGTGGCGACGACGCATGAACCACGAACTGCACGCGTTTCTTGAAGAACCGACCATCGCCACCCAGGCGAAGATCGGGAGGCTCAGGTGGGCCGGCCATGTCGCCCGAATGGACGAAAGCCAGCCTGTAAGACTGCTATTTGACCGCGCTGAACCAGCTGGCGGAACAGGCAGAAGAGCAGGGAAACCGCGCGCACGGTGGGGAGACCAAGTGAATGGTGATATCCGGAAGATCTGTAACCTGGGAAATTGGAGAGTAGCAGCACAAGACCGAGAAAGATGGAAGCGTCTTCTTGCTACAGCACGCGTACCTGGTGCGCTATGCTGATTGGTATGGTATGGTATGTAACTGGGTAGTATTCCGTCAAACGGCTAGCTTCCATAGTCGTCCCTTCGGCGTGATTTGTGCTTGAATTGGGTCCTAAAATGAAGCTTAGATTGTTGATATTATTGTTTACAGCGATAAAGCTTATTTTTCTGAGTACAATAACCCTTTGTACGACCACAAAGAGTTAAAAATGGATTTTTAAATCAATTTTGAAAAATTAACCTCGCGGTCCTTCTTGACAGAAAAGCTTCTACTTGACAGCTCGTTCCAAGGGGACCATAGTTGATCCATCGAAAAAATGTTGTCTTGTCAAAAAAAAATTTTGCGTTAAAATGAAAAATAGTGATCAGAAATGGTTTTTAATCGTGTTTTTTACCGTTGTACATAAAAATTGGTATAGGGCTTTAGTACCCAATTGGCTGTTTGCGTGGTCCATGGTCATTGCTTTGTTCTTTTCCAAAATTCTGTTTGTCGTGCTCCTCACACGTGGAACAATGACAATGTTTTTCCCCACGGCGTCGGCAGCTGGCAATTTGCCAGTGTATGTGGCAAGAGTACAGAGGTCACTCACGGAAATGTCCGAGGAAATGATTTGGAGTGTCTTCATATTTTACACCCGCACCCCGTTTGGAACACAGGCATTTCTCCAAACCTCGTCCCTGATGGTGAGTACTTTCCCATACTGCGTCGTTGCCTTGGCTATTTGGGCGTTTGGCAGGTCTAGCCGGAGGTCGTAAACCCGGACGTCGACGGTTGTCGCCTACTTAGACCGGGATTTATTTGGCTGGGTGTATCTTAGTAGCGGCTGCAGGGTCCGCCATCTCGATCAGCACGCAACGGCGGATGTTGTGAAGCTGGATGCTTTTCAGGTCTGCTTGCATGACTTCCAGCTTTGGGCGTTTCGGGAGGACGCTGAAGTCCACAACGAGAAGGTTTTTGCGGGCAGCACTCATCAAAAAGCAAACAGTAGCAATAGCACAGCTGAGATAAAACGTCTGGTCGCCACGTATTTGAGTGTAATTGCCAACTGATGAAGCAGTTCTTGACACCCTCGAGGAACACGCGGCACTTCAGCAAACGGACGAGTTCATCTGCCGGTGTAGAGTTTTCGGAAGCCATTGTAGATTTGCGATTCTCAGGATTACGTTTCGAACTTATACTTTTGCGTCCAACTAAAGTCCAACTGATTTCACCGATTTCTCCACGAGTTTAGAAAGTTCGCGCCAAATTTCGTTGAACTGGTAAAATTTTATTTCGCGAACCGGTTCACTTTTGCTCTCGCAGCTGTGCCAACTCATGAGGGATAGGAAACTTGAACATTTGTGTTTGTGTGCGTGACAGCAATCGTTTTGACATTTCTCCATCGAATGTAAATTTTGCATTTTCGCTTGTTATCTAGAAATTTTGGTCCCTGCCCTAGAAAATAAGATTTAAGGTGTGTAAATTGATTAAAAATTGTTTCAATAGTTTCACAAGATTGCTGATGATTACAGAACCGTTCCCTCACACCGGCAGCAATGGCCAAGAACACGTCCAGCTCGGCGTTCCGGAAGATCGACGTCGACCAGTACAACGAGGACAACTTCCGTGAGGATGACGCGGACCAGGCCAGCGGGATGATTGTCCCGGACGAGGTCGAAATCACGACGCTGCTCAATCAATATCCTTTTCAAAATATAACACTTGCAGGGTTGTTGCCCTTTTGTTTATCTCCTTTGAAAAGGGGATAAACAAGAGATGCAACTTAGTCTGTGACTAAGTAGAGATAAACGATGAATCACCGCTCGTTATCTTTTTATTAAGCTTGTGCAAATGTTTTCCTTAACTAAGATAATCATCCCATAAGGGTAGGAACATCGACGCGCTCAAGACGGTCCTCCAGAATGCTCCTCTTTTGTGTAAGAACCAGCAAGTTAAGGTAAGATAATCAATTTAGAACTCTCTCCAAAAGAAATAGTCCAAAATTTCCCCCTTCCACAGGACAATGCCCTGAACCTCACCCTGAAGGTGCTCCTCTCGATCAAGTCGTCCCAGATCGATGCCGCCATCGACTCGCTCGACGATCCGGAGCTGTGGGACGTGCTGATGAAGTACATCTACCGGGGCTTCGAGATCCCGTCCGAGGGTTCGAGCGGCCATCTGCTGACATGGCACGAGAAGGTGTACGCCAAGGGGGGCGTGGGCAGCATCGTGCGGGTGCTGTCGGACAGTGCGCGGGCTTAGGCGCGAAGGGGGCGATTTGCATTTAAAACAAAAGAGTTGAATGTTTCACACAATAATCTAAAGTATTAAAAAGGTGTTTCATAATCGTGGAAATAAGTCTTTTTATTGTTCTGCAAAACAGTTCAACGTGCGTCTATTTTTTTCTCTCTTGACCGAGTAGAGAAATACAGCAACATTTGAAAAAGGCGTATAAACATTTTGACCGTTGAAACTATTCGGCAACATTCGAGCCAACAGGTAAATACTTAACATGACTCGCAGTGTTAAAAGTTAGCTTTGGAGGTAAATGTGCAGAACAGCTATTATTTCTAGAGTCAATTTTTAAAACAACCTATAAATCATGGGTCATTGTTTAAGAACATTTTAAGTAACTTGAAAAAAAAAAAAAAGATCAAAAATTACAAAAATCATAAATTTTAAAACGTAGAATAGTAGTATATTGCAAAAAGAAGATTTTTTCAGCATGATTCGTACATTAATCCAACGAGGTTCACCTAGTTGGATAAATACGACGAGTGATGAAAAAATCAAGTTTTGCAACTAGTTCCATACTACATTTTTTGCAATTCCGAAAAACACCCTTTGAATGGAATTGTAAGCAAAAAATCATAAATGCAAATATTAATAATTCTGAGTTTTAAAAACTAGGTAGAATAAAAATGAAATTTAAACATTTTCAAATCCTTAGATTCAAATATTTAGAAGTTCAGGCACTCAAAAATTTAAAAAAATATTGAACTGAAAAAAGATCAGATTTTTTGTTTTTTTTTTGGTTTTGAAGAGTATATGTTTTTCAGAAGAAAAAAACACAAACACTTTAAATTTTTTTTTAAGCTAAAAAAAAATAGTTTTTGATCTTTTTTTTTATTTCAAACTTTTTATTTTTAAAATTTGTCACATAAGGCCGTTGCGAATATTTGCCGATGTACAGAACTCATATAGAACGCGGTTAAGAAAAGATGACAGTTCGCTTTAAGTGTTAAAATGTTAAAATTTGAAAAGTATAATCTTGGATTCAAAAATTCTTGATTCTAAATTAAAAATCTATTTGATAAAAAAAAACTAAAATTTGGAATGGAAAAACCCAAAAAATTAAGGTTTTATAACTCTGAAATTTTGGAATTTTAAAACTCTTAAATTTTAAATTCTTAGGCTTCTAAATCCTCAAATTTCTGAATTCTTAATTATAAAATTATCTAATTCTCAAGTTCTTCATTTCTTAAATTCTTAAATTGAATTCTTTAATCGCTACACTTTTATATTATTGAATTCTAATACTTGAAAATGCTTGAATTCTTAAATTCTTAAATTTCTAAAATCTAAAATTCCCAAAAAATAATCGTCACATTTATTTTGCAATTCGGATTTATATTTTAAAATTAACAAATACTATAATTCTTAAAAATTTTAATTCCTAAATTTCTAAATTAAAAAAAAACTGAAAAAATATATAATCTTGGAAAAAATAAACTCAAATTAAAAAATTTAAGATTTCAAATTTAAAATTAAAAAAAAAAACAAAAATTTTAGATTTTATAGCGCTAAAATTCTTGAATTCTAATACTTTTAAATTATAAAATTATCAAATTCTCAATTTCTTAAATTCATAAATTCTTAAATCGCCAAACTCTCAAATTATTAAATTCTAAAATTTTAAAATGCTTGAAATCTCAAAATCTTAAATTCTTAAAACATAAAGCGTCACAATCATTGGATCCAAAAATTGAGAAATTAAATAAATAAAAAAATAAAGGAAAAATCGGAAAAAATAAAATTTGTCAATTTAAATAACTTAAAACTCCAAAACACTTTAACCTATAACTATAACTATATATAACTTTAACTATAACATTCTAAAATTTTTAAATTCTGGAATTAAATTTTTAAAATTAACAAATACTTCAATTCTTAAATTTATGAATTCCAGAATTTCTGAATACACAAAACCTAAAAAATATAGAATCTCGGAAAAAATATAGAAGATAGAAAAATTCTAGATTCTCAATTAAAAATCTAATTGTAATAAATAAAAACCAATAAATTCTTAGACTCATTTACTGCCGTTCTACGCATAATTGTCCCATGTCATATTTTAACGATTCTGACTTTTTATCATTCTTAAGTTTAGTTTCACGTATGCTTTGAGAAAAACACATAAAATCTAGTGCTTTGTTCAGAAAATCATTGAAAACAACACCAAGTCAGTTTGTACCATCGTTGAACTTTTACGCATAATTGTCCCACCAAGAATTTTCTATCACGGAATCATGAATTTTACGAAGCTTTTTATCTTGTATGCAAGAGGATTAAAAATAAGGGTAATAAAATGTTAAAGCGGGGGGATTAGGGACATATAGGGCAAATAGAAACAATTATGCGGGACAATTATGCGTAGAAACACAGAAATCGATCGAAAAAATTTCAATCGCGTTTTTCTCAGTTGCTCTTTTTTGAACATGGGACAATTATGCGTAGAACGGCAGTTTAAGAGTCCTAAATTCTCAAACTCTAAAATAATCATATTTTCAAGTTCTTAATTTCTAAAATTCCTGACCTCTGAAATTCATAAAATCTCAAATCGCAAAACTCTTGAACTCTTACATTATAAAATTTTAAAATGCTTGAAATCTCAAATTCTAAAATTCCTGAGATCTAAAATTCTTAAAACTTTACTGCCGTTCTACGCATAATTGTCCCATGTCAGTTTTTGATGATTTTGACTTTATGCCATTTTTAAGTTTAGTCTGATGTGTACTTTAAGAAAAACACATAAAATCTGGTACTTTGTTCGGAAACTCATCAAAAACAACACCAAGTCTGTTTGTCCCATCGTTGAACTTCTACGCATAATTGTCCCACCAAGTATTTTCTTACACGGAATCATTAGTTTTACTAAGCATTATGTCTTGTTTACCTGTTGTGTAGCAAGATAATCACAAATAAGGGTGATCAACTGCTAACTGGGGTGATTAGGGACACATAGGGCGAATAGGAACCCACGGGACAATTATGCGTAGAAACACAGAAATCGGTCGAAAAATTTCAATCCCATTTTTCTCAGTTGCACTTTTTTGAACATGGGACAATTATGCGTAGAACGGCAGTTTAAGCGTCACAAATATTGGGTCCGAAAAATGAAGAATTGAATAAAACTTAAAAAGGGAAAATCAAAAAACTAAAATTCGGCCATTTCAATAGTTTAAAACTCTAACATTGTAAATTTGTGAAATTCTGGAATTAAATTTTAAATTGAAAAATACTTTAATTCTTGAATTCCCAAATTTTCAAATTCTGAAAACTTTACAATTTTAGATTTTTTAATTCATAAAATGCTGAATTTCTTAATTTTCTAAATTCCAGCAATCTTAAATTCTTTAATTCCAAATGATTTCAACTTTAAAATACAGCAATCTTAAATTCTTTAATTCCAAATGATTTCAACTTTAAAATACGCAAATTGCTAAATTCTTATTTTTAAATTTTAAAATTCTTAAATTCCAAATTGTTTCCATTTTAAAATTCGTAAATTCATGAACTCATTTTAGTCAAATTTGACAGGTTGATTGCTCATTAAATTGTTTTTTTTTAAATATTTCATAACTGCTATTTTGGACGCCATCTTGGGTTTTAAATTTTTTAAACATTTTAAAGTAGTTTAAGCTGGACAATCAAAAATAGGACAACGATTTTTTTTCGTGATTCGATAATCTCAAGTGAAAGTTTTCCGAGGCCTTTGGATTATCGAGTCTGTAATATCAAATTGAACGATGTAATTTTTGCCACCATCTTAAATTATGAAAAATCAGGTTGAGATTTTGTTTGAGTCATTTTAAAGATCCAAAATGAAAAAAAATGTGATTCGATTTTCCGGTGTAAAATTTTGGAACATCAAGTTTTTTTTCAGCTGTGTTTAAATTTGTCAAATTTCTAGATTACCGAATTTCAGATTTTTTTGATATTATATTTTCTGAATTTATTGATACCTGAGGTTTTTTTCTAAGTAAAACAAAAAATCATTTTTTTCGAGTATTTTTGATTTTTAAAATTTTTGTGAGAGGAGGAGAGATATGAAAAAAAAGTACAAGCAAAAGAAGTGCCATTCCAGGTCTTTCCGGGTAATGATGTTTACTTATTAGCAAAATGAAAACAACAACCCTAGAAAATTGAGTTCTTAGCGATGGAGGACGCCGTGTCTCGAGGACTTTGGCTACAAGTGATGCCAGGAATTTTCTTGTACATTCAGTTGCTTTGAAAAAAATCGAATTGAATTTTTGTTCAATTTTGCCTAAAGATCCTCATTTAGTGCTCTTTTGACTTCTATTTTAAATGGAACAAATAATAGAGAATTTGAAGAACAGAATTTTACCTTTTTAAAGAAACTGAGTCTTTTTATGCACTCAGAGGATTCCGTCTCCATCGTCACCTGACGAACGATAGCTTCAGTTTGTTTTCCTGTTTGTCTCTTCATCCTCCTCGAGCAGATGAAGGAAAAATGTCCGGGAAAATTTTGCGCCGGATTCAGGGCCTCGATTTTCTTGCCATCAACGCGCTCTTGGAAACCTGAAAAAGGAGCTAAATTGAAAAACATCGTTTCCCGTGTGATTTCCTGCTACCAAGACAACTTGGAAAAAGGAAAACGGAGAAGGGTTGCCATCTCATACCTGGAAAATCTCGAACGACAAGCTGATTGGGACAAGTTGTTGTTGCCTGAATTATGTTTGTGTTTGAGCAATATATTTGCAAAACTTTGTCATCGAGTGCGGTGCCTGTGTGGACGCTTAGTCCTATTTTTTCGTGTTATTTTCCGTCTCTTTTGTGTCGCTATTTGTGTAAATGGGGTGATTGGATTTCTTCTTCTTTTTTCATTTATTTTTTGTTCGCGCGTTCGTTGGCCGATTAATTTTATATTTGTTCTCTTTAGATAGTTTTCGATAGAAACGATCCGATTTTTGTTTTTTGAGACAAGCAAGTCGTATTGCTGGATTAAGTCCTTTCCATATCATCGAGGATCGGAAGGCACGTCGACGGATATGTTTTAGGGCTTATGATATAAAATAATTTTAATGAATGAAGCCCTTCCTACATCACCGTTGATCGGAAGGCACGCCGACGGAGAATTTCTGGAGAATCGCGGTCGAATTAATACTATATTTAAATCCCTAGATAAGTATCTTTCCGCAGCCGGCTGCCTAAGATTTTTAAAATTTCAACCGATAAACAAATTGCTCATGGTCGCATCACCTACCACAGTGAATCCTGACCTCATACCCATCTTACTAACCCCTCAAAACTCATGTGATACTTTGTCGGAGACGCAGTCGATTTGGCGGTCCCATCACTCAAGTATCGGACTAACATTCCCATCCACTTCCCCGTGTCTTACCACTGGTCGTGGCCGGCGTCGGTATTGATCAGCACGATAGGGACCTTTGAAAATTGCGAAGGGGTGATGATTGGTTCCTACTTTTCATCTGTGGTCCACGGAGCAATGTTTGGAGGTCCTGGTCAATAACGGAGTAGCAGCTACGGCAGGGTAGGTAAACCATCACCATCGCACTATCATTGATGCATATTTCGGTGCGTTCCTCGTCTCTTAAAATTTCTCTTCTCTTTCGCAGCCGAGTGATGGTCGGCTTGCTATCGCGAATATCGAAAGCCCATCACATTGACGAGAAATACCCTATCGCTGGCTCCGATGGAACTATCGTTCCAACCGGAGAGACACGCACACGAAATTGCTGTATACATACACTGGAGCTCACGCACACAAATGAACTCATTTCTACAGGGCTTACGGGCGAGAGAATTTCACGATTGCTCTTTCTCTTGCTTTTTGAGCGAGGGGACTGGCTGTGTGAGAGATTTTTTTCCGTCTTACGCATCGGTTTGTTCGTTGCTCGCTATTTCATCGGCGTCGTTTTCGCTTCGCTCTCTTGATGCAGTTTAGGGAGAACGCCGAAAATTTGATGATTTGAGCGAGGGACGATATCTAAAAGCCCTCGCCATCGGCGAGGAAACGAGAAAATACCAACCCTGAGCTACGGGTAGACACCAATGCTATGCTATGCTATGCTATTTTTGATTTTCAAAATTTTGTTTTTTCCTTTGAATTTCTCAATTTAAAAATTTAACAAATCTGAAATTTTTATAGCTTTATTTTTTTTATTTATAAGATTCCTAAATGCCTGATTTTTTTTTGTTTTTGCCCGAAAATTCAGTGATCAGTGGGTCTTTTTTTTTTTTGTTAAGTAGAGAAGTTAACCCTTTACAACCCAACCCCGCCTCTAGACGGGCTTGGATTTAAAAAAAAAACACCAAAAATCAATCTTTCAACCAATTTCTGATCTTTAAAAACCATTGGAAAGAAGAACTCTTAAAATTTCAGAAAATTATAAGATTGTAAGTTTTACTTGTTTTATATGACTTTAATGTTTTAGGAAATGACATTTTTTCAGGGATCAACTTTGACTGTATTTTTTACTTACATTTCCTATATTTTCAGTAAAATGAAGTATGCAGTAATTTTTGTAGTGTCCCAGACTAAGTCTCTACGCATTTTTTTTACAATTTAAATGATGATGGTGCCATGCTATAGCAGAAAATGTGAAAAATAAGCATCAATTGAAAAAGTGACTGCAAAAACGTGAAAAAATTATATAGGAAAACTGTTATTAGGTGGTAGAATAGGCCTAATACTACCAAAAACAAAGATAAACTTAACAAGACAAAGGCAAGTTAAAATACTAAAAATAAAGCAAGAAAAACATAAAACAAGAGAAGTAAAATTTGTCGTAGAACAACCTGTACACGGGAAAAATAAAAATGTTCGAAAATAATATGGACAGTTGAGGGATAAAGAATGTTTTTTTTTCAGATTAAAAATAGAAAACACAATGTTTTTGGAGACTTACCAGCAAACATTGACTTACACTAACTAATTCTGTGTGTGAGTGTTTTTATGTTTAACCAGGCCGGCTACGAAATTACAGAGAAAATAAATATGATGTAAACAATTTCGGAGGAGAATTAAAACAGTTTTCACTAAGATTTCAGACCACAGACTTTCTTTATTTTCAGTAACGTTTCTTTTTAATGCAATTATATCAGAGAATGCGCAAACACGAAGCTCTACACTCCTCTCGCCTCCAGATATCATAAATGTTTATGTTTTTTTCTACGATTATTGTGTTAGATGATGTTTGGTTATTTACTTTTTATCAATTACGAATAATTATTTCTTTGCGTGGAGTTTGCTAAAACTGGTGCTTTCAATACGCTGGGCTGAGCTGTGCTTGAATGTTCTATTTTAATGCAATTTTAATTTTCCCACTACATTTGCCGAATAGTTTTTTTTTTTTGGGTGAAACAACAAGCGATTTAACTAGTCAACAAAAACAGTTTGTTTTATGTACTTCACCAAACTGTGTGAGTGAAATCTACAAATTACACAAATGCTTTTCGTGTGCGAGCTCGCGCGCTGTCTTTCGTTCGCTCAGTAAAGGGTTTGGTTTGCGTTTTTGTCTGGTTTAGCACCCCTCGGGTTAAGAGAAAAGAAGTTGATGGTTAGGATTTCTTTGGCCGTTCATCGAACGCGTTTTGCTTAAAAGTAGTAACGTTGAAAGTTTGAGCAAAACAATTGATAAGGGGGAGAAAAAGCGCAACAGGACAGGTTTGCTCCTAATATCGTCGTTGGATAGGTTTCAGACTATAAGTCGAAAGAGGGGTTGTCGGTGCAGATACTAAACAGTGAGGTTTTTAATAGTTTCTTCAATAACTTAGTTATTTAACTTCAAGTACACTCTTAAATTGTAATAGCACTAAAGTGACGGTTCTGTAAAAGTAAGTTATTCAATGCACTTGGTAAATGTAATCGGTTGATGGAGGAATCAAGAAACAAAACAAGTAAAAAAAGGGATAAACGTACAAAAGAAATAAGTTTCCATGCGAAACAGGGAGGGCGTTTTAAAAAAGAATGAATTAGTAATGCAACTTTTTCTGTTTCTCGTCACGAAGTTCTGCTCGGTGGACGCGCCTTACCACATGTGCGTTTCGCGAATCTCGCTGATGATGTGGTTGGCACGCGTCAGGGCCTGAAACCAAAAAAAGGACATTAGAAAATCTAAAACCCGAAAGCAGCGATCATCGTGAACCCACCTTAAGCATGTCGCTCGCCTCCTTGCGCCGGATCGAGATGTGGTCGGACTCGTTCAGCAGCTCGTTGGCCGAGTCCGACTTGTACAGGTGCGTCACCAGCTCCGACTGCAGGTTGTCCTTGACAAAGTTGACCAGGAAGTGCATGATCGCCTTCGGGACCGAGTCCTGGATGGACTTGCGCACGATGTAAAAGTACGACTTGATTAGACGCTCTGCGAAAGAAGAAGATTTGTTAGCTGACAACCTACTTGAAAATACCAAGCTCATCTTACCAATAACGTCGCAATCCTTCTGCTCCTTGTCCGTTAGCTTGCGCGAGTTGTTATTAATCGGCACGTCCGGCAGCAGGTTGACCGGCTTGAGCGGACTGAGGACGCCGTGCGTCGGTGTGTTTGTGGTGGAACTTTCCACGCTGTCCGACGCTTCGTTGACGAGGGTCGCCTCCGGGGGCAGAATGTTGGACAGCCAGTTGGCGGCGCTGGAGGGAAGATGCGAGGCGAACGATTCGCCCGCGTGTTGGTTCTGTTGCTGCTGCAGTTGTTCTGGCCGGGCCGGGACCGGCGGTTGGGGAGCGGGTCGTGCGAGGGCGCGTCGGCTCGGGGGATTGCCGGGCTGGTGGACCTGTCCCCACGGGTCCTGCGAGTCGGTTTTGATCAGACTGGGCACCAGGGCGGCGTCCTTGTGGAAATCCGGATGTTTGGTGTTGATGTACGCGAGCTCGATCTGCACCAGGTTCTCCACCATGACGTTGGTGGTGGGCAGACGACGTCGCAGCAGCTGCGTCACAACATCCACGATCTTCTCGTGCAGCTTGGGGAACCTCAACATCTCCTGCTGGACCTCTGTGCCACAGTGCTGAATAATACGTTGCATTTCTTCGTGGATCAACTCGACGCAACGCAGCGAAGGTTCCTCCAGGCGACGAATCTGACGCTTGACCAACAGTTCAAAGCTGACCTCCGGCACAAACAGTGCCGGTCTCGGACCGGTTGCATTCCGGATCGCCGTCAAAATGTCCATCTTGGTCAGCCCAGTCAACGGGTGGATCGAATCCAGCGTTTTGCCAAACGTCTCGTGAAAGATATAACACATCCTCGCCCCACCACAAAGCTCCGTCGTCTCAATGTTCCTCGAAGTGCCCTCAATCGTCGAGCAGTAAGCCGATGCAAACTTCGTAATAATCTGCAGCAGACACTGGCTCTTGTCCGTAACGTCCTCCCCGTAAGAGTTCAACAGCGACTGGAACTGCGACGCCATCACGTTCACCCGCGTCTTCAAATCCGGCAAACAGTCGCGGATGTGGTGCATCAACAACCGGTTCAACGTCTTCGCCAAATACGGCGTGCCATTCCGCGTCGCCAGCGTCGGATACTTCCGCTGCAAGTACGCAGCCTCGTCCCGCAACTGCTCCTCAATCGCCTTCTTATCATTGATGTCCTGCTGCGACCTATTCACCACCCCAATTATCCCCAACTTGACCGGAATCACCCGCCCGCACAAAATATCAATCGCATCCGTGCCCGCGTCCATCAAATCCAACTTGGTCAACACCGCCAGCGTCCGCCGCCCGTCCGGATCGCACTCCTTCGCCATCTTCAGCGATTCACTCGTCGCCATGTCCGTGTTGGCCGCCGTCACCGCCAAAATGATCGAGTTCGGATTCTCAATATACTTCAGCAGCAAGTCCTTAATCTGCGCCTCAATGTCCTCCGGTTGGTCCCCCACCGGAACCTTCGTTATCCCCGGCAAATCCACCAGCGTCAAATTCACCACCTTCGTCGAGTAAATCTTCAAACTGATCGGCTCCGGACAAATCCCCTTGTTGCTTCCCGCCATCCGATCCGTCTCATTTTCGATCTCATTCCGAATCTCGTCAAAGTCCGTAAACGTCTTGTTCTTAATGTGCAAGAACCGGCCCCACTCCTCAACCCCGACGGTGCCCGAGTCCGCCGACCGGTGCTCCCGGTCATCGAGCGGTGTGTACACGAGCTGCAGAATCAGCGGACGGCGCGTCACGATGCCGGTTCCACGCGGCAGAAAGGTGCGCCCGACCAGGCTCTCGATCACGGAACTCTTGCCGGAGCTCTGGAAGTGGAGGGTAAAAGGGAGTTAGATAAACTGGATTGGTTCACTGCCATTAAACGCATAATTGTCCCTTGGTTTCCTAATCGCCCACATTAGTACAAGACAAGACAATGCTTCTTAAAACTAGGATATGATTCCTTCGCAATTCGCAATCCGCAATTTTCAGTGTAAGAACGGGCCTTGACCGATCTTATGCACTAGGTTCCCGACGAACACGCACTGCCCTTACACCTACATCTCACCCTTGCTCTGAGTCAGTACGAGCAGCACGCTAGAACACGCTTTGAGTGTTCGTGCCAGGCATGCACACCTTCTTTTCCGGTTACGCATTTAACTCGGCCGGAGGTGGTACATTACGTAGGGTTTGATGTAAGTATAAGCGCCTAACCATTTAAAGTGTGCCTAACAACTTTCATTAAAGCAAAAACTGTTTTATTTTTAGTTTGAATTCAAAAACTGATTGTTATTTTACTGTGTATTGTTTTCTCCTGAAATCATTCCTAGTGTTGAGTCGTGTTTATATGTTGCTATTTCTTTTGTCGCGGTGTTATGTTACAATTTTTGGTCCTAAGCATTTTATAAAAGTTTTTCAAAAGTACAATAGTAATATTTCTGTTGATTCTTTGATCATTCCAAAAATTGAGAAAGGGCTCAGACCTCACTTGTTTTAAAGAAAAGGGTGAAGATTGAAAACAATAGACAGTAAAAGAGAATTTATTCTATAAAATCAAGAATCAATAGTACGAGAATGATGAGCGTATTTTAAAGAATAAAAATGAGAAGCTAGATGTATTAGATGTAAAATTAGACAATAGTTAATAAATAGAGATACAAAACAAGCTTAGATTATAGTAATGATAATTTATAGGACAGAAATAAAGATAAAAAATAAATAAATTCGCAATAAAATCAAAAAAGATTAGGCGAATGATAGGAAAAGTATATTTTTAAGGAAAAAAACTAAACAAAGTTTGTTACAGCAGTATCAATTGATAGAAAAGAGTGGAAAAGCGTTGAGAAATAAGAGAACCAAATGAGTAAAATCGAAATCAAATGAAGGATAGTAAACAGAAGCCGCGATAGAAAATTAGTGAAACAAAATAAACAGAAGACAGGTGGTTGCTGAAATGGAAAGAAGAGAAACCCCGTTGTGCGATGTTTCAGGTACATCCACAGCAGTTGACTCAACATACTGCGAATCAAAACAATACCGTCTACAATCACAAATTACTTCCCTTTCCCACATTGTCGCGCCCCTTTCTTTTAGCCGTCTCGACTCTGACCCGCGGTGGTCAAAGGTTTACGATCCGTTTCCACAGGCCACCAGCTAGGTCATCATGAAAACCAAGCCAACGTGGAGGTAAGAAAATAGGACACTCGCAAGGAACCAGAGCTATCCCAGTCACGGATATTTCTAGCAGAGCTTGTTCTGCTAGAATCCTGCTGGAATGATTCTAGCAGGCTTGTCATAATGCTGTAAGAATTTTGCTAGAATATTCTGACAGAGCAAAATCTGTCGAAAATGACGCCATTTTCGCTGAACCGCTTTGTGGCGAATGTGATTGCCACCAAAATATTCTCTGCAGCGGACTTGTTCGCACACGTTCACTTTGTTTTTTTTTCGGAGAAATAAGATGGCTCGTCGAAGCCTTTCCGTTGACCATCCATCTTTCCGGAGCATGGTAAGAATTTTTTTAATAGAATTAATTGTACTTTCAAGGAATAACCCTTCTCCGAACATTTTCCTCAACAGATTTTGGAAACAGTTGTGTTGACGGTGAATATTAGGAAAGCATCTCCGGAAAACGATGCCTTCCGGAAAACCGGGAAGCCGGAACCATTAACAAAATTCTACATCGTAGCAGATGACGCAGAAACCATCTGTGACCACTGGCCAGGGTTTAGTGTGTAGTGTTTTGAAATTATTAGTGTATAAGAAATACTGATTAACTCAAGATTTACTAGATGTGTGATAATGAGATGTGATTTATAAATATTTGTGGAAAATAAAGTTAACTAAATCCGCGGTTGATTTTGCTAGGATGCAATCTAGCAAAATTAAAAAAACTAATCTTTTTGACTAATATTATGCAAACAAAATTCTTATAAATTCTAGCAGGATTCTAACAGAAATTCTTGTCATTTCTTTCTAACAAAATTCTTACACAATTCTAGCAGGAGGCCTGTCAGAATAGTTCTAGCAAGATTCTAGCAGGATTCTTGCAGAACCGGTTGATTTCGCCGGCTCCTGCTAGAACCGGTTATTGCATTTGAGCTAGAATTCTCAAAGAATTCTTGAGAAAATCTGGCAGGATGATGGCAGCGTTCTAGTAAGAATAATTTCGCTCTGTAAGAACTCTGTAAGAATTCTCTGAGAACGCCGTGACTGGGATACTGTTCTGATCAAGATAATTCGGATGATCTAACAGAACTACGGATGTAGTTAGTTACGCTCCTTCCAGGATGTTCCTTACGTGGACGTCAACCGAAGAGCACGCAACAAGGTCAGTGCCATTGCATGCTCTTAGGTATCAATCCTTGGCCTGCAAAAAAAAAAAAAAACTTAAAATAATCAAATAGTTCTTAAAATTTTATAAAATTATGAAAATAAAAAAAAATATTGCTTTATATTTTTAGTGTTAAATTCACAAAGTTAGAGTTTTTTTTTGCAAATTTTCAAAGTAATTTCAATGGAGCACTTCCATTCGAGCAGTTTTTGCTTTTTTCTGCAATGTATTCAAATTCAAAATTCAATAACTCAAATGATTTAAAAGTTCGGAATTATAAAATTTTACAAATCTTAAAATTCACACAGCAACAAAATAAAAAAAAAACGAGATTTGAAAATTTCGAACTAAAAAATTAAAAAATAAGAAAAAAAAATCAAATTTTGTTTAAAATCTAATCTAATCTAATCTAACCCTATCGCAGCCAGTCTTTCGAGGGCATCCTGGAAATCAAATTTTGTTTAAAATCGATGATTAACGAAAAAATATTTAAAAATTTTAAATTCAGAAATTGAAAATATAAAAAAATATTTAATTCAATAACATGAATATTAAAAAATATAAAAAATAAAATTATCTTTTTTTTAATTTTAAACGTATTTGTATAAAATTATTAAATATTTAAATTTTTCACGTTTTGAAATTTAACATATTTGAAATTAGGTTGAACCTGGGTGATGAATAGAGAGAATGCGTAACGTGATTTTTGAATGATCCCACTTTGTTTACATCTGCAAAGTAGGATACTGTTCAAGCACAAGCATGACTTTTTTCTTACTGGTAAATGAGCTGTTTTATAATCAGCTGTATGTGATTGATTTTCTCTAGTTTTTTACTTTTTTGCTGGAAAATTGTGTGTGCTTTTGATTTCGATCGGTAAGATGTTTTTCTTTTTTACGGGTGCACTCAGCCAAAAAAAGATATATCAGCCATAAGGATGCCATATAGATTTTTTCCATAAGCGAACCTTATAGATTTTATTGGATTTTTGAATCATTTGTTTCCATAAGCAAATCTTATGAATTTGTTGTATGAGCAATTTTTGCTTTCATAAGAAAAACTTATGAATATGATAAACACACAGTATTTGGTTTTTATATAGTTATCTTTTGAATGTGATTTTTTTGTTGTTGTTTAAATTAAAACTAAATTAATGATTGCACAATGCACATATAAATATATTTATTTATTTCACCAAAATTACATTAATATGTCATTGGCTGAAAAAGTATAACGTGGAACATTTCGCAGGAAGGGCCGGATCAATGTCGACGCGATCCTTCAGCTTGCTAAGCAGGTTCACCTTGGTCATGCTAGCGATCAACATTTCGCTGCGAATCTTCTTGATCGTTTGCTTTTTCAGATCCAGGGCTTCGCACCCTTAGCACAGGTCAATCAGCACAGCCGAGTACATCACGGCGTATTCCTCCTCGGTTTTCGAATGGATTTCGATCGGCTCCAGCTGCTAGTCCAGCTTCTAGTCGATCAGCATCGTGATGAAGGTACCCGGTTTCCGGCACGACTCGTTCGCCCGATCCGGTCGATTTCGTACGAGATTACCACGTCGATGTCGTCAATACTGCAACCCAAAGTGTCCGTACAGATGATGCTGGAAGAGGAAGTTGCTTACATCGTTCATATTAAAAAGTATCTCAAAACAACTCACCCATTGACCTTTCTCAACGCGAACCGACACAGCACGCTCATCCTTGCCTGAAGACTCAACGAAGATTACCACTCCTCGATGACCAGCACGGTGCCGAAAATTTTGTGCAGCACAAACGAAAACCGATGCGAGCCGTCGAACGAGTTGTCGCTGCTGCCGTTTGTACGACTACAACGAGGCATAGTTTTTGGGCAGCTGCGGCAGAGAAAACATTTACTTAACCTGTGAAACAAATTTATATTAAAACAAAACGCAAAAACTAAAAATATTGTTAAAAACCTGGAATCTGTTGAAGGCCGCTCCTTCACTTGTTTACTGTTGTTCGCCATACTACTTTCTGGTTCATAAGGTTGGGCATATGACATTTTCACATAAATAATGTTATTGAATGCCATAAGCCCGCCATATAAATTGAATAAAATTTTGAATAGTCATAATTTAAACTTATGGAATTCAAAAACGATTAACTTTTCACAGTTTATAAGGTACGCCATATGAATTTTAATAGATATTTTGGCTGAGTGTGACGTAGAACTGCTGCGAGAGAATCATTCTGCGATGTCGCAGATAAATTTCCTGGCTGATTTTGGAATCCTGCAGCACTTCCTGGTCCTTATTTTTTTTAACTTCAACTCCAGGTCCTCAAAAGCAACACAATTTTTTCATTAATTCAAAAAAAAAACAATAAAATAATAATAATAATCGATAACAATACTCTCCATTTTTAGCGAACAGTAAATTGGTTCCACTTTGACAGCTCAAATTGGGGCCGTTTTGCGAACCACTATTCAGCACCCAGGGTTGAACTACAAACAAACAGACGAAAATCATTGAACAAATCGAGCCAAACATTTCATTAGGGCACAAAAGCAAAAACCGCGATTCGAGAAAATCGCTTGCAAAAAATGGACAACTTGTTTCAATTCCTATTTAAAAAATAAGCATGACTGATGGTATTTTTACTGATGATTCGATAAAACACACCATTATCCTCAACTCTGCTTTACTGCTTCTTAATTTATGTTGATTTTCGCAATAAAACTCATAATTTTAAAAAATCTCGTTATTAGGCCCTTTTAGCTTTCCAACTGTTGTTCATAATGGGCCCTTTCTAAATGCAATTTCGAAGAGAACTAAAAGGGCACTAAAGCGCTGTCACCGGATTGTTGTTTTGAATGATGTTTATGGGCCCTTTTGTTTAGTTAGAAATAATGAGGAATTCAGTGGAAATTTTGATAATTGGTGAAGTTTTATGATCGAATGGAGCAGATAAGGTATGTGAAACATTAAAATTCTTCAAAAGTGTACTGAACAGCAGCCGCGGGCCGTATTCAATATTGTATTTCGACGAAGTTTTTTTTCTGCAGAAACCCTTGGTGAAACGTTAACCAAACTTTGTTTTGAAGAGAATTAGTGTTAAGAATGTATGAAAAGTTCACTTTATAACATAGAAAGTTCCTTAACCACAAAAAACTAACGAAAAAGAAAAGGGCACAATTGAACTTTTTTTCTGGTTTGGAGTGAACATTGTTATGTGCCCTTTTGTTTTTTCAGATTTTTTCAATAGGAAATTGTTTGCTATCAATCTGATTCTTGGAGGGCATGTAGGGAGTGTACTATGGAGTGGAATAGTGGAATAATCCCGAATGTTTACTTTTTGGTTTTGTGCCCTAATGAAATGTTTGGCTCGAAATATTCAAAAATTTCATCAATAACCGAAAAAAGAAAATTAATAAGCAACTAGCTCAATCTGGTGGCCAATACTATAATGATACATTGCGGTATACAAGAGTTTTTGAAATGTACGATTGCATGCGATCATTGTTGTAGTACAGTCATCCCTCATATTCGGAACAGTTTACAGATCGGCTAGTGTCCAAAAAATCATAGCAAATCGAAAATTGAACTTAATGATTCGCTTTTATTGTCCGTTTTTCTCGAAGAAACACGCCGCGCGGCATTTCAGAATGTGCCGCAGATATTGTTGCCAGCGATTTTCTGCACTTTTGGTGCAATAAAAAACATACCCGGCAACAATGCCATGCGATTCGAAGAAGAAGATCAAGACAGCGAGCATTTGCCGAAAGTGCGGCGCGTCGTTTCGAGGCTGATTTGCAGCGTGTCTTTTTCGGGAATACGCGCAATACCTTCATTTGAAAGCTTTTCTTGCGATCTTTTGAATGCTGTATCGAACAACTGCAAATATTAACTTTTATATCAACTTTTTGAAGAAAAACTTTGACCCTTAAAATCCACAAATTTGGAACACTTTTTTCTTACGAATGTAAACAAACTTTGGTTCTCCCCATGAGTACATAATTTTTACAAAATAATGACTTCACGCACTGAAGCCAACGGAATTCAAGCTTAGTTATGTTTTATGAATGATCTTATAACATTTTTTGTGTGAAAATATCAGTTAAATTCAGGTGTGCCACAATTGTGGGAGGCACAATAACATCCCACAATTATGGAACATGCAATTTGAAGGCAGAGTTTTGCTGCTCTGAATGAAATAGTCTTGAAATGCAGTTTTTTTTTGTTTTAAACTTTGATTAGTGAAATAGCAAGAGAATGTCCAAAAAAAGATCCAAAAAATAGAAGGGTCGACAGAAAAGATGCATGCTATTGACAAATTATCACAAAAGTGTTCCGAATATGTGGGTTGACTGTTTTTCAAGTAGGGACAACAATTTAGATTTTTTAATTTTTTTCGTTAAATACGAGATTGATGGAATTAAAAAAAAAAGATTTACGTCTGTTTGTCTAAGGATGAACTTTTGAATTTTTAAATATTAGATTTTCAGAATATTTGATTAAAACCTTCTAGATTTTTGGTCCCTTACATTACCTTCTAACTAGTCAAGGAGCCATTACACTACCGCAAACACACAAACAAACTCGCAATTGTTCGTGTTTGACAGTTTGCGGCAAACTCGCAAACAAAGCAAAATGTATGCAGGCTGTAAACAAATAAAGCAAGCAAACTGTCAAAAAGTGCATGTCTGGCTTTTTTTTAAGGTCCAATTAACCAAATTTTCAGTTTTTGCTTTTTGGTTGTTTTTGAAACCGCCTTGAAAATTTTCAAAAAAAAAAAAACTCCAGAAGTTTGTTTGCCGTATTGTAATAGCTATTGAGGTTGGTGATGATCGTGCTAATCCACCGTAACAAATAGATTATCGCTTCAACTAGCATCGGTCGACAATTTAATTCCAGCAACTAAACAGTTATTCGAATGCATTAACGACTCATTACTTCCTTTTTGTGATTCAGCCATGAGAAAACGTTTAGCAAAGGATGAGTCACCATCATCGATGATAATTATGGTTGATGGTGGTTGCGTTAAAAGTCTGATTTTGTTTAGAAATCAATAAACAATAATAGTTTTACGCAGATATAAATGTTATCTAGAGGTGTATTGTAGATAAAGTCGACTAATGCACCAAAAGTAACTCATTCAGCTAGGTAATTACACACATTTTAATTCTATTGTTAGTTCCAGCCCACAGAAATACAAAAGCACGTCAACAATGGAATCGCTGCCCCAAGCCAGCCCACAACGGCCGACATTGTGATGTAATTCCGTCTCAAGAGTAAAACCTCGTCAAAATTCAATGTTTGTGCAATAAATTCCACCCAAAAAATAAAACAAAAATAAAAAAAAACATGTCGCAAAAGAACCTCGCGCTGCAAGTTACATAATTTCCCAAATCCGAGCCCGGTGCCCACACTCCAGCGGAACACCATTTCACACTGCGACTTCCGGATCGGCGCCTCACCTGACTTCCGAGCACGACGATCTGGGGCAGCTGGATCGCGTCCGAGCCGACCGTGTTGAACACATCCTGCAGCTTGTTCACCACCGGTATGAGGGCTTCCATCTTTTTGCTTGCTTGCCTTTCCCCCGCGCGCGCACACTCCGTCACTCACGATCCCCGATGGTTCCCCCGACGTCGGGACTCTTCCTCCTGCTCTCTTCCAGGGAGGAGGACGAAAAGGAGAAATTTGCACTTTTTTAGAAAGTGCCTGGTTTCTTGGGGAGTGAGTTTCGCGAATCCCGGCGGTTTGGCGGTTCCGGTAGGTTGATTACACTTCCGCGACGGACGCGCACACGACAATAAACCTGTTTTTCACCCTGTTCCAGGCGGAGATATCGCGAATAAAAAACTGCACTGCCAGCGATTTTCGACCCGTTTTTGCTTGCTTGCGTTCTTCGATAACTCTCTTGCAGCTGTCAACTGTCAAATCTTTTTTCGTTTGGGCAGCTTTTGCGGCGACACGCACACACACGCAAGCACGACAAAAAGAGGAAAATGTCAAAAGAGTTTGTTGGTTTCCTATCCCTCAATGTGGAACCGGTTGAACCGGTTCGCGGGTTAAATTTGTACCGGATTGTGCCCAGTCACGACATTCTAGCAGGATTCTAGCAGAGTTCTTACAGAGGGATATTCTTATATACTCCCAGTCACGGAAATTTCTAGCAGAGTTGGTTCTGCCAGAATCCTGCTAGAATGATTCTAGCAGGCATGCTAGATTTCTGTTAGAATTTTATTAGAATATTCTGACAGAGCAAAATCTGTCGAAAGTGACGTCATTTCCGTCTAACCGCTTCGTGGCGAATGTGATAACCGCCATCTTGTCAATTTGTTCTTTTATTTTCGTTTGTTGACCGAGGATGACGCTTTTTAAGCACAGCCACGTTTTGGTGAGTAAATTAAAGAAAAATATGGAATAACTAATATAATTAAACTTATGTTCAACAGGAAAAAAGAACGAGGTTAATAGTCAGGACCCGGTGCCTGCAATCCCCGTTACAGTTTATATGGAATTCCAATAAGAATGTAACAGAAAAATCAGGCTTCGGGTCCAGACTGTTAATCCGGAAAGAAATACAAAAAGGATCCTGCCAGGGCACCAGGGTGTAGTACACCCCGGGAACTGTTGCCGATGGCTTCGTGGGTCGCAGTTAACGGAACGCCAATAATGGAAGCGGAATCTACGTTGACACTTATTCCCCAAGCAGTCCGCGTCCGCAGAGTTCCAGCTTCAAAAAGTGTTAGTGTTTAGTAAAAAAAAAACGTGATAATAGTAAAAAAATGGTGTTGATAAATAAATGTTTTTTGCAGTAACTGTTTTTTATGTAAAAATATCAGAAAATAATTGAAGAAATCTTAGTCATCACATCTTACAAAATTCTAGCAGGATTCTCACAGAAATCCTTGCCATTTCATTCTAGTAAAATTCTTACAGAATTCTAGCAGGATGCCTGTCAGAATAGTTCTAGCAAAGTTCTAGCAGGATTCTAACAGAACCGGTTGATTTCGCCGGCTCCTGCTAGAACCGGTTATTGCATTTGAGCTAGAATTCTTTGAGAATTCTTCCAAAGTTCTGGCAGAATGATGGCACTGTTCTAGTAAGAATATTTTCGCTCTGCTAGAATTCTGTAAGAATCCTGTGAGAACGCCGTGACTGGGCTATATCCCAGTCACGGCGTTCTCACAGGATTCTTACAGAAATTTTACAGAGCGAAAATGTTCTTACTAGAACGCTGCCATCATCCTGCTAGATTTTCTCAAGAATTCTTTGAGAATTCTAGATCAAATGCAATAACCGGTTCTAGCAGGAGCCGGCGAAATCAACCGGTTCTGTTAGAATCTTGCTAGAATTTGCTAGAACTATTCTGACAGGCCATCCTGCTAGAATTCTGTGAGAATCTTGCTAGAATGAAATGGCAAAAATTTCTGCTAGAATCCTGCTAGAATTTTGTTAGAATGTTCTTGCTTAAAATTTTGGTTGAAAATGACGACCTAGAATTTAATTCAAATAATAAAAGAAAGAAATTATTTATGTTTAATGTCAGTGAAGAGAAAACAAGATTTTTAACATTTTTATTGCACTATAAAACACTAAGGAAACCAAAAATCACTGTCACTGTGCTTTTTGTCTTCTCTTTGGATAATTCCTGGATTCTAGTTTTACACTTTTTGTGGCTTGGCCGGAATCTCCTGCTGAGGGGGAATAATCGGGAAAATTCCTTAGATGATGGCCGTCAAGCGGCTGCCGGAGTTGATAAATTGTGGTGAAGTTCTGCCGTGTCTTCCGGAGTTGCCAATCGGAATTGTACCTAGGGAATTAAAATTAAGATTTTTTTCAACTTCAAAGTACACGAGTTATTTATAACCATCTTACCAACTCCAGGTGGCCAGAAAACCAACAAAAATGCACTGAATACACATTTTTTTACCAAATTAAAAATAATTGTGGCTTTTGCCCACAAGATTTTTTTCATGTCAATTTTTACACAGATCTGTGTTATTTGAATTTTGCGTGTACTCAATTGCAAAAAATCCCAGTCAAATCAATCCAAATTCTGAAACGGAATCTAATTAGAATCATATACAAATTCCGTTTCAAACGCAACAACCGGTTCCAACACGGAACCGGTTGTTGCGTTTGAAACGTAATTTGTATACTATTCTAATTAGATTCCGTTTCAGAATTCGGATTGATTTGACTGGGATGTTGTAAGCAACTCGCTTGATTTTTTCAGCACTCGTCGTATTTATCCAACTCGGTAAACCTCGTTGGGTAAATGTACGACTTGTGCTGAAAAAATCTTCTTTTTGCAACTTGTTGCATAAACTACCGAGTAAACTACTATATTTTAAATGTATTTAGTTTTTTTTTTCGATTGTTTATATTCACTTTTTATGATAAGTTTTTTTATTTGAATTCAATCTGTAGATAAGAAAAAGTTTCTGAAAAAGTCGGGAAAAAGTCAAGAATTTGAAAAAAAAAAAATGGGATTTGAGTGGTCACCCTTTAGGCTATCGCTGCCGCTGCTAACCATTTTAAAATTTTCCTCGACCGTCCAGTCAAATCAATCGGAATTCTGAAACGGAATTCAATTCGAATCGTTTACGTATTCCGTTACAAACGCAACAACCGGTACGTACACGGAATCGGTTGTTGCGTTTGAAACGGAATACGTAAACGATTCGAATTGAATTCCGTTTCAGAATTCCGATTGAGTTGACTGGGCGGTTCCTTACCAAGAGCGTAAACTGCATGATGACGACTGTTCTGCATAAATAGATACATACACTGATTTTTCTTTCTGTGTTTCACATTATTTATCTTTTCACAAAAAAAAAATTGTCAAATCCGTACATTCCAGACTCGAATATCCGAAGGCCTCGGAAAAGAATTTACTTCGGATAATCGAATCACGAAAAAAAAAATTTCTTTGTCTTATTTTTGATTGTCCAGCTTAAATAATGACCCCTAAGCTATGTAAAGTGATTTACGGCCAATATGGCGGTGACGAAATATTGAATAAATGCATTTTATTATTAAATAGGCAATCAACAATTAAAATTTGATTAATATAGGGTCGCAGAACTCAAATTTGACGCTAAAAACAAAAAAAAGAAACTTTTTTTTTCGAATATTCGAAGTCCCATGCATAAGTCCCATAACAAAAACCAAAAAAAAACTCCGTGCATTATTTTTACTATGAAAGAGGTTTCAATCTTGTCGTGCTATCTTGACACACCCTGAAAATTGTTGTAAGCGCGACAACTGGTCAAAGGGGTCGAAATGCTAATTAACCTCAAATAAAAAGTTAAATAGAGAACTGTTCTGCATAATAATGTACATTTTTTAATCAAACGCAGCGAAAGGTCGTTCAAGCAACACACAATTTGAAACAGATACCTCAAAATGTTTAACCATCTTTTGTTTCAGATTGGCATGGCCGGATTCGGTGGGTTTTCCCGGCTTAATTGTATAATTTATCGGGTCGTCTCTCTTGTGATAATTTGTAAATTACAAGTGCACAGGTGATACGCCCCATCAGTCGCGGTGTATCGCGATTCGAAGACCTCGATATTGAAAAGAAAGAAAGAAGCAAAAAAAAAACTTCAAAGAGACAGAGAAAATGTAGTAATGACAACATTATACCAATACAAGAAGCAAAAAATCCCACAAAAGGTGTTGCAATCGGGGAGATTTACCCATGTGTTAACAAATTTCGTTCGAGATTGATCACCAACCCAGACAGATCAAATATTTCCCCTTCGCGTATGGAGCACACACACACACGTGACAGCAACACAACCACTAATGAGACGATTGTCTGCCAGAGATGTATGGCTGTGAGCGGCTTTGTGTGATTTGATCGATCATTGATCTTTGGGGCCGGCCGGCCGACAAGTGCAACTGGAAAATCTCCTGTCTAACCACCGAAAATTGGTTCGTTTCACTGACAATTACTGCTCATGTAGGCTATTTGAAGCAATTCCGAGGTAAAACTGGCTTAGTTTGTGTTTCAATTATTATTTTACAACTGTAGAAAGACTAATCAAAATATTTATTGACAATTTCGCTTGCAAATAGAAAAGTAAAATTATATCGAGTTATAATTACAAATGTTTACCGTAGTCTGGTTAACTAAAAAAATGCACGTGTGACAAGTTAGCATGACAGCAACAAAAAGAGCTTCAAACTTAAATTTAAAGGAAAAAATTCAAAATAATATTTTCCAAATTCAAATGAATTATTATTAATGTAAAAAACACTTTAAAAACAAAAGTGGAGAAGTTGCAAATATTTTTCAACAGTGTTGGTATTATCGCGCTCTCGCGAGAAAAATTTCTCTCTCTCGAGTTCTCGCCGCGAGTCTCGAGCTGCCGAGAAAAACTCACCGATTGCCCGTGCTCTCCTCCGCTCGCGAACGGGCTTTCTCGCGAGCCAGAATTGCCCGTTCGCGAGAAGTTGAACGAACAAAAAACAACACAGCGATTGAAGTTACACCTTTATACCATCGCCTGGTCCGTATTCATAAGCCTGATAAACAAATTGCTAGCTTGGGACGAACGGATAGCCAGAGGCGCTCGCGAGCGCTCGCGTCGAGAGCGAGAACGCGAACGAAAATGCGAGCGCGAGCGAGAAGAGAAAAGTACTACAAGTTCTCTCCCTCGTTCGCGAGCGAGAAATGCTTTCCTTCTTCTCGCTCGAATTCCAACACTGTTTTTCAAAGTTTATTTGCCACATATTCAACTCGGAAAATCAGATGGCCATTAAAAGATGTTTAAAAAAAAAAAAAAATACAGCGATTCCCCACGAAAACAGCATGATTCGAAAAAAAAGTTCTCCGATCGGGCTCAAAAATTTTCTGGGGGTTTCTTGGCCAAAATAAATAAACCCGTATTTTTGTGTTTGCCCATTAGGGTAGCCATGTAATGTGGTTGATAAATTGTCACAAAAGTGTTCCGAATTTGTGGGTGTTTCGAATATGTGGGATGACTGTAAGTACAGTACCGCAAAATGTTTTTTTTTTGCGAAAACAAATATTTTGTCAATGCATTCCAGACTCGATTATCCGAAGTTTCGATTATCCGAAGGTTTGTATGGGACTTCGGATATTCAAATCTCGAACAAATTTGTATTTTTCTTTTTCTTGTTTTGCCTTCCTCACTGAGGTAAGGCTATAATCCTGCTCTAAAAATGAACTTTTTGTTAAAAGCTCGAAGACCCACCTTCATATATACATATCGACTCAGAATCGAAAACTGAACAAATGTCTGTGTGTGTGTATGTGTGTGTGTGTGTATGTATGTATGTGTTCAAAAATCTTGCCAAGTTTTCTCAGCACTGGCTGAACCGATTTTGATCGAACCAGATGCATTCGACTTGGTTTAGGGTCCCATACATCGCTATTGAATTGTTTGAAGTTTCGATAAGTAGTTCAAAAGTTATGTATAAAAATGTGTTTTCACATATATCCGGATCTCAATTATATGCATGTAAACGATGTCCGGATCCATCATCCGACCCATCGTTGGTTAGGTAATCAAGAGACCTTTCCAACGAGTCCACAATATTGAAGATCTGGCAACCCTGTCTCGAGTTATGACCACTTAAGAGATATTTATGTACTTTTTTGAAGCCGGATCTCACTTAAATGTATGTAAACGATGTCCGGATCCATCATCCGACCCATCGTTGGTTAGGTAATCAAGAGACCTTTCCAACGAGTCCACAATATTGAAGATCTGGCAACCCTGTCTCGAGTTATGACCACTTAAGTGATATTTATGTACTTTTTTGAAGCCGGATCTCACTTAAATGTATGTAAACGATGTCCGGAACCATCATCAGACCCATCGTTGGTTAGGTAATCAAGATATCTTTCCAACGAGTCCACAACATCGAAGATTTGGCAACCCTGTCTCGAGTTATGACCACTTAAGTGATATTTATGTACTTTTTTGAAGCCAGATCTCACTTAAATGTATGTAAACGATGTTCGGAACCATCATCCGACCCATCGTTGGTTAGGTAATCAAGATACCTTTCCAACGAGTCCACAACATCGAAGATCTGGCAACCCTGTCTCGAGTTATGACCACTTAAGTGATATTTATGTACTTTTTTGAAGCCGGATCTCACTTAAATGCATGTAAACGATGTCCGGAACCATCATCCGACCCATCGTTGGTTAGGTAATCAAGAGACCTTTCCAACGAGTCCACAATATTGAAGATCTGGCAACCCTGTCTCGAGTTATGACCACTTAAGAGATATTTATGTACTTTTTTGAAGCCGGATCTCACTTAAATGCATGTAAACGATGTCCGGATCCATCATCCGACCCATCGTTGGTTAGGTAATCAAGAGACCTTTCCAACGAGTCCACAATATTGAAGATCTGGCAACCCTGTCTCGAGTTATGACCACTTAAGTGATATTTATGTACTTTTTTGAAGCCGGATCTCACTTAAATGTATGTAAACGATGTCCGGAACCATCATCAGACCCATCGTTGGTTAGGTAATCAAGATACCTTTCCAACGAGTCCACAACATCGAAGATCTGGCAACCCTGTCTCGAGTTATGACCACTTAAGTGATATTTATGTACTTTTTTGAAGCCGGATCTCACTTAAATGTATGTAAACGATGTTCGGAACCATCATCCGACCCATCGTTGGTTAGGTAATCAAGATACCTTTCCAACGAGTCCACAACATCGAAGATCTGGCAACCCTGTCTCGAGTTATGACCACTTAAGTGATATTTATGTACTTTTTTGAAGCCGGATCTCACTTAAATGCATGTAAACGATGTCCGGAACCATCATCCGACCCATCGTTGGTTAGGTAATCAAGAGACCTTTCCAACGAGTCCACAATATCGAAGATCTGGCAACCCTGTCTCGAGTTATGACCACTTAAGTGATATTTATGTACTTTTTTGAAGCTGGATCTCACTTAAATGTATGTAAACGATGTCCGGATCCATCATCCGACCCATCGTTGGTTAGGTAATCAAGAGACCTTTCCAACGAGTCCACAATATTGAAGATCTGGCAACCCTGTCTCGAGTTATGACCACTTAAGTGATATTTATGTACTTTTTTGAAGCCGGATCTCACTTAAATGTATGTAAACGATGTCCGGAACCATCATCAGACCCATCGTTGGTTAGGTAATAAAGATACCTTTCCAACGAGTCTACAACATCGAAGATCTGGCAACCCTGTCTCGAGTTATGACCACTTAAGTGATATTTATGTACTTTTTTGAAGCCGGATCTCACTTAAATGCATGTAAACGATGTCCGGATCCATCATCCGACCCATCTTTGGTTAGGTAATCAAGATACCTTTCCAACGAGTCCACAACATCGAAGATCTGGCAACCCTGTCTCGAGTTAGGACCACTTAAGTGATATTTATGTACTTTTTTGAAGCCGGATCTCACTTAAATGCATGTAAACGATGTCCGGAACCATCATCCGACCCATCGTTGGTTAGGTAATCAAGAGACCTTTCCAACGAGTCCACAATATTGAAGATCTGGCAACCCTGTCTCGAGTTATGACCACTTAAGTGATATTTATGTACTTTTTTGAAGCCGGATCTCACTAAAATGTATGTAAACGATGTCTGGAACCATCATCCGACCCATCGTTGGTTAGATAATCAAGAGACCTTTCCAACGAGTCCACATAATTGAAAATCTGGCAACCCTGTCTCGATGACAACTTAAGTTATATCTGTGTACTTATTTTTCTGGACCTAAAAACATAGCTGAAATATGTGTCCAAACCAATATTACCCATTGTTGGTATAAAGTGAGGAAGGTATCAACCACATAGGTGGATTAGGTTAGTTTTTAATATTAAATTCGAGTTTTGCGACCTAAATCACTTCAGTGTAGTTAGGGGTCATACTTAAGCTGGACAATAAAAAATAAGACGAAGAATTTTTTTTTCGTGATTCGATTATCCGAAGTTAAATTTTTCTGAGGCCTTCGGATAATCGAGTCTGGACTATCGAGAAATTAAAAGTGAGAGTGTGTGCAACATGGAGTTAAACTTTCTGTGCAGTTGCTGTGAAGGTTCCCATGGCACTTTGAAAAATTTAACTCCATGTTGCACGCACACACTCTCACTTTTAATTTCTCGATACGATACGATACGATGGACGATTTACCAAACCTAACTCCAAATTCAAATTGCTGCTGTTCGCTCTTGTTCCGACCAAACCTCATGAAATTTTCAGCATAAGTATTGCGGAATGTCTACTTTTAGATGCTTTTTGAAAAATCTTAGCTACCTATACGGGAGCGAATGACCCATAGGGTTAAAGTTCCCCCAATAAAATCAACAACAACAACTTAGCTACCTATTATCATTTCTAAGTTATTGACATTTTCGTAAAACATACGATTTTGGCCGACACTCACTATTTTAACACTATCTCCAAAAATATTGATCGGACCAACTTCATATTTTCGGAACTTAATCTTGAGATAGTTTCTTAATATTACCCAAATTTCAAGTTTCAGTGGTTTCAATTTTGGAGAAGTGGCGCCAAAAGCGCGATGTCATATACTTTTGGCCAAAAAAAACGAACGAACTGGCCAAAAGTATATGACATTCGAGAATTTACGAGCAATGTCTCGGATGTCATATACTTTTGGCCAGTTCGTTCGGATTTTTCTGACCAAAAGTATATGACATCGCGCATTTGGCAATATTAAGAAACTATCTCAAGATTAAGTGCTCAAAATAAGTTGGTCCGATCAATATTTTTGGCGATATCGTTAAAATAGTGAGTGTCGGTCAATAACGCATTTTTACGAAAATTCAAATATATTTGAACTGATAATGGGTAGCTAGAAGAACAGCATCTAATTCCAGCGTACCTTTAATGATGGCAGGTCAGAACTTTGACATTCAATTTAAGCTAATTAAACGCGTTTTCAGCTAAAATCTAGTGATACATAGCTCAATAAGAAGTGAGCAACCAAGTGTCTATCAAAAGTTTTGCAAAATTAGATGTTTATATAGTGAAAATCAGCAAATTGGATGGAGTTAGGAGCGAGTGCTTAACGTGCCAAACATACGAGAATTTTCCCTAAGTTTTCATAAAGCAACTGAGAGTAGACATTCCGCAATACTTATGCTGAAAATTTCATGAGGTTTGGTCAAAACACGAGCGAACACCAGCAATTTGGAGTTAGATTCGACAAATCGTCCAATATCATGTACTTTTGACCAGTACTGTAGATTTATTGGAAACACAATTGCCGTTCAAGAGCCAAACGACATGCGACACCTAGTGTTGAGTAGCAGAACAGAGCGAAGAATGTCGATTGAAATTTCCGCCCTTTGAGGTTATGTATGCGAATTCTGTTTTGTTAAATTCCAGCGTTGAAAACAACTTTTGAGCAAAAATTCGAGCTGATACTTTGTTAACTTTTGATGCTCTATCATTTTAAACAATATTATTTTTTCAAAATTATTTTTTTTTCAATTTTTTTTATTGCGTTAATTTATAGAGGGCAAAGAGTTAACAATCGTACTACTTGAATTTTTTCTCAAAAGTTGTTCTATGAGCTGTAAATTCAATTTTAAGTTTGCATTCCTATGTAACCGAACAGCGAAAATTTGAATCGTCATTCTTCGATGCTTTGCGCCATCTGTCGGAATTTTTGAGCTTTTGATCGCGAATAGAGAATTTGCAGCAAAGCTAAAAGACACGTGTCGCCACCTATGAACAAATAGCGTAAACCTATGATTGTTTGAAAAAAAAATATTTTTCCTTCATAATCAACATTTTGCCTTCCTCACTGAGGTAAGGCTATAATCCTGCTCTAAAAATGAACTTCGTATAAAAACGTCGTAGACCCACCTTCATGTATACATATCGACTCAGAATCGAAAACTGAACAAATGTATGTGTGTATGTGTGTGTGTATGTGTGTGTGTATGTGTGTGTGTGTGTGTGTGTGTGTGTGTGTGTATGTATGTATGTGACCAACAAACTAGCTCATGTTTCTCGGCACTGGCTGAACCGATTTGACCCGAACTTGTTGCATTCGACTTGGTTTAGGGTCCCATAGATCGAGTTTTATACAGATTGAAGTTTCGATAAGTAGTTCAAAAGTTATGTATAAAAATGTGTTTTCACATATATTTGGATTTCACTTAACTGTATGTAAACTATGTCCGGGTCCATCATCCGACCCATCGTTGGTTAGGTTAGCAAAAGACCTTTCCAACGAGTCCAAAACATTGAAAATCTGGCAACCCTGTCTCGAGATATGGCCACTTAAGTGATATTGATGTACTTTTTTGAAGCCGGATCTCACTTAAATGTATGTGTACTATGTCCGGATCCACCATCCGACCCATTGTTGGTTAGGTTATCAAAAGACCTTTCCAACGAGTGCAAAACATTGAAGATCTGGCAACCCTGTCTCGAGATATGGCCACTTAAGTGATATTGATGTACTTTTTTGAAGCCGGATCTCACTTAAATGTATGTAAACTATGTCCAGGTCCATCATCCGACCCAACGTTGGTTAGGTTAGCAAAAGACTTTTCCAACGAGTCCAAAACATTGAAGATCTGGCAACCCTGTCTCGAGATATGGCCACTTAAGTGATATTGATGTACTTTTTTGAAGCCGGATCTCACTTAAATGTATGTGTACTATGTCCGGATCCACCATCCGACCCATTGTTGGTTAGGTTATCAAAAGACCTTTCCAACGAGTGCAAAACATTGAAGATCTGGCAACCCTGTCTCGAGATATGGCCACTTAAGTGATATTGATGTACTTTTTTGAAGCCGGATCTCACTTAAATGTATGTAAACTATGTCCGGATCCATCATCCGACCCATCGTTGGTTAGGTTATCAAAAGACCTTTCCAATGAGTCCAAAACATTTAAGATCTGGCAACCCTGTCTCGAGATATGGTCACTTAAGTGATATTGATGTACTTTTTTGAAGCCGGATCTCTCTTAAATGTATGTAAACTATGTCTGGATCCACCATCCGACCCATTGTTGGTTAGGTTATCAAAAGACCTTTCCAACGAGTGCAAAACATTGAAGATCTGGCAACCCTGTCTCGAGATATGGCCACGTAAGTGATATTGATGTACTTTTTTGAAGCCGGATCTCACTTAAATGTATGTAAACTATGTCCGGATCCATCATCCGACCCATCGTTGGTTAGGTTATCAAAAGACCTTTCCAATGAGTCCAAAACATTGAAGATCTGGCAACCCTGTCTCGAGATATGGCCACTTAAGTGATATTGATGTACTTTTTTGAAGCCGGATCTCACTTAAATGTATGTAAACTATGTCCGGATCCACCATCCGACCCATCGTTGGTTAGGTTATCAAAAGACCTTTCCAACGAGTGCAAAACATTGAAGATCTGGCAACCCTGTCTCCAGATATGGCCACTTAAGTGATATTGATGTACTTTTTTGAAGCCGGATCTCACTTAAATGTATGTAAACTATGTCCGGATCCATCATCCGACCCATCGTTGGTTAGGTTATCAAAAAACCTTTCCAATGAGTCCAAAACATTGAAGATCTGGCAACCCTGTCTCGAGATATGGTCACTTAAGTGATATTGATATACTTTTTTGAATCCGGATCTCACTTAAATGTATGTAAACTATGTCCGGGTCCATCATCCGACCCATTGTTGGTAAGATTATCAAAAGACCTTTCCAACGAGTCTAAAACATTGAAGATCCGGCAACCCTGTCTCGAGATATGGCCACTTAAGTGATATCGATGTACTTTTTGGAAGCCGGATCTAAAAAATAGATGAAACTTGTGTACAGCCATTGTTGTGAGGAAGGCTCCAACCACATAGGTGGATTAAGTTAGTTTTTATAAAACCTATGCCGGATTCGGATGAGAAAAATTATTTCCAACAATTTGGTGTGGGACCATCCATAAACCACGTGGACACTTTAGGGGGGGGGGGGTATGGCGATTGTCCACGCTCCATACAAAAAAGATTTTTTTTTGTATGGACAATTGTCCACGAGGGGGGGGGGGTTGAGATTTCCAAAAATGTGTCCACGTGGTTTGTGGATGTTCCCTGTATAACTTTCTAATATTTGTTTGATTTTTCTATGAGAAAACTTTAAATTTAGAAAGAGATAGTAATTTGGACTATTAGGCAAGAAAGTCTGTCAAAAATCAATAAAAATTATTGAATATACGTTAACACATCTGTTATCAACTATATAACTGTTTATTTCCTTGATATATACAGGGAAACTCATTTTATCGTGTTCCAAAACATGTTTTTTAAAGAAAAAGGTTACAAATTTTTGCGCGCCCAAAAGTTGATGTTCATTATTTTAAAGCAAAAAATTTTTCTCGTCTTTTGCAACCAGTTTCATTAATATTGGTGCAGGGAATCATGAGAAATAAGCGATTTTGTTCTTCAATCTAGCAGAAAGGAATACGATTTTTGGCAAGTAACCTCATTTTGGCGCCACCTACATTTGAAACACAGTCGCGCTGCAAAACCTCAATTCCAAGATTTTCAAGACTAAATTCAAAATAATCATTAAAGTGAATAACATAGAGAATTTGCAGCAAAGCTAAAAGACACATGTCGCCACCTATGAACAAATAGCGTAAACCTATGATTTTTCGAAAAAATGTGTTTTTACCTTCAAAATCAACATTTTTATTAAACTTATGCCGGATTCGGATGAGAAAAATTATTTCCAACAATTTGGTGTACAACTTTCCAATATTTGTTTGATTTTTCTATGAGAAAATTGTAAATTTAGTAAAAGATAGTAATTTGAACTATTTGGCAACAAAGTCTGTCAAAAATCAATAAAAATTGTTGAATATACGTTAACACATCTGTTATAACCTATATCACTATTTATTTCATTGATATATATGGGGAAACTAATTTTTTCGTGTTCTTAAAACATATTTTTTAAAGAAAAAGTTCACAAATTTTTGCGCGCCCAAAAATTGATGTTCATTATTCTAAAGCAAAAAAATTTTCTCGTCTTTTGCAACCAGTTTCATTAAGATTGATGCAGGGAATCATGAGAAATAAGCGATTTTGTTCTTCAATCCAGCAGAAAGGAATACGATTTTTGGCAAGTAACCTCATTTTGGCGCCACCTACATTTGAAACACAGTCGCGCTGCAAAACCTCAATACCTCAGTCAATGACAAAACTCTTTCAACGTCGGTGTATTTGGCAATAGTTGAGTTATGTTAAGTATGTATTTTTAAATATTAAATTTTAATTTTTTCAAATATTTGTGTGCAAAACTTTTTTTAAGTCAGCCGACATTTTTTTATCTTTGTTTTAAAATAAAAGTAAATAACCCCGAGTCTACTTTTATAAGACAACACTGGGGTTAAAACAAAATATTTTTCCTACGAGTTCTTGCAAGCCGTTGAGTATGCACTCCGAAATTGTCAATTTCATATCAAATTTAATGCTTTTTCGTCGTGATATATTTTTTGCGATGTCATTTCACCCACGATGTTGGGTTCAACCGTTTAAATGAAAATCGCCTAAATCAAACATTCACATTCTGCCTACGTTTTCACAGTGCTTCCAATAGAAAAAAACTGCTCCAAACTTTAAGCAAAACTATTCACTTGAAAAAATAGTCCCAAAGCATACAATTTACTCCAATTAGTTTGTTGAATATTCATTTGAAAGGCTTGGAAAAGGAATGTTAATGTTAGGCTGGTGCAAATTTCATTTAAATATTTTCCTAAAAAACTTCAAAATTTCTATGGAAATTAAAGTAAAACCCTGCGTAAAACATCTTTTTTTTTGCATTTTGGGTTGATTTTACAATTATTTTAATTTTAGAAAATGTTGTACATCGCAAAACGTTTTATTTCACTAAAATTTTTGTATTCGTCAAATCTAACATTTTTTGAAAACCACAATGATTGCAAAACAACTGAACTAATGTAAAATGCATTTTAAAACACTTTTTGCATTCGAATGTTGAAATGCCACCTCCCCCCCCCCCCATCGACCCCGGCCAGAGCCAGGACTTATTTAAAAAAAATAGCTAAATAAAAAAATGTGTTCAAAAAAGCTGTTCTAATTTTCGTGTTTACATTTAAAGACTCTAATTTGCATATTAGTTTGATGTAGTAGAACTTCTAAATTTTAATAAACACAAGTTGAATTAAATTGCAGATAAAACTTTAAAAAAAACTTGAAAATACATAAAAATCGTAAACCATTTTGCAGATTGCTGATTTTCTATAGCATTGATCTTCTCTTCGTAATGGCGAGACATCACCAAAAAGCCAGCACCCACGATACCAGGCCGTTTGATGGTCACCGGAAAATGTTCATCAAAAAAAATGTGAGGCCAGATTGTCATAACAATGTGGCGTACTTTTTGATCGTTTTGTTTGAGTCAGTCAAAAACATAGCAAGAGACAAGGCTAAATTCTTCATAAATGATCGCTCGTGAACATGGCCGGATGCGGAAGTGAAAATTTTCACACTCGGAAGAAGACTCCATTAAGGCTAAAGTTTCGTCTTAAGCATGCAAGTTTTGAAAGTAATTGTAGATACTAATTACATTTCACGAAACAAAAACTTAAAAATTATCATAATTTACACCACAATACTGAAACAATCCAATTGTTCAATCAATTTGGAAATGTTGATTCAACTTCAACACCCTTCAATTTGAGTTCGACACGCGCGTCCGAGAGTACACTGTAAATTGCCCCTAAAGCGATGATGTCCTTCGATTTTGGCCGGCTTGCAATCACGTTGAAGGGGCACCAAAAATCGTTGTTATTGCAGATAAGTGGCGGATGAAGCAAAAGCAAAAGCCAAAACAAAATAAAGGGGCAGCAGCTGATGTTCATCAATCTCGTGTGTTGCTTGCCGTTTATGTTGCGCCAGCATGAACTTTTAACCCCCTCGAGGAGGAGACGTGCAACATCCATATTGAAGCGAAGGGGAAATTGGGATGGTCAGGAGAAAATGCTTTCTAACGGAGGGGAAATATGTAGCAAGGGGAAGCGCTGTGCGATATGAGTGAATTTTTGTTGCGCAACAAAAGTGGTTCAATCGAGGGTGCAATTAATTTATCGTGAAATGTCTCCATACAATTTTGCGGACCGGTCATTCAAGGTGGGTAAGTAAATTTATGATTGATTGACTGAAAGTTTTCGGAAAAATGGGTACAAGGATTTTTTTAAATTTTTTTTTGACTTTTTCTTCAATGTTGAATTCCTAAAATGAATCATTTCTCGACTTTTTTTGATGAGGTCCTATAAACAAATGTAAACATTGTGTGTATCCATATCACACGTTATGTCAATGTAAGCGGGATACACTCAATGTTAACATTTTGTCAGCTGTGTGCTATCTTGTGACATAGACCATTTTGGTCGAAAATTAGTTAATGATGACGTTTTGCTATACTTAACAAACTCTACAAGATGCTGTAACCCGATTTTGGAAACTCGCTTCCGTTTCCCGGATATCGCAATACACACTTGTGACATAGACCAATTTATCATCAAAATGATCGTGCACACTTGTGACACGTCTTACATGTTGTTGGAAAATGTGAAAAAAATTCTTGTTTTTCACAAATTTATGTACACACATACTTTCTAAAGGCAATGCAACCTTTTGTTTATAAAAATATACTGATTAAGTCGATTAAACCATTGATTTGAGCTTATTTTAGTTTGTATGGGAATTCTGTGCACACTTGTGACACGTAGTACAATTTTACTATCGAAACACTTTTGTGACACGTGCTTTTCATTTTTTTACATTATTTACTGTATCTTTTAACTGGTGTAACCAAATTAGTTGAAACTTGGAGCGTTTGTTAAGTGATAGTATACGAACCGATTGCTTCAAAAAGTTTGATTCTACCATTCATAGTTTTGAAAATATTTATCATCAAACTTTAAAAATCGATTTTCTCGAAAAGTACTAAATGGTCGTTGTCACAAGATAGCACACAGCAGCCGATTTGTTTATAGGACCTAATAAAAATGTCTAGATTTGTAGTTTTCGAAAATCATTGATAAGAGCCTAAAAAAAAAGGAAATATTGCGATAGAGTTAGGCTGGTACAAATATTTTTAAAAGTTTTTGTCACCCCCCGCCCCTTCAAAATTGGCCTGAAAAATCAGGGGGCAAAAAAAAAATTACAGTAAACTTCAAAATTTCAATGAAAATTCAAGTGCAACCAGCTGAAATCAAATTAAAATACATTCTTCTGCGTTTAAAATTATTTTTAGCATGTTTGGGCTTATTAAAAAATCTTAAATTTTTTTGAAAATTTTCGATGCAAAATCTTTTTTTTCGATACAATTTTTAGTTTTGTCAGATCTTAGATTTTTTGAAAACAAGAGATTGCAAAACAACTGACTAGTGTAAAATGCATTTTAAAACACTTTTTTCATTTAAATGTGAAGACTATGGCTTGTTATTTAAATTTTTATATTTTTTTATTTTTTTGCCCCCCCCCCCCCCCTTGACCTCGGCCAGGGCCGAGGGACAAAAACTTTTTTAAATATTTGCATCGGCCTTAAGGATAAAACAAAATCTAGTACCAGAGTAACACATTTCTGATTTTGATAATGTTCATCGTCTTCAAGTTAGAAGCGTATTATGGTGAAATTTGCCAATAAGTTTGGTTTTTTGCATTTAAAATAAGCATCCCTGCAAAATAAAAATTAAAAAAAAAACAAAGAGCTGAGAAAATTTCCTAAATTTTTTCCTTCTTTGACTTTGTTGATCGGACTGCAGCCTCTTGAAATTTAAATTATTTTTGCTTTGTGTTTAATCATTCCTCTTTTTTAACACGTGATATCTCGGAAACAAATGGTCAAAAACTTGAAATGAAATTTTGCATTGGAGCAATTCTCTACGGTATCGGTCTTTTTTTTAATTTTAATTTTTTGTATTTTTAATCCGGCTGGAACGTTTTTGGTGCTTTCGGTACACGGCGTCTTTTTCAGGGGGGTAGTTTTTTTTGAGAAATAGCAAGAAAACTGTCATATAGATATGAAAGTGTGGAACATCCCCGTTCATTTGCGGGGCGAACGAAAATCTTTGGTCGGGAAAAATCAAAGTTATCCTCATTTTAAGTTTTTGAACTTTTTTCCTATGGGGCCAAATTTCGTCTATTTCAATTTAGTATTGTTATAAGTCTACATGGGCATGATTTATGGTTCAGATCATATGATTTCTTATGGGAAATGATGCAAGGAACATTTTTCCTGAAGCACGCAAAGTGATTGAAAATAAGGGAAAAAAGTTATAAAGGTTTTATTGAAAATTTGGAAGATTTTCTGATAAAATTGCACACCCCTTTCCCAAAAACCACAATGTTTTTGATATTCAGATCATTATTTCAATGAATTCTTTTTTTGAGAAATGTTTCTGGACCCATTGAGTATATAAATCACTACAGAAAAGTGTAATTGGTTGGGTTTAAGCTCAACTGTATGTCACAGTTATGAATTTTGGATTTCACCGAATCAACATATTTTTGTGTGTTTTGGTTATAAAATGTACCGTTTACATTAAATTTTCACTTTTTTTTGTGAGTACATGGTGCACATGATATGTTTTGTATCTTATTGAGTAATGCAGTGTAAATACAATCACAGAGTTTCTATTTCTATGCCTTTTGTTAATTTGTATTTCCATTTGGGCTATATTATTTGTATTGAAACTACAGAGTTGAACTTGCAATTATTGGTAATAACATAAATATTGCGTAAAAATCATTAAAATGTTTAAATGTATGTAAATCTATTAATTTAATCTCAAATAATTGAGCTTAACATACTAAACAAGTCTGGCATCCAAATTTGAAACAACGAACAATACAACAATTAAATTGTTTTGCTATAAAACACACAAATAATTGATCACAGTGGCAGTACGTGGCCGAATGGTTACGCTGTCCGCTTTGTAAGCGGATGATCCTGGGTTCGATTCCCATCTGCTCCAACCTTCCATCGGATGAGGAAGTAAAACGTCGGTCCCGGCCTTGGTTGTTGTTAGGCCGTTAAGTTATTCCAGGTGTAGGAGTCGTCTCCATGCCATAAGTAAAAACAACACACCAAACCAAGCCTACTCGGGTGAAATCGCTGGCGGCGGTTGGACTCGCAATCCAAAGGTCGTCAGTTCAAACACTGGGGTGGAAGGTTCTTTGGAGTAGAAAGAGGTTTGGGTGCTCTCTCTATTCAAGCCTTCGGATGGGGTCGTTAATGTGGATGGTTTGATTTGATTTTGATTTACAATATAATCACCTGACCTCAAAATAAGTACGAGATCTCTTGTGAGGTTTAACAAGACTAATACAAATGTGAAAATCTAATGGAAACGGTACATTTTATAACAAAAACATACAAAAATATGTTGATTCGGTTGAAATCCAAAATTCATAAAAGTGGCTTACAGTTGAGCATAAACCCAACCAATTACACTTTTCTGTAGTGATTTAAATACTCAATGGGCCCAGAAGTTTCTCAAAAAAGAATTAATCAAAATAATGATCTGAATATCAAAAACATTGCGGTTTTTGGGAAAGAGGTGTGCAATTTTATCAGAAAATCTCCCAAATTTCCAACAAAACCATTAAAACTTTTTTCCCTTATTTTCAATCACTTTGCGTGCTTCAGGAAAAATGTTCCTTGCATCATTTCCCATAAGAAATCATATGATCTGAACCATAAATCATGCCCATGTAGACTTATAACAATACTAAATTGAAATAGACGAAATTTGGCCCCATAGGAAAAAAGTTCAAAAACTTCAAATGAGGATAACTTTGATTTTTCCCGACCAAAGATTTTCGTTCGCCCCGCAAATGAACGGGGAAGTTTCACACTTTCATATGTATATGACAGTTTTCTTGCTATTTCTCAAAAAATACTACCCCCCTGAAAAAGACGCCGTGGGTATCTATACAAATTTGGCAGCTGTCTACAAAAATGATTTATCAAAATTCAAAAATCTGTATCTTTTAATTATACTTCTTGATCGATTTGGTGTCTTCGGCAAAGTTGTAGGTATAGATAAGGACTACAGTGAAAAAAATGATACATGGTAAAAAAAAATGGTGATTTTTAATTTAACTTTTTGTCGCTAAAACTTGATTTACAAAAAAACACTATTTTTTTTATTTTTTGATATGTTTTAGGGGACATTAAATGACAACTTTTCAGAAATTTCCTAAATGTGCAAAAATCCTTTGACCGAGTTATGAATTTTTGAATCAATACTGATTTAAAAAAAAAATCAAAATACTTTTTTGCATTTCCGTGAAACTGTCAACTTTTCCTGTCCTTCTGGAGAAACGAAACGGCCTACTTTTCCCTACCTATAATAACTGAATGGAAATTCAATACCTTTCAATACCAGTGCTGAAAAGGTCTACTTTCCAGCACTGAAATGGGTGCTGAAAAGATGAACTTTTCAACACTAGAATCGAAAAGAAACATTTTTCAATATTTTTTTTGGTATTGAACGGTGAATTTACTCAACACATGAATGTTGACATAAAATTTCATTCAAGATGCGTTTTTCGGAATTGCAAAAAAATTTGTAAGCAACTCGTTGCAAAACTTGATTTTTTCAGCAAAATGATGCACTTTATCAAAATTTCACTAAAGTACTTTTTGATTGCAAAAACGATTTTACATCGAAAAATGAAGTTGAAAAATGTTTGCGACCAATATTTTGATTTTTTGAAAAAAGTTACTTAATCCACCCTAAGGTGGTTGGTGCCTTCCTCACATTTAGATCTGGACAACGTTCTCATCAAAATATGTGAGATCCGGCCTCCAAAAAGTGCATAAATAAAACCTAAGTGCTTCTAACATTTGATAGGGTTATCAGATCTGCAATCTATTGAACTCGTTGGATTGGTCTTTGGATTACCTATCCAACTACAGGTCGCATTATAGATCCAAACAACGTTTTCATCCAAATATATTAGATCCGGCCTCTGAAAAGTTCATAAATAACACTTAAGTGCTTATAACTTTTGATAGGTTCAACAGATCTTCAATCGTTTGAACTCGTTAGAAAGGTCTTTTGAATACATGAATAACATGACGAGATTTCTTACAAAAACCACCCTTTTTACAATCTTCCGGACTTTTGTTAAAATCGCTTTTTTAGCATAACTTTTGAAGTACTTTACTAAATTTTATAATTTTCAATAGCGACTTATGGGACCCCAAGACGGATCAAATGAGACTAAAACGGTCCAAATCGGTTCAGCCAGTGCTGAGATAACCCAGTGCAAATTTTTTGATCAACATCCCACCACACACACAGACATTTGCTCAGAATTTGATTCTGAGTCGATATGTATACATGGAGGTGGGTCAAGGAGGTCAAATTAAGAATTTCGTATTTTGAGTGATTTTATAGCCTTTCCTCAGTAAGGTGAGGAAGGTAAAAACAGTATTAATTCAAAAATTCATAACTCGGCCAATGTTTTTTGCACAATCTGGAAAATCCTGGAAAATTGGCATTTGATGTCCCCTAAACCATATAAAAAAATAAAAAAACAGGGTTTTTTTGTTTTAATGACAAAAAGTGAAATTAATCACCATGTATAATTTTTTTTCAGTGTAGTCCTTATACATACTCTGACCTCCCCTAACTGCGTTACGTTATAATATAACGAACACACCCTTAACAACCACACTCAAACCCCGGTGGTTTGGCACCAACTGTTGTCAAACGAACGGGGTCACTTTTTAGTTTGACACCCCTTTTACACGGAGTTCACACACACTATCAAACGTTTGTTTTGATAGTGTGCGTGAGCGCCGTGTAAAAAGCGTAAAAAGTGACAGTTCGACACTTTTTAGTTTGACTTTGATCAACCAACGGGGTACAAACTAAAAAAGTGTCAAACGAAAAAGTGACCAACCACCGGGGATTGTGTGTATACCAAATGTGAGCTTGATCAGAACATTTTCCAAATTTTTGGATACGATTGAGGACGAATAGCCAAAATTTGAACGATCGTAGAAGTAGACGAATTCTAGAGTTCTTTTTTAAGAAAGGACCTATAAGCTATTGTCTTTCATATGTTTATAGGACCTATTCAAAAAGAGCTCTAGAATTTATCAAACTAAGTTTTAAAATTCTACAATGTTATAGATATTACCTAGGTTGGTTTGGTTGATTTATGATCGATAACTGTAGCGAGCTGAAATTGCCGTTCAAACTGATGTGGGGTTTAAGGTTTTAAAGTGTTAATTGTTAACGACCATATTTTGAGCAAAACTTAATGATTTTTCTTAGTTCAAAAACATTGAACTTAAACAGAATAACAATATTATTCTTGAGACTCATCAACTGACCCAACCCAATTAATTAACTTAAGCAAAGTTTATTGAAATTTCATACCGCACCATCTCACCCACCCAACCTTGCACTGCAAGTGAGCTCGCATTCTCTCACGATCTTGGGCAAACATCAACGCCAAAAAAGATCTCTCCACTTCTCATATCCTCCAACCTCACCTTACCTTTTCTCGATATTTCCATCTTTCTTTTGTTTTGATCACCATCTTTGTACGGGGCGGTGGTGAGGTGGAAAAGCGCCGAAATAAAAAAAAATCTACTGCCCGGAAAACAAGTGGCCATATAAAATGCACGGTTGAATGTGGCCGGACCATCATTTGCTTGCGGATCGATTGACCGATCGGGGGTTGTGCAGCGCTCTCTCTCTCTGTCTCAGTGTTTTCCAAGTGGTGGGATTTCTACCATGAAGGTGTGTGTTTGTTTGATTGTGTGTATGTGACTATTGTGTATTCGTTTGGACATGATTCTAATGAAAAGTGATTGTGAATAAGGACTGTTTGACCAAACGAATACACCAGATTGTGAATAGTGGCTAATTGTTTCTTTGTCTAGTTATTCTTAGTACTGTCGATGGCTTTGGCCATAGCCGTTGGAGCGGCCATCGAAAAGCCTGCTGAGAAGGTGGAAGCGGACAAGGATTCGGAAAAGACGGAGTCCAAAGTGGAAGAAAGTGACGCCAAAGTGCAGGAGAAGCGTGGCCTGTTTGATTTCGGATATGGAGCCGAACCGGAGTTGCACGGTGGGTTCAAGCCGTCGTTTGGAGTTGATTCCGGCAGTGTGGCGTCGAGTCGCCATTATGATGACTATATCCACGAGGATCACCAAACGGTGATCCACAAGGAGGTGAAAGTGCCGTATCCGGTTGAGGTGGAAAAGCACGTGTACGTCGAGAAGAAGGTCCCAGTTCATATCGACCGACCCGTGCCTTACCCGGTGACCGTGGAGAAGAAGGTTCCAGTTTACATCGAAAAGCATGTTCCATATCCGGTGGATCGCCCCGTGCCATATCCAGTGAAGGTTCCATATCCGGTCCATGTTGAGAAGAAGGTCCCAGTGTACGTTGAGAAGGAGGTTCACGTTGACCGCCCGGTCCCGTATCCGGTCCACGTGGAGAAAGAAGTCCCAGTTTACATCGAGAAGAAGGTCCCCGTGATAGTCGAGAAGAAAGTTCCGGTCCGCGTTGAGGTTCCCGTTCCGGTAGTTCATAGAGTCGAGGTTCCCGTTGACAAGCCGTACCCCGTCCACGTTCCGAAGCCATACCCCGTGTACATCGAGAAGGAGGTCATCAAGCACGTCGATCGCCCAGTGCCAGTAGAAGTTGAGAAACCGGTTCATGTCCCGGTGTACCACAAGGTCGAAGTCCAGAAGCCGTACCCAGTGTACGTCGAAAAACCAGTTTATGAGGACAAGGAGAGTGAAGAGTATCAGCACCGTTACGAGCAGTACAAGCATCACCAACATCAGCAGGAAGAGCAGTACCAGCATCACCAACATCAACAGGACGAACAGCACCACGTGGGTCCCAGCTATATCCGCGATCCGATCCACGTGGTCGATGAACGGTCTCATCAGGCAAGCCACGAAAGCCAGGAGCATCATCCCGACCAGCAGGAGTACGCTGAATCGTCCAAGAAGGAGGTGAAAAGCGTGGTGCCAGCTGCCAAACCGGCCGACGACAAGCCAAAACACCAGGAGCAGCACCATCACATCCCGTCCCATCGTGCCAACAACGATCAGTAATCGGGACATGAACCGCAAAAAGCGCCGACTTGTCAGGCGTGAAAGCACTAAATCAGCACTTGCCAAATTGCCTTCGTTTGAAGGTTAGTTTCGCACAAGTACCGCACACAGTGTTGTCAAAATGTAAGGCCAACTTCAAAAAAACACAACCGGAGTTTTTTTTTGAAAAGGTCCAATAAACCAAATTTTCAGTTTTTGCTTTTTGGGTGTTCTTCAATAACCCTGACTCAAGGAGGTTTCAAGAACACCCAAAAAGCAACAACTGAAAATTTGGTTTATTGGACCTTTAAAAAAAAAAACAAAAAAAAAACTCCAGACAAGCACTCGTGCGAAACCAGGCTCCAAACGAAAACGTTACAAGAGTTTAACCCAATTTTGAGTAGTCACGCTGTCAGTTTTCAAAATGACCGTTAAATTTCCTACTGCTGAAAGCACATTCACGTCCGACAAGTCCGTTCCCGCAACGAATCCTCTCTAGTCTGTCTGGTAACAGTGCAATTGTTCCGATTGGGTAACGTCCCAACACACAAAGTAGCGAATAAATCCCCCCAAAAAATGTAAACAAATAACCTTTCTCCACGTGTTAGTTTCACTTTCCGCGCGCCAGATTCGATTATGCAACCCCCCGCCGACAATTATCCACTTCATTTGTGCTGTAGTTGTTCCCCTCGTTTTTGGCCGCCGTTGATAATCACCTCTTTCGCGAGCGAGCAATCGGAGTATTGGCCTCCGGTGGCCACCCCGGCGACTGGGTCTCTCAACCTCGAATAGCTTACTTTTTCTGTGTAGCGCAGTGTGCCATTTTTCCAATTTCTATTTCTTTCCACTTCATCAACCGCCGATCGTGGATGAGATCGATGGAGCAAGATTCGCCGGCGGCCTGGCGGCCAGGTTGATGATGATGAATAATGGTCATTATTGGGTAAATGTCTCGATCGCGAGAGGCGCAAAAATTGCCACTTTGTGTGGGGCACTCGAGAGCGTTGGGAAAGAGTCATTGAGGAGGAGGACGAGCGGGGGAAGTTAAGGACAGTGATTGTTTCGAAATTGTTTTCCGGTCCTCGGCGATGAGTGGTGTTGAACCAAGTAATGGAAATTGATCTCGCTGAGATCAATGTAGAGCGATTGTGACAACGGGTAATTGAGTTTGATATCAAGTCAACAATTTTTTTTCACAGCGAAAAAAAAAATGTTTCCGTAGCGTGTAAAAAGCCTGCGTGTAAAATAAATTTTGCAAATTGATTTAATATTACAGTCATCCCACATATTCGGAACGGTTTCCAGATCGGCCAATGTTCAAAAAATCATAGCAAATCGATAATTTAACTTAATGATTCGCTTTTACCTTCATTTGAAAGCTTTTCTTGCGATCTTTCGAATGCTGTATCGAACATCTGCAAATTTTAACTTTTATATGAAGTTTTTGAAGAATTACTTTGACCTTTGAAATCCACAAATTCGGAACACTTTTTTCTTACGAATGTAAACAAACTTTGGATCTCTCCAGGAGTACATATTTATTACCAAATAATGACTTCACACACTGAAACCAATGAAACTCAAGCTTAGTGATGTTTTATACATGGTTTGATAACTTTTTTTGTGAAAATATCAGTTAAATTCAGGTGTTCCACAATTGTGGGATGCACAATAACATCCCACAATTATGAAACAGGCCATTTTGAGGCAGTGTTTTGCTACTCTGGACAAAATATTCTTGGAATGAAGTTTTTTGTTCAAAAAGTACTACTTTTACTAGTGAAATAGCAAGATAATGTCCAAATGAAGGTTCTAAAAATAGTAAGGTCGACAGAAAAGCTACTTTTGGCATGCTATTGACAAATTATCATAAAATTGTTCCGAATTTGTGGGTGTTCCGAATATGTGGGATGACTGTACAAGCAGAAATTATGTAGGTCTACTGTTTGAGAAACCTATTTTACCAATGCACAGTGGTCGGAAACGCAAATTTAGCAGGAATAATTTATTTCCGCTTCAGGAATGCATTTTCGAGCTTCGGTGTCTAAGAAGCATTTGTTAAAAATAAAATTCTACATCTTTTGGTCAAAACGATATTAGGGTGGTCCAACAATTACTAATATTTTCAAAAACTATCTTCGCTTCTAGATGAGATAGAGGTATACTTTCTTCAACAGTATTGTAGTACTAGCCATTTCAAACAACTTTGTCGAAGACACCAAATCTCTATCTCTTAATCTGATCAATCTACAGCATTTTATATGAAAAGCAGTAGGGTGGCCCATCAAAAAAGTGTTTTTATTGCGTATCTTTTTTGTATTATTTTTGGCAATTTTGCTGTCTTCTGGACATATTTAGAGCATAAAAATACGCGTCTTTTGAAATGTCAACGAAGTCGCTAGGTCATTTTGGTAAAAAGTTACAGCGTTTTTAAAGTTTTTAATAGGCCTTTTTCAAATGTTTGTATCTTTTCGAGGGGACACAAAAAAATACGCTCCGCAGTGCATCTGAAAGCTCAAAATTTCTTCTTTAATATGAATATAAAATCTTAAAAGGGTTTTTCTTGAACTCAAGTTACAGCGATTTAAAAATGGTCATTTTATGAGATTTTGTACCATGCTCTATGAGAAAATTTACATGAATATCGCATTAATCAATATCAAAACTGCTCTCAGTGAGCTCAAATGCAGGTAAAATTGATTTGTGGATAAACGTGGTCGAACCTGGTTTTTATGGCAACTAGGGTGGTCTTAGATGAACTAGGGTGTTTCATATTCGTTCACTCTTATGAAATATGTTTTTTTTTTAAATTCGCATAGAAAGAAAAATTAAAAAAAAACATTTGAAATTTAAATACATAACCTGTTTTAAATAGTAAAGCAGCTGAGGATATGATATGTGAACCCTAATCACAAATTGATTAGCAAATAAAAAGATTAAAGATTTTTTTACGTTAGAAAATCTATTTTAACATATTATTATTTCTCTACGTTTTCGTAAATCGACTTTTATTTGTGTTTTTAATAGGATAAAACTTTCCATGCATTTACTGTGTGTAAGGGTGCCATTTTGCATCATTAGTTGTTCCATACAAAGCTTCATACAATTTTGCCCATACAAAATGGGAATGTGAATATTCGTAATCATGATACATTTTCTTATCGATTTAGCGTCTTAAAAAAGTGGTAGGTTATGATTTAAATGCACCGAAAATAATGGATTTGCATTTTTAGGTAAAAAGATATAAATTGGAAAAGGATCCTCGTATTGGCATACAAATTATACAAAATGACTCCTTTTGTCAAAGAAAATGCATGGAAAGCTTTATCCTATTAAAAAATAAAAATAAAAGTCGATTTATGAAAACTTAGAGAAATAATAAAATCTTTAATCTTTTTATTTTGTAATTGATTTGAGCCACCCTAATGAGATATCATATCCTCAGCTGCTTTTCTATTTAAAACAGGTTTAATTTTAATTTTAAATGTTTTTTTTTATTTTTCTTTCTATGCGAATTTAAAACAAACATATCTTATAAGAGTGAACGAATATGAACCACCCTAGTTCATCTAAGACCACCCTAGTTGCCATAAAAACCAGGTTCGACCACGTTTGTCCACAAATCAATTTTACCTGCATTTGAGCTCACTAAGAGAAGTTTTGATACTGATTAATGCGATATTCATGTAAATTTCCTCATAGGGCATGGTACAAAATCTCATAAAATGACCATTTTTAAATCGCTGTAACTTGGGTTTAAGAAAAACCCTTTTGAGATTTTATATTCATATTAAAGAAGAAGTTTTGAGCTTTCAGATGCACTGCGGAGCGTATTTTTTTGTGTCCCCCTCGAAAAGATACAAACATTTGAAAAAGGCCTATTAAAAACTTTAAAAACGCTGTAACTTTTTACCAAAATGACCTAGCGACTTCGTTGACATTTCAAAAGACGCGTATTTTTATGCTCTAAATATGTCCAGAAGACAGCAAAATTGCCAAAAATAATACAAAAAAGATACGCAATAAAAACCCTTTTTTGATGGGCCACCCTACTGCTTTTCATATAAAATGCTGTAGATTGATCAGATTAAGAGATAGAGATTTGGTGTCTTCGACAAAGTTGTTTGAAATAGCTAGTACTACAATACTGTGGAAGAAAGTATACATCTATCTCATCTAGAAGCGAAGATAGTTTTTGAAAATATTAGTAATTGTTGGACCACCCTAATATCGTTTTGACCAAAAGATGTAGAATTTTATTTTTAACAAATGTTTCTTAGACACCAAAGCTCGAAAATGCATTCCTGAAGCGGAAATAAATTATTCCTGCTAAATTTGCGTTTCCGACCACTGTGCAATGCAGTCCAGACTCAATTATCCGAAGGCTTCGGATAAATTTCACATTGGATAACCAACTCAAAAAATATCCTTTTTCTAATTTTTGACTGTCGAGATTAGATTTGAATAATAATCTACTCTAAAGAGGTTTAGAATTTGTAGTTACAAGATGGCGGCCAAAATGGCAGAGACAAAATATTGAGAAAATGCATTTGGTTAATTTTTAATGCAATCAACAATTCAAGTTTAAATTAAATGTGGTTGTAGAAACGAATTTGATGTTAAAGATAAGATGATGAAAAAATATTTTAAAAAATGTCTTCGTGATTTGATTCTCCGAAGTCGCCTCATACAAACCTTCGGATAATTGAACTTCGTACCAACAATAACAGAATCGAAAAGTTGAACTTTTCATCACTTGTTTGGAAAAGTAATACTTTTCAACATTTTTTTTATTGAAACGATTCGTTGATTAAATATATGGACATTTGACTAATAATTCTGTTCATATGGTGTTTTTCGGAATTGCAAAAAATGTTGTATAGAACTTAATGCAACACTTGATTTTTTCATTACTCGTCGGTGAACCTCGTTGGATAAATGTACGACTCGCGCTGAAAAAATATTCTTTTTGCAACTTGTTGCCTAAACTACTATTTTAATTCAACTTTGTATCACTAAAAGTTTAATTACCAAAATACTTTTTTTTCTATTTTTCGATTTATTTTAGAGACATCTGCTGAGCCATAGTGCGTGATGGTGCAAAATCTGGTTAATGAGATAAAATTATTTAAAAAAATCTTTTCTTCAAAATATTGAAAACACGGCTAAAACAATATTCAAACTATTTTTTAAAGAAATATTTAATTTCAATTCGAAAAGTACTTTACCATTTCTAAGTTACAGTTACCTTTAGGTGTAAATTTTCGATTTTATTTCGTTTTTGCATTTAAAAAATACATGACAAAAAAGCGCCCTTGCAAAACATATTTCTGAAAAAAAATATTATGAAATTACCTACTACTTCCTTTCTGGAACATTGAAAATCGGGCAATAGCTTCTGAGAGAATCAGCCTCACAAAGAATTCGAAAAGATGAAAATGAGTTTTTCTAAGAGTCACCTTATTAGTCTGTTATTTTCTATGGACGAAAACTCGGTAATTTATTTTATCAATTTCATAGTTAAGACTAAGGCTACCAACTGTATGGATTTTTTCCTTACCATACGGATTTTCGACCCTCTTGATAAGTGCAGTGCTTCTGGGGACGCGCAGTCCTGTTTTTTCGTGATAATTTTTGTCTCTTTTGTGTCGCTATTTGTGTGCATGGAGTGATTGGTCATAATAATTGAATAATGCCATCATAAGTGCGGTGCTTCTGGGGACGTGCAGTCCTGTTTTTTCGCGATAATTTTCGTCGTAAAGCGTCATTTATTTATTTTTTTGAAATATGCTCGCGTTATCTAAATTGTTAAAATCAGTAAAAATATACTGATAAGTCCAGCCCATAGCACTACTGCTCGGCTGGCACGCGTGCGATAAAAAAAACTTTTTAAATAATCGATTATCGATCTTTCCGCAGCTGGCTGCCTAAGATTTAAAATTTTCAACCGATAAACAAAATGCTCAAGGTCACATCACTGCCACTCGTGAATCCTGACCTCATACCCATCTACTAACCCCCTCAAAACTCATGTGATACTTTGTCGGAGATGCAGTCGATTGGGCGGTCTCTATCACTCAAGTATCGGACTAATATTCCCATCCACTTCCCCGTGACTCTACCACTGGTCGTGGCCGGCGCCGGTATTGGTCAGCATGATAGGGGCCTTTGAGAAGTTGCGAAGCGAGGAAAGATAGCTCCCACTCATCTTCCACGGCTCGTGGATGTAACTTCTGGAGGTCCTGGTCAATAACGGAGTAGCAACTGCGGGTGGGCACCTATGCTTATGCTTATGCATATGCTTATGCTTATGCTTATACGGATTTTCGACCCTCCTCGCGGATTTTTAACAGGCCGGAATTTTTGTGGGGAATTTCACCCATAATACGGATTTGTATGGAATTTTAGCAATTTTTGAATATTGAATTTCTTTTTTGATTTGGTCAAAGCTTTTGTTAATTAGACATTTTAATTTAACTTTGAATTTGATATAAAGGGAGAGTTTTCCTTGATTATTTTTTTTTATTTTTTTTCTTTCATATGTTAAGAGGACCTTTTAAAAAAAAGGTGGATTTAGGTGGTTGGTGCCTTCCTCTCATTTACAGTGATTTCGAACCCCCTAAAGCAGCGATTCTCAACCTTCTTCTAGGCTGGTACCCCCTACCATGCAAATCAAGTAGGCCCGGTACCCCCGTTGAGAATCGCTGTCCTAAAGTGTCCACATGTTTATGGATCTCCCCAAACGTTCGCAGCACCTAAGAGGTCCTAATAAAAATAAGTGATGAGTAAAAAAACAGACTACCTACAGACTTTTGGTCAAGATTATACAAACACGTCCTTTGAGGAAAATGGCATCCCTCTACACGGCTTTTTCGTGGCTATCAGACCCGACCAGTTGCGGTTATGTGAATTCAGACCATTTTTCAAACTGCTTGTAATTTAAGATAGGTAAGTCAGATCTTGAAAATTCTTACTCCACCTAAAAGGTCTTCTCATATGCTTTCTAAAAATATGTAACATGTGAGGGTTCCATGAAAAACCACCCTTTTTACCATAATTTTAGTTTAATATGAAACAGTTTTTTTAACATAACTTTATAAATACATGATAAAACTGCATGAATTTAAATAGCAACTTAGGGGACGTTAATACGGATCGATTGAAACCATTCCGGCCAAAATCGGTTGAGCCTGTGAAGAGATATTCCAGTGACAATGATTTGGTACACATGTCTACATACAGCCAAACACACAGACATTTGCTCAGCTGGTGATTCTGAGTCGATATGTACAAATGAAGGTAGGTCTAGGAGGTCTAATTAAAAAGTTCATTTTCCGAGTGATTTTATAGCCTTTCCTCAGTAAGGTGAGGAAGGCAAAACACTCTAGAATTGTTCTTTTAGACATTCCTTACTAAATATATTTATCCATTAAAAGATCCAAATGCTTTTTAAAACTTGTGAAAACCTTTGAACATTTGAATTAAAATCTAGAGTTTCCTATAAACTGATGTGTTTCACATGTTATAAGACCTTTAATAAAAAAAAAAACTCTGGAAAAGTGTTCGTGAAAACACTGAGAACGATATCATTCGTAAAAGCAAACTTGACATTTCGTAAACTTTAAAACGTTTTACAAAAAAAATTGAAGACCATAATGATTTGATTCAAATCACGGTTTATTTTATGAATACTTTTAAACGTGCAAGTCATAAGCACTCTGATAGCATTTTGTGAAATATTTTAGCTGTAAAAACGACTTAATTTTATATTTTTAATTCTCAAATATATTTAGTTTAATTTATCTTAATCATTCATTGACAGTTTTTGTTATACCATGGTGTCATATCGGCAAAGTGTACGGATTTTTGCTCAGCAAGAGTTGGTAGCCTTATTCAAGACCAATTTTTTTTTAAAAAAATTGGTTTAAAATGGATAAATGACCAGTTCCTTAAGCATTACTTTTGTGAAGTTACTTGTATTCGCATTTATTTCTAATTGACAGTTTCCTTATTTTTTAAAGAGTTTTCTTTGAATCAAAGTTTAAACAACTTACGCGCTTCTTTAATGTTCTTTTGTGCAACTGTCTCCAAGTGCGGGACATTTCGTCAATAGTTGAGTCGCCGAATGAATGAATGTTATCGGTAAAATGAGCGCATAAGAAGTGATGACTATTAGATTGTGCGTCCAACTGCCGACAAGCGACTCTATCCAGGCAGGTTTTTTACCCAGAGACACGAAATGATCAATTATCACATCAAAATTGCATGATCTATTCCATTACTGCTTACAACTGCTTCCGATGCGCCTCAGGTAACATCCATAAAAGGTTCAACTCCCCAATTCACACATGCACAACACACACACGTGTGACAATCATCGCGCCCCAAACGAACGGTGACACTCGCGAATAATTGAAAACGTTGGCGATAATTTATGAAGATCATAAAACACCGTCCAGATCCAGATGTACTGCCATGCATTCACGAGACTTGTCCACCCAAAGAAGGTAGAGGTGGTGGAAAAGAAGCACGACTTTTCGCCCCAAGCCAACCGTCGTCGTCGTCGTTGCTGCTTGTCGATGGCATTTTCCGGGACCGTGTGTCACACAAAAGCGAAGGTGTCGTGGACTCACCTGTGGGAATTCTCGCATCCCGGGCGCACAACACCACCCACAACCCCATTCCCAGAATGCGAAGGGTGGGTGAAAGTGTTGTGTGCACATTGCATTACAGAATTCCGCGCTGGTGGCCACGTGGCGTCGCCCAAACGAGAGTTGCTGAGCTGCGAAAAATGGCCAAATAGAACCACCTGAACAACTCTGAAAGGACGCGATTTCTCAAAAAGGGAGGTGAAAAAACTGTTGAGGAATGTTTTACACGAAATCGTACCCTGATTTGGCGAAGGTAAATTGCATCTCCTGTTATTGTATTCCGTGTTGTATCTGCGCTCAAAAGGGGCGCCGGCGAGTGAACTTCCAATCATCGGCCAGGCAGCGTCGTGTTTGGTGCGAACTGCTCCAGGTGTGAAAGGGTGCATTTCCTGAAGACTGTTGATGGAAAAAAAGAGTAGGGTTCTTATTTTGGTGTAAATTTAAATGCAGCATGCTCGGACAATCTGCACATTTCGAGCAGAAATTTACGTGCTTGGAATTAGATTCTTCTTTTCTTTTATAAAATCTTCAGAAGGAAGTGCGCTAAATAAATTTAAAGGCTAAGGAATATTAATCGTTTCCTATTTTAGTTACTACAAAAAAAGGAATTGAAAAAAAATGGCAATGTTTTATATATGGAGAAAAATTGTAGGAAATCAGACGAGCTTTCTAAAAACATACAATGAAATAAAAATAATCGCTACTTCTATTAGGTAATTCTCCGCCAACATACACGAAATCGTAAAAAGTTGCCCCGACTCCTCTGCGATTTGCGTGAAACTGTGTCCTAAGGGGTAATTTTTGTAGCCTGAGAATGATAAGGAAATTTGTTTTCAAAATGACTTTTATGTAAAGTTTTACGCCTGATTTGATTTGATCCGTATTCTTCATCGACAAAAAAAAATACAAAAATATCTTTAAAACCCTGCCATTTGTCAAAAATTGTTCCAATTTTAATAACCCGGAAGGGTTATTTTTTCATCTTGAAAATATTGCTATTTTCATTTTAAAATTTCGTGTTTTTAAAGAGTGTAACAATGTTGTACCGAGTTGTAGGGCATACAATTACAAACAACTATAATAGTAGTTTATGCAACAAGTTGCAAAAAGAGGATTTTTTCAGCACGAGTCGTACATTTATCCAACGAGGTTCACCGAGTTGGATAAATACGAAAAGTGCTGAAAAAATCAAGTTTTGCAACGAGTTTTATACAACATTTTTTGCAATTCCAAAAAACACACACTGAGTAAAATTTTATGTCAAATTTTCATGTATTTTGTCAATAAATCGTTTAAATCAAAAAAATGTTGAAAAGTGTTACTTTTCGAAACAAGTGCTGAAAAGTTCAACTTTTCAGCACCCATTTGAGTGCTGAAAAGTGTTACTTTTCAGCATTTATTTTGAAAAGTGTTCATCATAAACAAATATGTTTTGTTAACAAATTTGGCTTTGAACAACAAAAACAGATATTCATAAGCATAAGCATAAGTCAGTTGATACTCCGTTATTGACCAGGACCTCCAGAAGTTACATCCACGAGCCGTGGAAGATGAGTGAGTAGGAGCTATCTTTCCTCGCTTCGCAACTTCTCAAAGGCCCCTATCATGCTGATCAATACCGGCGCCGGCCACGACCAGTGGTAGAGTCACGGGGAAGTGGATGGGAATCTTAGTCCGATACTTGAGTGATAGAGACCGCCCAATCGACTGCATCTCCGACAAAGTATCACATGAGTTTTGAGGGGGTTAGTAGATGGGTATGAGGTCAGGATTCACGAGTGGCAGTGATGTGACCATGAGCATTTTGTTTATCGGTTGAAAATTTTAAATCTCAGGCAGCCGGCTGCGAAAAGATAAATAATTGATTATTTAAAAAGTTTTTAATCCAACGCATGCCAACCGAGCAGTAGTGCTATGGGCTGGACTTATCAGTATATTTTTACTGTTTGTACAATTTAGATAACGCGAGCAAATTTCAAAAACAGTTAATAAAATACGCTTTATTCTTCATAAAATCGATAGTTTGACGAGTTAATACTAAAACTGCCAGTTGCAATAAATTATTAAGATCAACGAATATATACGAAAAGAAAACAGGACACCACGAAACCGATTGTAATGCAATTGAATCAATAACTTGAACGAACTAAACCGGCGGCGTGCCTTCCAATCAACGATGATAAAAGAAGGAATTATGAAAAATAAAAGGCTCCGAAAAACACGTTGCAGAGTAACTACGAGGTCCCGCTACTCACAATCGAATCAAAAAATTAAAAAACGCGTGCTCATGGTCTATCCTAAATTTCAGCGTGTCTTTCGATAAACGATTCAATAGAAATAAGTTTTTCACCTTGAAAATTTATCACATTATTTGAAAAATAAATTGAGGAACATAATGATTTGATTCAAATCACGGCATATTTGATGAATACTTAAACGTGCAAGTCATAAGCACTCTGATAGCATTTTGTGAAATTTGTTAGCTGTAAAAACGACACAGTTTCATGTTTTTAATTCTCAAATTTATTAAATTTAATTTATCTAAATAATTCATTGACAGTTTTTGTTATACCGTGGAGTCATATCGGCAAAGTGTACGGATTTTTGCTCAGCAAGAGTTGATAGCCTTAGTTATGATGTATTATAAATTCTTACGGCATTAGCATTTTTGGTACTTTTAGCTTGAAAACAGCTATATTTATACTCATAATTGAAAAAAATATACGTTTAGGTGGATTACAACAAGCATTTATTGTATGTTTAAGCGAAACTTTTGCTTAACTACACAGTTTTCTTCATTTTTGAAGGTTAAATTAACAGGGGTCAACTTTTGGAAAAGTTTGGATTTTCGTTGTCCTATATTGGACCCCCCTAATTTTTGCTCGAAAATGAGCAGTTCTTCGCTTTATTTTAGTAAAGTTCCTTAAACTTACATTATTTCGACTTACTGAAGTTAAATAATCAGTCAAAAAATGATTGGATAGTTAATTCAATCATAAAATATAAAAGCAGTTTTGTTGTGAAAATGCTAGTGGCCATGGCGGATTTCAAATGTCGAACTCAAAACACTTATTTTGGTGAAAAGGATAATTCAATGTCAGTCAACATTGTTTTAAATGATGCTGAACATCCCCAATAAAAGATATGTAGACAACAACACGCTTGAAATTATGATTTTTCTGATTTTTTGATAAAAAACCCCTCCAGAAGGTCCACTATAGGAAAGGGGTCCACAAATGGATAACGTACCCTACACACATAAACTATTTGGTTACGAGTTATTGCGATTCTACGAAAAAAAGTTGTTTCTCTTTGTTTTGTTGTTCGTTCCATCGCGGGTGACCTTGAACGGCCATGATTAACGACGACCAACTCTTGCATAACTTTTTTTTCTTAAAATCCCTTATGTTTATACATCATTTTTAATTGTAATTGTCTGCAGAACATTGTTACACTCTAAAAAAAAATCCTGCAATGTTAGAAAATTACAAAGTTTACAATGTAAAATTTATTTTTAAATGAAAAAAAAAAAACATTTTTGGTTTATTTGTTAGATTCGAAAAGTACACTAAATTTCCCAGTTAAGTAATGAAAAATGACAAATTGTTTATTATACTTCAAATCTTTTTTAATAAATCAGTTCAATCTGAAACATGAATGTTCTGTTTATTTATGTCTTTTCTAATAAATATTCCAATATTATCACATTAACAGAGAGCGAGTTGTGGCGCTATAACCATGGCAAATAGTGTCCAGGGCATTTGTGGATATACTATGTCCCATTCTAGAGGGTCCCGGAGCACCAAAACTTCTAAGCATGGTGCTCCTAACGATAAATTGCCAAAACAAACAGGAACGTGAGCGGGGGATCCCCACGTTTCTTCCTCCCCTGTAGATTTAGAAAAGAATTCGTGCTCAAACTCAATCCAATTCAACGAATCATCTTTGCGGTAAACTTTACTCAGTTGGCCTGGCCGCTTTAACGTTTGTGATGTTTCAATGCATTCTCATGCAATGTCGCACTGCAAATGTTGATAATGACAAGAAGATGCTAGGCGTTAATTCTCCAGGGTGCCCTCGAAAGACTGGCTGCGATAGGGTTAGATTAGATTAGATTAGAAGTAATGAAAAATAACAGAGTTTTTGGATCTATTTCTATATTTTATTCAATGAAAAAAAAAATGTTTTTTTGGAATTCTGAATTCGCTATCAAATCAGTTATCCAATTTTATATAAAAATCCTTTTGATATTAAATTTTCTAACCATCACCGTTTCAGTCTACAAATAATTCAAAATCACGTTTTTGAACGCTCGAAAATGAAAAGGGTCGTACGCCCTCCGTCACGGGATATCGAAAAATTGCCTATTGATTCGTGATCAGGGACAAAAATTATCCCTTCCATTTGGCGCTGTCTTAATATTTTTGAAAAATTCCCTTGAGTTGAGCTTGCCCAGGATTTTTGTTGGACTGTGCAATACAGCATGTTCTTCAATTGATCCGTATTTTTTGTTTGGCCATTACATTGATCTATGCCGTGCTAGGGTGGTCCAAAAAATTGCCATTTTCGTTGATTTTTGCAAACAAAAAAACGTCGTCCCATAGATGACGAAACACGAAAAGAAATTATCGTGTGTCAACTATGTGGGACATTCTCCGACACCTTCTGTTTCGGTTAATGGAAGACCCCTAAAAAGCTAGTTCAACCAAATATTACACTTAGAATGAATGGCCCTTAGCTTCTTCACCTCCTTTCCCCTTATAACTGCCAGTGCCCTGTCTGGATCTATCCACCATGTGACAAAAGGTTTGAAAAAACTGTTGTCGCGATCTTCAATTCTGTCTCTCCTCTTTCTGTCCTAGGTTAGCTTAATATTTATCGCCGCAAATTGCCAATATAAGCAAATAATTATAAACAAAAAAACATAACTCCACTCCATTTTAATCGACGCAATTCTACATGATTTTCTTAAAATAAATACTGTGTTCAAACGAGCTTTTCAAATGTCAGGTTAGATTTTTGAAACTTTTAATTATTTTCAAATTATGAGTTTCTAATAAACTTTCATTTGCGTCTAAAACAACTAAAATCGGTTGAAATGGCGCGGAGTTATGAATTTGTCGAATAATGTGGTTTTTGTGAAAATCAACAATAATGGAATTTTTTGGAACATTCTAAAACGGCGTAGGTCACCCTAATGGCCAAAAAATAAAATACGGGCTCCATCAGAGACCTTCTCTTGAATCATGCTGTTTTGCGTGGGGAATTGCTGCATAACCATGAAGTTAGGACCCCAATTTAGGAATATTCCCCTTTTCGGAACATATTCAGAAGCCTAAAATAGCTAAAACAAATATTCCATTTTAAGAAATGAGAATATACCTTGTTCATTGAAAATATTTATGATAATAATTATGCTTATTTTGAAATAAAAATAGACAGAATGATGTCGTATGGTTTGTTATTTATATTTGCATTTCTATTATTTTTTGTTGCAATACATTACAAAAAAAAATAAAACAAAACAAAATATTACTGATGGAAAAATCATTATCTGAGATTCACAGTTATTGATAGCATGGAAAAAGTAAGGTATTTTGATTTTATGATTCCCATCGACATTATAGAATAATCCGTAAAGCATAAAACGCTCATTGGATAATTGTGGCTTAAATAGAGCATTAAAATTACATCGCTAAAATCATAAATCATCCCAACATTAAATTATTTAGCTGAATTGCACATATCGCTCGCTCAGATTGGCTTTAACTCCCATGTCATCAATTTCTGCGAAATGGTCAACGCGCACTTTTTTTTTCCTCCTCTATATTGATGAAAATGCTCACTTTAGCCGGCAAACTGAGCATTTGATGGCCCATTTCATACCTGTTTGAAAATAGTGGGCCACCACCACCACTGAAGTACACAGCAAACAAAAAAAGCCCTGCTAATCGCCACACTTTTGTACTTTCCATTTCAATAAATCTCGTTTTTGAAATCGAACTCCGCACACAGCATCTGCCAGTTTCATGCGGCAAAATGGGCAAAATACGCGGCGGCGGTGTGAAGTCATGAAAAATGAATGTGAATCAAGTTGGGACAAAAAAGTGGGTATATTTTCCGCCGGTTTTAATTTGCGTTTACAGTTTAGTGGTTTGGGGTTTTAAAAAATGGCCATGATAAAGCGCATAATTTCTGTATTGGGAGCCCCTCTTTTTTTTATTTTTTGCTCGTCTGGAGACTGTGCAGGGTTGTTGGGCACATAAATTACGATGGCAAAATTTTGTGCAATCAATGGCGCATTAAAAAAAATAATTCACATACACTGCCGACTAGTCGTTGATTTTGGTCGATTCACGCAAGACACAAATCTCTAATGCATCGCAAATTTTGCCACGACCCTAATTTGATGATTTTAGCAAACGAAAATTTCCAACATTACTTATAGTACCAACAATACCCTCAGCGTCACAAATTTCAATTTCCAGGTGAGCAAACAAATGAATTAATTTCCTCAAACAAATTTGCACCTCCCAGAGCAAGTGGCCAAGAGTGCGAATCAACTCAAGTAGTTGAACGAATAGATGAAGTGTCGCCTTCTCACATTTGACTTCGTTTTTTCTTCTTCCGTGGAGTGAAGTTTACACAGTCAAATACTTGACGTGCTTCTACTTTTTTCGTTCCGCGTGTAGAACTTGAGAACTCGTGCAATGTGAGAGTGGGTGGCGTTGGTGGATGGTTCTTTGACCGGGAGAGCTTTAGAGAGACGCATTTCCATGCCCTTTGTCTTTGATGAAGTACGGGGAAATTCTTTTTTTATCCATTCTAGTGAAATCCTGAAGGGATGTCAAGTGAAGAGTAAGCGAGTCTTGTGGTCAAAAACAATTCGGCAGTTTTTCCGCGTTTTGAGCTCTGCGTTATCCAAAAAGTTGTGAAACCTGACCGCGAGTATCGGCTAAATCGGATCAACATCGAGTTTGCCTCCAGCCTGTGTTTTAAAGCCAGCTAAGTAAGAAAAAAACTAAGTGGGTCTTCCACGTTGTCACAAAGTCAACCTCCGACACCCTTCAGTATCGTCTTATCGGTCGCTGCTTTCTCTCCGTTCTTCACCGTCTTTTGACAACTCTCGCCGTCAAAGTGGTGTGTACAATGTCGAACAAAACAAAGACTCGTTCTGCAGCTGGCGGCACCACAACAACGGTTGACGAAGATGGACAAGCCTTGAAACGCTCCAGGGAGGATTTGAACAATCTTGAGTATCCAGACGAGGTGGAGAATATGAACGATCTATGGCGCAACATGAAAAAGCTGCTGTTCCACTCAAATTCGCGTTTGGAATCCAAAATCGATGCGTGCAAAACGAGTATCGACGATCTTGAGGATGAGTTTGTCGCTCTGAGAAAGGAATGCGGAGAACAAATGGACACCATGAATCGCCAGGTGATTGCCGTCGAGTTCGGGCTGCAACAAACTGCCGAGGAAGTCGCTAGGCTGGAACGGGCGTCGGAGTTGATCATTTCCGGGATACCTTATCAACTGACTGAGGATCTTGTTCACTTCTTTCGGAACATCGCCACGGTGCTCGGTTACGCCCATGCTCCGATTGTTGACGTGCAGCGTCTGGCTAAGCTGCCGATCGTAGCTGGATCAGCACCACCAATTCTTTGTCAGTTTGCCCTCCGTAACGTGCGAAACGACTTTTACCGGCGCTATTTGACGAATCGGAGCCTGTCGCTGCGGCATATCGGTTTCGATGCTGACAAAAGAATTTTCATCAACGAAAACCTTACGAAACTGGCCAGGGAAATTCGTAGTGAAGCACTGAAGATGAAGAAAGCTGGAGTTTTCACCCAGGTGTTCACCAGGAATGGCGCGGTCTACGTGAAGCGCCAAGGCCAGTCTTCGCCAGTATTGGTGCAGTGTGCTGAACAACTGGCGCGACAAAAGTGAACCCTTTCCCCGAAGTTGCTCTTTTCCTTCCCACGTTCATCCTATGATTCCAACTCCTTTTTTCCTTTGATTCCAACCCCTCCTAAAAGTCAAAATTTACCCTTCCAACAAGTTTTTCTTTCTTCCTTCCACGTTCATCCTTTGACTCCGTTCCTTATCAATCCTGTGACTCCTTCCTTCCTAAAAGTAATGCTGCTGATGAATTATGCTGTAAAGTCAACATATACCTTTCCAACAAGTTTTTCTTTCTTCCTTCCACGTTCATCCTTTGACTCCTTTCCTTATCAATCCTATGACTCCTTCCTTCCTAAAAGTTTTGCTGCTGATGGACTATGCTGGACATTTTACCACCAACATGGGTGCTTCGACAGCGGGGTTGCTGCTTTGTTGCTGTTACAAGAACGATGTTGTTGCTGTTGCTGGAAGCTGTGGACCGTCTTCCACGTATGATTTTTGTTTTTTTTTGTGTGTTCAAATTGAACTTTTTTTTTCGCCAGCCGATATTAGTTTTTGATCAGTAATCTATTTTTTATTAATATGCCTCGATCTATATCTTTTTCAAATGATTTTTTGGTTAGTTTTAAGTCATGGTTCTCTTTTATTAATAATGGTCTAGTAAATGATGGTTTGGTATGCGGATTTCGCTTGAAACTAAGTGCTCACTTTATTTACTATGTTTGATTCTGATAATAATGATGTCTCTGCAAATTTTCTGATACCTAGAGCTGTAATGAATGCCTGTTTAATTGATGATAAATTGAATATATGCCATATTAATGTTCAAAGTCTTTGCGCCCGTCGTTTATCTAAATTTGAAGAACTTAAACAAAATTTCATTAATAGTAAAGTGGATATTATCTGCTTCACTGAAACTTGGTTAGATGATTCTGTAACTGACTCAACTATCGCTATTCAAGGTTATAACTTAATGCGTCAAAACCGTAATAGACATGGTGGGGGCGTTTGTGTTTATCTAAGGCAAAATATTAGCTGTAAAATTCTTAAGAAATCTCTTAGTGGTGTTTCCACAAATGGACGGTTTGAATCCGATTATCTGATACTAGAATTGCATTGTAATGGAAATCGTATATTGTTGGCTATTTACTACAACCCTCCGCCAAACGATTGTTCCTACTTGTTACGGACACATATCGAAGAATTTTGTTTAAAATATGACCATTCTTTTTTCATTGGTGATTTTAATACCGACTTAAGAAAACAATCTAGGAAATCAATTGAATTTATGGATACAATCTCAAGTATGTCTTTTACTTGCATTAATTCTGAGCCAACTTTTTTCTATAATAATGGTTGCTCGCTTTTAGATTTATTTTTAACTAATTCACCTGATCTAGTATTGAGATGTAATCAAGTTTCTATGCCTGGAATATCTTCTCATGATTTATTATTTGCTACTTTAAACCTCGAGAGGTGCACTGACCCAGACGGTTATTGGTATCGTGATTACAATCACTATGATAATCATGCACTCGTAGAAGCAATTTCGCGTGTTAATGTCAATGATTTTTTGTGTATTAATGATTCCGACATGCTTCTCAATATTTTAGATAATCATTTATTCATAATACACGAACAGGTTTTTCCTTTACAATTTAAAAAAACGAGATTAGCACGAAATTGGTTCAATTCCGACATCGAACGAGCTATTATTAATAGGAATTTGGCTTACAATACTTGGAAAAGTTCAAAAAATACTTTTGATCATAGTAATTATAAAAGATTAAGAAACATTGTGAATTCCTTAATTAAAACAGCAAAGTGTAAATATGATAAACAACGCCTTAACTTAAATCTTCCGGGCAAACAGCTGTGGAAAAATATAAAAAATCTAGGTGTTTCAAAAAGTAAAAACAATAATATCTGCAGTCCTAATTCAGCTGAGGAGGTTAACAATTATTTTGCTTCTAATTACAGCGAACGTGTTCCATGTAATATTCAATATTCTCATTTACCAAATTGCTTTCAATTTCAACAAATTAATGCTTATGAAATAGTCACTGCTATCAACTCAATCAAATCTAACGCTGCTGGACTTGACAATCTCCCAATTACCTTTATTAAAATTATTTTTCCTTTTCTTATGCCATTCTTTGTACATCTTTTCAATACTATCATAACAACTTCTAAGTTCCCAATGAACTGGAAACGTGTGAAAGTGATTCCAATCACTAAAAAGAGTGGATCATCTGAAATTTCAAATCTTAGACCAATAAGCCTCTTGTGTACGCTTTCTAAAGTTTTCGAAAGGATAATCAAAGATCAAATTTCTCAATATATTTCTGACATGAACTTTTTACACCCTTTTCAATCCGGTTTTAGAAAAAATCACAGCACTGAAACCGCACTTATGAAAGTTCACGATGATATAGCGCTTACTGTTGACAAAAAGGGAATTGCAATTCTATTACTTATTGATTTCGCTAAAGCGTTCGACCGGGTCTCTCATGTAAAACTTGTGAATAAACTTATTTCTGCTTACAATTTTTCTAATCCTGCAGCTAAATTATTAAACAGTTACTTATCTGATCGTTATCAAGCAGTTTTCTTAAACGGAATCATGTCATCCTTTATTTTATGCGAGTCTGGAGTTCCACAAGGATCTATTCTTGGACCGTTACTGTTTTCCTTGTTTATCAATGATTTGCCTGGTGTCTTAAAATACTGTTCAGTACATTTATTTGCTGATGACGTACAAATATATTTCTGCTCAAGTGAAAACTTCAGCATACCTGATATAAGCTATAAAATTAATTTTGATTTAAATCAGATTAATTCTTGGTCCGAAACTAATTTATTATCTATAAATCCTACTAAAACAAAAGCATTATTAATCAGTAAATTAAAAATACCACCTGATTTTCCGAACTTGAATATGAATGGTTCACAAATTTCTTTTGTTACAGAAGCAAATAATCTGGGACTTATTTTTAAAAATAATTTAGAATGGGATCTTCAAATTAAATCTCAGTGCAAGAAAATTTACATTGCTTTAAAACAGCTTACTTTGACAACTAAACACCTTGATATTGAAACTAAGCTTAGTTTATTTAAATCACTTATTTTTCCACACTTCATTTATACTGATTTTATATATTCTAATGCTTCTGGTATGCACGTGGATAGATTACGTATTGCATTAAACGCATGCGTAAGATATGTTTTCAATTTAAATCGATATTCTCATGTTTCACATTTACAGAAAAGACTAATTGGATGTAATTTTTCTAATTTTTATAAATTTCGTTCATGTATGGTATTGCATAGGATCATCAACTCCAAGAAACCCACTTACCTATTTGGAAAGTTATTACCTTTTCGAAACACCAGAACATTTAGCTTTCTTATACCTAATCATAGCTCATTTTATTATAGTCAATCGTTTTTTGCAAGAGGCATCGTAAATTGGAATAGTCTACCTGTAACGTTAAAACAAACTCCTTCCAAATATATTTTCAAGCGTGATCTGCTTATCAACCTCAATCTAAACCATTAGTTAATTAAGAGAACCAAAGTTAGTTTTAGTTTATTAAAGTTAATTGAATTCAAGCAGAACACACAATGTAACATTAAAAAAGACAATGTCTTAAGTTACGATACGGAATAAATAAATAAATAAAATAAATAAATAAATAAAATAGCAAATCTTAATTGGATTTTTTTGTTCTATCAGATTAAGAACGGGTGTTTTTCATCCAATATTTTTATTGCTATGGAATGGGAACTCTCTATTTTTTGTTTATCGACGAAGATATTTCTTCGTATCATTATTAGCCATAATTTACATTTATTATAACAAAATATATGTTATTGTTATTAATTTGTATTATCATAAATCATTTATTACAATTAAAGATAAATTTTATAAGTTTATAACTACCATTACCTAAACAAACATGGATACCGTATTTCAGAGTGACTTTGATAGCTGGGGTGACATTTACAGGTTGATGTATTTTTGTTAATGAAAAATACGAATTAAATACAAACAGAATACTAAGAAATCATATTGAGTTTGATAGGAAACTGTTTAAAGTACATCAACCCGAGTAGGGTTAAATAACCCGGGAATACCACATTTTGGTATTACTTGGGCAAATAACAGGGACCAAAATAAAATCATACCAAAGTCTTGTATGTGAAAAGGCACAACAATACCAAACCATGTTATTCCAAGGGTAAAATAATACCTCAAAATAACACCATTTCAATACCAAGTTAAGGTCTTTAGGATTTTTGAACATTGCTGGAATACCAAAACTTGGTATTGCCATGGTTTTATTTTTAGTTATATCCGTGCCCTTGGAAAATCAGATTTTGGTATTCCTGTGGTCTTCCACATACATGATTTTGGTATGATTTCATAGTATTTTACCATCTATTACTGGGCAACCAAGAGCACATTTCGGTCGCTGGTATTTGCACAAGTAATACCAAAATTTGGCATTTTCATACCATTTTTAGTGCAGCAGTTGCAGTTAGTGAAAAAACGGTAATGATCCATATGCAACAGCCAAATCTACTCACCTGATGATTCCATGTTGTTCTTAGTGATATTCTTCACCACACCGAATGCATTTGTCATTGATGAACGGCCTGTGCTTGAAGTTCTTGAAGCTTCTGAAAAATAACAAGATTGAAAATTAAGTGTTATTAAAATGAAACTGGATTGAAATCCACCAAAATTCAATAATCTTTCGATTTACTCTGTTTTCAAAGTATTTGGTTATCCCGACTAAGAGAAATTTCAACGATCTAAAAAAAATTAGCGGGTATACAAAAAAATTGAAAATAAGCTTTGACATTTTTGGGTTTCAAGTCATTTTAGCGCAAAATTAAATATCTCCTCAAAATTTATAAAAAAATTCCCATAGTTTCAGAGGAATTTGATGAAACACTACAAACAATAATAATACCAAAATGTGCCATCCTGACTTAGAAAATTTTCCACAATTTCAAGTCATTTCTTTAGGGAGCATATCAAAAATGTTTAAAATCTAGTTTGAAATTTCCGGTTTTCAATTAAAGCATTCGCTTTGAGACATCATTTTAGCGCAAAATTAATTATTTTGTCAAAATTGGTCATAATTTTCCCATAGTTTCAGAGGAATTTGATAAAATACTGTTATACCAAAAGAATACCAATATTTGGTGTTCGACCATTGACAAAACAATACCTTTAATTGGTATGATACCACATTTTGCTCTTGCATAATCCTCAAGACAAATTTTAAAGGGTCCAGGAATACCAAAATTTGGTATTGATACCAGAGAAAGGTATTATTACGCAATTCCCTCGTTATTTACCCATGCTCGGGAACAAGTAGTTGAGTTACTATAATCAAACATTGATATAAAGGATTGATCGAATTATCGTACTCTGTGTTGCGACCATCCATAAACCATGTGTACACTTTTTTGGAAATCTGTTACCCCCCCCCCCCTCTCGTGGACAATTGTCCATACAAAAAATGGTATGGATCGTGGACAATCGCCATAACGACCCCCCTCCTCCCCCCTAAAGTGTCCACATGGTTTATGGATGATCCCGTTATTTCATTTGTTTTTGGCAGTCCTAATTTTATACTCTGAACAGCTAAAAGTTTCATAGCTGCAAAGTTTATTTTTCATTAAATTAGGTATATAACTTTAGATTTATAGCCCCATGGCCCATGGGGAATGGGAACAGTTACGTAAAATCAAACTTTGATCACAGGAGGCTGAATAAGTAAACAAGCTAAAAAATATTTTGAAATTTTTAAGTCGTTTAGTGTTTTACATCGTCCCCAATATTCAATAATTATTTTATTAAAAACTTTGGTATACTTCGTAGAGTTTAGGTTCACCAATATCAAATAGCCTGTAATGTTTCTTTGGAATTGCAAATATTAGACTTAATATAAACAGATGACATATAGAAGGAAGAAAGCAATTTTCAGTTGTTGTGATCTTAGAAAATAATATTAATTTAAAGATATTTTTTTTAAATTTTGGACTCAAATCTGATACCTTATACAACCAACAACGAAACGACAGACTCATTGAAAATAGGAAAAATCGTGAATTCTGAATGGCAAAAAATATACAGAACAGTGTTAAGGCCCAATAAGAAAGAACTTCCATTTGTAGGCTCGGAATGCTTTTGTAAAGAATGAGGAACTTTTTCAACGAAACTTATTTCAAATAAGGGTGTCACACAAAGATTTGAAAAAGACTGATTCTGTATGTAGAAGGCCTTATTCACCATAGTTCTCTCCTAAAACTTTCCTAAAATTTATTCTCAACATTTTGTTTAGCAAAGCTTATTAACCACAAAAGGCAACGCCATGATATATTACCCACTGAAAAATGTTTTATGAATCCAAAATCTTTTCATTTTTATTAGATAATTGTAAAACTCCACAGTTTATTTTTAAAAGGACTTATAAGCTTTCATATGGACCTAAAAAAATCGAGAAATATGATTTTTTTTTGCAGGAACTACATTAGAGTTGGTTATTTTTTATGCTTTTCTTTTTAATAGGCAGTCAAAATTATTTGAAGTTTATGTGGATCAAATATTTAAAACCCAAATTTACTTAATTATTATTGATAAATGCAATGTTTTAAAGTAATAGCCATTTAAAAATCAATTAAAACATTTTTTTTATGTATTTTTCTATAATGTACAGAAATTGACAGTTCTGTAATATCTCTTTTTTAAGAGCTGAACTATTTTCCAAATATTTCTGAAACAAATGTTTCAATGTTTAAAACCAAACTCAGTGAAATTAGAATTGACTCATATTCAGATGGCGAAATTAAATCCAATGTAAATGACAAATTACACACTATCCGTATTTTTGGTAACGGATTTTTTTTTATATGCTTGAGGAAAAAAAAAACAAATGAAATAATGGCAGTGAAATAATCAGTTTTCATGAATAGCCGCAGCAAATATTTTTCAAAGTTTATGTTTGGCTTGAAAATCAGGAGGCCTTTTTTCAAACTTAAATATTTCAATGGCATTTGACTTGCCATTAACCGACCAAGTTTCACCCTCTAGTGGGAGGAAATTTTTAATGTGTTAAGGGTGCACAGAAACCAAGGAAGTTGTTGTCTTCTTATTCAAAAAATTTCAAACTTACGGACCCAATCCTGCAACAATATGACTGTAAAATGAGGCAAATTTGGTTGTAAATCTCCTTGTAGACAGTACATTAGGGGATGAATTAAAAAATATAACGCTAGTTTCCGTAGTTTTGAAAATACTTAAATATCTGTAACAAAAATCTTAGTGCAAAAGCTATCATTTTTTTTCACTGTAGTCCATATCCATACCTACAACTTTGCCCAAGACACCAAATCGATCAAAAAATTCCTTCAAAAGATAAAGATTTTTGAATTTTTATATATCATTTTTGTATGGCCATTAAAGAAAAAATACCAATTCCGTAGGAAACTGCTCATAATTAATTTGGAGGCCAAGAACAATCAAGCATCCGATTTGCTTTAATGGGAAGAAAAGTGTTTAGCGTTATCACAAGGTCATCAATCGTATTAATGTATTAATAAAAAGTGGCGTTGAAAAAAACTATAAACAAAAACACTTACACGTTGCCCCCCCTGCTTTGAACATCTACCCAAAAGTTCATAGGCAACAGTTTGGTTCACCGATCTTGGCACCCCAGCGTAGCGGTAACTTGGGAAATTCGTTTTTCCCTCGCTTGGACGAATTTTGCGACGATCGGTCACGTGACGTGACTCGCAGTGTCGACCTCCTGCGGTCAGCAGCGCAGAGATGTTTGGTAATGTTTGACACTGTGAGCATGTTGGGCGTGGTCGCAGAGCTGCGCGCTGTTTCTGTCGCAGATGTCGCAAAAATAGACGCTCAGAAAAGCCTAATTGGAAGCTTTAGTTTTTTAAAAACATTCATGAACATTCGGGCCTGAGTGCGCACACGAGTGATGAAATTGTTGGACTGGTACATGTGGAGAAACATTAACTATAAAGGTTCGAGGTGATGTCCAGCTGGTCAACAGTCAGTTGAGGTTCGTTTCTTAGTTCACTTGGGGGGTACTGCATCGGTGTTTGTAAGGTGTGATCAATCATGAAGGTAAGTTTTAGGGCTTTTTGATTGTTCCTTGAGGATTATAAAATGCTTTGCCTATTTTCCAGGTTTTCGTCGTTCTGTCTGTGGCGGTGGCCCTCGTTGCCGGTGCGGCTATTGACTCCGAAAGTAAAAAGATCGAGAAGCGTGGCCTGTACGAGCTGGAGGACCATGATGACATTGTTGACTTTGATGACCACCACGTGGGCAAGGAGGTGACCATCACCAAGAAAGTGCCCGTTTACATCGAGAAGAAGGTTCCCGTGTATGTCGAGAAGAAGGTCCACGTGCCGGTTGATCGGCCAGTGTACGTGCCGTACAAGGTTCCAGTGGAAGTTCCCGTAGTGCACAAGGAGTACGTTGAAGTCCCGAAGCCATACGCGGTGCACGTAGCCAAGCCGTACCCGGTCGTCGTGAAGAAACATATCTACGTCGAGAAACCAGTAGGATTGTCGGTGCACATTAAGCATCGCAAGCATTAACGTGTGATTTAGTAAATTTAATTAATATAAATGTGATTCTAGTGATGTGACTGAGCCTTTGAGAGACTATGAATTATGAGAGTTTGACTGTTGTATGAATCGAATAAAGTATATCATGTGGAATGTCTGTATTATGTAAAGTGTGTTCAATACCGTCAGCTAAGGTGAATTGAGACACATGCATAATAATTTGAATTTTCGATTAATTTTGGCTTGGAAGGGATCTGAACATTATTTTTAACATTGTGTTTCCAACTTTAACGCTTTGAAATACTGATTTTATTTAAATATAAACCCTTAGAAAACTTTGGTTCATAGATCTGCAAACTCCTTGTAGTTTTCCCTAAAATTTTAAATTCAATAATTGATTATTACGATTGCGTGGTTATATTTTTAAAACAAAACTAACATTCACCTCCCTTAACCGCGCTTGTGTTGTTTTGAAGAATATTTGTTTGCCTTAAACCAAGAATTGTGTTGTGAGGGAAATTCCAATGCCTTATAATTTCTAATTGAAAAAGACAGTAAAAGCTACTTTTACATAACCCAGGGATATTTTCAAAGTTCCTTTTATTGCAAACTTAAATTTCATAATATGTTTAAAATGATTTAACAAATATATCCTAATCAACCCTTCTTAATCCGGATATCGTGGTCATCTATCTGGATTTGTAATGTAAAGGGTGACATTCAAGATGGCTTCCAATATGGCGGCTGTATTGAATGTTCACAATGCTCAATCATCCCTAGAAATTCGTAATAACTGTTCAGGAAAATTATTACGAAATATTGTATTGAAAAATTATTACGGAAATGTTCATAGTGAGTTGGAAATTTGAAATTCAAGATGGCGTCCAAAATGACGGAGAAAGAATATTATTGAAATTTGAAACAACTTGTAATAGCCTAGGCTTGAACCCATTCTCGCATTTACAATCATCCCCCTTGAATAGAGCGTAGCCACAAATGCCACCACAGAACAAAATTTTTCAAAGCAGCTTAATGGGACGATAAGCGTGGTCGATTCCCAATTCCCCTTCTTGCGATTTTCTGAGAAAAAAAAGAAAATTTGGTTAATTTCCGTGAGCGAGGAAAAGAGAAAGAGAGATATAAAGATGATGCTCCTGTTGGCAATCACGAGACAAAAGAAGAGAACGCACAAGTGCAGGAATCATCAATTGATAGTTTTTTCTATCACTCATTTACAAAACTGCATATGACTCATAAATTTTGACTAATATGGGATCGTTGCATTAGGATGTACTAAAAATCAAGCCTTTCATTTCAAAAAGGCGTAATATTGAATGTTTTGCCCTTTTGAAATGTTAGTCTTGATTTGAAAATTTCAAAAATATTGTTTTCAGAAAGATCGGAAAATTTCACGAATGCTTCATATTTTAACATTGAAAATCGCACCATTTGTTGCTGAGATATCAACGTAAGAAAATGGTGGGTTGTTTGGGTGAAACTTAGAAAACATCAATTTTCCTGCTTTTTAAACCTTTGCATGACAATATCTCAGCAACTAAAGGTCGTATAAAAAAAGTTCAAAAAAGCAAAACATGGAAAATTTTTTCAACCCTTCAAAAATATTTTTTCAGATGTGGGCAAACATGTGCACTCATTTAAAAAATAGAAAACTGCGACTATTTTCAAAAAAATACCTAAAAATGGCTATAACTTGAAAACGGTGCACTTTATGAAAATTTCACTAAAGTAATTTTTGATTGCAAATTTGATTTTACATCGAAAAATGAAGTTGAAAATCTTTTGCGACCAATATTTCAATTTTTTGAAAAAAAATCAATATTGACTCGAAAATTTATAACTCGGTCAAAGATTTTTTGCACAACCTGGAAATTTCTGAAAAGTTGGCATTTTATGTCCCCTAAAACATATATAAAAAAATATAGTGTAAATCAAGTTTTAGTGACAAAAAGTTAAATTAAAAATCACCAATTTTTTTACCGTGTATCATTTTTTTTTCAGTGTAGTCCTTATCCATACCTACAACTTTGCCGAAGACACCAAATCGATCAAAAATTCCTTCAAAAGATACAGATTTTTGAATTTTCCTGTATCATTTTTGTATGGACAGCTGCCAAATTTGTATGGAAATTTATATGGACAAACTAATGATGCAAAATGGCTTCTTTGGGCATACCGAAGGCACAAAAAAGTTTCAGTCGGATTAAAAAATACAAAAATTCTAAATAAAAGATCGATTTTGTAGAGAACTGCTCAAATATTGAATTTACAATTTTCGATTGTTTGATTTGTCTTACTATCCACATATCCCAGGTCCCACTTTTTATGGGCACTGGCATGTTCTGATCTGAACCAAAAGTTTGTCAGCTCAGCTGGTTTTTCGTATTTGTACCCTTAATGCGTTGATTGGAAAATTTGTTTTTCTAGCAGGGCGATTTAAGCGGCTATGACCACTCCATGACTTGGCAGTCCCTATACAGTTGGCAGAGCTGTTTGGTAATTTCTGATACAGACCACCAGTTTGATGATCAGCAGCAGCAGCTGCTTCTTCTGATACAGATTTCAATAAAAAAATAGACGCTCATAAAGCCCGGCACAGATAAACAGACACAACATTTGGCAAATTCATTTCTGTTTTTTTTTAACTTCTTCAAACTTTTAATTTCTGATGCAAACTAGTTCGATCTGTTCAATTTTTAGCTTGATTGGATTTTGATTGAAATGCATTTTGTGCCAGTGAGATTGTGTAAAATTACCATCAAAATGTGTTTATTTAGAAAGTTCACACCCTTGATCGCAAAAATGTCCCATGTGCATTTTCATCGCTTTTTAGTTATTGATGCTGTTTGGTTCAAAATCGTGTGATCTTTCAGAAAAATCTACAACATACAACATTTTATTCTAGAAATCAGGAGGAAATCCAGTTTTTTCGCGAAACCTTAACACGTAACCTTATGTGTGGGACAAAATTGTCTTGCGTTTTTCTCAGCTTGCTTTTTTCCATATGGGACATTCATGCGAACATGGGAAGTAAAGTAATTGTAAGTTATTTAAATATGAGATACATCATTTTTTTCAAGCAAGCATCATTCGCAGCAGTTATCAAGAAAACCAACCAAACCAAAACACTCTCTGCTTATCTGTGGATCAAACGCACGCTCCGCGGTGTCTAATTGGAAATTTGGTTTATACATTCATGAACTCGTCTTGATGCGATGCGATGCGTGTGTGATGAAATTTGGCCTGAAAAACGCAAAATCATATACTTTAAAAGCGATGCGCCGTCCAGCTGATCAACCAGTCAGCTGGAGTTCGCTTCTTAGTTCGGTCGGTTTGTATACAAAGTAAAACGGGCAGCTCGCAAGGTGTGATCAATCATGAAGGTGAGTCGCAGTGAGTTGGGATAGTTTGAGGAGATTAAGACGAGACATCAAGATTGATGAATGATGCATAATTACAATTAATTCAAAAGTGTAGGCATATCATGATGATAATATTTTGTTTAGGAGAAATCATTGTTTGAAATTTTTGCCGCCAAATGAAGATTAGGAATTAAACTGTTGATTCGTGTTTTGATTTTAGTTTAAAATTTAATATAAATTGATATTTGTATTAAAAAAACTAGTTTCAACAAATTTCAAGCAAATTTACAAATTTAATAATTTTTCCTAAAATTTACATGTATTTTGTTAAATTAGTTGAAATGGGATTCGTATGGGACTTCGGTTAATCAAATCAATATTTTTTTCCTTTTTTTGCTTTTTACGTCAATTTCGAGTTGTGCGACCATTTTTGTCAAATTTGAATAGTTGATTTCCTAATGAAAAGCTCGACAATCGATAATAAGACAACGAAAAAAAAATTGTTGGTGGTTCGATTATCCGATGTGAATTTTTTCCAAGGCCTTTGGACAATCGAGTCTGGACTGTATGGCATAACTAGAAGGGTGGGAAAGTTTTCTTAAATTATATCGAAAATGTGCAAGAATGACAGGCTTACAAACCGCAAATATTTTAATTAGGCTTAGCATAAAATTGTGATCAATGGAGCTGCTCATGATTTTATTAGGTTAGGTTCTACCAGATCCCGGGCGGAAAGTGAGTTGGTTGCGACAACTTCGAACTATCTTGGCTTGTTTATTTGCATCTTGTTGTAAACTCCTCGAGTTATGACGACTTTTGAAACCGACTGCGTATCATGGAAAGTATATTCCATGATCATACTGCATTATCTACAGTTGATATTGAGCTGTTAGTGGTAGTTTTTTTAGACTTAGCAAAAATTTCGAAAATTAAATTTTTTTCAAAAATTTTACCCGAACATCATGAAATGATTATTTTGACTTTGTTTCAAATTTATGCTGGACTTAGCAAAATTTGCAGTCACTGACCGAAGTTTCAGTTTCCGATACTTAGAATAATTTTCATGAGCTGATATTTTAAAGTTTGATTTTATTTATGCTGGACTTTGAAATTTTTGCGTATATTTTTTAATTCTTTACTTTTTACAGAAAAAGCATTTTTTTGAGACTTAGAAAATTTTCGGGAGTTTGGAAACATGATAAATTATTTTGATATTTATTTTTGCTTTGAACCAAAATTTCGGAAAAATCGACGAAATTACAGGAAATTTTTGTCCGATTTTTACAAAAACATCAGTTTGTTCCTAAAATAATGTCCCTAACAAAACTTCTTCATTGAAATTTTGAAATTCGAAAGTTGGTTTTTAATAATTATTGATATACCCCCTACAAAAATCGTTCCGGCACTTAGAAAATTTACGGGATCCGTATCACGACAAGATTTTCGGTAGAATTTATTTAATTTTTTGGACTTAGCAAAATTTTGGCTTTTAGCCAGTAAAATTTCGGAAAAATCGTCGAAATTACAGGAAATTTTCGTCCGATTTTCACAAAAACATCAGTTTGTTCCTAAAATAATGTCCCTAAAAAAACGTCTTCGTTGATATTTTGAAATTCGAAAGTTGGTTTTTAATAATTATTGATATTCCCCCTACAAAAATCGTTCCGACACTTAGAAAATTTACGGGATCCGTATCACGACAAGATTTTCGGTAGAATTTATTTGATTTTTTGGACTTAGCAAAATTTTGGCTTTTAGCCAGTAAAATTTCGGAAAAATTGTCGAAATTACAGGAAATTTTCGTCCGATTTTTATAAAAACATCAGTTTGTTCCTAAAATAATGTCCCTAACAAAACGTCTTCATTGAAATTTTGAAATTCGAAAGTTGGTTTTTAATAATTATTGATATACCCCCTACAAAAATCGTTCCGGCACTTAGAAAATTTACGGGATCCGTATCACGACAAGATTTTCGGTAGAATTTATTTAATTTTTTGGACTTAGCAAAATTTTGACTTTTAGCCAGTAAAATTTCGGAAAAATCGTCGAAATTACAGGAAATTTTCGTCCGATTTTTACAAAAACATCAGTTTGTTCCTAAAATAATGTCCCTAACAAAACGTCTTCATTGAAATTTTGAAATTCGTAAGTTGGTTTTTAATAATTATTGATATACCCCCTACAAAAATCGTTCCGGCACTTAGAAAATTTACGGGATCCGTATCACGACAAGATTTTCGGTAGAATTTATTTAATTTTTTGGACTTAGCAAAATTTTGACTTTTAGCCAGTAAAATTTCGGAAAAATCGTCGAAATTACAGGAAATTTTCGTCCGATTTTTACAAAAACATCAGTTTGTTCCTAAAATAATGTCCCTAACAAAACGTCTTCATTGAAATTTTGAAATTCGTAAGTTGGTTTTTAATAATTATTGATATACCCCCTACAAAAATCGTTTCGACACTTAGAAAATTTACGGGATCCGTATCACGACAAGATTTTCGGTAGAATTTATTTGATTTTTTGGACTTAGCAAAATTTTGGCTTTTAGCCAGTAAAATTTCGGAAAAATCGTTGAAATTACAGGAAATTTTCGTCCGATTTTTATAAAAACATCAGTTTGTTCCTAAAATAATGTCCCTAACAAAACGTCTTCATTGAAATTTTGAAATTCGTAAGTTGGTTTTTAATAATTATTGATATACCCCCTACAAAAATCGTTCCGACACTTAGAAAATTTACGGGATCCGTATCACGACAAGATTTTCGGTAGAATTTATTTGATTTTTTGGACTTAGCAAAATTTTGGCTTTTAGCCAGTAAAATTTCGGAAAAATTGTCGAAATTACAGGAAATTTTCGTCCGATTTTTATAAAAACATCAGTTTGTTCCTAAAATAATGTCCCTAACAAAACGTCTTCATTGAAATTTTGAAATTCGAAAGTTGGTTTTTAATAATTATTGATATACCCCCTACAAAAATCGTTCCGGCACTTAGAAAATTTACGGGATCCGTATCACGACAAGATTTTCGGTAGAATTTATTTAATTTTTTGGACTTAGCAAAATTTTGACTTTTAGCCAGTAAAATTTCGGAAAAATCGTCGAAATTACAGGAAATTTTCGTCCGATTTTACAAAAACATCAGTTTGTTCCTAAAATAATGTCCCTAACAAAACGTCTTCATTGAAATTTTGAAATTCGTAAGTTGGTTTTTAATAATTATTGATATACCCCCTACAAAAATCGTTTCGACACTTAGAAAATTTACGGGATCCGTATCACGACAAGATTTTCGGTAGAATTTATTTGATTTTTTGGACTTAGCAAAATTTTGGCTTTTAGCCAGTAAAATTTCGGAAAAATCGTTGAAATTACAGGAAATTTTCGTCCGATTTTCACAAAAACATCAGTTTGTTCCTAAAATAATGTCCCTAACAAAACGTCTTCGTTGAAATTTTGAAATTCGAAAGTTGGTTTTTAATAATTATTGATATACCCCCTACAAAAATCGTTCCAGCACTTAGAAAATTTACGGGATCAGTATCACGATAAGATTTTTGGTAGATTTTTTTAGATTTTCAGGACATTGCGAAATTTTTGCTCTCAGCCAGTTGAATATTTTTCAACATTTTGAAAAATTATTTTGATAAGAAACATTACCAGGCTTTTTGGAATTTTACTGTTGATTTTCGGACTTATGCAATTTTAGGAATATTTTCATAAACTAAAAAAAATTGAATATAGAGACTTTGGATTTTTTGTGATTTGGAAAATTATTATAACATTTTGGCAATTCAACGCTTTCTCCACAATTTTTTAATGAGTTTTTAAAGTAAAATAATTTTTCAACTATGAAAAATCTTGTTTTGATGTAAGCGCGTATATTCCTGCAATATTACTCATATTTGTGAAGAGGAAGAAGGGGGGAGGGGGGGGGGGGTGTCTGAATTGTGGCGGGGTGCATTAAAAACCAATAAAATTATTTTTGGGATCAAAATCTACTTTATGAACTTGATATGATTTTTGGAAGATTTCAGTTGTTTGCTACTATAAACTCAACTTGATGTGGCATTGTTGGTCAAATAAACTCAACAAGATTTTTCGCAGATACGCCTCGAACAATTTATGTTCGTGGCCATGTTCGGTTATCTCTTAACCATACCCTGGGGTGAACTTGACTTGTTCGTGTTTTTACGAACATGGGTAGATTTTTCCAAGATGCAACTTTCTGCCCGGGATGGCAAGGTTCAATCTTGATTGAGTCTAATTTGAGAGAAAATTAAAACTTTGACAAAATATAGGAGAAAAACTATGAAAAAAACAAATTAATGGACTTCTCAGCTTCGTAGGTTCACCTTCATGAATTAGACTGGCTTAAGATTAATAATATTGCTAATGAACTGCTGGTTACGATATTCGATAAACCGGAATGATAAATTAAGTGTTTTAAGAGTACACAGCAACCAAGGAAGTTTTTGTTTTCTTTTTCCAAAATTGTCAAACTTACGGACCAAATCCTGCAACAATCTAATTGTAAAAATAACCAAACTTTGTTGTCAATTGTTTTGTAAACAGTACTTTAGGGGATGAATCAAAAATCATTTCGATAGTTCCCGTAGTTTTGGAAATACTTAAATATATGTAACAAATATCTTGGTGCAAAAGCTCTGCTTGATGTGTACCGTTTTAATACTAGATGCATTTTAAAAATAGTAGTCATACTAACTTTCTTCTCCTTGTTCTCTAAGAACTTATTAAAATAGATTGTCCTAGGAAATAAGTTCGAATTTAAAGGAGTATCAAGAGAGTTCTTCATGTAATAGTGAGAGTTTAAATAAAGCTATTTTTGTCGTAGTTGTGCACTTACAAAATTTAATATTTCTTAATAATTAATTGAAAACATAACATGTACGAAATATTATAGGGGTAATTCTCTGCCAAAAAATCAAACCATCCACATTAACGACCCCCGGGTCTTTTGTGGTCTCTATTGCAAGTTTCTGCTCGAACCTAGGAGTCCGAAACCTCTTTCTACTCCAAGGAACCTTCCACCCCAGTGTTTGAACTGACGACCTTTGGATTGCGAGTCCAATCGCCGCCAGCGATTCCACCGGAGTAGGCTTGGTTTGGTGTGTTGTTTGTACTTATGGCATGGAGACGACTCCTACACCTGGAATGACTTAACGGCCTAACAACCAAGGCCGGGACCGACATTTTACTTCCTCATCCGATGGAAGGTTGCAGCAGATGGGAATCGAACCCAGAATCATCCGCTTACAAAGCGAACAGCGTAACCATTCGGCCACGCACTGCCATTCTCTGCCAACGCTCACGAAATCGGGATAAGTTGCCCCGACCCCTCTTCGATTTGCGTGAAACTTTGTACTAAGGGGTAACTTTTGTTCCTGATCACGAATCCGAGGTCCGTTTTTTGATATTTCGTGACGGAGGGGCAGTACGACCACTTCCATTTTTGGACATGCGAAAAAAGAGGTGTTTTTCAATAATTTGCAACCTGAAACGGTGATGAGATAGACATTTGATGACAGAGGGCTTTAAATGTACAATTTTTTTTTTAAATTTATATTTATTCAAATTTCTTTTCTATGTACATTCATTCAGTTAAAATATTATTGAGTGTCCAATCACAAACGATGACTTTTCACCTCAATTTTAAATACTAGCAACTTTCATTTATTCATGAAATATTGTAGCTTTCGCTATTCAGTGAATTTAAATGTACAATTAGACGCCCGAATTGATGGCGTACTCAGAATTCCGAAAAAAAGTATATTTCATCGAGAAAAACACTAAAAAAGTTTTAAAAACTCTGCCATTTTCCGTTACTCGACTGTAAAATTTTTTGGAACATGTCTTTTCAAGGGAAATTTAATGTACTTTTTGAATCTACATTGGCCCGGAATGGTCATTCTTTCATTCAGAACAAAAATTTTCATTTTAAAATTTTGTGTTTTTTCTAATTTTGCAGGGATTGTTTTTTAGAGTGTAATAATGTTCTACAAAAATGTAGAACAGACAATTACAAAAAAAATTAAATGTATACATAAGGTGTTTGCTTGTAACCATCACGAGTTATCGCGATTTAACGAAAAAAAGTTTTGAAAAAGTTGGTCGTCGTCGATCATGGCCGTTCATCGTTACCCGCGACAGACATGGACGACGAAACAAAGAGAAACGCAAAAAGTAACTTTTACAAAACTTTTTTTCCTAAAATCGCGATAAATCGTGATGTCTATAAGCAAACCCCTTATGTTTCTATATTAAAATTTTTGTAATTGTCTGTTCTACAACTTTGTAGAACATTATTACACTCTTAAAAAATAACCCTGCAAAGTTAAAAAAACACGAAAATTTAAAATGAAAAATTTTGTTTCTAAATGAAAAAAATGACCTTTCTGGGTCAATGTGGATTTGAAAAGTAAATTAAATTTCCCTTAAAATGACATGTTCCAAAAAAATTTCAAACGATGTAACGGAAAATGGGAGAATTAGTAGTAACGGAAAATGGGAGAATTTTTAAAACATTTTTAGTGTCTTTTTTCGATGAAAAATACTTTTTTTCGGAATTCTGAGTACGCCAACAAATTGGGCGTCCAATTTAACATAAAAGTCTCTTTGACACCAAGTTTCTATCTCATCACCGTTTCAGGTTGCAAATTATTGAAAAACACCTCTTTTTTCGCATGCTCAAAAATGAAAGGGGTCGTACCGCCCCTCCGTTACGAGATATCAAAAAACGGACCTCGGATTTGTGATTGTGGAAAAAAAATTACCTCTTAGGACGAAGTTTCACGCAAATCGAAGGGGGGTCGGGGCAACTGCAGTGCGAGTTGGCGGAGAATTACCCAAATAATTTTCTAAGGAGTTCAGGAGTTGTCCCGTCCGTGTGGATCAATCGGACCGCGCATCGGACTCACAATCCAGAGGTCGCCGGTTTGAGTCCTGCGGCGGGCGCTCTAAAATTCTTTGTGTAAATATGGGTATTCGGCGCCGTCACTCCGCGCCATACTTTCATACACTTAGGAGCCCAGGGTGGCGAAGTCCTTGTAGATAAACGGAAGACACTAGTGGTTGGTTCTAGCACTGGTGGCCGACAGCTATAAAGTCAACTTCGTTTTCATAAAACATAAGATTATAAAATTTTAAAGTAGAAAACGGAAGGTATAAAGTGTTTATTTTATACAAGTAAAATTTTAAATTTGAACAGTTAATTTTTATTCATGTACCGTAAACTGGGGTCAATCGGGACACATGGGGCGAATTGGGACAGCAGTTTTAACCATGTTTGTGGCAAAATATTTTGATTTTTCTGGTTGGTTTCGGTTAAAACAGACTCAGACCAACAAAATGTGTACATCCATTTCCAAATTTAAAAGATTTAAGTGCTCTAAAAACTGCTGTCCCTATTCAGACTGAAGTCCCGATTCGCCCCAGATTACGGTACCATTGCCTCATAATCTATCACAAGTCATCAGCAGAAGGAAATTCACTACTGATTGTGAGACTTACTGAATGAAAATTGAAAACACCTTCCTAATGGAAAAAATCAGATGTAACAACAGGCCTGCAAAATGTTTCCAACCCAGCGTACACATGAAGCAAACCAAAATGTCAGTTCACTGCTAGCATCTGACTGTAAGCCTACTGTGTCCGTTCAACCACTGCCGCCTGACTCGTGCCGGTCGGCTGCTGGAGAATGAGAGACGTGAAAAATGAGCTACACTCACTCAATTCGTGTCGTATGACTGACTCGTAAAATCCTCTCTAAACACTATTTTGACTTTTTTTAAACAATTAAACCTATATTGAAAATTACATTTCCACGCATAAATACCAACTTTGTAAAAACTGTAACTGTGTAAAAACTTGTTTCTTTATGTGTGTGCGTGCAACGTCGAATGAGCGTTGGTCGACTACTGCTTCGCATCGCAGCTGCTCAGTGAGCTAGGGCACTCACGACTGAGTCGGGTTTGTTTATGTCACGGTTTTGCGATTCAGTGAATGGATCTGAAAAAATCGTGTATGCGTCGCCGATTTTCGCGTCAGGAACCCTGACATTTTCAGCTCCTGTATCAAATCTCTCTAATGCCATACATTTTGAACTTTTTTGAACTTATTATGAAAAGAGATTAATAAGAGATTTATAAGAGATATAATAAATGTTTTTTTTTTTCCAAAATGTCCAACTTTGCAGGATTTCATCATCCTGTCCGTACTTATTGCCGTCGTGGCCGGTGCTGCCATTGACTCGCAGGAAAAAACCGTCGAAAAGCGTGACCTGTTTGACGAGCTGGAAGACTACGCCCAAGAGTCCAAGCCGGTGACCATCACCAAGAAGGTCCCGGTGCCGTACCCGGTCAAGGTTGAGAAGAAGGTGCCCGTCTACATCGAAAAGAAGGTCCCGGTGTACATCACGAAGAAGATTCCGGTGCCCGTGGACCGACCAGTGCCCGTGCCGGTGAAGGTTCCAGTCAAAATTCCCGTCGTGCACAAGCAGGTCGTCCGAGTTCCCAAGCCGTACCCGGTCATTGTGAAGAAGCCGTATCCGGTGTTTGTGAAGAAGCCCGTTTACGTCGAGAAACCGGTGGAACTGACGCTCCACATTAAGAAGAAGCAGAAGCATTAGGGTTTAAGAAGAGATTTTTGGTTAATTTAATATATTTGTAGCTCTAATTTTGTGACTGTGATTTTGCGAGAGAGCAATTCCAGCTCAAATCAGGATTTTTTCTGGTACTTTTGTACCCGACCCTCTCCGATTTCAATGAAACTTTGTAGACATGTTATCCTGGGCCTATATAAGCCATTTTTGTGTATATGGAGCCAATAGTACTCGAAAATAACATTTGAGAAGGGCGTTATGTATTTAAATATTTTTGTATTTTGTAATTTAAAAATTACTGTATCTCGAAGCCGTTGCGTCGTATCAAAAAGTGGTCAAAGACAAACTTGTAGGAAATTGGACGGGCTTTCTGAAAAAATACACTGAAACAAAAATACACGCCACATCAATGAGATTTTTTGATTTTTAAGTCTAAAACTTAAATTTAAAGGTGATGTCACGATTTTTTTTCGTTCAAAATTTTTGAGGAAATGGCCTAAAATGTAACCAAAAGACTGACGAAAAATGCAGGATGGTATGTCTCTTCTAAAAAAATACAAAAATCATTTACTAAAAAAGTTTTTTTGAAAAATGGTCTAAACGTCAAAATTTTTAAAAACCGGTAGTGGCAATCGATTCTCCAGACAATTTTACATAAAAGTCTCCATATTGACCATTGTCCTATGTCCAATCCTTGGGAAGATACAGCGGTTTTAAAAATAAAAATGTTGAAAAAACGGGTTTTTTGGTGGTTTTTGGCAATTTCTATATGACAGACTTGGTTTTTCAGCCTCGTAAATATTTTTACAAGAAAGCTCGTCCGATTTTTCATAAGTTTGCCTTTGACAGCATTTCAATTGGGCTTACAGATATAAGCTTAATTACATTGCTTATAACTGAAAATAGAATATTTTTTTCAGTGTGGTAGAAACCAGGATAGTAAATACCAGTAAAACCAGTAAAACCAGGATATAAATCAAAAAGCTGTCATAGGCAAACTTATGGGAAATTGGACGAGCTTTCCGGTAAAAATATTAACGAGACTGAAAAACCAAGTCTTTCATATAGAAATTGCCTAAAATCACCAAAAACTCGTTTTTTCAATATTTTTATTTTTAAAGCCGCTGTATCTTCCTAAGGATTGGACATAGGACAATGGTCAATATGGAGACATTTATGTAAAATTGTCTGGAGAATCTATCCCCACTACTTGTTATTGAAAATGTTGACGTTTAGACCACTTTTCAAAAAAAACGTTTTAGTAAATGTTTTTGTATTTTTGAGGAGAGACATACCATCCTGCAGTTTTCGTCAGTCTTTTGGTAACATTTTAGGCTATTTCCTCAAAAATTTTGAAAGAAAAAAAAATCGTGACATCACCTTTAAATTTAAGTTTTAGATTTAAAAATCAAAAAATCTCATAGATGTGGTGTGTATTTTTGTTTCAGTGTATGTTTTTCAGAAAGCCCGTCCAATTTCCTACAAGTATTTCTTTGACCACTTTTTGATACGATGCAACGGCTTCGAGATACAGTAATTTTTAAATTACAAAATACAAAAATATTTAAATACCTTACGCCCTCCTCAAATGTTATTTTCGAGTACTATTGGCTCCATATACACAAAAATGGCTTATATAAGCGTAGGATAACATGTCTACAAAGTTTCATTGAAATCGAAGAGGATCGGGTACAAAAGTACCAGAAAAATTCCTGATTTGAGCTGGAATTGCTCGAGATGATTTATGAGTGTATGATGTGTGTATATTGTTGACAATTTAATAAAATATTTTACGAAAAATTTGTGTAAATTGGTCCATGCGTTTAAAGGTGGAATGTGTCAACATTCCCCACCATTCTATCACACCTTGCTGGATTCGATTAACGCCATGTCCCACAAATTTCCACACCTTTAATCGCTTTGTTTACAAACACAAGTCCCCAGTGTCCCTTCATATCCACCCAGAAGTGCACTGGCCTTTTGTCCGTTATCAGTAAATCAGCAATTTTAAAACGTCTCGATTGCTGACTTTGAGAGGGAGGGTCTCTGAGAAATAAATAACCACCCTTCTCACACCCACCCACTGCAAGTTTCCCACCGCGTTTTCGCAAGTGTTTTTCTTTGTTTTCCACCTCCCAGCCTTTTTTTTGCTCGCTAGGGTTGGAAAGCTTTGATTCATCCTCGACTATAAGGATGAAATATCCTCTAAATACTATTCCCCAGCAAACAATGAATTCATAATTTATAAAGGCGAAACCGAGAATCTAATAAAACCAGAGCGCGCAAAATGGTCGCCCTGGAGTTTTGAAAGTGAAAAATAGAAGTGAAGGCCAGCAAGCAAAAAAAGGAGGGGAAAATACTGAAAATCTCGACAAAGAACGAAACCATCCGATTCGCTGTCGGAATGTGCGCTGAAAAATCTTGGCCCACGCCAGGATGGACCAAACGGGCTACTAAAGTGGTGGCACTATGGTGGAATTTAGGGTAACCGCACCTACTCTTGATTACAAAAAATAATCAAATTTTGACTCTTCAATCAAGTTTGATAAAAAAATGCAGAAAATTTTGTATTTTTTTTTTATTTTTGAAGCAGTTTTGAAATGATTTTCATAAAGAAAATTTAAAAAAAAATCAAATATTTTTCGAATTTCCATTTCGTCAACAAAAACCATCCCCCTACCGAAAAAGAAAGGCATTCCTCGTGGCCACAAATCCTGTCCGTGAATGTGAGCTTCCCGTGCACTTCTTTTGAAAATATGCAAAAATGCTTTACTACTCGGAACGTCATCGGGACGTTGGGAAAGCGGTGAAAATTGCAAAAAAAAAACCGTTGCCCAGAATGGTTCATTGCTGTGCGGAATGCATTCCACCAGTCAGCGGCAGAGCTGCCGAAAATAAAAACAACGTCGATTGTAAAGATTGCAGGATGGTGATAGAGGCTCAAAACACAGAAGTTTACGTTTTGATTTAATTGTAATTTTAATTTTTAGAAACTTTCAATAAATGTGCAATACTGAGTGTTTTGCACAGCTTTTTTTAATAAAAAAAAGAATTTTACATTGAGAAAATAAAAAAAAAACTTAAATTCAAAATAAAAAAAAGCAAAGCAATCCACTTTAACGACCCCCGGGTCTTTTGTGGGCTCTGTTGCAAGTTTCTGCTCATTTCTAGGCGTCCGAAGGTTATGTGTGGTGAGTCACCCAAAACCTCTTTTACGCAAATGGACCGACGTTTTACTTCCCCATCCGATAGAAGGCCAGGAGGATAAGGCGGGAATCGAACCCGCGCCCCATAGCAACTTAGGGATCGGCAGCCGAAGCCGCTAACCACCGCGCCACGAGGCCCCCCAAAATAAACTGTTTCTTAAAAAAAATAAAAAAATGATACAAATATTTTTTACTTTTCCTCATCGTACCAAAAGTGCAAAAGTGGGTCACGAGCCTACGATCGTGTCTGTTCTGAAAGGGTTGTGAAGGTGGCTGTCCAATAAAAGTTGATTCATTGCGCTGGGTTTTATTACTTTCGCGAGTAGTTGTGACCGTCCTTGGGCCTATTCAAAAAATAGCTGGCCTTTGAAGAATAGGGGAAAATTTTACCTAATATCGTTACACAATGAATTGAATGAAAATTACAATAAATTTTACAAGATTAATTTGGATGCATATTTATATTGTAAATCTGCAAGAATTTTATAAATTATGTTAACAAAAATGTATGATTTACCTTATTATTCCTAAAAAATCTAAAATTTAGGAAAACCTCAACAATTTCCAAGTTGAGCCAACTCATACAGCAGTTGCCCAACCCTTTGATTTCAGTTAAACTTTGCTCAAATAGATAACTTTGGTCCCTGATCACGAATTTGAGGTCCATTCCTCGATATCTCGTGATGGTGGGGTCCTTTCATTTTTCTTATTTCGTCGCCATCGTGCTAACTTGTCGTACGTGCATTTTGGGCCAAATTGGGTTAAGAACGCCATTTTGTGCACCTCACAATGCCTCACCTTTTGACCTTCACAGATCCCCAAAATTCGATTTCAATCCTGAGATATTCAATAAAAACCGAAAAAACTCCGTGCATTTTTGTCACTTTACATATGATAGTAGTTTCAATCTTGTCGTGCTATCTTGTCACTCCATGAAAATTGATGTAAGTGCGACAAAAGGCCAAAGAGATTTCAGGCCAGGAAAGTCAGGATGCGTTTGTCGCACGTACAAGCTAGACTACCGTAAACATTTGTAATTATAACTCGGGACTCCAGCAACCAACTTCAACCAAACTTTGGGACAATGCACAGAATGGTGAGCCAAACAAAACGTGTTTGTTATTGTTTACATTGCGTGCTCTCGTTTTTGAATATTCAAGGTCAAACATTAAAACGCGTTTTTCTCGGAACGTCAAAATGGCGGGTGCGACAAGATAGCACGACGACGTCGATTTACTAAGATACGCTTTTCAGTGATTACTCGAAATCTTGAAGAGATAGAAATTTGGTGTCAGGATTTTTTTTATAATAAAGAAACAACCCAGATACTGCCCCTCACAATGAAAATATTTTTTAAAGAAAAAAAAATCCATTTATTCTAGCACTAAAAAGCCACAACCAACGTACAAAAGGGTTATTATCATAATGCAAAATTTGCTGAAATTAAAAACTTTCAAAAACTTACCAAACTAGTCAAAGTCTTCATTTTTACAAAAAAAAAATCGTTAAATTTTGATAATTCTTCAATAATACAAGCAAACCCCTTATACATTTTTTTTTTAAATTGTTTGCTCTCAATTTTCTTAAGGAATTTACAGCAAAAAATCGCGGTTTAACAAAATCGGCCACTCTTAACTAGGCTTAGTGATTTTTCACGCTCGAAAACAACAAATTTCACGGGGACCTCAATTTCAAAACACCAAATTTCACGCGAATTTCGCGTTTCACGTGATAAAATGTTAAAATAACTCTGAAAATCTTATGTTTAAATCACATAAACTATTTTTTAATGCTTCATTGTACATAATTTTCAATAAACATTAAAAAACCTTCACTAAATTTGAACGTGACACAACAAAAATCTCCTAAATTTGAAAAAAAAATCCACCTGCTTTGTGGTTGGGCCCTATTTGTATTTTGAATCAAAATTGAAGGCATTCTCATTTATTGAATTGCTTTTTTAATATTCGACCAACAAAGCTTAAAAGTTTTCGCTGATTTACTTCTGTTTTATCAGTTTATATTTTATTTTATAGTTTGAATTTTCTGCGATATTTAGCACATTCAAAATATTTTTAAACTACAGCGATTGAAAATGTTACTAACTTTTGTTAGTTTCTTAAAAAAAATGCTTTTTAATTGAAAACTAATAGAATATCACAGTCCCTATATTAGTTTTTGATCAACAGTAACTCTTAAGGTTATTTTTATTCCTATTTAATTTCGCAGATTTCACGCTGTCCGCGAAATCGTGAAACCTCTTTTTCCTATATATTTCCTCAGCATATTTTTATGATCTTTTTGTTGCATTTTCTTTCTTTTAATGTGTTCTAATATTGACCAAAATATGTGATCGATCTGACGTCTACAGCCAGAGTTATTCAAAGTTCTGTCTCATTGTAGACGCACTTGGCAGGAACAATGAGACAGCTGGGGAACAATGTGACACTCTACAAAAATCAATACTTTTTTATTAAAACATCATGTTTTTATATTGTTCCATTGCAGGAGACTTGCTTATGTCAACATGAAACTTCAATTAACAAAAGTTATACTAAAAAGTATTCAAATTTTTAATATCCATATATTTTACGAAATACCTTTATATTGCTGGTTAAATGAAGTTCAAACTCAATAAATATGCCCAAAATTACTTCCAATTCATGTTTTGCAAGATTTCCATGGATTTTGAAAAGATTATTGAAGAAAAATCAAAGTGTCTCATTGTTACCCATGGGCCGAAATGAGTGGGGAACAATGAGACAGCCCTGGATTCTGGGTATATTCTTAATTTTGGTCAAACCTAATGAAAGGACATTGTAGCCCAACTCATGCCCTGTGAAATGACGAAAGAAATATGGAGAAATATTAGATTTTGTTTTAATGGTAGCCTATGAGCGAAAATGTAATTTTTTTGTCAAAGTTTACTTTGACACCCCAGAATCAAACATGTATGAATAACTTTGCAAGGGAGCGTCCATAAACAAAGTCACTATTATGGCAGACGTGTATCTAGTAGACACACCATTCCCCCAGATATGAGCCTGATTGGTTGAAACTACGTCTTGTGAGAGCCATTTTATCATTGTTTCCCGTGTCTCATTGATGACTACTCTACCCTACTACCCGAGTGTAGTGAGAGGGAGAGCTAAGGGAGTGTTCAGTAGCGATTGGTGTGGAAGTGACAAACGATAGGAATCGGTTAGAGCAGTTTTTCGTCGCGCTAGATTTGTGCTCGCGAGTGACTGAGTCTATTTGGAGCAATCATGACCCTTGCTTTTGTGTTTTGTTTGAGTCTTGACTAATCAGACTTGAAAGGGTTAAACCCTAAAATCGAAAAATATAGAATCAGCGTCTATTTTTTCAAGAAAGCCCAATTTACTGCCTGCTCGCAGATGTATTACACTCTTTTATTATTCAAATGTACACGATTGACCGAAACTGTGAGCAGGAAAATTCCTCACTTTCAAATTTGCCAACACGCTGCCGCCGCCGCAGCTTCCGGATGGAGCCCCAAACACGGCTTTGCTATCAAACACTACTTCACGGAATCGGTGGTCAAACGCAAATTCGGACCACGTGCCTTCGACGGTGGCCCTATGAATTGACCAGCAGCTGGGTAGCTACATGCATCGGTACTTGGTTTATACCTCTGTTTCGAGGACGGTACCGTGAAACGTTTTCTCTCCAAATTCATAAAAATTATTCCACGCCGGTTGTTTTCACACCAGAGAGGACCAGTTTGGGGTTTTTTTTTCCTGCCGTCACAGCCAGGGTTTGTGGGTTCTATGTCCGCGTCCGCGGGTAGTTATTACAGTGGAAGGATTTTTTTTTTGGCGCGGAACTGGTCGAGATTTTCGCCTGGAAGGGAAGTTTTTTTGTTGGGGGTGGGACACTTTCCAGCACTGCACGAGGGGTGCGTACTTAGGTTGATTGCCTTGAAATGCTTTTCGTGAAATTAGAATATGTTTTCAGAAAAGAAAATTTTGTTGAGGTATCAATTTTTTCATGAATGATCAATTGGGACCTAAAATTGAGTTTTAAATTCACATTTAATTACACAGACTGATACAGCTTATTTTTCTTAGTACAGCATGGCCCATGAAAAAATGCGACATTGTTAATAGGTGTAAATCGGGACTATTTTTACTATTTATGATGTATGTAGCATGCGTACATGTTAAATAGGTTCAAAACAAACAATCAATGTCTTTAAAACCATTCCCTTAGCATAACATAAGTTACAGCTCATTGAAATTTATAATTTCCAATTTGCTCTACGCCCAGGCCATATAAAGAAAAACATACTTTTTTTCATGTTGGTCGATCTGGATAGCCTATTATGGTATTTTTATGGACTAAAAAGTATACAGCCTTCAAGGTTACTGTTTTTGAGAGTTGTAAGAGTTAGTTCCACCGAATTTTACGCATTCTATTTACCAGTTATAGTAAAATAGTGAACTTTTCAAAAATATCCCGATTCTGAAAATGCATCAATTTTTGGTATTTTTTGGAGCCTGCAATGTTTCAACGAAAAAAACAAATGCTACTAATGATGGTAATTGATACTAACAGATGCTCTGATGTGACTTTTATCAATAGGGGAGAGTGGGGAGACTTGATCCCCGGGGACACTTGATCCCAAGCCTGTATCTCGTCAGCATGTGGGTAAAACAATTAGCTTTGTTCTAGAAAGTTGTGCGAAATTGACTAAAACTCATTGTAGAAAACAAAGAAAAAAATTAAAAAATGTTTAGATTGAGTTACACACATTTTTCTATGACGTGCTGCAAAAAACTTCGAAGAGATCTTTTTTCTTTGTTTTGATAAGTATAGAAAACACTCAGAAATTATTCCAAAAAAAATTTTATACATGAATTGTTTGATAAACGTATCAACTCCAAAACCCTTACGAATTTGACGTTAAATTTATCGTCATACTATTTTTACAATCAATTGTTTAAAAAAGTGCGTTTAGGGAGACTTGATCCCTGCATTTTTACAGTCACTGGAATCAGCCTCAAGATTAAATAATTGGGCTGGGGTTTTGTACATAGTTTCCTTTAGTATAGTTGTACATAACTTACTGCAGTTTGAACCATTTTTCAATAGTTTTGTAAACAAAAATTAGCAGCTTTTGTAAACATGCTCAATTTTGGTCTAAAAAAATGAAAATTTTAGGTTTTTAAATTTTTTGCATGCTAAACTTGTTATATTTTGAACACAAACGAACAGGTTTAATGTGAAATTGCTGTAACTTATAGAAAATTAAAAGTTTGGATGAATAAGAAACATTTTTCATACGATTTCTTCAAAATGTTGAAAGGGGGATCAAATTACCCCCAACATTTTGAAAATGTCGGTTTAAAATAATTTTTTAAAACGCTTGGCATGATTCGAAGAGTTTATCTGATGAAATACCCTTTTCAGCCAAACATAGTTGAATGTTTAAGCTTTCAATTCATGCAAAAAGATCATAGTTTTGTGAGAAATTGACAAAGTTATGTGCGATACAAAAAAAGGGGATCAAGTCTCCCCACTCTCCCCTATAGAGCCGCTGGGCACGCTTTTGAGCCATCGACAACGGTTTTAAGTTATTGATTTATTTTGACAGAAACACACAAAATAATAACCAAAATGGCATTTTTCACACAAATTACCAATTTTAAACAAAATTCAAAAACTTTCTTGATTGGGCGTATTTAAGAAGGACTTCTAATGATGCTTTCGGTACATTGTTGGATATTTTAAATTTTAGGGTAAATATTGTTCCAAAAACACATTCATAATTGTAGACCGCCTGTACACATTTTTGGTGAACTGCAAAAAATTATCATGACGATATCTTCAAAACATACTAAACTAACACCATAATACATAAAAAATCAGATTGTTAAATAAATTTAAGAATGGCACCATTTTTTCTGTGAAAAAATGCACATGTCGCATTTTTTTATGGTCCATACTGTGCAATGACACTTTAATTGACCACAAAAAGCTTGTTGCAATGGATTTTTGAACTAATTTAAAAAAAATGGATCGCAGCTATTCTCCACAAAATCGGCCGATTTCGTGACCCTTTAATTTTTCGTAAAACTTGGTGAGGGCTCTCCCGATACAAAAAGCCATACAAACTCACACTACACAATTTTTGAAAAATGCACTGCATTGAAGCCACTAGTTCAGTGGTTATTTTCAAGACCTTCCTCTCTTTCAATTTTTCAATTTAGTATCAATTCACGAAAATCATAATTTTGACTTTAATTCATGTAGAAAGATTACAATTTTCATTGCAAAATATTGTTTCTACTGTTGCAGTAAAAGAACAAATTTTTAAAGATTATTTTAACAACAATTTTTCATGATCTGCTCATGTTAAATAGAATGCTAAACCTTATTAAAAATACATTTTGAAATAATCCTTCACAAACTGTTCTTGTATTAAGAAAATTTAGTTTTATTTCAGGCAAACTTACTTTACTAAACTACTCTTGGTGAGAGCTGGGAATTCGGATCGGATATTTTCGGACTCCGGATATCCGGATATCCAAATCCGGATAATTATCCGGAGCTCCGAAAAAACGGATATTATCCGAAATTTACGAATATCCCGACATTTTTTCATGTATTGCAACAAGAAGGAAACATTTTCCCCCAATTTTTGGTACAATTGATGGTGTTTGAAACATTATCAATAGGGGCAGAATAACTCAGAAAGATGAGGGACAGGGCACCCTGAACAACCAAAATTTATTAGATTTGAATCAATACATTAGTCAACTGTTCAATTATTCTGATGATTATTTTTAAAAAAGTGTCTTATTTCAATATAAAGCAATTCCATTTGAAAAGATTAAAGATGTCTCAGACGCAAATGAAAGTGATAAGTTGGAAATATAATTTGAGAACCGAATAAAACAGAATAAAAAACACATTTAAATAGTCGTAAGAAAATTTTAAATGCCGTTTTGACCATATCTTTACCAGAGAGATGTCTGAAAATATTTATATCGGATTCCTCGGGAAATTTTACGTAACAAAATCAAAAATGGGAAAATTTTCAACAACAGGATTCCATGATATGATTATTTGAAGATAATTTGAAAATGGAAAACATCATCTTTTTTCACTATAACTGCAAAAACTTTAAAATTTAGCGAAAACCTATAATTTTTGGGCACTCAAATTTTCTTAATTGAAAGATGCCCGATCGGAGAGCTGTTTTTTTTGGTTTATGCTCTTTTCAAATGGAATTGCTGCATATTTACTGATGATGGTATCATCATTCTGAATTTAAACCATTTGGAAATGTCATTCTTGATTTTAATTTTCCTTGAAAATTTATCTAAAGTAAAGTAAATCTTTCCTAGTTCCTGAGGGGAACACCTTTGAAGAGTATCGGGGCCGGCATACCTACGGATATCAGATAATTATCCATCTGTTCGGAGCTCCAAATTTTGGATATCCGAATATATCCGAAGTCCCAGTTCTACTCTTGGTAAATATTTAATTCGATACCCAAGCCCAAGAAAATTTCAAACACGAAAACAAATTAAAGCACTGTTCATGTTTCAAAGAATGTCAATGAATTCTGAATCACAGGTTATATTCAATATCTGTTTATGTGTTTTTGTTTTAAACAATATGGATATTCAGAGCAACTGATTTCTTCAAAACATATTTATTAAATTTATTGTTTTTGCCAGTAATTTTTTATACTTTAATAATAATAAACTTTTAAAGAAATTAACGTTTTTCACAAGAAATTTTTAAATTATTTTAAGCATTAAATCGTTGAGGAAAGTCCCCCCCCCCTCTCTCACTGGTTGAGAAACACTGCACTAGTTCGATTTTGATCAAAAATCATCGATTTTTTTCAAAATAACGTCATGATTCGAAATCTGGACACTTAGTAGTATATCATTTTTGTTATAGCTGGCAAAAAATCATGTAATAAGTTGGAAATGTAGAAACATCATCAGGATGTAGTATAAACAGTCAGTTTCAAGAAAATGCATGCAAAATATGTCTTTTCTAACATTTTTTCATGAGAATTTTAAAATTAAAATGACTTGTTGTGCTTCGAATCCCGGACACTGATAAAAGCTGATTCGAAATTCGGACTCTTTTGTTTCGAATTCCGGGCACTCGATTTTCTCCGTGTATAAACTCGTCTTAGAAACATTGAAGATTGCTCTTTTCGTTTCTGAGATACAGCAGCTCAAATGTATGGAAACAATAAAATTTAGGTTTAAGTTTCATTAAAACAGCACTCAATCTTCAAAAAAGGTTATCTCGCAAACTTAGAGTCTGATTTTCAGTATTAAAATATGGATTTCTCTGATGTCCCTTAAAAAAATATTTTAAAATTTAAAACTCAAGACAAAAAATGGAATTTTCGGTCCTAATCTATACCTAAATCTTTTCTGAAGACACCAAATCGATCAGAAAATTCTATTCTTGGATTTTCAAATGTTTACATACCATTCTTGTATGGACAGCTACCAAAATTTTATGGGCAAACCAATGATGCAAAATAAATTTTTTGGTCATAGGGAAGTCTCCGACAAAGTTAAATCAAAATTGAAAAATATAAATCAAATCCATTTCCAGTTTGCGCGAAGAATCGCGCAAATTATATATTGTTCTATGTTTCTTCAAAGAATAAGTTCGTTTCAAAATACAAAAAAATAATCTTAATATCTTAATATGTCAGGTGAAAAAAATAAAAAAAAAACATTTGGAAATTTTTTTACTAACTAATTAAAACACCCCTTGGAACACGATGTAACACAGAACACCACCGCAGCCGCGCGCGCCCTCTAGTAACAGTTTTTATTTACAGCAATTATTATTGCTCTATTTTTCATCCTGTTTGGCCCATTTTCACATGAATTTATTACGCCAAAATTGGCATTCTTGCAGTCGTCCCGGCTGCGGTTTGAGGGCCGGCTTTCTGTGCGGTAGAAATGTTAGTTTATTTTTTTGTGTGCGTCCGCGTTGCTTGCGCAGATTTACACACAATGACAATGCAGATAGAGGGAGACAACGGTTAGCAGGAGAGATTGAGACGGCGTTTGTGGAATTGCATTTGAATGGCATGTTGAATGTACTTTTTTATGATTTAAAAATATACAGTGCAATTTTAGTGTCATACAAGATGCCATAAAAGATTTCACGAAACTGGCGACACGACAAGATTGGGTTTTGAATTTTTATGAAATTTGCGAAAATTTGCTCGTTGGTTTCCCCCGCAGTTGGCGCACTAGCTTCGCGCAGTCGTTGCTTGGCATAGGGAAGTTTGGATCTTTTCGGGACAGACATTGAAACTCTCAAGTGTTCATTAATTGATTAGGCTATTTATTTAACAACAGTGGATCATTCCGCGGGCATGCAAAACACAGTTCGGCTCGCGACCTGTGCACAGTTAGACTAGAGAATATAACAATAACAACAACGGGCTATCAACAGGCAGAGGTTTCAACAACAGCAGGAGGTTACCGTTTACTGCTTGGACTCGCGCTTGTGGTGCGTCGGGATGTGATGGTGCTCCTCGTGCTGTTCGTGCTGCTGGTGATGTTCATGCTGCTGGTGGTGATGCTCGTGATGCTGCTGCTGCTGGTATTGGTAGTGCTGCTGGTGATGTTCCTCGCTTTCATCGGCATGTTCATTGTTGTGCTGAACCTGGTGTTCAGCGACAGAATGATCATGCTCCTGGGCTTGATGGTGGTGCTGGTGCTGACGGGGCAGGTACTCTTCACCCTGGTACGAGTGGTGCTCGTTCGACTGGCTGTGGGGGTGCTGCTCATGCTCGTGATGCTCTTCCTCGACGAACTTGGTCACCTTGAGGGCCACTGGCTTGTGTTCCTCCTCATCATGGTGATGTTGTTCATGGTGATGCTCATGGTGGTGTTCGTGGTGATGGGCATGCTCTTGCTCGTGCTGCTCGGCCAGGATCTGCTTATTGATGTAGACGGCGTACGGTCTGGGGACCTCGACCTTGTGAATAACTGGGACTTCGACCTTCTTCTCCACTTCTACTGTGACGGGGCGATCGACGTGCTTGATGACTTCCTTCTCGATGTACACCGGATATGGCTTCGGGACCTTGACGGTGAATGGCTTGGGCACCTCGACTTCGACCTTGTGGACTACGGGAACCTTGACTTCCACTGGGTACGGGACGTACCGATCGACATGGACTGGGACTTTCTTCTCGACGACGACTGGAACCTTCTTTTCCACTTCGACGCGATACGGGACTGGACGATCAACGTGGACCTTCTTCTCAACGTACACGGGAACCTTCTTTTCGACTTCGACTGCGTATGGGACCTTGACTGGGTATGGCACTGGGCGATCTACATGAACTGGGACCTTCTTCTCGATGTACACGGGCACCTTACGTTCAACTTCAACACGGTACGGAACCGGGCGATCAATGTGCACTGGAATCTTCTTCTCGATGATCGTGTGCTTCTCGACCTCTACGCGGTACGGCACTGGAACCTTCTTGGTGCGGGTGATGACAACGTGCTTGTCATTCTTCCAGTCGTGCTGGCTGTCCTGCTGATGCTGGTGCTGCTGCTGGAAGTAATGATCCTTAAAGTGCTGGTAGTTCTCCTCCGCGACTTCATATCCAAACGAAGGCTTGAATCCACCCTGCATTTCAGGCTTCTCCTGGTGTTCATGACTGCCGTGCTGCATCTGTTGCATCTTCTGATGCTTGTACCCATGGTCGTAGTAATCAATCAGTCCTCGCTTCTCGTGCACCTTGGCGTCCGAACCGTCCTCGTTGACGTCCACTTCCTTCGTGGGCCGCTCGATGGCCGCTCCCAGCGCAATGGCCACCGCCATTGACAACACAACAAATTGCTAGTGTAAAGAACAAAGATCACCTTAATTAAACCGCTCAAAACCAATATCAAAACCACTTCACGAACCTTCATCTCGGTCCCGTCTGCACTTGAACTAGGGGCCAACTACCAAATCCGGTGAACGATCGCAAGCGAATGATGCTCTTCTGCGCCGACCGCGGACCATTTATAGTGAAGCAATTTCTTCATCCTGTGTTATGATCTCTTTGCCAAGAGCGCGCGATTTCCGCTGGCATTTTCGATGATATCGCCGACTTCGTCGTCAAGCCCAAAAACAACGGTTCAGTAGATCACGAGAAGAAGAGGAGAAGGTGTTGCCACGGTCCAAGGCCACGATCGCGCGGGGTCGGGTCTTACTTTTTCCGTCCACAATAAGCGCGTTACGGCGGAGGTCGACCCATCCGAATGCTTGCAATTTTTATCACCCGTTCAACGGATTAGATCGCCCTGCTACTGTTACCAACAGACTTTTCGTCTCATGAATTTTGGATTTCAGCGACGTAGGTGGAGGCTTTTAGTGGTTTACGAGATTTTGAAAAATGAGCACTCTCTAACTAAGTGCATCGGGCAACCTTTTTCTTTCTCTCTGCGAGTTTGTTTTGATTCCGTCTAATTGTGCCCGGTGGAACGTATCGGGAAAATAAAATCTAATAAATAACCATCACACTGTGGTCCGACGAGGTTTGGGTAACGCGCGCGCGGGGCATCATAAATGGTGAATCATCGTCGATCGCTGATGAACTGAAAAGTTTTTCGAAGATTTTGGAGAAGTGATGCTTTTGTTTATGACGGTCCAGATTGACCCTTTGCGATGACCGGTATTGTGATGGTTATGTAACGAAGAGTTGTTCAAATTCAATCGCACGGGTTGATGTATGTTTCCTGGTCGTGATGAAACAAAGACATGTTCTTGGTTTGAATGAAAAATAAACTGGTTTTTGTTAAATATGATTGCAACTTAATTGTTCAACGATTTATTTCCTTGCACATATAAGTGTGAAGGCGTAAGAACATAAAAAATCTGGTATATCCCCTAGATTGATAATAATATTTTATTATATTATTGTATTATAACATTTTTTTTAAATTAACCAATCAAAACAAAATTAAGGTCGAATAGATAAATGGTCAAAGATGTGTGTTTTCTTTTTTCAATCGAGCATAATGTCTCTGTTCCACAAAAGTCAAATGATAACTTAAAAAATTAAGTTTTAAACCCCGATTCGATTCTGATACTGGAATAAAAATAAATAAACCCAAGTAACAATTCACTTTTAATTCACTCTGGAAGTATATTTTAAGAGTCTCTGGTAAGATTCGAGCAAAAAACCGCTTTATCCTGAAAGCAGCAATAAAGAAGAGTTAAAGCAGCATTAGGTGTAAAACGGACTATTTTAGGAGGTTGTCAAGATCGTATTTCAGGAGAGTTGTAGAGCCAAACAGTATTGCTGTTGATTTTTAACGGACTCTCCAGATACTCTCAAGAGATCTAATAGAACTTATTCTAAAGCTAATTAAATTTATGGCTTTATTGAAAATCTCTTGGTAGCCGCATTAAAACATATTTTAAACTTGTTCATTCTCGGTTAGGATAAATTAGATTTTACCAAGAAAATATGGGTGCAAGATTTATTTTATCAAATCCAACTATTCTTTGAAACTTTAAACAACAAATGGTTAACTTTATTCGATGACAAGAATATAATAATAATATAAATAAGTCTTTGATTATCGATCCAATCATATCGAGAAAATCCATGCCATTAAAATTTCACCTATAAATTTCTTGAGATACCTCACAAAAATAGACACCGAATACATTATTATATCAAAATAACTCTAATTTTTCATAAAATTGAAGCAAACTTTTCTTGTTTAGCTGTAAACACCATCATGGCGTCCATCTAGGTCGCTATTTTTTCATTAAAACATGGCGAGATTCTTTGAATCTATTTGTTCTTACTTAAAGCTATTGGAAAAACATCTTTTCTGGAGACGCTCTCGATCAAGAATAACGTTTCTTGAAAAGCTCTTGATTAAGATTAAGCAAGGGGTTCTAGACTGAAGTGAGCTTTGATATAGTTTTAACCCAGAGTCAAATGCACAATACTGCGACCGTAGCGCATGCAAGTTTTAGCCCACTGGAAGTAGATCCAAAAAAACATGTGTTGGAACATTTTCGTAATTTTCGTGAATTACGAATAGCGAGTTTTCGTCATATTTGAATAAAACTAGGATTACGTTCAGTTCACCGTTTTTATTTATTAACAGAAAAGAATACTTGTCACTTTTCTTCATTTGATGATTCGGAATCGTCTTCCAATTTTCAATGCCGGAAGCTCAGAAAGAAGGACAACACTAACAAGTTTTACCACCACACGAATCTAAATTTTGCACAATTTAATCACTAACTCACATAACAATTACGAAAGCAGTATGATATTTTAGCTTAATAAATAAATAATAAAAGAGTTTTCCCGGCACTTTGGAAACGTCCGATCTTCTCGCTGCTAAATGTAGACTGAGTTTGACATTTGAAAAGTCAAGTCAAAAAGATTTCGAATAAAGCTTTCCCTAAACAACTGATTTGGTGAAGTCAATTTGTTCTGGGAATATCTTCTTCAAGATAACTGTAAGTAAATAAAAAAGAGATCAATAAAACTTTGCTCCATGATCTTCGAGAACTTTTCAAGATTTTTTCAAGATATTTCTAGAACAGTATTCTGCTAAGCCCAAAAAGACTTGATAAACGCTTTTATAAAAGCAAGAAGCTTTTTTCAAATGTTTTATAAAAACTGATAAAACTTAGGAGCATTTGGATTGCTACTTGGGAAATTTTAAATAATATCAAAACATGCCTGAATATAACAATTTTTCCTTTGAAACGAAAAATGCCATTGTTTGAAAGAGTTTACAAATTAAACAATTGCCAACAAAAATATTGCAGAAATATTAGTAAATAATTTTATACCTTCAAAAACAATAATTAACAAATTAATTTGTTTAATGAAATTGGAAACCTAACTTTACGCAGTTGTCCTGGCCGCTTAAACGTTTGTGATGTTTCAAAGCAATCTAATGCATTTGTGCACTGCAAATTCGTCGTGCTATCTTGTCGCACCCGCGATTTCGACGTTTTGAGAAAAACGCGTTTTAATGTTTGACATTGAATAAATATAAACGAACGCTCGCAATGTAAACAATAACAAACACATTTTGTTAGGCTGACCATAATGTGCATTGTCCCGAAGTTTGGTTGAAGTTGGTTGCTGGAGTCCCGAGTTATAATTACAAATGTTTACTGTAGTCTAACTTGTATCGCAGGGTTGCCAGGTTGCCAGATAAATCTGGGAATGCCAGATTTTTTAAGACTCTGCAAGAATGAAGATTCACTCTTCTCTGTGCCAGATTTTGCCAGATTTTTCACTGTTTGCCCATTTTGAACAACTTTTTTATTATAATGGAAGAATTTAATCGAAAATAAAAAAATGAATACGTTTTTCTTAAAGAAAATGCAAATTCAATATTTTTGAGTCCATAAAATGAGAGTAGTTCTCTACGGAATCGGTGTTTTTTCTTTAATTTTATTTTTGTATTTTTTAATCCGGCTGAAACTTTTTTGGTGCCTTCGGTATTCCCAAAGAAGCCATTTTGCATCATTAGTTCGTTCATACAATTTTCCATACAAATTTGGCAGCTGTCCATACAAAAATGAAAAAAGGGGGTCCATAACAAGCAAAAAACAACATTTTTTTTAAATGGCTATTTTTCTGCTCAAAAACAAATTACTGATGAAACAAATAGTCAAAATTGTTCAAAAGACTTCAGATTTCATTGTTTTGTACAAAGGGTTATGAAAAAGTGCTTAAAATAATGAAAAGTTGTAAAAAATGCGCGTCGGCTCTACTAGGGGGTCCACTAATGGTTAAAATACCCTAGTTGCTGAGATATCAACGTTAGAAAATGGTGGGTGAGACTTAGAAAACATCAATTTTTCTGTTTTGAAACCTCTGCATGGCAACTAAGGGTCGTATCAACAAAATTCAGCAAAGCAAAATATAGAGAATTTTCTCAGCTTTTCAAACATATTTTTTTTTCAAATGTGGCAAACATGGGCACTAATTTAAAAAAATAAAAAACTGCGACTATTTTCAAAAAAGTTACCTGAAAATGGCTATAACTTGGAAACGGTGCACTCTATCGAAAATTCACTAAGGTACTTTTTGATTGCAAATTCGATTTTACATCGAAAAATGAAGTTGAAATTTTTTTTCGACCTATATTTCGATTTTTTGAAAAAATCTGAATTGATTCAAAAAATCATAACTCGGTCAAAGATTTTTTGTCAATTCTGGAAATTTCTGAAAAGTTGGCATTTGATGTCCCCTAAAATATATATAGGGGAGCTGGGGGTAAGACGGCCAGGCGGGGTAAGACGGCCACCCCACTGTTTTAATAAGTATACTAATGAAATAGGCATTTTTGTTAAATAACAATATGTTTTCCTGTCTTCAAATATTTTTTCATGTTAAATTGAAGTTTTCCCTAGATTATGTCCCTCGAAAAAGTTCAAAAAATGCGATGAACTGTTTACAAAAAATGTTTAAAAAAATAATTTATTTGGGGGCCAGACGGCCACCTCCTCCGGGGGTAAGACGGCCACCCGTAATTTGTAGATTTTATTTGATATAGGTTATATTTTTGACGGTTTTTGACTATTAAGACATATTAGTAGATAAAGGAAAAGCATTTTCAATAAAACTATCAATTTATAAACAAAATGTTGTTAACTACCGTTTCGACAACATTCTTTACTGTGATATAGAAAAACTCATTGAATAGTATGAAATCCTATCAAACTTTTCATAAAAATCGCTTATTTAATATTGTTTACATAATTTTGATTTACTTATTCTAATCGAAATACACAAACTATTTTTTTTGTATCAAATTGTGTTTGTTTTGTAGTAAAAATTCATAGTTTTTCATAAAATGTGGTCGCAATAATATCAAATTCACTGAGCCAAAATATGAAATTTTTTAAGCAGCATTTTTCTTCACATTTGAAACCTGATTTTTTTCAACCAAAATAGTTATGATGTTCAGAGAAGTCTGTTGAACCAACCATGTAGGTGTTTGGGTGGATTTAGCAAAGTTATTAAGTTAATTTATAGCACTGGCCGTCTTACCCCACATGGGTGGCCGTCTTACCCCGCGTATTTCATATATATACGATTTCAATCATTTTTTTTAAATTGCTGAAAAGTATTGAAAATTGGTTTTTAGACCAACTAATTTATGTCATTTCTATAATGGACTAGTAGTAGAACAATATGTACGTAATTTGAGATCAAAATAATCTGTTTTGTAAATTTTATTAGACTTCTCCCTTAGGGTGGCCGTCTTACCCCCATCTCCCCTAAAAAATAAAAAAGTGTATTTTTGCAAATCAAGTTTTAGTGACAAAAATTGCAATTAAAAATCACCAATTTTTTTTACCGTGTATCATTTTTTTCAGTGTAGTCCATATCCATACCTACAACTTTGCCGAAGACACCAAATCGATCAAAAAATTACTTAACATTCCAACGCCCAAGGCTCCAAAAAAGTTGGAACGGTAACTTCAACTCGCTGGTTCTCGGACAAAACTCAACCAATCAAGACGATTCTTCTTTCCAGTGATTTGTTAGGATGTCTAGATGATTCTAGAACTTTGCAGAACTTAATTTGATCAAAGCTGTAATTTTTGCGATCAAAAACATCGTTCCAATTGGTTGGTCCCGATTGGTTGAGTTATGCCCGAGAACGGGCGTGTTGAAGTTACCGTTCCACCTTTTTTGGGAGGCTTGGGCGTCCGTGCAAGTTGGACATGTGTTGGGCGTTCCAGTGTTAAAAAGATACAGATCTTTGAATTTTCACATATCATTTTTGTATGGACAGCTGCCAAATTTGTATGGAAAATTATATGGACAAAATAATGGTGCAAAATGGCTTCTTTGGGCATACCGAAGGCACCAAAAAAGTTTCAATCGGATTAAAAAATACAAAAAATCGAATGACCGAAATCTGAGAGAACTGCTCTTCAGTTAAATCATATGAATTCTATTTTTTTTAATTAATGTATATTCTTTCCCCCTCTTTCATCATTCAAAATTGTTAGATTTTCCAGATTTTTCCAGATTTTCAATTGATACTTTGCCAGATTTTTGATATTTTGACCTGGTAACCCTGCAACTTGTACGTGCGTCAAACGCGTTCTTCCCTGAAATTCTTTTGGCCAGTTGTCGGACTTACATCAATTTTAAGGGAGTGACAAGATGGCATGACAAGATTGAAACTACTTTTATATGTAAAGTGACAAAATGCACGGAGTTTTTTTTCGGATTTCGTTGAATATCTCAGGATTGAAATCGACTTTTGGGGATCTGTGAAGGTGAGGCATTGTGAGTTGCACAAAATGGCGTTCTTAACTTAATTTGGCCCAAAATTCACGTACGACAATTTAGCACAACAGCGATGAAATGTTAATAATGACAAGAGGATGCTAGGCGTTAATCAACCTATGATATATGTATTTCAGGATACCCGCAAAAGATTGACTGCCATGGGGTCAGATTAGATTAGATTACAATTGAAAACCTTATTTTTATATTACAAACAAACATTTAACATGAATGACTTTAAGTTTCTTTGAAGCATTTTAAATTTAGATAAATTTTGTTTAAAGACTAATTATTGATTCATTAATTTTTAAAGATTATTTCTAAGAATATAAAATCCTTTGAAATATGTTTAAGTTGAGCGTTTAAAAACTAAAATTTTTTTAAAGGATGGGGTGGGATCATCCATAAACTCCGAGGACACTTTTTTGGACACAAATCGCTAAACCCCCTAAAGTGCAAATGGTCTAAGCATGGCCCCTATACCATGGTGAAGCAAAAAAAATATATACAGTCCAGACTCGATTATCCGAAGGCCTCGGAAAAATTTCACTTCGGATAATCGAAACATCGGATAATCGAATCAAGAAAAAAAAATTTTTTGGAAGGTTCTTTGGAGTAGAACGAGGTATGGGTGCTCTCCCCATTCAAGCCTTCGGACTTCCTCGATTCAAGCAGAAACTTGCAAGGTCGTTAAAGTAGATGGTTTGTTTTTTTTACTTGTTTTAAATAACTCACCTCAAAAAAGCATCAAGCCAGCGAGAGTCATATTCAGATTATCACCCAACCCGTTTTTTTTCATGTTTGAAAACAAACTTTTAATTTAATTGTAATTTGTAATTTATTGGAAACGATAATCTGTTCGTATAACACTTTGTATCAGGTTAAGGAAGGACGAAAACAAATTATCACCTAGATTTAATTTTGTAAATGACTTCTCAAAGCACTTTTGAACTTTTAAACAAAAATATTGTTACGTTTTGACTTATTTCGAATACAACTTAGCCACAATGTTCCAGTTATATTACCTTCCTTCTTGACATACATTCCACAGATGAAGAAAAAGTCGTGACACTCCCTTCTAATAGAAACCGACCGAGCGTAACTCTAAACGACAAAGTTTTAAAATTTTAATTGCTATTAATGTAATAATTTACAGTTCTCCTACCGTGTTTTGCTCAATTACCAGCATTCCTGTGGCGGGGGGAGCTTGCGTTCACGTGTGCACTTACTTCACCCACGTGGGAGGGCACCCCCCAAGAGCACTGATGACGACGACGAAGACGACGACGACGATATAACTCCGACAATTGGTCTTGGCCGTGTCTCGGAAATTAATACCGGCAAAGGAGCAGGAGCTTCGGAGTGGTTCCGAACCATGTGGCCAGCAAAGTTTACGAGGAGGATCCCCGGGATGGTTTATTTGTTGTCTTTTACCGCAAAAGTTGCATGCCATCAGGAATGCCATCAAGGCGGAAGCAGCAGTAAGTGTATTGACGGTCTTACCACGATGGTCTGCAGGGGATCCCTTGACTTCAACCTAAGTTACACACCGAGGTTAAGGCTGAAGTGGGCAAACTCTGTCCGAAATGCTTAGTTTGTATCAGAAGTGTAGTTACACTAAGAGATAACTGGGGTTAAACTTTGACTTATAATTTGTAACATTGGAATGCCCCCTTTTTTGTTTATTTAATGTTTATTTTTTCAAAAATTATATTAAAAAAATTCACTGCAATTAGCATTTACCAATTCTAGTTAAAAGCAAAAAAAAAATTCACCCTACCCTACTTTACAACCAAAGTCACACAAATTAAGCAATAAGCAGCATAAACTCGACCGCCTGTGTTTGTGCTACCAAAGAACGTCTTAAGCTGTACGTGGCTGTGTGTGATTGTGTGCTGGTTTTTGAGGGGTCCCAAGGAGTGATATAATAAGCGTGTGTTCGTCTTCGGTCCTTAGCAAGGCCACTGCTGCCATCAACAACAACGCCGAGGACAAGAAGTATCTCACCCAAACACACAAATCCACACACATACACAAGGTTGTGGAAAATGGAACGCCATAGAGCAACAACATTCATTATTATTACGACTCTGGAGACACCAATTAAATTTAGTAGCAACATAAATTAGGATATAGGGAAAACCACATTAAATAATTACGCAGGACGTTAAATTTATACGACATGCAAGTGTTTTCGGGGTGCACAATGATGGGAAGAGGGGGCAGATTTTGTCAAAGCATTTCAAGTTGTAAAATGTTGCAGTAATTGAATTCTTATCAACAGAAGAATACAGTTAGGTTGTGTGTGTGTACCTGGATAAAATTACGCAAATAGTTCAGAAACCGCAAAAATTGTTGATGTCTTGCTTTCATTTCCCATGTTATAATAGTTTGAGAATTCAAAAGATAGGGTTGCCAGATCTGCATTGCTTTTGATTTTTAGAAAAAATATTTCGAATATTTATCCCACGATACATTCCAGGACAGTCGGACATTATTTCTTTTCATCAAATTTGCTGAGATTTGTTTCGAAAAAGTACTTAAATGGGCTTTTCGAAATATTGGGTGACCAGATCTTCAAAATGTACGACTCATCGAAAAGGTTTTTCAATGGAGCACTTCCATTCGAGCAGTTTTTGCTTTTTTCTACAATGTATTTCTTATGGAGCGAACTGTCAAAAACTGCTCGACTTCGAGTGCTCCATTACCCTTGTGATGTCTTATCTCACTAGCATAAGACTTTTATTTTTTCCCATCTATCGATGGTTTCTTGCTTCGTTTTTCTCCGTCCCTCGATGCCACTCTATCTCGAAGAATCCTTTCCTCGATTATCCCTTGGATTGTATTTTTCTTCTAAAGAGTCGACTTAGGGAAATGTTTTTGAATTTTGGCCCAAATTCTGAGCTTACAGAAGCTTTTGAACCAGATTTGGGAAACCAAATATCTTTTTAATGTTCACTTTTTTATTATGATATGAAATCTTTATGATAATGAATGACTCGCGGGTGACCTTGAACGGCCATGATCGACAACGACCAACTTTTTTATGTAAATAGGCGATAACTATGGTCAAAGACAAACTTGTAGGAAATTTGACGGGCTTTCCGAAAAAATACACTGAAAGAAGAAAACACTCCACTTTTATGAGGTTTTTTGATTTTTAAGTTTAAAAGTTAAATTTGAAGGTGAGCCCACGATTTTTTTTTTCGCTCATTTTTTTGTGTGAAAATAGCCTAAGATGTTACAAAAAAGACTCACGAAAAATGCAGGATGGAGCAACTCACATAAAAAAATACAAAAATCATTTACTGAAACCTTTTTTTTTAAGTGCTCTAAACGTCAAAATTTTCAAAGGCCGAATACGGGAATTGTTTTTTTATGGTTTTTGTCAATTTCTATAAGACGACTTGATTTTTCAGTTTCGAAAATATTTTTACCGAAAAGCTCATCCAATTTTCCATAAGTTTGTCTTTGACCACATTTCAATTGGATGTAAGGGCTTACAGATTCTGAAAATATTTTTTTCGAAAAGATTGGAAAATTTCACGAATGTTTTATATTTTAACATTAAAAATCGGACCATTAGTTGCTGAGATATCGACATAAAAAAATTGTGGGTTGTTTGGGTAAGACTTAGAAAACATCAATTTTCCTGTTTTTAAACCTTTGCATTGCAATATCTCAGCAACTAAGGATCGTATGAACAAAGTTTTGAAAAGCAAAATATAGAGAATTTTCTCAGTTTTTCCAAAATGGTTTTTTTTTAAGGTGGGCAAACATGTGCACTTATTTAAAAAAATTAAAAACTGCGATGGATTTAACTTGAAAACGGTGCAGTTTATCAAAATTTCACTGAAGTACTTTTTGATTGCAAATTTGAATTTACATCGAAAAATAAAGTTGAAAAATTTTTGCGACCAATTTTTCGATTATTTGAAAAAAATCAGTATTGATTCAAAAATTCATAACTCGCTCAAAGATTTTTTGCACAGCCTGGAAATTTCTGAAAAGTTGGCATTTGATGTCCTCTAAAACATATCAAAAAATAAAAAAAATTAAAAATAGTGTTGTTTTGCAAATCAAGTTTTAGTGACAAAAAGTTAAATAAAAAATCATCAAATTTTTTTTTACCGTGTATCATTTTTTCCAGTGTAGTCCGTATCCATACCTACAACTTTGCCGAAGACACCAAATCGATCAAAAAAATCCTTCAAAAGATACAGATTTTTGAATTTTCACATATCATTTTTGTATGGACAGCTGCAAAATTTGTATGGAAAATTATATGGACAAACAAATGATGCAAAATGGCTTCTTTGGGCATACCGAAGGCACCAAAAAAGTTTCAGCCGGATTAAAAAAAATACAAAAATTAAAATTGAAGAAAAAAGACCGATTTCGGAGAGAATTGCTCTAATGCCAAAGGAGTTAACTAGTAGGGTGGCTCGACATTTAGGCCCTCAAAAAGGCCGGATTTGGTTCGACTCGGCTTTCAGCAATGCGATTCAAATTTCTATGGAAATTAGTAAGCGAAAAACCTCTTAAGGGGTTACATATATGGAAATCGACAAATATCTCAAAAGTTTGTATGAGCACATACTAAAACATTTTTTTCAAATCTGAGTTCAGGCCATTAAAATAAGCTGCTCAAGTGGCCTGTCTACCAGTTAACAACCTCATTAACGGTATTAACACCCTCGATTGCCATTGCTACTGCTATAGGTTGGATAGCGAACGAAACTTACGACATTCTTCGAGACGATACCATATAGATCACTTTGACACTCTTCTCCCCGAGTAACCGGAAGTAGTTATTAGTTGGACATTTTTTATTTAATTTATTACACTAAAGCTGTTGAGACACTCAACCAAGACTACGAGCTAGCTAACAGAAAATGGCTCTCTAATGCTCATGGTACTGCTGCACTTGGGCATGGGAATGGGCAACAGCGACCTTCTGATGGTGCCGCTGGAGATTGCCACTTGTGATGTCCACCGTCGTACGACGTCTGTCGACCGCTGATGGACTACCGCCGTTGCCGTTGGTGTTGCCGATGGCCTGTCGAGTTGGGAATCGAGGCTTCGAGCTGGCCTGTTGTGGACCCCTTGCTGCCTTGACTGCCACAACCGCCACTGCCACCGGTGCCGCCGGAATGACCCTGGCCTGAGATGTTGCAACTGCCGTCGGTGCTGGTTTCGTCGTCGGAACGACACGTGTCACGGCGTGGATCTGCTCGAGCCGATGCTGGTAGGACACTGCCTTGGCCACGTCTCCCTCGATGCCACTGTGAACTGACGTGTACTGATAGGCGATGCTATTATTGGGACGATAGCGTAAATCTCTACGCTTGACTGGGGCCAGGCCGCCGGAGACCAGGACTACCAGCATGGACATCACCAGGACGACGTGCTAAAACCGAAAAATTGGAACGCATAGTTGGGCAATGTTTAAACGGCGCTGCGGCTGGTTAATTTCACTATACCTTCATGATACGGGCCGGGAAGTTGAACTTTAGCAGGGCACGGACAACGGCAACGGTCTTTGGGCTGCGGTCGGAACGCCGTGAGTGACGGCACATCTGGACCGCTAGACTGTATTTATACAATTGAACTGTAACCGTAATTGAAGTTTTGCCGTCCCGAGCGCGCGCTCATCGCACGCGGAATCGATCCGTCGATTTGGCAAGCTGAATTAGTTGTAAATTGTTTTACGAGTGCCGTCGTCGAGTTTTATGGTGTTTCCTTCAGGTCGGCAGCTCGGACGGGGCCGTTTTGACATCCCCCCGAAATTGGAAGCTGCACAATGGCAGCAACGCGCGGTGATGAAACCTCGGGGCGTTCTGTAACACGTGGTGCGTCGATGTAATGACATGGTAGAATGTTTTGAAAACAGAAATACTTGATAGCAAATTGCAAACAAGTCGATATTAGGAAGCTGATCAGAAAAAAGCAATGTTCATTACATTACTAAAACTAAAATAAAAACATTATTAAAACCATTTTTGTTTTCATTTTCAACTCGTTGATTCTCCGTCAACTCACACAGCAGCTGCTCCAACCCTCTTCAATTTGCGTGAAACTTTGTCTTAAGGGGTAGTCCCTGATCATGAAATCGAGCTCCATTTCTTGATATCTCGTGAAATCGTGAACTTGTAGGAAATTAGACTGGCATTCTGGAAAAATACACTGAAATTAAAATAAACGCCACTTCTATAAGTTGCTTTGATTTTTTAGTTTAAAAGTCAGATGTCAACGGTAGTACCGATTTTATTCGAGAGTTGCTCCATCCTGAATTGTTCGTCACACAAAAATATTGAACAAAAAAATAATCTAGGGGTCACCTTCAAATTTTACTTTTAAACTTAATCATTATAAAATCTCATAGAAGTGCTGTGTTTATTTCTTTCAGTGTATTTTTTTCTTCAATGCGTTAAACATTTCCTTAAATTTTGTTTCGTAACGGCTTCATGGTGCAGCAATATTTAAAATATGAAATACAAAAATATTTATATAACTTACGCCCTTTTCAAATGACATTCTTGCCTTCCACACTGAGGAAAGGCTATAATCCTGCTCTGGAAATGATTTTTTATTAATAGCTCAAAGACTCACCTTCATGTATACATATCGACTCAGAATGGGAACCACGAACAAAGTGTTCAAATGCCATGGTACGTTTTTCAAAATCGTACCATGAAATTTGAACGCTTTGTTCGTGGTTCCCTTTTTCATGAACGCTTGTTCACGATTTTGGGAACTCTTTTTTGCCTTCCGCACTTTACTGAGGAAAGGCTATAAAATCACTCGGAAAATGAACTTTTTAATTAGACTTCCTAGACCTACCTTCATTTGCACATATCGACTCAGAATCACCAGCTGAGCAAATGTCTGTGTGTTTGGCTGTATGTAGACATGTGAACCAAATCATTGTCACTGGAATATCTCTTCACATGCTCAACCGATTTTGGCCGGAAAGATTTCAATCGATCCGTCTTAACGTCCCCTAAGTTGCTATTTAAATTCATGCTGTTTTATCATGTATTTAAAAAGTTATGTTAAAAAAACTGTTTCATATGAAAAAACGTTACTTAATCCACCCTTAGGTGGTTGGTGCCTTCCTCTCATTCAAAGGGTAATGCTATCCAAAATAGACACGCTCGTGGGAAGGTCTTTAAATTACCTATCCAAAGATAGGTCGCATGATATATTTGGAATACGTTTTCATCTAAATATCTGAGAACTAGCCTCCAAAAAGTGTATAAATAACTCTTAAGTGCTTATAACTTTTGATAGGGTTGTCAGATCTTCAATGTTTTGGACGCGTTGGAAAGGTCTTTTAAATACCTTTCTAAAAATGTATAACATGCTGGGGTTTCTTACAAAAACCACCCTTTTTACAATCTTCCGGACTTTAGTCAAAATCGTTTTTTTAGCATAACTTTTGAAGTACTTTACTAAACTTCATAATTTTCAATAGGGACTTATGGGACCCCAAGACGAATCGAATGAGACCAAAACGGTCCAAATCGGTTAAGCCAGTGCTGAGATAATCGAGTGCATATTTTTTGGTGCACAGACCCACATCCCCACACACACACACACACACACACACACACACACACACACACACACACACACACACACACACACACACACACACACACACACACAGACATTTGCTCAGAATTCGATTCTGAGTCGATAGGTATACATGAAGGTGGGTCTAGGAGGTCTAATTGAGAAGTTCAGTTTTCGAGTGATTTTATAGCCTTTCCTCAGTAAGGTGAGGAAGGCAAAACTGGATTGGCCGCAACCTGGATCGGTCCGGGTTCCCCCGGGGATGTTCCGTTGAGCGGATATTGGCGGCGCCGTATGAATATGGGCAATATTGGTGTCAAACTTCACGATTTTCAAAATCACATATGAAAATTACGAAAATGGAAATTTTAAACGGACTGGCCACAACCCGAATCGGACGTTTCGTTGAGGGGACATTTGCGGCAGCGCATAGTGTGGGCAATATTGGTGTCGAACTTCACGATTTTCAAAATCACATGTAAAAATTATGAAAATTGACATTTTTAACGAACTGGCCACAACCCGGATGGTTCCGGGTTCCCCGAGGAATGTTCCGTTGGAAGGACATTGGCAGCACAGTATGAATATGGGCAATATTGGTATCAAACTTCATAATTTTCAGAATCATATGTGAAAATTACGAAAATGGACTTTTTGAGTGAACTGACCTCACTCCAGGCAGTTCCGGGTTCCCCGGGGGAAGTTATATGTATATGTTGGTGTCAAACTTCACGGTTTTCAAAATCACCTATCGAAATTACGAAAATGAACATATAAAGTTTATTCGTCACAAACTGCATCAGTCCGAGTTCCCCGGAGTATGTTTCGTTGAAGGGACCTTATCGGCACAAATAAATAAATAACAAATATTGAAGTTGAAAAGAAATATCAAATGATTTTTTCTAAAGTCATCCACAATCCACAATTTAAATAAATTCAAAAAATAAATTCCTTCAATGTACCTTCAACGGAACATCGCCAGGGGAACCCGGACCAATTCGGATTGTGGCCAGTCCACTCACAATGTCCATTTTCGTAATTTCCATATGTGATTTTGAAAATCGTGAAGTTTGACACCAATATTGCCCATATTCATACGGTGCCGCCAATATCCGCTCAACGGAACATCCCCGGGGGAACCCGGACCAATTCGGATTGTGGCCAGTCCACTCACAATGTCCATTTTCGTGATTTCCATATGTGATTTTGAAAACCGTGAAGTTTGACACCAATATTGCCCATATTCATACGGTGCTGCCAATATCCGCTTAACGGAACATCCTCGCGGAAACCCGGAACCATCCGGGTTGTGGCCAGTCCACTAAAAATGTCCATTTTCGAAATGTTCATATGCGATTTAAAAAATCGTGAAGTTTGACACCAACACTGACCATATTCATAGGTACCGCCAATATCCTTCCAACGGAACATCCCCCGGGGAACCTGGGCCAATCCGGATTGTGGCCAGTACAATGAAATTGTCCATCATCAATGTCCAGTTCCGTGGAACCATAAAAAGTCTGTGGCACCCTTGTTGGGTCAGGCCACACCGGATCTCCGGGATGTCCGTCCTGGTTCCCTCACTCTGCTTCTTCCTCCACTCCCTCTACTCTACTCTTCCCTGATGACAGTTCTCCACTCTCTCGTCATCCGACCTACCCGTCCAGAATGCTACAGAGATTACCCGATCAGAATACTGTACTTCTAATGGATCACCACAAAGTCCATTTAAAAAAAAAAACCTTGAGTTTCCTTTAACTTCAAGCAGATGTCAAATATTTGTGCGCGCTACTAGCGGGCGACTAAATTTGGTCACCCGCTGTTCACCGAGGGTCGAGCTGCTATTTTATGAGCGCGTTTGTGAGCGACCGGTGTGGGGATGAGTGATAGTGGAGCGCTTCCAAATCCTTACTGCGCGCGCCCGGTGGAGATGGTCTTACACGGGCCGACGCTCATATTAAGCACGCAGCCTTTAACTGTCAGGAAAAAGTTGTATAACAGTTTAATCAACTGTCAATGTCAGAGCTTCGGTGTTGTTCAGGAGAATGACAGATGAATATTTTGAGCCTACCGTTGTTTACATCGTTGAATTTAATTCCTTAAGACGAGACAAAAAGTGAAGCAAAACTGCGAAAAAAAACTTAAAAATAAATGAATTATTCAGAATGGTTCCAAAGTGGAAGACAACTTTTCTTTCTCATTTATGTAAGTATAAAAAATATGTTGTTTGCCGGTTTCTAAACATAATTTTGATTTATTTTTTACAGGATTGGCGTGAAAAATGAAACGACACCTCAAACTTGAATGGCCCAGACGGATAAAATTGTGCCGTCCCATTTACACGTTGCCCAGTGCCCGAATCTTCGCAATGCTGCATAGTGACCGCGACTTAAGCAGCATAAATGCTTAGCCCTGCACACCGTATCGATGTCCGTCCCGGCCCTAGAATCGGCGTCAGCAGCTGCAACTTCTCAAATATTTGTAAACCGACTTAGGTCCTCGATCGCAAGCCTCCGAATGTTCACCAGAAGTCGTCGGTTGCAGCAGCTAAAGCACGTGATACTCAGTATCCGGATTAGCAGTAGCTATCTAACGAAGAAAGCGACATCAACTAGGGCCTGGAATGGAAAAAACATTTTGCTCCAGAAACGTTCCCTTTGTGAATAATAAACCATTTAAAATGTAATTGCGTAATCATTTCAATAAATTCCTTCTTACCGTCCCGTTGTCAAATTATGGTGTGCTAGGTTCGATGGCCATATCGGCCCAACGAGAAAATAAAAAGCGTTGGGATGGACTTTTGATTACGCACCCAAGGATGGGTCGTCTGATAGATCCGGACAACGTTTCCATCAAAATATGTGAGATCCGGCCTCGAAAAGGTGGATGATTAACACTTAAGTACTCCTAACTTGTAATAGGGTTGTCAGATCTTCAATGTTTTGGCATCGTTAGAAAGGTCTTTTTATTACCCATCTAACGATGTGTCGCATGGTAGATCCGGACAACGTTTTCATAAAAATTTATGAGATCCGGCCTCAAAAAAGTGGATAAATAACACTTAAGTGCTTATAACTTTTATAGGGTTGTCAGATCTTCAATGTTTTGGCATCATTGGAAAGGTCTTTTCATTACCCATCTAACAATGTGTCGCATGGTAGATCCGGACAACGTTTTCATCAAAATTTATGAGATCCGGCCTCAAAAAAGTGGATAAATAACACTTAAGTGCTTATAACTTTTTATAGGGTTGTCAGATCTTCAATGTTTTGGCATCATTGGAAAGGTCTTTTCATTACTCATCTAACGATGTGTCGCATGCTAGATCCGGACAACGTTTTCATCAAAATTTATGAGATCCGGCCTCAAAAAAGTGGATAAATAACACTTAAGTGCTTATAACTTTTGATAGGGTTGTCAGATCTTCAATGTTTTGGCATCATTGGAAAGGTCTTTTGATTACCCATCTAACGATGTGTCGCATGGTAGATCCGGACAACGTTTTCATCAAAATTTATGAGATCCGGCCTAAAAAAAGTGGATAAATAACACTTAAGTGCTTATAACTTTTGATAGGGTTGTCAGATCTTCAATGTTTTGGCATCATTGAAAAGGTCTTTTGATTACCCATCTAACGATGTGTCGCATGGTAGATCCGGACAAGGTTTTCATCAATATATATGAGATCCGGCCTAAACAAAAAGAATACATAACACTTTAGTGCTTATAACTTTTGATAGGGTTGTCAGATCATCAATGTTTTGGGCTCGTTGGAAAGGTCATTTGATTACCCATCTAACGATGTGTCGCATGGTAGATCCGGACAACGTTTTCATCAAATTTTATGAGATCCGGCCTCAAAAAAGTGGATAAATAACACTTAAGTGCTTATAACTTTTGATAGGGTTGTCAGATCTTCAATGTTTTGGGCTCGTTGGAAAGGTCTTTTGAATACCTTTCTAAAAATGTATAGCATGACGGGCTTTCTTACAAAAACCACCCTTTTTACAATCTTCTGAAATGTAGTCAAGATAGTTTTTTTAGCATAACTTTTGAAGTACTTAACTAAACTTGCTGATTTTAAATAGAGACCTATGGGACCCCAAGACGGATCGAATGAGACTAATACGGTCAAAATCCGTTCATCCAGTCCGGAGATAATCGAGTGACAATTTTTTTGTCCACCCACCTACACACATCCACACAGACATTTGCTCAGAACATGATTCTGAGTCGATAGGTATACGTGAAGGTGGGTCTAGGTGGTCAAATAAAGAAGTTCATTTTTCGAGTGATTTTATAGCCTTTCCTCAGTAAGGTGAGGAAGGCAAAAAGGGTGTTTTTTCATGAAACCCTCACATGTTATATATTTTTAGAAAGCATATGAGAAGACCTTTCTTGTGGATTAAGAATTTTCAAGATCTGATTTATTTATTTTTATGTAGTACAAAAATGGTCTGAATTTACATAACCTCAAATGGTCCCGTCTGATTGCCACGTAAAAAGCCTTGTAGAGGGATGCCATTTTCCTGAAAGGCGGTGTCTGTATAATCTTGACAAAAAGTCTGTAGGAAGTCGTTTTTTTTACTCGTCACTTATTTTTATTAGGACCTCTTAGGTGCTTCGATCACGTTAGGGGAGATCCATAAACCATGTGATTACAATCCCACTATATAAATGAGAGGAAGGCACCATCCACCTAAAGGTGGATTGAGTAACGTTTTTTTCCGTGTATGTGTGTATGTATGTGGCCAAAATTGTTACTCAGTTTTCTCAGCACTGGCTTGACCGATTTTGATTAAACCGGTCTTATTCGACTTGGTTTAAGGTCCCTTACTGCGCTAAAAATATCAAAATGTTAGAAAAGTGACCAAAAACCAACTCAAGTCCCAATATGTTATACATCGTTGGTTAGGTAATTAAAAGCCCTTTCCAATGAGTTCAAAACATTGACGATCTGGCAACCCTGTCTCAAGTAATGACCATTTAAGTGATATTTATGAACTTTTTTGAAGCCGGATCTCACTTACATGCATGGCTTTCTACCTAAGGTACTCGCGATTGAGTGTGTAGTAGTGCGGTTGTCAAAATCGATATCTCTGACTCTCTCACTCCACTGACACTGACTTTGTTTATGTTTTGGTTTTCCGGACACGGTCCATTGTTCGTTTGTTATTGTTTTGGTTTTAGTGGCACGGAGTCATGCACTCACACTAATGCAAAGCAAGATGATATACAGCCTTGACTTACATGTATGTAAACTAAGTCCGGATCAAGGGGGCGACATCTGTGTCTCACTACCGACAGCTCACCCGCAGCCAACACAAGCTGTCAACTTCGGCACCAGAACAAAAGGGAGCTGTCAATTACGGCGCCAGCACAAAAGAACAGCTGTTCGTCACGGAACCAAAACAAAGCTACTGCGCACTGTAAAAAAAGTACAAAAACTGCAGGCATAACATGAAAATAAAGTAATTATTGTTTTTATGTAAAATTTTACCGCAATGTACGTTTAAAAGTTAGTTTATGTTTCTGAGGTGATTTTTATCAATTTATTTGCAAAATAAACTACTACTAATTTGACTTTTACTACAGCAATTAATACAATAAAAATTGAATTATTATTTATTTTTTTTTGTTTTCACTGTGCACAGCTTGCGCTCGTTATCAATCTCAATCACCCAAGATGGCGGCCTTTAGCATCTCCCTTTGGTTAGGTATTGTCCGTTTCTCTCAAAGGTACACGCCGCGCGGCATTTCAGAATGTGCCGCAGACACTGTTGCCAGCAATTTTGTGCATTTTTGGTGCAATAAAAAGCATACCCGGCAACAATGCCATGCCATTCGAAGAAGAAGATCAACAAAAACAAAACGCGTAGTATGGGATTTGACAGCGCGCATTTGCCGAAAGTGCGGCGCGTCGTTTCGAGGCTGGTATGCCGCGTGTCTTTTTCGGGAATACGCGCAATAATCAAAAGAACTTTCCAACGAGTCCAAAACATTGAAGATCTGGCAACTCTTTATTATGTTTTGCCACTTGAGTGATATTTATGTATTTGTTTATTATATGATGGGTGTGTATTGTATCCAAATCCATCATTTAATTAATTGTTGGTAAATAGGTGGATTAAGTTAGGTTTTATTTCAAGGAAACAATTCATCTGAGTGCTTTTGTCAGCCATTTTCCAAACCTGGATCGACGGCAATCAATTACCTACCTTAAACGACTTTCGCTAATATCCATGTAAAGCCGACGATGATCATCCCTTGGGAGAATTTATATTGCAGCTTAGATTACCTGAAGCTACGAAGCCACAATGGCCAATCAATTCCCTCCTGGCAGTCGCAATTACCACAATTTTTCGGCCCGCTGTTTGCGCGATATTTTTTATGGAGACATTTAAAACGGGCCCATTTCTTACAACTTCACCGAGGTTACAAGGAGGCTCTTTGGAAGGGTGGGTACTTGTCTAGGACATGGCTTCGTCGTTCCCAGTGTTTAACCTGCATTACGATGTTTATGTTTGCTGGTGCGCCAAAGCAAGCAAACCATAAAGATATATCATTGTGAGCGCGGACTCGAACCGACAATTTGCTTTGCGCCGCTGTACCGCTGCTATCAGACGTTTCCTATCAGTCTGTGTAGACTTAATTCATTATCCTTTAATTGGAATTCCTCCCTCCCCCGGGGGTGCTTCTTGGGAAAGAGGACGCGGCTTTCTGGAGCAAGGCTGCTTGTGCTTGTGTCCCTATGGCGAAGCTGAGAAACCAAACTTAGGTCCTGGGCCCCTCAGGGACTTTGCGGAGGTCGTCGCAGATTAGAATCGTGGTGCACCGAATTAAGCTACAAGGAATGCTACGGAACGGTGGACTTGTGTGGAGAAGGGCTGGGAGGCTCCCAATGGAATTGAAATGCGACTTGGAAGGAGGTTTCCAGTGCACGATGCGCGATATTCCTTGTTTCTTGTTTCTTGTTTCTTGTTTCTTGTTTCTTGTTTCTTGTTTCTTGTTTCTTGTTTCTTGTTTCTTGTTTCTTGTTTCTTGTTTCTTGTTTCTTGTTTCTTGTTTCTTGTTTCTTGTTTCTTGTTTCTTGTTTCTTGTTTCTTGTTTCTTGTTTCTTGTTTCTTGTTTCTTGTTTCTTGTTTCTTGTTTCTTGTTTCTTGTTTCTTGTTTCTTGTTTCTTGTTTCTTGTTTCTTGTTTCTTGTTTTTTGTTTCTTGTTTCTTGTTTCTTGTTTCTTGTTTCTTGTTTCTTGTTTCTTGTTTCTTGTTTCTTGCTCTGAAAATGCAGCGCATCAGTGCATAATTGGCAAAGGGGGCGCGTGGTCGTAAAAAAATATTCGGAGTGAAAAGTGATTTTTTTTTGTTTGTGCCTTTTGTTTCGCATTTTTGTCGTGAATTGTGCGCTGCGAGGAGAAGATTACCCTCTGAAAATGCAGCGCATCAGTGCATAATTGGCAAAGGGATCGCGTGGTAGTAAAAAAATATTCGGAGTGAAAAGTGATTTTTTTTTTGTGTGTGCCTTTTGTTTCGCATTTTTATCGTGAATTGTGATATAGTTTTCGATAAAAACGATCCGAGTTCGTTAGGTTTATCGCGTAACAAAATTATTTTGATTCATCAAGAACGTCGTGTGGTGCGCTAATCTTTTTTGTGTTGAAAAGACCTTCCCATAGCTCCGTAGCTCGGAGGGCTCGACGTCGGTTGTTTGTGTGTTAAGCCCTCTCCATAGCATCGTAGCTCGAGAGGCAACGAAAATCAATACCTTATCTAGCTAATAGAAAGAAGATAGGAAGGCACTTGATGATTGAGTTCGTCGCGTCTATTCCGTAACAAATTCATGAACTAAAAGATTATATAATTAAAAATCAGACTACGCTATCATTGCAGCATTGCGTTTAACACCTCATACTATAAACAAATATTATTTGGTTTTATCTTTCCACAGCCGGCTGTCTAAGATTAAACCATTTCATTAAAAATTTAACAACAGTTAAACGGGAAATGTCTCATCCGCAGCATCCGATTGCTTGCCTTGAGAATAAAACATAATACTTTTCAACAAACACTATGATTTTGGGTCGCATCATCATCTTCTATGATGAATCCTGACCAAACACCCTATCCTACTAACCAATTTTCAGGTTCCTGGCGCTTGTGGGGTGTAAGCACAGAGTAAATCAGCTGCCCTAGTAGCAACCTGCGCTAACTAACATTCCCGTCCCTTAAAATCGAGATCTACAAACTGACATGGCGGGCGCCGTTGGTGGCCAATGACTGTTACCTATTCGCAACTGATCTTGCTTTAGCAATCATGGTGTTTTATCTTTTCAGCGCATTCATACATGCTGTTGATAAGGGAAACACCACTAGATCGTCGAAGCCTATGATCAGTAGTGCTGAAAGGATATTACGGTTCTGTTCAGCAACGGAGGGGCAACCATGGGTGATCTCTCATGCTCATGCTCATGCTCTTGTTTCTTGTTTCTTGTTTCTTGTTTCTTGTTTCTTGTTTCTTGTTTCTTGTTTCTTGTTTCTTGTTTCTTGTTTCTTGTTTCTTGTTTCTTGTTTCTTGTTTCTTGTTTCTTGTTTCTTGTTTCTTGTTTCTTGTTTCTTGTTTCTTGTTTCTTGTTTCTTGTTTCTTGTTTCTTGTTTCTTGTTTCTTGTTTCTTGTTTCTTGTTTCTTGTTTCTTGTTTCTTGTTTCTTGTTTCTTGTTTCTTGTTTCTTGTTTCTTGTTTCTTGTTTCTTGTTTCTTGTTTCTTGTTTCTTGTTTCTTGTTTCTTGTTTCTTGTTTCTTGTTTCTTGTTTCTTGTTTCTTGTTTCTTGTTTCTTGTTTCTTGTTTCTTGTTTCTTGTTTCTTGTTTCTTGTTTCTTGTTTCTTGTTTCTTGTTTCTTGTTTCTTGTTTCTTGTTTCTTGTTTCTTGTTTCTTGTTTCTTGTTTCTTGTTTCTTGTTTCTTGTTTCTTGTTTCTTGTTTCTTGTTTCTTGTTTCTTGTTTCTTGTTTCTTGTTTCTTGTTTCTTGTTTCTTGTTTCTTGTTTCTTGTTTCTTGTTTCTTGTTTCTTGTTTCTTGTTTCTTGTTTCTTGTTTCTTGTTTCTTGTTTCTTGTTTCTTGTTTCTTGTTTCTTGTTTCTTGTTTCTTGTTTCTTGTTTCTTGTTTCTTGTTTCTTGTTTCTTGTTTCTTGTTTCTTGTTTCTTGTTTCTTGTTTCTTGTTTCTTGTTTCTTGTTTCTTGTTTCTTGTTTCTTGTTTCTTGTTTCTTGTTTCTTGTTTCTTGTTTCTTGTTTCTTGTTTCTTGTTTCTTGTTTCTTGTTTCTTGTTTCTTGTTTCTTGTTTCTTGTTTCTTGTTTCTTGTTTCTTGTTTCTTGTTTCTTGTTTCTTGTTTCTTGTTTCTTGTTTCTTGTTTCTTATTTCTTGTTTCTTGTTTCTTGTTTCTTGTTTCTTGTTTCTTGTTTCTTGTTTCTTGTTTCTTGTTTCTTGTTTCTTGTTTCTTGTTTCTTGTTTCTTGTTTCTTGTTTCTTGTTTCTTGTTTCTTGTTTCTTGTTTCTTGTTTCTTGTTTCTTGTTTCTTGTTTCTTGTTTCTTGTTTCTTGTTTCTTGATTTTTTTCCAATTAGATTGTATCTTGATCAATTCTAGCAAGATTCTTCTAAGCCACTTTCTTGCGATTATAATTTGCTGATAATTGGTTTGAATAATAAATACTAAACATAACCCCCAAGATGCAGCTCCTACAGACGATGCAGTGTTGCGCTTCGCGTAAGCATAACTAGGCCAACAGAATTAGCGGCAGCAGCGAGAGGAGCTTTTCCCAAAATTTCAAATTATACGCGCACGTGGCTCGAGGGTTGCCACTCTCAGCAGGTCGATTCAGGTTACATGGTTGTGATGCACAGTGGGTGATTCTGAGGACAATACGATGTATTTTTTTTTTCTTTTGAGAATAGTCAAACAAAATCAACAAAAAATCAAGACAAATATTTTTAAAAGAAGAAAAATCATATTTAAAAATGTCCAACATTAGTTTAAAAGGTTAATTCATGAAAACAAAGCAAGATTTAATAAAATGTTTTGCATTTTAAATAAATAAAAATCTCTAAGAACTTGAACTTGTAAAATTTTGTTATTTATTTGTTCAATGTTGATCACCTTTGTATCAATATCCTCCGGTGTAATCTCGTGCCGTTTACCTGAGGTTGTAAGCAGCGAGTTTGAAGACCCTCGTCGTTACAAACGTCCGCCCCATCCTCAACCCATAAAAACCCCACACGCCTCCGAAGAAGTGCAATAAATTAACGAACCCGCTGAAGAATGGCGCCGAAGAGGAGCATCTTATATTCCAATTTCCAAAGTATGAATTAAAATAACGAGCTGCAGAAAGCGATCGGTCCTGCCCCTCTACCTCCCTCTTACCACCAAGAAAGTTGGGAGGGGAGGCCTTCGAATATTAGAGCTTTATTTCAGCTCAAGGGAATTTTATCTCGATGAAGATATGCTAATACCCACTCACGATGTGCTTGCGCCAAATGAAATACGTGATTTTCGCATGAAAATGTTCCTCTCCCTCCGTCCCCTACCCACGTGGCTTTTCCCCCCTGTTTTGGTTACGTGTCTTCCCGGTCACGCCGGCGAAAGGGTACAAGAAAAGCTCGGTCGGAAAATTCGGCACTCGGGTTTTGGGTTTCATTCAAATTCTTTTGTTCCACGGACCGAGCTGCTGCTCGAACTTTGTGTTTTCAGCCCAGATTTAGGATGCTTGAAAATAATGACTATCGAGCGGGATTTGATATGGTTTTCATTCGGGGTGAATTGACGGGTGCCGAAGACGTGCTCGACGGTCTAATCGTGGATTAAACAACATCTCGTCCTTGATGGTTGATTATGTTGAGATTCAAAGATTCAAAGATTCAAAGATTCAAAGATTCAAAGATTCAAAGATTCAAAGATTCAAAGATTCAAAGATTCAAAGATTCAAAGATTCAAAGATTCAAAGATTCAAAGATTCAAAGATTCAAAGATTCAAAGATTCAAAGATTCAAAGATTCAAAGATTCAAAGATTCAAAGATTCAAAGATTCAAAGATTCAAAGATTCAAAGATTCAAAGATTCAAAGATTCAAAGATTCAAAGATTCAAAGATTCAAAGATTCAAAGATTCAAAGATTCAAAGATTCAAAGATTCAAAGATTCAAAGATTCAAAGATTCAAAGATTCAAAGATTCAAAGATTCAAAGATTCAAAGATTCAAAGATTCAAAGATTCAAAGATTCAAAGATTCAAAGATTCAAAGATTCAAAGATTCAAAGATTCAAAGATTCAAAGATTCAAAGATTCAAAGATTCAAAGATTCAAAGATTCAAAGATTCAAAGATTCAAAGATTCAAAGATTCAAAGATTCAAAGATTCAAAGGTCTGAAACATCCGAAAGTTAGTCAATGACATAATAAAAGCATGTTATCTAATAACGTAAAAGTAATTTATCGACAAATCTCAAAGCAGCACTCTCGTCAAGCACGGGACTGCCATCCCCGACGTCAGCCTGTCCACAAAACCAACATTCTCATTTTAGAATTTGATACGGCTCTTTTGTGTGATGGCAACCAATTGCCGGGAATTTCACCGGTAATAACTGGCACAACAACTTCATAAATCGACCAGTTCGCTCTCTCGACGACTCCGGTCAGTTTTGGTGCATCCCGGCCAAATTGAAGCAGATTTCGAGAGTATCTTTTCAGAATGTCTAGCACCTTCAAAAAGAGCACAAATACTCTCATATTTGAGTTTGCGGTTTTCGAAACGGGTGCGAGCGATGCACTTTTTGAAATTGAACCATCACTATCTGCCGGCATCTTTTGGGCATCGCCATCATCATCATCATCGCCGGAGTCGTCGTCGTCGTCGTGGTTGTTGTTGTCGTTATGAATCCAAGCTTTTTTTTAACCGTAAGCTGGAGTCGATTACACCAAGTTTGATTTTTTAAAGTTTTGTTCGGCTAATACATTTGAATTGAATTAAATGGATATTTGATATGCATCAGGAACAATGCTGAAAATTTGCATTTCTCTGGAAACAAGAAGTTTATCTACTGAGGGGGGGGGGGGGATGTCCCCTTAAATATGAACCGCTAGCTATACTAAAGTGATTAAGATTTTGAAAACCCAAGATGGCGACCAAAATGGCGGTGATTAAATACTGAAAACATGCTTTTTGTAACATAATAGGCAATTAACTGTTCAAATTTGACTAAAATGTGGTGCCAAACTCAAGATTCATGTAAAAAGTTAAAAAAAAAACAAAAAATAATTTGGTTCACTGGATTATCGGAAGTCTCATACAAACCTTCGGATAATCGAACTGCAGGAATAGAAATTACAGATAATCGAGGCTTCGGATAATCGAGTCAGGACTGTACTGTTTTTAGAAAATAGTTTTTTATAATAGTTGAGATAAATTCTAAACAACATTCATTTCGGAAAAACAGTTCTTCCCAATGAGCCTTTATTTATCAACTGACAATATCTATAAAATTGAAGGTCCGACTTTTAATGATAAAACATGAAATCTTCAGGAAAATTCATGATTTTTTTTTCTAAATCCAGTCTCATATTTAAAAACAACTAAAACATACTTTTTTCAATATTTGAAAAAAAAATGCAAATTCATTGCAAGGATTGCAAACATGATTTTGCTTTATTTTATTTTTTTATTATAAGGTACAATTTCCATATTCATGAATCTTTCAAGAAAAACAGAATAATATCTTGGTTCAAAAAATTATGCTGGAGTCGGAGTCGCAAAATTTTCAGTAGCCGGAGTCACAGTCACAGCAAACGCTACTTGCATCATTTTTGAAATGGTTTTAATTTTAAAATTGAGCTTGATCATTAGCCTGTCCCATTTTGAGGTCATGTCGAGGAATTTCAGGTGCTCACTTCTCAAATGATAGATTATGATGTTAGGAACAATGTTTTCTTAGACAAGAAAAAATAATAAAATACTTTCTCGCACCCCCTAGTCGATTTACTGAAAAAAAGTCACTTTTTTGAACAAATTTTCTAAAATCGCTTGGAATCAATACAAAAACTGTTTCGATCAGGTGTGTATTATCTTCAAACGATAGGTTTTTGTCCATAGATTAAGATGCACTATCAATATTGGACCAAAATTTAAGTTTTTGGATTCTCCCAGGCGGATTTGTGTCGAAAAAATCGCAATTTTTCGAAACTTTTTTTAGAAATGTTAATTTAATTCAGGGTAGCCTATTTTTTCTAGCAAAACCAATACATGCAGTTTGTAGGAAATTTCATGGCAAACATTTTTCCTTCTGAGAAAATGCAATTTGGACACTCCAGAGCCGAGATATTTGAGTTTTAGTGAGGAAAAAAGTGCCAATTTTCAAAATTTCTCAGAATTTTGAAGCAAGGCCTACTAATTACACGATGTAGCAAGCATATGTCTCAAAGGTCAGGGTATGCTTTTTAAAGTAATTTTGGCCGCTGAATCCGAATCTGAAATCAAATTTCGTGTAAACAGTGATGTTTTGGAGCTACACCCTTTTGGAATGTTATTTGCGTGTTTAAGAGGCAGTTTTTGTAAATATTGCTCTGTTTGTTCTAGAGGTCGTATCGAGGTGCTCCGATTTGGATGAAACTTTCAGCGTTCGTTTGTCTATACATGAGATGAACTCATGCCAAATATGAGCCCTCTACGACAAAGGGAAGTGGGGTAAAACGGGCATTGAAGTTTGAATTTTCCGAGGATTTCGAATATGACAAAAGTGAGACTAAAAAGTGCCGCTAATGATGCCTACAGGACAATAACTTAAGTTGTAAAATGTTTTTTATAAAAAAATCGAAAAATTATGAGAAAAACTGCGATTGGCCAAAAAGTTATTACCGTAGGCTTATAGTCCATGGAATTCCCTAACTTTTGAACTAAAAGAGTATGGGTATTGGATGCTGCTGCAAAAAATATTGAGGTTTTGAAAAAAAAACATTTTTAATTGTAATTTGCAAAAGCTATGAAAAAAAATTAAACCAATCCTGGATGTCTATGGCTCATTTTGAAGTGCTTCAAAAGACCTTTCGAATGCATTTAAGAGAGTTGGAATTGATGAAGTTTTACTAAAATACGAGCAATTTTAAGATTGTTTATGTTTTTTGGACCTCAAACTTCAATGCCCGTTTTACCCCACTTCCCTTTGTCGTAGAGGGCTCATATTTGGCATGAGTTCATCTCATGTATCATACAAACAAACGCTGAAAGTTTCATCCAAATCGGAGCAATATTTACAAAAACTGCCTCTTAAACACGCAAATAACATTCCAAAAGGGTGTAGCTCCAAAACATCACTGTTTACACGAAATTTGATTGCAGATTCGGATTCAGCGGCCAAAATTACTATAAAAAGCATACCCTGACCTTTGAGACATATGCTTGCTACATCGTGTAATTAGTAGGCCTTGCTTCTAAATTCTGAGAAATTTTGAAAATTGGCACTTTTTTCCTCACTAAAACTCAAATATCTCGGCTCTGGAGTGTCGAAATTGCATTTTCTCAGAGGGAAAAATGTTTGCCATGAAATTTCCTACAAGCTGCATGTATTGGTTTCGCTGGGAAAAATAGGCTACCCTGAATTAAATGAACATTTCTGAAAAAAGTTTCGAAAAAATGCGATTTTTTCGACACAAATCCGCCTGGGAGAGTCCAAAAACTTAAATTTTGGTCCAATATTGATAGTGCATCTTAATCTATTGTAATTTTCAGCTGACGATATCGCGGAAACGCTAAAAATTGACACTTTTGTGAAATTGTCTGATCTTTTAAGTAAAAATAAATACTATTTTTCAAAAAATCATATCTCCATTTATACCAGATTTTGCACTATTAGCTCACTATGGCTCAGTAGATGTCATTTTTAATTCCCTGGATTTTTTTAAGACACATTTTTCAGTGATTTGTAGCTCAGAACCGTAAAGAGATTGAACATTGATGTGAAAGGAAATTTTGTGTAAATTTGAACGCCAGATTTGACGGTTGACGGAATCTCTCTCACTCTACGTGTTGCCTATCCACCAGGCGTGATAAAAGCTTTGCCAGGTTAAAGCTTTTATATGTAGCACACTTTGCCCTCAATAGCTAGTGTGGTTTACACGTTGACAAGAACTTGTCGAAACTGGAATTTCAACATACCTAAAATTCCTATAAATGTGTTTTTTAATCGAAAATAAGTTAAAAGTAGCAGTTATTGATCAGCCCGCCTGTGTGCTTCTAGCAGATGCGGCGAATGAAGCTGATGTAGGTAATCTCGAAAACACAAAACTTTAAAATTCGATATCTCTGGAACGAAACATATTCATTTCTGTCGATAAGTGATTCTTATGTAAAATTGGCCGGGGAACACGATGGTGAGGTCAAATTAAAAAAAAATAAGTTGGGGTGTTTTGAGATATGGCCGTTTTAAGTTTTCAATTGCGCAATACAGGTAGAAAAAAAAATTAATCAACATTTTGATCACGGAAATGGATTCTACGTCCAATTTCCTTTAAAATTGAGTCTAAGACCGACCTTCTAAGATGTGTGGTTCCTGAGCTATCGCTGTTTGAAACTAGAAGATTCGATCAAAAATCGCCAAAAAGTCGATTTTTTGGGGAGGTACAAAAATGGAGGGGGTGGTCCAATTTGGATGAAATTCGGGATTCTTGCATGTTTTGATAATATCAACAGCTCTGCCAAATTTGAGCAGGATCGGAGAGGGTAATTTTCAATTTTGCACTTTTTCGTGCACAGTTAAGATGGAGTGACCCATATGGAATTGTATGAAATCATTCTGACCGTGTTAGAGAAGTTTGAAGTAATTCAAGAAAATATTTTCGTAAAATTTTTTGATTTTTATGGAATGTTAGTAAATGCCTTTTTGTTTTTGAAACAAAATTTAATAAATCTCCAAATTTATAGGCATTTTAAGCAGAACAATTTCCATATGAAATGTAAAAAAACGTTAAATTTGTGCTTCGAATTTCAATGTAGATCAGACAAATACAAAAATTATGATTTTCTAACATAAGGAGTTTGTAGGTATCCAAAAAAACATTTTTTTTCCAGGAGTTCTACAAGAGCTCTTCAAGATAGCTACAGCATAGCAGTTTGGACCGCGGTAGGATAAAACTCTCTTCAAGTACTCTTCCAAACTCCTGAAGAAGTTTTGAAGAAAATTTTCTCCTACCGCGACCCAAACTGCTATGCTGTAGCTATCTTGGAGAGCTCTTGTAGAACGCCTGTAAAAAAATGTTACTTGGGATGCTTCACGAGTTATCATAATTTTATGAAAATGTTTTTTGAAGAGGTACACGGAAAGAAGGTTTATCGTGAATCTTACTAATTTTCGGTTAAAAACCCTAAAAAAATTGGTTGTTTTTCCAACCACGATTTTTTTTAGCTGGAAATCCTAAAAAAAATTCCTGGATTTGACAGCTGGATCCAGGTCCTAAAAATGATAAATCCAGCTAAATTTCTAGTAAATTTTACTAATTTGCAAGCTGGAAAAATGCTGTCAGTCTCAAAAGCTGTATGTTTTGAGAAGATCTGTTAGCTATTTTAGCTAGATTTTATGGTATTCTAGGAAGTTTTATAGTTAGCCCAGCGAGTTTTTAGGCTGTTTCAACTAGTTTTTTTGGAATCATTCTCAAAATTTTCCATTGATGGCTGCGAAGCCAGGTATTTTCACACATCTTTTTAGCTAGTTTAGCTAATTTTGCCACTATTCTTGGTAGGTGTTTTGGTTGGAATAGCTAATTTTTCCACAATTTCTACAAGTTTTCTTTCAAAAGCCTTCGTTGCTGCCTGCAAAGCACGCATTATTCACCCAGCCTTTTGGCTGATTTAGCTCGTTTCTTTTTTGTTCTAGCTTCGTTTTTCGGTAAGTTCAGCTAATTTTTCGACTGTTTTAACTGGTAATTTCGAAATCATTTTAAAAATCCCTTGCTGCCTGTAAAGTTGTTTTTTAATTTTCAAAAACACTTTTTGCTGGTGTAGCATGATTTTCCGCTATTCTTGGTAAGTTTTTTGGTAGAGTAAGTTCTTTGGATGTTTCAATAGTTTCCAGGCTTTTTAAACTACGTTATAGTTGATCATCCTAATAGTATGGCTTTGTTGCGATATTCTATTGACAAATAAAAAAAAATTAATTCAGTAATACAAAAATACAAAAATACAAAAATACAAAAATACAAAAATACAAAAATACAAAAATACAAAAATACAAAAATACAAAAATACAAAAATACAAAAATACAAAAATACAAAAATACAAAAATACAAAAATACAAAAATACAAAAATACAAAAATACAAAAATACAAAACTACAAAAATACAAAAATACAAAAATACAAAAATACAAAAATACAAAAATACAAAAATACAAAAATACAAAAATACAAAAATACAAAAATACAAAAATACAAAAATACAAAAATACAAAAATACAAAAATACAAAAATACAAAAATACAAAAATACAAAAATACAAAAATACAAAAATACAAAAATACAAAAATACAAAAATACAAAAATACAAAAATACAAAAATACAAAAATACAAAAATACAAAAATACAAAAATACAAAAATACAAAAATACAAAAATACAAAAATACAAAAATACAAAAATACAAAAATACAAAAATACAAAAATACAAAAATACAAAAATACAAAAATACAAAAATACAAAAATACAAAAATACAAAAATACAAAAATACAAAAATACAAAAATACAAAAATACAAAAATACAAAAATACAAAAATACAAAAATACAAAAATACAAAAATACAAAAATACAAAAATACAAAAATACAAAAATACAAAAATACAAAAATACAAAAATACAAAAATACAAAAATACAAAAATACAAAAATACAAAAATACAAAAATACAAAAATACAAAAATACAAAAATACAAAAATACAAAAATACAAAAATACAAAAATACAAAAATACAAAAATACAAAAATACAAAAATACAAAAATACAAAAATACAAAAATACAAAAATACAAAAATACAAAAATACAAAAATACAAAAATACAAAAATACAAAAATACAAAAATACAAAATACAAAAATACAAAAATACAAAAATACAAAAATACAAAAATACAAAAATACAAAAATACAAAAATACAAAAATACAAAAATACAAAAATACAAAAATACAAAAATACAAAAATACAAAAATACAAAAATACAAAAATACAAAAATACAAAAATACAAAATACAAAAATACAAAAATACAAAAATACAAAAAAACAAAAATACAAAAATACAAAAATACAAAAATACAAAAATACAAAAATACAAAAATACAAAAATACAAAAATACAAAAATACAAAAATACAAAAATACAAAAATACAAAAATACAAAAATACAAAAATACAAAAATACAAAAATACAAAAATACAAAAATACAAAAATACAAAAATACAAAAATACAAAAATACAAAAATACAAAAATACAAAAATACAAAAATACAAAAATACAAAAATACAAAAATACAAAAATACAAAAATACAAAAATACAAAAATACAAAAATACAGAAATACAAAAAAACAAAAATACAGCAAAAAAACTTACAAAAAGATATTTTGGTTAAATTAAAGTAAATTGAAGTTATATTTAAACTACGTTTTGCATTAAACGAAGCTTAAATATAACATCAAATTACTTTAATTTAAACTAAATTTAACTTATTTTAACTAAATTTAACTTAATTTTACTTAATTTTACTTAATTTAACTTAATTTTACTTAATTTTACTTAATTTTACTTAATTTAACTCAATTTTACTTAATTTAACTTAATTTTACTTAATTTTACCTAATTTTACTTAATTCTACTTAATTTTACTTAATTTTTCTTAATTTCACTTAATTTTACTTAATTTTACTTAATTTTGCTTAATTTTACTTATTTTTTCTTAATTTTACTTAATTTTGCTTAAATTTACTTAATTTTACTTAATTTTACTTTATTTTACTTAATTTTACTTAATTTTACTTAATTTTACCTAATTTTACTTAATTTTACTTAATTTTACTTAATTTTACTTAATTTTAATTAATTTTACTTAATTTTACCTAATTTTACTTGATTTTACTTAATTTTACTTAATTTTACTTAATTTAACTTAATTTTACTTAATTTTACTTAATTTTACTTAATTTAACTCAATTTTACTTAATTTAACTTAATTTTACTTAATTTTACCTAATTTTACTTAATTCTACTTAATTTTACTTAATTTTTCTTAATTTCACTTAATTTTACTTAATTTTACTTAATTTTACTTAATTTTACTTAATTTTACTTAATTTGACTTAATTTGACTTAATTTAATTAATTTTAGTTTATTTTACTTAATGTTACATAATTTGGCTTGATTTTACTTAATTTTGCTTAATTTTACTTAATTTTGCTTAATTTTATTTATTTTAACAAATTTAGCTTAACACAACTTAATTTAACTAAATTTGGACAAACTCAACTAAATTACACTAAAAGTAACTATTTTCAACTAAATTTATCTGAATTTAACTAAATTTTGCTTAATTTAACTAATTTTTATAAACTCTTTATAATTTAACTAAAATTAACTAATTTAATAAAACTTAAATTGATTAAACTTAATTTCACTTAATTTAACGTAATTGAACTTCATTTCTAACAATATTTAACACTATTTTTGATGTGCTTAAAGGCGTTAGGTGCCCTATTTGTTCGGATTTGTCAAACATCGGCCAATCTATGTCTAGACATTCTGTACCAGCCGCCCCTCCAGGTGGACAGATGTCCATACAAAAAAGTAGAGTGTGGACAATCGCCAGTCTCCCCTTTCCCCTGCCAAAGTGTTCACGTGGTTTAGGGATGCCCCCACTTAAGTACATGTTTTTACCTACGCATCCTCCAAACAGTAACGAGAGGCTCAACTTCTAACCACTTTTCCTCAACACAAAAAACTTCTCACCTTATCAACTGAAACATTCCTTCAGGTGCCGATCCGCAGAAAATCTTCCTGGCTTTTAATTTATTCACTCACACAACACATTCTATCACCTTTTGCACTTGCACTTGCACTCAAACAACACACATAATCATCAAAAAAAAACTTCGCGAACTGAGCGGCGCAAACAGGATCGAACACGACACAGGACGTTGTTCTGTTTTGTTCTCGAACTGATGATCTGTCAAAAATCCATGCTGCCGGTTCCAGCTAGTTTTTTCGGTAATTGTACGCAAAATTGTGCTGAAACACCATTATTTTTGGTAAAATCTCTCCTGTCATTTTGGTTTGGGCTGTCAGTTTTGGAAAGCAAATCAGCAATCAGGGTTAGCTATTTCACCAATCCCAGATTGGTAAATTTAGCTGAAATTTTAGCTGATTCAACCGAAAAAATCACTGTTTCACCAATTTGAAGCCAGCTAATTTGAATTGTTAAATTTTAGATGGAACTCCTTTCCGTGTAGTAGTTTTGACCATTTTTCATAAGTTATTCAAAGTTTTAATCCCAAAAACTCTATTGTGTGCTTTATAAAGTATATTTTTCGGAAAATTTAGCAAATATCGCATAAAAATGACCTTTTGAACGATTATTTAACTTGCCTTTAGCAAAGTAGGCAAAAATGATATAATTACAAAATTTTATCCAACATCACCCCATGTTAAGACAACTGCTGCGTCCACCACACCGTTCGATCGGTCCAATATTCGACGGGTGCAGTCGGAGTGGTGCAGCTGGCAACAGCCCCAGTGGGACAGTTGATTGTAGTGTGCGGTCACCAACCACTTGGCCAAGTCCCACGGACGGTGGACGGTACGGGTGCCAGAGGACGAACAAAAGCTTTTATTTTATTGACATCGTTACAAAATGATAAAATCTGTGTGTGTAGTTGGTCGTGGTACATGCCACGCGTCTGACTGTGTGTGTGTGTGTGTGTGTTTTCCCTCTGCTACTATTGTGGCTTGTTCGCTGCGCTACCTCTCTGCTGCATCATGCTTGTCTCAGATCAGTTTGTTTGCGAGCCGAGATGTAGGATCAATCTCGGTGGGTTTGAGAGGTTGGGAAACTCTGGGAAATCCACGGAGACATAATCTGAGTAACAGTTTTTGGGCGAAGATACCCCCTGAGCAGCGTACATAAAATGTGAACAAACTAAGAAGAGTAGAAAAAAAGTATGATTGCCCGGTTTATAAAACGAACAAAACAGCACATCACTTTTTAAAAAGCGGAAACCATCGTGTAACGAACGAAGTGCTTTTCATATCGTCCAACAAAATGATGAAAATGGTCCTTCTCTTTTTCTCTCTTTGAAGCAGCAGCAGCAGTTTCCATGGCAGACAAACCCATTGAACGCATCCAATTGAATCATGGTTTTGAGTTCTTCTACCCCTGGCAGTGTGTCTGTTGCTTGGCTGTGCTTTTGTGAGTTGCAACACAATGGACGAATCTTGGGTTTCCTGGCAGGTTTCTGTTACGTTACCAGAGAACGTACACCGCCCACATACGCACTCGCTTGGTTGGTACATTAAGGACTTGTCATTCTGGACGCAGGAAGAGACTGTTAGTTTCTTCTTTTAAATTTTAAGCTACAGGTGAACGGTAAACAAATTTGTAGAACTAAATACAAAGCTTAATTATGGTTGGCTGTTTGAGGTTGACACAGTAATAATATAATAATATTATCTACATCTACGATTTTTGTTATTCTTAGCCAACTCACACGAACTCTTATCAACATTTTTAAAATTATTTATTCTACATCTTTGAAATACATTAATATATTTTGAAAATTTAACTGTAAAGTTTCCAAGAAACGTTCCAGATGAAAAAATACCCTTCTGGGTTATTGTAGATTCAACAATCACCAGATTGCAAATCGATTCATCATCTTTTCAAACCTTCCGAAAAAATCTTTCTTCTTTAAAAAACCTGTTTTAAAACATCCGCCATTTTTTGTCACTCGACTGTATTTTTTTGAATCTGCAAGAATTCAGAAGGATATTCTTTTCATAAAGATCCAAAAATCTATTTAAAAAATAGTGTATGTTTTTTAAAGTTTAGTTACAAAAAAATACAAATGCTTGAAAACTATTTTCTGTATTTTTAGCGAAAACTTTTTGTACTCCATCAAATCCGGACTCCAATTATACATAAGAGTCCCACTTCACTTAAAATTTCCAAATCTTTACCGTTCTAGTCCATTTTTTTTTAAACATGTCTTTTTTTGAAAATTGAGGACACACTTTCACGTAATTTGATAAGGCATCTAGGCAACTGCTGTGTAAGTTGGCGGAGAATAACCCAAATATTTTCGCAATATCGAAGCTCTTTTTTAATATGAATGCAAATTAGGGTGCCCAGAAAAAATGACCCCCTGCTCCACAAGCGGAAAACGGGTTATTGGGTAATTTTAAGCATCTGTGTAAATTTTGAGCGAAATTGGTTGAGATTAACCCATTGATACCCGAGGTGAAAAAAATGTTTTTCATGCAAAAATGACTTTTTTAAATCGCTAATAACGTTTCAGGTTCAAGTTTCACAGCTTTGGTATGTTCTACAAAGTTATAGAGCATTAAATTTTCAATAAGAATCTCACTTTTGGGAATATTTGGATGGTAATAGCGCTCCGTCCAGACCAAACCGTAAGAAAGTTGGGTTTTCCATACATTTTTTCGATTTTTCCCATACAAACTTCACCTTAGAGTATCAATGGGTTAATGTTGACCGATTTTGCTCATATTTGGCCCAGAGTCCTAAAATAGCTCAAGGAACAATATTCAGCTTGTGGAAGGAGATTTTGAGAAAAAACTCCCATATTCTGGGCACCCTACACTGAAAAAAAAACGTTGTTTTTGCTTGTCATTTTATCATGTATAAGAATTGTTTGTGACAGTGCGTGGAATGGTTACGCTGTCCGCTTTGTAAGCGGATGATTCTGGGTTCGATTCCCATCTGCTGCAACCTTCCATCGGATGAGGAAGTAAAATGTCGGTCCCGGCCTTGGTTGTTAGGCCGTTAAGTCATTCCAGGTGTAGGAGTCGTCTCCATGCCATAAGTACAAACAACACACCAAACCAAGCCTACTCCGGTGGAATCGCTGGCGGCGGTTGGACTCGCAATCCGAAGGTCGTCAGTTCAAACACTGGGGTGGAAGGTTCCTTGGAGTAGAAAGAGGTTTGGGTGCTCTCCCCATTCAAGCCTTCGGACTCCTAGGTTCGAGCAGAAACTTGCAATAGAGACCACAAAAGACCCGGGGGTCGTTAATGTGGATGGTTTGATTTTTTTTGATTGAAGAATTGTTAATCCATGTCGTTAATTTAAAAGTACTCCTATTTAAATGAATCATTTTAATACAAATTTCAATCTACGGAGTTTCATTTATATTCCTACTGCAAAAAATCTTTAAGGTACGAGTAAAAAATGTGTAAATTTTGAAGGTGTAATTTTGAAAGGTTGAATATTGCCTACGTTTATGATTTAATTTTACCTCAATTAGGACTAAAAAACTAAATCAGAGAAGTGGTTTAAATTTGTTTGGTTCAAGCCAAAATTCGCACTGGGTTTGACCAAAGTTGTTAAATTTTCATACAACTTAAATCTAAAATCTTAGAAAATTTAGAAGCCAACACATCTTCAAAAGAACGTTTTCAACTAGGGTAAATGTCATTATTTTTTACTCGAAACCTGTACAAAACCAAAGATGCAAACTACGTTGATCCCAACGATTTAAAAAAAAAATCAACCGCAATCGTTTGTTAACACTTCGACGCCGTCGTGCTATCTTGTCACACCCGCCATTTCGACGTTCCGAGAAAAACGCGTTTTAATGTTTGACTTTGAATAAACAAAAACGGATGCACGCATTGTAAACAATAACCAACACGTTTTGCTTGACTGACCGTTGAGTGCATTGTCACGAAGTTTGGTTGAAGTTGGATGTTGGAGTCCCGAGTTATAATTACAAATGTTTACGGTAGTCTAACTTGTAAGTGCGTCAAACACGTTCTGACCTGAAATCCCTTTGGCCAGTTGATGGAAGTGCGATCAATTTTCAGAGAGTGATAAGATAGCACGACAAGATTGGAACTACTTTCATTTGTAAAGTGATAAAAATGCACGGAGTTTTTTCGGATTTCGTTGAATATCTCAGGTTTGAAATAGAATTTTGGGGATCTGTTAAGGTCAACAGGTGAGGCACATACGACAAATAGCAAGACAGAGACGACCTGTAGCACCAACGCACAGTGGTCCGAAACCGAAATCTAGCGTGACAAAATTGAAAGCGACCACACGTTTAGCTTTCGAGCTTTGGTGTCTTCGGGACCAATGATCAGGGTCATTAGGGACATCTTTTGGTATGGTGGACATTAGGGTGGTTCAGAATTTTTATTTTGGCGGGATGACGAGATAGCGCTTTGGTGTCTTCAGAAAAGTTGTAGGGAACACCACTCAGAGCATTTTTTCTTAAGAACACAAAGCTCTATTTATAAACGGGAAGTTTCTAGAGCCATTTTTGTAATTAAGGTTGAGGTGTTAATGAAAAAATGAGTTTTTTGAATTTATCAACTCAGGCTTATGTCGTAGCGAGATGGTGTCTTCTAGACATTTGTAGAACTTATCAAAACACTTATTTTTCTACCAAGAGAGCAAAACTTGGACCTTCGAAATGGCCAAAATACGACAAAAAGACGCCATTTTAAAATGTAAATAACATAAAAATGTGGTGAAGTCTGACCTCGCTCTTAGAAGCATCTGAAAGTACACATTCTAAAGTGCATTTTTTTGTGTGGATCAATCGGACCGCGCACTGGACTCACAGTCTAGAGGTCGCCAGTTCGAATCCCGAGGCGGACGCAAAACATTCTAAGTGTAAATATAGGTATTCGGTGACCTCTCTCCGTGTCATACCTTCACACTTAGGAGACCCGGGAGGCAGAGTCTTGTCGCAAAAAGAACGATACACGCCTGTGGATCCGTTGACGAAACCTCAATGTTTAAGAGGGCCACATTATAAGGTGTTACGTCGATTCCGTTCCGAGTACATTTGCTGAAAATATCTCGGAGATCTTTTTTTCATTTAATCTCAATTTGAAAATGAGCATTTTTAAATCGTTTTTACCCATAACTTTTGATAGAATTGACCAAAACTTAGTTTTGAAATTTACATTAGTTTTGAAATTTACATTCATTCTAAACAACTCATTCTGATTAGCCAATGGGAATGAGAAGCTCGACTTGGATTGCAGTAGGAAAAGGGTGTGGCCTATGTTCTATTTTAAAATGATTGAAGCGGGCAGCAAAAGGAAATTCTGATTTTAAAATGTTGCAGGTAGGGACGCTTTCTCGTCGACGGCCAAGTGGAATAACGCTGGACTGGAATCGAACGCACGACGGGTAGTATGTTCGATGTTACTGCTGCTACCCGGTGCCGACTGAGCCATATTCGCATTTTATAAACGAGTGGCTAAAGCATTGCTCAGGTCGAGGCTCAGGCAGTGGACCAGCGAAATATGAGAGCGATAGAAAGAGAACCAAATATAACTATTTTTAGTTCGGGTAGTTTTTAAGCCAACGTTTGGCAGAAATACATTGGATATATGATTTACATTAAATAGGAATTTCGACATCCTGAACACGGGTAGAAATTCATCAGATTTGAGTTTCCATGCTCAACGTTTCCATTAGATTCATTATTTACATTAGATTTAGATTTACTTTGGAATAATTTCCATAACTTTATATACTTACATCATATTTCAACATTACATTGAGTGAGTTTACATAACAAACAGTAATTACATGCTGTGTAAATTTACATATATTTTTCTGTGCACGCTTTGTTCTAAAATTTGGTTGATTTGGATTCCCGAGTTATAATTGAAAATGTATGCAATAGTCGTACATTCACATGTGACAAAACGTCCTCTGACTAGACTCCCTTAGTTGACAGTTGTCGCACTTTCTGAATGTTACAAGATGGCTCAATCAGATCGCAACTACTTTCTTATGTCAAGTGACAATCATGGCGTTCTTAACTTAACGACAGTTTTAAATCATTGAAAAAACACGTTATTTCTAATGTGAAAAAATAAAAATGGTCGTCATATCAAAAAATGGCAAACCTAATTCGATTTTATCTAAAATCTACGCGCGGCAACAAAGTACAAACACGACGATTTGTTACTTTTGAGGAGTCAATAACAAACTGACCAACTCAACAACTTTAACACACACGCGTTACACGTGTTGATGTGGGTGGGTCCATTATGCCAACATGAAACACACCATCGCATCCACCACGGTTGAAACAAACCGATGGTTCCGCGGCGTGGACCGCACGCCGTGGCAATGAAAGAAAAAGTTCAGCTCTACATACACGGTAAATTGATGGTAATTAGATTAGCTTCGAGCGTAATTTATATTTTTAACAACCGCCCGCTGCACTGCTGCCTCAAATTTGCATCGTAGGCGGACTAGGACGGACGGTTTGGTGGTAACCCATTTCCCGATATTTGTCGATGAATGAAGGTAAACAAAAAAAAAACGTCCAGCTCATTCGATTGTAGGAAATGGTCAATGAATCAGTGCAGCAAAGTGTTTGCGTAGGTTGAGTTTGATTTGTAATCTATTTTGAGCCGTTTGGAAAGAGTGCAGCTAAAATTTATTGGATTTTCACACGAAATTCCGGTTGTGTATCTGTTATTGTTGATTTACCTAGAATAGAAAATAGTTAGAAATCTTCTTCTAATATAATAAATTTCAAAGTTCATATATGTTGTTTGAGCTTGTGTCATTTGATTCCAATGAAGCTGTTCTGAAAAAAAATTTTTTGCATAATAAATTTTTCCATAAAAGTCTCCACACAAAAAAAAATCAAACCATCCACATTAACGACACCCGGGTCTTTTGTGGTCTCTATTGCAAGTTTCTGCTCAAACCTAGGAGTACGAAGGCTTGAATGGAGAGAGCACCCAAACCTCTTTCTACTCCAAGGAACCTTCCACCCCAGTGTTTGAACTGACGACCTTTGGATTGCGAGTCCAACCGCCGCCAGCGATTCCACCGGAGTAGGCTTGGTTTGGTGTGTTGTTTGTACTTATGGCATGGAGACGACTCCTACACCTGGAATGACTTAACGGCCTAGCAACTAAGGCCGGGACCGACATTTTACTTCCTCATCCTATGGAAGGTTGCAGCAGATGGGAATCAAACCCAGAATCATCCGCTTACAAAGCGGACAGCGTAACCAGTCTCCACACAACTGATCATCAAAGTGGTGATTGAGAAAATTACAATTGTGATGCTTTGCTATGAATTGCTCCTTATATAATATATCCAATAAACAGTAAACTTTTTTTTACTTTTTTCATTTTTTCAAATAAATTATATTATTTTTAAATTTATTGAAAATTTCAAAAAAAAATAAATTTTCTGACCAGAAGTCTTTTTATTTGAGCATGGTTTCAGAGGGTTTTCACGGTTCCATCTCCTTAAAACCGAGAATTTAATTCAATAAATTGGCACCCTTACTCTGTCCCGTGTGACATTTTCGATTGTCTGTTGCTCTTTTTGTTCAACCAGCCCCGGTCCACCAGGTTTGAAATGACACACGCCAATTTCTCCCGGGGTTGTTTTATTCAGTCTATGACAAAAACAAAAACGAACTCCACGATGGTCGTTTAGATCCGTGATGCACTCTCGTTGGAGTTTCGTATACGCTCAGGAAGCACAAATGGGGTTCGGGATATTGGATCCGGGGAGGAAAAGAATAACAACTTTGAGAGAAAAGAATTTGCTGCAATCTTTTATCGGACATTCCCTCGAGGGGGAAAAACGGTCCATCTCGTCTGTCCATCTGGCCGGTTCCGTTTGAGAGGGGGGAAAGGAGGGCAAAGTGCATCATATGTTTGTCCAAACTCCCTGGAGAACATAAAAAACGGACATCTGGGAAGGGGAAGACAAACGGAGAGGATTCCAGAGAAATTTGCAACTTTCTTGTTTAAAATTATTAATTTTATTTTTAAAAACTTGACTAAAATCGACTACAAATTAAACAAAACTTCAAACAAAATAAATAAACTTAATAACTTTATAAATTGAACAAATTGATTTGAAGTGGATTCACCCAGCTGCCTTCTTCCGCAGATCGTTTTGTTTTTCTCGTCGATCCTTAACGATGGTTGAGCGATTTTCAAACGGGCGAAAATGAACCAACGGAAAAACTAAACTAAGCGGAAATGGTTCCAGTTGGGATTGAGAAAAGGGGGAAGGAGGAAAGAGGATGTGGATCTTCCCGTGAGTGTCCGGGACAGTTCACATGTGCCACTGCCGTCAAAATAAATCCAACGAATCTTTTTTGTTTCGTGTCGAACTATATCGCAGTTGCACGAAAGCTGTTTGAATCAATACACGGGGAGTTTGCGGAAAATTGCGAGGATGAGAGGTAGGAAAATAAATAAATTATCATCAGGTGTGTTTTTCTTTGTGTGGTGCTAGTTGATAAAAAGGGAAGTACATTTTCCAGTTAGTGCGCTGTTAGTTGTTTGGCGCTCAATGGCTCTTGAAACGAGATTTTTGTTCGTTCTGGAAGATTTGAGGTGAAAGAGATTTGGTGCAGAAAGATGCATTTTGAAAAAATAACGTTAATAGGATTACTTATCGTTACTACTACAAGAAAGTTTGTTAAGAGAGTAACGAATAATTTATAAAATATTCGCTTAATATGATAAACAATTAATACAATAAACAGTGCAGTCAAGCTGTCAAATTTCTAACCTAAAAACCTGGGTTATGAATAGAGAAAATGCGTTACGTGATTTTCGAATGATCCCACTTTGTTTACATTTACTAAGTAGGAGGATGTTCAAGCACAATCATGACTTTTTTTCTTACTGCTAAATTAGCTGTTTTATTATCAGTTGCGGCGAGGGTGTAATTCTGCGATGTCGCAGATAAATTCCCTGTCTGATTTTGGAACACTGCAGCTTTTCCTGATCCAATGAAAAACATTGCTAATTCTAGCGAAGCTGATCCAACAAACAGAAAGGATTTTCACTAAACCAGGGTATCAAACGGAATCAAATAATAAATACAGCTTCTGGATGGATACAACCGCATCGAATCCATAAACAACTTCAATTAATAATTATTAAAAAAAATACGATCTCGCCTTCTACTTTCTTAAGTTTTTGAATTTTCTTAAGAAATTGACAAGACAACCTCTTTTCGATGGAACAACTAACGGCAGCCATCTTGGGGGTTGAGATTAATATCGCGTGCAAACTGCGCACAGTAAAAACAAGAATATGTTTATATTTCATTTTTTTATGCAGAATAAATTCTGAATTACAATAGTAAAAGTAAAAACTACACAAAAGTTAAGTTGAACGTTTCTTGAGATAAGAGAACAACTTTAAATGAGGTTATCAGCTAGATGTTAATGATCTCAACTTTGGTAGTCTATTTTGCCCATAAATAGAGAAATATACCATCTAAAACATACCCTACTTTTTAAATGTAAATTGCGGTATAATTTTCCAAAAAAAAATCAGGTTCTTTCCATTTTATGCATTCAGTTTTTATACTTTGTTGCAGTGATATGAAAAGCTGTTTCTTTTGATCTGGTGCCGTAAATGACAGTTCTCTTTTGTTCTGGCTTTGTTTTGGTGCCGTTATTGACAGCTTGTGATGGCTGCGGTCGAGTTACCTGTAGTGAGATATAGATTTCGCCCCCGTGGAAATAGCTGTCAGGTAGGAACTTTTCTGTCAAGAAGGACCTCTAGGTTATTGTTCGTTTTAGTTGTGCCGAAGATAGTTATTGTTGCCAGCGATTTTCTGCACTTTTGGTGCAATAAAAAACATACTCGGCAACAATGCCATGCCATTCGAAGAAGAAGATCAACAAAAACAAAACGCGTAGTATCGAGAAATTTGAAGTGAGAGTGTGTACATGCAACATGGAGTTAAACTTTTCGAAGTGCCATGGTAATCTTTCACAGAAAGTTTAACTCCATGTTGCACACACTCTCACTTTTAATTTCTCGATAGAGTTATCTACGTGCGCATGTATTGCGTGTACGTACACGAAGGATTTTTAGGTTGAAATTTGTACCCGCCAGCAAAAACAAATGGTAAGCTAGTGTGCGTGAGATCGGCCTTACATAGCTCTATGGGATTTGACCAGCCCGGGAGCATGTTGACAGCTCCCATACAAACTGAGCGTACCCCGTTTTGTGGGCCCAGTGGGCCTAAGATGGCGGCCTTCGATATTATCTAGCCAAACTTTTGAAAATGGCGAATAGTTTAAATAAATATAGTTTTCGCCTTGTTTTGGCTTAAAACGACAAAAGAAGCATTCTGGAACCATTTTTTTTTTAAACCTGTTTAGAGATATGCTACGATCTAATATTAGTCTAGAACGGTTGAAGTGAGCGTGCCGCAAAAGCCGTCACGAAAAAAAAGTTTTCTATGTAAATTTTGAGTTGCGTATTTGATGTTGCCATCTGTCGGTGAATACGCGCAACTGACGAAAACTGTCATCTTGGGGTTCAGTTGGATTTGACAGCGCGCATTTGCCGAAAGTGCTGCGCGTCGTTTCGAGGCTCATTTTCCGCGTGTCTTTTTCGGGAATACGCTCAATAATTTTTCAAAATTGATTTAAAAATCCATTTTAAACTTTTTGTGGTCGTAAAAAGTCGTTATCGTTGTGACCGTCGACCGGGACCGTGGTGTAGGGGTAAGCGTGATTGCCTCTCATCCAGTCGGCCTGGGTTCGATCCCAGAAGGTCCCGGTTGCAAATTTCGAGACGAGATTTGTCTGATCACGCCTTCCGTCGGATGGGGAAGTAAATGATGGTCCCGGTCTAACCTAGTGATTAGGTCGTTAGCTCATTCCAGGTGTAGGAGTCGTCTCTCTGGGTCCTGTCTTGGTGGAGTCGCTGGTAGGCAGTTGGACTCACAATCCAAAGGTCGTCAGTTCGAATCCCGGGATGGATGGAAGCAAAGGTGTAAAAAGAGGTTTGCAATTGCCTCAACAATCAAGCCTTCGGACATCAAGTTTCGAGTAGGAATCCCGTAATCGGGAACTCCAAGGCAATGCTGTAGAGCGAATAATTTGATTTTGATTTCGTTGTGAACAATAAAAGCAGCAATCTAAGCTTAATTTTAGGACCCAATTGTCGCTTTTACATCAATACAAACACGCAAATGTTGGCCAACATCCATTTCAAGATAGCACGACAAGATTGAAACTACTATCATATGAAAAGTGACAGCAAAGCACGGAGTTTTTTCGGTTTTCATTGAATATATCAGGATTGAAATCGAATTTTGAGGATCTGTGAAGGTCAAAGGTGAGACATTGTGAGCGGCACAAAATGGCGTTCTTAACTCTTTTTGGCCGAAAATGCACGTGAGACAAGTTAGCACGACAGCGACGAAATAAGCATTTTAATTTGACTTGGCAAGCGGAGCCACGAAATTCATTGACATTTCAGACTTGTTCTTTGATCTATCAAGTTTGATTGGTTTTGTGTTAGCACTACTACTTTATGAGCTTAGCATAGATTTGAAATCGCGATTTATGGATCCACAAAAGTCACAAAACAATCACAAAACAACAAATGAGAATTAACTTGATCAAGACGGTATGATTTTTCTAAATCACACGTTTGCTGTTGACAATAAAATCACGATTTACTTACTACCTTTACGACTAAGCATTTCAAGTAATAGAATGTTTTACACAAGTTTTGATCATCTATTCATAACATTTATTCTTAGTTAGGCAGTTCAGTTAGGTATTTCTATCACTTAATTTAAAACATTTTACGATAAATAAATATTAAAACTAGCACAGATCCACTAATTCTCGAAAGTCGATCGGAATACTTGCTTCGTTGTTATTCACTAATCCTCCATCAATGCCTATGTTTCATCAACTTCACTTTGTTACTATTGGTCACCCTTTTCCTCTTGGCTTCCACATACATTGGCTTCTCAATGTACACCGGATACGGGCTGGGCACGTGCACCGGGTACGGTTTGGGCACCTCTACGGCCACTTTGTGAAACACGGGAACTTCGATCGGCAACGGGTACGGAAAGGGACGATCCACCTGCACCGGGATCGGTTTCTCGACGTAGATGGGGATTTTCCGCTCGACCACGATCGGAATCTTCTTCTGGACCGCAACGGGGAACGGGATCTGCACCGGGACGGCCACGTGGCGCTCGATCTTGATTGGGTAGGGCACGGGGATGTTCTTCGTGATGGTGACCTCCTTGAAGAGCTTGTTGCCGTACTGGTGGTGGGCTTCCGAATGGTGGGTATCGAATAGGTGGGACGATTCCAGCTGTTCACTGGCGCCATGTGGCAGCTCCCGTTTGCTGTTTTTTGACGGGTTAGCCACGGGTTGCGACGCTTGTTTGACCATCACAGCGGAACTCCAACCGAGAACCAGTAGCAGCAGTACCAGTTCCTGCTGGAAAGAAGGAAGCAAAGAAAGTATAAATTTAACATCTTTTATCAAAAGGGGGAAGTGTTGTCCCGTGTTACCTTCATGTCGTTGGGTTGTTCCGTGCGATTGTTGCGGCTGCGATTGTTTCAACGCTTCAAGGTGAAATGGATGTTGACCAACATTTGCGTGTTGTATTTATACACTATAACGAAAGGGGTTTTTGCCTCTGTTCATGTTTGGGTCCGAACATTTCACTGCTGCGCCCCGATACTAGGAACGTTTTTAATTTATAATGGTTTTCCAATACTGACCTCGTGTGCGAGGCACAAGCCACTTAAAAGCACTCCTAGTAACTATGGCAGTGTTGCCAGCTTGAAAAGTTTGCTCTAGACGAAACTAGATTTAGCACATAATTCAAGTAAATGTTTTTCAAACTATCTTAGCACAAGAAAAATTCAAATTTTCAAAATACTTCTGGCAACACTGCCATTAAGTTGGTGTACAAATGAGCCATTAGTGCGCTGTCAGACAAACGCTAAGGTGCATCATCATGCGTGTGCAGCATGGAAAAAGTAAAAACCACTATCCAAAAGACACCACCACCAGTAAAAGCCGGCACCGAACTGACTCTGAACAGCACAGAGTCAGCTAAGCTCACGCGCTGCAGGGCGGTTGGCCAAACTCAACAAACCAAGCTGTAATCAGCACTAGAACCACTAATCATCAACCAGGTTGGTTGTTTTTCAAATAGTTTAATTTTATGCGTTTATTTAATTTTGATTTTCAAGTACTTCCTGAGTTACTACTACTCACTGGATGAGAGATAATTTCAAATTGAACAAGTATGGGATGTCAAATTTCGCAATTCGAATACATGAGCCAATTAATTTACGGCAATCGATTCAATCTTCTAAATGCTATAGGTCAAACCGGATCTACTTGGAGAATCCCAGATCCCCCCTCCCCCCCAAACCACTTATGTTTATATATTCAAATTTATTGTAATTGTCTGCTCTACAACTTTGTAGAACATTGTTACACTTCAAAAAGTAACCCTAAAAAGTTAGGAAAAAACACAAAATTTAAAAATGAAAAAAAAAATGTTTAAAATTAAAAATGACTCTTTTGGGTTAAAAAAATTAAATTTCCTTAAAATGGCATGTTTACAATTAAGTAACGGAAAATGGCCGAGTTTTTCAATGAAAAATACGTTTTTTTCGAAATTTGGCGTGCACCATCAAATCGGGCGTCCAATTTTACATGCACGTCCCTTTGACACCAAATTTCTATCTCATCACCGTTTCAGCACATACGTGGAACTCCGTATAAATTCTCTCTCAAAAAGTGGGCCCGGAAAGATTTGTCTAGTGGTATAATAAGGATTTTGTCCACGACATTGTCATGGCATCCTTTGACCAAAGAAATTTCACTATACCAGATAGACAGAAGCCAAACGTAAACAATTAAGCTCTGCTTACGGATGCGAAAAATTGTATTATTTTATCGCAGCTGAGAGGTATTTTCAACTAAAACATTTCAGCAAGTAATATTACTGAAATCTTACTGTAGAAGCTTCCTTTAAGCACATAGGAAAAGTTGCTGACCCCGTCAAGCTGCTTGAAGAAACACGACTGTCTGTAGTACAAGTCCAATGACCAATCACCAAAAACATTAGCAGCAACTCCACAAATTTTGTTAGATTTATACTTGCGTGAAACCAATATGGAAAACTTATAAGTAGGTTAATAAACTTAAATAATTTGAACGGGATTATTTCTTAAGAAATTTAAGGATTATTCCATTTCCAACCATTTTTTATTTATTTTGTCAACCGTTTTGATTGACTGTCCCAGTTTCATCCATGGATTACTTTGATTGTGTTTTGACAGGTTTATACCAGGGTTTCACCGGGCAGCAATATACGAGGGGTATAGATTTTGAAATCTTAATGTTTTACACAGTTTGAAACCCCTCGATCCCATCTGGCAGAAAATCTTGTCTAATTGTTGCAGCTCTCCACCGCTAGAGGCAGGACCGTACGATTCTCTCTTTTTGAAATTAAGTTCCACCTATGTGACGTTATGCTAAATTTCCAACGCACCCTAAATGGTAATTCCAACTTGCCCAAAATCAGCTATGATAATCCTGACCGGAAGCCGTTGAGCGAAAGCCAGGTCCGAAACGGTGACGGTATACTTATTCCGGCCAAATCACGCCATAGCCAATATCGTTAACCGGCTTTCGGACCGTGTCAGTAACTAGTTTCCGAAAATCGTCTGTGTAGGATTTACCGTATGTGGGAGTGTGTGTGTGTAAAATTGTAACCAATAACGATTAACATTTATTGCAATATTTTTGGGAGCCGCAACCGCTTCCTAAATTAAGTTATAGTTTATTGCACGGAATAATGGCAGTTTCAATAACAATCCGGCGATCGATAATTAATGCTGACCGAATTGTGCATGCAAATGTGCGCCATGAATTAAATTAGGGACATATTTTGCGATTAGACTAAAGCCTAACTAAAGTGCCTCTGTGTTGGTGCGCGTGGGTGTGTGCGAGTGTGTTTGAGCGGTGGGAAACTATTTCTATTAAACAAAAGTAGCATTTTGGGGCCAGGAAACAAGCATGTGCAGAGCTTACCGGCGAGAGGGGACGAGACGATTATCATTTTATGAGCCGATTTGCTGAAATTTCTGTTTAATGCAAACTATCTAATCTAATCCGTATGTTCGGTGCAACAAAAGCAGACGGTGCAGTCAAATTCCTGGAGGTTGCTCGCATCAGAGCCAATCTGCTGAAGGGGGAATTTGGTGATGTACGAATTTCATAATCAGAAATAGTTTTACCCAAGTTTTATCACTAATTTAGAGTCAAAATATTCAGCATAACACAACGTATAGGTTAAGTTTTCTTCAATTAATTTCTTTTGGGTGGAAGAACAAGACCATAGCGCATTACTTTAAGACAATTAACAGTATATTTTCAAGCCATGTTAGGTTGAACCCAAAATAGACAAAATATATCAATATATATTCAAAAAAATTATGATCATCAAAAGCATTGGAAAGAAAAACTTTTCAAATTTTAGATAATATCAAGGTTTCAAGATTTATATTTCATATACTTTCTCGTTGGGAGCAGATGGGAATCGAACCCAGGACCATTCGCTTACAAAGCGAACACCGTGACCAGTCAGCCACGGCCGCTCCTTAGCCATTTTGCATCATTAGTTTGTCAAATTTTCCACACATTTTTTTTCAGCTGTCCATACAAAAATGATGTATGAAAATTCAAAAATCTGTACCTTTTGAAGGAATTTATTGATCGATATGGTGTCTTCGGCAAAGTTGTAGGTATGGATACGGACTACACTGGAAAAAATGATACACGGTAAAAATGGTAATTTTTAATTTAAAAAACTTTTTAAAACTTGATTTGCAAAAACCAATACTTTTATTTTTTTATGTTTAACATTCCAACGCTCAAGGCTCCAAAAAAGTTGGAACGGTAACTTCAACTCAATGGTTCTCGGGCATAACTCAACCAATCAAGATGATTCTTCTTTCCAGTGATTTGTTAGGATGTCTAGATGTTTCTAGACCTTTGCAGAACTTAATTTGATCAAATCTGTAATTTTTGCGATCAAAAACATCGTTCCAACTTTTTTTTTTCGCGTGTAAAAAAAAATTCGCTGAAAATTCCGCGGAGGCAATCGTTTAAAAAAAGTTGGAACGATGTTTTCGGTCGCAGAAATTACAGATTTGTTCAAATCAAGTTCTGCAAAATTTTAGGATCATCTAGATATTCTTACAAATCACTGGGAACAAGAATCGTCCCGATTGGTTGAGTTATGCCCGAGAACGGGCGTGTTGAAGTTACCGTTCCAACTTTTTTTGGGAGGCTTGGGCGTCCGTGTAAGTTGGACATGCGTTGGGCGTTCCAGTGTTAAGGGGACATCAAATACCAACTTTTCACAAATTTCCAGAATGGACAAAAAATCTTTGACCGAGTTATGAATTTTCAAAAAATCGAAATATTGGTCGCAAAAATTTTTCAACTTTAGTTTTCGATGTAAAATCAAATTTGAAATCAAAAAGTACTCAAGTGAAATTTTAATAAAGTGCATCGTTTTCAAGTTAAATTCATTTTTAGGTGACTGTTTCGAAAATAGTCGCAGTTTTTCATTTTTTTAAATTAGTGCACATATTTGCTCCCACTTGATTATTTTTTTTAACTTGAGAAAATTCTCTATATTTTGCTTTTTTGAACTTTGTTGATTCGACCCTTTGTTGCTGAGATATTGCCATGTATAGATTAAAAAACAGGAAAATTGATGTTTTCTAAGTCTTATCCAAAAAACCCACAATTTACTGATGTCGATATCTCAGCAACTAATGATCCGATTTACAATGTCAAAATATGAAATATTCATGAAATTTTCTGGTCTTTCTGAAAACAAAATTTATTTATTTTACAATCAAGACTAACATTTCAAAAGGGCGTGCTTTTTTGTTGTTCACTTTTATTTCAATATTAAGATAATAAATTAATAAAACGTCGAAATCTACAAAATAACTTAAGTGGCCGTAACTCGAGACAGGGTTGCCAGATCTTCAATGGTTTAAGCTTGTTGGAAAGGTCTTTTGATGACCTAACCAACGATGGGTCGGATGATGGATCTGGACATAGTTTACATGCATTTAAGTGAGATCCGGTATCAAAAAATTACATAAATATCACTTAAGTGGTCATAACTTGAGACAGGTTTGCCAGATCTTCAATGTTTTGGACTCGTTGGAAAGGTCTTTTGATTACCTATCCAACGAGGGGTTGGATGATGGATCCGGACATAGTTAACATGCATTTAAGTGAGATCCGATTCGCAACTCTGACACTTTTTATACGTAACTTTGGAACTACTTATCGGATCTTCAAACAATTCAATAGTGCAGTATGGGGCACCAAACCGGATCGAATGCAACTTGTTTGACTCAAATCGGATCAGCCAGTGCCGAGAAAACTTGGCAAGAATTTCGAGCACCAAGGTGAATACGCACACACATACACACACACACACACACACACACACACACACACACACACACACACACAGACATTTGTTCAGTTTTCGATTCTGAGTCGATATGTATACATGAAGGTGGGTCTACGACGTTTTTATACAAAGTTTAGAGCAGGATTATAGCCTTACCTCAGTGAGGAGAGCAAAAATCATTTGGTAGTTCAATTTGATATTTTTTCGCCTCCAAAAAGGATTATTCAAAACTCAAACATATCATTCTTGTATTGTGAGGAATCAAGAGTTGAATTTGGCCATTTTCTGGGGATTCCCAGGACCCAGAAGTTTTTTTACTATGTCAATAGTGCCATAAATTTAAAATGAAAAGTAATAAATTTGTTTCTTTTCAATGATTTCAGTTATAATTAATTCATACTAATTCTATGAAACAGAACACCTATTGATTTTTTATTTTGAATCTGCATATACAAAATGGTTTATTGAGCTTTTAAAGACTCGAAATTGAAGTTTAAAATATTTACGAATCTTAATTAGCACTGACTGATTTTTAAAAGTTGCACAAACTTGATATTAGATTTTTGTTAATAAAACTAATATAGCTAATATAGAATTTCCCAGTATCGGAAATTTTGCAATGTGATAAACTACAACCCAAAAAAACAAATTAAACTGTTATTTTTTGTAATTTTAGGTTCAACTATAAATATTTATTGAAGAAATATTTACAGTTATCAGGAAAACCCAAATGTTCACAAAAAAACCTATATTATGAAGATTGCTATGCTCAAGAGAAGATATGAAAATTGAACTAGAGATTTTTTGAAAAGGTCCTATAATCCAAATTTGAAAAAAACATTTGATTTCATTTCTTGGGTGTAACTGCTTAATATTTATTAAAGTAAATTTTGGGGTCCACATTTTTTTGGTGTCTCTCAATTCGTCGCCGTAGTGCTTACTTGTCGTACGTGCATTTTGGGCCAAATTGAGTTAAGAATGCCATTTTGTGCAGCTCACAATCTCATCTTTTGACCTTCACAGATCCTCAAAATTCGATTTCAATCCTGAGATATTCAATGAAAACCAAAAAAGCTCCGAAATTTTTTGTCACTTTTCATTAAAAATAGTTTCAATCTTGTCGTGCTATCTTGACACTCCCTGAAAATTGATGTAAGTGCGACAAAGGGCAAAGGGATTTCAGGTCAGAACGCGTTTGACGCACGTACAAGTTAGACTACCGTAAATATTTGTAATTATAACTCGGGACTCCAGCAACCAACTTCAACCAAACTTCGGGACAATGCACAGAATGGTCAACCAAACAAAACGTGTTTGTTATTGTTTACATTGCGTGCTTTCGTTTTTGTTTATTCAATGTCAAACATTAAAACGCGTTTTTCTCGGAACGTCGAAATGGCGGGTGCGACAACATAGCACGACGTCGTCGAATTATAGTACTGGAATTTTTGACAAGTTAAAAATCACACTTTCTGAATAAGATTAGAGAAGCATTGGTTTATTCGATCTTGAACATCGAACATTAAACATTCAATATTCTAAATAATTTAGATTTTTTTAATTTTTTTCTGATAAGTTTATGCAATTTTCCTTAGATATTTATAAGTTTAAAATTTCCCGGGAGTCTCGACCGAATTTTCCGGGAATCGAGAGGTCCAAAAAAGGTCGATTTCCCGGGAATTTCCGCTCGTCACCCTCTTATTGTGAAGCTTCAAACTTCAAATAAAAAAGTTATTTTTATAGTGGTTAAGTTTTCTAAAGCTATAAAAACAACAACAACAACATACAAAAATTACTTTATGTTGATTATAACTTTATTCAAAATTAGATTTACAGTAATTTTCCGTTTTATCTATATTAGATTTGAGATCATCCAAAAACCATATGGACACTTTTTAAATTATCAGCCCCTTCCCCCCCCCCCGCTCCCCTCGAGGACAACATCCACACAAAACAAATCATTTTTATAAAAAAATCAATTTCATAAAAATCCAATCTTGACGAAATAAACTTTGAAAAATATTTGCAACGGCTTTTATAAAAAAAAGTTCATTACACTTCTCATCAATACTTAAAACTTTACCAGAGTCACCAATTTGATTCAGGTTTATAACTTAAACTTGAACAGAGTTATAACTTTAACTAATAAATGACCGTATAGTAAGCACATTGTCAATGTAGATGAAAAAAAAAACCATGGCCTCTGTAAATCCCAAATCCAGAGTGCTATCTTTTCACACCATTCCCAGTGGATTTCGATCCAAAATTTAGTGTCCACCCAAGACCAAGATCACATACACAGTGTCCCACAAAACACACCGCAGCACAGCACCGCAAAATTCGTGTAGCAATAGATAAATTTCCCAAAGGCAGCCTTCCACCCTAAGAGAGGTGAGTGTGTGTCTGTGTGTGTGCATCCCCTTTTTCTCCGTCTGACGGGTTGGTCATAACTTGCTGCAACAGTATGATGGTAGTGCTTAATGAAGTTGAAATGTGTTAATTTGGAAAACTTTGTCCCTGTGCTTTCACCCGCTTGGAATCGAAAAAGATCGAAAGTGGTTCACCACCAACGAACGTGCATATCGTTGTAAGTGTGACTGTACGTGTGCTCTGCTGTAAGTGTGTCCCAGAGCTCCCACTCGTATGTGGGTGTGTGTGCACTGATACAGATATGGTTATGGGTTGACACCCTGGATGCACCACACCGGCTGCCAACTTTTCCACTTTTCTTAGCAAAATTTTGCATTTTAAAACGAAATCCAGTTTTCTTGGGAGGACGTGGAATGGGGTGTGAATTGAAATACAGTGCGCACGGGATCTGCCGGGGACAGACGACATGCCACATGGTTTCGCCTCAAAGGTGGTGCAGATTTGTGAAATGCTGTGCTGCTGATGCTGCAACTGCGCTCTGACGTTCGTTTGAACTCATATTTTAGCAGCAGCAAATTACATGCTTTCAACGGCATCGGAGATCCTGAAAAGTTGTGTCACAGTTTCAAATGAGATTTTTTGTATGTTTTTCACTGACGGTTGTGGTTACTTGAAAAAATGGTTAATCTTACTAAAGTATGGGCTAGTTTTGGTCCAAGTTATATTTTCACTAGAGGTGGGCAAAAAAAGAGCGAGCCGCTCAAAGAGCCGGTTCACTAAAAAGAGCGAACGAACCGTGGCTCAGAAAAAAAGAACCGCGGTTCTTTTTAAACTTCGGTCTTTTGAAAGAACCTTTTCAAGATGGCATGATTTATGTTAAAAATATAATTTATTGAATTTCAAATAAAAAAAAATAAATTTGTTTTTGAAAATTGAAAATGCAATTTCAAATATTTCAATGCTAATAAAAATTTATCTCAAAAGTAAATGATTGTCTAAACAAAATGAAAAAAAAAATCATTGTACAACTGATTGTACACTAAAGTATTACCAGAATACGAATTTGAGCATTTCAAATTGCATAATTTGTAAAATATTACCAAAAATCTACTGAATAGTTTAGAGATTAAACCTTTTGTCCGATTAAACTTTAGCGTTTATAGACTTTATCGATTAAATCAGAATGTAGAAAAGAGTTCACAGAACTTTTTCTTCAAATAAAACATCAGCAATAGTTCAATTCTTGCAGAAATAAACGCAATGAAAACAATTTTTCCAGCATCCTAGATTTAAGTTTGGATGCCATTCAATTATTCGAATGTTTAGGTTCGAGTAGAAATCATGAAAAAGAGACCACCAAGACCTATGGTTTCCAAGGGCATCTTCTCGTTTTCAGTTTTAATTTGTTTTATCAAATAATTTATAAAAGTCCAATGTGAAATAACTTATAAAATCACACGATTCTTTAAAAAAACCCTTTTTATCCAAACTTTGAAAAAGAGCGAAAGAGCCGTTCAAAAGAGCGGCTCTTTTTAATGAGCGAACAAAAATGAGCGGCTCCTAAAAAAGAGCGGTTTTGCCCACCTCTAATTTTTACCAATTTCCATCAATACCTATCCCTTTTTATTGGCAAAAAAGACAGAATGTTAAACTTTCAACCAACTGAAGGTCTCATATGAAATAAAAAAAATGATGTAAGTTTTTATTCGCCAGACAATAAATACTTCTTGAGCCAATATAATTCAATTCAACCACAAACTCAAAAACCCCTCGATTTAAGTTGGTCGTTGAACACATCTTTTCCCGCTTCCTTCCATTAATCACAATAATCGCCTTCTCACCTAATGTCACCACGTGGTCGCGCTATCGCGGGGTGGGAAATCTTCCCCCCTCTGGATGCCAGAGGCCACAAAGATAAATATTTTCAAAATTATTTCTCTCACCATGGATATAACTCTCAATTACATCCTCACAACGGATACGGCTGAAAAGAACTTGGGGTCTGGGGATGGAGGCTGGAGGAGTGGTCCGGGATTTCCGATTTCCCACCAAACTCCCTCCAGAGTTCGAACAGCACCGAAAGAAGTCGGAAAATGACGACTGTGACAGTGGCGATAAAGAATGATCTGGCGCTCGGGGAATTTCCTCAGTTTTCTTGCGGAATCTGGGAGGAAAACTGCTTCAAGTTTCCATCTTTGCCGTACGAGCGTGTATGTGCTGGATATAATCGAGTAGTGGAGAGACAATCGTAAAATGTAAGTCATGAGGAAGAGGGAAAAAAATCAAGAAGGATTTCGTGTAAGTTCTGTACCCTCCCACCGCCATCCACGTATCGATTCCTCAAAGGTCCCACGTGGGCGAGAACGAGCGCTGGATGACATCGACTGAGAAATGTGACTCCATATTCCTGGTTATTGGAGAATTTATAGCGGAAAGTTTGAAATCCTTCCTGGGTCTTACCGATGAATACAGTCGTTAGTCGTTCTTTTACTTTATGCTGTCATTCGTTGTCGCGAGAAAAACTATTTCGCACTATCAACTTTAATATTCCGTCCGAATAAATCATACGAGGGTGTTTGGTTGGGCGAGCACCGGTGAAAAGTTTTAAGCCTAACCTTAGTTGTGTAATTTATGTTTAGAAAGAATGGGGGAAACTGTAATACAGTGGATTAGAATGTGGGGCATGTATAAACTGAGACCAAAATATTGATATTGATTAATTTAAAAGTTTTTTGTCGAACTTGAGAGAGAGTGAAATGTGGATGATAAGATGTAGATTGTTTTAAGAGCTTGTCCACGAACAGGGCAACGCCTTTGTATGGGACGTCGTTCAGACCTCCCCAATCTGCCTGAAATTTACAGGGGTTGTTTGTACATACAAAACTAGTATCTGGCCAAAATATGAGTACCATCCAGATATCAACTCGATTCGACCTGCAGCTTTTAGGGGACATCTGGGACTACCATCTGAGACTGATAACGCTCTTGGTAAGGCAGTTTAATACATAATATACACAGAAAAAAAAATCATGGTGATATAACATCTGGAAAGGGGTACATCTTTTATGTCAGAAAAAATGTGTAATTTTATCTCTGAAAATGTGTAATTTTACCACTTTTCTGTTGTTGGTCTTTTGAGTTGAGTTGGAGAATTTGAACGGTGTGCGTCGCGGTCCTCGCGCAGGATTTTCGTTGCCGTTTCCGTCTTTGTTGTCCCCCCGATTGTGTGTGTATTTCGATCCGGGCGGTTTCGGGATGTTTGACAGTTGAGTTGGAGAATTTGAACGGTGTGCGTCGCGGTCCTCGCGCAGGATTTTCGTTGCCGTTTCCGTCTTTGTTGTCGCCCCGATTGTGCGTGTATTTCGATCCGGGCGGTTTCGGGATGTTTGACAGTTGAGTTGGAGAATTTGAACGGTGTGCGTCGCGGTCCTCGCGCAGGATTTTCGTTGCCGTTTCCGTCTTTGTTGTCCCCCCGATTGTGTGTGTATTTCGATCCGGGCGGTTTCGGGATGTTTGACAGTTGAGTTGGAGAATTTGAACGGTGTGCGTCGCGGTCCTCGCGCAGGATTTTCGTTGCCGTTTCCGTCTTTGTTGTCGCCCCGATTGTGCGTGTATTTCGATCCGGGCGGTTTCGGGATGTTTGACAGTTGAGTCGGAGAATTTGAACGGTGTGCGTCGCGGTCCTCGCGCAGGATTTTCGTTGCCGTTTCCGTCTTTGTTGTCGCCCCGATTGTGCGTGTATTTCGATCCGGGCGGTTTCGGGATGTTTGACAGTTGAGTTGGAGAATTTGAACGGTGTGCGTCGCGGTCCTCGCGCAGGATTTTCGTTGCCGTTTCCGTCTTTGTTGTCCCCCCGATTGTGTGTGTATTTCGATCCGGGCGGTTTCGGGATGTTTGACAGTTGAGTTGGAGAATTTGAACGGTGTGCGTCGCGGTCCTCGCGCAGGATTTTCGTTGCCGTTTCCGTCTTTGTTGTCCCCCCGATTGTGTGTGTATTTCGATCCGGGCGGTTTCGGGATGTTTGACAGTTGAGTTGGAGAATTTGAACGGTGTGCGTCGCGGTCCTCGCGCAGGATTTTCGTTGCCGTTTCCGTCTTTGTTGTCGCCCCGATTGTGCGTGTATTTCGATCCGGGCGGTTTCGGGATGTTTGACAGTTGAGTCGGAGAATTTGAACGGTGTGCGTCGCGGTCCTCGCGCAGGATTTTCGTTGCCGTTTCCGTCTTTGTTGTCCCCCCGATTGTGTGTGTATTTCGATCCGGGCGGTTTCGGGATGTTTGACAGTTGAGTTGGAGAATTTGAACGGTGTGCGTCGCGGTCCTCGCGCAGGATTTTCGTTGCCGTTTCCGTCTTTGTTGTCCCCCCGATTGTGTGTGTATTTCGATCCGGGCGGTTTCGGGATGTTTGACAGTTGAGTTGGAGAATTTGAACGGTGTGCGTCGCGGTCCTCGCGCAGGATTTTCGTTGCCGTTTCCGTCTTTGTTGTCCCCCCGATTGTGTGTGTATTTCGATCCGGACGGTTTCGGGATGTTTGACAGTTGAGTTGGAGAATTTGAACGGTGTGCGTCGCGGTCCTCGCGCAGGATTTTCGTTGCCGTTTCCGTCTTTGTTGTCCCCCCGATTGTGTGTGTATTTCGATCCGGGCGGTTTCGGGATGTTTGACAGTTGAGTTGGAGAATTTGAACGGTGTGCGTCGCGGTCCTCGCGCAGGATTTTCGTTGCCGTTTCCGTCTTTGTTGTCCCCCCGATTGTGTGTGTATTTCGATCCGGACGGTTTCGGGATGTTTGACAGTTGAGTTGGAGAATTTGAACGGTGTGCGTCGCGGTCCTCGCGCAGGATTTTCGTTGCCGTTTCCGTCTTTGTTGTCCCCCCGATTGTGTGTGTATTTCGATCCGGGCGGTTTCGGGATGTTTGACAGTTGAGTTGGAGAATTTGAACGGTGTGCGTCGCGGTCCTTGCGCAGGATTTTCGTTGCCGTTTCCGTCTTTGTTGTCCCCCCGATTGTGTGTGTATTTCGATCCGGGCGGTTTCGGGATGTTTGACAGTTGAGTTGGAGAATTTGAACGGTGTGCGTCGCGGTCCTCGCGCAGGATTTTCGTTGCCGTTTCCGTCTTTGTTGTCCCCCCGATTGTGTGTGTATTTCGATCCGGGCGGTTTCGGGATGTTTGACAGTTGAGTTGGAGAATTTGAACGGTGTGCGTCGCGGTCCTCGCGCAGGATTTTCGTTGCCGTTTCCGTCTTTGTTGTCCCCCCGATTGTATGTGTATTTCGATCCGGGCGGTTTCGGGATGTTTGACAGTTGAGTTGGAGAATTTGAACGGTGTGCGTCGCGGTCCTCGCGCAGGATTTTCGTTGCCGTTTCCGTCTTTGTTGTCCCCCCGATTGTGTGTGTATTTCGATCCGGGCGGTTTCGGGATGTTTGACAGTTGAGTTGGAGAATTTGAACGGTGTGCGTCGCGGTCCTTGCGCAGGATTTTCGTTGCCGTTTCCGTCTTTGTTGTCCCCCCGATTGTGTGTGTATTTCGATCCGGGCGGTTTCGGGATGTTTGACAGTTGAGTTGGAGAATTTGAACGGTGTGCGTCGCGATCCTCGCGCAGGATTTTCGTTGCCGTTTCCGTCTTTGTTGTCCCCCCGATTGTGTGTGTATTTCGATCCGGACGGTTTCGGGATGTTTGACAGTTGAGTTGGAGAATTTGAACGGTGTGCGTCGCGGTCCTCGCGCAGGATTTTCGTTGCCGTTTCCGTCTTTGTTGTCCCCCCGATTGTGTGTGTATTTCGATCCGGGCGGTTTCGGGATGTTTGACAGTTGAGTTGGAGAATTTGAACGGTGTGCGTCGCGGTCCTCGCGCAGGATTTTCGTTGCCGTTTCCGTCTTTGTTGTCCCCCCGATTGTGTGTGTATTTCGATCCGGGCGGTTTCGGGATGTTTGACAGTTGAGTTGGAGAATTTGAACGGTGTGCGTCGCGGTCCTCGCGCAGGATTTTCGTTGCCGTTTCCGTCTTTGTTGTCCCCCCGATTGTGTGTGTATTTCGATCCGGGCGGTTTCGGGATGTTTGACAGTTGAGTTGGAGAATTTGAACGGTGTGCGTCGCGGTCCTCGCGCAGGATTTTCGTTGCCGTTTCCGTCTTTGTTGTCCCCCCGATTGTGTGTGTATTTCGATCCGGGCGGTTTCGGGATGTTTGACAGTTGAGTTGGAGAATTTGAACGGTGTGCGTCGCGATCCTCGCGCAGGATTTTCGTTGCCGTTTCCGTCTTTGTTGTCCCCCCGATTGTGTGTGTATTTCGATCCGGACGGTTTCGGGATGTTTGACAGTTGAGTTGGAGAATTTGAACGGTGTGCGTCGCGGTCCTCGCGCAGGATTTTCGTTGCCGTTTCCGTCTTTGTTGTCCCCCCGATTGTGTGTGTATTTCGATCCGGGCGGTTTCGGGATGTTTGACAGTTGAGTTGGAGAATTTGAACGGTGTGCGTCGCGGTCCTCGCGCAGGATTTTCGTTGCCGTTTCCGTCTTTGTTGTCGCCCCGATTGTGCGTGTATTTCGATCCGGGCGGTTTCGGGATGTTTGACAGTTGAGTCGGAGAATTTGAACGGTGTGCGTCGCGGTCCTCGCGCAGGATTTTCGTTGCCGTTTCCGTCTTTGTTGTCCCCCCGATTGTGTGTGTATTTCGATCCGGGCGGTTTCGGGATGTTTGACAGTTGAGTTGGAGAATTTGAACGGTGTGCGTCGCGGTCCTCGCGCAGGATTTTCGTTGCCGTTTCCGTCTTTGTTGTCCCCCCGATTGTGTGTGTATTTCGATCCGGGCGGTTTCGGGATGTTTGACAGTTGAGTTGGAGAATTTGAACGGTGTGCGTCGCGGTCCTCGCGCAGGATTTTCGTTGCCGTTTCCGTCTTTGTTGTCCCCCCGATTGTGTGTGTATTTCGATCCGGACGGTTTCGGGATGTTTGACAGTTGAGTTGGAGAATTTGAACGGTGTGCGTCGCGGTCCTCGCGCAGGATTTTCGTTGCCGTTTCCGTCTTTGTTGTCCCCCCGATTGTGTGTGTATTTCGATCCGGGCGGTTTCGGGATGTTTGACAGTTGAGTTGGAGAATTTGAACGGTGTGCGTCGCGGTCCTTGCGCAGGATTTTCGTTGCCGTTTCCGTCTTTGTTGTCCCCCCGATTGTGTGTGTATTTCGATCCGGGCGGTTTCGGGATGTTTGACAGTTGAGTTGAAGAATTTGAACGGTGTGCGTCGCGATCCTCGCGCAGGATTTTCGTTGCCGTTTCCGTCTTTGTTGTCCCCCCGATTGTGTGTGTATTTCGATCCGGACGGTTTCGGGATGTTTGACAGTTGAGTTGGAGAATTTGAACGGTGTGCGTCGCGGTCCTCGCGCAGGATTTTCGTTGCCGTTTCCGTCTTTGTTGTCCCCCCGATTGTGTGTGTATTTCGATCCGGACGGTTTCGGGATGTTTGACAGTTGAGTTGGAGAATTTGAACGGTGTGCGTCGCGGTCCTCGCGCAGGATTTTCGTTGCCGTTTCCGTCTTTGTTGTCCCCCCGATTGTGTGTGTATTTCGATCCGGACGGTTTCGGGATGTTTGACAGTTGAGTTGGAGAATTTGAACGGTGTGCGTCGCGGTCCTCGCGCAGGATTTTCGTTGCCGTTTCCGTCTTTGTTGTCGCCCCGATTGTGCGTGTATTTCGATCCGGGCGGTTTCGGGATGTTTGACAGTTGAGTCGGAGAATTTGAACGGTGTGCGTCGCGGTCCTCGCGCAGGATTTTCGTTGCCGTTTCCGTCTTTGTTGTCGCCCCGATTGTGCGTGTATTTCGATCCGGGCGGTTTCGGGATGTTTGACAGTTGAGTCGGAGAATTTGAACGGTGTGCGTCGCGGTCCTCGCGCAGGATTTTCGTTGCCGTTTCCGTCTTTGTTGTCCCCCCGATTGTGTGTGTATTTCGATCCGGACGGTTTCGGGATGTTTGACAGTTGAGTTGGAGAATTTGAACGGTGTGCGTCGCGGTCCTTGCGCAGGATTTTCGTTGCCGTTTCCGTCTTTGTTGTCGCCCCGATTGTGCGTGTATTTCGATCCGGGCGGTTTCGGGATGTTTGACAGTTGAGTCGGAGAATTTGAACGGTGTGCGTCGCGGTCCTCGCGCAGGATTTTCGTTGCCGTTTCCGTCTTTGTTGTCCCCCCGATTGTGTGTGTATTTCGATCCGGACGGTTTCGGGATGTTTGACAGTTGAGTTGGAGAATTTGAACGGTGTGCGTCGCGGTCCTCGCGCAGGATTTTCGTTGCCGTTTCCGTCTTTGTTGTCCCCCCGATTGTGTGTGTATTTCGATCCGGACGGTTTCGGGATGTTTGACAGTTGAGTTGGAGAATTTGAACGGTGTGCGTCGCGGTCCTTGCGCAGGATTTTCGTTGCCGTTTCCGTCTTTGTTGTCCCCCCGATTGTGTGTGTATTTCGATCCGGACGGTTTCGGGATGTTTGACAGTTGAGTTGGAGAATTTGAACGGTGTGCGTCGCGGTCCTTGCGCAGGATTTTCGTTGCCGTTTCCGTCTTTGTTGTCGCCCCGATTGTGCGTGTATTTCGATCCGGGCGGTTTCGGGATGTTTGACAGTTGAGTCGGAGAATTTGAACGGTGTGCGTCGCGGTCCTCGCGCAGGATTTTCGTTGCCGTTTCCGTCTTTGTTGTCCCCCCGATTGTGTGTGTATTTCGATCCGGACGGTTTCGGGATGTTTGACAGTTGAGTTGGAGAATTTGAACGGTGTGCGTCGCGGTCCTCGCGCAGGATTTTCGTTGCCGTTTCCGTCTTTGTTGTCCCCCCGATTGTGTGTGTATTTCGATCCGGACGGTTTCGGGATGTTTGACAGTTGAGTTGGAGAATTTGAACGGTGTGCGTCGCGGTCCTTGCGCAGGATTTTCGTTGCCGTTTCCGTCTTTGTTGTCGCCCCGATTGTGCGTGTATTTCGATCCGGGCGGTTTCGGGATGTTTGACAGTTGAGTCGGAGAATTTGAACGGTGTGCGTCGCGGTCCTCGCGCAGGATTTTCGTTGCCGTTTCCGTCTTTGTTGTCCCCCCGATTGTGTGTGTATTTCGATCCGGACGGTTTCGGGATGTTTGACAGTTGAGTTGGAGAATTTGAACGGTGTGCGTCGCGGTCCTCGCGCAGGATTTTCGTTGCCGTTTCCGTCTTTGTTGTCCCCCCGATTGTGTGTGTATTTCGATCCGGACGGTTTCGGGATGTTTGACAGTTGAGTTGGAGAATTTGAACGGTGTGCGTCGCGGTCCTTGCGCAGGATTTTCGTTGCCGTTTCCGTCTTTGTTGTCCCCCCGATTGTGTGTGTATTTCGATCCGGGCGGTTTCGGGATGTTTGACAGTTGAGTTGGAGAATTTGAACGGTGTGCGTCGCGATCCTCGCGCAGGATTTTCGTTGCCGTTTCCGTCTTTGTTGTCCCCCCGATTGTGTGTGTATTTCGATCCGGACGGTTTCGGGATGTTTGACAGTTGAGTTGGAGAATTTGAACGGTGTGCGTCGCGGTCCTCGCGCAGGATTTTCGTTGCCGTTTCCGTCTTTGTTGTCCCCCCGATTGTGTGTGTATTTCGATCCGGACGGTTTCGGGATGTTTGACAGTTGAGTTGGAGAATTTGAACGGTGTGCGTCGCGGTCCTCGCGCAGGATTTTCGTTGCCGTTTCCGTCTTTGTTGTCCCCCCGATTGTGTGTGTATTTCGATCCGGGCGGTTTCGGGATGTTCGACAGTTGAGTTGGAGAATTTGAACGGTGTGCGTCGCGGTCCTCGCGCAGGATTTTCGTTGCCGTTTCCGTCTTTGTTGTCCCCCCGATTGTGTGTGTATTTCGATCCGGGCGGTTTCGGGATGTTTGACAGTTGAGTTGGAGAATTTGAACGGTGTGCGTCGCGGTCCTCGCGCAGGATTTTCGTTGCCGTTTCCGTCTTTGTTGTCCCCCCGATTGTGTGTGTATTTCGATCCGGGCGGTTTCGGGATGTTTGACAGTTGAGTTGGAGAATTTGAACGGTGTGCGTCGCGGTCCTCGCGCAGGATTTTCGTTGCCGTTTCCGTCTTTGTTGTCCCCCCGATTGTGTGTGTATTTCGATCCGGGCGGTTTCGGGATGTTTGACAGTTGAGTTGGAGAATTTGAACGGTGTGCGTCGCGGTCCTCGCGCAGGATTTTCGTTGCCGTTTCCGTCTTTGTTGTCCCCCCGATTGTGTGTGTATTTCGATCCGGGCGGTTTCGGGATGTTTGACAGTTGAGTTGGAGAATTTGAACGGTGTGCGTCGCGGTCCTCGCGCAGGATTTTCGTTGCCGTTTCCGTCTTTGTTGTCCCCCCGATTGTGTGTGTATTTCGATCCGGACGGTTTCGGGATGTTTGACAGTTGAGTTGGAGAATTTGAACGGTGTGCGTCGCGGTCCTCGCGCAGGATTTTCGTTGCCGTTTCCGTCTTTGTTGTCCCCTCGATTGTGTGTGTATTTCGATCCGGGCGGTTTCGGGATGTTTGACAGTTGAGTTGGAGAATTTGAACGGTGTGCGTCGCGGTCCTCGCGCAGGATTTTCGTTGCCGTTTCCGTCTTTGTTGTCGCCCCGATTGTGCGTGTATTTCGATCCGGGCGGTTTCGCGTTTTCGCATTTTAGTTGGTTTTATCTTTCCACAGCCGGCTGTCTAAGATTAAATCAGTTATGCTGAACTCAACACCAAATAACCGGGAATAGTCTCATCTGCATACTCCGACTGATTGCCTTGAGAATGCATAATACATCACACCATTAAACAAAATTTATTGATTATTGGGTCGCATCATCATCCTCTATGTTGAATCCTGGCCATTACCCTTACCCACTAACAAAATCCCAAGTAGAAGTAGTTTTCCGGCACACGCGGGGGTGTGGATATCGTATAGAACCCACCCTTGGTAGCAGCCTGTGCAAACTAACATTCCCGTCCCATTCCCTCGAGATCTACAAACTGACATGGCGGGCGCCGTTGGTGGCCAACGACTGTTTCCTATTCGCACCGGCTCTAGTTTTGATGATCGTGATGTTTTATCTTTTCAGCGCATTCATGCATGCTGTTGATAAGGGAAACATCATTTGATCGTTGAAGCGTGTGACCGGTTGTGCTGATGGGATATTATGGTCCTGTTCAGCAACGGAGAAGGACAACCATGGGTGGTCTCTCATGCTCATGCTCATGCTCATGCTCAATTTTACCACTTTTCTGTTGTAATATCGCTTTTTCAGTCTGAATTGTAATTGAATTGAAATGTAATTTTACATGATAAAAGAAGAAATACTCAACCTGCCAAAATTACAACTACAAAATTTACACAATTTTTTACTGTGTAGACACTTTTTCTTTTAGTAAATTTTTGGTTGTTAATTTTTGCTCGAGGACCCCTTAGATCCCATTTTCTGGTGATAATTTTATCAAATTCGTGCGCCCAACCGGCGGTCGCATGATTGTGATGCATGGTGGCATGAAAGTATATCAGATTCTGCATGAAATCTGTCCTCATGCATTTTTTGCGATATAGGGGTATGAAATTTTTGCCCGTTACCGACAATTATCGACATTACCGACGGCTTTTTGGTTGTATTTCACAAAAAAAAACCCTTATCAGAACGAGGATTTAACCACCGACTTCTTGGTAATTGATCCGACACGCTACCACCGCGCCATGGACGCTTGATGAAATGAGATTGAAAGAGCATCAACATATTCTTCTCTATGGAGTGTTGCTCGGAGACGGGCCAGCATTATATGTGTTGGTGAGAACTGCAGATCGCTGTAATGTGTACACGCGGGCAAAAGTGATCTACGGGCTTGCTGCAAAAAATGTTATAAAATGTGACATTTTCTGCAGCAAATCTACTGTTGCAGATTTTGAGCTATATTTTTCCTTTGGGTGTGTATTTGTGTAACTTTCACAATAAAAAATGCATACAAATGTTTATTTTCATTCATTTAAACCCTTTAACAAATTAATATTAAATAAATCTTAGATTCATATTTATTGAATATTGTTTCCAAGGATACTAGATGTCACAAGAAAAAAGCAGTTTCTTCATTTTTTTAACTAATTTTTTAAAGGGTTAAACTGCCTTTCTACGCATAATTGTCCCATGTCAGTTTTGGAAGATTTTGACTTCATGACATTTTTAAGTTTAGTCTGATGTGTACTTCATGAAAAACACATAAAATCTGGTACTTCGTTCGGAAACTCATTAAAAACAACACCAAGTCTGTTTGTCCCATCGTTAAACTTCTACGCATAATTGTCCCACCAAGTATTTTATTATACGGAATCATTAGTTTTACTAAACATTATGTCTTGTTAATCTGTTTTATAGCAAGAGAATCACAAATAAGGGAGATAAATTGCTAACTGGGGTGATTAGGGACATATATCGCGAATAGGAACCCACGGGACAATTATGCGTAGAAACACAGAAATCGGTCGAAAAATTTCAATCGCGTTTTTCTCAGTTGCACTTTTTTGAACATGGGACAATTATGCGAAGAACGGCAGTAAAATGGATTTAAGATATCGAATTGATGTCTTGATGTAACACTTTTTTATTTGAGCTTGAAAATTGTGCTATTTTTTTCACTAAAATGCCAACAACTCCCGCTTTACCCCGTTTTACCCCGCATTTTATTGCATTTTTAAGCCCTCTAAGACGCAATTTTGAAATTTAGTTGAATTTTGCCTAAGTTAAAGCTTTTTAAAGATTTCTGAAGTTTTTGAGCCTTTGAACTTTGTGTTCCAATTTGACCCACTTCTCATTGACCTTGAGTGCTCACATTTTTTCCAGATGCTAGTTTTGTATGTACGAACAATCTCTGTAAATTTCAGGCATTGGTGAGGTAGATGCAAGATTGGTATGCTTTGCTCGTGGCCTCTCTCTTTAAACATGGTCTAACCTTGCGAAAAAAAATATTTGCGCATAACTCAAAACAATGATGTTCTCATCTTTGAATTACCATTGGTGCTCAAGCTACTACAATATTGAGATCGGCCGTATAGCAATTAAAAAGAAGATTTGTTTTAGAAATCGTGTTTTTCAAGAAAACAAAACTACTCGAAGCACCCCGAAGCAACATGCTTTATTTTTTTTTAAACGCGTAACCAAAAAACATTTGAGGGCAAAACAAAATTACAGAAATTGAAGTTTTCATTTAAAATACTTGTAAAGTCGATTGGAATCCAAACAGAATACTAGAGCGTCCAAATTTCCCGGGTTTTAATTTCCCGGTAAACGGGAAAAATAGTTTTGAATCCCGAGAATTCCAGGGATCCCGGGAAACCGCTTGAAGAAGCGATTGAGCAAGTCGCTGACAGTCTGAGTGTAGTGTTCGCTCGCCACTGGTTGCGAGCTTCAGTCGGCAAAGATAGGCTCGGAGATGAGTGAGTGATTACTGATCTTTGTACCGAAAATCGGGACCCTTGCTTAAAATCAAAGAATTTGCTCAATAATATAAATTTGTGGTAATCTACTCTCCAATCGAAAAAAGGACGACAGTTTTAAATAGCTTAAAAGAAATTGAAAATTGATTTTTGTTCTCTTTGTTGTGCATTGAATTTTAAAAGAACTACATATTTTATCCAATGTGATTCAATCTGGATAATTCTTCTATACATGTTTTTCTTGTACATATTTTATTATGATATGACTACAAAAGCTTGAATTTTTATTAATTAAAAAAACAATGCGAAAATAAATAAAATGATACCAGTCAATGTAAAATTTAAGTAGAAATTATTTGCAAGGTTTGTAAAAAAGTGGCTTAAATAGCTGTCGTTGCAATTGTCCAGATTTGTCAAAAATTCTGGTGTTTGATAATAAATAATTTTATATATTTTTTCAAATTTAAAATATCAAATTTTTTAAATACATTCCAGACTCGATTATCCGAAGGCCTTAGCAATTTTTACTCCGGATAATCGAATCACTTTTTTTTTTGTTTTTGCTGTCTAATTTTTGGTTGTTGAGCTTAAGATTGACTCCTACACTACTCTTAAGTGATTTAGAATGTTTAAATTCAAGATGGTGGCCAAAATGACGTTGGTAAAATATTGAAAACAAACCTTTGAATAATCAAACTTTAGATAATTGATTATTGATTACTAAGTATTTAAATTGTCATTCATTTCCACAATGAAATCTGAAGTATCAAACCAAAATTTATTTTTTTATCAACTTTGGGAATTCCCAGGACAAGTTATAAAAATTCCCGGGATTCGGGAATTCCCGATTTTAGAAAAATCCCGGGAAATTTGTCCTGAGAATTCCCGGGATGGACGCACTACAGAATACATTGCAAAATGCTTATTTATGTATTTTTAATCAAACATGTACAGTGATGTATAAAGCATTCTGTGATGCTTTTTAGCTTGAAATTTAATATTTGGCTTTTTTTTCCTTCTCTCTTGACTCCAATCAGAGCTGAGGGAAAAATTTTTAAAAACTTTTTTTAGTTATTTTGAAACCATGGCTTAGGGATTTAAACTTTAAAAACAGTTGCAATGACAAAGAAGTATTAATTCTGTTTTATGATTTAATTGACTATCCATTTTTTTCGGGAATTTAATGAACTCTACTGAAATAACACCAGAATCATAATTAGGAAAATAAAGGAGATTCAAAAGTGGACCTCTATTTATATAACCTACAAAAATTAAGAAAATTTTGTATTTGAGCATTAGTTTATCTTAAACATACTATAAATACTTGTTTAAAGAAACTAAATAACTGCTTAACATTAATAGTACCAATGTTTTGGCAACACTTACGTCAATATGTGTTGCGAGTAAAAGCTGCGTAAACAAATTACGATCGTGGAGTGAAACCGCCCCGTTCAGCAGTGAAAACCCTCTGAGTGAAATCCGGAACGTTCGCCGTACCTCTGTTGGTGTTATCCAGCTCTGCCGTGCCGCACTTGATCCGCACCAGCCACAGGAATTTTTGGTTTGTTTTGATCGGACCTGACATCGTCAACAAGCCGGCGCGGTTTGTTCTAAAAACGATAAGTTTCGTTCACATCAACACCACAACGCAGTGCAAGAGTATCAGCATGTCAACAAAGCGTACACCACCAAATAACCCTGCCACGCCTAGCGGCAGCAGCAACAACTCAAATCAAAACAAACGGTATCGCAGCACCGTTTGTTTTGATTTGAGTTGTTGCTGCTGCCGCTAGGCGTGGCAGGGTTATTTGGTGGTGTACGCTTTGTTGACATGCTGATACTCTTGCACTGCGTTGTGGTGTTGATGTGAACGAAACTTATCGTTTTTAGAACAAACCGCGCTGGTTCGGTTTCCCCGGGAGCATCCCCCGGGCCGCTGACGCTGGAGGCAGTTATGAAGGAGATCAACATGCAGTTCACCAAGACTTTCGATAGGATCGACACCATCAGCAACAAAATCGACACTGTGAAAGCAGAACTTAACGAGCAGCTCAGTTCTGTTTCGCGTGACTTCAACTCGTTCAAGGCGGAGTGTGCTGATAAGTTCAAGTTCACCGACGATGCAATGTGTGAACTGGAATCCAGAATCGATGGCATCTCCCAGGAAATCGGCGGAATTGAGAATCGGAACGAGCTCATCGTAAGCGGTGTCCCACACATTCCCGGGGAAAATGTTGCGGCGTATTTCAAGGATATGTGGAAACAAGTCGGTCTTCCTGAAAATCCAGCCCCCCTGGTCGACGTTAGGCGACTGAAGACTGGAACCCAGGGTGACGGCCTGATCCTACTGCAGTTCGCGCTTCGAAACAACCGGGACGACTTCTACAGCTGCTATCTTCGGAAACGTGACCTCAAGCTTCAACATCTAGGCATGAACTCAACTCGCCGGTTTTACGTCAACGAAAATCTTGCCGTCCCTGCCAGAAAGATCAAGAAAGCTGCGTTGGAGCTCAAGAAGTCTGGGAAACTGTCGTTGGTCTATTCAAAGAAGGGAATCGTCCACGTGAAACGCACAGCAGATCAACAACCCGGAACTGCTGTCCACTCGGAAAACCAACTTCAACAATACTCTTAGTTAAGTACATTGTGCCTCCGTCCACGTCTTAATTTGTTTAAATGTTTTATTTTGAGAACTTTTATTGTTTTGTGATAGAAGATTGTATTTTTGATTGTATTCTAAATTGTGCCTCGTTTAACAAATTTTTGTACGGTAGTAGTAGTATCAGTTAATTGAATTGCTCCCCGATGCCACCCTTAACCAACCACACCTCGGCGAACATCCCGGGAGTTGTTATGAACTGTGCTCTTCACTCGGGCAAGCTCAATATCTGCCATGGTAACACACAGAGCCTCTGTGCGAGGAAATTTGCTAAACTAGACGAGGTGAAGGATTTGCTGCACAATTCCAAGGTAACCGTTGCTTGCTTCACCGAGTCTTGGTTGACTGGACAGATCTCAGACCGTAGCATTGCAATCCCCGGGTTTGCCGTCTGTCGCAACGATAGAATGTATCAACGCGGTGGTGGAATCGTCATCTACTACAGAAGTCACCTCAGCTGCAGAAAAGTCTTCTGTACCCAACTATCGGCGGAATCCGGCAACAAAACTGAGAGTCTGGTGGTAGAGCTGCGTTTTGGCGGTGAGACGGTCCTTCTTGTAGCAGTTTACAACCCTCCTGGTAATAATTGCTCTGATTTTCTCGAGGAAAAGTTGGTGGAGTATGCCTCAACCTACAACAACGTTCTGCTGATTGGAGACTTCAATACTGACATGAGCAAACCGAGCAACCTGCAATCCCAGTTTCAATCCGTCCTTGACACATTTGCGCTCGTATCTGTCGGCGAGGAACCTACATTTTTCCACAACCGTGGCAGCTCTCAGCTTGACCTGTTCATCACCAGCTGTAGTGACAGAGTGTTGCGTTTCAACCAAGTTGGCTGTCCTGCCCTTTCACAGCACGATCTCATCTTTGCCTCGCTTGACTTTGATGCAAATCCCGTCCCTCGCGTCAACACCTATCGTGATTACGTGAATTTCGATTCTACCAGCCTGGTTGATGCGGTTTCGTCCGTTCCTTGGCACAACTTCTACGAGGTCAACGACCCAAATGAGCTGGCTGATTTTTTCAACTCCCGGATGAAGCAAATTCACGACGTTTGCATTCCACTTCGTGTTATCAGATGCCGCAATGAGTCCAACCCCTGGTTCAGCTACGAGATCAGAAAGTCGATGTTAGAACGTGATCTGGCGTATAGTGATTGGCGAAGAGCACCTGCAGAATCTAAATTAGTGGCTAGGCAGCGGTATAACTCACTCAGGAACAGGACAAACACGATGATAGCGAATGCAAAAGTGCAATATTTCAACCGTTTTCTGGACAGCCGTGTTCCATCCAACGTGTTATGGAAACGCTTGAAATCTGTTGGCGTCGGCAAGGAAAAGTCTTCCAGCGTGTGCGAGTTCGACCCTGACGAGGTTAATCGTGCTTTCTTGTCGAGTTTTATCCAAAACGAGCAGGGCAGCGGACTGAGAAGTTCAGCAGCAGATTCTCCGTACAGCCTTACTTTCCAACCAGTGGAAGGCTGGCAGATCGTCAACGCTGTGTGTGATGTGAAAACCAACGCCACTGGTCTAGATGGACTGCCGATCAAGTTTATAAAAATCGTCCTCCCCCTGGTCTTGCAGCAAATTACTCACCTATTCAACAGCATCATCGCAACCTCAATCTTTCCTACCTGCTGGAAACACGCTAAAATCATACCACTGAGAAAGAAACCCCACCTGAGCGCTTTGACGAATCTACGGCCCATAAGCATCTTGTGTGCGCTCTCGAAGGTGTTTGAAAAGCTTCTAGAACAGCAAATGTCGTCTTTTATCACCGAGAACAACCTACTCACGGAGCACCAGGCGGGTTTCCGGAAAGGCCAAAGCATACAAACCGCGACTTCCCGTGTGTTCGACGACTTGGCACGCACGACAGACAGGAGAGGATCTGCGGTGCTGTTGCTGCTCGATTTTTCCAAGGCCTTCGACACCATACCCCATAACAAGCTGTGTACGAAGCTCGAAACGCAATTCAATTTTGGTCCATCCGCGGTGAACCTCATCAGATCGTATTTAGAAAACCGACGCCAAACCGTTTTCTGTGGAGATCTACAGTCAGTAAGCAGCATCGTAGATTCCGGGGTACCTCAAGGCTCGATTGTAGGGCCTCTGCTTTTCAGTTGTCACGTTAACGATCTACCACCTGTGCTCAGATATTGCTCGATTCAACTCTACGCGGATGATGTGCAACTGTACATTGGTCGACTGGGCCCATGCTCCCGAGAACTCATCAGGATGGTCAACGAGGATCTCGATAGGATTGCTGTTTGGTCGCAACGGAACCAGCTATTTGTCAACCAAGCGAAGAGCAAAGCGCTGTTTGTGCAGGGTCGTCGTAGAAACAAAGCGCAACTCGATCTGCTTCCTCGTATCGCCATGAGCGGCCAAGCCATTGAATGGGTAGACAGTGCGAAAAATCTGGGTTTCATCTTCCAAGCGGACCTGCAATGGGACGGACTCATCCAGCAACAGTGTGGAAAAATCTATGGCAGCCTACGCACACTCCGAAGCTGCACATCCGCTGCTCCAGTCAGTACGCGTCTTAAGCTGTTCAAGTCGCTGATTCTGCCTCATTTTCTTTTCGGAGAGCTGCTACATGTCAACCCTAGTGCTGGTGCATTGGATCGGTTGCGTGTTGCGCTAAATTGCTGTGTTCGTTACGTTTACGGCCTCACCCGATATGATCATGTCAGTCACCTACAACGGAACCTGGTTGGTTGCCCTCTGGACAACCTGTACGCACACCGCTCGTGTCTATTCCTGCGCAAACTCCTCACCACGCGCTCCCCACCAGAACTCTACCAGAAGCTGCAGCAGTTCAGAGGCCGCCGCCTGTTGAATTTGATCATTCCCGCCAACAGAACTTTGACCTACTCCAGTTCCCTGTTCGTTCGAGGTGTGGTCAACTGGAACATGGTGCCAACGGAACTCAAACACGGTGTATCGCAAGCAACATTCAAAAGAAACTGTTTAGAGTTCTGGAACAGGGAGTAAACCAAACAAACGCCGGGAAACGAGAGCAGCGTAAGAGCCGCGCGCAGCGTGTAACCACTGTCGCGCCCGGAGGTCCCGGAGCCCCCCTAACCACAAGCTATAGGAAGAGTGGCATAGGGACAACCCTCCGGCTCCTCCGGGGTGCCTGGAAAACACGACACGCCAGCTGAAGAATCCACGGAGGTATCCGAGTGACCCGGGGCCCCCCTAACCACAAGTTACAAGAAGAGTGGAATAGGGACAACCCCCCGGGCACTCGAGTCCCCTGGATGAGGTCGCATAAGGGGCAAACCCCCATCCCCTCGGATGAAGCATGGACTACGCATGGACAACTCAACCCACTACTCGCAACTCAAGAGAACACCGAGAAGAACGACATCAACCAAGGAAAACCGTTTAGTTAATAAGTGTAATATTAGTTAGCAAACACAGATGATACCGGAGGTAGCAATTAAAAAGGTGCAAACCTTACGCTACCAGATTAAATAAATAAATAAATAAAAACAATGTTGCTGAAACCGTAAGAATTTACAATTAATTAAAAATTTAGTTTGTTGTACTTTACTGACACATGTTTGAAATCATATTTTACAATAATATCTACAGCTGTGAAAAAATCTACTGTTTTGTTTTGGTGTGCTATTTAACTAGTTGATATGAGTGATGAACACTATATCAAAATTACTCATGGGTAAAATTTGATATTAATTAACAATTTTCCTACGGTGAACCCGGGTCAACAATCCGATTATGGACCCGGATCCACTGTAGGGAATGGGGTCCAAAACAGGCAAATATAAATCTAGAGTTTTTTTTTGAAAAGGTCCTATAAACATATGGTACACAACAGCTTACAGGATCTATTCAAAAAAAAACTCTAGAAATGCATTATCAAATTTTATATTTCTGCATAAAAGCAATTAGTTGATGATAAAATATTAAGTAATATTCAAAAAACTTTCATAGTTCTGTACAAAGGCTTATTGAAAAGTGCTTAAAACATTGAAAACACATTAAGATCCTCGTCGGCACTACTGAGGTGTCTACTAATGGTCTAATTCCCTAATCGCTTCTACGAATTTTTTTTTTTGTTTTGTTACACTATCTATCATTATCATCGTTAGAAGAATTTTAAAATATAATGGTCGATATCCTTCACAAAGTTGTGAAGCTATGATCTTAAAACATAAATTCTTATCAAAAGGATTCCCGCAAATCCCGCTCATATTTCGTTCACTTGATCAAACTTTTAACAGCAACTTATTGCTCCACTTCCGGTGACAATTTTCTCTGCTCTACTTTCTCTGCTTCACTCCTGCCATATCTTTCTCAATCAGGGACCTGATTTCTGCTGCACGGGGCTTATTAGACAAAAGATGGCTGGGTATCGATTCGAGATTCAGCGAAGGGAATGCCATTCGATTGGGATGGGTTTGAGGGGGATATTCACGGAAAGCGAGCTCATTAAATTTTATACCACCGACGCCGTCGCCGGAACCGGAACCACCCGGATAAGCCACAAAATACAGTTCAATCCTTTTCTCGTTTCGCTTACTCACCTCGATTCTGCCGTCGGTTTTCCTATTAGGTTGATGGTGGGTGGGGTGGCAAACAGCTTTTCCCACGTGGGACAGGTGTGCTCTTTAATTAACTTATTGATTTTTAATTAAACCTCTACTATTGGTGCTGCTGCTGCTGGCAGCGGTTCTGTCTTTGGCTCAACACACACACACACATTCTCAAACTATAAATTTGTTTTATAATCCAATTATATTTTATGATTTTCTGAGGGTGGAAGCACCGTAATGACCGATGTGTGTATGTGTGTGAGTTTGGTTGGTTGTCATTTCCGGGCAGGGTAGCGATGCGTTTCCGCCAAAGATGCAGTGACCATGCACACGTTTCCGGAATGGGTTTTGCCGGCAGGGAACGAGAATAGTTTAGTTAAAAGTTTTCCAATTTAATTAGACTGACATCGACACTACTGCTTCAAAGGGATAAAGTTACGAGATATATTTGCAGAAAGGAGAATTTAATCATTTCATTCTAGTTTTTTTTTATTTTAAATATAAAAATGCCACTTAAACATGAATCTTGAATCTCTTATATATCTGTGGGTACCAAAATTTTCGTAATTGAGCAGTTCTCTAGGATTTCGGTCATTCGATTTTTTTTGTATTTTTTAATCCGACTGAAACTTTTTTGGTGCCTTCGGTATGCCCAAAGAAGCCATTTTGCATCATTAGTTTGTCCATATAATTTTCCATACAAATTTGGCAGCTGTCCATACAAAAATGATGTATGAAAATTCAAAAATCTGTATCTTTTGAAGGAATTTTTTGATCGATTTGGTGTCTTCGGCAAAGTTGTAGGTATAGATACGGACTACACTGAAAAAAAATGATACACGGTAAAAAAAAATTGGTGATTTTTTTATTTAACTTTTTATCACTAAAACTTGATTTACAAAAAAACTTTAGTACTTTAGTGAAATTTTGATAAAGTGCTCCGTTTTCAAGTTATAGCCATATTTAAGTGACTTTTTTGAAAATAGTCGCAGTTTTTCATTTTTTTAAATTAGTGCACATGTTTGCCCAGTTTTGAAAAAAATATTTTTGAAAAGCTGAGAAAATTCTCTATATTTTGCTTATTCGGACTTTGTTGATACGACCTTTAGTTGCTGAGATATTGCAATGCAAAGGTTTAAAAACAGGAAAATTTATGTTTTCTAAGTCTCACCCAAACAACCCACCATTTTCTATCTTCAATATCATAGCAACTAATGGTTCGATTTTCAATGTTAATATATGAAACATTTGTGAAATTTTCCGATCTTTTCGAAAAAAATATTTTTGGAATTTTCAAATCAAGACTAACATTTCAAAAAGGCCAAACATTCAATATTACGCCCTTTTAAAATGTTAGTCTTGATTTGAAAATTTTGAAAATATTTTTTTCGAAGAGATCGAAAAATTTCACAAATGTTTCATATATTAACATTGAAAATCGGACCATTAGTTGCTAAGATATTGAAGATAGAAAATGGTGGGTTGTTTGGGTGAAACTTAGAAAACATCAATTTTCCTGTTTTTAAACCTTTGCATTGCAATATCTCAGCAACTAAAGGTCGTATCAACAAAGTCCGAATAAGCAAAATATAGAGAATTTTCTCAGCTTTTCAAAAATATTTTTTTCAAAACTGGGCAAACATGTGCACTAATTTAAAAAAATGAAAAACTGCGACTATTTTCAAAAAAGTCACTTAAATATGGCTATAACTTGAAAACGGTGCACTTTATCAAAATTTCACTAAAGTACTTTTTTATTGCAAATTTGATTTTACATCGAAAAATGAAGTTGAAAAATTTTTACGACCAAAATTTCGATTTTTTGAAAAAATCAGTATTGATTAAAAAAATCATAACTCGGTCAATAATTTTTTGCACAACCTGGAAATTTCTGAAAAGTTGGCATTTTATGTCCCCTAAAACATATCAAAAAATAAAAAAAATAAAAATAGTGTTTTTTTGTAAATCAAGTTTTAGTGATAAAAAGTTAAATAAAAAAATCACCAAATTTTTTTTACCGTGTATCATTTTTTTCCAGTGTAGTCCGTATCCATACCTACAACTTTGGCGAAGACACCAAATCGATCAAAAAATTCCTTCAAAAGATACAGATTTTTGAATTTTCATACATCATTTTTGTATGGACAGCTGCCAAATTTGTATGGAAAATTATATGGACAAACTAATGATGCAAAATGGTTTCTTTGGGCATACCGAAGGCACCAAAAAAGTTTCAGTCGGATTAAAAAATACAAAAATTAAAATTGAAGAAAAAAGACCGATTTCGTAGAGAATTGCTCAATTAAAAGACGTCTTTGACATCTATAGGTCATCGCCAAAATTTTTAAGTTATCGCAGTTTTAGTGAAAAAAAATATTTTTTGCCAATTTCGTCATTTTCTGGTTTTTGCACGCGGCGCGTCGAAAAACACGGATTCTATTTTCAAAAAATTATATCTCGGAATCCTGTTAATGAACTCCCATTTTTCAGTATGTTATGTAAAAATGACCGGGGAATCCGATAAAAATATTTCCAGGCATAGGCTCTTTGATCCAGACACCGTCAAAACGGCATTTTTAAGTTTCATACGCCCTTTTCATATGTTTGGCTTAATTTTTGAAACATCTTATTATTTTTCTTTGAAAGGCCAACCTTTCATTTGAGTATAAGAAGTTTCAAAAATCTAGCCAAACATATGGAAAGGGCGTATGAAACTTTAAAATTCCGTTTTTCCATGCTGTTTTCGTGGGGAATTCCGTGTAGAGAATCATTCAGCAATTCCATTTGAAAAGAGCCTAAACCGTTGTTTGGCCATTAGGGTGACCTACACCGTTCTAAGGTGGTTCGAAAAAATGCAATTTTCGCAAAAACCACTTTTTTCAAAAAATCATAACTCCGCGTTATTTCATCCGATTTTAGCTGTCTTAGACGCATAAGAAAGGTGGTTAGTTTGGCTCTTTGAGAAAAATAGTAACAAATTTCAAAAATCTAGCTTAACATTTGAAAAAATCGTATGAAAACTTCAAATGGCGTTTTGATCGTGTCTGGCCTAAAAGGCCTATGTCTGAAAATATTATTATCGAATTCCTCGGAAAATTTCACATAACATATTAAAAAATTGGTGATGCCGAACTGCACGTTTTCGAAAACGTTTCTGCACGTTTTCGAACTGCACGTTTTTGAAAATTAAGACTGAGTATTTTGACGCACCACGCGCAAAATCAGAAAAATGACGAAATCGGCAAAAAAACAACTTTTTTCCCTAATACTGCGATAACTTCAAAATTTCAGCGATGAGCTATAACGTCATGATTCGAATTCCCGGACGCTTTGAAACCCGGACACTTCAACTTTCTTTATCAATTATTTGGATATAAGTTCGCATTATGAATGTCAAAACTGTGTTACTTGATGAATTCTAACATCAACTTTCATTTAAAGTTTGTTTGGACGCTGTAGTTAATGCCAACACAATTAAATTAAATAAAAATATGAGTTTACCAAAAATGCGAAACATTTCAACGGAAATATTTCATAGGCGTCCGACGCACCGGGAAGGCAAAGCAGAAATTTATGTTTTTGATTTTCTTAAATTCTAGCCATTTTTATATAAACTATCGATTATTTTGATGTTAACAGCTTATTTGAGACCTAAAGAATGCCATTCACTAACATTTCAGTCCAAATTTGTGCGATTCATAAGCAAAATCGAGTGTCCGGAATTCGAAGCAAAAGTGTCCGGATTTCGAATCAGCTTTTAACAGTGTCCGGGATTCGAAGCACAACAAATCATTTTAGTTTTCAAATTCTGATGAAAAATTGTTAGAAAAGGCATATTTTGCATGCAGTCTCCTAAAACTGACTGTTTATACTAAATCCTGATGATATTTCTACATTACCAACTTATTTCATGATTTTTTGCCAGCTATAACAAACATAATATGGTACTAAGTGTCCGGATTTCGAATCATGACGTTATATGTTTGGGTACCAAAAGTTGCGTATTTGAATTACGAAAATTAAAAGACTCTCACTTATTTTAGGTTTTCGGAGCAACAAAATGTTAATGAATTGGTATATTAACAAAATTAAAATTTTCGCTAAGTTTTTTGAAAACTTTTTCTTACTCTTGTCTATTCCATAGTTATAAGTAATAATTTTTCGATTGAATTACGGTGTAAAACACAGCTGAAAGGAACATCAAAACTCTGTTGTGTACCTGAATGAACTCATTGTAACTTGATTATTAACAAATAAAACCGAATTGAATTGAAAAAAAATTGAAATAAAGGATACTATAAATGGAAAATAGGAAATTACAGTAAATTACGAAAGAAAAAAAAAGCCCAACAAAAAGAGGAAAGAAACTTTAGCAAGAAGTGTATGACTATCATTTATTTTAGATATTTGGAGATAAAAAACAAGATATTTTTAAAGGAATTAGTCAAGTGGCATAAAAAAGGAAAGATACAAAAGCATAAAAAGAAAAATACACATCGAGGACCACTTAAAAGGAAAGATAAAGAAGACATCAATAGAAAAACTACTTCCAATATAGTGAAAAGACAGACAAAGGTGAATTTGAAAAACGTGATTGGTTTCATTGAAAAAATTTTAGCGCCAAAGAAGGAAAATGAAATAAACAATATGCAAAAAAGATAGAGAAAAAGTTAACAAAAAAAAGAATATAATTATTGAAAACGAGAAAAAAGGGAAAAAATGCTTTTTTAAGTAATAAAACAAAAATCCATAAAAAAACACACAAAAAATGGTAAAAAGCAAAGCAAAGCAATCCACTTTAACGACCCCCGGGTCAAATGTGGGCTCTGTTGCAAGTTTCTGCTCATTTCTAGGCGTCCGAAGGTAATGTGTGGTTAGTCACCCAAAACCTCTTTTACGCAAATGGACCGACGTTTTACTTCCCCTTCCGATAGAAGGCCAAGAGGATAAGGCGGGAGTCGAACCCGCGCCCCATAGCAACTTAGGGATCGGCAGCCGAAGCCGCTAACCAACGCGCCACGAGGCCCTCAAAAAAATGGTATGAGAAGCAAAAAGAGAAGAAAAGCAGAAAAATAAGATTACAAAATCAATAAGGTTTCATAATAAAATACGTAAAAATAGGCAGAGCAAAATGTGAAAAGCAAAAGAATGTCAAGTAAAAACAGAGAAGACAAAGTGAAAAGGTCCATATTGACAAAGAAGTAAAACATAACACAAAACAGTTCGTTTACGGTATGTGGAACAGATAAACAAATATTTTTAAACTTTAAAAAATAGAATCGGACAGCAAATTGGTTAACTTTTTTAAACAAAGGAACCAAATAAGGGCAGGACGAAGTTTGCCGGGAAGAGCTTGCTTCATTATAAGATAAGATAGGCTAAATGCGTTCTGTTCAGTAGGCTATAAATCGATGCCTCTGTGCTCTCTTGTACTTAGCTTGCTGAGATTTCTTTCTAGTTAGCATAAGAGAGCATAGGGGCATCAGGATAAGAACTTCTACCCTTGTTGTTTACTATAATATGTGTTATTCTCTGACACAAAATCTTTCAAAGACGGTCTACCCCAAAGAACCCCACCAACGATGAAGTGTTCGCGACTGGCGTATTAGAATGAAATTTTTCCGCATATGCCAATTGCAAGCAGTGAGTGGAAATACGAGTACATGAAGCATTCCACGGCAATTTTAGCTGGTCTGGTCGGAAAAGTTCATTTTCCGTGTAAAAGTTGCATACCTTCAAAGTCATAACGCACAACTTTCCGGAGGAAACTACCAGGCGCTAGATTGCACATGAATATATCTGGTGGAAATTTGGGGCACTCGCCTAATATGGCATTTTAGAGTAGATCTGCTCAAACTGAGTACAAAACAATCTTCCTTCCAACATTCAATTAACGATTTGAATGGCAAACTTTTCCAGCAATAAATTCTAATCCAGCTTCCACGAGTCACCGTCTAAGTGGAAATTCAACGCCTCCTGCCGGTCCTGGCGTCACCGGGTTTCCCGCTTGATTCCTGAATCCTGCCAGCAGTGTGAGTGTGGTCCTCTGCCCGTGACAGCACGAATATTTAACTTTGGTGTGATGCAATTTCGTCGCCACAATGTCGTTTCATTAAATTCCTGCTCGGTGCAGATGCGGCGAGTTGCTGCTGATACTGTGTGCAGTGTATTCATGTTTATGCGAGCGTTGAAATATTTCGACAGATGCGTCAGTTGCGGGCATTCTCGCGGAATTGTCATCAAATCATCGTTTCACTTATGCTTTGATGAGTTACAGGACAAAGAAATTCCGAAATACAGGAACGCAGTTACTGTTTCTTTGCGCAATAAATATTGAGCAAAATTTTGGTTTATTGAAAACTAATGATCGCAATACAACTGAAGTGATGTGACTTTACAATCTTTTTTTTAACATTAGTGATGTTGGCTTGTACTTACAATTTCAATATTTTTTACATATATTTTCTAAACTTGAGACAATATTGCAACGAATTTGTTTTAAATCAAGTTCATATGCCTAATCCGGTTTTCGTTGTAAAAATATTAAACAGCAATAAATCGATGTTTTGCTAATGTCCTCTCACACTAACAAGACAGCGAAAAATAAAACTCAATTAACATGTCCGACAGCTGCAAACATTTGCCCGGAACGAGATGAGATTATACCGGAAGCCGGGCTACACATTCCGACAAAGCCCTGAATAAGATACAGAGAGATTATCGAACGCCGCGTAACGTCAAACATTTGCCGATAAACAGCGGCCGAAGAAGTCCGGCAGCTTCCGAGGCAATAAATCAAAATCTCGATTGACTTTCGCATTCATCGTCACACAATACAGGGACAATGCAGGAGACGTCTGGAAATCCGGTCCCGTCCAAGGCCTGGAGGGTATTAGAGAGGGGCCAGAAAGCTGGACAGTGACAATTTAGTACAAGTGTGTGTGTGTGTGTTTGATTTTTTTCCTTCGTTATACCATCGTCATCATTACAGTCAACCGACGTCGATACAGAGCGCGGGAAAACGAATCCCACCGGGAGGGTAATAAATTATATTTTATCTGAAGGCTTGACTGATCGACTCGTGATGAAAGAGGGAAGGGAGCGGGGATTCAGATGTGTGAACTTATTTTTTTTTTTTGAAAATAGTTGAAAAGTGTTTTGAAACTTTATGGACAAGAATCTGAAATTTGTGAATCGCAAAATTTAAACTAGATCTATTAAGTAGATATTGGCATTTTTGTATAATCTGCAAAGTTGAAAAACTCATCCCTAAGCCTTGGTTTGATATAGGAGAAGGTGGGGCAAGTGTAACAAGCTAAAGAAATTTCCTTTTAAAACCCAAAAAATGTGTGATTCTTGATAACCCTCTTATTTTAGGTCTTGATTCGATTGAAAAAAAAAATCCACTCAAGGCAATGCGAACAACAATTTTGATCAAGTGAAATAATGCATGAATAATAATGTTTTTTTTTTTTTTCTGTTTGAGTATTAAGCCACTTAATCCTGATTACGAGAACTATTGTGGGACCATCCACAAACCACGTGGACGCTTTTTTGGGAATCGCAAACCCCCCCCCCCCTCCATCGTGGACAATTTCCATACAAATAAAATCTTTTTTGTATGGAGCGTGGACAATCGGCAACCCCCCCCCCCCCCCTAAGGTGTCCACGTGGTTTATGGATGGTCCCTGTAGCGTGTTACCCATTTTTACTGTTATCAAGCATTTTCCAGATCTATAACACAGTCCCTATTGAGAGGGAAAGTGCTGTTCCATCCAGATGCTGTAAACTCCTTTCCTTGTGCCTTGTGCGCTATGTATCGCTAGAACCGCGGTGACCATTTTTTCGTGTCATTTTTCAAGCTCTTCCCAGCAGCTATTATTTGCCGCGCGGGGTCTTGTAAAGACAATTGTCTTTTTGCGGTGTTATATTTGCGGTGTTCCCTTTGCTCTGATCTGGACAATGCGACTGGACTGCAGTGCAATACCGATTGGCTGGGCATTATTTACATGCGAAGACACGAGGAAAGTATTTTGGGAAGAGGCGCAAAGGAATATCCCAAGATCGATCACATACTTGAAGAGCACGTGAAGCAACCGTTTTATACTCATGCGGTTGCTGCTACCTCTGAACTTAAACCTAAGGCTGCCACCCTGAGAAGAACCCATGACTTTCCGCTTATGAGGCGAAACCCGTAACCATTCGGCCACAGGAGGTTGGCAATAATAATGTTTATTTGCTAACAATTGAAAAGCGATCACTTAGAAACATCAGATGATTTTTTTGAAGAGTTTCTTAAATTTTTAGGTGGTGTTTCTTTTTTGAAAATTTCTTTTTATTAATAAGCAGTAAACAGCTTTGTTCTCAACTCTTCATCATATAGACCAGGGGTGCCCAACCTTTTAACCTTGCGGGCCAGATCTGATTTTTCTGAAGCAGTGGCGGGCCGGAACTAATATTTGATAAAAGTTGAAAAAGTAAACACATTGTTTTAATTTTTTATGATTGGGTTCTTTTGAAGAAAATAAATAAAAGAACTAGTGTTGCAAATAAGATTCATATATCTTGATTTAAAGAATGAAAAACAAAGATAACTTTCAAAAATGTGTTTACTTGACTTATTTCTTTTTTTGTTTGTTTAAAATTGTATTGTACAATTAAATACCTTGATATAATATTAAAAAAAACATTTAAATTTAATTAATTTCCTCAGCACTACAAAGTTTATTAATAATTAATTAATATTTAGAAAAAAAATAATGAGACATGATAAAATTTATTCAAACGAAATTCGGATTCGAATACTTTTTGCGTTGTTGTGCACCTTTATTAAAAAAATAAAAAAAATATTTTAAAATGATTTAAGAAAAACACAAATTTGAAAAAGTAAAAAAAATATATGAAATCATTTTAAATTTGTTATTTTTCGAAATTCAAAGCTTATTAAAAATATATTTTTTGCTCCCTAATTGCTTGACTCATTTTGAGACATTTTTGAATATTTTTAATTTTTTTGCAGCGATCTATTTTCAGTATGAATAATTTGCTTTTTAAAGCTTTTTTTCAAAAAAAGCTTTATCACTGAAAAGTTGTTCTGGAAAATATATTAGTTTTTGCTTACATATTTATTTAAAAAAATAGAAAATAGAAAACAACTTCAATTTAAAAAAAACACAGTTAAAACTGAAAGATATTTAAATTTAGTGTCTTTTTGTACATTTTAGACATCAATCCAAGTTTTTTCATATGTTTCACAATTTTAAGAAATGGACAATTTTTTAGTTTAAAAATATCAATAAAGATATTATAAGAATTAAATTCAAACAAGAAGAATGTTGTATGAATATGTTAAAATTTAATCCCAAGCTTATTTTGTTTATTTCAGACACTCAATTTATTTATTTAATATTTCATGAACAGCCTTAAGGACCGGTCATAGAACTTTTTTTGAAATGCCGTCGCGGGCCGGATGAAATGGCTTCACGGGCCGGATCCGGCCCGCGGGCCGGACGTTGGGCAGACCTGATATAGACCCTTACACCTTTGGAATGTTAACGAAATTTAAAAAAAATGAGGCGCTCATATTTGATCCTGATGCTAGTTCTATACAGTCGGCTCTCTGGCTCAACTTGCGGTATATTGGAAACTGTTGGTTCGATATTCAATATTATATTATTATTTTCTTGTCAATAACTATCATTTCGAAATTTAAGAACCAAGCGAAATTTAAAAACCAAGCGTAAATTGTTGTTAATTCAAATGAAAAATTGCGATTTTTCTGCTCAGTTTTTTATGTTTTATGCTAAAAAGTCCATAAGATATTTTTTTACAAAATTGGTCTTCTTAGAGTTTTAATTGGTGTATTTTTTAATCCGGCTGTTGTAGTTGTAGGGTACGGACTACACTAAAAATATGATACACGGTAAAAATTTTGTTGATGATTTTTAATTTATGTTTTTGTCACTAAAACTTGATTTGCAAAACGGGAAACGGAATCGACGTAACACCTTATAATGTGGCCCTCTTAAACCTTGCGGTTTCGTCAACGGTTCCACAGGTGTGTATCGTTCTTTTTGCGACAAGACTCCGCCTCCCGGGTCTCCTAAGTGTGAAGGTATGGCACGGGGAGAGGGCACCGAATACCTATATTTACACTTAGAATTTTTGCGTCCGCCTCGGGATTCGAACCAGCGACCTCTGGATTGTGAGTCCAGTGCGCGGTCCGATTGATCCACACAGGCAGACCAAAAAAAGGTACTATTTTTATTTTTTTCAATTTTTTGATGTGTTTTAGGAAAACTCAAATGCCAACTTTTCAGAAATTTCCAAGTTGTGCAAAAAATCTTTGACCGAGTTATGAATGTTTGAATCAATACTAAAACAATATTTAAAAAAATTAAATCAAGACTAACATTTCGAAAGGGCCAAACATTCAATATTATGCCCTTTTATAATGTTAGTATTGGTTTAAAACTTTTGAACATATTTTTTTCGAAAAGATCGGAAAATTTTACGAATGTGTCATATTTTAACATTGTAAATCACGGCGTGTTTTCTAGAACAAACATTTCAAGAAAAAATAGTCATCGCTACTGTCAAATGTGTCTTATAGGAAATTTTCTCAGCTTTCCAATGCTTCTAAGAGCGAAATGTTTCATCGGGAAATTTCTGAGATATCTATTTTTTGAGTTATTTGTTCTAAATTCCTGTATTATTTATTGTAAACTTTGTAATAACTATTCTGGAAACTTGTCAAATGATGTTTTTCATGTGTCATTTACTCATCAAAATATGCAAAATAAGACAAGAAACAACTTTGGAGAAGGTTGCAAATCGCTAAATATTTTCAAAATTAAGTTTAACCGAGTTTTTGAATATATGAGATTTATTCAGAAATGAAAATCATAAAACCGTATTAAAAAATATGTTTTACAATATTCAAAAGATAATAACATAATTTTTGTGTACGAATATCACGTTTCTGCTCGGATTTAGCTTGAATCAAGCTGATAAAACCGATTTTTTTGTTGCAAGTTTGAGATTTGTTAGGAGATTTGTTATGAAAAAAATATCATATTTCACAGAAAAAAATCAATTCTCGAAACCGTGAAGTCAGTTCACGATTATGAGAACCACAAAGGAATATATTCACGTTCATGGTGCAAATGCACCATACTCATGAATAAATTCCTTTGTGGATCTCACATTCGTGAACTCAATTCACGATTACGGGAATTGATTTTTTTTCTGTGTTCCTTAAACAAACATTAATCAATTGCATGGATACAAAACATATTATATACTCAAAATTGAACTAAAAGTTAATGTGGCGAGCTTTAGGAGAAAAACTTTTCATGAGTATGAAATGAAGGAATCAGCAATATTATAGAAGTCTTATCATATCTTTTTAAAACGTTGTAAAAATACTTTAATTTTTGTTTAAATAGTTTGGAATGGAAGACACAGTTTGATTTTTTTTTGTTTGATAATATTTTATTTTTGTTTAAACCAAAAAATGTACGTGGCAGTGTTTTCAACATTCAGAGATAAAACACACAAATTTTACTCCTACATTTAAATGCATTTTCAATAGTAAAACTTTTTTCTCGTTATTTCATACACATGAGAATATGACTTTTGAACCTTGCAACAGTAATTGGTAGTTCATTTTCGATTTTAAATAATCTTTTGGATCCATGTTCCCGGTTCATGTATGCTTTAAGAAGTATTTATTCATTATTAAGTATTTATTCATGAAAATCGATTAATAAACTTAACAATCTCAAACCTGCAAAAAATCGATTGTATCAGCTCAATAAGAGCAGACACGTGATATTTGTACACAAAAATTGTGTAATTATCTCTTAATTCTTGTAAATAATATTTTTAAGATGGTTTTATGATTTTCATTTTTGAATAAATCCCATATATTCAAAAACTCGGTTAAACTTAAATTTAAAAATGCTTAGCGATTTGCAACCTTTCTAAAGTTGTTTATTGCCTTGTTTTGCACATTTTGATGTGTAAATGACCAATGAAAAACATAATTTGACAAGTTTTCAGAATAGTTGTTATAAAGTTTACAATAAATAATACAGGAATTTAGAACAAAAAACTTGAAAAATAGATAGCTCAAAAAATCCCGATGAAACATTTCGCTCTAAGAAGCATTGGAAAGCTGAGAAAATTTCCTATTAGACACATTTGACAGTAGCGATGACTATTTTTTCTCCTTAAGGTTGCCCAGAAAACACGCCGTGAAATCAGACCATTTATTGCTGAGATATCGATTATAGAAACTGGTGGGTTGTTATGGTGAGACTTAGAAAACATCAATTGTCCTGTTTTTAAACCATTGCATGACAATATCTCAGCAACTAAGGGTCGTATCAACAAAATTCAAAAAATCAAAATATAGAGAATTTTCTCAGCTTGTCAAGAATATTTTTTTCAAAAGTGGCCAAACATGAGCACTAATTTAAAAAAAATGAAAAACTTCGACTTTTTTCAAAAAAGTAACCTAAAAATGGCCTTAGCTTGAAAACGGTACAGTTAATCAAATTTCGCTTAAGTACTTTTTGATTGCAAATTTGATTTTACATCGAAAAATGAAATTGAAAAAATTCTTTGATAACAAAATTCATAATTTGGTCTAAGATTTTATGCCCAATCTGGAAATTTCTGAATAGTTGGCATTTGATGTCCTCTAAAACAAATCAAAAATAAAAAATAATACAAATAGTGTTTTTTTGCAAATCAAGTTTCAGTGACAAAAAGTTGAATTACCAAATATTTTTTTACCGTGTATCATTTTTTTCAGTGTTGTCCTTATCCACACCTACAACATAGCTGAAGATACCAAATCGATAAAAAAATCCTTCAAAAGATACAGATTTTTAAATTTTCATACATTATTTTTGTATGGACAGCTGCCAAATTTGTATGGAAAATTATATGGACAAACTAATAATGCGAAATGGCTTCTTTGGGCATACCGAAGGCACCAAAAAAGTTTCAGCCGGATTAAAAAATACAAATAAAAAATCGAATGACCGAAATCTTAGAGAACTGCTCATAAGCCAAAACTTTGCCTATGACACCAAATTGGAACATTTGCGAGTTGGTGCAACATTAAAAGATATTGGGAAATAAAAACATACAGCAATTCCATTTGAAAAGAGCCTAAACCAAAAAAAAAGTTCTCCGATCGGGCTCAAAATTTTTCTGGGGGTTCCTTGGCCAAAATAATTAGACCCGTATTTTTTTGTTTGGCCATTAGGGTGGCCTACATCGTGCTAGGGTGGTTCAAAAAATGGCAATTTTCGTCATTTTTCGCAAAAACCACTTTTTTCTAAAAATCATATCTCCGCGCCATTTCATCCGATTTTAGCTGTCTTAGACGCAAAAGAAAGGTGATGAGTTTGGCTATTTGGGAAAAATAGTAAAAAGTTCCAAAAATCTAGCTTAACTATTGAAAAAGTCGTATGAAAACTTAAAATGGCGTTTTGACCGTGTCTGGACCAAAGAGCCTATGTCTGAAAATATTTTTATCGGATTCCTCGGAAAATTTCACATAACATATCAAAAAATTGGCGATGTCGAACCGTACGTTTTGGAGATACGATTTTTTGAAAATAAAAACTGCGTTTTTCGACGCGCCACGCGCAAAAACGGGAAAATGACGAAATCGGCAAAAAATCAACTTTTTCCACTAAAACTGCGATAACTTTAAAATTTCAGCGATGACCTATAGATGTTATGGTACCAAAAGTTGCGTCTCTCAATTACGAAAATTTTGGTACCCAGACATGTATAGGTCATCGCTGAAATTTTAAAGTTATCGCAGTTTTAGTGAAAAAAGTTGATTTTTTGCCGATTTCGTCATTTTCCCGTTTTTGCGCGTGGCGCGTCGAAAAACGCAGTTTTTATTTTCAAAAAATCGTATCTCCAAAACGTACGGTTCGACATCGCCAATTTTTTGATATGTTATGTGAAATTTTCCGAGGAATCCGATAAAAATATTTTCAGACATAGGCTCTTTGGTCCAGACACGGTCAAAACGCCATTTTAAGTTTTCATACGACTTTTTCAATAGTTAAGCTAGATTTTTGGAACTTTTTACTATTTTTCCCAAATAGCCAAACTCATCACCTTTCTTTTGCGTCTAAGACAGCTAAAATCGGATGAAATGGCGCGGAGATATGATTTTTAGAAAAAAGTGGTTTTTGCGAAAAATGACGAAAATTGCCATTTTTTGAACCACCCTAGCACGATGTAGGCCACCCTAATGGCCAAACAAAAAAATACGGGTCTAATTATTTTGGCCAAGGAACCCCCAGAAAAATTTTGAGCCCGATCGGAGAACTTTTTTTTTGGTTTAGGCTCTTTTCAAATGGAATTGCTGCATAACAATGCCAAATTTAAATCAATTTAATGTTTTCAAAAAATACCAACCTTTCTGAAAAAAGAATGCAACGAAATGAAACGTGAAACCCAATTGGATGAATCTAAATGAAGTTATTGGCATTTCAGTGAGAAATAATAAAAATTTGGATCGAAATCTGGAAAATAAACACAGAATGAAACTCATATGGGTAATTCTCCGCCAACTCACACAGCAGTTGCCCCGACCCCTCTTCGATTTGCGTGAAACTTTGTCCTAAGGGGTAACTTTTGTCCCTGATCACGAATCCGAGGTTCGTTTTTTGATATCTCGTGACGGAGGGGCGGTACGACCCCTTCCATTTTTGAACATGCGAAAAAAGAGGTGTTTTTCAATAATTTGCAGCCTGAAACGGTGATGAGATAGAAATTTGGTGTCAAAGGGACTTTTATATATGATGTTGACTTTTATATATGATGTTGACATGAATCGTTTAAAAAACATGGCATGAATCGCATAAATGGAAAATACGCTTGAAAGTGGCCAAAACTGAACTTCAGTTGTCCAACTATGATTTCACGAAGAAGAATTTTTTGCGTCCGCCCCGGGATTCGAACCGGCAACCTCTGGATTGTGAGTCCAGTGCGCGGTCCGATTGATCCACACAGGCAGACGTATGCCATAGGTGGGATGACTGTACTATGAATAACGCAAAGCAAGAAAGCAGGAAGGTCAAAGTTATGAGAGGATCGTCATCGCAAGATATCACAGCATCGAGTTTGGAGCTTATTTGATGTTCCCACCACGTGTTCCGGTAAGTCAAACAGCACTTGCTGCAGCACTTTTGTGCAATTACATTTTGCACAGTTTGTTTGGTCCAGACACAACATCCTCCTTAAATGTTCTATTCAATTTATAATTTTACAGAATTAGCAAACTTCACCGGGGTTTGGAAAAAAGAAAAACAAACCATCACAGCACAAGTAAAAATCACCACCAAATAGAATAGCATAATCAGCACGAGCAGAGGTAGAGTACTGAACTACACCACTTCAGCATGCCAAAGCACCGACCGACACCGCGAAGTTCTACACTCCCAGCATCATAAATATTACGTGATGAGGCCTGATTGAGTTGAGTTGTGTGCAAGTTTTTGCCCGGGGAAAGCGGCAACTAGAGGAACTGGCAGAAGTGGGCCAAACAGCAGCAGCAGCAGCAACCACCATCCATCCATCGTCAGGTTCGTCAGCAGCTTCAGCCTGAATTTATGCATCTCCAGCAATCTCTGTAAAAGCATTTACAATATTTTAATGGAGCATCATCATCACACCAGGGCAAGCAAAAGCAACATCATCACCATCACCATCATCGTGTTAGAGAGCGGGATGGATGCATATCAGATGCAGATGCAGCGCGAACACGCAGAGTGCTTCCTATGCATAATAAAATTAGATTCCAGGTTTCCGCAGAGCTCGCCGGATGAAAGGTGCAGACAGGTTGCCCCGGGCAGGGCAGGTAGACAGGTGATCGTGGTGGAAAGGGAGAGTTTTGCGTATGCATCTGCTGCAGGATGGGAGCGCTTTGTTTTGGAAGAGAGACAGAGAGAATTGTTTGGTGTGAAAACAAGTTTTTTTGGGAAATCAATACTGTTTTTAGTAGGAATGATTTTAAAACAATGCCAGCATTGAATTAAAAAAAATTATTGCTTGCAAGAAATATTATTTTTTTCAAATGTAGGAAATCCTACTCTACTCTACTCTACTCTACTCTACAAACGAATACAGTACATGTAATATTTTATAACTTATAAGCCCATTGTATTCACAATTCACAACCACGCTTCTAACGATCGATAGATTCACCATTTTCATAGCCAACCACAGGATTACTTCCGCAATCGCAAAGTTTTCCCTAGAATCCAATTCCTCCAATCACTTCGGAAATAGATAACTTGGCGGGATTTACTTGCACTTGCACGAATGTCTCTCCTTTCCTTCCCACGGCTGCGATAGCCCACCAAATGCACTGCCACCCACTGCCAGGGTCCAAAGTCTGTCGGTAATCCGCGTAATCCGGCGACAATCTTGTGCCATTGCACATCAACCGCAGCACCTTTTCTGCGAGGACAGATTTTTCCCCCACATTTTCTGCCCCGAGAAAATGCTGCCAAGATCACGAAAAGTGGCACGCGATTTGCGCAGGCACACTCACACCCACCCACAAACAGACACAGCTCGATTAAATCTATAAAGAAGTATTAAATGAAATCTTAGTATTCTGCTCACGAACCCTGTGTAAACTATACATCGAAGTGGAAAACTTTACTGGAGGGGAAAGATTTCCGTTTTTCATTCCATTTTCTTGCTTTTAAAAGTATTGAACACCTCTACTTATTATGGTGACTGCTAAAAAAAGAAACAAGAAACAAGAAACAAGAAACAAGAAACAAGAAACAAGAAACAAGAAACAAGAAACAAGAAACAAGAAACAAGAAACAAGAAACAAGAAACAAGAAACAAGAAACAAGAAACAAGAAACAAGAAACAAGAAACAAGAAACAAGAAACAAGAAACAAGAAACAAGAAACAAGAAACAAGAAACAAGAAACAAGAAACAAGAAACAAGAAACAAGAAACAAGAAACAAGAAACAAGAAACAAGAAACAAGAAACAAGAAACAAGAAACAAGAAACAAGAAACAAGAAACAAGAAACAAGAAACAAGAAACAAGAAACAAGAAACAAGAAACAAGAAACAAGAAACAAGAAACAAGAAACAAGAAACAAGAAACAAGAAACAAGAAACAAGAAACAAGAAACAAGAAACAAGAAACAAGAAACAAGAAACAAGAAACAAGAAACAAGAAACAAGAAACAATCACGTTTCGTCACCCTGCAATGTGACACTTTCTGCACTTCTTGGGGTAAAAATTACTTTCAAGACTTGCCCTTACTCAACGATTTTCTTTTTTCTTTTACCAAAATCAACCCCAAAATCGGCTGCTCATCCGACTGGGGTTTGCACACGTAAAAAATGGAAATCTATGCCAGACTCACTAAGAAAACTGATCAAACCCAAATTCAGGGGCGCAACAGGAAGGGGCATGGGGGAAAGGCTAAGACGAGCATAAGCATAAGAATAAAAGGGCCAAATCCACCCCCAACACCCTCCCCGACGTGCGCTTTTTCTGATTCACATTTGCCTCTTTTGTGTGTGTTTGCCTTTCAATCTTTATCTCGATTCAATTTATGTGAAAAGATGAAAAGAACGGCTTATATGCTGATGCCTTCTTTTCCGGTCGTCCGTGGCACGGTGGGTTTTCGTTTGTGTGTATAAGAGATCGCTTCCTCTACCATCTTTACTAAACTCTGTGTCCCTTTGGCGTGTGTAACGGGAAGTTGATAAAGTTATGGCAGCTATCATTTAGTGGTTTGTAGGAAGGGTTAAAATGCTGCAGGTTTGGAAGTGAAATTAACCTTGACATGATTTTTTTAAATCTTGTTTTTAGTAGAGCGTCCAATTTCCCGTCCCGGGAAAAAATTTCCCGGGAATTCCCGGGATTTCCCGAAAATATATATTTCCCGTTTCCCGGGAAATTTGTAAATTTCCCGGGAATTCCCGAAATTCAAGCGGAAATATACATTTTCAATACTTTTCGGTACATTTTTATCAAATTTACAAAAAATAATGAAAGAATTTAATATTATTATATTGAATTCAATTAACTACTCTTATTGAACTTGCCTCAAAATTAAATGTCAAGGTTTATTTCAGATGATATTAATTTGTGAGGCAATCACAACTGGGAATAGTTCATCCACAGAGTAAGACAGAGTCACTACTGCCATTAGATTTATGGTTCCACTATGTGGTACATCGCAGGTACATCGCACGCCTGCTACCAGCAAACCTTATGGAGCCAAAAAATAAAATGACATTTCTTTGGACTGCTTGCTCTGTGTTACTCTGTGGTTCATCTGTTGGGCTACAAAAAATACGATATTGTGGAATGAAATTAAACTATTACCACTTTAAAACTACTTCATATTATATAAAAGGTGCCCGAAAAAGGCAAACATATTTCAAAAACTCGCTCAAAATATTTGAAAACTTGGAATTGCATAAAAAAAAAAATTCAAGTAAAAGCAGATTTTTGAGGAATATTCAATGCTTATCTACACGCAGAAAAATAAGGGGGTAATTTTCCGCCAACTCACACAGCAGTTGCCCCGACCCCTCTTCGATTTGCGTGAAACTTTGTCCTAAGGGGTAACTTTTGTCCCTGATCACGAATCCGAGGTCCGTTTTTTGATATCTCGTGACGGAGGGGCGGTACGACCCCTTCCATTTTTGCACATGCGAAAAAAGAGGTGTTTTTCAATAATTTGCAGCCTGAAACGGTGATGAGATAGAAATTTGGTGTCAAAGGGACTTTTATGTAAAATTAGACGCCCGATTTGATGGCGTAATCAGAATTCCGAAAAAACGTATTTTTCATCGAAAAAAACACTAAAAAAGTTTTAAAAATTCTCCCATTTTCCGTTACTCGACTGTAAAAAATTTTGGAACATGTCATTTTATGGGAAATTTAATGTACTTTTCGAATCTACATTGTCCCAGAAGGGTCATTTTTTCATTTAGAACAAAATTTTTCATTTTAAAATTTCGTGTTTTTTCTAACTTTGCAGGGTTATTTTTTAGAGTGTAACAATGTTCTACAAAGTTGTAGAGCAGACAATTACAAAAATTTTGATATACAGACATAAGGGGTTTGCTTATAAACATCACGAGTTATCGCGATTTTACGAAAAAAAGTTTTGAAAAAGTTGGTCGTCATCGATCATGGCCATTCATGGTCACCCGTGACAGACACGGACGACGAAACAAAGAGAAACGCAAAAAGTAACTTTTTCAAAACTTTTTTTCGTAAAATCGCGATAACTTGTGATGTTTATAAGCAAACCCCTAATGTCTATATATCAAAATTTTTGTAATTGTCTGCTCTACAACTTTGTAGAACATTGTTACACTCTAAAAAATAACCCTGCAAAGTTAGAAAAAACACGAAATTTTAAAATGAAAAATTTTGTTCTAAATGAAAAAATGACCCTTCTGGGACAATGTAGATTCGAAAAGTACATTAAATTTCCCATAAAATGACATGTTCCAAAATTTTTTACAGTCGAGTAACGGAAAATGGGAGAATTTTTAAAACTTTTTTATTGTTTTTTTCGATGAAAAATACGTTTTTTCGGAATTCTGAGTACGTCATCAAATCGAGCGTCATCAAATTTCTATCTCATCACCGTTTCAAGCTGCAAATTGTTGAAAAACATCTCTTTTTTCGCATGTTCAAAAATGGAAGGGGTCGTACCGCCCCTCCGTCACGAGATATCAAAAAACGGACCTCGGATTCGTGATCAGGGACAAAAGTTACCCCTTAGGACAAAGTTTCACGCAAATCGAAGAGGGGTCGGGGCAACTTTTCCCGATTTCGTGTGAGTTGGTAGAGAATTACCCAAGGCATATTTGAATCAACAAAACGTTTTGTTGATTTGAAAATCAAAATTTTTGTTGAATCAACGCTAAGCGTCAAAGCAGCTTTTTCAAAACAACAAAAGACTTTTGTGGAATCGATAAAATCAAGGTTTGTTTCGACGCAAAATCGGCGTTGATTATATTCAACAAAAATTTTGTTGATTCAAACCTCGTACAGGCTGATTCTACAAAACTTTTTTCTGCGTGTATTTATTCATGGGCTCAAACCGGTAAGATTTGATATGGAAAAAATATTTGCCATGAAAAACAGATTTTCTGCATTTTTTCTATTTATTTTTTTGCCATAGTAAACATAATTACTGCACTATTTTTTTTTTCATTTCAGCTTAATTATCATTATTATTCTTTATCATATTTTCTCTAACTCATCATAGAGACAAATTTAAAAGCAATTTTATGGTTTTGGAGCATTGTTTAATTTTACTCACTGTTTAAACACTGTGATTGAAAAAATAATACATACTTCTTAACTAAAAACACTAATCAATATTTGTTTGATATTATGAACGAATTAAAAGACAGCTTATAAATTTAGAAAATTTAAATATTTTCTTGAAATTGTATGTTATGTTGCAGTCAAGGAACTAATTGATCCTCACACTTAATTTGACCATTTAAGTAGCTATTCCATACAATATTGTAGTAAAATATTAATCAGAACCAGGATCAGATTTTTTTTATGAGTTTCAAATTTCCCGGGAATTCCCGGGATTTCCCGGGAAATTTGTTGAAAATTTCCCGTTTCCCGGGAATTTTGTAACCCCGGGAAATTGGACGCTCTAGTTTTTAGTTACACAGTTAGTTAAAGTTAAATTTTGGAAGGAATGAAGATTTAAAGTTATAAGTTCAATTTTTTTTTGTTATTAAACTTTATGTGTAAAAATGTAAATTGAGCAGAATCACATTTTCACCGTAGATCATTCATGAAAGATTTTTTTATTTTCATCTGTTTCTATTGAATTACCCTTTTCAATCCATGATTTAAGAGAGAATAATTAACCACCAATTTTGGGTCATTTCACGTGAAGCGGCACACCACTCGAAATCGACTTTTTCTAATCATGCTGAAATTTGGCGGAGCTTTTCATACTATCAAAGCATGCAAGAATTCCACATTTCAATGTCCTGATTTTTTTTTTAATTTATGCTCAAATAGTGCGTCCATACCGGGAATTCCCGGGACAAAAATCCCAGGATTTTTTCAAAACCGGGAATTCCCGAATCCTGGAATTTTTTATAATTTGTCCCTGGAATTCCCGAAAAAAAAAAATTGGTCTGGAAATTCTGATTTGGTTGTGGAAATATATGAACAGTTGAATACCTCAGAATCGATAGTAATTTTAAAGCATTATAATTTGCATTCGGCATATATCAGCATTAATTTAGTTTATTAGGGCGAACTGTTTAAATTTTAAATGTCTAGCGCTTTAAATATCTACTTACATTTATGATTTAAAAGTTGAAAAAAAATCAAATCAAATTATGTTTCATCAAGCACTGGTATGTGAGGCAAATCAGCACAAATGAAACGAATTAAGACAGCTAATTAGTATTTTTTGCATGATGTTTTGAATTACTTTAGTTAAAACAGGATTAGAACAAAACAATTTCACAGAACACCGATTTTTTAATTTATTGTGCTAAAATCTCCTTACCTATTTAGACTGTTTTTTCCTAGTTGGCGGTAGATACTTAAAAATAATTTGTAAAATATGTTTTTTGCAAATGCTTTTTTTTGTGAAAGTTAAACATTTTAGCACTTGTATCAATACGTAAAATTTTCAAATTATTCTTTAATTTTAACGGCGAATTTATTTAACACATGGATGTCTGCAAAAATTTCATTTGAAAGGCGTTTATTCGGGATTGCTAAAGATGTTGTATTTATGCAACTTGTTGTAAAACTTGATTTTTCCAGCACTTGTCGTATTTATAGATATTTTTTTCAAAACCACAAATGCGCCAAGAGTGTCCTTTGTACATAGGACCTTTTGAAAAAGTAATCGAGATTTATCCGATATAAGTACGACTCGTGCTGTTTTTTTTTCTTTTTGCCGCTTGTTGCATACATTTTTATTATGTACAACATGAAATTCAAAACTTATCTTAAATTTTACATTGGTTGGTGTCATTTAATTTGTTGTCACCACTTGTTTTTTAAAGATATTTTCAAAGAAATTTTTCAAGCTCTTCTGATCATGTCAAATAAAAAAGAAATATATGCGTATAAGTTTATTTAATTTGAATCACATTGTAGTTCATTTAAAATCCAAAGCACAACAAAGAACAAAAAAAAACTTATTTTAATTTTATATAGGCTTTTTAAAAACTGTCGTCCTTGTATAGATTGAAGGGTAGGTTATCAGCAATTTATATGATTGAGCTAATTCTATGATTTTATGCTTGAAAACAAAACAAATATAATGAAAACTCAGGTTTTAAATCCAATGACTTAGCTGCCTCGGCCACCACAGCTTGGTGACCAAGAAGAAGTCAGAAGTCGATGTATGACACTTGTTGGAGATATATTGATTCAACTAACGAATGAACTCATTTGTTATGATGGTGTGAGTTGGTACCATTATTCTATCGATTTTGGCACTGAGCCCTCAATAAATTTTGAGAGAACGATTATCTCGACTCTGAATTTTGGGTGAATGAATTTGATGAGGAAATTATACGATCAAAACTGAACAAAATCCCATAATATTCGGAGAAATTTGAATTTCCGCAGCATTGATTGCAACATGTTTTAATTCACTGTTTTTTTGCTTAGCGGAGCTCATTAACCATAACTTTTGAACCATGAATAATATAACATATATTCTCAGTATCTTTAAAACATTTTTGTTCATAACCTAATATTGGGTCTACAGAATTAAATACATCAAAGTTTGACTATCTTTAAAATCAGACATTTGCAGAATTTGGTCCGAATGTGTTACAATTTTGGAATAAGAAGACAACAACTTCTTTGGTTGCTGTGTACCTTTAACAAACCAAAAGCTTTAAAAAATGTTCTAGTAAGAAATAACCACCCGTAAAAAAATAAAAAAATTAAGACCGTTACAATTATTATCAAAGTTTATGTTCCGCGACGTTGGGGGTTTCCAGCAAGGCCTCAGACTGCACAATAAATAATAATTGTTGTTGTAAGTTATGACACAAACTCTGGAAAAAAAATTTGCAGCGACCTCATGCCAAAAAAGAATTATTTAAAAATAAACTCTGGATTCAAAACTGTTAACGGAACAACTTTGTAATTAAATCAAACTATGCATAGACTTTTGAAATTATATCTTTCTCATATTTGCGGTTTTATTTACGGAAATTTTAATTTAAAGAATAAATTATGGTAAAATCTTTTTGGCTTCTAAAATGATTAATAATTTCGTCTCACATACACTCCAAACCCCACCGTTTTCTTCATAGAAAGTAGTCACTTTCGAACTTATCCTGAGGCTGAGCCATACTCACTCGCCTCACAATTCGCGACTCGGTGAACTGGAAAGCCAACGCGCGAGCGATATATAGACGGCCTTCCTCCATGTGGGCCCGCCTATTCGAGGCCGGCCGGAATCCTGACTTGTGCTCAAACTTTTCCACAGCAGGGATGAGGAGAGAGAAGGCGAAAAAAAGTGGTCTCAAATCTGCTGCTGCTGGTCCTTAAGTAGTCTGATTGACGTATGGCTCAACTCGATAGGATCATCATTTCATACGAGAGGGGAGTCTGTGAAAGCTCAACGCGAAATTAATATTTTTGAACTTGCTTCAATGGCGACGGATCTATCTGGCTGATGTGGGAGGCTGTTGAGGATGCTGCTGGCTGGTCTTCCATTCAAGGACTATTACAAGACAGAGATTAGAGATTGAGGCTTACAATGGAAGCACATTGTTCCTTGTTTTATCATTGTAGGAATCAAAGCACACAAGATGTGTGTTTGTTTGGCTTCAATTTCATATTATAAGCTGTCTTTTCACAGGCTATTGTCAATGAAATTTAATCAAGCAGTCATCTTGAATGAAGCAAACCAACTCTACCGAGTTTGTGCAAAAAACAGACGTTACAAATTTATTTCACTGGTATATGTTTAAAGTACATTCAGCTGCAATTATCACAATCTCAGATTAAAGCTATTCATAATTTACTATAAAATAAGTAAGTGCACTTGTTTTCCGTTTGTCACAACATGGTTGCTTGTACTTGTTTTTGTTTGTGTGTTTGTGTGTTTTTGTGTATTTGTCTTCTTCTTCTTCCCTAACTCAAATGGAATGTTCTACAATCCGTTACAGTAAAAAAAGTGTTCCTCTAAAAAACCTACCCTACTTTTGCTGAAATATCTCACAGTTAGTGTCAGCATTCGTGCACACCTCCCAAGAGAATTTACACTCTTCTACCTAAAAAATCCAAACCACACGCGCATACCAACCGGTGGTCGCGGTAAAAGTGATTTGAAGGGCAAAATTTGGCAATTTTGGTGATTGATTCCTCCTAGTGGAGCATTGAGTTGCTAGAGTTACTCCTATCCTCCCCTCGTTAGCCACAGCGCAGCTTTCGCTTCAACGACCAGAAGCCAATCACCTTGATGATCACAAACTGCACCGCCAGCATCAGGATGTTGAACAGATAGTTCTCCGGCGTCATGCCGAGATCCTTCAGTATTGTGGAGGCTTTCCTGTGGAATATATGAGGAAAAAATGTTTAGAAATATATTTTTCTTCTTCTATAGATCGTTTTCTACCAAAAATTAAAAAAGCAATTCCATGTCAAATAGGGAATCGGTTGTACCGGACCATCTCCGATTTCAATGAAACTTTGTAGACATGTTATCCTATTCTAATATAAACCAGTATCACTCGATAATAACTTTTGAGAAGGGCGTAATTGTTTTAAATAATTTTGTATTTCGTAATTGAAATATTGATGTATCTCGAAACCGTTACATCGTATCGAAAAGTGGTCAAAGACAAACTGGTAGGAAATTGGACGAGCTTTCTGAAAAAATACACTTAAAGAAAAAACACTCCACTTTCATGCCATTTTTTGTTTTTTTAATTTCAAAAGTCACATTTTTTTCGTTCATAATTTTTGTGGAATTAGCATATGTCGTTACAAAAAGACTCATGAAAAATGCATGATGGAGCAACTCTCCTAAAAAATAAAAAAAATAAATCATTTACTGAAACAGTTATTTTAAGTGCTCTAAACACCAAATTGCAAAAACGGACAGTGGGAATCGATTCACCAGACAGTTTTACGTAAAAGTATCCATATTGACCATTGTCCTAAGACCAATCATTGTGAAGGTCCAGATCGCAAAATTAAGAGAAAAATTGATTTTCCGAAAAATAGTGAAGTTTTGGAGCTTTGGCGTCTTCCAAAGAGTTGTTGCAAATTAATAGGGGGTAAAAATTAGGGTGATTCACGATTAGGATGATTTTGAAAATCTAACTTTTCAAGAATATTTGAGCATGAGCATGAGCATGGTTGACTGCCAATGAGCTGCCACTCCGTTATTGACGGATCAGCTGAAGTTACACAATGAACCAACAGATGATTAGTGGGAGCTAATCATCCTCACTGTATAACCCCTGAAGATCTCTGCTTCAAGTCAATACCGGCGCCCCCCCAAGGAGATGCAGTTCAACAAAGGTAGGAATGTTAGTCCGATAGTTGAAGTTGCAGACTCATCAGACACAGAGTTTGTCGCTCTATACCTGTTGACACCGCATGAGACCGTTGAATCCACAGCATCTCCTTCAAGCATCACGGGAAGTGGGGGAATTGTGTTAGTAGGGGAAGGAAAGGGAAGGTCAGGATTCATCTTGGTAGATGATATGACCAGAAAGTGAAACATAATCGTTGCCTTCCGAGCTACGACGCTATAAGAAGGACTTTTCCCATCTTACCGCCGGCGTGCCATCCGAGCAACGATGCTATGGGAAGGACTTTCAAAATTAAATGTTATTGTATTAATCGATTTATTCGGCGACGTGCAATTTTAAATAGATCAGGGAAACATAATCGTTGCCTTCTGAGCTACGACGCTATGAGAAGGACTTATCAATTCCTCAATCGCGATTTTTCACATCTACCGCCGTCGTGCCATCCGAGCAACGATGCTATGGGAAGGACTTTCAAAATTAAATGTTATTGTATTAATCGATTTATTCGGCGACGTGCAATTTTAAATAGATCAGGGAAACATAATCGTTGCCTTCTGAGCTACGACGCTATGAGAAGGACTTATCAATTCCTCAATCGCGATTTTTCACATCTACCGCCGTCGTGCCATCCGAGCAACGATGCTATGGGAAGGACTTTCAAAATTAAATGTTATTGTATTTATCGATTTATTCGGCGACGTGCAATTTTAAATAGATCAGGGAAACATAATCGTTACCTTCCGAGCTACGACGCTATGAGAAGGACTTATCAATTCCTCAATCGCGATTTTTCACTTCTACCGCCGGCGTGCCATCCGAGCAACGATGCTATGGGAAGGACTTTCAAAATTAAATGTTATTGTATTCATCGATTTATTCGGCGACGTGCAATTTTAAATAGATCAGGAAAACATAATCGTTGCCTTCCGAGCTACGACGCTATGAGAAGGACTTATCAATTCCTCAATCGCGATTTTTCACTTCTACCGCCGTCGTGCCATCCGAGCAACGATGCTATGGGAAGGGCTTCCAAAACTAAATGAAAGTGAATATACACACGACGACGTGAATCCCTTTTTTCAATGAAATCCAGAAATCTCCACCACTTTCTCGCGGATTCTCGCGCGCAACGTCACACACCGATCCCCCCGACGAACACCACACGACTAATGGCCCAACTTCCAAGGCCTCGACGCGAACTTCTTTTCAATGATTCCAGAATCTTCCACCAATTTCTCGCGGATTCTCGCGCGCGACATCACACACCGATCCCCCCGACGAACACCACACGACTCACTAACTAACTTTTCAAGAATATTTTTGAGAATTTTTTCGTCTTCTAGAAAGTTGTTGAGCTTTGCAATCCAAGCAATTTTGTCGGAACCACCACAATTTTATCTCGTAATTTACGCCTTCTACGACCAAATTTATTAAAAGCATCTAAGCATACCTTAAAAAATCAGTTTTTTAAAAGTGGCAATTTAAGGTTAAGTTTTAGAGAAAAGTGATATTCGGGGACCATGTAATTTTGACCACTGAATCTTGAATTTTTGACTTATAGGAAATCGCACGAGCTTTTCGGTAAAAATATTTACGAAACTGGAAATCATGTCTGTCATACACATTAAAGGAAATGCAAAAAAGCCGCTGTAACTTCAAAAGGAAAAGGATTTGACTTAGGGCAGTGGTCAATATGTAGACTTTTACGTAAAATTGTCTGGTGAATCGATTCCCACTATCGGTTTTTGAATTTTCTTTTAGTAAATGATTTTTGTATTTTTCAGGCGAGCTAGCGAATTTTTCGTGAGTCTTTTTGTAACATCTTAGGCAATTTCCACAAACATTTTAAATGATACAAGTCGTGAGCTCAAATCAGGATTTTTTCTGGTACTTTTGTACCCGACCCTATCCGATTTCAATGAAACTTTCTAGACATGTTATCCTGGGCCTATATAAGCCATTTTTGTGTATATGGAGCCAATAGTACTCGAAAATAACATTTGAGAAGGGCGTAAGGTATTTAAATATTTTTGTATTTTGTAATTTAAAAATTACTGTATCTCGAAGCCGTTGCGTCGTATCAAAAAGTGGTCAAAGACAAACTTGTAGGAAATTGGACGGGCTTTCTGAAAAAAATACACTGAAACAAAAATCTAAAAATCTAAAAATTAAATTTCAAGGTGATGTCACAATTTTTTTTCGTTCAATATTTTTGAGGAAATATTCTAAAATGTTACCAAAAGACTGACAAAAAATGCAGGATGGTATGTCTCTCCTAAAAAAAATAAAAAAAAATCATTTACTAAAACTATTTTTTTTAAAAGTGGTCTAAACGTCAAAATTTTTAAAAACCGGTAGTGGAAATCGATTCTCCAGACAATTTTACATAAAAGTCTTCATATTGACCATTGTCCTATTTCCAATCCTTGGGAAGATACAGCGGCTTTAAAAATAAAAATGTTGAAAAAACTGGTTTTTTGTGGTTTTTAGCAATTTCTATATGACAGACTTGGTTTTTGGTCTCGTAAATATTTTTTACCGGAAAGCTCGTCCAATTTTCCATAAGTTTGCCTTTGACAGCATTTCAATTGGATGTAAGGGCTTACAGATATAAGCTTATTTGCATTGCTAATAACTGAAAATAGAATATTTTTTTCAGTGTGGTAGAAACCAGGACAGTAAATTTGCTTACGTAAATATAAAAACGATATAAATCAAAAAGCTGTCAATGGCAAACTTATCGGAATTGGACGAGCTTTCCGGTAAAAATATTTACTAGACTGAAAAACCAAGTCTGTCATATAGAAATTGCCAAAAACCACCAAAAAACCCGTTTCAACATTTTTATTTTTAAAACCGCTGTATCTTCCCAAGGATTGGACATAGGACAATGGTCAATATGGAGACTTTTATGTAAAATTGTCTGGAAAATCGATCCCCACTACTGATTTTTAAAAATTTTGACGTTTAGACCAGTTTTCGAAAAAAAACAGTTTTAGTAAATTATTTTTGTATTTTTTTAGGAGAGACACATCATCCTGCATTTTTCGTCAGTCTTTTGGTAATATCTTAGGCTATTTCCTCAAAAAAATTGAACGAAAAAAAATCGTGACATCACATTTAAATTTAAGTTTTAGACTTAAAAATCAAAAAAATCTCATAGATGTGGCGTGTATTTTTGTTTCAGTGTATTTTTTTCAGAAAGCCCGTCCAATTTCCTACAAGTTTGTCTTTGACCACTTTTTGATACGACGCAACAGCTTCGAGATACAGAAATTTTTAAATTACTAAATACAAAAATATTTAAATACCGTCAGTGGGGGTGACATTGGGTCTGGGGGGTGAGATTGGGTCAAAATGATTTTTTACGGATTTTACCATTTCTCAGATTCTTTTCAATGAAACTGAATTCTGTTAAAAGGGTTGTGTAGGGGACATCTTAAGATGACTTCGCTGAAAAAAAATCGTTCCTAAAACATATCCTGTTATTTTGGCAGATGTCTAAAGTTGGGGTACGTTTTTGGCCAAAAATGACCTCTCGAAAAATCATTTTTCTAATATTTTTGTTAGAATTGCTCGAAAACTACCCAAGTGTTTGAAAATCTCCACTTCAAACATTGTAGCGTGTCAATACGATTCCCTCGAACAAGAAACACTGTTGCAGGACTTGTTTTTACCATATCGTTGTATTTGAGCATCATTTTAGTTTCATTTGACCCAATGACACCCCCTCTAAGGGGTGAGATTGGGTTAATTTTCAAACAATTGGCATTTAAGGTAGTGTTCATCAAAATCGACCATATTTTGGGAAAATGTTAGTAAACTATCTAAGAACAAATCTACGTTAAAAGATTTTCGATGTTATTTAAATTGTTTTTGTTATTAAGAAATTTCGAGAGGTGTTTCGTTTTTTGACCCATAGTCACCCCCACTGACGGTACCTTACGCCCTTCTCAAATGTTATTTTCGAGTACTATTGGATCCATATACACAAAAATGGCTTATATAGGCCCAGGATAACATGTCTACAAAGTTTCATAGATTTCTGAGAGGGTCGGGTACAAAAGTGAGCTGGAATTGCTTTAAACATAAATATCAAAAGCAAGTTTATATGCCACCCAGAATCCACTTCGTTACCCACAAAACCATATTTGTTGCATCAGCAAGCCACTCCTAATCCGATTAGCTCACGTAACTCTTGGAAGAATCCCTGCTTGTTGGCTTGCAAATCTACCAAACCCAGAACCCTCCTCCCCAGAAATCCAAAAAGGCAACTTACACGTAGTGACAGTACATCTCCTCGTCCGGGCACATCATGTTGGTGCGGCCGTTATCGTACGTGGCCAGCACCAGCCCCTCCAGGCCGTACCGCAGCGTCGACAAGTAGCTGAACGCCTTCATCAGCTCCGACATGTGGCTGAACATGATGAGAAAACCGCAGAACACTATCATGTAGCACGTGGTGATGGCCCCGATGAAGGTTCCGTTCTGCAAATTTCCCAACGTTTGGAGGGATAAAGATTAGCTGCTTGACGACTGGAGTTCGAACTGGGACTTACGATTTGATTGAGGAACGTCCCCAGAAAGACGCCGTATCCGTCGGCCACGACCGTGGTCATCACGAGGACCGCCATGAACATCAGGAAGCGTTCGCACTCCAGTGGCTGCTTCGTCAGCGTGAACACTATCGAGCTGTACACCATCGAGAAGAAGATCTACGAGGTGGGAAATTGACAGTTATTCTTATTAAAAGACTTTAATTCTAGATATTTGGTTACCTGAACGGGTAGTGTCGTCAACATGGCCGCCACAAAGTATGTCCTGATTTTGTACCAATTGTTGAAAGATTCTTTGCGTAGAATCTTCATTTCGGACGGAACTATAGCAAAAAGATGAAGTCAGTTAACTATTTCTGAAAATATAAGTAAAACCTTACACTTGAGCACCCCCGGCATTAGGGTGGTGTACCACAGGTACAGGATGTGCACCAGGAACGAGGCAATGTTGGAGATTGTTTTCGTTGCATTGATGCCGGAGTCGCCGAACAGCAGCCCCACCACGATGGCGCACACGACGTGGAAAAAGAGTTTCAGGTGGGTTACGGTCTGGAATTGATTGAGGAAAATGTATAGAAAAGTTCAATGATAGGATAAATTGTTTGAATTGCGTTTGGGATTGGGATGACGTGAGTTATCCATAGCAACTAAATTTTCATGAAAATTTTATTTTTTTTCTTGTATTTTTTAAATAAAATGTTTCTGGAAAAATACTTAACGTTTTAGGCATTGTAAGATGGGTATCAAATGATCAAACATTTTCATACATTTTGATCAAAAATTCTAAATCAAGACTAACATTTCAAAAGGGCGTAATATTGAGTGTTTGGCCCTTTTGAAATAATAGTCCTGATTTATTTTTTTGAAAATATTGTTTATAAATTTAGATAGTAATAATATCAATGTTTGAAAACACTTAAAACTATAACAAAACTACGTTAATAACATATTTTTCCAGTAATTTTTTAACTTATTAGTTATTTGAAAAATTAAAGAATTAAAAAAATAAAATTTCGGTCAATATGTACGAAAAAACCTGATCATTGGATACTCATATTGATTTTTTTTTTCAATAAACTGTTTTGAAAAAGATTGTAGTATTTAAAAAAATATTATTTTTTTTCTAAAATTTTTGATTCATACTATATTGCAATAACTAAAGCTTTAAGTATTTTTTCAAGAAATCTTGTATTCTTAAAATACAGGAGAAATGATTTTCATTCAGCACGATATTTTCGAACAAGTCTTGATAGAAGAGCAATTCTCTACCAAAACCGGAAATGGATTTTATTTGTGTTTTTTGATTTGGCTCAAACTTTGTGGGGGCCTTCCCTATGACCAAATAAGCTATTTTGCGTCATTGGTTGAACCAATTTGGTCTCCATACAATTTTGGCTGCTGTCCATATGGTGTAATATAAAATGTTTGGTACTTTTAAAATGTTAGTCTTGATTTAAAAATTTTCAAAGTATTTTTTTCGAAAAGATCGGAAAATTTCACGAATGTTTCTTGTATTAACATTGATAATCGGACCATTAGTTGCTGAGATATCGTCATTAGAAAATTGTGGGTTATTTTGGTGAGATTAAGAAAACTTCAATTTTCGTGTTTCTTTTTTTTTTAAAGCGGCTATATCTCAGAAACCCTAGGTCCAATCTTCAATATCTCTTAGACAATTTTATAGCAAATTTTCTGAACTTTTCTAAAAAAATATTTTTAGAAATGGTCATGGTCACTATTTTTAAAAATTGAAAAACTGCAAATATTTTGCTAAAATCAAACTTTCGGTGGCTATATCTTGAAAACGGAGCCCTTTATCAAAAAATCTGTGAAGTACTTTTCGATTGCAAATTCAATTGCAATTGCATGAAACTTTGATTTTTTCCAAAAATCACTATTTTTTCAAAAATTCATAACTCGGTGGCAGATTTTTTGACCATGTTTCTCTATGGCTCAAAAGTTGGGGATTTTTGTCCCCTAAAACATATAAAAAAATCTAGAAAATCAAAAAATACGTATTTGGAGAAATTGAGTTTTAGTGAAAAAAATTGATAAAAAAAATCTGCAAAAAAAAATTTCCGTGTACCTATTTTTTTCTCAAAAGTCCTCAACAATACCTACAACTTTGCTGAAGACACCAAATTCGCAATTCGCAATTCGCAATTCGCAATTTTCAGGCCATATAAGTTTCAGGCTAGTTAAAAAATACAGAAATTAAAAAGACCGATTTCGTACAGAATTGCTCATTTATGCAACCCCTTAACCAATATTTTCAAGAACGATCCAATTGATTGATCAAAATTCCAATTAATTACGTCAACACAAAATGCCATCCCACCCAAAATACGTACCCAATCCCGGTACAGCTGCACGTTGCACCGCTTCATCAGGATCAACAGTTTGGTGAATTCGGACGGCCTTCGCATCGGTGTCCGGTGTTTGCTGACTCCTCCATCGGCAGTGCACTTTGCAGGCATGTCCAGGCTAAGGTTGCTGCCGCCGCCGTAGACCGGTGGCAGGACTGCCACCTTCTCGTCGCCGTTGTGATTCCGGTCGTACGCCAAATAGTGGGGTGGTAACACTGCCACCGGCGCGAGCAACGTTTCCGGCTTCCGCCAGTGGCAATCAATGGCCGCTTTCGAGAGGGCGTTCGTGAAATTGCCGTACTCCTTGTTGGCCACCTCCAGGACTACGGGGTGAGAATTTGGAAATTAGTTAGACTTAACTTACAACTTAGTTTGTTACAATTCATGGAAACATTTTTCAAATTAGGCTAAATACTCACGATAATCGGCCGCGTTGTGATACTGGGGACACTGCAGCCCGACCGAGTGCAGATAGGGGACGGTGTTGAGGGACGAGCCCTGGTACACGCAATGGCCATCGGCGAGCGCGTACACCAGGTCAAACATCTCGAACACGGTCGCGGACGGCTGATGGATGGTGCAGACGATGGTGCGACCTTCCCGGGCTAGCCGCTGGAGCAGCTTGATGGTGTACAGCGAGGACGAGCTGTCCAGACCACTGCGCGTTGGAACGAAGAGGCCACGTTAAAAATCAGCCAGACCCCGGAGCAGGACATGCAATCAAATGGAAATGGTGGTTTTATTGGAAATTGCACGAATGAATTTGACGGTTGTGACTACTTTGGATTCGGGACATTTGATAATGAATGAAGCTATTTTACAACTTTTGCTTGTTAAAGCATAATTTTTCATTTTTTTTAAAGTATAGCATTACACAAACGAAATTATAAATATTGGAATATTTGACCAAAATTGAACGAAGCTAAAATAAACTAGTATAACAAATAAATGATAAACTAATTGACCAAATCTAAAAAAACGTTACTTAATCCACCTTTAGGTGGTTGGTGCCTTCCTCACATTCATAAAGTAAAGACACTACACATCCTCAAAAAAGTGTATAAATAACACTTATTTTTTTATCAAATTATCGTGTATCAAAAACACTAAAGTACTTATAACTTTTGAGAGGATTATCAGATCTGCAATCTTTTGGGCTTGTTGGAAAGGTCTTTTGATTACCTATCCAACGATGGGTCGCATGATAGACCGGACCGGACAACTTTTTCATCAAAATATATGAGATCCGGCTTCAAAAAAGTCTATAAATAACACTTAAGTGCTCATAACTTTTGATGGGGTTGTCAGATTTTCAATATTTTCAACGCGTTGGAAAGGTCTTTCAAATACCTTTCTAATAATATATAGCATGATGGGTTTCCTACAAAAACCACCCTTTTTACAATCTTCCGAAGTTAAGCTAAAATCGTTTTTTTAGCATAACTTTTGAAGTACTTTTCTAAACTTCATAATATTAACTAGGGTCTTGTGGGACCCCAAGAGGGATCGAATGAGACCAAAACGATCCAAATCGGTTCAGCCAGTCCGGAGATAATCGAGTGCATATTTTTCGGTGCACGGACTCACATCCAGACACACGCACAGACATTTGTTCAGAATTTGGTTCTGAGTCGATAGGTATACGTGAAGGTGGGTCTACGAGTTCATTTTTCGAGTGATTTTAAAGCCTTTTCTCATTGAGGTGAGGAAGGCAAAACCACTGGGAATGACAATCATCAATCTGTCATCAATCTGGTAATTAAAACGTATCACAATTACCTTAATAAAGTATCGGGTTAAATCAATTTGTCATGAGAAATATTTCATTATAAGGCTAGTAAAAATTTAATTAAAAGTTGTTGTCCCTTTGCTCTGGTGGGGGCAAAAAAAAACAAAGCAAATCTAAATTTCTAATTTCTAGCCCAACTTAAAACATGTTGAAGCAGAAAGTATCACAAAATGATATATTGTTACAGGTATGCTACTGTCGATAGCTTGCAAAATTTCAATGAATTAATTATTTTTTCTTAAAATTATATCTCTTTCTACGATCACCAGTTCCAAAAATTAAAAATTGGCAAAAAGTCTGTCTGTTTGATTAAAAATGCAAAAATAATCATCACAAAATCTATTTTGAAAAGTTTCAATGGTACAAGTTTATGCAATACTTTTTTATATCCAGCAATAATTATTTATATTGCCCTCTAATTTTTTTTATGTATGGCCTAAAAGAAAAAAAAACATAACAATTTTGATAATGATTATTTTAGATCCCAAATAAATCAATTTTGTTCTTAAACCATGCAAAATGTGTTCAAATTTCCCTGTAAATCATAGTTAAGAGTCCTTCCAATACTGCTTATTAATCTAAAAAATCGTAATTTTTCATTGACAACATGTTAAAGTTGGAAAAGTGATTTTTTTTTAAATTTTTCATTAGGCCAATATCATAACTACTTTCTGAACATTTTGACTTTTTAACAATCAGTTTGTGTCTCTTTAGTGCCAAGATGCAGCCAGTTTAGTAAAAAAATAATGGTGAATTTTCTAAATTACCTATGAAAACTAAATTTCATCACTTACACCACTTTTCAGCAACTGCCATCACTGTATATGTTTCCAAACATTTTGTATTGCGTTATAACAGTAATTTACAAGTGAAATCAATAGTTTTCATTGATAACACTATGTGACGTAAGAGCCATGACGAAGAATTGTTTTTAAAATTAACCGCCTTTAAATCAACTTTTTTTCAGGATTTTGATGAAAATCGCTTTTTAATGAAAAATGGTACTTACATCACATAGTCTTATCATTTAACACTATTGATTTTGCTTGAAAATTGCTGTTATAAAACAACACAAAGGGTTTGGAAACAAAAAAATAGCTGAATAGAAATAGCTGAAACAGTGGTGTAAGTGATAAAATTGACTTTTCATAGGGAATTTTGAAAATTTGCCACTTTTATTTTACTAAAATGGCTGTATCTTGGCATTGAAGTGACAAAAACTAATAGTGAAAATAAAAAAAAAATGTTCTGAATGAAGTTTTTGATGGAATTTTTAGAGAAATTCGTATAAATTTTAGGTAAAACATTTCATTTTTTTTTTTCACTAAGCATAACATAACATGTTGCCAATGAAAAATGACGACTTCCTGGACCGCAGAACATTATTGGTACACAGCAAATTCTGATGTTCGTTTTCAGTTAATATTTACTGAAACTGCACTACTGAAATCTTCAGTTAGTTTTTCGCTGAACATCAGTTAAAATTCGTATGGAGCTGTCAAAGTTTGCTGAAATTTCAGCAAGATTTCATTTACTGAAAATTTCAGTAATGCAGATTTCAGGAAATTTAACTGAATTCAGTAATAAGAAATTGGTATGTAGGACTCTTAACTGTGATGTAAAAAAAAAAAAAAAAAAAGTGAAATACAGGGCAATGAAAACATTGTTCATGAGGCAAAAACCTAACGAAATCAGGGTAAGCTCGAAGGTTTCTGCCAAATCGATTTTTTTTAAACACACTTATCAACAGCAATAATTTGCTGATTGGAAGAAGTTAAACAAAGCACTAAATCAATCATAACATTCCATCCTTTCACGAATTATTAGTTTTAAATATTAAAATTGAGATAGAGACTTTAACAAAATTTAGAAGCCTTATGCATCTGCGTACATACAGGTTTTGCTGTAATTACAATTTGAAGCAGTTGTAAATTATGCAAAACAATATTAATTTATTTAAAATAATTTACATATTAAAAAAAATTATAAATTGGGTTAAATAACATCAAATAATATAAAAATATCATATTTGTCATTATTTTGCCATATCATATTTTTTGGCAAAGTTTTTTTTAACATAAATATTTGCGCTGAAAATTTGAATTCAACATTGCTGATGGTTTTTGATAGCTCAGTTTTAATTGCCAATTCGCTCTTAAAGTGGGCAAAATCATTTTATTTTATTTTTGTTTTTTTTTTGTAAATCAAATCACAATTAGTTGATTTTTACTCAAGTTCAAAAATTAATATTAAGGTGTTAAAGTATAAATATTTTCAATAAAAATATTAAAAAGTGTTCTTTCTGATCTATAACTTATTTTTCAGTTTCACAATGAAATTTGTTCAATTGAAATGTAAAAAAAAACAAATGCTTCAAACAAATTAAAAACCTTTTTTTAAATGTTCTCAGTAAATCAAATGTGCGATCAGCCCGGTGAATGATTTCAGATTCGAATACATTCTCATCTAAAAAATACAGTTTGGAAGTATTTTTACACCTTTTTAAAAAACAAATTCGTTATTCCAAGTTCGTGTATTGATTTCATATTTTTCCATTTGCAATAATAAATCAATAACCCAAAAAAGGGAGCATGAAAAATCTTTAACATTTTCAAAGGTTGTTTTGTATTTTTTTATATCTCGTTCCTTTTGTAAATCACTTCGCAATTTGAACTAATCCGCTTTTGAAAAGTAGTTTAAATCTCAGTTTAGGGAAACAACTATATAGATTAGATTAGAATTAATATATAATATAAAAAAAATGAAATAACAAGGCATAGTCTCATCATTTGAATGAAAAAAGTGTTATTAATGCATTTTACACTATTTAAGTTGTTTTGCAATCAATAGTTTTCAAAAATGCTAAATTTGATTCTTAACGCAAGGGAATGCCTTTCAAATTGATTTGCGCTGAATGCACTTCAATTTCCATTGATAGTTTGAAGTTTTTCGAAAAAAAATATAATTCTGCCCCTGATTATCTGGGCCAACTTTGAAGGGGGGTGACAAAAACTTTAAATAAAATTTGACCCAGCCTTAACATTAAATACAAAACGTAAGTTCAATCGGTTTTGATCAATTTACTGCATAGCATAGCAAGTTAATCGCTAGAACGGACAAACGCTTGCATGCCATAAAATCAACAATTTTTGTATCGCTTTCAAAAGCATTTCATCACGAACAGCAAGTATGCGAAACGCTTAGAGAAACTCTCACACGACGAACCGCTCGATTACCTGTTGCCATAAAGTGCCACAAGTTTCTCTCTGCCGCACGTGGCTTTATAACTGAGTTTATTTAATGGTTTATTTCAACTAGTTTCTTCGAATCGAATGTTTAAGTTGAATTTTCTCTTAATGTTAAACTATTTTTTTTTCTAAATATTCATTGAGTATGCAAATAAGCCCAATCCTCAGCGAATAAGAAGGGAAAAAAACCAATCACCAGAATCAACTGCAAAGTAAAGCCGGTAGTACTCACGTGGTGGGTTCGTCCAGGAAGAGCACCGGCGGATTATCGATAAGCTCGAGGGCGATTGATAGACGTTTCTTCTGGCCCCCGGACAGGTTCCCGCAGCGCGTCAGTTTGGTAAACTTGAGATGCAAAGTGTCCAGGATGTTGTCAATCTGGGGGAGGCGTTGGCGTTGAAAGAGGAAGGGAGAAACCATGAAGTGGGGTTGAAGCATCAATCTGGGTTGTTTGGGAGGGGGATGGAGTGACCAGCGACTGACAGGGGTAATTGATGGGTGGACAGTGGCGTGCTAGAATAATGTTCTTGTTCTCACGTGGTCAAACCATAAAAACTGCGATTTTAACAAATAATAATAACTTTTTTTTTGGGATTTTTTTATCGGGTTTCGGTACCATTACTTCACCCAGAAGGACGCCACTGTTCCAGCCACTCTCAAGCGGAAATCGCTTAAACCCAATGTCCGGTCTGGTTCTTCCTTCAGCACCTCTACTCTCTTCAGCACCTTCTGCTGCAGTCCTCACTCACCAGCCTCTGCTTGTCCTCCTGCTCGAGACATCGTGACGATATTTTCAAATCACACGCCATCATCATTATCTCCTGGACGGTGAAGAACGGATGCAGATTATCCTCCTGCAGGATATAGCTGCACAATTTATTGCCCCCGACGTTCCGGCCAATGTTGAGCGATCCTTTGACGCCACTCGTCCTAGCAGAAGGAAAGAACGGGAAAAATGCGGTGGAAAATTCAATTTAGACTTACACTTGTTCGTCAGAATGAAAGGGATCCATTGGCGGATAGGCTCAAATCGTCTTACGTGTATCCGGTGAGGATGTTCAGCAGCGAGGATTTTCCGGCTCCCGAGGGTCCCATTATCGCCGTCAGCTCGCCCGAGTTGAACTTTCCCGACACGCCATTCAGGACGGTTTTCTTGTCTGGGAAGAGAAGACAAACAAGAAAGAAATGAAGATCCGTTCGACAAATCCCAATCGAGTCTGATTGATTTATCGACTTTAGTTTTTTTTCGTGTTTCGCCACAATGCATTCAATTTCGTCTACAAGCACAAGCTCTTTAAAGCTATTCTGAAAAAAATAGGATTCGATTCTATCCAATATTTTTTCCTTTTTATGGAGTTTTGTAAAATCTTTGTTCGGTTTAGATTATCAATACAACAAATTTCCTCATCACGATGATAATTCACAAAGCAAATCCATTCATTCAAACAACACCACCCACACACACGATCCCAATCCGACTAAAGTGACACGCAACTGTCATTCAAATTAGGCGCCTTGTGGCGTGTGGCACTTTCACTTGACTCAAGTCACGTACGTCAAGTGACGACCACTTGCTAAACGGCGCGGGTGATAATAACACCGGCTAAACGGCTTAGAACAAAGCAAAGCGCGTTCGCGATAATGGCTCGTCACTTACACGCCCACGTCGTCGTCGTCGTCGCACGAGAATTTGCATTCAATTTGAATAATTGATGTGTGACGAAATTATTTCAACAGCTGGCAACTACTATGGTGTGAAAATTTCACACTTTTTGGCTTTGAACATGTTTTTTACTTTATCATAATACGTGATATTTTGTAACGAAGTAAATAAAGCCAAGCATTGTTCCTGTTTGGAAAACAATTTATAAATTGAACTTATTTAAAAAATATGTTATGAACAAATATATTAATTTTTAATTATCTTATGGAAATTATTTGTCTATTGTATATCAAACAAATAACAACTATTGTTAGGCTTCATCCATAAAGTACGTCACGCTAAAATCAGCCTAAATTTACCCCCCTCCCCCCCTTTGTCACGCTTTTCCTATACATATAACATGCAATGTCTCACTTGCTCAGAAACCCCCCCCCCCCACTCCCTCCCCCCTAGAGCGTGACATATTTTATGGATGACGCCTTTACCATAAACTTCCCAATTTAAAATCAAGATTTGCTGGGATTTCTTCAATTAAATGATTTAGGCAAATAGCCGATACTGAAAAAAAAACAATTACCTAAAAATCAGTCCGAAAAATCAAGGGTAAAAAAAAAACGTTTTTTTAAATCTCAATTTTTATGGAAATAGAAGTCTACTCAACTGAATTCAATTTGGAATGCATATTCCTGGGGCCTCAATTTTAATCAGAGTCGAGAGACATAAGTAAGTCACCATTTGTAATGGATAAAATAATTATAAAAATCGCTGTAACTAAAGAAGCTATTGCACTACGTCAAACAAACAAACAAACTCGCACTTTTTGACAGTTTGCCAGTTTGCCTGCTTTGTTTGTTTGCCTGTATTTGTTTGTACAAACGTCAGCCTGCATACATTTTGCCTTGTTTGCGAGTTTGCCGCAAACAAGTTTGCGAGTTTTGCAAACTGTCAAACACGAAAAATTGCGAGATTGTTTGCGGTAGTGTAATAGCTGTTTAAGACGAAATCAGTTTTGTTTAGAATATAATGAACTATTATTGGAATTTTCAAAAGTTAGAGTGTGGAGCAGAAGTGCGTACGTCATTCTGATAGTAATTTATAACAAAGAAAATCTCATAATTCAGGGTTTTGACATGTTTTAGGGTTAACTTTATGTGTTGACAAAAATAAAGTAAAAAAAAATAAATTTCGATAATCTTTGCGCCGGGGGGGGGGGGGGGGGAGTATGGCGATTGTCCACTATCCATACAAAAAAAAAATTTTTGTATGGACAATTGTCCACGAGGGGGAGGGGGGTAACAGATTCCCAAAAAAGTGTCCACGTGGTTTATGGATGGTCCCATTGATAATCGTCACATTTGCACACCAGACGATCAGCTGAATTTTCAAATGTTTTGCTTGGCTCTTAGTCGTTTTATTAACATTCCAACGCCCAAGGCTCCAAAAAAGTTGGAATGGTAACTTCAACTCGCTGGTTCTCGGGCCTAACTCAACCAATCAAGATGATTCTTCTTTCCAGTGATTTGTTAGGATGTCTAGATCATTCTAGAACTTTGCAGAACTTAATTTGATCAAATCTGTAATTTTTGCGATCAAAAACATCGTTCTAACTTTTTTTTTCGCGTGTAAAAAAAAAATCGCTGAAAATTCCGCGGATGCAGTCGCTTTAAAAAAGGTGGAACGATGTTTTCGGTCGCAGAAATTACAGATTTGTTCAAATTAAGTTCTGCAAAGTTTTAGAAACATCTAGACATCCTAACAAATCACTGGAAACAAGAATCGTCTTGATTGGTTGAGTTATGCCCGAGAACCAGCAAGTTGAAGTTACCGTTCCACCTTTTTTGGGAGGCTTGGGCGTCCGTGTAAGTTGGACATACATTGGGCGTTCCAGTGTTAAACTTAGATATTTGTGTAGAATTAAATTGAATTCGAGAATATTAATTTTCAGGTTGAATTTGGATTGCAGAATCATAAAAATAACTTTAATAAGTTTGAAATCTTAGAATATATTTTGCAGAGACGAGTTGGACTGTAGCTGTAAGCCAGAATAGTCTTTAGTTTATACATAAGCTATAAGAGTTTTGCCTAAAAATAAATACTACTTGAAACAATTGTGGTTTGAAACAATGCTAGCCAGGTACTTCACCACAAAGTTCCTTGAGCCGTTTCCGTTGCGGTCGATCACCGACTTTGTGGCAACGCCGCCGTGTGGCTTGAACCGGTTATGCAACCTGTCTAGTCGTCACCGTGATGTGATGCTCAACCAGTAATTGCTGTCTAATACCACCTGTACAAATCATCCCCACAGTACAGAATTGTCCGCGTCTATCAGTCCAATGAATCTTGAAACTAGAAGCTTACGCAACCTGCATGTAATATAGAGGAATGTTTTATCTATTCGGGACCGGCTATTGTAAGGTAGAATTTCGCGCTGCTAAGTAGAACATGCAAGGGGATAATATTATTATTCATTTTATACCTTATAAAAATTTCATCATTTCAGATAATCTGACAGCTGGTTGAAAGGTTCACTCTTCGTGTGGCATCTAGAATCTAGATTACACTTTAATTTGATTTGATTCAATTTGGTGCATTTAAAGAATATAAATTCAATGCTATATATTTCTACTTTTCTACTTGTCAGAAGCCAGAAGATCGCCACTAGTACTATGACTAATTATCCATATGAATATTGAAACAGATCCACGTGTTTGGTGTACGTGCGGGAAGTGGCAACCTCATCTCGACGCTCATCATCCTGGACAGGTTTTTGCAACTTTGCATAGAAACCTCAACCCCATGCGCCACCGGGAATAATTACGAAATGATAAATGTGAGCACTTTTTTTTGTACACATTTCCTTATTTATTATTTACACCCCTCAACTGTTAAATTAAGTACCTATTTAGTGATGGAATGCTGTCGCACCAAATGAGCTCTAAATAGACTTTAGTGCCGAACCCTAGAACTACCCAGGCACCACAAAGATTTATCACTTTCGATCTGTTTTAAATTTTACGTAAAACAGGTGAGCGCTGAATTGCAGGTTCTTGCAATATAAAGCGTGGAAAGGTACCGCAACCGGTTGTATTAGAATAATCGAGCCCGATAAACGGCTGCACTTTCAAGGGCACAATTCTGCCCCATTGACTATCAATACCGTTATCGGTGAACATAGTTGCTATTAACAAAGGTCATCTGGCACGTTAATACGCCTACGCTAATGCAGGGCAATGAATTGCTTTCATTATGATAGAATTGGCCTAACGAGTTTAGAAGGTTAATTAAATTCAAGTGTTGATATATTGATCTAGATACATCATACAAGTTTTCGAATAATTTTATTAAAAGTTTATTCGTTTCATCTTTTTTAAGGGGTTACATACATGTATAAAATCACATAATTTCATATTACAGATAATTTATTAAATTCACTTAAAAGATGATTTTCAATCACTCCTGAAAGTTTCATCAAGATATTTCATGATTTAACTGAGTTAGAAACGATTTAAGCTCAGAATTTTGCCATGCGCAAAGCGAACTGTCTAACATTCTGAGCATTTTTCTCTGAACACCAAGTTGATTTACGGGTGCCACGTTATCTCAAGATGGGACGGACCAAATTGGCTGAAATTTTGGGTGAAGGCTCCCAAGACATATCCCGTGTGCATGACGAAGCCCGATTTTGAAATTTTGAATTTTAAAAAAATACAAAAATCAAAAAATGGCGATTTTTTAGATGAAAAGCAGAAAAATATTTTTATCTTTTTTTTAAATAAACTGTTTTGAAAATCGGCCTTCGTCATGCACACGAGACTGGTTTAACGAGTTTTCACCAAAATTTTGAGCCGATTTGGTCGAAGCAGTCTTGAGATATCGTGGCACCCGTTTTTTGAAACTGATAACTTCAAATAGCTGTATCTCGGCAATGATACAACCAAATGTCTTCAAATTTGTTTTGTTGATGAATGAAAATGTATATTTTAATACCCTGAAAACAAATTTTGAAAAAAAAATAAGTGGGTGCTCAAACCAACCTCTACCATTTTTGCCGATTTACATGTATGTAACCTCTTAATTCATTTAATTACAATATAATAGGGAATCGGTTGTACCCGACCCTCTCCGATATCAATGAAACTCTGTAGACATGTTATTCTACGCTTGTATAAGCCATTTTTGTGTACAGTATGTAAAAAAAGTATTTACACCCCTTGGACACTATGCACATTTTGTGATGAAACATGTAAACATTTTAAAGTTTGACAGGAACCTCGTACTACGTTTTGTTCAGAAACTAATGCCGAACATTTTGCTACTAAAAGCTCATGAAAAGATGATTTCTATAAAAAGTTATAAAACAAATACTAATACAGAAATAAAAAAAAGGTGCAAAAAAAGTTTGTACACCTTTTGAAAAACTAACATAAATAATGTTATTTGTTCACAAATCACCATAAATCCAGTCTCCCAACTCCAAAAAGGTATCCTTGACTGATTAAAAAAATAATTTGGATTGAATATAAAGTTAACTAACTACTTTGTATAAAAGTATATAAAATTCTGGAAATTCTATATAAACTTATCTAAACTTAATTTTGCAAACTTTCAATTTAACTATTTGTCAATATATTACCAAAGAATTGCTAAATACACATTTTGGAGTGGGTATAACACCGTTTGGGGGTCTTTGTATCGATAGAATAGATTTTTCGTTGGAATTTCGTACTAACCCGGAATTACGTCGTCGGGAAATCCGCCGGCATCCGAACCGGTCCACGATTCACAAGTCAACCTATATGGCATCGGAAAGGGCATAAAATTTCCGATCTTTTGATACCCATACATCTAGGTTTTCTTTAAAACCCACGTTTTTAAATACCTAGGTACTAGCGTTGTCATAGTTTCGTTTGAGTAACCTGTCAAAAATGTATGGAATTTTGTAATTTTTGATCTCGTGGATCAAACTTACTTTTTGCTCAAGTAGATCTCTTAAGCACTTTTGAAATGTAAACTATTTTTAATTGTTTTAATTTTAAATATTATTATTCGAAAGATTGAAAATTAACACACAGATTAATTTTCGATATTGACATTGACAATCAAATCATAGATATGTCAGAACAAAGATTAAGGCTAACTAGAAAACACTTGGTCTCTTAAATTCTTTGCATTTATAAGTAAAAGTTTCAAAGCCAAACAAACCCGGAAGATTTTCTCGGCTATTTGATAAAATATGTTTGGAAATTGACAGCCATTTCTGCACACAATTAAAATACAAAGTCAGGTTTTTTTCATTAAAGCATACCTCCGTGGTAAAAATCGTCCAAACTTTTCTCTGGCTTTAAACTTTTTTTTTTGTTGTGAATTGTCTGTATTATAAACTACAACGCTCGATTCGACCCGAAAATTCCTTCCTGAGTTTCAAATTTTCGTGTAATAATAATTATACAAGATAATACAAATCAGCTTCTAAAACTGTATGGAAACTTGTATGGTTGAATCAATGATGCAAAATGCTTTCATTGGTAAAGTTATGGGAAAACCCTCAAAAAAGAATAAATCAAATGAATAAAACAAAAGAAATCTAATTAATTTTCAAAATAAAAAAAATAATTCATTTACGCTTTTTATCCAAAGTTAAATGGCTTGCACAAAGCCAGGTGTCTGACAAATAAAAGAAGAGTGTTCAAGTAGTTGAACGTGTCACGGTCACATGTAAATTGAATGATTTCTGTAGAATTTCTAAAATGTTTTCACCAAGGTTACAACACTCGCAAGCAAAATGACAAAACGATACGAGACCTGTCCGGTCAATCCGCGGATATTCCAAAGCATTTCGTCGTTTGATGCCTCAGAATGTATTCAAACGCTGATGGCAACTGAGCACAGTCATTTGGTGGATCTATTGAAAAACTTTATAATCAGATGTATCGATGCATAACTCTAGATTTTTAATCTAAACTTCGTACGATTTTTTCATTGTTCTTTAATTGTTTAGATTGAGCCAAATTGCAAGGCAAACCTATTCGCATGTTTTCTTCCTTTTCTTAGATTGAATCTAATTTTGTTGACAAATCAACAGGATAATTTTTTTACAAAAATGTAGAGTTGTGAAATGTGACCACATAGCACCATGGCAACGAGTTAAGCTCTGTGTGTGGCGGTGTGGGTGCCATAAAAAATGTCTCGTTTACGTTGAGGATATGTTGAAACAACCACGTGGTGCGGCTGTCATCGCGGCATGCTTCTAAGCGCAGCAACCATTGGAAACCCGGTCCGATTTCTCGGCAGCAGCCAAACTGGCCGTTGACGTTCACTTTGAAAGATGGAAATTGTGGTTTGGAAAGATTTGCGAGCTGGTGGAACCAAAACGTACCGATTGAAAAACCATTAAGAACCATGATAAATTCATAGAAAACTCGTGTCTTTGCCAAAAGCTGAAATGGAAACCCGTGCACGACATGTTCTTTTCGGCGCGAGCACATCAGCTGTGGTAGTGGCGGCGAACGGAACGGTGGCATTGGCTTCGTGACCTGCTTGCAGAGTTTCCAACTGCGATGGTGTTGCAATGGTTACTCGTTGGCCGTTCCAGTGACCAGGCGCAGGTCTGTCACGTGTATGTCCACAACACTATTAGCAACACCTGGACATGAATTTGGCTGTGAAAAACTTTTCGTACGAATGGTGCAATGTCTAGCTGGTTTTCGATGAATTTTTAAATAGTGAAACTGTTCATTTATTTTCTACACTTTTTCTCTTTCCAACAGATATCCACAGACAAGAAATCTATATAATTTAGTGTGATGCAATTAAATTGCCATCACTATTATGAATCACCCTGAGCAAGGTCCAAGAAGTTCTAGGATGCATCTTTCCAGTGCCGATAGCCCCGGCTCGTCTCCTCAATCAACGGCACACGTTTATGCAAGTGCAACAGTTCACGTTCACGAGTAGGTGCTAGAATGCTGCATAAATTTTATTGTGCCAAAGTGGTACTTTACCCGACGCCTCGTGGATTAGCATCCCACTTCCAGAGGAGAGCATATCCTTCCGTAATCAACCATGGCCTGGCCGCTCTCTATACGTTCCTGAGAAGTGCACCGGCAGGGAAAATTCTGCAACCGGATAAGTTCCAGCTCGCAGCAGCTATAGTAACGTGTCTTGTTTCAACACACTCGAGCAAAAACACTTCAGTACTGCCGACGAATCAGCTCTACATCAGCTCTATGAGGGCGGGTGTCAGTGTGAAACTAGTCGGCGGCATCCTAGTGCAGTGGCTAAAGTGTTTGACCAGGGTTGAAGGATGCTCCAACTTGATCAACTCGAGTGCTCAATTAGATGCTAATCGTCCGAAAGGCAGTGGAATCAGCGCAAACAAATTTTTGAGTAGACAATTCATGAATACTAATTTTCTCTCACTTGTAATGATCCTTATTTCCTTTGGACATTAATTTTATTGAAGATATCATCTCATCAAATTCAGAACTCAATGATGTTTTCAAATTACAATTTCTGTTGTTATTTATTGAAAACGATAACCTGTTAGTAACCAAGCAACAAACTTAATGAACATCAGTCCAATTAAAGCAAAACAATGTAAATAGGCCAATGTGGATTTGTAAACAAGCAGGCTGTCCTGCTCATATCAAATGTAAAAATCCACTGACATGAGCAGGACAGCCTGCTTGTTTACATACACACATTGTTTTGCTTGAATTAACCATTCTACTACCGTTTTTAGTCAGACAGTTCGTTGTAAGAACTGTTTTGTAACATGATTGCTAATAATTTGTCAGGTTAAAGAAACTAAAAAACGAAGTTGACTTTATAGCTGTCGGCCCCTATTGCTAGTCCCAACCACTAGAGTCTTCCTTTTATTTACAAGGACTTCGCCGCCCTGGGCTCCTAAGTGTATGAAAGTATGGCACAGAGCGACGACGCCGAATACCCATATTTGCACAAAGAATTTTAGAGCGCACGCCGCGGGATTCGAACCGGCGACCTCTGGAGGGTGAGTCCAGTGCGCGGTCCGATTGATCCACATGGGCAGACTTAAAGAAAGGTTTAAAGAAGATTTTGGTTTATTTACGTAGGTTTTTTAAGGGATGACTCTTGAGCTTGATTACAGTCATCTCACAAATTTTGAGTAGTTTCACTAGTATGAATAGTAAGATTAGTAGAAAAGCTCTCTTGTAAACAAATTATCACAAAACAGTACGGCGTCATCCATAAAGTACGTACGCTACGGGGGGGGGGGTCTAGCAAAATGTGACATACTTTTGACGCGAGGGGAGTTCAACATTGCGTGACAAAGTGTGACATAGGGGGGAGGGGGGTGACATACTTTATGGATGACGCCTACCAAGTTTATGAGTGTTCCAAATTTGTGAGAAGACATTGATCAAAAGTTAAAATTATTTTGTTAAAGTTAGACAAATACTACAGTAGACTCTCTGGTTGTCAATATACAAGGGATCGTCGAGGAAGAGAATCATCAGTTTACAGAAAGGTGCAAAATGAAGACTCGATTGAAAATATGTTTTTCTTGATACCCAGCTATGGGAGAGAATCATGGCAACGTCCATCAAACAAAAACAAACTAATGTCAAACGCCCTTCAAAGCTTCGTTTCGCCAAGAAAAATGTCTATGCAAGCCATGAGAAAGTGAAATTATTGACAACCGGAAGAGATTTTTAAAGCAAACAGAATCCAAGGGACCGTCGAGGAAGAGATCCTTCAAGCAAGAGAAAATATCGAGGAATAAGACAATCGAAGTATGCAGATTGAAGGGACTGAAGAATTCATCAGTACATGGAGCAATATTGATATCGAGAAGATCGACAGCCAGAGAGTCGACTGTATTAAGATTTTTTGTATCTCGTCCCGTGTCGAGGTCAATGAATGGATTAGAAAATAATGTTAAAATTCACAACCAGCTATGCCAAATATATATATATACAAAAAACTGTATACCGTAATCTGGGGCTAATCGGGACTACAATTTGAATAGAGACAGCAGTGTTAAGAGCACTTAAAGCTTTTATTTATTTTTTTTTTTTATTTTTAAATGAATGTACACATTTTGTTGGTCTGAGTCTGTTCTAACCGAAACCAACCAGAAAAATCAAAATATTGTACTCCAACATGGTCAAAACTGTTGTCCCAATTTGCCCCATGTGTCCCGATTAGAGGGTGACGAGCGGGAATTCCCTGGAAAATTTTTCCGGGAAATTGACCATTTTTGAACCTCTTGATTCCCGGGAAATTTGCTCGAATCTCCCGGGAAATTTCAAAATGTGTAAATTATAACTTGTCAAAAATTCCAATAACTATAATAAGGAGAAGCAAAAAAAAGTGTGGACCCCAAAATTTACCTTAAAATATATTTAGCAGTTACACCCTTTGAGATTAAATCAAATGTTTATTTTCATTTTTTTTTTTTTAATTATTTCTAAGAGAGAAATGCTTTTCCAAGTTAAGTTAAAATTCCATATCTTCTCTCGAGCATAGGCATCCTTGTAATCTAGTTTTTTGTGAACATCTGGGTTTTTCTGAAAACTGTAAATATTTCTTCAATGAATATTTACAGTTGACCTCAAAAATTAAAAAAAAAATAAACAGTTTAATTTATTGTTTTGAGTCGTTGTTGCATAATTACCGATACTGGGAAGTTATATATCAGCAATATAAGTTATTTTTTTTACAAAAATCTAACAACAAGTTTGTGCAACTTTTGAAAAATCACTCAGTGCGAATTAAGATTCGTAAATATTTTAAACTTCAATTTTGAGTCTTTAAAAGCTCAAGAAACGATTTTGTATTTCCAGATTCAGAAAAAAATCAAATGGTTTTATATAGTCCCTCAAAATGAATAATGAGGCTACATAAATAACCATTCCACAGCATTAGTATGAATAAATTGTATCTGAATTCATTGAAAAGAAACATTTTTTTTTACTTTTCATTTTAAATTTTTGGCACTAACTCCCGGGTCCCGGGAATTCCCGGGATATGGCCAAATTCAACTCTCGATTCCCGGGAAATTGAAAATCTCGAGAATCGCCACCCTCTAGTCCCGATTCACCCCAGTTTACGATAATACAGATTTTTTGATCAAAAAAATTACAAATATCTGTGTGTACAGATTTAATTAAAAATATTTAAAGTTAAAAATAATTAACAATTTAGTCATTGAATTATGCTTAAATATGATTAAAAAAATCATAAATCTGCTGTTTCTTAGCAAATTTGTTTTTTATAACGTGCTACTTGGAACTTATATACACCTTATCTTATAGTTTACATACATTTTATCGAAATTTAATAATCTTAAATAGTTAAACAAACTTTTAATGGTATTTTTTTTAATGAGACATTAAATATCCTTTACTGTAGAACAATTTGATGTAATCAATTCACTTTGCAAACATGTTGGTGAAAATTGGTGAGAAACAAAAGCTTGAGACAAATTTTACCATTTAAATAAAATATCAAAAATAAATTGAAATCCTACCAATGTGCTCCAAACATCATCTTTCTCTGCAACTTAGTCCTGCGGCAGGACTGCTGCCCGAGCAGCTGGAAATAACAGGAACGCTCAAGTTCTGACGTTATCAGAAAATCAGGAATTGCTTGCAAAATTACTCAAACTGATTGCTCGAAGTATGATAGGGAGTCGAAAACTCATCAAAAACAACGCCAAGGCTAAGTGCCATAGCCAGGGATGTAGCAACCAGACTAAAATTTTCAAATGATGTTTTTATCTGGACTACTATTTTTACTGATGAGCAACTCTCTATGAAATCGGTATTTTTTTATTAATTTTAATTTTTGTATTTTTTTAATCAGGCTGAAACTTTTTTGGTGCCTTCAATATGCCCAAAGAAGCCATTTTGCATCATTAGTTTGTGCATATAATTTTCCATACAAATTTGACAGCTGTCCATACAAAAATGATTTATGAAAATCCAAAAATCTGTATCTTTTGAAGGAATTTTTTGATCGATTTGGAGTCTTCGGCAAAGTTGTACGTATGGATAAGGACTACACTGAAAAAAATTAAACACGGTAAAAAAAATGATGATTTTTAATTTCACTTTTTGTCACTAAAACTTGATTTGCAAAAAACACTATTTTTATTTGTTTTATTTTCTGATATCAAATGCCAACTTTTCAGAAATTTCCAGAATGTACAAAAAATCTTTGACCGAGTTATGAATTTTCGAATTAAACTATTTTTTTTAGAAAATCGAAATATTGTTCGCAAAAAATTTTCAACTTCATTTTTCGATGTAAAATCGAATTCGCAATCAATAGAAATTTAGTGAAATTTTGATAAAGTGCACCGTTTTCAAGTTATATCCATTTTAAGGTAACTTTTTTAAAAATAGTCGCATTTTTTTATTTTTTCAATATTAGTGCCCATATTTGCCCACATGTGAGAAAAAAACTTTTGAAAGGCTGAGAATTCTCTTTATTTAGCTTGAACTTTGTTAATACAATTAATTGCTGAGATTTTGCCATGCAAAGATTTAGAAACAGGAAATTTTATGTTTTTTAAGTCTTACTCAAACAACCCGCCATTTTCTAACGTCGATATCTCAGCAACTAATGGTCCGATTTATAATATTAAAACATGAAATTTTTTTAAATCAAGATTACCATTTCAAAAGAGCATAATATTGAATGTTTGGCCCTTTTGAAATGTTAGTCTTGATTTCAAAAAATTGAAAATATTGTTTTCAAAAAGATCGGAAAATTTCACGAATGTTTCATATACTGACAATGAAAATCGGAGCATTAGTTGCTGAGATAGCGACATTAGAAAATGGCGTTTTTTTGCAAATTAAGTTTTAGTGACAAAAAGTGAAATCAGCAACTTTTTTTATTTTCATAAATCATTTTTGTATGGGCATTAGCCAAATTTGTATGGAGGATTATATGGTCAAACTAATGATGCAAAATTGCTTTTTCGGGCATAACCAAGGCACCAATAAAGTTTCAGCCAGATTAAAAAATACAAAAAAAAACGAACGACCGAAATCTCAGAAAAGTGCTCTACTATTTTTTGTCTATTTAATCAGACAGACTTCATAATATGGTTTAACAGTCCTTGTTTAATACCACATATCCATTCAATCAAACTTGATATCGCTACACGTGCCCTTACACTTATCGTAAACTTCTTCACCATGATTGATAATCCCGTCATGAAAAATCGAATAAATTTTCACCTCTTTCAGAGGGTTCACGCATATTCAATAAAAACGTAGATTATTTCCTGGAAATAACTCATCATAAAACAATTTATAGCTGATTCACCACTAATTGTCCCACGCCTCTCATCGACAGTTGACCTTAACCAGCGCTTCTGCCATTAACTGATGGAATTTGTCAGCAAATAACAACATCTCCACTCCACGCAGCGGATTAGTGTTTAAGCAAACGCTAACTGTTTATGTAAAACAGTAGCACTTGTTAGGATAAACTAAGCTTGAAACAACAAGCCGCCAAAACCGACGTGTTGAAGCCTGCCTGGGAGATTGCAATAATTACAATGTGTTTCATGCTGACGATTAACACCTCTGTGGGTGCACTGTCAAAATTAGTGGTGGAAGCTTTCAACAGTATAACATTAATCATGTTGTCAAATTAAACTTTTTAAAGTAAATTTCAGCTAAATTATAAGTCAATGACAAATTTGTCATCAAACTTTTCAACTGTTAAACAGCTAGTAGCTTAAAGCAAACACTCGTCAAAGGCGCGCGATTGTCGTGCACACGATTTTGAATGGCAAGTTCAAGTGCAGCGCCGACGACCTGCGCCGCTGCATCCTCGTAGTGTGCACCTGACGACCGTTGACTTGTAGAGTGTAAAAGATGCATTACTATATCTACTACTAGCCGGCAAGACTACTCTTTGGAAGGAAACACCCGCCAAACTCTGTTGAGTCTCAGGTAAACAAGTAGACGATTGATTACAGGCAGGCAGCGGCGGCAATTATTCGGTTCGTTTCGTGTCAACTACAGCTGATGATCCGAGGGCCTGGAAATGACTCGTTCAGATTACCTGGAAAAAATGAGAGAAAAAGTAGCAAAAAAAGAGTTAGTATTACAGGAAAACAAACGATTAAGTCATTTCGTGCGGGATAAACACAGATACTTTGGCTAATGTGATGAAATCGCCTGAGATACGGATGAGCCGATGGGAAATGGGGTTCCATGGAAATTAAAAATGAACCTAAATGATCCTTTGACACAAATTGATTTATTGAATGTATTTTTTTGAACAGTCAGGATGAATTATTTTCATACCTTAAATCAAACCAAAAAATGACGTCACATTGAAAACCACATTTTATTTGTAAGCAAATGCAAAACTTCTGGAATATCCTACCCTACATTAATTGTTGACTGGTTAAAAATATATTTTACAACATTTCAAATCAACATTAAATTACTTTACAAGTAAACTAAAAAAAAGACAACTTTGTCAAGATTTTGTAGACTTTCTTTTGTTTATAGCAGTGAACTGCCCCTGATCGCATAAATGTCTCATATTCATTTTCATCTCTTTTGAGTTTTTAATGCAGTTTAGTTCAAAATCGTGTGCCCTTTCAGAAAAGCCTACAATATCCAGTACTTTGTTCAAGAAATCAGGAGGTAATCCCTTTTTTCGGGAAAACTTAACACGAAGCCTTGTGCATGGGACAAACTTCAAATTCGTTTTTCTCAGCTTGCTGTGGCAGTGCGTGGCCGAATGGCTACGCTGTCCGCTTTGTAAGCGGATGATTCTGGGTTCGATTCCCATCTGCTGCAACCTTCCATCGGATGAGGAAGTAGAATGTCGGTCCCGGCCTTGGTTGTTGTTAGGCCGTTAAGTCATTCCAGGTGTAGGAGTCGTAAGTACAAACAACACACCAAACCAAGCCTACTCCGGTGGAATCGCTGGCGGCGGTTGGACTCGCAATCCGAAGGTCGTCAGTTCAAACACTGGGGTGGAAGGTTCCTTGGAGTAGAAAGAGGTTTGGGTGCTCTCCCCATTCAAGCCTTCGGACTCCTAGGTCAAGCTGAAACTTGCAATAGAGACCACAAAAGACCCGGGGGTCGTTAATGTGGATGGTTTGATTTTTGAGCTTGCTGTTTTTGCATATGGGACATTTATGTGAACATGGATAGAGAAGAAATGATTTCGTTTTTTTATTGCACTTTTAGAAATACTTTTATTCAACATTGCAAACGAAAAAAGTTTCAGCAATCCCACATCTCCCTTACGCCATAGTCTCCGCATTCGGATTAGCCGATTCGTTGTAACTCTCCACGTCCGGATCTCCACCTTGCTCCCCTCTTCCGAAAACCCTCCTAACGGCAGCCGAAACTCGCTTCGCCGATTCGACGATCGTTTCCACCACCGTGCTGAACCACGAGTGAACCTTCTGCTGCTCCTCGTCCAGTTCCTCGACATCGGGACCAATGGTTGCATCCCGCTTCGCTCTGCGCATCATCGCCGGTGCCACCGTAGTGGTCACCTGCTGCTGTCTGCGGCCCCCACAAGGAGATCGTTTTCTTCTGATGGATCTCGGAGTTGAAGTCCCGTACGAGACCTCGCTAGCACTGTTTAGTTCCGTGTCTTGGGTTTCAGAACTGCTGGAGTCCGATTCAGAGTCGTAGTCGGAGTCGGAACTTGAGTCCGATCCGGAATCCGAATCTTCCGAATCCGAATCTGATCCAGACTCAGAGTCAGATTCCGTCGTGAGTTGTGAGTCAGATTGCAAGGGGGAAACCGAGGTAGATCTGACACTGTTTGTTGATCCACTACGATCTTGGATATCATTTTGTGAACTCTGCTTTATCTCCCGCTTCATTCGCTCTTCGTCCGTATCGGTTTCGTCATCATCTTCCGGTGGTGGTGGAGGAGGACCTCGACCGCGACCTCCACCGCGTCTTCCGCCGCGGCCACCTCCTCCTCCAGGACCTCCCTTACCTTTACCGCCACATCGTGGCTTCTCAGTTGTGACATCCTCGTCAATCTCCTGTGGAGATCGCTTTGCACGGACCTCTTCAAGCGATCTTTCGTACCGCATCGGCACCTCGTCATCCAACTCGTCAGCGGACTTTGCTCCAACGACAACACCTCTATTGCTCGTGTCATCCGATTGTGATATTGTGTGCGTCTTCAGCGATCCATTTGGCTTCATTCGGCTTTCACTCAAGTAACCGGACACCTTCTCGTCCCATGACTTGTACAGCACCGGAACCATTCGCTTGTTTGCTGACTTCTTCAAGTCCCCTTTACCAAAACCCACCATCAGCTTCTTCATGTGAGCCTCGTGAACCTCACCCGCGGTACGACCTTTGAACGATCCGTCCCGTTTCATCTCATCGTCGCTGGTCATAATCGAAACCGTCTCATCAGCCGCCACGTACTTCAGCGATCGTCTCCTACGGCTTGCCGCGGTTGTAGCCTCTGCCGGTGTCGGCCCATAGTTGTTCACGTTCGATACCGAGTTGATCTTCACGATGTTTACGTTTGTTCCCGACGCGGAGTTCGTGAACAGTCCCTGCGATCGCAAGTAGTCCAACACATCGATCGTTCTTTTCTTTCGCACCAAGTCGTCCTCGAAGCTGTCGGTTGATCCCTCCTGAACAGCATCACCAAAGCCTTGCTTGGTCGCAAAGCTTGTGTCCACTTTCGTTCCGAAGAAATCTGATCAAAAGAAGACTCACTTGTGAATAATCGTTCGAAGCGATATCCCGACGATCTACTGACCAACGCTGTCCTGTCGTTCCGATTGAATTTTGATACCACGATCGAGAAGTTCCTTGCCTTTTGCTACCGCCAACGCTATACTTTGTAGGGCATTTTGTTCTGCTTCAACGTTGTCCTGTACATCAAATAAGACACAAATCATTCATAACTCGAAATTTTACTCTTATTAAAAAAACTCACTTCAATCAAACAGGCACAAACAACCACTAAACAACTTAAACCTTTCAGCATCTCACCACTTTTAAGCTGCTTGAAAGCAACTGTCCAATCCGGTAGCGGACCAATCACCCCCGACTGGTGAATACTGTCGAACTAAACGCCACCGGCGGTCACCGGCGAAATTTATATTCTTCCATAAACATTTCATCTCGATAGCGGGATGCGGCACCGGAAGTTTTCATCCATCCCAGCCCCGCTATAGGTATAATGCATGTATACAAACCACGATTGGATCTATTTGGTGTAATTCTTGGGCAAAAGTTGCATGTTCAATGGGTATAACTTGCGATGAATGAAAACATTAAATGATTTTTGTCCGTGGTGATGTTTGGTCAGATAATTTTTAAAATGAATTTGAACTCTCCGCATTTCTTGGGAGCACGATATCAATCTATAATAATGATTTTTTTTATCATATCGTCAGCTGTGTGCTATCTTGCGAAATAGACTTCAAAAAGTTTGGCTCTATCATTCATAGTTTTGAAAATATTTACCAAGAAACTTTAAAAATCGATTTTCTCGAAAAGTACAAAATGGTCGTTGTCACAAGATAGCACACAACTGACGATATATAATAGTAAAGTATGATGAAATGCTCTATTTTCGTAATTTCGTTTTAAAACACTGTTCATAAGTTAAAAAGCAATACAAATAGGATATTAACAGCTAGAGCTAATCGGGAAACATTCTGAACAGGAACAGCAGTTTTCAGAGCGCTTAAAAGCTGCACAAATTTCCCTTTTTGTTGAAAAAAAAAACTCAAATTTCTATAAATTGCACTACAATGCAAAATTCATATTAGATTTTCATTTAATCACTAGCTTTATGAATAATACAATAAGAATTCTGAGTTTAAATAACACAAAATGATGAATACATTTTTACAATTTGTTATGTAAAATACTAAAAAAAATTCAAAATTTTATGCTATACTAAAATTTTTACTACTTACTAGAAAACACTTTAAATATTAAAATTTGCAAAATGAGTATCAAAGGACACAAAATTTCGTGTAGATTTGCGCTGGTCTAAAGTTTTGGATCTAAAACGCTTAAAAAAATGCTTAGAATTCAGTTTAAAATGCAATATGAATCGATAATTTTATAAACAAAACTAGTTTTAATGATTTCTAGGCAAAATTGTGAGTTTTTAACAATTTTAACCTAAAATTTATGTGTATATATTTAAAAAGCTTGTAAACTTAGTAAGCTGAATATAAACATTGATTCTTTTTCTTAAAAATCATAATAGCAACCTTACTTATGGTACATTTAACGTAAACTTAAAATTTGAACACATTGAATCTGACTTTGACAAGAAAAACTTTGACTATAAAAGTCACCCCGGAACAGGGTTGCCAGGTTGCCAGACAAATCTGGGAATGCCAGATTTTTCAAGTGTCTGCCAGAATAAAGATTTACCTTTCTCTGTGCCAGATAATGACAGATTTAGCCAGATTTTTCACTTAATGCCCAATTTTTTCAGTTTTGATTAAAATGAACGAATTTAGTTGGAAACCAAAAATTAAATTATGTTTTTTTTTTTTAAGCAAAAGCAAATTCAACATTATTGAGGCCATAAAATCAATTAAAGCATCTGGATTCTACAATCTTTTGAATTTATTTATTTCCTCCTTCCCCTTCACTATTCAGAATTATTAGATTTTTGTATGCCAGATTTTTCCAGATGTTTATCGATACATTGACCGATTTTTCAAATTTTTAACCTGGTAACTAGCGGTGGGCAAAACCGCTTTTTTTTAGGAACCGCTCATTTTCGTTCGCTCATTAAAAAGAACCGCTCATTTGAACGGCTCTTTCGCTCTTTTTCAAAGTTTGGATAGAAAGGTTTTTTATGAATCGTATGATTTTAAAGGTTTTTTAACATTGGACTTTTATAAATCATTTGATAAAACAAATTAAAACTGAAAACGAGAAGATGCCCTTGGAAACCATAAGTCTTGGTGGTCTACTCGAACCTAAACATTCGGGTAATTGAATGGCATCCAAACTTAAATCTAGGATGCTGGAAAAATTGTTTTAAATTGCGTTTATTTCTGCAAGAACTGAACTAATTCTGTTGTTTTATTTGAAGAAAATATTCTGTGAACTCGTTTCTACATTCTGATTAAATCGATAAAGTCTATAAACGCTAAAGCTTAATCGGATAAAAGGGTTTATTTATTTTTTTTTTCAAAAATCTCTAAACTGAATGTAGATTTTTGATAATATTTTACAAATTATGCAATTTGAAATGCTCAAATTCGTATTCTGGTAAAAGTTTAGTGTACAATCAGTTCATTTTGTTTAGACAATCATTTACTTTTGCGATAATTTTTTATTAGCATTGAAATATTTGAAATTGCATTTTCAATTCTCAAAAACAAATTTAATACTATTTTTTTTAGAAATTCAATAAATTATATTAATAACAAAAATCATGCTATCTTGAAACGATTCTTTCAAAAGACCGAAGTTTAAAAATAACCGCGGTTCTTGTTTTCTGAGCCACGGTTCGTTCGCTCTTTTCAGCGAACCGGCTATTAGAGCGTCTCGTTCATTTTTTGCCCACCTCTACTGGTAACCCTGCCCCGGAATTGGAAATAAGAATTTTCAACGCAACTATTTTTTAAAGACTATTGGAAAAACTTTTTTTTTCAGAAATAGTGTATGGGCCTTGTGTGGCCTACCCCAGTACATGTGTTGAAAATAGTAATCTTGAGAAAAACCTTACCTGTTGAAAAATATTCAAAAAATAAATTGAAATCCTACCAATGTCACCCCGGTCTACGGTATCACAAATTAATGTAAAATTTTAAAAAATCACAAAACACAACGTATAACTATTATTTTCAATGGTTCAATTTTTATAATTAGCCATATTAGTATCAAGCAACGCAAAATTTCGAGTAGATTTCTACAGTTTTGAAATTTTCAATGAAAAATACATTTTTTTTTACAGAATACTGTTTTTTTGCTAGCAGGGTAATTCTCTACCAACTCACACGAAATCGGGAAAAGTTGCCCTGACCCCTCTTCGATTTGCGTGAAACTTTGTCCTAAGGGGTAACTTTTGTCCCTGATCACGAATCCGAGGTCCGTTTTTAGATATCTCGTGACGAAGGGGCGGTACGACCCCTTCAATTTTTGAACATGCGAAAAAAGAAGTATTTTTCAATAATTTGCAGCCAGAAACGGTGATGAGATAGAAATTTGGTGTCAAAGGGACTTTTATGTAAAATTAGACGCCCGATTTGATGGCGTACTCAGAATTCCGAAAAAAACGTATTTTCCATCGAAAAAAACACTAAAAACGTTTTAAAAATTCTCCCATTTTCCGTTACTCGACTGTAAAAAAAATTTGGAACATGTCATTTTATGGGAAATTTAATGTACTTTTCGAATCTACATTGACCCAAAAGGGTCATTTTTTCATTTAGAACAAAATTTTTCATTTTAAAATTTCGTGTTTTTTCTAACTTTGCAGGATTATTTTTGAGAGTGTAATAATGTTCTACAAAGTTGTAGAGCAGACAATTACAAAAATTTTGATATATAGACATAAGGAATTTGCTTGGAAACATCACGAGTTATCGCGATTTTACGAAAAAAAGTTTTGAAAAAGTTACTTTATGCGTTTCTCTTTGTTTCGTCGTCCGTGTCTGTCGCGGGTGACCATGAACGGCCATGATCGATGACGACCAACTTTTTCAAAACTTTTTTTTCGTAAAATCACGATAACTCGTGATGTTTATAAGCAAACCTCTTATGTCTATATATCAAAATTTTTGTAATTGTCTGCTCTACAACTTTGTAGAACATTGTTACACTCTAAAAAATAACCCTGCAAAGTTAGAAAAAACACGAAATTTTAAAATGAAAAATTTTGTTCAAAATGAAAAAATGACCCTTCTGGGTCAATGTAGATTTAAAAAGTACATTAAATTTCCCATAAAATGACATGTTCCATTTTTTTTACAGTCGAGTAACGGAAAATGGGAGAATTTTTCAAACTTTTTAAGTGTTTTTTTCGATGAAAAATACGTTTTATCGGAATTCTGAGTACGCCATCAAATCGGGCGTCTAATTTTACATAAAAGTCCCTTTGACACCAAATTTCTATCTCATCACCGTTTCAGGCTGCAAATTATTGAAAAGGTACTCTTTTGTCGCATGTTCAAAAATTGAAGGGGTCGTACCGCCCCTCCGTCACGAGATATCAAAAAACGGACCTCGGATTCGTGATGAGGGACAAAAGTTACCCCTTAGGACAAAGTTTCACGCAAATCGAAGAGGGGTCGAGGCAACTGCTGTGTGAGTTGGTGGAGAATTACCCAGCAAAGATATTTTGACAATTTGGAATGAAACGAGGATTTAAACGAGTATTTAACTCAATTGTTTGTGTCGTTTGATAGCCATATTGCATGGAAAAAAAATCTGTGTAGGGGAACTATACCCTTTCTCAGCCTATTTCTATTATCGGCCTATCAGCACTTTGATCATGAATTACAGCTTTCATAAAGTGTTTTTGACGGTTCCAAAGCAATAAATATCTCAAACAAAAGTGAGCAAGCAACTCTCCATTGTTGATACATCTGAAAATGTTGATTTTATAGCGGAAAACGGCAAAAGTGATGAGAATTGGTCGAACGGCTTAGAGTGATTAAAATGGGCATATTTCCCCTATTTAAAAATACGATTTGTTGTGAAAATTTTATCGAAAATATATACAATTAGTCGCGTCGTTTGTTACCCAAACCGTAAACTATGAAAAATTAAATATTTTTTTAGAAAAATGCGGTATTCTGTGAACATTGAAAGATTCTAATGAAAATTGAAAATTGTCTGTACAAAAAAAAGTTCGTTCGGTTTTCATATAATAAATTAAAAAAGCATTATCAAAAATTTACATTCATTTTAAAATTATTTTTTCATAAGATAATTACTAAACATATTTTTTGATGTGATCAGCAATTTTAATTTTGGACATTACCAATTTATTCCACCATTTTCAATCAAACCAAATAAACATTTTTTTCGTCCAATTTTGCACAGTCTTCAAAAAATGAGATTTAATAATCACGCTTTACTTTTTAAATAGGTTTAAACCCTAATGTTTAAATGTGACTACTATGAAATAGATAAAAATAGAAATCTCAATTAAAAATTAAAAACCTTTTAATAAAATGGTTGTCTCCGACTGCACGGCCTAAAATATGAATTAAAAAAATGGAATCGGTGAATAGTTTTTAAATGATGGAAGGTGAATCGGGACCGCTTTTTTTTTTGAGCACTTCAAATATTCTAAAATGGAAAACAATGTACTTATTCTGTTGTTTTGAGTCTGTTCTAACAGAAACCATTCAAATTTATCGAAATTTTGTGCAGGATCTTTGCTAATCCGATTCAGTCAAGACTTTAAAAGCTAGCAACAGCTCGGTTCTGCAGCTCAAATCGCGCACATTTGATCAACATGTGAGACTATAGTTACTTGGTTACAAAACTTGTAAACAAGCGTTAGTCATAAAGTAAAAGTGAAACTTGCTGTTTGTTGCCGCAGCTTCCCACGGATAACAATCCGTCCGGGCGTCAGCAAACTCCCCGCGCCACGTCGGGACATCTAACCTACTGACCCCCGACCACGACAGGTGACCAAACACGTGAGCTCGCCCTCCAATTGTTAACCAATTAATGCGTTCCCTGCCACTTGCGTCCGTAATTCATTCCTCTGGATGGGTGACAATGTCGATTTCCTCACCTGGGAGCCTTAGTTGAAAGGAATTCGTCAGTTCTGTCGCGTGTGTCACGTGTCCGGATCGGTGATTCACACGGCCGGCTAGGCTAGTCTGGATGGGAGAGGGTCTCGGATTGATGTGTAATGACTTGCCATGCACCCTGCCGCCGGAGATTGATTGCCGGTAATGAGGCTCCCACCGATTGTTGCTTGATATTCCGCGGCAGATTGTAACTTATAGTACATCCAGGGTGCTCCACTTGTAATTAGTGGTGTGTCTGCTATCACGTTTAACGCATTTTAACGTTCATATGATTAATCGCCGTTCGAGTTGGAGTCGGGGACTCGGTAAGTTTGAGTCTTATTGGAAAGCTGGCTTAATTTTCAGAAGCCGGAGTCGAATACATAGTTTCTAAACAACCGAAAAACGAATAGGACTCCACTGAAAGAAGTAAGCCGGAAAATACTAAATCCTTCCCTTCGTTATAGTTTAAATTTGTTAAGTAACTCCGTTGACAGATATTGGCCTTCACAGTGGTACATCTGAGACACTATAATAGCACGCCCCAAACACAAAACACAAACACTAGAAAACACGCCCGGAATGACGAGCGAACGTTTTCTGCCAGCTAACTTCCACCTCATTACCATCGGCGTCGTTAGTTACTACCGGTATGAAAATGTTTTCGCAAGAAAATGCCTAATAAAGTTGTTTTTGAGGGATAGTCATAAATAACGAAACAAAAAATAGTGCCTAATTGTTTTGCCAAGCACTTGTTTTAGACTTTATATTTGTTTTAAAATCTTATCTTTAAGTTTTCTAAATTTAGGCTGAAAAAGATGAACTACACATAAATTAATATAATATTCACATTTTCTGTAGTAAAATTACACGTTACGATGATTTTGTACTGTTTAAAAAAGAGCTTAGTTCAGACTATTAGACTTGGTATAACCATGCTTATGTATTCTATGTCAGTCAATTAAAGTATTTCAGATTAGAAATAAAACCAAGTCCCCCTTGTTACGTAATCCATGGCCCACCCCATCTAATGTCTGTGTTGAAATCCGTCAACCGGCCGGCGGCGGCGCTACCAACTTCCGGTAGGCCATTCAACAACGTCTCCTCACCACCAACAATGCACGTCGTAACACATGTGCAGCGGGCACAACACAGCACAGACATGCCGCAACAAAGTGAAAATGTAAACAAAACCAACCTTGGCCGTCAAAAGCTACGACCACGGCGCTGCTAATGTTGGCGGCTTCGGACGGTGAATGAACGCTTCTCGGGCAAAGGTTGAGGGGTGAGTTTTTGGCCTTGCCCAATTTTTTTTTTTTTTTTTTTGTTTTAAAGAAATGTCTTGTTTGTTCCCAAAAGAAAAATAAATAAAAGTAAAGCTTTCCATAAGAATCAAAATAGGATCACATACCTTTCAGAAATCTCAGCCCGAAACAGCAATTTGAAGCTAATGCTACCAAGATATTTTATCCGTCTCAAAGCTAGTATGAATTGGAAGATACGGAGCAAACAAACAGTTGCGTACTAATGAGTATTTAAAATTATATTAATTTAGTGAACACTAAAAAACAAATTTCAAGCCCATTCAACAAAATGTGACACAAAATGCTTTAAACATTATTTTGCTACTACCAAAAAACTTGCAAAATATTAATTAATTTATGAAATGTTGTTTTTTACAATTTTTTTAAAGTTTTTTTCCGATCTGTAGTCCAAAATTTAAAATTAGCAAGAGGTTAAAAGTGTCCTACTTTATTAAAAAATATCAACATTATACAATGTGAATATTGTAATCAATTGTACAAGTTTTTTTTCAATGATTTTTTTTATTTTGATCATTTTTTGGTCCCGTTTTTTTTTAATGGTGCATTTTTCAAAAAGGGGCAAGACAAAAGCTTTTGATTAAATTTACAATGACAAGAACACAGAATAACACATTTATCCAAATATCATCAATCATTATTAACTAGCAAACTGTCTATTTGCATTTAGTTAAATTAGACTTCTTAGTAGAACATTTCTCATTGATTCCGAATACGAGAAAGATTTGCTCCAAATTGCGATAGTTTCGAGCTACGCCCATTTTAATTACCTAGGGCTGCAAAATTTTAATTTTTCTAGCTAAAAATTGAAAAAGACACAAAATGCTTTAAACATTATTTTGCTACTACCAAAAAACTTGCAAAATATTAATTAATTTATGAAATGTTGTTTTTTACAATTTTTTTAAAGTTTTTTTCCGATCTGTAGTCCAAAATTTAAAATTAGCAAGAGGTTAAAAGTGTCCTACTTTATTAAAAAATATCAACATTATACAATGTGAATATTGTAATCAATTGTACAAGTTTTTTTTCAATGATTTTTTTTATTTTGATCATTTTTTGGTCCCGTTTTTTTTTAATGGTGCATTTTTCAAAAAGGGGCAAGACAAAAGCTTTTGATTAAATTTACAATGACAAGAACACAGAATAACACATTTATCCAAATATCATCAATCATTATTAACTAGCAAACTGTCTATTTGCATTTAGTTAAATTAGACTTCTTAGTAGAACATTTCTCATTGATTCCGAATACGAGAAAGATTTGCTCCAAATTGCGATAGTTTCGAGCTACGCCCATTTTAATTACCTAGGGCTGCAAAATTTTAATTTTTCTAGCTAAAAATTGGAAAGCCGAACATTTGTTCTCTAAATTTTTTATGAAGTCGCTGTTGCATACGAGACCAGATTGCCAGCACTAGTTCATAAAAACTTTTGAAAAAGATCAAAATATCTAAAACAAAAAGAAATTGATGGTCAACATGTAAAAAGTTAAATCAGTTTACAATTATAATAAGATTAAAACATTCTTTTATTGTTCTGGTTCAACTCGATGTTCCCGGTGACTTGTAAAACCTCATTTACAAGCCAGGTGAAGTTGAAGACTAAAGTAAGCTAGTTGTTGACAACGAAACGTAGAACTGAATTAATTTCGTCAGCAAACCAGTAACCTTTTAAATATGAAGACAAAATTGAGATTTATAATTCAATGTAATCCAACTAAAACATTTTTCAATCTGCAAATGCTATTTTTGAAAATCGTTTCACATCTGTTATGCTGTTTTTAAATCATTTTAAATCGAGTTAATAATAAAATTGTGGAGTTAAACCATGAAACCAATCTTTAAAACAAAATGATCCCACGTGTCACAAATATTTGTTTATTTCTAACTAATAAGCAAAAGTGACGCTCCCGCCATGGAAACGTATTTGATTAGTACGAGGAAACCCACACGATTAAAAAGACAGAAAAAAATATCAGAATCTCATATCTTTACCACCCGACAAAACTAGTAGCTCTTTATCAGCAACCGGTTTGGGATAAAATAATAATTAGTTGCTCAATCGGTACGGTGACACGTAACAACACGTAGCAGCAGCAACAGGTCTGACTATATCGAGCTCCAGGGAGAAAACTGGCGCCGCCGCCGTCCATGTGAGGCACTAGGCTCTCGTAACATTCGAAACACTCTCCCTTTTAGAAACAGCCGCAGCTAAGTTGTACACACTAATGCCCAGCCTTCGCAGTAAACTTGAAAATAAAGTTGAAAAAAAAACCTATGAACCTAAACTTGACCGAGTAATGTGCCTTCATGCTTCATGCTCTCGAGCAAACCCCCCACAATGCCAACTGTCAATGTGGCTGAGGACGACGGCAAAGTCGCGGCTTCGAAAAGGAATTTCTGCTATTTGGGTCTTTGAAAGGTTCTAGGTTTCCAGTATGGAAAGGTTAGGAGCTTCGTCATGCTTTCACGTGCCTAGGTCAAGAACCCTATTCTGAGCTAGATTGATGAAGTAATTGTTTGAATAGCATGAAGAAGGATTTTCCTCAGCCTTTTTTTTGTTTCTTTTTGTTTGTAATATCTTCGATTCCCAATACAATCGAATTATGATTCCATACAAGTTACAGCATTGCAGATTACAGAATTGAATCCAAACCGCATAAGAATGCTGAAAATCCATCAAAGAAAGGAGGAATAACGAGGCAAAGAATTTTAAATTAGAAAGTGACTTGTTTATCTTATGAAAAATCATTAATTTACAAAAGTCATTTTTTTAGTTTTTATTGCACATTTCCCACTTTTTTTGAAAGTTTTCATGATAATTTAGAGCATAGGGATGTATGCTTGACAATGTAGAAAGACGTACACCCAATACATGCGCACGTAGAAACCTCTATTATACTCTTCCTGACAAAAATATATACAAAAATATATTTTAAACAGCCAAAAAACGCATAGTTGAATAATTTATAGAAATTCGCAAAAAGAGCTATTTTATTTTTTGTATTTTTTTTATATTGAGTCTAATTTGAGCCCGTTTGAAATGTAAGGCGTGATTTTCTTCAAACATTGAACCTAAATAAAAATCGCCTCAATAGTTTTCAAGATATCATCAATTGAAAATTTTGGGCTGAAACTTAAAAAAACTAATTTTTAGAATTTTAGTAAGGCCGTTGCTAATATTTTTCAAAGTTTATGTCACAACCCCCCCCCCCCCCCCTCCCCTCTCTTAAAATCATATTAAGCATGTTTGGAATCGATCTAAAATATTTTCATTTTTTTGTAAAATTCAGCACCGCAAAAAGTTTTTTTTCGGCGAAAAAAAAATTTCTTGTATACTTGGACATTTTGAAAGCTAATAATTGCAAAACAACTTGGCAGGTGTAAAATGCACTTTAAAACACTTTTTTCATTCGAATGTTGAGATCATGGCTTGTTATTTAAATTTTTATATATTTTTTAAAATCATTAAAATAAACGATAAGATTCGCTTTCAAACCATTGCCATGGCGGTATATCTATCAAGATTTCTACTCCAGCATAACATTTCGAATAATAAGATGGGGAGAGCACCCAAATTTAAATCAAGGATTTTGGAGAAAATAGCTTTTAATTTTATGAAATTGCTTTTTTCTGCTAAAATCAACGACTGCTGGTAGGGGAAATAAAGGGGAAAAATACCCATTTTAAGCCTAATAAGCGGTCGTGTTTGAATGATGCTGGATAATCTGGAGTGTTCCTTGAAATTTACTAAAACCAAGTACACCAACGAGTAGAGCAACTTTTTGTGAACATTTCTGTTTATTTTCACTTTTACTAAAAGTTATTCTATTCCTTTTACAAGCATTTAAAAAAATATTTCCCAATTGTATTTTAATCAGTCGAGCATGCAATAGGCCACGCCCATTTTCCTATTCTCAGCTTAGTTCTTTTTTCTTCCTGTGCTTTTTTGGATCTACTTAGTGCTGCCAAAATTGATGAAATTTTAAGCGAACACTCACGAAAAGTAGCATTTATAGCGAAAGTTTCCTGGCATCACTGGCTCACTCCAACAGGCGCTGCTGGTGGTGTTGGTGGCCACCCTTTGTTTTTTTTATTTTCCTTCGCTTCTGAGCAGTTCTCTCAGATTACGGTCATTCGTTTTTTTTTGTATTTTTTAATCCGACTGAAACTTTTTTGGTGCCTTCGGTATGCCCAAAGAAGCCATTTTGCATCATTAGTTTGTCCATATAATTTCCATGCAAACTTGGCAGCTGGCTATATGAAAATTAAAAAATCTGTATCTTTTGAAAGAATTTTTTCATCGATTTGGTGTCTTCGGCAAAGTAATAGGTATGGATATGGACTACACTGAATAAAAAATGATACACGGTAAAAAAAATTTTGGTGATTTTTTATTTAACTTTTTGTCACTAAAACTTGATTTGCAAAAAAACACTATTTTTATTTTTTTTTATTTTTTGATATGTTTTAGAGGACATCAAATGCCAACTTTTCAGAAATTTCCAGATTGTGCAAAAAATCTTTGAGCGAGTTATGAATTTTTGAATCAATACTGATTTTTTCAAAAAATCGAAAAATTGGTCGCAAAAATTTTTCAACTTCATTTTTTGATGTAAAATCAAATTTGCAATCAAAAAGTACTTTAGTGAAATTTTGATAAAGTGCACCGTTTTCAAGTTAAATCCATATTTAGGTGACTTTTTTGAAAATAGTCGCAGTTTTTCATTTTTTAAATTAGTGCACATGTTTGCCCACCTTTGAAAAAAATATTTTTGAAAAGCTGAGAAAATTCTCTATATTTTGCATTTTTGAACTTTGTTGATACGACCCTTAGTTGCTAAGATATTGCCATGCAAAGGTTTAAAAACAGGAAAATTGATGTTTTCTAAGTCCCACCCAAACAACACACCATTTTCTAATGTCGATATCTCAGCAACTAATGGTCCGATTTTCAATGATATAATATAAAACATTCGCGAAATTTTCCGATCTTTTCGAAATAAATATTTTCAAAATTTTCAAGCCAAGACTAACATTTAAAAGGCGTAATATTGAATGACTGGCCCTTTTGAAATGTTAGTCTTGGTTTAAATTTTTTGAAAATATTTTTTTCGAAAAGATCGGAAAATAATACGAATGTTTCATATATTAACATTGAAAATTGGACCATTAGTTGCTGAGATATCGACATTAGAAAATTGTGTGTTGTTTGGGTGAGACTTGAAAAACATCAATTTTCCTGTTTTTAAACCTTTGCATGGCAATATCTCAGCAACTAAGGGTCGTATCAACAAAGTTCAAAAATGCAAAATATAGAGAATTTTCTCAGCATTTCAAAAATATGTTTTTTTAAAGGTGGGCAAACATGTGCAAATCAAGTTTTAGTGACAAAAAGTTAAATAAAAAATCACCATCCCTACAACTTTGCCGAAGACACCAAATCGATCAAAAAATGCCTTCAAAAGATACAGATTTTTTTAATTTTCATACATCATTTTTGTATGGGCAGCTGCCAAATTTGTATGGAAAATTATATGGACAAACTAATGATGCAAAATGGCTTTTTTGGGCATACCGAAGGCACCAAAAAAGTTTCAGTCGGATTAAAAAATACAAAAAATAAAATTGAAGAAAAAAGACCGATTTCGTAGAGAATTGCTCTTCTCTCTCGATTTTTTTCAGCCTTCGATTGGAATGTGTCGTCAAAATTCAAACGTCAAAAGTGTTGGCGCGTTTGTTTTTTTGATGGCGCTTGCTAAATATTTACATGTTTCGGGATAATTTTTCAAGTGAGTGACTTACTAATGTTTATAAGAACATGTTGCCGGTAGTTGGAAGCAATTTCATATCTTAAGCGCTTTGAAAACGTTAGCGCAAGTGAAAAGATATTGATGGCGACTTTCGTTCAGCAGATAAGCTCTCATCTTGCGTGTTGATGTGTGTGCCACCAAAATGATGAGAAATGGTCTCGCAAAATAGAAATTATGATCAAAAGTGCATTAAATTTGATATTTTTGGCCAGTAAATGGCATGAATTTGCGTGCATACTCGAGGCGGTACTGATACTGGTAAGTTTATAGCCTAAATAGTATTTTTGGAGCAATAATCGATAAAGTTTATAAATGCCAAAGATTACTCGGGCAAGATGACTAATGTATTTCTAAAATCACATGGGCTTTTTAATAAATATTTTCATGTTCAGCATTTTGAAATTATCAAATTTGTAGTCGAATAATGCTTTAAAAAATCATTAAGAAAAGTAGGTAACTGAAAATAAATGTTTGCAAACTTTTAAGCAGTGTTCAAATGTTGCCATAAATGCTATTAAAAGTATTTCAATGAATATTTATGAGAAAGTAGCAATCGAACCACATCGAAAAATGTCTATTCAGCTCTCAAAAAGTCACTTGTTTAATGTAAAGTACTCAGAAAAGTAAAAAAAAAATTGACAAATTCATAAGCAATGAAATATTTGAAATAACATTTTTGCAATTCCGTCGTGAAACTACTTACTTTTCCTGTCATTCTTGAACGACGAAATAGCCTACTGTTCTGTACCAAAAATAACAGAATCGAATAGCAATGATTTATGGATTTAAACGATTTATTGACAAAATACATGAAAATTTGACTTAAAATTTCACTCAGTATGTGTTTTTGGAATTGCAAAAAATGTTGTATGGAACTTGTTGCAAAACTTGATTTCTTCAGCACTCTTCGTATTTATCCAACTCGGTGAACCTCGTTGGATAAATGTACGACTCGTGCTGAAAAAATCCTCTTTTTGCAACTTGTTGCATAAACTACTATTTTGACACTAAAAAAGTAAATTTATTTTACAATTTGCCCAGCTCTAAAAAAGCTGTCCCAATTTTCACCATGTGTGCCGATTCACCACGTATGACGGTATTGTTGATTTTTGAAACATGTTTTATCGATAAAATTTGAATTTGTGCAGTTTTTGAAATGATGATCAAGAAATGCAAAACATATTAACAACATTTTGTTCACCTGTAGAACACTTTTAGCGATGGGTTCCACGAATCATTTACGGAAAACTGCACTAAATGGTGCAATCATTGAATTGCTAACCAGAATCAACTTATTCCCAGCACATTTGAATACACGGCATCAGGGTAAACAACCGCGCCGGGGTAGGTGTTAAATGCAATTAATGCAAATATTGCGGGTTTTCGTCGTTGAAAGGCAGCAATTTCCACTCGAAGCATTTTTACATTGTTGTAGCGATGTCAACAGCATGACACGGGTGATTTGCAGTGGTTCAAACATTTTGATTTTGCTACTTTTTTTGATCAATGCGTAAACAACCTGGAACAACAAATTCCCCAAAATCTCCATGCAAATTTCCTACTTCTTGTGTTTCTGGCAAAACCCAAACTCGCCAGTCTGGAGCATAATTCACGCTAGCGGCTATTTGTGGCTATTTTTGCCAAAAAAACTTGTTCTTCCAGTTTCCACGATAATTGAGGGTCTTCCGCGTGCATCGCCCAGAACGAGTTTCGATGGAATTGAGGAATATTCTGGTTGATTAAATTAGCATATTTTTCGCAAGCCTAAAAATCATCTGGTGAAACCAAATCGCCGAATGGGTTGAAATCAACAAAAAATTCAAATCTAGCTGTTTGCGTCACATTCGCAATAAAATTTCAAATTTTGAAACAGGTTATAAAACGATGAACATCCGTTGGCGTTAGAGGTTAATATTGATACATTTATCAGCACAATATTTGCCATCGAAATTCCTCAAAAGTCGCGAATAGCCACCGCCAATATTAAGGTAGCACGTGTATGTCTTATGACTTCATCCAACCGCGGTGGTTAGTGGACAGAAAAATGTTGAAAATCGTCTTTCCCTTCCCCCCCGGAAAGATGCAAGGTAACCAATTTGCTGACAAATTCCCGCCCGAATGCAAATATTTGTGCGATGGAATGTTCGCGATTTGGCCCCTCTAATTGACTTCTGACACCCCTATTTACCCCCTACGGAGCCATCCATAGTGTAGAAGATGTGTTTTCTTGCTATTTAAATTTTGCGCAAATATTGAGCTCGAAACGGCTACCCGTTCCGATATTTGCTTTCTTACCGGCACGTAACACAGAAGCAGAAGTCGACTGTTCTTTGATGTTTTGTATGCAGATTCCTTGAACTGTTTACTGTATGGTAGTAATTGTAATTAAATATTGATTTGTGGATTCGCCCTTGTGAATGTTTAACCTTTGTTACGAAAAAAAAAACCCAACTTGAAAAAATACTGAAATTAAAATATCAAAACCTCGAAACGATTTTTGGCAATGGATTAACTTCATAGGTTGAGTCAAAAAAGACTCTTAAGATCAAGATAGGGAAACAGCAATTAAATCCATCGAGAACCTAGTTTTGGCATATCAGCACTATGACGTTCAATAAAAACTCCTTATAGGCGTTTTCAACTATAATCGAATTGTAAATAGCTCAGCAGAAAGTGTCCAAAGCAAGTTCCCATCAACAGTTTTGTAAACAATATTTGAAATAGAAAATTGGACTAAAATAGGCTCAAATCCATAACTCGCCAAACATATGCTAATTTCCCCGTTGGTTGGATATTTTAAAAAAGCTGGTAAAAAATCAAAAATAAATCAAACAATCAAAATTCAGCTAAAGAAGTCAAACAAAACAGAAGTCGTCAAGATCATTTGTCATTCCCCGGAGATCCGCTCATCCTACAAATCATCTTCCACTTTGAATTAATTATAAACATTCCACAAATAGAAACTCTCCGCAAAGCATCCCAAAAAAAGCTTGTTCCTATTCCCACTTTTTGCCGGCAGTCTCAAACTCCCGCAAAAGTAAACAAACACGTTAAAACTCTCATTAAATTTCGTTGAGCACCGCGCTGCCACTGGAGAAAAAAAAAGAAGCAAAGTGGCTCAACCCATCCATTTGTCGTTTTACGAGTCCGACTTCCCGCGCAAATTTGGAGGTCACTAAAGAGTTTGCGGGCACACTTGAGATGGCTTTGTGGTCCACGGCCAATGTACCGTTTTGGCACCCGACTCCGAAGTTATAACCTCGAAACGGAAAACATGTTGGCATGTCAGCAAGTTGGAGGCTGGAGCATAAACTGACATGAGATTTATATCTAATGGTTTCCTTCGGCTGCCAATCCCTAAGTTGCTATTGGGCGCGGATTCGATTCCCGCCTTATCTTCCTGGCCTTCTATCGGATGGGGAAGTAAAACGTCGGTCCATTTGCGTAAAAGAGGTTTTGCGTGACTCACCACACATAACCTTCGAACGCCTAGAAATGAGCAGAAACTTGCAACAGAGTCCACAAAAGACCCGGGGGTCGTTAAAGTGGATTGCTTTGCTTTTTTTTTGCTTTTTTTGAGTTCCTAATAAGTGTTTTAACATTTTCTAGGAGTTAAAAGCTGACCATGACTTTGGACGATGGCTGCTGAGTTCAGCAGTATTTTGTCGAAACGAAGAAAGGAATACCTAAGTATTTTTTACAGTTTGAACATTTTTTTTCTAATTCTCAAACTTGGTGTAACTTGTTTACATTTCAGTTGAACACAATTCAGAACATATTCTGAAACTTCATTTACAAATTCGTAGAAAATTTACTGATTCTTTCGAATCAAAACTGAAATCCATAAGCACTGTTTCAAAAGGCAAAATTAAAGATTTATCTTTTTGAAATCTTTCACAAAAAAAACGATGAAATCTTCAAAAAAAAATTATACAGTGAACAGAGATGGAATAATCGCAAACAAATGTTATTCGCTTGCGAACATTCTTCACACGCAGAAGAAAATCGCTCCCAAACTTCTTAAATAAAATAAAACTGTTGATGATTTTTTAACCACTTAAAAATATTTATTTCTCTTTGTTTACACACATTGCTCATCCACAAAAAGTGACAGGTTCATTTTTCGACGCGTGAAAGATGTTCCACCGAATAATCAAGATGGTGATTTTTTTTTAGCTTCCTTTTACCGATCTTTCGTGCGCGCGAGAAGAGAACCATGCTCTCTTCCGATTTTTCTCTTGATGAACGTTCAAAGATTTTCTTTTGATGGTGATTCTTCCGTCGCTGACAGTGAGAAAAAAAGGTTGAGTCGCAAAAAATCATTGAAATTTAGATATTTTTTCAAATGAATATTGAAATTGTGAGACCATGGCTTCTGAAAACGAAATTCAATTTCCAGAGTTTTTTGTTTTTTGAAAAGTTCCTATAAACTAGGGTACGTTATCCATTAGTGGACCCCTTTCCTATAGTGGACCCTCTGATGGTTTTTTGATGAAAAAATGCAATATAATCACAATTAAAAGCGTGTTTTCGTCTATGAATCTTTTTTTTTTTGCATCTTCAGCACCATTTAAAACAATGTTGACTGACATTGACGTGTCCTTTCAGCCAAAATAAGTGTTTTGAGTTCGACATCTGAAATCAGCAATGGCCACTAGCATTTTCACAACAAAACAGCATTTCCATTTTATGACTGAATTAACTATCCAATCATTTTTCATGAATTATTTAACTTTAGTAAATCGAAATAATGCAAGTTCAAGGAACTTCACTAAAAAAACGAAGAACTGCTCAATTTCGAACAAAATTAAAGGGGTCCAATGAAGGACAACGAAAATCCTAACTTTTCCAAAAATGGACCCCTGTTATTTTAACTTAAAAAAATGAAGAAAACTGTGTATTTAAGCAAAAGTTTTTCTTAAACGTACAATGAACGCTTGTTGTAAACAATCAATATATTATAAACAGTATGTATAAAAAAGTAAACCTAGATGTATGGGTATCAAAAGATCGGATTTTTTTTCCGATGCCACATAGGTTGATTTTTGAATCGTGGACCGGTTCGGATGCCGGCGGATTTTCCGACAATGTAATTCCGGATTGATTCGAAATTCCAACGAAAATCTATTCTATCGATACAAAGACCCCCAAAACGGTGTTATACTCACTCCGAAATGTCTATTTAGCAATTCTATGGTAATATATTAACACTTAGTTGAATTAAAAATTTGCAAAATAAAGTTTAGATAAGTTTTACTGGATTTATGGTGATTTGTCAACAAATGACATTATTTATGTTAATTTTTCGAAAGGTGTACAAACTTTTTTTGCTCCTATTTTTATTTTTGTTATAATATTTGTTATATAACTTTTTATATAAATCATCTTTTCATGAGTTTTTTGTAACAAAATGTTTGGCATGAGTTTCTGAAAAAAACGTAGTATTAGGTTTCTGTAAAATTTTAAATTGTTTACATGTTTCATCACAAAATGTGCATAGTGACCAAGGGGTGTAAATACTTTTTTTACATACTGTATATGCATATATTTCAATCATGATTATGTATAACTGTTTTCATGTTAAAAGTACCTAAATTGCTGAAACTGTAAGAATTTATAATTGATCAAAATTTCAGTTCATTATACGAGATCGAAGTAATCTGGGAGTGGAAACGGACGTATTTTTTTCCGCTGTCATATTTTTGGAATTTGTTTTTTTAAAACGTTCGATTTAATTGTTTAAACCGGAGTTCCTGTACAATTTTAATTGTGGTAGCAGTTGAGGTAGTGTCGGTGGAATATCAAAACCCTGATTTCAATTTCTCGTCGGCGTGATGCTCTTCATCGAGGTGACGACTACACGAACGAAATTCATCGTGTGGTGATCAGTACCAACTTGCGGCGTCGTATGCCTTTGCTGCCGGTCGAGCGGTGCCAGGATCGCTGCTGGAAGAACCGAAACCTTGATTGTTGCTGCCCGCTACTTTACTGTAGTCCTGTTCAAGTCTAGAAGTCTTAGAAGAATGACAATTCAAGTGGCTTTTGATGATAAGTTAAAACCCTGCTGGAGCTGTTAAATCTTGATTTGGTGAGATCCATCCATATATCTATCATTATTTGATATATGATTTTATTCTCTTATTTTATATAATATTCTATAAATCAAATGATATATCAATATTATCCCTTTCCCACCTTCCCTTTCTCCTATCCTCATTTCCTCCCCCTCCCCTCCCCACGCCACTAAATATTATTATCTGCCAAATTTACACTTACACACCACACCACAACTGATTCGGAGCGTTTGGTACGGTATGTCCACGCATCCTTCCTCCCCTGATGATTCTGTGAAATGTGATCCGTTCACAGAATCTGTCTCTGCGGTTAATGCAACGCAGTAGGCCTGGCCGCTTTAATTTTTGCTATACATTTTCGGGGTAACTCGGATGTACTGTAATCATTAATAATGACAAGAAAGGACTTGAGGCGTAATCTTACCACAAGTTCTTCCAGGATGCTTTCTTCGGACTGGCTGCGCTTGTGTTTGATTAGATTAGATTAGATTAGATCAAAATTTCAGTTCATTATACTTTATTGAAGCATTGTAATTGAAGTTTGAAATGATATTTTATAATAATAAATCAATAACAATACTTTTTTTTAATTAGGCATGCATCCATTGCTTTGTTTTGGTCAACTATTTAAGTAATTTATATGGAAAATTTGCATCAACATTACTGTTATCATTTTAATGTTAACAGTGGTTTTCGACACGTTTTTTATATTTTTTGGAAATATATGAGTTTAAAAGTCTGTAAAGTTTCTATAAACAAAATTTATTTGTTTACAGTGAAAAGTAAGCAAGTGCCCACTTTTAATCTTTATATCTATTATTAGACCCACACCATGTATCAGAACATCAAATATCGGTTAATTTTGATATAAAAACAACAGTTTCCCAAAGTGTACCCGGGTCCATAATCCGACTATAGGACAAGGGGGTCCAAAACTGGCAAAAACATTTTTTTTTTCAAATAGCTATTTTTCTGCACAAAAGCAAATAATTGATGAAACAAATAGTCAGAATTGTTCAAAAGACTTCAGATTTCATTGTGATGTACAAAAGGCTAGGTCCACTAATGGTTAAAATACCCAATTGTGTTTTATATGTTTATATGACCTATTAAAAAACTCTGGATTTGAAACATTTTATATTTTTCCCGAAAATCATAACAGAATAAAATTCAAACCTTTTTGTAAGTTTTAATTCGATTAAACTATGGCTCTTAAACCAGAACTCACTCAGATTTGAAAGCTCTTTTCTTAAATTGTTGATTGAAGCCTGTGTCTGTGTGCGTTTAATTTTTTTTTTTTTTTCGCACTGGGGAAAGGCTATAAAATCACTCAAAAAATAAACATCTTAATTTGACCTCCTAGGCACGCCTTCACGTATACATATCGACTAAGAATCAAATTGTGAACAAAGGTCTGTGAGTGTATGTGTGTGGGAGTTTTTTGTTAGACATCATGTTATACATTTTCTGAAAGGTATTTGAAACACCTTTTCAACGAGTCCGAAACATTGAAGAGCTGACAACCCTATCAAAAGTTATTAGCAATTTAGTGTTATTTATACACTTTTGAAGGCCGGATCTCAGAAATGTTGATAACAACGTTACCCGGATCTGTCATCGTTTGATGTATAATCAAAAGACCTTTCCAACGCGTTCAAAATATTGATGATCTGACAACCCTATCAAAAATATTAATTCTGACTGAATGTATGTAAAAGTGGATTAAGTAACGTTTATTAAATCAAGTTTGTAGCTACTTGCGTGGCAATGAGAGGGAAAATTTTATTGTCAGCAATGAGAGTTTCTATGAAAAAAGATGGATCAACTAAGCGCTGAGATTTAAGGGAAATAAAATTCAGCTATGAAGATTTCTGCCATGATTTTGGCAGGACATTTGTAATAGTACATTTTAAATATCTAATGAAGTTGAACTTAAATTGTTTAAACATTGACAAACAAAGCAAAATGTAATTGACTTTTAACAAAAAAATCTACCACGTTCAACTTACTCAACCTTCATACATTCCACATTCAATCTTCTTTATGATTCATAGAGAGAGAGGAAGAACATCCTCGAGACAATCAACACAGCCGACAGCTTTCGCAAAACTCTCTCAACCGATAGCTTTCGATTCTGGGCACGTCTTTGCTTTCTTTGCTTCTGACAACGTATGGCCGTGAACCTATTCGTGTTTGTATTTTAATATTAATGTACGCCGCCCAGACAGCGAGTCTGTTACTGACCTAGGGCAGTTTTAAAATTCTTAATCTGGACAGAATGCGGGTTCTTGAATGAGAACACAGATTGGAGCTTGTCGAATTTAGCACTTCATTATCAGTTTTTGGAAACATTTCAAGGGTAGCACGTGGCTGATTTCTGGAGCTTTTTGTTACAAGAACTTGAAGAATCTCGACTGTTGCATTAGAACTTTATAGTAACTTTGAAACACGTGCAGATTATCAATAATGTCAAATCTAGTTGTCACTTACCTTTTTTCCCCACCGAAACGGTGTAGTAGATGTTGTCAAAGGTGATATCCATCGCGAACTCCACACTTGTCCCAAAATGTTTCCTCCGAAGCAATTACACCTGTTCACACCACTATCAGATAATCTTGCACAAAAGTAGCGACACGTGAGCAGTCAATTCACACACAAACACACCAATTGCCACTGGTATTTCTCTCCTGGTGCGCAATCCGCAAACAACAGTCGTTAATGAGTTCCAAGATCCTGAACCCGTCAATTAAAAGCTCCACCGCTGATCATGTTATTGTTTTGCACGAGTTCCAATTGCCGCAGTGACACCCCCCTGACACGTGCCGGTGCTTTCATTTATCGTGCAAAAGTAATGATTTTGGTGGAGAAAAACTTTTCTTTGAAACAAAAAAGCTCGCCTCTGCTCAACGCGAAATTCCGACGACAATTAGATGCATGCAACGGCGGGTTCGATCGTCACCGGCTGTAATGAGAAGGAAATGAAAGACGTTTTAGTGCATTGGTGATGACCTGGAGTAATGAGTGGAGCGATGGATCTGTTGATTGATGAATTGTTTGAGATAGGGAGGGGGAAAACTAGAGACTGTTGTTGCCTTAATGAGCACGCAAAAGTTATTTTGTAACTGTGGTTATTAGTTAAGCATTAGAGTGTAACAAAATTGACTTTTTGGCGGGCATTCAGGGGTTTGCTCCGAAGGACATACTGAGCCCAAATCCCAAATATGAGCTTGATCGGACGTAACAGGAGCACGGAGAAAAAAGAGTTCTCAAAATCGTGAACAAGCGTTCGTGAAATTGGGAACCACGAACAAAGTGTTCAAATTTCATGGTACGTTTTTCAAAATCGTACCATGAAATTTGAACACTTTGTTTGTGGTTCTGAATTTCATGAACGGTTGTTTACGATTTTGGGAACACTTTTTTCTCCGTGAGCTGGCGCTCCGCCCTTCAATTTTAAATCGGATTTAACCCGTAAAAATACTTTTTTTGAAAAAAAAAACTATTTTTGAGGCATTTTGGTCACTAAAGCGTCTATTTTCAAGATCATTGGCGTGTTGGCCAGATCCCTGCGCATCTTTTGGTATATTTAACATTGAAATTTTGAGCACCCTGGAGCTCGGTACAGACCTGCAAAGTTTGGCATGTGATGTTTTTGATAAACGCATTGGTGGCCAAAGTGCCTCAAAAGTAGACATTTTTGAAAAAAGGTATTTTTACGAGTTAAATTCCATTTAAAATTGAAGGCGGAGCGCCAGCTCCTGTTACGTCCAATCAAGCTCATATTTAGTATTTGAGCTCAGTATGCCCACTGGAACAAACCCCTGAATGCCCGCCAAAAAGTCATTTTTGTTACATCCTATTAAGCATGTAATCAAAAGAAGACAGTTTTTTACTGCAAAATTTGCGTCTAATAAGAAACACATTCTTAATAAATGGTTAGTTATTACAGTCCACTCTCCAGTTGACGATGTCTGATTTCTCGATAAACCTTCTTATAACGATGGATAGTTCATAGTTCCGATATTACACAGCACACCAAGTAACACACTCCGAATATTTTGTTATATTAGTTAATACCTCCCTTTCTTGATGATCCCTTATTTATCGACCCAAAGGAAGTCGATTAGATTAAAATCAAGTCAACGAAATTCAATGAATACTAAGTCTTTCAAATTAAACAAATCCTCTAAAATTCCTCTTATCACAGTGGTCCAGATCGCAAAATTAAATGGAAATTAATTTCCGAAAAATGTAAGAAGTTTTCGAGCTTTATAATGTAAAATTTTCATGCAAGGATCAAAAAGGAAGGAAAATCACGCAAAAAAAAAAATCGCTCCAGAACTTTTCCACGAAAATCAATCCGTTGATGATTTTTTTTGTGAATTTCCTTGTCACCACCAATTAAAATTATTTATTTCGCTTTTTTACACACATTGTCCATCTACAAAAAGTGAGACGTCATTTTTCGACGTGTGACGTAACACTTGCAAGTGTAGTAGTGAAAAAGATGGTCCGCCGAATAATCAGCAAGATGATTTTTTTAGATTCCATTTACCGATCTTTCGTGCGCGAGAGAGGAGAGTCATGTTCCCTTTAGATTTTTTCTCTTGATGAACGTTAAATGATTTTCTTTTGATGTTGATTCTTCCATCGCTGTTGTCATGTGAACCAAACATATTAACAAATATATATTTTTTATACCTCAGCTCAATTTTGAGTGCATGTTCAGATTCAGCGGACAAAATGACACAGAAAACATATAGTTGGAAAATTTTAAAATTTTTTTAGCGTGGTCCCATACACATTTCCCATGACAATTTGACATTTTCAAAAGATAAAAAATAACCCTGAGTTTTTTTCAGCGTTTGTAGTGCTAGATCTCCTCTTTCAAATTCAACCTTGCGCTCAATATTTGGCCTGCGTTTTTTTGAGATATTCAAGATTCAAATTTTCATCTTTTTTCCTCAAAATATCTGTAACTTTTTACCCTTAAGTCCAAATTAACTTTGCAAAAAAATGATTGTTTTTTTATGCTGAGCTCTAAAAGTGCCCCGAATATAACTGTTCTCTAAAAGTTAACCCTGAATTGCCATTTTCCAAAAAAAAAACTTATTTTTTGAGGTTTGCTCCGAAGCGTTCTCAAAATTTGGTCGAAGAAGGCGTAGATTTTGAGATAAAATGTTGGTGTCTTGGACAAAGTTGTTGGATTGGCAAGCACAAATATTTTTTAGAAGACAAAAAACAATCCTAAAAATATTTTTTATTATCCTAAAAATATTTCTGATTTTGATTGAAGAATTTTTTTGATTTTCTAAAATCACACTAATCGTGAACCACCCTAGTTTTCAATCAAACCAAAAATTTGCTCATTTCCATTTGCAACAACTCTTTGAAGAAACTAAAGCTGTCTCGAGATTTGCAAAATCAATGGTTCCAACTGTCAAAATGCTTAACCTTTCATTTCTCGTGTTGCTCCATGAGTAAATGTGTGAATTTTAAAGTTGTAATATTTGAAGAAGTAATAGAACCTATTTTTAGATGTAATATTATCTCAATTGAGACTCAACAATGACAAACACTGGAATAGTGATAAAATTACTCATTCTTAAAGGTAAAATTATACATTTTTCTGGCAAAACGATGTACTCATTCCCATAAGATCAGTCGTTGATTCGAATATGACAAGAGATAAAAAAATTAAAATCACATTATTGTCACAAATTGCTATTTTAGAAATATGTTAAAAAAAACATGATTTTAAATTTCAAATCTGATTACCTTGCACCGCCTTATTTGATTATGTTGTGAAAGATGATGTTAATGTTATAACATAATTCTGGATTTTAAACATTTTAAGGTTTGATTTGAGTTCGACTCAAAATAAGACACCGATTTATTTGAATAGTTTTGAACAAGTTTGCGATTGACCGATTTGCCAAACATCACGAGAAATTCGACTTCCGAGCTTCAAATTCCTTTCTCGAGTGCCACCTCCTGGGACACCGGTTTCTTTCCGCCACTTGACTCTAAGCAATTCCACGGTAGTGGCGTCAAAAAATGGCCATCACGGCCGGCGCCACCACGGCCAAAACCTTTAATTATCGTCACCGCAACAACCCAACCGGATCAGTGGCCGTCCGCGCGCACCTTTGGATTTGTCAAACGACCCCACGACTGGCCGCTAGTTGTCATTCGTATTTTTGACATTGCCCACAGAAAGCAGCTCAGCCTTAGCAGTGTTAACACGCGTTCAAGGCAAAGGTCGTCATTTTAACTGCAACTACATCGTCGTCGGCGGTGTAATATGTTGCCACATGTGACTGCTTTAAGTTTAGCTGTCAAACGACTTTGATCTTGAGTACGTTCAATAAAAAGCGGATTCGTTACTTCGCACTCAAACGTCAAAATCAGTTGTCAAACTGATGATGACATTATAACAACATTGTCCAACGATTTACGACCACGTGGTTTCAAGATTTTGACAGCTGTCAGTCGTTCCAGTTAGCGAATTCATTCTGTATTAACATGTAGAAGGACCTAACACGATATACAAACAAACCAAAATAAAATAAATTACATCTTGTCGCACATCACTTTTAACGTTCAAGAACATATTTCTAACAAGTAATTGTGCCAAGAGATCCCACAACGGCGCCAACATACGCTCCTTGAAGCGTATTTGATCACTGTTGAGAACCTGTAAAACCTTTCGGCTAGCGCACAAACATTAGCCGCGACGTGACCTTGCGTGCGGTCAATCGGAACCGAAAATTAAACCTAACCTAAAACGCCTATTGTTTTATGTTGAGCCGATCAGCTGTTTCGCCGAAAGACAATGCTGCTCAAGAAGTGGTGGCAAATGCACCGTGCGAGTTTAAGCTGCAGCAGCGCTATACGCATGAATTGAGTCGGAGCAGCGCAAGCTTATGCGCAAATCGGCGCGTTGAGGCGTGCTCGCGAGTGGTTGCTGAGCGATTCTCTATGTTTTCGCAAATTAACTTTCCATTGCATTTTTGATTTGTATGAAACACTGTGTTTTCTAATTTTTCACCAGTGTCCATCCTCGTAAATCTCTGAAAAAAATATTCTTCAGTAGATATAAAATCTAGATACATTTACAATCTAAAAAAAAAAAAATTTGTGATATTTTTCATTTTCTCAGAAGTCATATAACACGACTAACATTTCGAAAGAGTCAAATAATACGACTGTGCATTTTTTTATGTTTGTCATACACTGTTAATTTAAGAAAAAGTTTTTTTATGTAATTAAACATTTTTCTGAATATGTTTCTATCTACATCTTTGTCCAAGACAACAAACCGCACAGAAAATTTCTTCTCAAGATATGAAATTTAGAATATTCTCATAGCACTTTTCATGGCAGCCCCTTAATATACATAGATACTTGTTAGAGAAACCAATCATGCAAAAGGCTTATTTGATAAAAGGAAGATTGCAAAATTTAAAAAAAGGAAAAATATTTAAAAATTCAAAATTTAAAAAAATGCAGAAAGCTGGAGAACTGCTCAGCTGTGAAATCAAATTATGAGACATCGAGCGTGGGTTTGTTTCGGTAGGTTTATGTGGTGTGCAATTTGGCTTTAATAACTGCTTTAGGGGAGAAAATTACAAACAAGCAATGGTGTCATAAGCCTTAAGCGCTTAATTAAAGCTCATGCAGATTTTCGCTTCATTAGCCGTTTAATGCAACTTTTGTACAAATTTATCATAGGTTTGAACTGCCATAAATCTACTTGGCTACCCTGCCGTCAACCCGGAATATCCGTAACATCTTTCCGATGGACCAATTTCGGTAATTGTCAAATCGGAAAGTATCCGTGGCTGGGTGGCCAAATGCCACCAGAACGTACTGAGGATGTCAAATTTGAGTTCCTGAGCCAAAATCAGTGTTGTTTGACATGTCGGATAGTGTACTTGTGAAATTACCGAAACTGGTCCATCAGAACCATGTTGCGGATATCCGGGTTGGTGGCTGGGTGGCCAAATGGCACCAGATCGTAATGAGGATGTCAAATTTGAGTTCCTGAGCCAAAATCAGTGTTGTTTGACTTGTCGGAAAGTGTGCTCGTGAAATTACCAAAATTGGTCCATCGGAACCATGTTACGGATATTTCGGGTTGGTGGAAGGGTGGCCAAATGGCATCGGAACGTACTGAGGATGTCAAATTTGATTTTCTGAGTCAAAATTAGTGCCGTTTGACATGTCGGAAGCCATATTAGACTTGATGTAGAATTCGACATCCGTTCCTGTGTAGTCGGTTCCGGAAGGGTGGCCAATTCATATCCGTAGGTCCGGGATCAAAGGAATATGCCTAATATGTCCAGAACAGGTCATGGAGCAAATTGGGATGTTTTTTTGAAGAATTTATGATAATAATCATGATTTTTAGATTGGGTTGCATACCCGGACAAAAACCTACCCCACTAGGTTCCGGAATATCTCCGTGGCCAAGTGACCAATTCCGGATTTCTTTGTAGATTCTGAAAATAGAGATTTGTCCGGTTCTTTTGAGGGGTCAACGAACTTATTTGGGTTACATACATGTAGAAAATCGCATAATTTCATATTACAGAAAATTTATTGAATCCACTACAAAAAAAATTCAATCACTCCTGAAAGTTTACATGATGAAAATGAGTTAGAGATGATTTTAAGCTCAACATTTTGCCGTGCGCAAAGTGGACTGTCAAACTTTCTGAGCGTTTTTCTCGAAACATCGAGTTGATTAACGGGTACCCTGACATCTCGAGTTGGGATGGGCCAAATTGGTTAAAATTTGGGGTGAAGACTCTCAAGACATATCCCGTGTACTCGATTTAGAAATTTTGCTTTTTTGAAAAAATACAAAAATTAAAAACTGACGATTTTTTATATGATAAAAAAAAATATTTTTTTCTTTTTTTATATAAGTTTTTTGAAAATCGGCCTTCGTCATGCACACAGGACTGGTTTAACAAGATTTCACCAAAATTTTGAGCCGATTTGGTCAAGGCAGTGTTAAGATATCGTGGCACTCGGTTTTTGAAACTGCTAATTTCAAATAGCTATATCTCGGCAATGATACAACCAAATGTCTTCAAATTTGTTTTGATATTAAATGAAAATATATATTCTAATGCCCTGAAAACAAATTTTAAATAAAATTTAGTGTGTGCTCACACCAACCTCTAACTTTTTTGTCGATTTACATGTATGTAACCCCTTAAATGTCAATTATTAAAAAAAATAAAACTGTGTGCAACAGCTGCTTCACCAAAAATATATTACAAAATTTTTCAATAATTGTTTTCTCACAATGGCTTTTTACAACAAAAAAAAATCCTCTCCGAATTCAATCCGACAATTTGTAGACATTTTATACCAGGATTATAATCTATTTTTGTGTGTATAGAGGAAGATGCACTCGAGAATAACATGTGAGATGGGCGTAAGTTTTTCAAATATGATTGTTTTAATTTCAAAATTTTAAAATAGCGGTATCTCTAAGCTGTAAGAAAGGATCAAAGAAAAACTTTTACGATGAATCTTGACAAGCTTTTTGAAACAAAATTACACTGAAACAAAAATTTAAGCTGTTTCTATAAGATTTTATGTTTTTAAGCTTTAAAAATCAGGTCAGCTCATCAACGGCTTAATCAACGGTTTTTTGCGCATTTTTGAAAATATCGTTAAATTAGTTACAAAAATTCTAACGTAAAATGATGGATTGTATGACTCTAGAAAACAAAAAAAAAATTAACTGGTCTAAACTTCAACATTTATTGATTATTGGGTCGCATCATCATCCTCTATGTTGAATCCTGGCCATTACCCTTACCCACTAACAAGTAGAAGTAGTTTTCCGGCACACGCGGGGGTGTGGATATCGTATAGAACCCACCCTTGGTAGCAGCCTGTGCTAACTAACATTCCCGTCCCATTCCCTCGAGATCTACAAACTGACATGGCGGGCGCCGTTGGTGGCCAACGACTGTTTCCTATTCGCACCGGCTCTAGTTTTGATGATCGTGATGTTTTATCTTTTCAGCGCATTCATGCATGCTGTTGATAAGGGAAACATCATTTGATCGTTGAAGCGTGTGACCGGTTGTGCTGATGGGATATTATGGTCCTGTTCAGCAACGGAGAAGGACAACCATGGGTGGTCTCTCATGCTCATGCTCATGCTCAACTGGTCTAAACTTCAACATTTCAATAACCGATCGCGGGAACTAGAGCCCCAGAGAGGGGCTGATAAACGCTACCGAACAACAATGGCAATATGGCGTTTGTTTACCAACATGGCAAGTTTTTTAGGATTGAAAACACATCAATTGTGCAACAATTTCTAACTAATCCGTGCGAGAAACCTATAAAGGGGTAATTCAAGCGTTCCAGAAAGTCACATTTGCAAAACGTCTCGTATTTGAAGTTTTGGGCTCTGGTAGATACCCATTTTCCAGACAATTTTACATAAAAGCCTCCGTCTTTACTATTGTCTTAAGTCAAATCCTTGTGAAGATACAGCGGTTTAAAAAATAAAAATGTTGAATAACAGGAGTTTTGGCTAGTTTTGTGGTTTTTGGTCATTTCTAAGTCTCAAACATGTTTTTAACAGAATGCTTGTCAATTAAACTCGTTTGTTCAATGGTTTTATCTGTAAGCCAATACTTCCAATTGAAATGCGGTCAAACGCAAAATTTTGGGAAATTGAACGAGCTCTCCGATAAAAATATTTTCGAGGCTGAAAAATCAAGTCTTGCATATGAGAATGGGCAAAAACTAATATTTAATGTTGGTCTCTTCGAAAAAAAAATCGTTTGGTAAATGTTTGGCTAAATCCGTACTATTTATGTACTCAGAAATATATCCTATAATTTCAGGGTATCATACTATGACTAGTTTAAAATTGTACACTTGGAGGTTCATTGTAGGCTTGATTTTTATGCAAACCATTGGTTCTTCCTAGTAATTTTCATGCATGTGCCTCCAACAAGCCAACGAATCTCAACCAAACTGGTTCTAATTTGAAATTTCAATTCTGTCCGAAGCAAAAGTCAACGACAGGAATCGAGCACAGGAGGGTCATTAAAAATATCTCATCTGAATATGCATCCTCCATCATCTGGTCGTTTAGATGTTGGTCAACTCGCGATTTGCCAACCGTATAATCAACTTCTAAAACGAACAGCTAGAACCAACTTTAGAACGCGAGAGGGGTTTGACCAACGACTTCCCAGAATTCAAGTTCATAATTCAATCTGCACAAGGTCTTCCACGCCGAAAGACAGGCCCCTTTTCTTCCAGTTTTGGGTAGATTTCGCGCCACCTGTCCAACGCTCAGAAGACGCTCATCCGCCGACATGCTGGTTGGCCTTCATCTCACCCCCAATTTCTTCCTGTTTTGCAAATTGAACTCCAAGGTCATACAATTATCAGCACGAGGGGCAAATGGGCCGCGATTTTTGACGCCTGATCGCGGTGAACTTTAGTTGGCGCTAATAACGGTGTTGCTGAAGGTCATCGCGTTGTAGATCCTAGCCGTCTGCTAATCAGATTTGAATTGGAATTTCAGATGATGCGAAAAAGTTACGTTCTATCGAAAGGTATGGAGCACAGCTGATTTGAATACAACTCTACCGCAGCAGCAGCAAATTTAACGGCCAACAGCCGGTTTTATTTTATTGCAATCAGATGAATTGATTATACGAACACTTCCGAGCAGAGTCGTATCGGAGAAACTGGTATTAAAGTGTTTATGACATTTGACAATTTTAGGTTGAAGGGTCGAACTGTTAGAACATTATTGGGTTATCCCTTTATCTATATAAATGAATAGAATTGATTCATGCTTTGTACAACTTCAGATAGTTGCCAGACAATCGAAAATTCGGATAATCGATTCTGGGATGAATAAAACTACTATCACTCTAACTCACCTGCCTGTACACTATAGGACTAGAGTCTTTCCCTAAATAACCAACATTGAATTCGATCACTCCACATGGTGGTATAACAATTAAACAACTTCAATTATTCAAACCACTATTTTGCAACACACACACACAGACTAGCTCAGAAATTCTCATCCGTCCACTTTTACTCAAACACCTCCTTTAAAGCCTGTAGCTGAAATTAAAACTGAACTGCAACAGCTGCTCACCGTTGTAACAGCCACCGTTTTAGAACAGCACGTTAGAGTCGGTCTAGCCACACTACACCCAAAGTCACTACAGTTCAGCGCGAGTCTACAAACTACATTTCAATCGATTCTCAACTACCGGTCAACCAGCAGGCCATCCGGGGGGCTGCATCAGTAATTCACTGTCACCGACGGCCACACTTTTTGAGGCTGAGCTGGAAAAAACAGTCGCAAAAAAAATGTCGCGAGGAACTAGTTCTACTACTACAATAACCACCGCGTCTTGAAAATCAATAACGGAAAAAACCGCGATAGTGCAAAATCCAGGCAGTCCGTAACCTGTTCCCGGGTAGGGGAGACTGGGAATCGATCTGGGAAATTTTCAATATAGGGTTGACTTTCAGGAATGTCTTGTGCAAATCATTAATATTAATATCATCAGTGATTTATCTGTTGCAATCCTCATTCATAATTCATAGCATTATTTTTAAGAAAATAAATCCGTTCTTCAGTAGCTTAGGATGAAACAATTTATTGTTGACAATGTATTGGATTGATTTTTTTATTCTTTAGGAAAACTTAATTTTACAGCATTAGCTTCATTTTTAAGAATCGATTCTTGCAGGAAATTATATTCCGTAGAATTTAAAAATATGCGTTCATAGGGGAAATATACGCTTTCTAATCAAATACCTATCTTCGTCATATGGAGAGTTTGATGCTCGATTAAAGCTCCAAAAAAATTATTTAGGCTATAAACTTACCGGCATCAGCACCTCTTCGAGTAAGCACGCAATTTATGCCATTTACTGGCCAAAAGATCAAATTTAATGCACTTTTGATCATAATTTCTATTTTGCGAGACCATTTCTCATCATTTTGGTGGCACACACATCCACACGCAAGATCACAGGTTAACTGCTTAACGAAAGTCGCCATCAATATCTTTTCACTTGCGCTAACGATTTCAAAGCGCTTAAGTTATAAAATTGCTTCCAACTACCGGCAACATGTTCTTTTGACCATTACTTAGTCACTCACTTGAAAAATAATCCCGAAAAATGTAAATAATGAGCAAGCACCAACAAAAAAACAAACGCGCTAAGTCTTTTGACGTTTCAATTTTGAATACCGATTCTAATCGAAGGCTGAAGAAAACCGAGCAAGGAGCGAAGGCAAATAAAGAACAAAGGGTGGCCACCAACACCACCAACATGCTGGTGCAGCGCCTGTTAGAGTGAGCAAGTGCTGCCAGGAAACTTTCGCTATGAATGCTACTTTTCGTGAGCGTTCACTTAAAATTTCATCATTGTTGGCAGCACTAAGCAGACCCAAAAGAGCGCTGGAAGAAAAAGAACTAAGCTGAAAATAGAAAAATAGGGCGTGGCCCAATGCACTCAACTGATTAGAATGCATTTTTGAAATATTTTTTTTAAATGCTTGAAAAAGGAATAGCATAACTTTTCATAAAAGTGAAAATAAACAGAAATGTTCACAAAAAGTTGCTCTACTCGTTGGTGTACTTGGTTTTAGTGATTTTCAAGGAGCAATCCAGATTATCCAGCATCATTCAAACACGACCACTTATTAGGCTTAAAGTGGGCATATTTCCCCTACTTTTGTTTTGTTTATTCCTCTTATGAGCAATTCTCTGAGATTTCGGTCATTCATTTTTTTTTTTGTTTTATTTAATCCGGCTGAAACTTTTAGGTGCCATCGGTATGCCCAAAGAAGCCATTTTGCATCACTAGTTTGTCTATATAATTTTCCATACAAATTTGGCAGCTGTTTAAACAAAAATGATTTATTAAAATTCAAAAATGAAGGAATTTTTTGACCGATTTGAAGTCTTCGGCAAAGTTATAGGTACGGATAAGAACTATGTTACATGGTTAAACTTTTTTGGTGAGTTTTAATTTCACTTTTTGTTACTAAAACATGATATGCAAACAAAACACTTATTTTTTTTCATTTTGTGATATGTTTTAGGGGACATCAAATACAGTCATCCCTCATATTCGGAACAGTTTACAGATCGGCCAATGTTCAAAAAATCATAGCAAATTGATAATTGAACTTAATGATTCACTTTTACCTTCATTTGAAAGCTTTTCTTGCGATGTTTCGAATGTTGTATCGAACATCTGCAAATTTAAACTTTTATATGAAGTTTTTGAAGAAAAACTTTGACCCTTGAAATCCACAAATTCGGAAAACTTTTTTCTTACGAATGTAAACAAACTTTGGATCTCTCCAGGAGTACATATTTGTAACAAAATAATGACTTCACACACTGAAACCAGTGAAGCTCATGCTTAGTGATGTGAAAATATCAGTTAAATTCAGGTTTTCCACAATTGTGGGAGGCACAATAACATCCCACAATCATGGAACAGGCAATTTGGAGGCAGTGTTTTGCTGCTCTGGATAAAATAGTCTTGAAGTGAAGTTTTTTGTTCAAAAAGTACAACTTTTACTAGTGAAATAGCAAGAGAATGTCCAAATAAAGGTCCTAAAATAGTAGGGTCGAGAGAAAGGCTGCATTTAGCGTGCTATGGACAAATTATCACAAAAGTGTTCCGAATTTGTGGGTGTTCCGAATATGTGGGATGACTGTACCTACTTTTCAGAAATTTCCAGAACGGGCAAATAATCTTCGACCGAGTAATGGACGTTTAAATCAATACTGATTTTTTGTTTCAAAAAAAACGGAATATTGATCGCAAAAATGTTTCAACTTCACTTCTCGATGTTAAATCCAATTTGCAATCCAAAAAAAGGTTCGAATAGTAATCATACAGTTAAAAAAAAACATGTTGCTAATCTTATACAGTCCAGACTCGATTATCGATAGCCTCGATTATCCGAAGTTTCAATTATTCGAAGTTCGATTATCCGAAGGTTTGTATGGGACTTCGGATAATCGAATCACGAACAAAAAAAAAAATTTTTCTTGATTGAAACATCAAATTCTAGTTCTGCGACCCCATTTTAGTTAAATTTGAATAGCTGAATTCCTTTCAAATAATAAAATTCATTTATTCAATATTTCATCACCGTCATATTGGCCACCATTTTAAATTTAATTTTTTTAAATCACTTTAGTGTGGTTTAGGGGTCATACTAAAGCTCGTCAGTCTAAAATTAGACAACGAAATTGATTATCCGAAGTGAAATTTTTCCGAGACCTTCGGATAATCGAGTCTGGAATGTATCTGGATTGGTTTTACATTTTGCAGTCACTGTTAAAAAAGATGAATTTTGGTAGGTTGAATAAAACTTTTTTTCGTGTGAAGTGAAATTAAAATCAAGCTTAAATTGGTGATATTATTGTTCACAACGATAAAGCTTACTTTTTCGAGTTCAATGACATTGTAGTACAAAATATAAGGATATAAAATTGACTTTTTTTTAAATTGACAGAAAGCATCCTACTTGACAGCTCATTCCAAGGGGACCATAGTTGATCCATCGTAAAATGTTCCATTGTATTTTTTTTTTTTGCTTTAACATATAAAAAAGTGATCAGAAATGGTTTTCAATCGTGTTTTTTTCTCGTTGAACATAAAAATTGACATCGGGTCTTAGGATCCTGGGTGATCAATAAAAACTAACTTTATACACCTATGTGGTTGGTGCCTTAATCACTCCTAAATGGGTCCCAAAATGGGTCCCACAAAATATCCGAAAATATTTGAAATCTGTCATCAAAGTTAATTTTTGGTACATTTTTGGTAAAAAAATTCAAAAGATCTGACTTATAAAAATACATAAGTATCACGTAAATGGCCATAACTTGAGACAGGGTTGCCAGATATTCAAACTCTGAGACTTTCGATTTCGTTTGCAGGTAAGTGAGATCTGGGTTGAACCCGGGTTGAATGCACTTAAATATCACCTAAGTGTTCATAACATGAGAACGTAAGAGTTCACGCGTCATAACCACAGGTCATAACCTATTAAACGATAGGTCGAAAGAATGGAACCGAACAATGTTTTCATACCGATAAGTGAGATCCGGCTTCATAAAAGTGTATTAAAATCACTTAAGTGATCATAACTTGAGACAGGGTTGCCAGATTTTCGAACTTGTGTACTCTTTTAGAAGTTCTTTCCATTATCTTTCCAATGAGTGATCGGAAGATGGATCTGAGCATAGTTGTCATACAGATAAATGAGATCCATAACTTTTGAACTGGTTAAACCAAGTGGAGGAAGATCTGGAAAGTGTGGGAGTTTCGCAGCGGAATTGGAGAGTAGCAGCCCAGGACCGAGTCCAGTGGCAGCACATCTGGAGACAGCTCGTGACCCGGAGGTTGTACGAGCAGTAAAAGTAAAGTAAGTAACTTGGTGTGCGTGGGATCGAGCTTAGATAATTCTAAAAAAGCAATAAAGTTTTCTGAATCCATAGGTACCTATACATGATACGAGCTTTCTGTGAAAAGTTAATTTTTAGAGCAGGATTATACACAGTAAAAAACAATCATGGTAATATCACATCTGGGAAGGAAATGTCAGAAAAATGTGCAATTTTACCTCTGAAAATGTGTAATTTTACCACTTTTCTGGTGTAATGTCACTTGTTAAGTCTAAAATGAGGTATAATTACATTATAAAAGAGGTAATATTCACTTTAAAAAATTACAGCTTCCTCAGTGATGTAAGTAAAACGCTCAGAAAGTTTGACTATTCACCTTGTGTATGGCAATATTTTATGCTTAAATCGTCTGTGTCTCACTTTAATCATGTAATATTTTCATGAAACTTCTAGGAGTGATTGGAAATCATCTTTTAGTGGATTTAATTTATTTTCATTAATATATTAATATTGATTTTCTACATGTATGTAACCCACTAAGATTATTTGTGCACATGATTTTTTTATATAGTTTACACGGAACTTTCAGCATAGTTGTTTTAACAATTTCAAAAAATCTGGAATTATGAAAAAGAAAATATAGTTCAAATATTAGAAAACTAAGTTATTCACAAAAAATGTTTCTACAACAAACTTTCAACACCAAACAAACGATAAATGTTTTATTCAAATCGGGGCACCTCGATACGACCTGTGACACACTGTAGAAAAACTTGCTCTTAAATGCATCTGAGGCTAGCTCTAATCATGCAATATTTTTTTTATGAAACTATAGGAAGCGATAGAAAAATCTATTTCTGCGAAGTTTTATGATTTAAAAATGATCAGGCTATTACCTTACGTTCCAAGTTTCAAGGTTATGTTTTTCAAAAAAAAAAATTAACTGGTGAAGAAGGCAGAATTATTGCTGTATTATTTACTTATTTTAAGGGGATAACAAAGGGGCCATTTCCCCTATCTGTCTTTGTTTCAAACAATATTACCCAGTCACGACGTTCAAGCAGAATTCTCAAAGAGCTGGATAATCTTACAGCATTCTAGCAGATATGTTCCACCGTTCTAGTAGGATTCTGGCAGAATCAGCTCTGCTAGAATATTTCGTGACTGGGTACCTGGTTCAAGTCGTCAAGTTTACCAATATTTCCAGAAAAAAAAACATCCAAATCAAGTTAAACAATATTAATTAATTTTAAGTCATTATTTCTAAACACAAAATTTCAAATACTTAAAAAAACAGTATGAAAACACCACGGCTCAAAGTTCCCTACAACAACCAGGATCTACACCACGTCGGCGCTGCACTTGCACAAACCGATACAACACATCATGCCACAACACTGTGGCCGGGAACTTTGCCATCTGTTCCGCGCGCACGGTTATCAATCGTTCGATTGGCCCGTCCGCCTAAACGATGGCGTCAGAATCTTCGAGAACGTTTGCCAGCCCTTGATATCTATCTGGGTTACACCCTCGTTTATTTTTTTCAATAGAATCCGCGTCGTCCCACTTCGAGGTCCTTATCAGCTTGAAGACAGTGCGGATCGAGAAGCATTCTTCGTGATGTTACGTAGCGTAACTTGCGCGACCCAGAAAACAAGCCCGACTTGCACGCGCACCAAGCAATCCCGATGCTCTTGATCGTCGTTGATCGTAACATTCACCCAGTCTCGGGACCGCGTGTCCGTAATCTATGACACAGGGTAGTCGCGAATCTGGTGCACACTGGCTCCTCGGCTCGTTGATTGAATTAAAGTGCAATGTGAGAAAATTGGCGTTGACTTTGCCGTCCGAAAATAGCCGCCGGCTTGAACTGTGAACTCACCGTTGTCGTTGGGTAGTCCAGAACTTGGTCACCGGCTGTACTTCCCCACACAAGTGGCCAAATTGATTAAAAGGTAGTTACAGGCCCTTCTCGCCGGGTAATTGAATCAATTTACAGAACTCGACGCCTGGCAACCCCGCCTTGTAAGAGAGATCTTCCGCGTACAGCACTACCTTCTCTGCCCTCAATCCGGCGATGACACTCGTGCACTTGGAGGCTTCTTCCGAACCGAACTTTCAACCGACTTGCAAAGACCAGACACTGCACGGTTTCACCTCACACGTCCGGACGGTTTCGCGTACGCACTAGAACTGAACTGAGCACGTTGCGCGAGCGCAAAGAATCTTCCTTGGCGCGAACTCAACGGACGACTCTCTGCTCCAAGACCAGAACGCGGGCTTTCTAAGTCTTGACTGAACCTAGCTACTGCGGCTTCGACCGGTGGCGGAACCCTTCTCGCGAGAATAGCACGCTCAGCACGAACAGCTGAGCTCGACTATACTGGACGGAGAGTCTTGAAAGGATACTAACTGCATTGTCGAGGTGCCCTTAGTACTTTGCAAATACAGTCAGTGGCTTGAATAGGTTGAATTACAAATTCTGTTTTCAGTTAGACTTCCATTAAAAAAGAACGTATATTTATTTATAGCCACAATGAAAGGCCAAAAGGATAACTCTACCTGATTACAATGGTAAAATAGTGCCCTAATACGGGAGAATAAACCTTCGGTATTCACCGCAACACAAAATTGTTTTCATTCGTTCATTGAAACAGTTCATCGCGTCGATTTTTGACGTCCCGAGAAGAACGCATTTCAATGTTTGACCTTGAAAAAAAGCACGCTTTGTAAACAACAACAAACACGTTTTGCTTGGTTGACCGTTCTGTGCATTGTCCCGAAGTTTGGTTAAATTCAGTTTCCGGAGTCCCGAGTTACAAATACAAATTATAAATATTTCCGATAGTCGGGCTTGTGCGTGTGTCAAACGCGTTCTAATATGAAGTCCCTTTGGCCAGTTGTCGCACTTACAGCAATTTTCAGGCAGTGTCAAAATAGCACGACAAGATTGAAACTTCTTCCATATAAAGAATGAAAACAATGCAAAATGACTACTTTTTCAGCACAGGTTGTATATAAATACTACGAGTGCTGGAAAAAATCAAGCTTGGCAACGAGTGCCATACAACTTTTTTTTACAAATTTCAAAAAGTTACACTTTTCAGCACACAAATGAGTGCTATATAGCAATTCCAGCTCAAATCAGGTATTTTTCTGATACTTTTGTACCCGACCCTCTCCGATTTCAATGAAACTTTGTAGACATGTTATCCTAGGCCTATATAAGCCATTTTTGTGTATATGAAGCTAATTGTACTCGGAAATGACATTTGAGAAGGGCGAAAGTTATTTAGATATTTTTGTATTCTGTAATTAAAAAATGACTGTATCTCGAAGCCGTTGCATCGTACCAAAAAGTGGTTACAGATAAACTTGTAGGAAATTGGACGGGCTTTCTGAAAAAAAAACACTGAAACAAAAATACACGCCACTTCTATGGGATTTTTCAATTCTTATGTTTAAAAGTTAAATTTTAAGGTGAAGTCACGATTTTTTTCGTTAAAATTTTTTGAGGAAATAGCCTAAAATGTTAAAAAAAGACTCACAAAAAATGCAGGATGGTATGTCTCTCTTAAAAAAATACAAAAATCATTTACTAAAACTGTTTTTTTATTTTTGGATAGTGGCCTATACGTCAAAATTTTCAAAGCCGATAGTGGGAATCGATTTTCCAGACAATTTTACATAAAAGTCTCCATGATGACCATTGTCCTAAGTCAAATCCTTGCAAAGTTATAACGGTTTTAAAAATAAAAATGTTGAAAAAACTGCTTTTTTGGTGGTTTTTGGCTTTTTCTATTCAGCTGTCAAAGCTGTTAAAGGCAAACTTATGGGAAATTGGACGAGCTTTCCGGTGAAAATATTTTCGAAACTGAAAAATCAAGTCTGACATATAGAAAATGCCAAAAACCACCAAAAAAGCTGTTTTTTCAACATTTTTATTTTTAAAACCGTTATAACTTTGCAAGGATTTGACTTAGGACAATGGTCATCATGGAGAGTTTTATGTAAAATTGTCTGGAAAATCGATTCCCACTATCGGTTTTTGAAAATTTTGACGTTTAGGCCACTTTCCAAAAAAACAGTTTTAGTAAATGATTTTTGTATTTTTTTAGGAGAGACATACCATTCTGCATTTTTCGTCAGTATTTTTGGAACATTTTAGGCTATTTCCTCAAAAATTTTGAACGAAAAAAAATCCTTATTTCACCTTAAAATTTAACTTTTGAACATAAGAATTGAAAAATCCCATAGAAGTGGCGTGTATTTTTGTTTCAGTGTATTTTTTTTTTCAGATACCCCGTCCAATTTCCTACAAGTTTGTCTTTAACCACTTTTTGGTACGATGTAACGGCTTCGAGATACAGTCATTTTTAAATTACAGAATACAAAAATATCTAAATAACTTTCGCCCTTCTCAAATGTCATTTCCGAGTACAATTAGCTCCATATACACAATATGGCTTATATAAACCTAGGATAACATGTCTACAAAGTTTCATTGAAATCGGAGAGGGTCGGGTACAAAAGTACCAGAAAAATTCCTGATTTGAGCTGGAATTGCTCTATAATGAACATTTCACCATTTGATCATGCTTAATAGCTTATTTCTTCACTAAAGAATAACAGGAAAATTAGGTATTTTCAAAACAGAACTGCAAAAAAAATGTAATCAAGGAGTGATTTGGATTGTTTGTAAAGAACAACTCTAAATTGCTGTACACGCAACCCCCGGTGGTTGGTCACTTTTTCGTTAGACACTTTTTTAGTTTGTACCCCATTGGTTGGTCGAAGTCAAACTAAAAAGTGACGAACTGTCACTATTTACACGGCGCTCACGCACACTATCAAAATAAACGTTTGGTAGTGTGTGTGAACTTCGTGTAAAAGGGGTGTCAAACTAAAAAGTGACCCCGTTGGTTTGACAACCGTTGGTGTCAAACCATCGGGGTTTGATTTTAACTGTAACTCATGTGACTGTCAGCGTTTTTATATGAACAACTTCCAAATTCACGGATATTTCAAGATATGAAATGATATCATTTAATTTAAACATATTTCAATTCACCTTTTTTAAAACCGAATGTAGTAAGCACCAGTTCTCCGAATCGTCGAAATCGTCGTCGTTTATGAGGTGTGCTTGAGGTTCTATCCCTATCCGTTGGGGGAATTCGGTGCACAACCATCAGCTGCTCACAATCTCAGGGTGGTTCAACGAACGCTATCAACAGCTGAGCGAGCAAAATTGAGTGCAGCAGGCAACAATCGGCGTGCAAAATAATTAGTTATCTTTTATTTATTATACTTTAAGCTGTAACCGAAACCAACGCGCTTGTAACGCCAAATGCATCTGAAACTTTCTTATCTCCATCAGCAAAAAATCAGTCTAGCTTGTTGTGAGAAAAAAAAAATATGTGCGAGTTCTTTATCTTATGATGCAACTGCATATCGCGATATCGTGGAGACTGTTGTATTAGTCACAATGAATAGTAAAATTTCTATTAATCATTGTACGTTTTTTAACACAACTTTAGTCCATACAAAATTATTGAATTTAGCACAGAAAAATTTCTACGAGGGGTTCAAAATCTTCAAAAAAAGTCATTTCATCATATTTGGGTCGGAGAAAATTTTGTGACCATCTATTTATTGATAAAAAAATGCATTATAGTGTCCACAATATCCAATCCAAGTTCCAGACAATCTTTATTTTCAAAAACAAAAATCGGTTGCACTACCACCCTAGCGCTGTCACTTAGCTCACAAGTAATGTGCTGCTTCCTTTATGACGATTTCACAGTCTGAATTTCGCACAAGTCATAGGTTAAGCTGGAACCACCAAAGTGAAAAAGGTTTGTAGACAGTTCTGGAAAGGTATTGAAATCTGACGTAAAAGCTGTCTTGGAATTTGATCAACTGTGAATCACCTCGTAATTAACGATTGTTTGTGTAATGGTTTGCACAAATCAACTGCTTTTAGTCATTTATATGGGTGTTTAAATGAGGTTTCGCTTTACTGATTTTTATTCAAATCATCCAGTAAAGTACGCAAAAAAAAACATGATTGAATTGTTCGAACATTCTCGATCCACAATTTCATGATTTGCAAAAATTCAAATAAATATTCCCGCCGCCTCTAACGCACGTTCCGAGAGCTCTCATTTCATTTTTGTTTACATCCCGTGTTTCGTGCTTTCTACGTGCCGTGGAAAAAGGCCGTCATTCAAGTTAACAATCCAACGACCTGTAATTCAGCGGCCACTTCACCTCTGTTCATCGCTAAATAAATGAAGGAAAAAAACGTATCCGCCGCGAGCAAACACGTTGAGGAGAATCGCGCTTCTGCGTTTCGTTCTCTCGCTCGCGTACGATTTTTATTGCCCGCCAAAAAAAACGAAGACGCCAAGAGAGCGAGAGAGTAAAATTCGCGGAGAGCGCGAATCGCAAATAGTTTAAGATCGCGAAATGAGTCTTGCCCGCCAAACTATCGCGAACTAAAGTTAGTTCTCTGTCTTTGGTTTGATCATGTTTCATTGAGGCTGATAAACAAAAATTGTCAACGGTGTGAAACTGGTGCACCAAAGGGATTGGCAAAAAAAACATAAAAAGAGTCGACAAATATCAACATTTCTATCATTTTTCTTTCTGCAGTCCAAACTCGACTTTCCGAAGTCCTTGGAAAAATTTCACTTCGGAAAATCAAATCTTCGGATGAACGAATCACAAAAACCCACAAAACACACAAAACTTTTCACTCTATATTAAAACCGAATTCATATTCGGTTGCTCTGGAATGTCCTCTACAATAGGCCGTCCCAAAAAAATTAAAAATGTTCAAAACTTTGGTGCTCACCCCTAGAATGATAGATTAGGACGTCAGGAACAATGTTTTCATACAACAAAAAATTCCCAAAAATGGTTTACAACTAGCGCGCTGAGCTTGAATGAAAAAGTGCCTTTTTCGAGTATTTTTCAGAAATTCACGTAACAAACATTCTAAAGTCATTCAAATTTGGTCGCCTTGGGCTTCAAATTATAGTTTAATGTCCATAAAAGCTTGTGTTTGGGCATGGCAGGGCGTTTTAGGGAGAAAATTTTGTATTTTTCAGAGAAAAAAAATCAAAATCACTCTGCAAAACAAGCCAAAAAAATTTGGCGGCAAAACTGATACATGCAGCTTATAAAAAATTTCACGAAGAACATTTTGCTTTTATTAACATCCTATTTATGTCCACGCAAAGCCGACATATTTGCATTTTATTGAATAAAAAGCAACGAATTTTCAAAATTCCCAGTATATTAGCGTGTTTAGCATTAAACATTGGCTACTATGACTACAAACGGTGAGGCATATTTTTTGCATATTTTTAATTTGCTCACTCAAAAACGATATTTTTTTTGTAAAATTTAATGAAAACACATGAGATTTGCTCACAACGACACGAAAACGACATATTTATATTTATGATCTTCTTGATATGAACAAATATAGTTCGAACGGGTAACTATTTAACAAAAAAGTTTTTTTTATAAATATGTTTTTTCTTTGAATGTACATGCCAAAAAAGTCACGTTCACAGCTTTGAGATATCTACTTTGATAACATTTATTTTAATTTATGATTATTTGTCGTTTACGTCACATTGTGAGAAAATCTCATGTTTTCTTCATGAAATGTTATAATCAAATATCGTTTTTGAGCGAGCAAAATAAAAATATCCTAATACAGTCGACTCTCTGGTTGTCAATATCCAAGGGACCGTCGAAGAAGAGAATCATCAGTTTACAGAACGATGCAAAATGAAGACTCGATTGAAAATATTTTTTTTCTTGATACCCAGCTATGGGAGAGAATCATGGCAACGTCCATCAAACAAAAACAAACTAATGTCATACACCCTTCAAAGCTTCGTTTCGCCAAGAAAAATGTCTATGCAAGCTATGAGAAAGTGAAATTATTGACAACCGGAAGAGATTTTTAAAGCAAACAGAATCCAAGGGACCGTCGAGGAAGAGATCCTTCAAGCAAGAGTAAATATCGAGGAATGAAGATAATTGAATTATGCAGATGAAGGGACTGAAGAATTCATCGATAGATGGAGAATTATTGATATCGAGAAGATCGACAGCCAGAGAGTATACTGTATATGCCTTCCCTTTTGTAATCATAGTAGCCAAATCACTAAAATGCAAATATCTCGGCTTTGCGTGGACATAAACTGAATGTTAAAAAAGTAAAATGTTATCCGTAAAAATTCCTTTAAGCTGCATGTATCAGTAGGGTGTAATATGGTTGTATGGAAAAAAATAAAGTTGTCCAAATTTAGCGAGCACAGCAATTTTTCAGTTCCTTTTAGGGTCCTAAACAACTCCCCAAAGTTTGGGCACGATTGGTTAAGTCCTCACTTTGCGCAAAGCGATTCAATTTTCCACATAAATTTGTATGGGGAAAACCATTTTTTTGGATTTCGATATTTATAAAATCCACGTTTCACGCTGTACTAAAACCGGATTCATATTCGGATGCTCTAGAAGGTGCTCTACAACTTTCCCGAAGAGAGTATGGTGCTAACTTGCTCCTAAAAAAGATACAGCGTGTTAAAAACTCGTCTAAAAAGTGTTTTTTGCTCGAAAATCACGTTTTAGACGAGTTTTGAGGACGCTGTATCTTCTCTTAGGGACATGCTAGTACCATACTCTCTTCGGGAAAGTTGTAGAGCACCTTCCAGAGCATTTGAATATGAATCTGGTTTTAGTACAGCTTGAAACGTGGATTTTATAAATATCAAAATTCAAAAAAATTGTTTTTCCCATACAAATTTATGTGGAAAATTGAATCGCTTTGCGCAAAGTGAGGACTAATCCAATCGTGCCCAAACTTTGGGGAGTTGTTTAGGACCCCAAAAGGAACTGAAAAATTGCTGTGCTGGAAAATCGATTTTGATATTACACCCTAATGTATCAGTAGGTTGTAATATGGTTGTATGGAAAAAAATAAAGTTGTCCAAATTTAGGGAACAAAGCACTTGTTTAGTTCCTTTTGGGTCCCTAAACAACTCCCTAATGTTTGGGACCGATTGATTTAGTCCTCACTTTGCGCAGCGCAATTCGATTTTCCATATAAATTTGTATGGAGAAAGCCATATTTTGGGATTTTGATATTATCAAATCCACGTTTCATGCTATATCAAAACCGGACTACAATTTTCCCCAAGAGAGTATGGTGCTAACTTGCCCCTAAAAAAAGTTACAGCGTGTTCAAAACTCGTCTAAAACGTGTTTTTTGCTCGAAAATCACGTTTAGACGAGTTTTGAGGACGCCATATCTTCTTTCAAGGGCATGTTAGCACCATACTCTTTTCGGCAAAGTTTTAGAGCACATTCCAGAGCATCCGAATATGAGTTTTGATATAGCATGAAACGTGGATTTTTTGAGTATCAAAATTAAAAAAAAATCCAATACAAACTTACATGAAAAATTTAATCGCTCTCGGCAAAGTGAGGACTGAACCAATCGTTCATAAACTTTGGAGGGTTGTTTAAAGCCCGAAAATGAACTGAAAAAATGCTATGCTGGAAAATCGAATTTGCTATTACACCCTAATGACCCCTACAGAACGCTAAAGTGATAAAGAATTCTTGAATCAAATGTAATTTTGATACATACAATGGAACAGTCACATTTTTGCATATATGTTCGATAATAAGCTATCCTTTAATGCTTACATACTCAAAATTTTCTAAAATATTGAGATATTAATTTGATGGGCATTTCAAAAATCTATCAAAGTCACCCCGAGCTATCAAAGTCACCCCAGTTTACGGTGTTCAAGAAATTAGAATTTGAAGTAAAAGAAGTATGAAGCACTGGAGCAACAATGGGTGATAGACCCGATCAGACGGTAATAACTTAATTCATGCCATTTCAATAACAAATACTGTTAAAATAACAGAAAATGTTATGGAATATTCTTGAAAAATCCATTTTTGCTTAAGAGTTCAATAACAGTTTATGTTATCATAACACAATTTGTTATCGGTCTGATATTGATTGTAAGCCACAACAACTTTGGAATAACATTTTTTGTTATGGAAGAATATCTCCAATTGTTATTGGGATGATCGGATTAGTTGTTAAAATAACAAAAAATAATAACAAAGATTTGTTCGAAGAATAACGTAAAATTTTATTAGTCTGTTATTAGAATAACAACCCAATAACAAAAAAATCATAACGGCGAATAACAAATCTTGTTATAAATAACATAAAATGTTATTGGCCTAGTATTTTCAAATAACAAAGAATGTTATTCCCAAGTTATTTCCGTCTGCTCGGGGAGGGTTAAATATGAAAAAAATGGAAGACTGAATGTGGAATGATCTTAATTTATCCTATAATTTGAATCATGTTTTGTGCTATGAAAAAACTTTCATCCAAAATCAATTATAAAGCTGAAACCATAAGGCATAATAAAACCATAAATAAAAAGCATTGAAAAAAGATCAATTCTGGAGTTTTTTTTAAAAGGTCCTATAAACCAAATTTTCAATTTTTCCTTTTTGGGTGTTTTTAGAACCGCCTTGAGTCAGGGGTATTCAAAAACACCCAAAAAGCAAAAAATAAAAATTTGGTTTATAGGACCTTTAAAAAAAAAACTCCAGAATTTTTCGATTTATTGTACGATCTGAGCATGTACAATTAAAAAAATTATACATACAATTGTAGTTGTATGATTTTAATATGCAGTAATTTTATTAATTCTCTACTGCCCAAATTCATTTTTCGATTTTATTTTTATTTTCCAAGCAACATTTTTTTCCAGGAGTTCTACAAGAGCTCTTCAAGATAGCTACAGCATAGCAGTTTGGACCACGGTAGGATAAAACTCTCTTCAAGTACTCTTCCAAACTCCTGAAGAAGCTTTGAAGAGAATTTTATCCTACCGCGGTCCAAACTGCTATGCTGTAGCTATCTTGAAGAGCTCTTGTAGAACTCCTGGAAAAAAATGTTGCTTGGAAAAGCCAGTTTTCAAGAAATTTAAAATTACCCAAGATTAATGTTAAACAACTGTGTTCTTTACATTTTGAAGTTGGTAAAAAACCATAGATTGTTAATAAATTTAAAAAAAGTAAAAAAATGCGTTTTATTTATTTTGCTGCTTTACCACCTCTTGAAAACAAAGAAAAATATTTCGAAGCAACCTACACTACAGAGCTCCCTAACAGGATGGATTCCCAACTGGCTCGGTAAGCTTCCCTTCACCTAGCTTATTCTCTCAAAAGGAATTCCGGGAACCGGTTGGGGTTGTTTACCTGTCCACAAATCGTGCTTTCCATTTCATTAGGGCACAAAACTTTTGTAAACAAGAGTGTATCCCTCTCACACCTTATGCAAACTGTCATTTGAGTGAAAGGGATACATTATTGTTTACAAAAGTTTTGTGCCCTTTTGAAATGTTAGGCTCCAAATTGCGTCTTTAACTCAATCGAATCACAACAAAGAAGTAAACAAATGTATGGCCATTGCAAATTGTTTCAAACGTTTATTTTTCATTCTAGTTTGATTCTAATTCTAATTTTCTCTTGCCAAGCCCGACATCCAATTAAACCAGTCAAGCTGAAAATAATCACTGATCGATGCAAACTAGCTAGTCGGATACAATTTATTAACCGTGTGCAACAAACTTGGTCTGTTCAGGAAATTATAAAATCACCATTGGAGTCCAAGATCGAGGCTAAAGTTTACATTGGTAAAGAGCCGGTTCTTTCTAGCGCAATTGCGGACAACTTACGACGTTACGTTACGAAATTTACCAATCAATTAGTCAGTATCGGTTGAAGCTAGCTGGGGAGACCAAAAACAATTTTATTTATGGTTTTAAATATTTTTTTAAATTTTTTCAGCAATAATTTGTCTGAATAAATAAATACATAAAGTTGCTCGTGGCTAGCATATTTAATCAAATCGTTCGGTTCTCATAAATAACCTCCTAGCTTGTCCCCCCAATCAATTACGACGGGCACGGCCTGTTGGCAGAACCAGCACACGGTGCCGAAGAGGTGAACAAACTCGTCCAGGCTGCAGTTTCGCTGTTTGTTTTGATTCCACTTTGCAGAGCAAGCCGCTATCAACGCGGAGACTTGAATGCCCACTAGGTGCAGCAGGAAACGAACCTGGCGCGTGCGCGCGAGCTGTTTTACTCTCTTTATTTTCTTTACCTGTATCCAATCGGCGAGGTTGTTCTTTGTGAGGGAATCTGGACAAGACAACTTTCACTTTGGGACGTTCCCCGGAAGTTCTGCTAGGGATTTCTGCCAGGAACCTAACCTGACGCGATGTTCAAGCGATGCCTTGGAAGGGGTGAAGGTCGTACTTTGTGGCGTCGATTTATGATTATTGAATTGTGCGTAAATTGCAGGTCATTAATAATTTGCACCTTTGTAGTGTACGCTATTAAATAGTAAATTAATAAAGATAATATCTTGTCACCTATATTATAAAAAAAACATTTTATAGTACTCATCGAATGTCAAATCAGTCATTTTGATTTTTTTCATAACCAATAATTTTCATGTGTTCTTAACACTTTTGTTCACAATAAAGCTCAATTTGTTCAAATAACATTTAGGCTAAATTTTACAACTAACTAGTAAATCATATATGAGCAAAACAATATTCGTCATAATTATAAAGTGACAAAAAACAAAAAATCAAAATTGAATAAGTCTTTTCAATTACTTTACATTAATGTTTTTTTTAATATCTGTGTGTTTCCCAAGACAAACATAATATAAAAACGGCAAGTCTCCTTGAAAATATATAATATTTTCCGGAATTTAACTCTCATTGTTCAATCATCATACTTTTTGAATGAATCTGAATTTTGTTAGCCATCCTGGTACAAATAAAATATTCAGTTTTCATTCGAGAATATTTTTTTTGAAATTATGTGAACGTTATGACTTTTTGAAACCAAACTGATTTTTGTAAAATACCTGAAAAGTAGAGAATAAAAATATCTAAAAATAATTTGATTAAAAATTCCAAGTCGATGTTCTAATTGACAAAAAAAGGTATATTTTGTGCAGTAAACACACGTTCCAAACAACAAAAATGCTGAATCTTGTGTGAAAGCTCGCCTCTTGATTTATATTCAAGGAAGACTCTTTCCATTAAAGTGCAATAAAAAATGTTCGTTTACTTTCACGATCACACCCGGCCATAAAACCAAAATAAACCCATGATTTAACAACTTCACACCTACCGGAGCCAGCGAGGGTGTTTGAACGATTGGACGGTTTCGCCGAACTTGCCAGAACGCAAAACTCCAAAACCTGTTGATTGGGCAACGATTCTTGCAGTGTGCAGCTCGGGTTCAGCACTTGGGGAAGGATAGCTCAATATGGAAATAAGGCAAGTTCTGCAAACGGCGACGTGCTGCTGCTGCAAGAAGCCAGATTCGATTGGGCAATAAACGTGGAAATACCACATTCCCGCCACTTTGCACTTTAGAGGTGTACGGAGTAGACACGGTTTTAACCGCCACACTAAATTGCAACATCGTCGTGGTCTTTCGGAGTGCGGTGGAAGCATCGCCGAGCAACCTTTCGGGGTCGGTTTTCCGTTGACAAAACCGCGCAAAAGTTCGGTGTCGTAAGCTTGTCGCATAGATCAGGATAGTTCTGCTAGAAATCTACAGTAAAACTAAAAACTAAAAACTAAAAACTAAAAACTAAAAACTAAAAACTAAAAACTAAAAACTAAAAACTAAAAACTAAAAACTAAAAACTAAAAACTAAAAACTAAAAACTAAAAACTAAAAACTAAAAACTAAAAACTAAAAACTAAAAACAAAAAACAAAAAACTAAAAACTAAAAACTAAAAACTAAAAACTAAAAACTAAAAACTAAAAACTAAAAACTAAAAACTAAAAACTAAAAACTAAAAACTAAAAACTAAAAACTAAAAACTAAAAACTAAAAACTAAAAACTAAAAACTAAAAACTAAAAACTAAAAACTAAAAACTAAAAACTAAAAACTAAAAACTAAAAACTAAAAACTAAAAACTAAAAACTAAAAACTAAAAACTAAAAACTAAAAACTAAAAACTAAAAACTAAAAACTAAAAACTAAAAACTAAAAACTAAAAACTAAAAACTAAAAACTAAAAACTAAAAACTAAAAACTAAAAACTAAACTAAAACTAAAAACTAAAAACTAAAAACTAAAAACTAAAAACTAAAAACTAAAAACTAAAAACTAAAAACTAAAAACTAAAAACTAAAAACTAAAAACTAAAAACTAAAAACTAAAAACTAAAAACTAAAACTAAAAACTAAAAACTAAAAACTAAAAACTAAAAACTAAAAACTAAAAACTAAAAACTAAAAACTAAAAACTAAAAACTAAAAACTAAAAACTAAAAACTAAAAACTAAAAACTAAAAACTAAACACTAAACACTAAAAACTAAAAACTAAAAACTAAAAACTAAAAACTAAAAACTAAAAACTAAAAACTAAAAACTAAAAACTAAAAACTAAAAACTAAAAACTAAAAACTAAAAACTAAAAACTAAAAACTAAAAACTAAAAACTAAAAACTAAAAACTAAAAACTAAAAACTAAAAACTAAAAACTAAAAACTAAAACTAAAACTAAAAACTAAAAACTAAAAACTAAAAACTAAAAACTAAAAACTAAAAACTAAAAACTAAAAACTAAAAACTAAAAACTAAAAACTAAAAACTAAAAACTAAAAACTAAAAACTAAAAACTAAAAACTAAAAACTAAAAACTAAAAACTAAAAACTAAAAACTAAAAACTAAAAACTAAAAACTAAAAACTAAAAACTAAAAACTAAAAACTAAAAACTAAAAACTAAAAAACTAAAAACTAAAAACTAAAAACTAAAAACTAAAAACTAAAAACTAAAAACTAAAAACTAAAAACTAAAAACTAAAAACTAAAAACTAAAAACTAAAAACTAAAAACTAAAAACTAAAAACTAAAAACTAAAAACTAAAAACTAAAAACTAAAAACTAAAAACTAAAAACTAAAAACTAAAAACTAAAAACTAAAAACTAAAAACTAAAAACTAAAAACTAAAAACTTAAAACTAAAAACTAAAAACTAAAAACTAAAAACTAAAAACTAAACACTAAAAACTAAAAACTAAAAACTAAAAACTAAAAACTAAAAACTAAAAACTAAAAACTAAAAACTAAAAACTAAAAACTAAAAACTAAAAACTAAAAACTAAAAACTAAAAACTAAAAACTAAAAACTAAAAACTAAAAACTAAAAACTAAAAACTAAAAACTAAAAACTAAAAACTAAAAACTAAAAACTAAAAACTAAAAACTAAAAACTAAAAACTAAAAACTAAAAGGGATCCTGGAGAGTGCCTTAGGTTAGATGACGCCTAGCACTCTTCTTGTCATTTATTAACATTTGCAGTGCACCATTGCATTAGAATGCATTGAAACATCACAAGCGTTAAAGCGGCCAGGCCTACTGCGTAAAGTCGTATCGCAGAGATGATTCGTAATTGGGTTTAGTTTGAGCACAGAGTGTTCGAACAACAACACAATTCTGAATCGACAGGGGAGGAAGAAGCGTGGGGACACACCACCATACGCTCTGAGATTTTTGGTTGTATTCGTTGGGAGCACCATGCTAAGAAGGTTTGGTACTCCGGGACCCTCTGGGATGGGACATTGTATTTCCACGAATGCCCTGGACACTATTTGCCGTGGTTAAAGCGCCACAACTCGCTCTCTGTAACAGTCTTCCTAATTCCAGTCCAAGCTTATCAAGTCGTCATGGCCTAGTGGTTAGCATTTTTGCTTACCAACCCAAAGGACGGGGGATCGAACCCCGCCTCGAGCGACTTTGATTTTTCGTTCATTTTCATCATTTCAAATTCTGTGTACTCAACTTTCTCGTTGGGAGCAGATGGGAATCGAACCCAGAACTATTCGCTTACAAAGCGAACACCGTAACCAGTCTGCCACGGCCGCTCCTAATTTGATGGCGTACTCAGAATTCCAAAAAAAAACTTATTTTGCATCGAAAAAAACACTAAAAAAGTTTTTCGTTACCTGACTGTAAAAAATTATGGAACTTGTCATTTTATGGGAAATTTCATGTATTTTTCGAATCTACATCACTAGCTTGTGCAGCGTGGGGCAACATGGGGCAACTGCCCCACCATCCTCAGAAATTTGTTCTAAATTTGGTCAGGGGGTGTCCACAAATAACGTATTTTTCAAAATGTCCATATTATTGCCCCACCTTCCTCAAAGAGCTGGGCACGCTAGTGATCTACATTGACCCAGAAGGGTCAAAAACAAAAAAAATCATTTTAAAATTTCGGGTTTTTTCTAACTTTACAGGGTTATTTTTTAGAGTGTAACAATGTTTTACAAAGTTGTAGAGCAGACAATTACAAAAATTTTGATTTATAGACATAAGGGGTTTGCTTATAAACATCACGAGTTATCGCGATTTTACGAAAAAAAGTTTTGAAAAAGTTGGTCGTCGTCGATCATGGTCGTTCATGGTCACCAGTGACAGACACGGACGACGAAACAAAAAGAAACGCAAAAAGTAACTTCTTCAAATTTTTTTTTTGTAAAATCGTGATAACTCGTGATGTTTATAAGCAAGCCCCTTATGTTTGTATATTTTTGTAATTGTCTGCTCTACAACTTTGTAGAACATTGCTGCACTCTAAAAAATAACCCTGCAAAGTTAGAAAAAAAAGATTTTGTAAAATGAAAAATCTTGTTCTAAATGAAAAAATGACCCTTCTGGGTCAATGTAGATTCGAAAAGTACATTAACACCTAAACTCCCAAGCTCGAGAAAAAGGGGGCACGAAAATCGAGGCAACTTTTCCCGATTTCGTGTGAGTTGGTAGAGAATCACCCAATAACAATTTTAGTTATACTTTAAACAAATCTTTGTTATCCCGAGCAGACGGAAAAACATGGGAATAGAGGGTGACGACTCTCGAGATTTTCAATTTCCCGGGAACCGAGAGTTGAGTTTTGCCATTTCCCGGGACCCGTGATTTTATTCAACTAGCCAATAGTGTCAATAACTTAAAAAGAAAAGTTCGTACATTCGCTTCATTCGAGTGATTTTTCAAAAGTTGGACAAACTTGTTGTTGGACTTATTATTAGATTTTTTGAAATTAAAAATATAAATATCACCTCCGTGTACGCACGAGAGCAAGCAGCAGTCAAGTGCTCAGTGCTCTATAGTTTTTTCGAAATTTTCCGCCGTAGTCTACCGTGATTACTCGCGAGTTTGCTCCTGCAGCATGCCGAAGGCCGGCCGTGGCCGTGGCAGTTCGAGTGCGGCCTCGAAAAACCCGCGAAGTTCGTCTACCGGCCGTGTGCAAAAAGGTAAACAAGCCAACGCCGTGTCGACCGCCATCGCGCAGGGGAGCGTGAGCGCAGAAGGCATCGACAAAAAGTTACTACATCCCGGATATGTTCCAAGATCACCAGTGCGAACCCGTTCCGGTACTTCCGGTGCCACAACCAACACGTCGACATCCGCCAACATTCCCATCAGGAACGAGTTCCAGATGCTGAGCGACGACGAAGAAAACAACAACAACACCGACGGTAGCAGCACTACCGACGACGACGAATACGATGAACGTGCACGGAAGAAAGTGTTGACGTCAAAAACGAATAATTCTCCAAAGGAACGTAGACCACCTCCAATCTATGTTTTGGACACGTTGACGGACGATATTGACGAGTTGCTGGAAGGCCTCGGATATTGTCTGAAAATCGGTAAGTCGTCAGTGCAAGTCTACACATTTGACAGCAAGAACTTCGACCTGGTTGTGGAGAAATTGAAGAATAAAAACTTCAAGTTCTACACATTCGATCCCGTGCAGAAGACTGCCGTGAAGGTCGTCTTGCAGGGGTACCAAGACCGCCCGATCTCCGACCTAAAGAAGGACCTCTCGGGTGCTGGAATTACGCCGCGTGACATAAAAGTCCTCTCGCGGAAGACAACGGTCACAGGTACACACACACTGTACCTGTTGTACTTCGACCGCGGCACCGTCAAAATTCAAGACCTGCGGAAAACTAAGGCGTTGGACGGTTTTTGGGTAAACTGGCGGTTTTACTCAAAGAACCCGACGGACGCAGCGCAATGCCACCGTTGCCAGAAATTTGGCCACGGCTCGCGGAACTGCAACCTCCCGCCCCGCTGCGTGAAGTGCGGTGAAACACACCTCTCGGAGGCGTGCGCACTGCCGTGCAAGGCGGACTTGGGGGACAAGGCAGAGCAAACCAAGGCGCGCATCAAGTGCGCCAACTGTGGAGGTAACCATACCAGCAACTACCGTGGATGCAGCGCACGGAAAACCTACATCGAGGACCCAGACGGAAACGGGGGGCGCCTGGCGGGCGTTTTGTCTTGGGCGCTGCGCAAGACGTCTGGCAGATTTTCCCCCCGACTGGCCCAAGATTTTCGCCAGAATTCTGGCGAATATGCAACAAACCGGTCGTGCACGATTGAGGCGAACGAACCGTTTCAACCGATTCAATCGGTTATGCGTTTTGACAGATGGATTTTGCCAGACACACGCCAGATTTTGCGCCAGATTTTCGCACGACTGCGGGCAATAGAGCAGCACAAATCTGGCAAAAAATCGGACGTATTTCGTGGAGTGGTTTTCTTCTTGGTTTTCTTCTTTTTATACTGTTTTTTGCTGTTTTCTGTAATAAACAAGTTTCTACAAAATAAAACAAATTTAGATACACTCAGCGTAACAATTAAAGTTTATTAATGTAAAAATATCACGTAAAAAATAGGGTTAATGAATAAGCAGCGCACCGTCTTTGAATTTGCTTTTTCCGGCGGATTCAGTAACCACAACCGAAAGTGGTCAACCGTCTCCGGAAAAGTCTCAAGTCTGTCAATCCCGGCTGTGCAAACCGTCCTTCTCCTCGCCTCTTTCGGCAGGTTCAGCAGCAGCCCCAGGTGCTCGTCCGTCTCCGATCGACTCTCCAGCTGCTCTTGAACTCGTCCAACGTCCCGGATGTGTCGACCGTCCTCCTCTTCGCCTCTTCCGGCAGGTTCAACAGCAGCCCGAGGTGGTCGTCCAACGTCCCGGATGTTCGGACCGTCCTCCTCCTCACCTCTTCCAGCAGGTTCAGTTTTTCGAGGGGGCCAAGGAGATGTTCTTGGAATCGGATTTAGAATCTGTGAAAAAGGAACGGGAAGAAAACTTTTAGTTCAATAACTTTGAAATGAGGCATCATACTCACAGGTCCTTGAACTTGGCCACGGTTCCGGCTGTGTTGACCGTCCTCCTCCTCCTCGCCTCTCCCGGCAGGTTCAGCAGCAGCCCGAGGTGGTCATCCGTCTCCGATGGACTCTCCAGCTTTTCTTGAACTCGGCCAACGTCCCGGCTGTGTTGACCGTCCTCCTCTTCGCATCTTCCGGCAGGTTCAGCAGCAGCCCGAGGTGGTCGTCCGTCGCCGATGGACTCTCCAGCTTTTCTTGAACTCGGCCAACGTCCCGGAAGTTCGGACCGTCCTCCTCCTCACCTCTTCCAGCAGGTTCAGTTTTTCGAGGGGGCCAAGGAGATGTTCTTGGAATCGGATTTTGAATCTGTGAAAAAGGAACGGGAAGAAAACTTTTAGTTCAATAACTTTGAAATGAGGCATCATACTCACAGGTCCTTGAACTTGGCCACGGTTCCGGCTGTGTTGACCGTCCTCCTCCTCCTCGCCTCTCCCGGCAGGTTCAGCAGCAGCCCGAGGTGGTCATCCGTCTCCGATGGACTTTCCAGCTGCTCTTGAACTCGGCCAACGTCCCGGCTGTGTTGACCGTCCTCCTCTTCGCATCTTCCGGCAGGTTCAGCAGCAGCCCGAGGTGGTCGTCCGTCGCCGATGGACTCTCCAGCTTTTCTTGAACTCGGCCAACGTCCCGGAAGTTCGGACCGTCCTCCTCCTCACCTCTTCCAGCAGGTTCAGTTTTTCGAGGGGGCCAAGGAGATGTTCTTGGAATCGGATTTTGAATCTGTGAAAAAGGAACGGGAAGAAAACTTTTAGTTCAATAACTTTGAAATGAGGCATCATACTCACAGGTTCTTGAACTTGGCCACGGTTCCGGCTGTGTTGACCGTCCTCCTCCTCCTCGCCTCTCCCGGCAGGTTCAGCAGCAGCCCGAGGTGGTCATCCGTCTCCGATGGACTCTCCAGCTTTTCTTGAACTCGGCCAACGTCCCGGATGTTCAGACCGTCCTCCTCCTCACCTCTTCCGGCATGTTCAACAGCAGCCCGAGGTGGTCATCCGTCTCCGATGGACTTTCCAGCTGCTCTTGAACTCGTCCAACGTCCGGCTGTGTTGTCCGTCCTCCTCCTCGCCTCTCCCGGCAGGTTCAACAGCAGCCCGAGGTGGTCGTCCGTCGCCGATGGACAAATCCAAATCCGCGCGAAACGCGCCATCCGCGCGATCCGCGCCGTCCGTAACAACCCTGGAAATGGCTTCACGGGCCGGATCTAGGGACCTACATAGGGAAATGAAATGTTCTGGGAGAAATTTCAAACACTCAAAGTCATGCAAACTTAAGGTTGAAAAACTTGTAGTTTTTCTTTGGTGCTGGCACTTTTCTTGTACCGAACAAGCACAAACATAACAAAAACTATCAGATTATTACCAACAACAGTTTTACAATACTTTTGATTGTTATAAGTCTCGTTTTTTGCCAAAATGAATTTAAATTGATTCCGACCTTGTTCTCACATGACCTTGTTGCTCGATTGGAACCCCGATTTGACAGTTCGATTGGAACCCTGAGAGTGACATTTCGCCTCTCCATATAGGCTCTCTAGCCGGATCCTATCCGTGGGCCGTACGTTGGGCAGGCCTTGTTTAAACAAACATTTTTTAAAGTTTATGTCGCCCACCTATTGGCTCAAAAATTCAAGGGGCAAAAACAATATTTTTTTCAAAAAACTTCAAAATTTCAATGAAATTACACGAACAATCAACTGAAAACTATTTACAAAGCATTTCCCTGCGTTAATAATCACTTTGAGCATGATTGAAACACTAAAAACATATTTTTTTTTTATTTTAAAAAATTTCAAAGATTAAAAAAAAATAACATTTTCAAACATTGAAAGCAAGTTCAAAAGTTTTTAAAATTTCAAATAAATCATAATATTTGAAAATTTCTAATAAATCAAAATTTTTAAAAATTTATAACATTTCTAACATTTCGAACATTTCTAACATTTCTAACATTTCGAACATTACTAACATTTCTAACATTTCTAACATTCCTAACATTCCTAACATTCCTAACATTTCTAAAATTTCAATAATTTCTAAAATTTCAATAATTTCTAAAATTCAAAGATTGTAAACATTTAAAAAATTTCAAAAATATCAAAGATTTTAAAATTTATAAAAATGTCTAAAATTTCAACAATTTCTAATATTTTTAAAATTTATAAAATTTGAACAAATTTCTAAATATCAAAAATTTCATAAAATTTAAAAATATCAAAGATTTAAATTTCAAAAATTTCTAAAATTTCTCAATTTTTTATAATTTATAAAAATTTTAGCATTTATAACATATCAAATATCTTGATAATTTCAAAGACTTCAAATTTTCTAATATTTTTAAGATTAAAAAATTCCAAAAATTATAAAAACTAAATTTCAAATATTTTTGAAAATAAAAAACAAATATTTCAAGCATTCCAAAAATTTAAACCATCATTTTTCAAAGTTTATGTCGCCCATACCCCCTCTCCCAATGTTGGCTCAAAAATTCAAGGGGCAAAAACATATTTTTTTCAAAAAACTTCAAATTCAATTTTGTAATTACGTGCAATCAACTGAAATCTATTTGCAAAGCATTTCCCTGCGTAAATAATCACTTTGAGCATAATTGAAACAACTTGAAACATATTTTTTTAGAGAATTTAATTTCAAATTTTTTTTTAAATATCAAAAAATTTAAACAAATTTAGAAATTTTGATATTTTAAAAATTTTAAAATTTTTGAAATTTTTCATATTTTTAATTTTATGATTTTTTTAAAAAAAATTTGATGTTTTAATTTTTTTTCAAATTTCAAAAATTTTAAAATGTTTAAATTTTTTTTTAAATTTTAGAAATTTTAGAAATTTTTAAAATTTTTGAAATCTTTGCTTTGTAAACAGTTTTCAGTTGATTGCACGTGTAATTTCATTGAAATTTTGAAGTTTTTTGAAAAAATATTGTTTCTACCCCTTGAATTTTTGAGCAAATATTGAAGGGAGGGAGTGGGGATGGGCGACGTAAACTTTGAATTATAATTGTTTAAATTTTTAATATGTCTGAAAATTTTATTTTTTATTTTTTTACATATTTGAATTTTTTCAAATTTTTGGATTTTTTTTAATCTTAAAAATATATATTTTTTTTAAGTTTTTGAAATTTTTTAGATTTTTGATATGTTAGGAATGTTAAAATTTTTAGAAATTTTAAAAATTAGAGAAATTTTAAAAATAAGAGAAATTTTAGAAATAAGAGAAATTTTAGAAATTTAAGAAATTTTTAAAATTTAAGAAATTTTAAAAATTTTAGAAATTTAAGAATTTTTTAAAATTTTGGAAATTTTTAAAATATTTGAAACTTTAAATTTTTTTGACATCTTTATTTTTTTAAAATTTAAGAAATTTTAGAAATTTATCAATTTTTGAATTTTAGAAGTTATTGAAATTTTAGAAATTATTGAAATTTTAGAAATTATTGAAATTTTAGAAATTATTGAATTCTTTAAAAATTTAGAGATTTTAGAAATGTTGTTGATCTTTGAAATCTTAGAAATTTTAGAAATTGTCAATTTTTTTTATTTTTATAAATTTTTTAAAAATGTTGAATTTTTTAAAATCTTTGAAAATTTTGAAATTAAAAAAAAGTTGTTTTTTTAAGTGTTTCAATTATGCTCAAAGTGATTATTAACGCAGGGAAATGCTTTGTGAATAGTTTTCAGTTGATTGCACGTGTAATTTTATTGAAATTTTGAAGTTTTTTGAAAAATATTGTTTTTGCCCCTTGAATTTTTGAATGTTGATTGAAAGTAGACGGTAAATTTTGAAAAATCTTAGATTTTTTTTTAAACTTTTGAAAATTTTGGAAAATTTTGGAAAGTTTTGAAATTTTTCTGATTTTTTTTAAATTTTTAAATTTTTGGAAATGTTGAAAAAAAAATACTTTTTTTTAATTTTTGAAATGTTTGAAATTTTTGAAGTTTTTGAAATTTTATAATTTTTTAAAAGCTTAGAAATTTCTGATTAAAAAAACAAAATCTTTTATCACAATCCATGCTAGTATGGTACCAATTTGCATTTTCCGCATCACAATCCGTGCTCGTATGGTTCTTAAAATGTCCCCCAAAGGAACTGGCCATGCCGGGCTGTGTCCATTTTCCCAGAGCGGCCAATTAGCACTTTCCGCATCACAATCCATGCTCGTATGGTTCTTAAAATGTCCCCCAAACGATCACCCCCAAGGGAACCGGCCAAGCCGGGTTGTGGCCATTTTCCCCGAGCGGCTAATTAACATTTTTCGTATCACAATCCATGCTCATATGATTCTTTAAAGGACTCCAAAACGATCACCCCCAAGGGAACCGGCCATGCCGGGTTGTTGTCACTTTTGGCGGAATTTCAACTTTAAAAGTGAATAAAAAAAACTTACCTTTTTCCCCGCACGAGACCACCAAAATAATCGCGAGAGTTCACTCCTAGACACTTCACCACTTTACTCGAAACACAAAAACGGACACTCCGAACACGGAACACGGACACGGACACGGTAACGGTAACGGCACTCGGAACAAGCAACACAAAAAAAAAGATAATTTCCGGGCGGATGCGGACGCGGAACGAGCACGACGTGCACGCGGTTTTTCTCAAGCAGCAATAATTTTGACAATGGCCGATTTTGACAGATGCCAAAACACATGAGTGTGTGTGAGGCGAATTTTCGCCGAAGTGAAAACCGCAAAACACATCCAGGTCCCAAACCAATCAAGGACACGAACCCAACATAAATAAATAGTGTCTTGAATTACCCCCGACAAACGTCCGCCGCCGCCAAACGCAAGATGTTCTGCCGTCTGGGGAGCAGGTAAAGAGGAAAAAGCAAGCAGCAGCGTCCCACCCTCCTCAGCGAAGTACGAGCGTAACCGTGCCGGCTGCTGGTCATCGTACAGTTCCAGCGGACAACCCAGCGTTCCCTCCTGGATGGGGTCGATCGTTCGCCAGCGTGGTCGCTGCCGGTAGCGGCAATGCGGCCCAGCAAGAAGTCACCGGGGAAGATCTCTTTACCCTGCCGGAGTTCTTTGCTCTCGCGGGGGAGATGATGACGCGGTTCCGGACCTGCCGTAACAAAGCGGAGCAATTCCTGGCCCTTGGGGAGCTGATGATCAAGCACATCTATAATTGATTAAATTTTGCTGTGATCTAGTTGTAAGCTTTTTCTATTCCTATCCCCTATCATTAGCAATTGCGTAAGTTTTTTGAAAACTTTTTCTTACTCTTGTTTGTGCATTTAATTAACAGTAATAATTGCTCTAAACCGAATTAAGACGTAACACACAGCTGAAATGAACACAAAAACTCTGTTAGGTTCATAATATGTACAAATTGTAATTTGATTATTCACAAATAAAACCGAATTGAATTGAAAAAAATATAAATAATATATAATTTTCCATTTATGCAATATGGCATTTTTGCAATATGATAAATAACGACACAAAGTAAAAACTTTAAGTTGATTTTTTCCTTCTTAAGATCAACTGTAAATGTTCACAATTAGCGGACACTAACTTTACAAATAATGCCTGATTTTTATTACCAACATAAATATAATTTAATATGCAAAACACAAAATTATTTATTGACATCAAAAAAGGAAATTACCTCGATACAGCGAAATTGGCTTACCAAGAATTTAAAAAAAAAACAAGTTTATGAGTTTTTCTATGCTTGATAGAGGATATGGAAATCAAACTTATCTTGAAAAGGTTTTCCTTCTTAAAAATAATAAATATTTCATTCCTGGTGTGTTACTGCTAAAAATGTTTCAAGGTAAATTTTGGGGTCCACATTTTTTGGTTACTCTCAATTATAGTTTTTGGAATTATTTAAAAGTTTAAATTTACACTTTTAGAATAAGTAGATTAGAGAAGCATTGGTTTATTCAAATTTGAGAATCGAACATTGAACATCCAATATTCTAAACAATTTTGAATTTTTCAAATGTTTTTTCTGATTAAATTTTTAAATTTGGGTCGATATTTGTAAGTAAAAAATTTCCCGGGAGTCTCGACCAAATTTCCCGGGAATCGAGAGGTCCAAAATGGCCGATTTCCCGGGAATTCCCGCTCGTCACCCGGAATAACATTTTTTGATATTTGAAAATACTAGGCCAATTACATTTTATGTTATTTATAACAAGTTTTGTTATTCGCCGTTATCATTTTTTTTGTTATTGGCTGTTATTGTAATAACAGACTTGGGTAATTCTCTACCAACTCACACGAAATCGGGAAAAGTTGCCCCGACCCCTCTTCGATTTGCGTGAAACTTTATCCTATGGGGTAACTTTTGTCCCTGATCATGAATCCGAGGTCCGTTTTTTGATATCTCGTGACGGAGGGGCGGCACGACCCCTTCCATTTTTGAACATGCGAAAAAAGAGGTGTTTTTCAACAATTTGCAGCCTGAAACGGTGATGAGATAGAAATTTGGTGTCAAAGGGACTTTTATGTAAAATTAGACGCCCGATTTGATGGCGTACTCAGAATTCCGAAAAAACGTATTTTTCATCGAAAAAAACACTAAAAAAGTTTTAAAAATTCTCCCATTTTCCGTTACTTGACTGTAAAAAATTTTGGAACATGTTATTTTATGGGAAATTTAATGTACTTTTCGAATCTACATTGACCCAGAAGGGTCATTTTTTCATTTAGAACAATTTTTTTCATTTTAAAATTTCGTGTTTTTTCTAACTTTGCAGGGTTATTTTTTAGAGTGTAACAATGTTCTACAAAGTTGTAGAGCAGACAATTACAAAAAAAATGATATATAGACATAAGGGGTTTGCTTATAAACATCACGAGTTATCGCGATTTTACGAAAAAAAGTTTTGAAAAAGTTACTTTTTGCGTTTTTCTTCGTTTCGTCGTCCGTGTCTGTCGCGGGTGACTATGAACGGCCATGATCAACGACGACCAACATTTTCAAAACTTTTTTTCGTAAAATCGCGATAACTCGTGATGTTTACAAGCAAACCCCTTATGTTTACATATCAAAATTTTTGTAATTGTCTGCTCTACAACTTTGTAAAACATTGTTACACTCTAAAAAATAACCCTGCAAAGTTAGAAAAAAACACGAAATTTTAAAATGGAAAAAATTTTTCTAAATGAAAAAATGACTCTTCTGGGTCAATGTAGATTCGAAAAGTACATTAAATTTCCCATAAAATAACATGTTCCAAAATTTTTTACAGTCAAGTAACGGAAAATGGGAGAATTTTGAAAAATTTTTTTTAGTGTTTTTTTCGATGAAAAATACGTTTTTTCGGAATTCTGAGTACGCCATCAAATCGAGCGTCTAATTTTACATAAAAGTCCCTTTGACATCAAATTTCTATCTCATCACCGTTTCAGGCTGCAAATTGTTGAAAAACACCTCTTTTTTCGCATGTTCAAAAATGGAAGGGGTCGTACCGCCCCTCCGTCACGAGATATCAAAAAACGGACCTCGGATTCATGATCAGGGACAAAAGTTACCCCATAGGACAAAGTTTCACGCAAATCGAAGAGGGGTCGGGGCAACTGCTGTGTGAGTTGGCGGAGAATTACCCACTTATAACATTTTTTGTTATTCTTCGAACAAATCTTTGTTATTCTTTTTTGTTATTTTAACAACTAATCCGATCATTCCAATAACAGTTGAAGTTATTTTTCCATAACAAAAAATGTTATTCCAAAGTTGTTTTGGCTTTCAACCAATATCAGACCAATAACAAATTTTGTTATGATAACATAAACTGTTATTGAACTCTTACGCAAAAATGGATTTCAGCTAATTTCAGCGATGACCTATACATGTTAAGGTACCACAATTTGTGTATTTCAATTCAGACTGTTAGCGCAGTTTTAGTGAAAAAAGTCGATTTTTTGCCGTTTTCGTCATTTTCCCATTTTTGCGCGCGGCGCGTCGAAAAACCCGGTTTTTATTTTCTAAAAATCGTATCTCGGAATATTGAAAACATAACTTTACCATTTTTTGATATGTTTTGTAAAATTTTCCGAGGAATCTGATAAAAATATTTTCAGACATAGGCTTTTTGGTCCCGAGACCTTCAAAACAGCATTTTAAGTTTTCATTGACCTTTTCAATTGTTAGGCTAGAAATTTGAAACTATTAACTATTTTTCCTTAAAAGCTTAACTAATACCCTTTCGTTTGCGATCAAGACAGCTAAAATCGGTTGAAATGGTGCGGAGTTGTGATATTTTTGAAAAATGTGAAAGAACTTTTTTTTGAATCATGCTGTTTTCGTGGGGGTTTGCTATATTTATACAAATTTTTGGCAGAAGCATTATTGAACTCAAAATCAATATCAGACATAATTATCATAATTAAGGACCCAGGACCTCCAGAAGTTACTAAAATCCTAAAGTGTCTAAAATCCCGAAAATCTCTGGACGTAATATTGGAAAATACCCTTAACAGATTTCATAGAGAACTTTTAACGTTAAGCGTCCCATCCTCTACGATTTCTTTACTGCTCTTCAACTGAAGTCACTTTTAGTTTGGTGCTGATGCTACCTCCCTTACCAGCGCGCTCTTCTATCTCTCTCGGTTTCCACCGTCGAGGAAATAAAATGCTGCCGCACGCGCGCAAACAGGTTCTCCCCGCGGCATAACATTATCCGATAAGGCACTTTTGCCCGTTTGAGAGCCTAATTGGCTTTTTGGTTTGGGCTTAGAATCGTATGCGATCCCGCACGCCGGTCAGTGTCCTCATTCTCGTTTTTTTTTTCGCAGCATCTCTACGTTTGCCGCGGAGATCTTCCGCAGTGTCAACGCGGCGGCGTACGTTGATCTAACGAATCCAATTAGGCAAAGCTGTTTGTCAATGAAGCGCGAATCATGCGTAAGTATCGGTTGAAGGATGTTTTTCGGAACAATCATGAACGCACGCTGAAGTTGATTAATTTGAGTAAGCATTTTATTGGAATAGGTTAGGAAATAATATGAGTTTGTTGTTGAATATTGCTATGCCGTGCTTAAAAATAATCTAATGATGAACTGTAGTATTGTTCCTTTCTCTTAAAATTTCCAACCGAAATTAAATTTAAACCACCAATCCGATCGTGTTTTTTTGAAAATATCACAGTTTATGATATTCTCAAATAACACAATCAAATCAAGTGGCATCCCATCGAAACTAACTCTTTCCATCGTGTTGCAATATCTACCGCGAATAATAAACAGTAATACGGCAATTAGGGGAACTATACCCTTTTTCAGCCTATTTCTATTATCGGCCTATCAGCACTTTGATCACGAATTACAGCTTTCATAAAGTGTTTTTGACTGTTCCAAAGTAATAAATAGCTCAAATAAAAGTGAGCAAGCAACTCTCCATTGTTGATACATCTCAAAATGTCGATTTAACAGTGGGAAACGGCAAAAGTGATGAGAATTGGTCGAACGGCTTAGTGTGATTAAAATGGGTATATTTCCCCTACATATATTTAGTGCGATTTTCTTTCCAACAAACAACACAATATTCGTTTTTCATACTTCGATTGGGAGATGTATGCATTCATCTAGTTGCAAATTCGTCTTATCCTGAAAAGAAACATGAATGTTGTTTTAATATTTTATATTTTGTATTAGAAGTCACATCAATAACCTAAGGCAATTGGTTATTTTAATTCAAGGTTTAATTTTTTTAAAATTATAAGGTTTTTAATTTTTTAAGTTTTAAAGTTTTTAAATCATTTGGTATTTTTAATTTTTTTTTAAGTTTTTAAAGCTTTTAAAGTTTTAAAGTTTTTAAAGTTTTTAAAGTTTTAAAGTTTTAAAGTTTTAAAGTTTTAAAGTTTTAAAGTTTTAAAGTTTTAAAGTTTTAAAGTTTTAAAGTTTTAAAGTTTTAAAGTTTTTAAAGTTTTAAAGTTTTAAAGTTTTTAAAGTTTTAAAGTTTTAAAGTTTTAAAGTTTTAAAGTTTTAAAGTTTTAAAGTTTTAAAGTTTTAAAGTTTTAAAGTTTTAAAGTTTTAAAGTTTTAAAGTTTTAAAGTTTTAAAGTTTTAAAGTTTTAAAGTTTTAAAGTTTTAAAGTTTTAAAGTTTTAAAGTTTTAAAGTTTTAAAGTTTTAAAGTTTTAAAGTTTTAAAGTTTTAAAGTTTTAAAGTTTTAAAGTTTTAAAGTTTTAAAGTTTTAAAGTTTTAAAGTTTTAAAGTTTTAAAGTTTTAAAGTTTTAAAGTTTTAAAGTTTTAAAGTTTTAAAGTTTTAAAGTTTTAAAGTTTTAAAGTTTTAAAGTTTTAAAGTTTTAAAGTTTTAAAGTTTTAAAGTTTTAAAGTTTTAAAGTTTTAAAGTTTTAAAGTTTTAAAGTTTTAAAGTTTTAAAGTTTTAAAGTTTTAAAGTTTTAAAGTTTTAAAGTTTTAAAGTTTTAAAGTTTTAAAGTTTTAAAGTTTTAAAGTTTTAAAGTTTTAAAGTTTTAAAGTTTTAAAGTTTTAAAGTTTTAAAGTTTTAAAGTTTTAAAGTTTTAAAGTTTTAAAGTTTTAAAGTTTTAAAGTTTTAAAGTTTTAAAGTTTTAAAGTTTTAAAGTTTTAAAGTTTTAAAGTTTTAAAGTTTTAAAGTTTTAAAGTTTTAAAGTTTTAAAGTTTTAAAGTTTTAAAGTTTTAAAGTTTTAAAGTTTTAAAGTTTTAAAGTTTTAAAGTTTTAAAGTTTTAAAGCTTTAAAGTTTTAAAGTTTTAAAGCTTTAAAGCTTTAAAGTTTTAAAGTTTTAAAGTTTTAAAGTTTTAAAGTCAAGTGTCAAGTTAAAAAAAAAAACTAAAAACAACGGCTTGTCTTTGGGATAATTTTTCATCAATATTTGAACAATAAAAAAACAACATGGCATGTTAGAAACCTGTTTCATTTACCAACTCACTGTTCCACTGCCCTGCAATCCACCTCAATCAAAGCTGATCAGCTCAGCCGTGGCCGGTTCCGGTGCCGACGGTGCCGCAGGCGCTGCAGCGGGAGGTGCAACGGCCACTGCTGGCGCCGGTGCAACAACTTGTGGCGGAGCCACCTGAACCGGAGGCGGTACAACGGGTTGTTGCTGGGGCATCTGCTGAGGAGGAACCTGCTGCTGCTGCTGTTGGTGAATCTGCGGAGGCTGCTGCTGGCCCACGTTCGGATCGGGTCCCAGCTGCTGCGGTGGCATTCCGGGATTCATGGGCATACCCTGGGGTGGTGGTCCTTGCGGCTGCTGCTGCTGCTGCTGGGGTTGTTGGGGTGGTCCGGTCATCATGGGAGGGGGGACACCCCCTGGAGGCATGGGGACACCGTTTGGCATTTGTCCGGGCATCATGTTCATTCCGGGTGGGGCCATTTGTTGTTGCTGTTGGGGTCCGTTATCTGGGCCTTGTGGCATTCCCGGTGGCATGTACGGCGGCTGAGGTCCGTGCTGTGGTGAGAACAGCTGTTGACCCATTTGGGGTGGCATGCCGGGTTGTCCCGATCCCGGTGGTCCGTAGTGGGGAAGTGTTCCCGTGGGGGGAATTTGTTGATAGCCGTAGCCGGGATAGTGAACCGGCGATCCTTGCGGTCCTTGACCTGGGGCCGGCGGAGACATGAACGGGAAGGCGGTTCCCATGCGATATTGGGCCTTTTGCTGCTCCTGACGCATTTGCATTTCACGCTCTTGCTCTTGGATGCGTTGAAGCGCGAGTTGGCGTTGGTATTGAAGGTACTCTTGCTTCTTCTTGCGCATAATTTCCAGCTTTTGGGCCATCTGCAGCTGCTTCTGGCGTTCCTGCTCTTCCGCAATGCGACGCAACTTATCCTGGTGTTCCTGGCGTAAAACGTCCAACGCAGCGCGTGAGTCCTTAATCTGAGTCAGCTTGTCCTGCAGCTGTTCGTACCACATGCGCTTGTCGTCCATATCCTTGATGAAGGTCAACAGCCGCGAGTGCAGCGAAGTCAAGTTCATGAACAGCGTCTGCACGGAGCTGTCCGTCGAAATGCTCCGCCCACGGCTCGAGTTGGACTTCATCCGGTTGACGAAGATCTCCACCTGAGTCTTCATCGAGTTGGAAAACTCATTTATCTCAACGTCATCGCCAATTTTCGGAATCACCAAACTGTTGTTCTGCAGCGGCATCGGACTCGGCATAGGACTCGGGGCCGACGGCGAGGCCGGCGAATCCGCCAGCTGGCGTTGCTCCCAATAGTTACGGTTCAGATAACGTGCCAGCTCGGGATCCGCCGGCGGTTCCTCAACCGGGCTCGGACTGCGCTGCACCTTGACCGGTTCCGGGCTCGGCGACTTGTGGAACGTCGGACGGCGCGCCACCGTCGAGTTCTTCTTCGTTTCCGCTTCCGATTGACTCAGCGCCAGCGCCAACTGCAACTCTTCCTCCTCCCTAAGTTCCTCCTCGGTTTTCCGCGCCACCGGAGCCTGCGTCTGCTGGGCCAACGAACTGCTCAGATATTCCGCCGGCAGATCTTCCTCCTCGGTTGGCTTCTTCTGCAGCGTTCCCACCGGACGCTGCAGCTGGGTGTAGCAGCCTTCACAAACGCGCACCTCCTTCTCGATGCCAAACTTGGGCAGCGTGCTGTTCTTGGACGAGCACTGCTGGCAGAACACCTGGCCACAGTTGCGGCAGTGGTGCTTGCGCTGGGTGAACGAAAACCCGACCCGGCATCGGTGGCACACCTCGCCGTCGGCCCAGTCCGGGGCGTTCTCCGAGGTGAACATGGCGTCGGCTTCCTTCAACTCCGGGAACTTGTGGCCTTCGCTTTTCAGAATGTTCATAGTATCCTGCGTAGAAAATGGAAAAAGGTGTAAAAGTGTTAGATTTGCGTATAATGCCAGAACTTTTCAAAATTCGGTTTCATCCCACTGAACAAGTAATTCATCATATTTGCAAGAAATATTATGTTAGGCAGGGCTGTGGGGTCCATGTTTACGCTGGCCCGAAATCGACGCTTAATGATTGCAGGACAGCCGAGAATACCCGACAAAGTATAAAAAAAAATTAAAGTGGCCAGCCCTACATAGTTTTGTTTACCGCAGAGAAGATTCTGATAACGAATCACAATTCGCAGAAGAGCAATTCTCTACGAAATCGGCTGAAACTTTTATGATGCTTTCGGTATGTCCAAAGAAGCAATTTTGCATCATTAGTTTGTCCATATAATTTTCCATACAAATTTGGCAGCTGTCCATACAAAAATGATGTATGAAAATTTAAAAATCTGTATCTTTTGAAGGATTTTTTTGATCGATTTGGTGTCTTCGGCAAAGTTAAAGGTGTGGATGGATAAGGACTACACTGAAAAAATGAAACAATATAAAAAAAATTATTGATTTTTATTTTTTGTCCCTAAAACTTGTTTTGCAAAAAAAAACACTTTTTTTATTTTTTTATATTTTGATATGTTTTAGGGGACATCAAATGCTAACTTTTCAGAAATTTACAGGTTGTGCAAAAAAAAATTTACCGAGTTATGAATTTTTGAATCAATACAGATTTTTTTTTAAATCAAAATATCGAAAAATGTAAAATCGAATTTACAATCAAAAAGTATTCTAGTGAAATTTTGATAAAGTACACCGTTTTGCCTTCCTCACCTTACTGAGGAAAGGCTATAAAATCACTCGGAAAATGAACTTTTTAATTAGACCTCCTAGACCTACCTTCATTTGTACATATCGACTCAGAATCACCAGCTGAGCAAATGTCTGTGTGTTTGGCTGTATGTAGACATGTGTACCAAATCAATGCCACTGGAATATCTCGTCACAGGATCAACCGAGTTTGGCCGGAAATGTTTTAATCGATCCGTCTTAACGTCCCCTAAGTTGCTATTTAAATTCATGCAGTTTTATCAAGTATTTAAAAAGTTATGTTAAAAAAACTGTTTCATATTCGTTTTCGTTTTTTCGTTTTACGGAGCAAGGTGGGGGACGCGGCCTCAAGTCAGTCCAAGTCCGGTTTCTTGTGGAAAAAAGGGTAGTGGCCGAACTAGTATTGCATACCAAATGAACACCACCGGAAGATATAGGGGATCGGGAGGGGGGAGGTGAAAGAAAATTAGTGTTGATGTGAGTAGTAAGAACTTGGATGATTTGAGCAGTTACGGTAATCTAAGTTTAACACTGAATAAAGAAAATCTGAAATTGTGATTCAAAGTAAGAAGGCCCGGAATAAATTAAATTATTAGTTAATTAAATAAGAAAATGTAACTAATCGGAGATCTATACAAAAGAAACCTATGATGTATTCCAAATTTAAAGGAAATAAAAAATACTAGAGAAAAAAAAGATGAAAACTAACTGCCGACCTGTCACGTCCGTCAATAGTCTTGTCGTACATTACAACTAGAAACAGATCTGCCAATGAAATGTTACACTTCGTTCAAATCAACTAATCATTTAAGTCCAATTATTCATCTACGGAAAACTATCTAACTTTAATCAACAACCTAAACTAAACTGTCTGATAGTAAATTTAATCTCAAATCCCCGAATGTTTTATTATAACGCCAAATAAGGTAAAGGATCTTGTTTTTAAACCAGTCTTGCCGCTTCCAAAAACCAATAAACATAAATGAACAGTTCATAAGTTGAACACTAGTAATTAAGACGACTATTTCATGCCATTCATTTCATTAGGGCATAGAGCTTTGCAAACAAGAGTGCATCTCTATTATACCTTATGTAAACTGTCATTTGAGTGAAGGAGACACACTCCTGTTCACAAAACCCATGCGCCCTTTTGAAATGTTAGGCTCCATTTGATCGTCAAGGCTCCAGTAGACCCTCGATTCGCAACAATGGTCGATACAACCATAATCCGAAAACCGTTAGTTCAACAGATTAACGAATTTTGTCCGATATCATCGCACTATTGATTGACCGAGACTCTATGGAAATTTTGACATATCAAAATGCTACGTAATAATATTTTTTTTAAATAAATTTCAAAATCTATTCTATCCTACAATGCCTAGAAGAGGCCTCTGTTTCTGTTGTGAGCAAGCGCTGGTTTCAGAGTTCATTTTTCAATTTAAAAGGGGTGGGAGACGACTAATTTGCTTCATGAACTCCTACTCGGCCTTGGGACCAACTCTTAAGACATTGATCGCTCCTAGCTAGGAATTAAACCTAGACACAGCGTCGAGGCCCGCTTCGCATGGCAAAAATGTTGGCTGGGGGGAAGTGATATTATCACGAAATTTTATTTTAAAGCCAACATTGCTAACGGCGTCGAGGTCCTTACTCATGCCCAAGGACTTCAAAAGCTAAGCATTTTTACAATGAAAAGAAAATAATATCATCTCGCAACGTAGCTTATATTGTGAGTACTCGCGCTAGTACTACAGAGTAAAAGCACTTTCCATCGAGTGATGATCCGGTCCGCGTGAGCGCTTTTCTTCAAAGAGGTCGTTTTGTTCTTAAGAGAACATCTTTGTAAGCAATGCCCATAGGATAGCTTACTGTTTTGAAGACTGCTGAGGATCCGGATCCCTTGCAGCCTGTCACTCCAGTTAACTCATCCCTTTATCCTCCATCCGCCACCCGGAGGCACGCGCCGTAAGGCTGCCAAAGTCCTGACGACCCACAGGACCTGGGAAAACCAATCTTATCATCCCTAAGCGTAAAGACTTTAAGACTAGCTTTCATCATCAAAGCCCACGGGTTAAAAAAAAAAAAAAAAAAAAAAAAAAAAAAAAAAAAAAAAAAAAACTGTTTCATATTAAATTAAAATTATGGTAAAAAGGGTGTTTTTTTCATGAAACCATCACATGTTATATATTTTAAGAAAGCATATGAGAAGACCTTTTAGATGGAGTAAGAATTTTAAAGATCTGACTTACCTATCTTAAATTACAAGCAGTTTAAAAAATAGTCTCAATTCACATAACCTCAACTGGTCGGGTCTAATCGCCACGAAAAAGCCGTGTAGAGGGATGCCATTTTATTCAAAGGCCGTGTCTGTATAAGGCTTTCTAGTCAGAAATTTACCAACACATTCAAAGTATGTTTACATGACAGCTGGACGTTTGTTTGCATCAGGTTTCCTATCTCTTTCTAGCAATTTTTTTTTGTCAAGCGACTTCTAGCTGGTTTATTTGACTGACTGCCCGATATGTCAGCCAACATACTTCGCAGGGCTGTGACAGCTACAGCTCGATCATTGTTTGCATCAGGACACTGTGACGAGGAGTTCGTCATTTTTGAGTTAAATTATATTTTTTTCACTGGGCCTAGAAAGCCTTATAATCTTGAAAAAAGTCTGTAGGTAGTCTGTTATTTTTATTAGGTGCTGCGATCACGTTAGGGGAGATCCATAAACCATGTGGACACTTCAGGCGGGTTGGAATCACTCTATAAATGAGAGGAAGGCACCAACCACCTAATGATAGATTATGTAACGTTTTCAAGTTATAGCCATTTTTAGATAACTTTTTAAGATTTTTTTAAATTAGTGCCCATGTTTGCACACTTTTCAAAACCCCCGATTTAATCCCACCTAGGGTGAGATAGAGCTTTTCTTACTAAAGAATACAGTGAGTCAAATATTTGTCCGTACCCCCCCGTACGGGAAATGTTTGTGATATAAAAGTTCATAAAATACGACCAAAGTACCATGTTTTATACATCAATCGACGCGGCAGAATGTCCTCTTTAAGACACTGTCATTGGATTTGCAAAAAACTTTTTCTAAAAAAATACAAAAATAGTTTACTGAAAATAGTCAAAAAAAGAGGTCAAATAATTGTCCGTACCCCTAATAAAAGTACAAAATCTGATCGATTTAAGTGAATTCATTTATGAAATGTTGTTTCTGTGTCAAATAGTAGTACCTCTAGCCAGTTTGTGACAACTTTGAACTTCTGATAACTTTGTTAAGTAAGTTTATATTAAAAATTGGTTTAAATTTAGTTTTTTATGTAAAACTTATCAAAACATAAGTTTATAAACAACTATTTTTATAAAATTGCTATTTTATGTTGTAAGAGTCTCTATTGAACAAGTTTTAACAATATTTGTTCGAAATATACATTGTTTTCATCTCTTTTATTGACATTTTTCGACCAAAAATACTGTTTCGGAACAATACCGTTAAACAATCCGGATTGTCCCGGAACCGGTTTAACCACTCGGAGGGAAATTTTGTGGTGGTCAGATAGAGGACAAAACAACCCACCTCTTGCAATTTGAAGCATCCAATTTCGTCCACTATAGCCCGATTACGAGTCCCTAGACTGAAATTTGAAATTTTCACTTTCCGTGCTGAGAATTTCTATACCGGCCTGGGTCAGAATGTTCTGCTTGGGGAATTTGTAAATTACAAATTTCAGACGAGGGACTCGTAATCGGGCTGTAGTGGACGAAATTGGATGCTTCAAATTGCAAGAGGTGAGTTTTTTTGTCCTCTATCTGACCACCACAAAATTTCCCTCCGAGGGGTTAAACCGGTTCCGGGACAATCCGGATGGTTTAACGGTATTGTTCCGAAACAGTATTTTTGGTCGAAAAATGTCAATAAAAAAGATGAAAACAATGTATATTTCGAACAAATATTGTTAAAACTTGTTCAATAGAGACTCTTACAACATAAAATAGCAATTTTATAAAAATAGTTGTTTATAAACTTATGTTTTGATAAGTTTTACATAAAAAACTAAATTTAAACCAATTTTTAATATAAACTTACTTAACAAAGTTATCAGAAGTTCAAAGTTGTCACAAACTGGCTAGAGGTACTACTATTTGACACAGAAACAACATTTCATAAATGAATTCACTTAAATCGATCAGATTTTGTACTTTTATTAGGGGTACGGACAATTATTTGACCTCTTTTTTTGACTATTTTCAGTAAACTATTTTTGTATTTTTTTAGAAAAAGTTTTTTGCAAATCCAATGACAGTGTCTTAAAGAGGACATTCTGCCGCGTCGATTGATGTATAAAACATGGTACTTTGGTCGTATTTTATGAACTTTTATATTACAAACATTTTCCGTACGGGGGGGACGGACAAATATTTGATTCACTGTATAACAATGGTAGAACTTCTTTCAATTCAGAAAAAAAGTAAATCTTGCCCGAGGAGAGTTTCCGTGTATACGAAACGCGTCGGTTCGTTCATTTATTGCTCTTCATTTCGATACGATTTTTGTGAAGTTGGCGTGACTCTGCGGTGTAAATTTGGTGTTAACATTTTATTTAAAGTTCATATTATGGGTATCAAGTGAAGTGTTTGCCTTATTTTGAAGATTATCCACAAAAAATCAAATTTAAAAAAAAAGTTTTCATTTGGGTTTTCATGCCATTTGACATTTGCTTCGGCGCTGTTCCATTTTCCGTCGTTCCGGAGACATTTTTTTCAATGGGCATTAGGTTGCATAAAACTTTCTGCGATAACTTGGATGCAAGTCCAAATCGTACCTCTTATCATAGGCAATCAAACGTCAAAATTACCCCCCACTAGAGGGCGCTCAAACTTGGGGTGATGTTTTCAATATAACCTACAGCGAGTAAATTGGTTAGAAATTTGAAATTGTTTTATTTCATCATAAAATCGACATTAATAGCAAATTATACCATTTTCAGGTAAGAAATAAATAGCTTAATTGATATAAACGAAAATATTTTTGTGATGGCCGATTTAACCTGTTCATTATCTGATTCAAAATAAGGGAATATTTTAATCAACCAAAACCTAACTAATCAACTGAGAATGTAGATTATTCAAGTGGACAAATATTTTTTAAAGTCACTTATACCATAAAAGCAAAGATCTGCTTGAAAAATGATAATTGGATTGATTTTCAAAATTAGCAATCTAACCTCATTCTCGCGTTTTCAATCCGGATCTCAGAATTTTCAATGAAAAAGGCAACTTAGCAAAAAAATCAAAAAGTCAGTCGATAGAACTTTTTATTTCTTACCTCCTGTTAACTTTATTTTATTCCAAAAGATCAATTTTCTTTTAAAAAACCTTAAAATAGTTTTCACTCCCCTTTGCACTTATCGCGCAAAAACGTAAACGTAACCTTGCACCAAAGTTCTCATACCCGAATGTAGGTGGCGAATAGAGTTTTTAGCTTTGGTTTTGGGGGCCTATCGCAGGGGATCACCATCTCGTTTCGTCACAGGGGGTAGATATTCAAGCTTCGATCTTGTAGTAGTGAAATTCGAACCGTTCAACGCGATAAATGGAAAAGCGTGAGAAACAGTGAGCGTTAGGTTAATCGTTATCAAAAGTGGATGCTGTTGCTGTGATATTTTGTCGGCGAAGGATTATCCTGAAAAAGCCGCTTCTAGTTTAGGTCCAGTTTTAATGAGACTCGGTTTCACGATCTTGCGCGTCCGGGACATCCTGAGCAGTGCATCCTTTTCAAAGAATTTATGAATTGTTTGACTTTTCTCCTACTACCCTTAGTTTTCGTTCACTCTTTTCTTCGTTATATTTATTCATGTAAAATCCTAATTCAATTCTTCTACCTTCCTGTTTTAAAGTCAATTAATTTTTTAATTTTAACAATCTTTATCATCCTGCTTCTGTTCTTTATGCGTCTCCATTCATAACCAAATATTTTTTTCAGCAGGGTATGCAGGTAACTCATTATAAATGAATATAAATTAATAATTATGTATTATTACACTTAACACACCCTACACAACACCACTGCAATCATAAATCGGAGCGTTTGGTACGGTATGTCCACGCATCCCTCCTCCCCTGTAGATTCTGTGAAATGTGATCCGTTCTCAGAATCCTCTCTGCGGTAAACACAACGCAGTAGGGCTGGCCGCTTTAATTTTTGCAATACATTTTCGGGTGTTCTCGGATGTACTGCAATTATTAATATTGACAAGAAAAGTGCTTGGGGCGTAATCTAATCACAAGACTTTCCAGCATGCTTTCATCGGACTGGCTGCGTTTGTGTTCGATTAGATTATATTAGATAGAAAAAAAGTAAATCTTTCCCAGTTCCTCAGGGGAACACCCTTGAAGAGTATCGGGGCCGGCATTTACAAAGCGGATTCAGTGGCAGTTTCATTCTCAACTTAATGTTAAAATGTTAAGTTTAATGTTAACATTCCATAGGTCGCCTCCCTAAGGTGTCGTGATAAGGTCCAGTTTGTGACGATACACTACCTTCCCCTTACTAAGCAATCGATTCCAGAAGAGAAAAGATCACCAGTTGTGTTGGTCCGAGCCGGGATTTGAACCCCGATCTACCGCTTACGAGGCGGAAGCGTTACCACTGGGCTACGTGGCTCGGTTTTTCAATTCAGAGCATCGACTTTATTATTTATAACGCCAGCACAAAAGAAAGTGAAATGATACAAAAAATCTTATGATGAAGCAAATTATTATAATTAATATGTTTTCCAAAAGAAATTAAAAACGCAATTTTCACCGAAAGAATATTTTTAATCGTGCATATTTTTTATCAAACAAGCGTTTATGAAAAACGCAACAAAAAGCGCTGAGTTCCGGGTATCGGGTCAGAATTTAATCGAAAGAGCGCATCAAAACCTTCAAATTAGTAATAGAGTGTTAGAAATGAATAAATAGGTATACCTGCATAATCAATTCAACCAAAAAACGATTTAAGTTAGTTAAATACAGATTTGAACCAGTAGGTGGGCGAAAACTGGAGCATGGCGAAAACTGGGTCCTCTACCTATTCTTTTAGAAAAAAAAAGAAATCAATTTAAAAAAAGTTGGACAAATTATAACTAAACTTAAATTATGTTTTCCGTGTTTTCAGTAGAACTTCCAGGTTTGTCCAGGTTCTCTAGGTGAAGGCAAATTTCCGTTGTGATCTTCCTCCCAAGATCATGCAATGTAACAAATCCATCTTTTGTCCACAAATTTCACTCTAACATTCCAATAATTTTACATTTTCATCATATGATTAACTTTTTCAGGAACACAATTGTTATTGAAAAGAAATGGTTTATACGAACAGTTAAAATATGTTTTACGAAAAACAGATTGACTTGAGCGGTAATTAGATCCTCTGAATTGATTCAAAAATTGTTTTCCAAAGTTCAGCGACATCCCCTTTTTTCGTTTCAAGTGGCCTGCACATTTCAACAAAGAAACAGGCCAGTAATCGATGAGTCACTTGCAAATTAAATTAACAGTGATATCAAACCTCGAGACCGTACCTTGCCACGACTTGAACACTCTCACCGCTCGGCTGCGACTGAACAACGCAACGCAACACTCCACCCGCCACAACATGCAGCCAATGGAAATCGAAACCTTTTCTTTGCTCTAGACTTTATCCAATTAGCACCCATTTCGGTGCCACAGTCTACCAAAAGAGAACTTACCCGAATCGAGCGGTACTTGAACACCGAACGGAACGCACACGCCCACGCCTGGATCAGCTCCAGCATCTTGGCGCGGACCTCCTCGTGCGGGGTGTTGTTGACCAGCTGCTGGAACATCTCGCAGTTGGCCTTGTTGGAGATTTCGTCGTGCACCGGAGCGCCGCAGTTCTTGACCACGCTCTCGAGCACCAGCAGCGCGTACTGGGCCGTGTGCGGGTTCGGCGAAAAGAGCTTCTTCTTGATCGCCTGGACCGCGTACTTGGCCCTGCGCCAACAGAGAGAGGAGAAAAAAAAACGCAAGTTATGAATCATCATCTTCCGGAAGCTTCATTGAGTTGGGGAAAGAAGAAAAACGTCAAACTTACGAGACATCGGTCTGCCGGATCGCGTCGCAGATTACCATGATGGACTGCCAGTCCGGTTCCAGCTGAAGGTGGCTGGTGGCATTCTCTGGAAGGGCGTAGTTTTGGATTGGAAGATGATACAGGAACCAAACAGAACAAAAACAAAGGTGCAAAACTTACCCAAACTTTTATCGAAATTTGACGACCGAAACATGTTTGTTTGTTCAATTATCAAATTACTCTGTGTACAAAAACCTCGTAACGATTGAGGACTCTGAATTTGCGTGATATTTTTACAATTTTCAAAGCTTTTTTAGAAAAATTTTACTCCCAAATTTTCACTTGTCAACTCAGCTGATAAGCAAAACACGGAGGACGACGATGACGTTTGCTTGTTGATGTGCCCTATCGGCATTTTTGGTGCTAGTCGATTCGTCGACGAAAGCGCGACATCTGGTGGCACAGAAAGCACGGACATGAACCAATCTCGATGGAAATGGCCGGCGCGAGCTGGAATCGACGAAAATCAAAAGTGGAGCACGTGCCGTGACGAGTGAATTTTTTGAAAATTTGACCGGATTTTTGATGCAATTTAATTCATTTTTGTCTTAAAACTTTCTCTTCAAAATTATCTCAACAATTATAGAAAATAAAATAATTAAAAACATAAATTTTCAATTAAAAAACGCGTTAGAAGGTAGCTAGGAAGGTCATTGATTAACACTTCGAGTTTTGTAAAAAATTTACTTAATGTCTTGGAATTTTCAAAAAAGTTTCAGCTGTCAAAATACTTATCCGCCCTTGTTGTTGCTCCAGAAATAAAGTTTACTTAAAACTTTTTTACGCTATTTTATATTTTATGTCAGTAAAAAACCTTATAATTTATCAATATTTTGATCCCCATTTTGGACACATATATTTTGTTCAAAAATCTTAATAATCAAAACAATTTGAAACGTTTCAATGTGAGTGAAACTAGTAAATATCGTCAAAACTTTCATCAAACATTTTAGGAAATATTTATAAAACGTTTAAATTTGACTTAGGTGAAAATCTGAATCATAATGACCTTTTCAAAAACTGATCTTTAAACTTAATTTGCACTTAGAATCCTTCCCTCGGGATTCCAACTCATGACTGTTGGATAACGAATCTGATTGACTAATTGCAAACATTTTACAAAGCTTTTTTTCGACCAACCCTCCCATCCCCCCATAATTAGAAATTGGGTCGAAAAATCAGGGGATAAATATTTTTCAAATAACTGAAAAAATCAAGGTAAATTTAAGTGCAATTAGCTGAATTCTATTGAAAATGCTTTTCTCTGCGTTTAGAATCATTTGAGCATGTTCGGAGTTATTTATGTTTTTATCGTCGAATTTTACATTTTTTGAAAAAAAAAATGATTGCAATTTACCTTTACAGATGCTTAAAACTATTTATAACATTTTTTTTTTTCATTGAAATGTTGAAGTTTTGGCTCTCTACGATTTTTCATCAGTCACACTTAATTCAGTCACACGCCGTTACATAAATTGTTCAGATTACATGTCACCATTTTTTAAATGAACAATACCATTAGAAATGCCATTTTCTGTTTTCTATTTCAATTAGCGAAAATTTTCAAAAGATAACAGAAATTTAAAAAATCAGCTTATAGATGTATTTTCTACAATTTTAAATTAAAATAACGTTATTTATTTTTTTAAATCACCTATTTTGTAAATTTCGCCCTCAAGCTCAAATATTCTTTAAATTTGGCCCGGCCTTTAAAAACATTGAGCACCCTTGTTTTAGGGCAGGGGTGCCCAACCTTTTGGCCCTGCGGGCCAGATCTGATGTTTCTGAAGCAGTGGCGGGCCGGAACTAATATTTGATAAAAGTTGAAGAACACATTTTTGTTCAATTTTTATTATTGTGTTCTTTTAAAGAAAATAAATTAAAAAAAAACTAGTGTTGCATAAGATTCCTAAATCTTGATTTTAAGAATGAAAAACAAGGATAACATTCAAAAACGAGTTTATTTGAGTTATTTTAATTTTTGTTTGTTTAAAATTGTTTAGTTATTGTTTTTAACGATTGCAATTTTTATTTAAAAAAAACATTCAAATTTCAATGGTCGTTGCAATTTTTTAAGTTTAATTTCCTCAACACTACGATATAAAAAATCAATGAGACATGATAAAATTTATTCGAACGAAATTTAGATTCGTATATCCCTTTTAAAAACAAACTTTTTTGCGTTTTTGTGCACCTTTTCAAAAAATTTAAAAAGTATTTTAAAATGGTTTTAAATACAAGCTAAATTTAAAAAGTGTCAAATTATGCATTAAATCATTTTTTAATCCGTTATTTTCCAAATTCAAGGTTTATAAAAATATATATTTTTGTTCTCTTATTTCATGCCCCATTGAGACATTATTTTTATATTTTTAAAATATTGGCCGCGATCTATTCTCAGTATGAATAATTTGCCTTTTTAAGCTTCATTAACACTGGAACGCCCAACGCATGTCCAACTTACACGGACGCCCAAGCCAATTTATTTATATATTTAATATTTTATGAACAGCCTTAAGGGCCGGTCATAGAATTATTTTAGAAAGCCGTCGCGGGCCGGATGAAATGGCTTCAAGGCCGGATCCGGCCCGCGGAGCGGACGTTGGGCAGGCCTGTTTTAGGGGGCTTTTCCTTTCCTTTATTTTGCGTAATCTATACACTCAACCCCCGGTGGTTGGTCACTTTTTCGTTTGACACTTTTTTAGTTTGTACCCCGTTGGTTGGTCAAAGTCAAACTAAAAAGTGACGAACTGTCACTTTTTACACGGCGCTCACGCACACTATCAAAACAAACGTTTAGTAGTGTGTGTGAACTCCATGTAAAAGGGGTGTCAAACTAAAACGTGACCCCGTTCGTTTGACAACAGTTGGTGTCAAACCACCGGGGTTTGAGTGTACATGTCTTGTCTCCACACAATTTCGTCAGCTGTACATTTATAAACTAGTTGTTTCTATACGAAAATCTGAATCTTGGAAATGGGGTTTCTGATCAATATGGTATAGCAAAATAGAAGGCGATGACGAGAACGATTCAGAATAATAAATTATTACCCACTTTTTATTATCTGTTTTCACTAAAAGTGATGCTCCCGAAAATTGTACTTTTTAGGTATAATAAGATTTGCAATCCAAAATAATTTATTTGAAACACTATTTTAAAATGTAAGCGTATTCTGATTTTAGATGAAACAAACCCTCCCATTGCTTTAACTGCATTTTATCGAAAAAAAAAAATATAAAAAAGCATAAAAATTGAAATTATGAACCACGGTTTCAACATTTTAATTTAAAAAATGTGTTTTAAAATGCATTATACACATGTCCAGGTGTTTTGTAATCACTAGTTTCCAAAATATCTAAGTATTGACGAAAAATATATTTTGAGCGAATGAAAAAAGTTTTTGCTGTGCTCTGAGCATTGGAATTTCTTTAAAAAAATCAAAATATTTCTAATCGATCCAAAATAAGCTAAACAGGATTATCATTGCAGAAAAATATATTTTAGGTTGTTTTCAGTTGATAAGATTTCTATTTTCATTATTATTTTGAAGTTTTTTGAAAAAATATTTTTTACCCCCTGATTTTCGGACCAATTTTGAAGGGGAAATATTGAAAAATAAGAGAGAAATTTTAAAAATGGGAGAAAATTGGTGAATGGATGAATAAACAGATCTGATGAGTTTTCGATAACTTTTAATAACATTAAATTTTATGAAATTATAGGGTTGCTGCGCGTATAAAATATGTATGTAAAAATTAGCTTCCAAGGAAAACAGTACAGGTATAACCAAGAGCCCTGATTGCTCACAATCCACCTCTTCACTCGCGGGCACAAATCTGACACGACGCAAACCAGCTCTAATGAATTTCTAACGTTTTTCACTACCACACCACTACTGAATTCTCTCTCTTCTGCTCTCTCTCTCTCTAGTATGTGAAAAGCTTTGTCTCTGCTAGCTAATTAAAAAGAATCTGCGATTGACTGTGTTTAAATCAATGATTCGTTTGGTCAAAATCAATGTTTGAAAAACATTTTAAATTTTTTTGATCACTCAACATTAAAGACTCATTGAACAGCAAACGAGTGTCGCGCTGGTATTTTCTTAGCATCGCTCCTCTTTGAGCACGTTTTTTGTCGCCGACGGGTGCAGTAGGCTAAGCTGGGTGATCGACCAAATCCCTGGCTGCTTGCAGATCGCGGTAGCTCACGATTGATTGCGCGCTGATGATTGAAACAATTTTATCAGAATTCAAATCGAATCAATTTGTTCGCTCTACAACTCGTCTCGAAAAATGCTACCGGGTCCAACTGGGCTGACATTTCAAAACAAATATATTCGTGAGAGGAAAAATATTTTTTTTTTTATAAAATAAATTTTCTACATTTTAAATGCTAAAACTTTTTTCCTGTTAAAATATTACCAAAACATCATCAAAAGTTGATGAAAGGTATTTTATAATCTATTTCTTCCGAGTTGAAAAAAAATACAATATTTTCGCTAAGAATACAAAGGTACACTCAACCCCCGGTGGTTGGTCACTGTTTTGTTTGACACTTTTTTAGTTTGTACCCCGTTGGTTGGTCAAAGTCAAACTAAAAAGTGACGAAATGTCACTTTTCACACGGCGCTTACGCACACTATCAAAACAAACGTTTGGTAGTGTGTGTGAACCCCGTGTAAAAGGGGTATCAAACTAAAAAGTGACCCCGTTCGTTTGACAAAAGTTAGTGTCAAACAAGGGGTTGGAAACTCTTAGATCTATAATTATTTTGTTAACCAGTATATCAAAATATATGTTAGTATACTTATTATTTCCTTCCAATCGCCAGTATACTTACCAATATACTGAGAGTATCTTAATATACTAACAGTTTATTGCTGTTCGGTAAGTATACTAACAAGTATACTGGAATATCGTTAGTATACTCAGTATTCTTAAGTAATATTAGAGTTTCCAGCCCCTTGGTGTCAAACCAACGGGGTTTGAGTGTATCATTATTATTATTTTTGCAGCTGTCAAAATAAAATCTATTTTCAATTGTTAGAATGATTAATAAACAAAAATCGCAATCAAATTCTAAATAAATACATAAAATTCATTTGAACAAATTTATTGTTGCACCATCCACAAGCTGGTTTTCTGTGATTGAAAAATGAAAGAAAACTAGTCGCTTTGATGCATTTCTCACAGGAGTTATTTATTGGTACATACGCAGCAGCACTGCGCTTTTCAATTGACTTTTATTTCGTAAAATGTATGTGTATAAATGGCACATCACAAGTATATGGAACACAGCAAAACATTCATGATATAGGTATTTGTCGTTGAATTGAAACCGCTTCATTTAAAAAATCACTTTTCAAGTACATATTTCTAAACTTCACTGCATAAACGTAATTTGCGGCGCCGACCTCGGTTCTCGAATCGTCCTCACGGTCATCAGGCTATCGTTGTAGTACTCAAAGAGGCAATTTTGTCGCCGGCAAGTACAAACAGTATCATCCCCGGCGCCGCTGCTTCCGCCGGTTCTGGCCAGCACCAGGTCCCCTCTGCTGTCGGAATAATCATGCGAAATGGCCTGGACGAACGGTGGACGATGGTACGCCTTGCGCTTGTGGCAAATGTAGCACCCCAGGATCGAAGGTTCGTTCAGGTCGGCTGGGAGTTCCTGGTTGCTGTAACTGTGCTGGAAGTTGGTGAATGCGGTGTTGTTTTGGATGAGCTGTCGGATCGAACTGGCCAGATCGGTTTGGGAGTTGTTTGGGGTGCGAATCAGGTCTGGGATGATGGAGATTGCTGGAAGAGGTAAAAATTAGTTGACATTCAAGTTAATTTTTAACTTTTCAAACATACACATATTGGTCAGAGCGTCGTTCGATCCAAATCGGTCCATCTTCTTCTGATCATCTTCTCCTATCAACCAGTAGGTTCGCATATCTCCTTTGCCCTTAACTTTGATGACGCCACGCTCTTCAAAGCGGTAGCCACCGATCTTCTTCAGCAAGTTGTACGTAACCGACGAGATGTGTATCTTCAGCGCTTCGCCAGTGCTCTCCATCCGTGAAGCCGTGTTGACCGTGTCCCCAAACAGGCAATATCTGGGCATCTTGAGTCCCACGACACCTGCCACACACTGTCCGGAATGGATTCCTATACGAATCTGTATAAATTCCCCGGGACGATGACGCACCTCCAAATTCGACAGAGACTTTAGCAGATGCAAGGCTAGCGACGCAATTTCTCCAGCGTGACGATCTCCGTTTCGGATGGGGAGTCCGGACACCACCATGTACGCATCTCCGATCGTTTCGACCTTGTACACGTCGTAGCTGGAGATGATAAAGTCACAGCACGTGTACAGATCGTTCAACATCTCGACCACCTCAAACGGAGTGCTTTGAGCGCAAAGTTCCGTGAATCCAACCAAGTCGCTGAAGAAGATCGTCACACTGCTGAAACACTCCGCTTCAACACGTTCTCCGCGCATCAACGATTCAGCGACGCTTCTCGGTAACATCCGAAGCAAAAGATTCTCTGTCTTCTTCTTCTCCTCCGTCAGTTGGTTGGTACGTTCCTGAACGATTCCTTCCAGATTGTAGGCGTACTTCTCCATGATCGCCAGCATGTTGTCGAAGATGTTGGACTTTCTGAAAAGCAATACAACTTTACAACATTTCTACACGACTCATACTGCAAACTCACAATCCCGCTTGCATCGGTTTCAGCTTCACCCGCACAAGCCTTATGTCTGGACGATCCTCTGGATCCTCTGCCCAGCAAGCTTGCAGACATTGAATCACGTAGTCCGGGGCATCCAAACCGCAAAGCGGGGGTCGAAAAATTCCGTAGTTCTGCGGTGAGATCACCCGCGCGATGATCTCTACAAGTCATCAATCGTTTATTAGAACGATCTTCAAACAATCGAAATCGAAAAACTCACCTTGTCTACTCATCCCAATCCCTCCCCATGGTCCCTTCCTCCCAATTATCTCGTACAAGATCAGTCCAAACGAGTAAACGTCCCCCTTCTGGGTACCCTTCGAGGGCGTATTCGGATTCCGCAAAATCTCCGGCGCCTTCCACAGACTGCGCCGCAGCTCCCGCTCAAACTTGGCCGGTTCCTCCTGCGAAGACTTGAACTCGTGCAGGCCAAAGTCCGCGATCTGCGCCACCCAGCGGGAATCGATCAAGACCTTACTCGGCCGCAAGCTGCCATGGGACCCGATGTCACTGTCGTGCAGGTAGATCAACCCCTTTACGATGTCGCTGACCAAGGAGGAAACGAACATGTGGTCCAACGTGAGGTCCTTGTTGGACAGTACGTCCACCAGACTGCCCCGGGCGCAGTAGTTGCTCAAAATGGCGACCGCTCCGTGGTCTACGGATGCTCCTACGAACGGGATCAGATTCTCGTGGCGAAGCTCGCGCATCTGCTTCAGCTCCTTGCGGATCGCGCGGGTTATGTCTACGGAACGCTTGTGTAAGTACTTGATGGCCACGATGTTACCGCGGTACAGGCCTGGTTAGTGTGTTAGTAGGAGAAATTGTTAGGGGGGAATGTTAGGATTCAGATGTTATGTAACAGTTAGTAGTTCTCGACATAAATCATAAAAGAACATCTTGTTTGCCCAATATGTGGCAAGATTTAAAATATAAATAAAAAGTTTAATCAGCCGAGCTCGGCCGAGCTTCCGTGGCCGTGAGGTTACGGGTTTCGCCTTGTAACTTGTAAGCGGAAGGTGATGGGTTCGATTCCTGTCTGGCTTGGCAAAATCAGAGCCCTTCAAAGAGTAATTCTACTCACTGGGAATACTGACCGGTAGGGGATGGGTTTCGACTATCGGCGTGCTGGGTTTCCAATCCAGAGGTCGAGAGTTCGATTCTCGTACCGGGATGATGAAGTTTTTTTAATCAATAAAAACACACAGATAGAAATCCTGTAAGCAAATCCGAGAACTCTGTGTTGTTGAATTCGACAATATGGAAATGTTTCCAAAATCGTCACTATTTTTTTTTTATTTTGAACAACAAAGTTATCGAGTTTGAAAACATTTAATCGAGAAAAATGTTGACGATTTTAGAAACATTTCCATGTTGTCGAATTCAACAACACAGAGTTATCGGATTTGCTTACTGGATTTCTATCTGGCAATGTAAATGGGCCACGGCAAGTTGGGATCAAAGAGTATATCCTGCTCACTCGTAATGTAAACATCCAGTGGCGTAAGCAGGATTTTTGTATTTCGGTTTTTGAGTAAATATTTTTGTATTTTCACTGAAATTATAACAGAATTAAAAAAGGCTTTCAAAAACAATATTTCTGTAAAATAGAAAATCAGGGATAACATATTTAAAACAAATGCATTAAAAATCATTCAAAACAATATCAAAAGACATCAATTTCATGCTCAAAATAGAAATAAGAAATAGAGAATCTCCAGCGGAACTGATTAGACAGCCAAACTAATTGGATAGTCCAAAATAAATAAGCTAATCAGCACATCAAGTAATCCGCCTTACCGATATTCGTGAAGGCACGTTTCGCTCCATCACCGACCGCCGGAATGATGTTCTGTCCACAGACCTGCGTTTGTCGGTGAAAACCAATCCTTTAGCACCTCACAAACCCACCACCACCCAGTTCGTTAGAACTACCACCCACCCACAACATCTCAACTTACCACCTTTTTCTGCGAATCGTTGCAGTACGCCAGATCCGGTGAGCTGATGATGGTCACATCCTTCATGTCCACCTTCCACAGAAGGCAAGCCAGTGTCTGCTCGTACCGGTAATGTCTGCAAGAATCACACCCAAGAACATACACCAATTAATCGACCGAATCCATCACCCCCGCAAGTGGATCGTGTACTACTTGAATAGAATGGCAGCGAAAATGATGACAAAAAGCGTCGCCACGCCAATTCCGGACATAAAGCGCCAGTCCCGGGTCCGGGGACGGCACTTTTCACCGTAGAATCCGCACGGTGGTTCCGCCAACGGGGGCCGTCCCTTAACCCACATGATGGCGCGCGAAGCTCCCAGATACTTGAACTCGGGCAGCTGGGTTCCGTTCGAGGCGGTGCCGTACGTGAACATCCCTACCGGTTGCATCGACTTGTTCAGCGAGTTGTTAACCTTTTCGTCCTTTTGCAACGCGATGACGGAGAAATTTCCCTCGGCGTCCCCGTTCTCGTCGATGTAAACCTAATGGGTGTGAAGAAATAACTCGTTACAAACGGCGCCACGTGGTTACGCGTTCACAGACTTATCAGACAAAAAGATTTGAAAAATTAACGGTCGATTTAAATTGAACTGATCGCTGTAGTTTCACTTTACGACAACAGAAACACTTACATCGAATCCCTGGATCGAATGGTACGACCGGTTGAAGATGTGTCTCATTATCTGTGTAACGTTGCGTACATTCCCGCCCTCTCGCAGGACCTCGGTAGCGGCCCGCGCGTAGATGAGCACTGCATCGTACAGGTGAGCGGCGTAGATCGGCACCTGGGCACATTGAGAGCAAGGGAAGTGTAAATCAGTAAAGAGTTCGTGTGTATCGTATGGCAGGTTTTTTAATGGGTTTGTTCAGTTAGCTCGGCTTTATGGGACAGTGTTTGATGCTTCTTTAACGTGTTACATCGTAAATTTTTCAGCAAAAAACTACCTTAATCCACCTATGTGGTTGGAGCATTCAAAATAAATTCCCCAAAAATCTTCAATCTCTTAGCATGACTAGAAAAGTTCGATTACCTAAACAACGATGACGGATCCGAGCATAGTTTACATACAGTTAACTGAGATCCGGCTTCAAAAAAGTACACAAATATCACTTAAGTGGTCATAACATGAGGCAGGGTTGCCAGATGCATAACATTTTGGGACATGAGTTGTTTTTGAACCACTTTTCTAACATTCGGATATTTGTGAAAACACATTTTAATTGTATACACATTTTTTTGAAATTAAATATGTCTTTATTGAACTTTTTTATAATAATAACATTTCATTTACATTCTAGGTGGTATGGCTAAATGCTCTTCATCTTTGTTGTATTTTTCGTTTAAATATTAACTGTTCACATTCATTTATTTACTTCAAATTGTTTTACATTTTTGCATTGAATCGAATACATTTGGGTAAAAAAGAAAAAAAATATCTTTAACAACTAATCCTAACTTAAAACTAAAAAAAAAGTAAATTCATTGAAGTATTGAAAATTATAAGAACGAGTAAACTACGAACTGTATTTTAAGATAAATCCTCCAAGCGTTCTTACTTGTTCCGCACGAGTTTTGCAACCACGCAGTGTTGTTGTCATCTCGATGAAAATGTTCAGAAGTTCTTGTGGTGAAAACAGGTCACTACTGCCTTCATCCGTTGATGCTGGTTGGTTTTCCCTCGGTTGCTGACTGAAACCAGGAGGTGTTGTATTCTCTGCAACTTTTTGCCGCTGATTCAACGGCGATGGCTGCAGATTTGGAACCACTCGAACAGATCCCGCTCCAGGTGACGCCAAAGCAGGAAAATCCACGTCCGTGAAAGTTGGTGGTGTTTTGCGACGATTTGGTTGGTGCCTCGTCGTCGCTTGCTGCCGAATTTTTACAAACTCAGCTCATTTTGGGCAGCTTCGATTCTTGGTAGAATGGTCGCCGCCGCAATTGAAGCATTTGGCTTCAATGTTCTCGTTGATTGTTTCGCAAGCTTGAGTTTTGTGCTCACCTCCGCAGGTTGCACAACGACTCTTGATAAAACAGTTCCTTCCACCATGTCCAAACTGCTAACAGTTCGAACACTGCGTCACGTCACGGTGCACTGGACGATAACGTTCCCAAGTCACGATGATGTTGAAAATTGCCCGAACTGCTTTCAGCTCAGACGGCGTTGTCGATCCTTTCTCGAAATGAACTAGGTACAGTTGATCACGATACTTGATGTCCTTGTTGTGTCTCGTCATCTTGAAGACTTCGATCACGTTCAACTTAAGAGTTTTGAGCTCTTCTTTCAGCACACTCACATCCATGTCGTACAGGTCTCGGAGGACCTGCTTCATGGGGCGTTTACCTGGATCGTTATGGCTGTTGAATTCAATCTTTGTGTTGTTCAGGAAATCCCGAACGTAGTTGTAATCCTTTCTGGTAGGTAGCAGAATTTTGAGTCCATCAGCACACAAGCGAATGGAAGCTCGTAAAGCACCAGATTTGATAAACCCGGTCAGCCACTTTCGCACCGAGTCCGATGACGATGTTTTCACAAAAATGGGTGGTAACTTTTCCCGTCTTTCAAATTCTTCCTTCTCGCTCACGTCCACAGGGAGGGTAGCGAACTGGTTTCCAGACGAATTTTGAGCGTCCTTGCCCAAACTGCCTGGCTTTGCAGGTAGCGCTTCGGCATTCTTTAGCTTCTTCAAATCTGCCGATCCTGCTGGTGAGGACCGCCTCTTTTTCTTGCCGTGAGGCATTTTTTGCACTTTTTAGCACTTTTTATAGTGTGTGAGGGACGCACGTCTGGCTCGTTTCTCTGCTGATCGCAGACTAATTGTATACACATCTTTTGAACTATTTATGGAAACTTCAAACAATTCAATAGCGCAGTTTGATCAAAATCGATTCAGCTATTGCTGAGAAAACTTGTCAAGATTTTTGGTCACATACATACACACACAAATACAAACACAGTCACAGTGACTAACTGCCACTTTTTACACGGGACACACACTTACTATCAAACCAATAATTTGGTAGCGTGCGTGAGCTCCGTGTAAAGATGGTGTCAAACTAAAAAGTTACCCTGTTCGATTGACAACAATTCGTGTCAAACCAACCAGAAAAATGCCATCTGCTGATTTGGCGAAGAAACTTCATTCCATTAATCACTTTCGAGAGTTTCTGTGAACTTAACATACGAATATTTTTTTCCAAACTTTAGCTAAACATTCTCCTATCCATAATCAATGAAGAAAAAAAATACTTCTAATTTAACATTTTTGTCCAAAAATTGGAGACGAAAAAACATTTAATTTCAAGCCTAACTGATTAATATGGTTACGAAAAGTATAAAAGTGCTTTAATAGTAGTTTTTGCAATTCCGTCGTGAAACTAATTACTTTTCCTGTCATTCTTGAGCGACAAAACAGCCTACTTTTCTGTACCAAAAATAACAGAATCGAAAAGCAACACTTTTCAAAATAAATGCTGAAAAGTTCTACTTTTCAGCACTGAAATGGGTGCTGAAAAGTTGAACTTTTCAGCACTTGTTTCTAAAAGTATTACTTTTCAACATTTTTTTTATTTAAACGATTTATTGACAAAATACATAAAAATTCGACTTAAAATTTCACTCAATGGGTGTTTTTCGAAATTGCAAAAAATGTTGTATGGAACTCGTTGCAAAACTCGATTTTTTCAGCACTCGTCGTATTTATCCAACTCGGTGAACCTCGTTGGATAAATGTACGACTCGTGCTGAAAAAATCCTCTTTTTACAACTTGTTGCATAAACAACTATTTTCTGTCAAATTACGTCAAAGGAAAAAAGGTCTAAAGACATAAATAAAAGATCGAAAGCCAAAACGTCGAAAAAAGGCATTTCCAACTTTTTTTCCAGTGTTCAAAGAGCCGGTGAAGTTGCATTTCCAACTTTTTTGACCCCGTTTGGACTACAAGTGTTAATTTAATAAATCGAAAAACTGCAATTTTTAGTTGAAATCAAACCCGAGCAGACGAAAATTACTTGAGAATAACATTTTTCAATACTATGCCAATACAGTATAGACTCCGAAGCCTCGATTAATGCAAAACAATATAACAATTGAAATAACATGCCAAAGTTTCAACATTTGAATGAAAAAGGTGTTTTTAATTGCATTTTACACTACTTCAGTTGTTTTGCAATCATTAGATTTCAAAAAATGTAAGATTTGACGAAAACAAAAATTTCAGCAAAAAAAAACTTTTTGCGGTACTGTACATCGAAAATGCTGAAAAAAAACATTTTTTTTCAATAAACCCAAACATGCTAAAAATGATTCCAAACGCAGGGGACTGTGTAATAAATTGATTTCAGCTGATTACACTTTAATTTTTATTGAAATTTAGAAGGTTGTTGAAAGAAAAAATATGAACATGAGTAAAAAGGTGGAAAGTACTCAAAAAAAAAAAATTTAACATTCTATATATGTTTTGGTAGGAAAATCAAATTTCATGGTCAAAATAATGTCCTTGACAAAATTGAAATTTGAAAATTAAAAATATTAACAAATTTGGAGCAGTTCTCTACGAAATTGATATTTTTTTTGAATTTTAATTTTTGTATTTTTTAATCCGGCTGAAACCTTCTTGGTGCCTTCGGTATGCCCAAAGAAGCCATTTTGCATCATTAGTTTTTCCATATCATTTTCCATACAAATTTGGCAGCTATCCATACAAAAATGATATATGAAAATTCTAAAATCTGTATCTTTTGAAGGATTTTTTTGATTCGGCAAAGTTGTAGGTATGGATAAGGACTACACTGAAAAAAAATGATACACGGTAAAAAAAAATTGGTGATTTTTAATTTAACTTTTTGTCACTAAAACTTGATTTGCAAAAAAAACTATTTTTAATTTTTTTATGTTTTGATATGTTCTAGGGGACATAAAATGCCAACTATTCAGAAATTTACAGGTTGTGCAAAACATCTTTGACCGAGTTATGAATTTTCGAATCAACACTATTTTTTTCAAAAAATCGAAATATTGGTCGCAAAATTTTTTCAACTTCATTTTTCGATGTAAAATCAAATTTGCAATCAAAAAGTACTTCAGTGAAATTTTCATAAAGTGCACCGTTTTCAAGATATAGCCATATTTAGGTTTTTTTTTTAAATAGTCGCAGTTTTCCATTTTTTTTAATAAGCGCACATGTTTGCCCACTTTTGAAAAAAATATTTTTGAAAAAGTTGCTGAGATATCAATGTTAGAAAATGGTGGGTTGTTTGGGTGAGACTTAGAAAACATAAATTTTCCTGCTTTTTAAACCTTTGCATGGCAATATCTCAGCAACTAAGGGTCGTATCAACAAAGTTCAAAAATGCAAAATATAGAGAATTTTCTCAGCTTTTCAAAAATATTTTTTTCAAAAGTGGGCAAACATGTGCACTAATTTAAAAAAATGGAAAACTGCGACTATTTTAAAAAAAGTTACCTAAAAATGGCTATAACTTGAAAACGGTGCACTTTATGAAAATTTCACTGAAGTACTTTTTGATTACAAATTTGATTTTACATCGGAAAATGAAGTTGAAAAATTTTTGCGACCAATATTAGGATTTTTTGAAAAAATTAGTGTTGATTCAAAAATTCATAATTCGGTCAAAGATTTTTTGCACAACCTGGAAATTTCTGAAAAGTTTGCATTTTATGTCCCCTGGAACATATCAAAAAATAAAATTAAAATAGTGTTTTTTTTGTAAATCAAGTTTTAGTAACAAAAAATTAAATTAAAAATCATCATTTTTACCGTGTATCATTTTTCTCCATACCTACTACTTTGCCGAAGACACCAAATCGATCAAAAAATTCCTTCAAAAGATACAGATTTTTGAATTTTCATACATCATTTTTGTATGGCCAGCTGCCAAATTTGTATGGAAAATTATATGGACAAAATAATGATGCAAAATGGCTTCTTTGGGCATACCAAAAAAGTTTCAGTCGAATTAAAAAATGCAAAAATAAATCGAATGACCGAAATCTGAGAGAAATGATTATGACTGATAATATTTTTTTCAAAGTTGGAATATGGCATGATTACGATCAACGATTGAATGATTTTTCATGTTTTAATCATTGACATTTTCTTTTAAGATCACTTCATTTTTTAGTCGTTGTGTTGAGGATGTTACTATCTTTTTTCTTCTCATTACCGAAGGTCTTGATTTTCTAATAACAAAACAGATATTTTAACAGGACTTGTTCTTGAAATGACCTGTCTTCAACATATGAAAAAATAAGGACTTCGAGATACTTTTTGGTAAAAAATTGTAGCAAAATAAAGAAAATTCGTGTACCTAAAACTTTGCCGAAGACAACTCGATCAGAAAATTCCTCCAAAAGATACAGATTTTAAGAAAAAAAAGTTTACCAAAAAGTTTGAGTCAAATAAGAATAAATAAAAAATAAAATTCATTGCGGAATTCCGGGAAATTTTCCCAGATTCAACATTGTTGTCAATCTTTTTGTCGACTATAATTCAAGTGATTGATTCAAAAATTGTATTGGCAGTCCCGTAATGTAAACAAGTACTAGAAAAGTTTACGAAATTCTTGTTACATCAAGCTGTGGCTTAACTTAATTAAATTAACTAAATTAATAATGACATTTCAGACCTGAAAATACAAGATTTAGATACAATAAAAGAAATACAAGAAACAAAAAAATGTACTTTTCCAATCTAATCAATTTGAGCTGTCACATACCTTAATCTGTCGGAAAATTCGTTCGTTGGTGGGCAAGGGCACCCGGAACGGCTCCCGCTGCGCGTATCGTTTTATTTGATGACATAAAACTCTGCAAACAGATACAAAACACACACAAATAGATCAATTTTATTAGTCATCGATTTAGAAAAAAAAGAAGCTAAACCCCCATTGATGAAAGCACTCACTGATACTGCGGATTCAGCGGAAACAGTGGCAAAATTCTCAGAACCGACTGAAACGCCACCTCCAACCGCTCCTGGACGTCCTTGAAGCTGAGCCGTTTTTTGTTGGATGCCTTTGAGTTTCCGATGTACTTTTGGTAAAAGTCGGAGTATTCTGAAATTTGAGATGTTTTTTTAACTTTTGTGGGTGAGCTCAACTTCAAGGGCCATTTTTACCTTGATAAATGTTTCTCGTCGTGTTCGGGTCGTACCCTTCGTCATCGATGGATATCACCATGTAATCGCCACTGCTTAGCAGCTTTCTATTCTGCATGCAACGGACAAAGTCCACCATTTCGATGTAATCGCCAACGAAGACATATACTGGGAGTGATAATCTTTTAATAACAGCCATAATAAAAATCTCATAAAATGAATAACTCACTTCTGGTCGTTTGGTACGTCTCGTCGACGATATTTTGCAACTTGTAGATTTTCGACGGAATGTAGTCCGAATACTCTCGAAAATGGTTCACCGTTAGGTTGTTGCTTTCGGCTTGCAGCTAAAATAATTACAATTTTTAAAATGTCTCCCCAAGAACAGAACTTGAAGTCCTACCTTGATTGCTTGTGCGATTTCCATGCTCCACGCGGGATGTTTTCCGGCCACTACGGAAAAGCAGTGCCAATTGTAGGCTAGCAGTAGAGAGACCACACTTTTGGACACCTTCGTGGCCGGTGGCAGCGTCCTGGCGAAGCTGCTGTAAATACTCTTGTCCGACACCGCTGAATCTGCACATTTCTGGGTAATTTGATCATTATCAGTAATTTAAAATATAATATTTAGATAAATTTCTAAGAACTCACATACGAAATCATCGGCAGTTCCCAGGCAGAGGCCACCAACGCCTCGGTCGTGCAAGTTTCGTCCGGACCAATAAACGCAAAAATCCCTTCATCCCTCATCTTTGTCATCATCCTGTTATCAATGAAGTAGCAGAGGAGAAGATGAAGAAAAAAAGATATCGTTATAAGAAGCGTATCGTAAAACTTTGCTACGCGACTTACCGAATGGGTAAAGCCTTCAGCGACTTTTGGGCCCCGATATCGACCGGGGTCAGCTTAATTACTTTGCCCGGAAGCAGCGAGCTGTCGTTGTTGATGGTTTCGATGGCGAGCAGGAGAGCTCCCAGGATCACCTTAATTGGGGGTGGAAACGGAGGAGGGAATATTTTGAAAACAATAAGTTAGTTGTTGTTTTGGAAACTATTGGGACGATTAATCGTTTGGACTTATAAGTTTATTTGATATGTATCTCTCAGCATATATTTTTTCTGAGGTATGGAATTCTGGGGATTGGAATTGTGGAGAATGAGATAGAACCAATTTAGACTTATGCTTCTTAAATATTTTGAGCTTTCTTAAACTTCCAAAAAATGTATATTTAACTTTCGAAACTTTTTGATATGTTTTAGGGTACCGTAAACCGGGGTGGCTTTAATAGGACATCAATTTTTTTTTTGAAGTATTTTCCAACAGGTAAGGTTTTCCTCAAGATTATTATTTTTAAAATATGTACTAGGGTAGACCACATAAAGTGCACTATTTTGGAAAAAAAAGTTTTTTCAATAGTGTTTAGAAAAATAGTTACGTTAAAAATTCTTAGTTTAAATTCCGGCGTGATTAAGTCTTAGTCTTAGTTTTTCTTGTTAAAATCATATTTAAGATGTTCAAACTTCATTTGAACGTTAAATGAACCATCACTAAAATAGCTGATATAGTTATTAAGAAATAAAAACAATATATTTAGTTAACTAAGTTTATAAGCTTTTTAACAAAATACTTAGGTAATATTAGGTAAAATTGTTACAAGTCGGAATTTTGACTGAACATTGTTAAAACTAGTTTTTTATATAAAATCATCGATTTATATTGCATTTTATACTGAAATCGATGCACGAATCACAAGTTTTTACATTTTAAAAAACACATATAATTTATTATTTACAAACTTATTCAACCTTCTCCTAGTGGAATATAGTCCAAAGAATCCGAAAATGCATTCCGTTTTCCGGTTCAAAATCATGTTCATTAAGATAATCATGATACTTTGAGAAGTTTAAAATAATGACTTTCAACAACATTTTCTTAACTATACTAACTTTTTAAACTTACAATTTTTAATGAAAAGTTCCTCTTGAGGTACTTTAAACACTTCTCTACCACGGTGATTTTTTGTGGCCCGCGGGCCCTTTATGAATAATCATGTAAAATGGCCCGTTGATCACTTGTAAAGTAGGGTAGAGTAGTCATCAATGAGACACGGGGAACAATGATAAAATGGCTCTAACAAGTCGTAGTTTCAACCAATCAGGCTCATATTTGGGGGAAAGGTGTGTCGACTGGATACACGTCTGCCATTATAGTGACTTTGGTTATGGACGCTCCCTTGAAGAGTTATTCATACATGTTTGATTCTGGGGTGTAAAAGTAAATTATGGACAAAAATTACTTTTTCGCTCGTAGGCTGCCATTAACACCAAAACTAATATTTCTTCAAATTTCTTTCGACGTTCCATAGGGATTGAGTTGGGCTACAATGTCCTTTCATTGGGTTTGGCCAAAATTTAGAATATACCCAGTATCCAGGACTGTCTCATTGTTCCCCACTCATTTCAGCTCATGGGTAACAATGAGACACTTTGATTTTTCTTCATTAAACTTTTCAAAATCTTTGTAAATCTTTCAAAACATGAATTAAAAGTGATTTTTGGCATATTTATAGAGTTTTAACTTCAATTAACCAAAAATACAAAGTTATTTGGTATAAATATACGAATTTTACAAAATTTAAATACTTTTTAGTATAACTTTTGTTACTTAAAGTTTCATGTTGGCTAAATTGCTCTAAAATGTTCAAGGCAAGTTACCTGCAATGGAACAACACAAAAACATGATGTTTTACTAGAAAAATCTTGATTTTCGTAGCGTGTCTCATTGTTCCCCAGCTGTCTCATTGTTCCTGCCAAGTGCGTCTACAATGAGACAGTTGAATAACTCTGGCTGTAGATGTCGGATCGATCTCATATTTTGGTCAATGTTAGAACACATTAAAAGAAAGAAAATGCAACAAAAAGCTCATTATAACATGCTGATGAAAAAATGAGAAAAATCTTTGAAAGTTGAAAACCAAAAGTGTCTCATTGATGACTACCCTACCCTAATTTTATGCTTTTTCAAAATTAAGGTTTATTTCAGCCTTTTTTATGCTAATCTTTTTTAATTTTTGTTGATAAAAAAAAACACACATATTTTGATTTCTATTTTAGGACACAGTTTCACAAGTTTCAACGTGAGTGAACCTAGTAAATATTTATCAAATTTTTTTGGAATTCAAACTTTCAGCATTAAGACAAACTAAATGTTAAAATCGGAGGAATTTGGGTGTTGCAAGTATCTTAAAATGCTTTTTTCGACAACCCTCCCCCTTCCCCACCATTATTAAGAATTGGCTCGAAAAATCATGGTCAAAAATATTGATTGAAAAAACTTCAAAATATCCATACAAATTGAAGTACAATTAGTTGAAATCAATTAAAATGCATTCCTTTCCTAATCATTTTGAGCATGTTATGGTTTATAAAAAAATAATTTTAGTGAATTTTCGATAATAAATGTTTTTTTCGCTAAATTTTTTTTTTGTGTTGAATGTTGTGTTGACAACCAACTAAAAACATTTTGTTTTTCAATTACAAAAAACAATGAAATCAACAATACCTATAAAACACTGCCATTTTGTGTTTTCTATTATTTTTAATCAACTAAAATGTTGAAAACATACCAGGAATTTTAAAATTCAGCTGATAGATGTATATTTTCTAGCCTTTCAAACAAAAATAACTTAATTTATTTTTTTATAAATATCTTATTTGGCCCGCAAACTCATTTGAACTTCAAATTTGGCCCGGCCTCCAAAAACTTTGAGCTTTGACCCCTGTTCTAAACCATTCCGTACGTATTTTAATTGTGCTCTTCGATTTCGATTTTAATTGTGCTCTTCAATTTTTTGCCAGCATTATATGTGTTGGTGAGAACTGCAGATCGCTGAAATCGACGGTAACATTTCAAAAGGCATCATGTACATTTTGACACTTTCTGGGTTATTGTATATTTTGAAAGTACTTCTAATAAGCTACCTCTCCACCAAAAATGAGCAAAAGTTACTTCAGTAAAGTCTGTTTAATCATGATTTCAAATAAAGTAACATAAACAAAATCTCTGCCATCAGCAGTCCCTGTTTATATAGCCCTGTCAACCTGTCAAACAAAAGGCTACATAAACCTCGTGACGAAAAAAAAGCAACATGAAAAAAGCGCCATGTACATTCGGCGAAGAAAAACGAATCATAACAAAGCGCCCGACGTTGGTGATTTCAAAAGAAGTTTTGTTTGTTTTTCCCAAATAAAATTACGGAAATAATGTTTTATTGAATATGGATGATCAAGTATCAACAAAAGCAACGTTTTTCATCGTTTGTTATCATTAGAACATCTTATTTCGCTTTTATATAAAAATGGTAATTGAAAATGGATGCTCAACATTCAAATGCGTTTTTCTCAAAACGCATGGTTTTTACATGATGCTTTTTGAAATGTTGGCATCGAAATGTTTACACGCGGGCAAAAATGATCTACGGGCTTGCTACAAAAAATGTTATAAAATGTGACATTTTCTGCAGCAAGTCCTTGTTCGAACTTCAGAAAGTACTGTTTACAGATTATTTTACTACACAATTTGACTATTTTAAGGGTGCACAGCAACCAAGGAAGTTGAAAAAAAACAAGTTGAAAAAACAAGGATGTTGTTGTTGTCAAACTTACGGACCCAATCTTGCAAAAACCTGATTGTGAAAATAGTCAAATTTGTTGAAAATATTTTTGAAGACTGTACTTTTTAAAGATGAATAAAAATCATATCGATAGTTTCCGTAGTTTTGAAGACACTTAAATGTTAACAATAAGATTGTTGCAGGATTGGGTCCACAAGTTTTATAGTTTTGGAATAAGAAGACAACAACTTCCTTGTTTGCTGAGGACCTCTGAGGACGATTAAGTTAAACTTTAAGCCGTAAGAGTCACCGTGACCTCTGAAACTAATGTTCGTTTTTTTCCAAATTGTAATAAAATTTCATTTATTTTTAGTTTGGGGCACTTGAAAGACGTGGTAGCATTTTTGAAATTGGTTTTTCGTAAGTAGGTCGAATACCGAGGCAAAAAAGGCTTTGTTTTCTATTGGCTCTTACGTCTTTTTGAAAACTAATCCGAGAAGTTAAGTTTAATTGTAAAAAAAGGAAAAGAGTTTTACATGGATCCCAACTTCTCAATAACAGAAACAATCATCAAGAGAAATAAATATCGTTTCCAAAACAAACCCCCACGCTACTTAATAGGACAAGGATATTCTGTGACAAAACAAATTAATAAAGATACAGTCCAGCCTACACCCCTTAAACTTCATCCCTCATCTTACCTTCGAATGCACGTATCCCGCGAGGAATCCAATGTGGATCTCATCCCCAACGCCGTCCTCTCCCGGGGTGATTGTTTTTCCCCTCCCCCCGGGACCACCATCTATCCCTGGCCAGCCGTTACTACCGCCACTGCCAGTGGCATTCCTGTGGTCATCTCCAATTTGCTGGCAATCACATGTCGCCACGTGGGGCTGCCGAAGGAGGCTGAGGGTCGCCCCGATGGACAGCTGCACGCAGGATATCTTGGCCACCAGGAACAGCAGGCACACGCGGAGGTGACGAACCTTTTGATTGCCCAACTCCATGGTCGTATCACTTTCCTTTTTCCCTGATCCTCTGAATTACTACGCCGACGACGACACTCTCTGAATGAATGTGGTGTTTGCTTCTTTTTCTTCTTGTTTTTATTGGTCCTTGCTCTTCTTTTTACAACGCATTTACGTCACGTGGCACATGTCCTCATATTCAACTCGATTGATGGCACCTTATAGTAATACGAAGATTATAAGATAACATTGAGAGGTAATGATCTCGAACGGCAAATAATTACTCAACTAAATTAAATGAACACCCACTAGCTTCAGTTCACCTTAAGCAATCGCAAAAACGGACATTGCCGAACATCAATCAAGCTGGCGATAAACGACACTTTTCGCGTCTCCACATATCTTTATTAGGAAACCCAAACTCCCCGGGGGGATTGAACTCACTATAGAATGATTACATCCTTCCTCCCAAAAAAAGGACCCATAAAAAGCAATTTCACTAGGGAAGCGGAAACGCGATTTGGGAAATAAATATCGCGCACACAAACGGCACTGACTGAACTCTTCGTAGTGTCACTACCCACGCAAGAAAAGACACAAACATTAAAACGATTCACCTTATTTAACTTTGGCGAGAAAAGTTTCGCACTGTGAACTCTGGAGATTTGATTTATTGTACGCACCACGTGCCTGGTTAAGGTCACAACTAACTAATTGTCTTCAACTTTGTAAACGAGTCGATGTTTCAATTACACTGATAATAACGTGGCCAGTTTGAAATAATTGTTTGATGGTGTTTCTATTTTATGAAATTAATTACTAAGTTTAGTTTACCTGTTGACTTCACTTTATTAAACTCTATGTGCTCAGAAAAAAAGCTTTGTTCAGATTTAAAAGAATGTTTGAAGTTTTAACTAACGTTGTTCACTATGAATCTGGGTAATTCTTCGCCAACTCACACAGCAGTTGCCCCGACCCCGCTTCGATTTGCGTGAAACTTTGTCCTAAGGGGTAACATGTTCCAAAAAATTTAAAAGTTGGGTCAGAGTTTTTTTAATCTTGTTTAGTGTTTTTTCGATGAAAAATACGTTAATTTTGAGTACGCCATCAAATCGGGCGTCTAAATTTTACATAAATGTCCCTTTGACACCAAATTTCGGGACAATTTATCCTGATTTCGTGTGATTTACCCATCTATCTTCAGCAATGAAGAAAACTGAATTTCAATCTATAAATATTGGCATCGATGATAATGATATTGGCGAAAATCGAAGATGAATACGCATAGGGGAGAGTGGGGAGACTTGATCCCCGGGGAGACTTGATCCCAAGCCTGTATCTCGTCAGCATGTTGGTAAAACAATTAGCTTTGTTCTAGAAAGTTGTGCGAAATTGACTAAAACTCATTGTAGAAAACAAAGAAAAAAAAATAAAAAAATGTTTAGATTGAGTTACACACATTTTTCTAAGAAGTGCTGCAAAACACTTCCAGGAGATCTTTTTTATTTGTTTTGATAAGTATAGAAAACACTCAAAAATTATTTAAAAAACTATTTTATATACATGAATTGTTTGATAAACATATCAACTTCAAAACCCTTACGCATTTGACGTTAAATTTATCGTCATACTATTTTTACAATTAATTGTTTAAAAAAGAGTGTTTAGGGAGACTTGATCCCTGCATTTTTACAGTCACTGGAATCAGCCTCAAGATTAAATAATTGGGCTGGGTTTTTGTACATAGTTTCCTTTAGAATAGTTGTACATAACTTACTGCAGTTTGAACCATTTTTCAAAAGTTTTGTGAACAAAAATTACCAGCTTTTGTAAACATGCTCAATTTTGGTCTAAAAAAGATAATTTTAAGTTTTTAAATATTTTGCATGCTAAACTTGTTATATTTTGAACACAAACGTACAGGTTTTATGTGAAATTGCTGTAACTTATAGAAAATTAAAAGTTTGGATGAAAAAGAAACATTTTGCTTAAGATTTCTTCAAAATGTTGAAAGGGGGATCAAATTACCCCCAACATTTTGAAAATGCCGGTTTAAAATATTATTTTAAAACGCTTGGCATTATTTGAAGAGTTTTTTTTTTTTGATTAAATACCCTTATCAGCCAAACATAGTTGAATGTTTAAGCTTTCAATTCATGCAAAAAGATCATGGTTTTGTGAAAAATTTACAGAGTTATGTGCGATACAAAAAAATGGGATCAAGTCTCCCCTACTTCGAAAATACAATTGCTTAAGTCATAGTTCATGGAAAACCAGCGAGACCGTTGCATGTATTCAAATGCAAAGCGCCAGCTCCTGTTACGTCCAATCAAGCTCATATTTTGGATTTGAGCTTAGTATGCCCACCGGAACAAACCCTTGAATGCCCGCCGAAAAGTCATTTTTGTAACACTCTAATATCTCATAGTCTCAAATTGATATTCAGATGCCTGGTACTGTTTATTCTAAGTTTTTTTTTTTTTTTTTTTTTTTTTTTTTTTTTTTCTCTAATGAATATAATTCTTTTAAAGGGATGTAAAGACGTAATTAAAAACTAAAAGCTACTTATAAACTGGTAACACTTTTTTTTTCAAAACGCTTACTAACGTAGCAAATAATTGTTTATGCAACTACGAATTAGAATGATAATTTTTCTTTTGAGTCTAGTTAGTTCATTCGTGAAATTTTCCGATCTTTTCGAGACTAACATTTTAAAAGGGCCAAACATTGAAAATTACGCCCATTTAAAATGCTAGTCTTGATTTAAAAATTTTCAAAATATTTCATGTATTAACATTGAAAATCGGATCATTAGTTGCTGAGATTTGATCATTAGAAAATGGTGGGTTTTTTTGGTGAGACTTAGAAAACTCCAATTTTCGTGTTTCTTTTTCTTAAAGCGGCTCTATCTCAGCAACTCGAGGTCCAATCTTCAATGTCTCTTAGACAATTTTATAGCAAGTTTTCTGAACTTTTCAAAAAAAAAAATTTAGAAATGGTCACTCATGGTCACTATTTTTAAAAATTGAAAAATTGCAAATATTTCGCTAAAATCAAACTTTCGGTGGCCATTGCTCAGAAAATTCACTCAAAAGTTACAGCTGTTTGAATATTTACATACCATTTTGTATGGACAGCAGCCAAAATTGTATGGAGACTTGTATGGGTGAACCAATGACACAAATTAGCTTATTTGATCATAGGGAAGGTCTTCATAAAGTTTGAGCCAAATAAAAAAATACAAATAAAATCCATTTCCGGTTTTGGTAGAGAATTGCTCCTTAATTTCTACAACTTAACCGATCGATCTGAAACCATTCTCAACATTCCAACTCCCAAGGCCTTTAAAAAAATGAAACGGTAATTTCAATAAGCTGGTTCTTGGGCATAACACTACCAATCGGTACGATTCTTTTTTCCAGTGATTTGTAAGGTTGTCTAGATGATCCAAGAACTTTACTTTTTATGCGCGTTTAAAAAATTCCAGCTAGTTGAAGTTACCGTTCCAATTTTTTTGGGAGGCTATGGTGTCCGTGTAAGCTGGTCATGCTTTAGGCGTTCTAGTGTTCAGATATATACTTTTGAAAGATACCTTTTAATTTTACCTAACTGGGCCAAACTGATATTTAAAAAAATACCCTTCTGGATTTCAGGCTCGCAGCTGACAAAAAATATTCAAAAATAAAATAAAATCATTGAAAAACACATTGTCACTATGGACCTCCTTGTACCCCTTTTTAAAAATATGATTAATCCAGTTTTATATTGCTTTACCCGAATTCTGTTCAAGGTACGTCTAAAATCTAAAATTAATAAATTAATTAAGCTTAGCTGAATTAGTCTGAATAATTTTTCGCACTACGAAACACTTCCAAACTTGAAGATCCTAAAAAGCGGTGTAACTTTGCGATAATCCTCGCGAGGGTGTCATTGTTAATTTGCGACGCGAAATGAGCTGATCCTTCAATGGATTATGCCCTTAATAGGATCAACTTATAATCATTAAGAGGCCTTCAATTTAACAACTTAACCTTGGAAACGAAAACGCACCCAGACGCACAAATAATTGCGAAATCATTTTGATTACTCAACCTACTTTGGACCGAAATTTCCCTCGTAAATGATTATCATTTTCAAAAGAAACCATATTCAATGGAGATTTTTTTTCTTCTTCGCTCTAGAAAGTTCACCCGATTCGTCAAGCATGCCTTCTTTTGAATTCTAATTTAGTCGTGATTATGGCATCTGATTTACATGTGATAGCTTGTTAACAATAATATCAATTATAAGAATAATGATGAATTGCTTTAAAAATCAACTGATTACTTCCCACAATTTTTCCACTTCTTCACTTAATGTAATCCTTTCGCGTGCCCAATTAATTCATGCTTTATTTTCCTTCGGGCAATTGACACTTTTTCCGCATAATATTGCACACTTAATCCAGCGGGAGGGGTCACAATCGTGCTTCATTTGTCAGTAATCGCTGCTGCCACCCACATATTTAATTTAATTACTGACTTATTCACACCTCCCCCACCCCTTTGACCATCGTTTAATCGAGATTAATTGGAAATTTATTGGAAACTCTAAACCGTGTCAACATCATCTTTTCACTTTCACTTATTACCCCACACTCACACACACCTTGTAATTGCGTGAAAAAGATGGTATTTTCCACCACCGCCACCGTGTCCTTTCTCAGAACTGCGAGTCCATTTCCGGGCAAAATCCGTTTCCGTTACGATTCGTGTCCGCGGCCAGACTGAGGAGCAACCGGTTGATACTTGTTGCTTTTATACGGAATTTGCCGCCGCCAGGATAACGACGACGACGACGGTGGCAATGATGACGATGAAAAACGACGCCGAAAGTGATATCCTGTCGGCGTCGTCGTCGTCGTCGTTCGCACCTCGTGCAAGGATCGTTGGATAGCACGTGGTCGGAATCGGTGAGGACTAAACTGTTTTTGTTTACAAACAGTCGCACGTGCTTTTGTGTGCTGGGGAGTGTGGGGCAAAATTGACTTTATTGCCAAAAGTTAAAAATGTACAACCAAATTTGCGTTTCAAAACTTCTGCTCAAGCAACCTAAACAAAATGAAAGGTGCCAATTTCACCCCACATTGCCCAGAATACGGAAGCTTAAAACGAAAGGATTCTGTCAGCGGCGGGAAAAGGTGATACCGCGAAGATGATCCGTGCGAAACATTTTTTTGAGCGATGGGATGTCCCGGGGGGATTACGCTTAAAATAGAACGGTTAACTTCTAGGTATAGGTAGGTGGCGTACATCAACAGCCGGTTAACTTTTTACTGAATGTTTTCCGCCTTGCGTCAAGAGTCGTGTCTCGGAGGTTATGTCAGCTGACATACTGTGTGTGAGTAGGATACAATTCGGATGAGCTATTAAATTTGGTTAAATATTTAATATTGCTTTCCAAGAATTTCGACTTCAAATTCTTAAACCATATTGCTTACCAACAAGTTAAACTAACATTTTAAAAACCCAAATACACAAATTTCCGACCACATAATTGTTGTATGAATTGATTTTAAATTATGCTAATTCAAAAATCGGGAAATTTCACGATAGTTTAAATTTTTTGACATCGAAAGCCGTACACATAGTTGCTGAGATCTCGTCACTCAATAATTCAATGCTATTTTGATGATAAGAAAAAATATCCAATTTTTCCTGTTTGCTTCAGAATTTCAATGTCTTTGAAGAAAATTCATTAGAAATTTTCTGATCCCTAAAAAAAGTTGCTTGTACATGACTTCTACAGTTAAAAACGGATGAAACAAAAATAAGACATCCAAATATAAAGGGATTTTTTTGGGGTAAAAACTAGCAATAGAGCTTTATGACGTTTCGCGTACGCACACTAGCGCACCATTTGATTCTGCTGGCCGGACAAAATTTAACCTCAATCTTGTTCGTGTACGTACACGCAATACATGCACACGCAGAAACCTCTATGGAGAACTTCCATTCGAGCAGTTTTTGCTTTTTTTCTACAATGTATTTCTTATGGAGATAACTGTCAAAAACTGCTCGACTGCGGGTGCTCCATACTGTCAAGTCAATTTTGACCAACATGTGGTATTTATGTGAAAAGTCGAAGTAAAAATAAGAAATATTTTTTTATAGTGTAACTGTCTTTTTTGAAAAGATAAAGAAAAGAAAATCTTTTCCAGTTCTCCTAACATTCTCAAACAATCAAAAATTACGCAAACTAGTTTACTTTGCGTCTGACAGTGAAGCAAATTTATTTTAAATTTTAACTCGTAATATTTTTGAGCTAAGCATGTTTCCATTAATCATTTAAGAACAGGAGTCGTGAATTTCTTCATAGAAACAAATTAGAATGGAAAAACCGGTTAATTTTGCGGGCATTCCAGGGCATGAACCCCTAGGTATAAAGAGCCCGAATCCCAAATATGAGCTTGATTGGTTGCGACAGGACCTGGCGCTTTGACTTTGAATTATAAATGGGATTTAACCCGTAAAATCGGTACGTTTTGGTTTATGCAAGTTTTGAACCCTTGCATTTTTCAAAAACGTCATGAGCCCATAGTCCGTGTTCCAGGGAACAACTTTGCCGAAGAGTGCGAAGAGATTCGATTTGCACCCTTCCGCAAAGTTGTAGGAAATTGAATTACATACAAGAATCTCACACATGGGCAATTGGGTCCTAAAATTAAGCTTACATTTTTGATATTTATGTTCACAACGATAAAGCTTATTTTTCTGAGTATAATGACTCTTGGAACGACCGCAAAGGATTCAAAATAGATTTTTAATTCAATTTTTAAAAATTAACTTCACGGCCCTTCTTGGCAGAAAAGGTCCTACTTGACTGCTCGTTCCAATGGGACCATAGTTGATCCATCGAAAAAATGTTGTCTTGTCATTTTTTTTTTTGCAATAGAATGAAAAAAGATGATCATAAGTGGTTTTAAATCGTGTTTTTACCGTTGTACATAAAATTTTACAAAGGGCTTTAGAACCCAATTTTGGGCGAGTCCCGCGCCACCTGGCAAAAAAATGCTGAAACGATGTTTTCCCCAGGGGGATGCTAAAGGCAGCCATCTTGAGGGTTGAGATCAATATCACGCGCAAACTACGCACAGTAAAAACATTTTTTTTGTTTATACGGTCAAACCCCGATGGTTTGACACCAACTGTTGTCAAACGAATTGGGTCACTTTTTAGTTTGACACCCCTTTTACACGGAGTTCACACACACTACCAAACGTTTGTTTTGATAGTGTTCATGAAGGCCATGTAAAAAGTGACAGTTCGTCACTTTTTAGTTTGACTTTGACCAACCAACGGGGTACAAACTAAATAAGTGTCAAACGAAAAAGTGACCAACCACCGGGGGTTGAGTGTAATTTTTTTTTTTTTTCATAACATAAATTCTGATTTACTGTAGTAAAAGTCAAAATACACAGTACTTCAGTCAAATGTTTCATGTGATAAAAGTACAGCTTTAAATGAAGTTATCAGCCAGATGTGTTCTTAAAAATCCCTTTAGTAGTTTATTTTGCACATAAATTGAGAAAAAATCACCTTAAAAACAAACATTACCTTTTAAACTTGAATTGCGGTATAATTTTACATGAAAAAAATAAGCAGTTTCTTTCCATTTTATGCCAGAAGTTTTTGTACTTTTTTACAGTGCGCAGTTGATTTGTTTTGGTTCCGTAATGAACATCTGTTCTTTTGTTCTGGCTTTGTATTGATGCCGTAAATGACAGTTCCCTTTAGTTCTGGTGCCATAATTGACAGCTGGTGATGGCTGCGGTCGAGCTGCCTGTAGTGAGATATAGATATCGCCCCCTGGTTATTCCCCATACGTTTTCGCTTTTTTCCCTAGGATTTTCCCTATAATATAGGGAACTTCAACGGTAAAAAGCGACCCCTAATCCTTAACCAAATAAGCTCAAAATTGGCACAGTTATTTATTATGACCTAAAGAATTGAGCCAGAGGGTATCCCTGATGACGTTTTTTGTATTGTCAAGGAGCTATTACACTACGGCAAACAAACAAACAAACTCGCACTTTTTGACAGTTTGCCTGCTTTGTTTGTTTGCCTGGATTTGTTTGTACAAACGTCAGCCTGCATACATTTTGCCTTGTATGCGAGTTTGCCGCAAACAAGTTTGCGGGTTTGGCTAACTGTCAAACACAAAAAAGTGCGAGTTTGTTTGATTGTCTGCGATAGTGTGATGGGTCCTTCACTCTAGTGTTGGTCAAACAAAATGGATTAAAAAGTGATTTAGATTAATCTGTTACTTTAAATGAGTCTTTCTCGTCGAACTGATGTCTCCGGAAAAATAGAGTTTATAGAATTCGTATTTTTGAAAGAATTATTGTCTTTGGAAAATAATGAAATTCTACTAATTTTATCAATTTATTTTAAGATGCTAAATCAAATCTGCAATAATTTGGTAATTGGTTCCGATCTAAAGTTATGGTAACATTTTTTCAGTTGTTTGCATTTAAATAATAAATCATCAGTAATAAAAGCAAAGGGCTGAAAAAATTTCTGAAATTTCTCTTTTATGAAAAAAATATCTTTTTTGTTTTTGCTGTAGGATCCTATTTTCATTGTTTAAACATTTAAATTTTATGGAATTGTTTGTTCTGTTTAACCCTTTCAGGCCTGAATTTTCTTTTTTTTTTTATTCAATGATGGAAAAATGATTCTTTAGACCATACGAAAATTATCAAGGGGCTGGAAACTCTAATATTACTTAAGAATACTGAGTATACTAACGATATTCCAGTATACTTATTAGTATACTAACCGAAAAGCAATAAACTGTCAGTATATTAAGATACTCTCAGTATATTGGTAAGTATACTGGCGATATGTGAAGGAAATAATAAGTATACTAACATATATTTTGATATACTGGTTAACATAATAATTATAGCTCTAAGAGTTTCCAGCCCCTTGAAAATTATAGGCTAGTTATAGAAATTTTCATATTTGGATCATATATGACCCATCAGGCCTGAAAGGGTTAACATAAATGAAACACTGATTTTGAAAAATACCATATCACGGTGCTCAAAATACCGTTATTATGAAAAAAATGCAATCCGAGATTTTGGGGTCTATCGATTCCTTACACCATAGCGCACCTCTGTGCAAAAAATGAAAACATTCGCTGATGTAGTTTTCGAGATACAGCCCTTTTAAGATGTTACATCCGATTTTCAATAAGAAAACCAAAACAATCTATTCAATTTTAGCATTTCAAAGAATATGCAATTCGAGATAATGATGTTTTTTGCTTCAAATGACTGTCAAGTATCTCTGGATCAAGTTTCAGAAGGTTTGCTGATGTAGTTCTCGAGATACAACCATTTTAAAATGTTATTAACGACTTTTTCTAAGAGTTTCATGCATATGATTTTGGTATATTAAGGTACCGTCATCTGGGGCAAATTTAGACTAACGCTACAGACTGAATAGGGCAGCAGTTTTTAGAGCACCATTAACATTGAAATTTAATTTGGAAAACGTTGCACTTTTTTTATAGTGCTGTGTCTTTTGTATCCAAAACCAATAAAAAAAATATCGAAACATTGCTCTGTTTCCAGATTCGTCCCTGATGATAATACCAAATCGATGCCTTTGTGCTCTCTTTTACTAAGCTTGCTGGTTTTCCTATCTAGTTAGCATAAGAGAGCACAGAGGCATCGAAATAAATAGAAAACTTCGTGAAAATAGTTGTCGTTAAAAAAAATAAGACTATAGCAAAATGTATTTAATATTTTAATAAAATTTGATTGAGGACAAACGAAGAAGAAAGAAAGGAATGTAACCGTCACCCTGTCGCAACTCAAATGAACTGGTAACTCATTCCAAAAACACAAACCCAAAAGAACTGCGCCATCTCTTTCTCATAAAGGGAAACTGCTGAGTGCTCCGCGCACGTGCACCGGAGTGCCATTTCAAATTCACTCTGCTAGATCTCATTTATGGCCTTGAGGGACGAATCAAGATTTGCGAAAATGGGCATAGGAAAATCCCTCCCGTGTACTGGCAAATAATTGCAATCGTACACCCTCGTTGTGTATGTGCTGGGATCGCTCAATTGAATGATAGGGACCAGAACGAGAGAGAACTAATCGGCAATCGGGTCCCACACATGTGTGGTTAGACGGCGATTTTGCTAAGATCCAATGATCTTCGGGAGTTGCGAACCATTCGAGTAAAGCTCGCCGACCGGTTTAGTCCCACTCGAGGGCCACTAGCAAGTGATTAGATTACCCGCCATTTTGTGATCTAAAGTGTGAGCACGTGTGACTTAGTAGTCTAAAGTTTTAAGTTTATTGCGAAATCCTTAGTGCTTCGACGTTTCCCTTCGGGAAAGTGCGATACTGCCTGAAGAAGGTGTAAGTTTTTTTTAACAAATCTGGGTGACTAGCCATCTAACCCGAAATATTTGATTTAGGCTCACCTGAAGAGTAGTTGGAAGGCTAGAGCGGAGCCAATCACGGTACCGGGTAGAATCCAAACGAGTAAGCTTGCTTTGTGTAAAATTATGTGCGAAATCATAGAAACCCCTCGAAAATTCTTTAGGTTTGGTCACTCGGGGCTCGTTAGTCTCGCCTAGACCGGCATTCTGCTGTTGTGCGCTAGTTAGGAGATTGTCAGGTAAGACTGCTAGTGGCAAAGTAGGAACGATTTTGTAATTATTGAAACGAACGTTGAACAGGTCTAAAAACCCACCGTTCAACGTGGGTTTTTGTCTGGGAGCGCCCAGCGCCGCTGAACCGAGCTGAAAGCTGTCGAGAGTCCTCGGAAACAGCGTGGTGTGCGCCGTACGTTGTCTGGAGACGACGGAAAGGCGTCGTAGTAGCGTCATACGTCCATTTTGCGCGTCCACGTGGCCGACCGAGCGTCACCTGGCCGCCATCTTGAGTGATTACCGAACTGTGGCTCCATTTCCGGTTAACTAAGCCCCTCATCCGTGTGTGCAACGCCGTACACGCCGAACAGTGCGCCTCACGTCACCTCGCGCCAGTTCGGAAGTGGGAAACCGGTTGGTTTCAGCGCTGTACGTCACCAAAGCGCTTCAACAAGATCTGCCATTCATCCCTTGGCAGCCATTTTGGTGAGCGACCCCCAACTACCGCTCATTTCCCGGAAAAAAGCCACCCCCTTCGGTCACTCTTGGGAAAAAACAGAGCGCATCGAGAGCGTGAACCCTTCCTCTGCCGCTCACGCGACGCCAGCGCCCGGAAGTCGAGAGTTCTCCCCACGGAAAGGTTGAGAACTACGAGAGCCAGCGTCTGACGCCGGCAAGTGTTTATGCGGTCCACACCGCGAGCCCGGACACATCAATAAAAACGCCGCTGCGACACCTAGCGGCCGATAGCGCCACCCGATCGATAGCGTAAAGCCGACCCGAGCAGAAAGCGCGCGTCCACGTGCGACCTCAGCCCGCGCGCGTGGGGTTCCTGTACCGTTCCTGACCAGTTCCTGAAGCGTAAGTGCGTGGCCACGCCGAAGCCGTTCCTGCCCTCGCCGCCCGCATCTAAACCAAGGTCAGATCTGATAATTTTTAAGAACGATTTTGAGCTCAATAACTGTCCCTAGCGTAGAAGTGACGTCACGATTTTGTTAAGTTGAAAATATAGGGATTAATTTTAAACGCAGCTAATTGGCTTGTCAATTGGGTTAGTTAGTCTGCAGGGGTTAAATCGGGGAGCGTCTTTACTTGGGTGTGGGGATTTACTACTTAATACATCATATCGCACCACCAATAGCCGTCGAGTTCTTTCTTTTTCAACAATAAAGCGTAATTTACCTAAATTTGTACTTGATTCGTCACTTGGGACCTGCTAGTTGAGATTCGGTATTTGAGTTCGAAAACAACCCGCCCTGAACTGGAGCCTTTGGCCGGGCCAGTTAATCAGCTTCAGCAGTCTTCCTTTTAGGGAGTGGCGCGACGCCTAGAGCGTCAAAGCTGCTGTTCGCCTAAGGAACAAAGAAAACCGTTACAGGAAAACTAAAAAAAAAAACAGGAATAAATTTCAAAATGATGAAACAAAAACTAGCAAAGCCTTTTGGCTTTGTGAAAATGTTAAATTATGTAAAACTTTGTCCGGAGTATTCCTTGTTCAAATTTTACAAAAATGAACCAATTTACGTTTTTAGAATTCCCGTGGACGGACAATCAGCCGAGCGCCATTCAATCATGTTAGTTGGGATTGTTCAGTCATTGTGGATTTTTTCTTTCAATAAATTTACATTTTTGATCTTTAATCATTTATTGACATTGCTACCTTTATCAGTTCCTTTACATTCAAACAAAAGTGAGCAATACCTTTCCTATTCTAATTATAAATGCTTTCAAAATCGACAAAGTCAACATCCAAGTTCAGGCTCAATTACATGCGAAAAATAGCAGCCGCAATTCAATTTAAAACACATTCTTCAACACCTCCCGATTGACGACGCCGGCATACTCGGTGTACTCCTCGGACGTCCCCGTCAGGGCGATGAATTGTTCCGCGACTTCCACAGCGACTCGCACCTGGGCCTCTGACGTAGATGCTCCTGTTTGTTTGGAGGAAAAGTGAAACAACAAAAAAACAGCCCGAATTAGCAGTTTGTTGGAGGGAAAATATTGCCAATATGGTATTACCCAGGTGTGGCGTTGCAACCACCCTCACGTGATTGATGAGCTTTTTGGTGGTTTCCGATTTCGGCGGTTCCTCCGGATAGACGTCGACGGCCGCACCGCCGCAGTGGCCACTCTCGAGTGCGTCAAGCAGGGCGGCCTCGTCCACGATGCCACCACGTGCCACGTTCACCACGCGGACGCCCTTCCGGCACTTGGCCAGCGTGGTCGCTGAGATCAGATCTAAAAATACCAACGAAAAAAAAGAGTGTCATTTTAGTTATTGATAGTTTCCATCATCATCGAAGTTAGCTCATACTTCTGGTGGCCGGAATCAGCGGCGTGTGCACGGTAATGTAATCCGCCAGTGGCCAAATCTGGTCCAGCTCCATCTTCTCAATGCCCGCGGCACGAGCCTCCTCCAGCGTCGTAATCGGATCAAATCCAATGACCCGCATTCCGAACACCTTCATCCGGATGCCAACTTCACGGCCAATCCGACCGAGGCCCAGAATGGCCAGCGTCTTGCCGTACAACTCGCTGCCCGAGTACAGTTTGCGATCCCAGCGACCCTCCTTCATGCTACCGGCGGCCGGACAGATTGGCCGGGCCAGCGCTCCGATCAGGAAGCAGGTCAGTTCGCAGGCAGAGATGGAGTTGCCGCCGGGGGTGCTGGAATTGAAAATAATATTAAAAATCACACACAATTGATATCGATGATTTTCATTGCAAGTGAACGTTGGATGAAACTCGCATAAGTTCGATTATTTGAACACCCGGTGTACTTATCCAACTCGGCAAGTCTCGTTGGATAATAAACCACTTAAATAACTGGCTTTGAATAATTTCATTCTAAAAAAAATACTCACTTCAGCACCAGCACGTTGTTCCTGGTGGCGGCCTGGATGTCGATATTGTCCACGCCGGCCCCGGCCCGTCCCACGGCCTTCAGGCTGCCAGCCCCGGCGTCCAGAATCTCCGCCGTTATTTTGGTGTCCGAGCGCACGATGAGTGCGTCATAGCCCTGGGGGCAGGCAGCAGCAGCGGGGAAAAAACAAATAGAAATCACTCATTATCATCATCGAATGGGGGGAGATGAGTTGTTCTTCACAGAAGAAGGAAAGAGATTAGATGTTGGATTGGTTGGGCTCTTAGCAGAGGGAAGGAGGATTGTCACTCAAGACATCGGAGTAAAAGTGATAAAGATTGCAGTTCATTGATTACGGACTTCGAGACGCAAGGGTCAACCAAGTAAAGTTGATGATAATAGAGTTCACTCCGTAAGCCGTCATCTTACTTATACTGTTGATTCTGTCTGGAGATTAATTTAGGACAAAAATAACCCGCTTTTTCAATTCATGGCAATAGTCAATTCACTACGAAATCTGCCGATTTTGACCATTTTTATTTTTAGAATTTCCCAGCCCAAAACAGGAATTTTTTAGGTACTTTTTTCTCGACCCTCTCCGATTTCAATGAAACATTGTAGACATGTTATCCTTCGCTTATAAAAGCCATTTTTGTGTATATGGAGCCAGTAACACTCGATAATAACATTTGAGAAGGACGTAAGTGTTTTAAATATTTTTGTATTTCGTAATTTAAATACTGCTGTATCTCTAAGCCGTTGCATCGTATCAAAAAGTGGTCAAAGACAAACTTGTAGGAAATTTGTTGGGCTTTCCGAAAAAAAATAAACTGAAAGAAAAAAACACCTCATTTTTATGAGATTTTTTTATTTTTAAGTTTAAAAGTTAAATTTGAAAGTGAGCCCACGATTTTTTTTCGTTCAAAATTTTTGTGGAAATAGCCTAAGATGTTACAAAAAGACACACGAAAAATGCAGGAGGGAGCAACTCACCAAAAAAAATACAAAAATCATTTACTGAAACAGTTATTTTTTTTCAAAAGTGCTCTAAACATCAAAATTTTCAAAAACCGAACACGAGAGTCTATTCTCCAGACAATTTTACATAAAAGTCTCGATATTGACCATTGTTTAAAGGTTTAAAAAAATTAAACTGATGAAAAAATAGGGTTTTGATGGGTTTTGACTATTTTTATATGACAGACTTGATTTTTCTGTCTCAATAATATTTTTACGACTGCACCCGCTACTCTCGAGCGTGAAAGTTCACTTTCCTTTGCGCTCCGTAAAATTATATTTTTCTCGACGCGAGTGAACAAAATATCCGCGAATGTCTCCCCCGGGGGCACAGAAGACCGTTCCGGTTCGTCGCAACCCGTTTCTTCAGCCGGGCCAACTTCGTAGTGCGTCTCCTGGCCGAGTAAAGAAACCTACCGATTCCACCAGACGTACCTGGACACCAGCCGTCTTCAAGAATTACGCTGCGGATGTCCCCGACCCGACGAAACTACATCCATCCTACCAACCACGTAGCCCAGTTCAAACCCGTCAAAAAACGGCCCAAGATGCTGCGCACCAGCACCAGTCCGCAGGTTCGTCCGGAAAAACATTCTCCGGTGGCAAATCGGTTCCATCAACCTCAACAATTCCAACCTCCAACACTTACGATGTGTTGGACGAAGACAACGATAACCGCCAAGGCAATGATGATGATGATGACGACGACGACGACAAAAGCCAGCCAAACGATCCGCGAACTGCAACGATCACAAAGGATGATGCGAAAACCCAGAACAAGAAGCAGCCGCCGATTGTTATTCCTGATTACCCTGGAGCAGCAGTTGATAATCTTTTGTCTCGTGCTGGCTGTGAGTATGAGATATTGATCTTGAAAACAAGCATCCGTATCAGCACACTTAACCGTCCAATGTACGGAAAAGTTGTAAGTGCCCTGAAAGAAGGAAATGTACCGTATTATTCGTACGACTCCCGAGATCAAAAATCGGTGAAAATTGTCCTGACCGCACATACGTGGAACTCCGTATAAATTCTCTCTCAAAAAGTGGGCCCGGAAAGATTTGTCTAGTGGTATAATAAGGATTTTGTCCACGACATTGTCATGGCATCCTTTGACCAAAGAAATTTCACTATACCAGATAGACAGAAGCCAAACGTAAACAATCAAGCTCTGCTTACGGATGCGAAAAATTGTATTATTTTATCGCAGCTGAGAGGTATTTTCAACTAAAACATTTCAGCAAGTAATATTACTGAAATCTTACTGTAGAAGCTTCCTTTAAGCACATAGGAAAAGTTGCTGACTCCGTCAAGCTGCTTGAAGAAACACGACTGTCTGTAGTACAAGTCCAATGACCAATCACCAAAAACATTAGCAGCAACTCCACAAATTTTGTTAGATTTATACTTGCGTGAAACCAATATGGAAAACTTATAAGTAGGTTAATAAACTTAAATAATTTGAACGGGATTATTTCTTAAGAAATTTAAGGATTATTCCATTTCCAACCATTTTTTATTTATTTTGTCAACCGTTTTGATTGACTGTCCCAGTTTCATCCATGGATTACTTTGATTGTGTTTTGACAGGTTTATACCAGGGTTTCACTGGGCAGCAATATACGAGGGGTATAGATTTTGAAATCTTAATGTTTTACACAGTTTGAAACCCCTCGATCCCATCTGGCAGAAAATCTTGTCTAATTGTTGCAGCTCTCCACCGCTAGAGGCAGGACCGTACGATTCTCTCTTTTTGAAATTAAGTTCCACCTATGTGCTGACCGGGTACGTTCCAGTAGCCCCTTCTCAGCTGGCGGAAGTGCTTGCTGAGTACGACGTACACCCGCAAGAGATTAGAGTGATCTCTAGCAAAGAAACTGTTACAGGTGAACACGTCCTTTACCTGCTAGTTTTCGACCGGGGTTCGGTAAAGATCCAGGACCTCCGCCGAATAAAAACATTGGACGGTTTCGTGGTTAGTTGGCGTTACTTTGTCAAGCGGCCGTCCGATGCAGCTCAATGCCACCGGTGTCAACGCTTTGGCCATGGTTCCCGCAATTGCACACTTCCTCCCAAGTGTGTGAAATGCGGGGAAACTCACCCCACGGACCAGTGTTCGCTGCCCCGGAAGTCAACCCTGGGGGAAAACAACAATGCTGAGCGGAACAAAGCTAGGATCAAGTGTGTTAACTGCCAAGGGAACCACACAGCAAATTTTCGCGGGTGCTCCGCCCGGAAGACCTACCTCGAGGTGCTGGAGAAGCAGCGGAAGAAACCAGCGAGCCGACAACCTGCAAAATCCCCGTCTCCGACGTCTCCGGTTACGACTCATCCGCCTGGATGGGGTCGTACTTACGCTAGCGTGACAGCATCGTCAGGCGATCCAGCCTCGAGCTCCAACGCAGTTGCTGATGGTGGTGGTGATCTTTTCACTCTTTCGGAGTTTCTTTCGCTGGCAAGGGAAATGTTCACTCGTTTCCGAGCTTGCCAGAACAAGGAACAGCAATTCTTGGCTCTTGGGGAACTCATGATTAAATACATTGGAACATCCTAAGTATTCATCGTGGACCTTCGACGTCAGAAGCAACCTGACAAACTTTGTAACTTAGAATTAAGTTTTTCCTCTCCCTATCCCCATCCTCAAGTTATATCAGTAGGTTTTTTGCTAGTTTTTCCTGCTTCCGCTTCACCTTTTTCCCTTCTAACGACATCCATAGATTCTAAAGTACTTAGCCATAGCTGCAAGGAATCCCATATCACTATAATCCGTCAACTAAATACCACATTTGTAAACTGATAAGCACAACTAATAAATACAAATTGAATTGAATTGAATAATATTTTTACCGGAAAGCTCGTCCAATTTCCCATAAGTTTGTCTTTGACCACATTTCAATTGGATGTATGGCCTTACAGATATAAGCTAATTTACAACCCAGGTTACTATACTACACTGAAAAAATATTATGTTATGAGTTATGAGCAATGTAATTAGTTCATATCTGTAAGCCCATACATCCAATTGAAATGTGGTCAAAGACAAACTTATGGGAAATTGGACGAGCTTTCCGGTAAAAATATTTTTGAGACAGAAAAATCAAGTCTGTTATATAAAAATTGCCATAAACCATCAAAAAACCTATTTTTTCAGCATTTTTATTTTTAAACCCGCTGTAACTTCACAAAGATTGGACTTAGGACAATGGTCAATATGGAGATTTTTATGTAAAATTGTGTCGATAATCGATTCCCGTATTCGGTTTTTGAAAATTTTGACGTTTAGAGCACTTTGCAAAAAAACAGTTTCAGTAAATGATTTTTCTATTTTTTTAGGTGAGTTGCTCCATCCTGCATTTTTCGTGAGTCTTTTTGAAACATCTTAGGCTATTTTCACAAAAAAATTGAACTCATAAAAGTGGGATGTTTTTTTTTCAATCAGTGCACAGTGGGCGAAATGAAACCCAAAATCGGACTTAATTGAACGCGTGTTTCTTAATTTAAAAAATCCGAGGAATCGATTGGTGATGGTTTCAATTACCGCACGAAACGGCAAAGGGTCCATTTTGCCCCAATTCCTCAGTTTTTACATTTTTTCTTGAAAATTGGTCTGTATTAAGAGCGGAAGCTTCATGCGGCCATCCAAAATGCACTTAACTTATGTGAAAATGTCCCAGGAATCCAGTAAAAATAACCACTTGCACCGCAAAAATCATCTAGGGCCCATTTAACCCCAATTCCGCTATAAAAGCATTTTTGGCCATTTCCAAATGTTAGGTCAAATTTTAAAAATCTGAAAATATTTTTATCGTAAAGATCAGACAATTTTACATACGAATGATGATTTGCACTTGATTGTTTGACACATTTATGTTGGTCATTGGTTCACCCACACAAGTCTACATACCATTTCGGTATCTGTCCATACAAAAATTGTACGTAAATATTCGATAATCTATAACTTTTTAATGAATTTTCAAATCAATTTGGTGGGTATTGTTAAAGACTATTTAGAAAAATAGGTACACGGAATTTTTGATTATCATTATTATTTTTTTTTTTTTTCACAAAAACTCTATTTCCCAAAACATTTTTTGGATTTTTATTGTATGTTTTAGACGACAAAAATTCGACAAAGATTTTTTGAAAAAATAGTATTTTTTGGAGAAAATCGAAATTTCATACAATTTTTTTTACTAGCCTAATTTTTACACGTAATATTGAGTTAGCAAACGAAAAGTACTTTGCCGATATTTTGATACCGAGCCCCATTTTCAAGATATAGCCTCCGAATGTTTGATTTCACCGAAATATTTGCTGTTTTTCGATTTAAAAAAAAGTCTCACCCAAACAACCCTATATTTTCTGATGTAGATATCTCAGCAACAAATGGTCCGATTGTTAAAAAGTGAAACACTCGTGAAATTTTCCGATCTTTTCAAGAACAATATTTTTTTAAATCATGCCATTTTGAAATGTTAGTCTCTATATTTTTTTTATTTTCAAAAAGATGATTTTAAATGATTTTAATTTAAAATAGAGTCCCTATGTTGAAATGTTTATTTTTTCTGTAAATTTTAAATGGCACATCCAATAACTTTTACTGATCACTTTATTTCTCGACATTTTGCTATGAGACTTTTTGTCTACTAGAGAATAATATTAAAGATAATTTGTGCATTTAGCGAGAGTCTGATGGAAGAATGCTACAACCCTAAACTCGTGTAAATAAATAGGATTTCATAAATCGTTTTGAAATCGTAGATTTTTGAATTTATTTGGGTAACAAAAACATAAAAAAAGCATTTGCATTTTCTTTAAATGGGGACAAAATATCAAAAATGGTTATTTTCCATTATTTTCTACTACAGTCATCCCACATATTCGGAACACCCACAAATTCGGAACACTTTTGTGATAATATGTTAATAGCATGCCAAATGCAGCTTTTCTCTCGACCCTACTATTTTTAGGACCTTTATTTGGACATTTACTTGCTATTTCTAGTATTTTCTAGTAAAAGTAGTACTTTTTGAACAAAAAACTCACTTCAAGACTATTTTATCCTGAGCAGCAAAACACTGCCTCCAAATTGCCTGTTCCATAATTGTGGGATATTATAAAATATTATATTATAATTATAATATTTTGTGCCTCCAACAATTGTGGAAAACCTGAATTTAACTGATATTTTTACAAAAAAAGTTATTAGCCCATTCATAAAATATTACTAAGCTTGAGTTACGTTGGTTTCAGTGCGTGAAGTCATTATTGCAAAAAAACTCTGTACTCATGAAATTTTCAAAATATTTTTTTCGAAAAGATCGGAAAATTTCACGAATGTTTCATGTATTAACATTGATAATCGGACCATTATTTGCTGAGATATCGTCATTAGAAAATGGTGGGTTATTTTGGTGAGATTAAGAAAACTTCAATTTTCGTGTTTCTTTTTCTTAAAGTAGCTCTATCTCAGCAACCCGAGGTCCAATCTTCAACGTCTCTTAGACAATTTAATAGCAAATTTTCTGAACTCTACAAAAAAATTTTTTTAGAAATGGTCACTCATGGTCACTATTAAAAAAAAAGAAAAACTGCAAATCAAACTATCGGTCGCTATATCTTGAAAACGGAGCCCTTTATTAAAAAATCTGTGAAGTACTTTTCGATTGCGAATTCAATTTTGCTTTAAAAATAATGTCAAACTTGTTTTTGCAAAAAAAATCATTTTTTTCCAAAAATCACTGTTTTTTTTTCAAAAAATCATAACTCGGCGGGGAAATGGGAAATTGAGTTTTAGTGAAAAAAAAGTTGATAACAAAATCTGCAATTTTTTCCGTGTACCGTTATTTTCTCAAAAGTACTCAACAATACCTACAACTTTGCCGAAGACACCAAATTGATCAAAAAATTCACTCAAAAGTTACAGCTGTTTGAATATTTACATACCATTTTTGTATGGTCAGCAGCCAAAATTGTATGGAGACTTGTATGGGTGAACCAATGACGCAAAACAGCTTATTTGGTCATAGGGAAGGCCCCCACAAAGTTTAAGTCAAATCAAAAAATACAAAAAATAAAAATGGTCGAAATCGGCCGATTTCGTAGAGAGTTGCTCAGTTGTTCGATACAGCTATTCGAAAGATCGCAAGAAAAGCTTTCAAATGAAGGTAAAAACGAATGATTAAGTTCAATTATCGATTTTCTATGATTTTTTGAACATTGGCCGATCTGTAAACTGTTCCGAATATACAAAAGGTGCAGACATGCAGTTAGCATAATATTAAACCGTTGAAAAAAGCTAAAATTAACCATTTAGAAAAAGTTGAAAGGGTTGAAAAGGGTGACAATTAAATTAAAATTTACGCAAAAATAATTTTGGCTTAAAAATTATTTACAGTCATGACTCGATTATCCGAAGGCCTTTGAAATTTTTACTTCGGATAATCGAATTAAAATTTTGTATTCCTGGTTTTTGATTGCAGAGGTTAAGTACCCTAAAGTGATTTAAAATATGTAATAAATTGTTTCTGTGCAGGACGGTATTTGTAGACGTCCCATATGTGTTCGCAAGACAATATAGTTCGTATTCTATTGTAACTCTTCAAGCTCTATCTGTCCCTTCGCACACTGACCCCCGTCCAAGTCGATTGGCTCAGTTGTAGAACGAACAATTAGTTGTTTTATTACCTTACGAGTTATAGAGATTCTGTGCGGCTGAACAAGAAAACACAACGTAGGAAATTCGAAGGCTACCTCTGGCTGAACAAAATGTTAAATTCAATAATGTTTTTTTTTGTTTCAATAGCATTGGCGGTTTCATAAAAAAAAACTATAGATTTCTGCAAAATGTTCCGTTAACGATTATGTTTTTAACTTCATATAACTCACCTTCACTTCTTTCACGAGCTGTTCTTTCGTAAGCTTCAGCTTATAATCAACCTGTAATTATAAAAACACAATTTAAAGTGCTTTTCGTCCACCAAAAAAAAACACTCATTTTAACTAACATTAATACCGTGATCCTGCAACAGCTTCACGCACGAATTGTCGACCGCGTCACAGACGAGCACGTTTTTGATTTCCAAGGGCATTTTCTAATGTTTCCAGCAAGTGCCTTCTAAGGTCAAAATCAATTACAATTACACTCTGTGTGTGGACCCAATGTCACTCCGTCAATTGATTTCAAAGCCAAGTTTAAGCGACACAACTGCACCGCACCAACGACGAACTGCAACTAATGCACTTTTCTACGAGCGGGTCGAGCCTCATCAGCTTGCGCCTGGGCGACGACGACGACGACGATTTAAAGTGCAAGTGTAGGCAGTAGAAACAGTAATATAAGCTAGGCTGGAATAAGCTCGATTTGATAGAACTAGAAGAGAAGGAAGGGAGGGATCGCAACTGATGCGCTTTGGAACCGGTTGCGATTACTAATGCAAAACTGTACTTTTTATATGGGTGTTGGCGAAACTTTCATGAATGGGATTTTACAGACGATTACAAAGATCTGTAAAACAATTTCATATGTCGAAAATAATATTATTTTTTTGTTGACAGTTTTGTTTTTCACACTCCGTGATATTTTCGTGAAACTTCGTGTTTCTGGATAGTGGTCCCCGTGAAAAATGTTTTTTTTTTAAACAACAATTCTAGGTCCTTCAAGCTTTGGGATTTCCTATGTTTTTAAAACCTTTCAAAACATATCTTTCTCCAAAAGGGTTCTGACAAAATCAATTTGTTTTCATAAATTTAAAATGGATCATAGAAAATAATCGTCGATACTTATTTTTTGTATTTTTTTATTTGACTGCAAAGTCTCAATTTCGTCCATACAAGTTTTCATACAATTTTGGCAGCTGTTTATGTATTAAAAGGCTTTTAAATATTCAATATCTTGAGAACATATTTTCAGATTAATTTGATTTAGCAAAGTTATAGATATTGCTAAGAACTTTTAAGAAACAAAATAGCATAGAGCAATTCCAGAATTTTTCTGGTACTTTTGTAACCGGCCCTCTCCGATTTCAATGAAACTTTGTAGACATGTTATCCTAGGCCTATATAAGCCATTTGTGTGTATATGGAGCCAACAGTACTCGAAAATAACATTTGAAAAGGGAGTAAGGTTTTCAAATGTTTCCGAATCCGATGCATCGTATCAAAAAGTGGGCAAAGACAAACTTGTAGGAAATTGGACGAACTTTCTGAAAAAAAAACACTGAAACAAAAATACACGCCACCTCCATGAGATTTTTAAAATAAATAGCTAAATTTCAAGGTGATTTCACGATTTTTTTCGCTCAAAATTTTTGAGGAAATAGCCTAAAATGTTACAAAAAAACTAACAAAAAATGCAGGATGGTATGTCTCTCCCAAAAAAATAAAAAAAATCATTTACTAAAACTGTTTTTTTGAAAAGTGGTCTAAACGTGAAAATTTTCAAAAACCGATAGTGAGAATCGATTCCCCAGACAATTTTACATAAAAGTCTCCATATTGACCATTGCCCTAAGTCAAATCCTTGGGAAGATACAGCGGTTTTAAACATAAAAATGATTAAAAAACTGTTTTTTTGTGGTTTTCGGCAATTTCTATATGACAGACTTGGTTTTCTAGTCTCGTAAATATTTTTACCGGAAAGCTCGTCCAATTTTCCATAAGTTTGTCTTTGACAGCATTTCAATTTAATTACATGTTCATAACTGTAAATAGAATATTTTTTTTTCAGTGTGGTAGAAACCTGGATAGTAAAAAAGCTTACATAAATAATAAAACGAAATAAATTGACAAGATGTCAAAGACAATTTTTTGGGAAATCGGACGAGCTTTCCGGTAAAAAACATTTACGAGACTAGAAAAACAAGGACAATGGTCAATATGGAGACTACTATGTAAAATTGTCTGGGGAAACGATTCCCACTATCGGTTTTTGAAAATTTTGACGTTTAGACCACTTTTCAAAAAAACAGTTTTAGTAAATGATTTTTGTATTTTTTTAGGAGAGACATACCATCCTGCATTTTTCGTCAGTCTTTTTGTAACATCTTAGGCTATTTCCTCAAAAATTTTGAACGAAAAAAAAATCGTGACATCACCTTAAAATTTAACTTTTAAACTTAAAAATCAAAAAATCTCATAGAAGTGGCGTGTATTTTTGTTTCAGTGTATTTTTTTCAGAAAGTTCGTCCAATTTCCTACAAGTTTGTCTTTGACCACTTTTTGATACGATGCAACGGCTTCGAGATACAGTAATTTTTAAATTGCAAAATACAAAAAATATTTAAAAACCTTACGCTTTTGTCAAATGTTATTTTCGAGTACTATTGGTTTCATATACACAAAAATTGCTTTTATATGCCTAGTATAACATGTCTACAAAGTTTCATTGAAATCGGAGAGGGTCGGGTACAAAAGTACCAGAAAAAAATCCTGATTTGAGCTGGAATTGCTCCATAGCCATTTTTTTAATTCGAGTTTAAACACACACAAAAATACGAAAACCCATTTAAAAAAAAGTTTTGATTGTCCCATCTTCCCATCTTTTGAGTCCTGGCATAAGTTGAAAAAAACTTTTTCGTAAAAAATGATATTTGAAAACGTGGTAAAAAATTCGAAAAAATCATGTTTACTTCATTTTTAGATGCAACAGAAACTTTACAAGACATTTCGAAACCTGGCACGGTTTTCGAATCATATTTTTAAAAATTGATTTTTTGTTGATAACAAACTTGACTATCCCAGAATGCTTTTTACTAATGGATCAGAAAATTTCCTGTAAATGTTATTCAAAGTTTTTAAAGATTGGACCAATGTTTTTGAGATACAGCCTCCGAAAGAAAATGATACAAGAAAAACGAGGATTTTTCTACATCACCCAAATAACGATAACTTAGCAAACGTGGGTCCGATTTTCAATGTAAATAAATGGAACAATAGTTTTTAAAATTTAAAATATTCAAATTAACCCTAACATTTAATAGACACAAAAACTAAGACCATGTCAAATGTTACGATTAATTTAATTCAAAATATTTTTATTCACATCGGCATCGACATATGATCAGGTAAAAGGAAGCTATTTGGAAGTTAATGAAATTACAAAGAGTTTAAAATAAAGTGGTAATTTAAACATTTATAATTCTACAGAAAGCAAAAAAAAGCATTTTCGAACATTTTAGGGTAAAGTGGCATTAAGGGTGGCCACTCAAATTCCATTTTCGAATTCCTGAATTTTCTAAACTTTAAATACTATAAGAATTTCTCACCCAAAAATTTCTGCGAAAACTGTTTATTAAATAGTGACCACCACAGAATTTAGCATAGCACAGCATAGCATTGGTGTCTACCCGTAGCTGCTACTTCGTTATTGATCAGGACCCCCAAACATTGCTCCGTGGACCACAGATGAAAAGTAGGAACCAATCATCACCCCTTCGCAATTTTCAAAGGTCCCTATCGTGCTGATCAATACCGACGCCGGCCACGACCAGTGGTAAGACACGGGGAAGTGGATGGGAATGTTAGCCGATACTTGAGTGATGGGACCGCTAAATCAGCTGCGTCTCCGACAAAGTATCACATGAGTTTTGAGGGGTTAGTAAGATGGGTATGAGGTCAGGATTCACTGTGGTAGGTGATGCGACCATGAGCAATTTGTTTATCGGTTGAAATTTTAAAAATCTTAGGCAGCCGGCTGCGGAAAGATACCTATCTAGGGATTTAAATATAGGATTAATTCGACCGTGATTCTCCAGAAATTCTCCGTCGGCGTGCCTTCCGATCAACGGTGATGTAGGAAGGGCTTCATTCATTAAAATTATTTTATATCATAAGCCTTAAAACATATCCGTCGACGTGCCTTCCGATCCTCGATGAAATGGAAAGGACTTAATCTAGCAATACGACTTGCTTGTCTCAAAAAACAAAAATCGGATCGTTTCTATCGAAAACTATACAAAGAGAACAAAAATAAAATTCATCAGCCAACGAACGCGCGAACAAAAAATAAATGAAAAAAAAAAGAAGAAGAAATCCAATCACCCCATGTACATAAATAGCGACACAAAAGAGATGGAAATAACACGAAAAAACAGGACTGCGCGTCCCCACAAGCACCGCACTACTGATCAATAGTGACCACCACAGAATTTCTTAATAAATTTAAAAAAAAACGGCAAATAAAAATAAAACAAAAATAATTTAGTGCGAAGCCCAAGTAATTAGGAATTGTGCAATAGCTAAATTTAAATTAAATTATTTTTTTTCAAGACAGCTTATTATTTCTCTAATATCTAATAGTTCATGCAAAAAAAAATTTCACTTGATATTTTATTCGATAACTCTATGTTGATTAATTAACTTGTCCGTTTTTTTAATGAATTCGATTTTACTTTAATGACGAGTCCAGTTTAGCAAGAACTTTACACATACATACACACTTTACACTACAGTCCAGACTCTATTATTCGAAAGCCTCGGAAAAATTTCACTTCGGATAATCGAATCACGAAAAAACTTTTTTTTCGCTGTCTTATTTTTGAAGTATGACCCCTAAACTACACTAAATTGATTTACATTTTTAAATGGCGGCAAATATGGCGGCCAATGACGAAATTTTGAAAAAAAAATGCATTTTATTATTCAATAAGCAATCAACTATTCAAATTTGACTAAAATGGGGTCGCAGTACTCGAATTTGATGTTTAAAACAAGAAAAAGAAAAAAAACTGAAAAACTAAATTTTTTGTTCGTGATTCGATTATCCGAATTCCCATACAAACCTTCGAATAATCGAAACTTCTGATAATCGAGGCTTCGGATAATCGAGTCTGTACTGTACTTCTTTAAACATATGAGTAATGGCATAAATTTTAAAACATCTAGAATCTAGGTTTAATATTTTTAGAATTTCTTTAAACCCAATCTCATACAAAGTGAAAGAGTAGAGTTTTTGAATGGAGGGCCAAATTTAAATAATTGTTGATTTAAAAAATGGAATTACGTATTTCAATTTTGTTTACAAATAATTTAAAAGTATTTTCAAAAGTTTTGTTTATGTCAAAATTCAAATCTACAAAACCAACATAATAGTTTAAAATAGTGAAAGGAACATTGCATTTGTTGTTAAGTGCTCAAGACGAGTTGAGTTTTATTGAATCGAAATTTGAGCATTATATTGTAAAGTTAGACTGTAAAGTCATTCAATAGATAGAAAATAAATTTCCAGCGAGTATGCTTAGAATTCAAGACTTTTTCCCGATTTTTTAACGCATTTTGGAAAAATTCACACTTTTTCGATTTCTCAACTTGAGTGGCCACCCTGCATATTGCTTGGAATTGCAATATCTCGTAATAAACTAACATAAAAATATGGAGATAAAGAAAATGTAAAATTATCTAGAAAAAAAAACGCCAAAAACACCAAAAACAACATTTCTCTCCGTCACACCTAGTAGCTTCCAGTTCATTGACCACGATGAATCATGCGGGCGATGATGGCTATAGGCAATCAATATTACATTACTAAGCACCAAACCGGCGGCGCTGCGTCGCCGCTAGCCCTCATTTTGCAGTCCCTTCCTTCCTCCGCCATCATCACGGTCTGCCCATGCGTAAGTCCCTTAGAACACGTTCTTGTTGTTGTTGTTTTGAGCTGCAGCAACTCTCCAGCAGATTAGCCTGTGCGAGCCACGTCCAACTGATAGCGTCTCGTCTCCCCCCTGCTACTTGATAGTGCAAGGCCCTTAGAAACTAGAACCGGGGCTGCAATTGATAATGTTGTGGCGCGAATAGTGATTGCGAAACGAGTGCTATTTAAAACAAACAAGCATCATCGTCTGTCGTAAACAGGAAAAGTGAGTTTTTCAACGTTGGACGATGATGGAACCCCTCGAAGAGGGAGCTAATCTGCTTGAGTTTGATTAGAAATCGAACGCAAGTTTGACGATAAGGCAAGATGGAAACAACGACGAAATTCCAGAGTGTCATCACTTGTCAAATGAAACAAGGGTGCTTATTTTTTTTTATTTTTTTGATACAATGAAATAAATATCAGTTTATTAATGTGTGTGTGTATGCTTTTTCTTTCTTTTTTTTGTCTTATGTGCGTACAAACAACTTTTTTTCTTCACATTTTTTCTTTATCATCAATAATAACAATCGAGTGCGCGCGCGTTTTTTTTTTCTTTAGATTTTTCTCCCGGCTTCTTTTTGCTCTCTTCGATATACAATATATATATTAAAAATTTTGCAATATTCCACAAATAAACATTGTTGTTCGTTTAGCTCGCGTCAATATCGGTAATCACCTTAATACAAAAAAACACGTGTATGTTGCAATCAAAAAAACTACAAATATATGAAAAAATGTATTGGGGTTTCTTCTTCTTCACTTTCAACTAACAAACGCGGTACTCTGTTTTTTTTTGTCTAAATATGATTCTTCTTTTTTGTTCAGCTTACGCACACGACAGAGAGGGACGACGAGAACGAAATAAATACGGTTCGGTTAACTGATAGAAACACTGAAGAAAGACAGACAGGACAGAATGAAGTAACGCGATGGCGAGAGGTGCGCTGGCGGTGCAACGTTTTGTAACGGTTTATTAGGGGGGAGAAGGTGCAGTAAAGAACGGCGCGTGCGTGTGCTCCAATTTAACAACAAGCAAATCAGTCAGGTTTTTGGGGCCAAGTCGCCTCGTTTAGCATGTTTTTTTTTTGTTTTTGTTTTTTTAGCATTTAGATTCACATTCGAATTTTTGTAAGTTTTTCTTTTGTAGGATTTGGAAGAACATGCACATAAATACACTTATTAGACTTTTTTCTGTTTTGTTTTTCTCTTAAAGATTGGCTTATTTACACTTTACGATAGCGCGATGTCGTTTTTTTTTCTTTTTTGGTAGCAAGAAAGGAAACATTTTGTTAGGAAAATACTATCTACTGTAAAAACGGGATTCGGCTCCGCTTCCGGAGCGTCGTACACAGAAGCGCACAGAGAAATGTGTTTGTGTGTGTTTAGATAAAACGACAGGAAGTAAAGATCTTTTGGTAACTTGCCTTGCGCCTTAGTACAGGTTGATCTTCTTGGTGATGGTTTTGCGGCACATGTGACAGATCTTGAGCGTCTCGGCGCACTTGGAGCAGGCGCCGTGGCCGCACAGGAAGGCCACGTTGCGGCGCCGCTCCATGCAGATGCTGCAGCAGTGCGTTTCCTCAATCTCCATGATTTTGCTCTCGAGGTAGCGCAGCCGGTCGGCCGAGGGTTGCCGGGCCGCTTCCTTCGGGTTCAGCAGCGGCTTCCCGGTCACGGTGAGCCGTCGCTCGATGTACATGCCGCAGGAGAGACACTTTTTCATCCGGACGCCGCACTCTTCGCAGGTGATTTGGTGCTGGCAGGGCTCGAACACGATCAGCTTGAGCTGCTCGTTGCACACGATGCACTCCTGCGGGATGGTGCTGACCACGGGGGGACTGCTGGGGGCCGACGAGGACGATGAAGGTGGCGGCGGTGGCGCGTTTTTGTCCGAGTACTGCCGTCGGCTGATATGCTTCGATGAACTGCTGCCGGATTCGGCGGCGGCGGCCGCTGCCACCATGGTCGGCGATAAGGCTCGATTTGGTGATTGGAAACGGGCTGGGCTATCTAACGGGGTGGACACTGGATCGCTGAGCGGTGCGTTCGTTGGTTCGATGTTCATGCGTTTGGACTCGTCCGGCTCGTGCGCAGTCACGTTCGGATGGTGGCTCGGGATCGGCGGAGGCGTTCCGATGGCCGCTTCCCGATTGTGACCGCGATTTCTGCGTGCCGGAGTCGGGGGATTCGACTGGCCGAGGCCACTCGTGCCGGGACTTGCCGCACCCTCCGGAACGGCCGCGTTGTTCCCCTCACTCTCGTCCAAATTGTTACTGGCGGTCATACTTACAGCTTCCATGTTCGCCACCAAATGATTCATCGGCTGATCGTCCTCCTCTTCCCGAGAATTATTCAGCGATCGATCCGTGGCCGGAGGAATCGCCGCCAGCGCCTTTTCCCTAGCAATCCGCGCCCTCTCATAGCCCACGATAATATCCTTGATCTGTTGACTAGGAATCCAATCCAAAACCCTCGCGCCCTTAAAGTTCACATCCAACGGACAACCCTCCTTCGCCAAAAAGCACAACAACGCGTACATCAGCCGATTCTCGTTGATAACCGACGCCAACGACACAAACATCTCGTAAATCTTGGGCGACTCAGACGCCGAAACGTCCTGCACCAGATTCGCCTTCTTGATAATGCACAAATGCATCGCATTGTCCCCGTCCTCGTCCTTCGCCGCAATGTCACACTTCAACTCGACCAACTTCTCAATCGCCGCCGTGTGACCCTGCGAAACGGCCAACAAAAACGGCGTCTGCCTCCGATTATTCCTAATGTTAATATCCGCCTGGCCCTCCTTCACCAACACCTCAACCACCTTCGAGTGCCCGTTCAACGCGGCCAAGTGCAACGCCGAAAAGCCATCGTCCTTCCGCACATTCACCAACTGCCGCGCCAACCGAATAATATTCCGCGCCGCGTGCACATTCCCCTTCAACGACGCATGGTGCAACGCATTGAACCCGCGCTTGTTCCTAATCGTCAAATCCAGCGTCGAACAGTTGCACAACAGCTCCACCACCTCCGTGTTCTCCTTCCCGATCGCATCGTGCAACGCCGTGTCCCCGTACGCGTCCTGCACGTTCACATTCGCCCCAAACTCCAGCAGCACCTTCACGCAGTGCGGCGGCTTCTTGTGCGCCGAAATGTGCAACGCCGAACAGTGCGACGAGTTCAGCACGTCAATATTCGCGTTGTGCTGCAGCAAGATCCGCATAATCTCCGGCTGGTTCCCGAACGCCGCATAGTGCAGCGTCGAATCGCCCTCCTTGTCCACCACATTCACGTTCGACCCGAGCGCCAACAGATGCTTCACCAACTCCACGTGACCCTGGTGGGCCGCCACCTGGAGACACGTCTTGCCACCGCTCACGCAGTCCACTTCCTCTTGATTGGCACTAAAAAGAACAGAAATTACAACCTACTCCCGACAAGCTCAGCCAAAAAACCTCACCTGAGATAATTCTGCACAAAGTCCATATTCCCTTGGGCGGCCTCCCGCACCAACCTATCCGCCGCCGACGTCCCCGACAGCCCCGACAGCGGCGTCATGTGGTGCTCGTTCGTGCGCTGATTGCTCAGGTCCATCATGCTGTTCGACCGCTCCGTGGCCGTCGCCTGCGAAATCAGCGCCCGCTCCAGCTTCACGCACTTCGGATTCACCGTCCACGCCAAATCGTCGTCCAGCTGCTGCACCCGCAAGTCCCCGTCCCCGTAGATCTTGATCACCTTTCCCGACTTCCCCAGCACGTGGTGCATCGTTTCGACCCACTCGCCGTGGCCCTTCTGCAGCTGCTGCATCTTCCCGGCGTCCGTAATAAAAGTCACGATATCACCCACGTTAAAGCTGTAAATCTTAACCAGCGCGGCCGGGTGGAACGTCCACCGGTTCGCGCAGCCCTCGTACTGCACCCGGATGTCGCCCTTGTCCGTGATGCGGTGCACGATGCCGATCTTGGTCAGATACTCGCCCATGCGCGGGTTCCAGCCGCCGTGGCCCTGCTGCAGCACCATGAGGCGTTCCTCCGGGATGGCCACCTGGACGCGGTCGCCGACGTTAAAATGCGAGCGCACCGGCGGCGACACCGGCTGCTGCTCCTCGGGTTGACCTGGAATAAAAGCAAAAGGACAGCGTCAGTAGGGCATACATTTTATAAAATCTTCAAGGATGTTAACTGACAATCTTATCAATATTTTTATTGAAATATTACAATTTTATATATTTTGCTAAAACATCATTATGACCAATACAACTTATACTCGAACTTTTGTATCTTTTGGAGGAATTTTCTGATCGATTTAGTATCTTCGGCAAAGTTATAAGTGAGCAATTTTCTCTACCAAAATCGGAAATGGATTTTATTTGTATTTTTTTACTTGGCTCAAACTTTGTGGGGGCCTTCCCTATGACAAAATAAGCTATTTTGTGTCATTGGTTCACTCATACAAGTCTCCATTAAAATTTTGGCTGCTGTCCATACAAAAATGGTACGTAAATAATCAAACAGCTGTAACTTTTGAGTGAATTTTCTGATCAATTTGGTGTCTTCGGCAAAGTTGTAGGTATTGTTGAGGACTTTTGAGGAAAAATAGGTACACGGAAAAAAATTGCGGATTTTTTAATCAACTTTTTTTTTCACTAAAACTCAGTTACCCAAAATACGTATTTTTTGATTATCGAGATTTTTTTAAATGTTTTAGGGGACAAAATCCGCCAAAAATCTTTTGAGCCATAGAGAAGCATGGTCAAAAAATCCGAGTTATGAATTTTCGAAAAAAAAAACGATTTTTCTAATCTAATCTAATCTAACCCTAGCGCAGCCAGTCTTTCGAGGGCATCCTGGAAAATGCCTTAGGTTGATTAACGCCTAGCATCCTCTTGTCAACATTAACATTTGCAGTGCCTCAATGCAATAAATTGCTTTGAAACATCACAAACGTTAAAGCGGCCAGGCCAACTGCGTAAAGTTTACCGCAAAGATGATTCATTGAAGTGGATTGAGTTTGAGCACGAATGTTCAAACAACAACACATTTCTGAATCTACAGGGTAGGAAGAAACGTGGGGATCCCCCGCTCACGTTCCTGTTTGTTAAAGCAATAAATCGTTGGAAGCCACCATGCTAAGAAGTTTTGGTGCTCCGGGACCTTCTGGGATGGGACATTGTATTTCCACAAATGCCCAGGACACTATTTGCCGTGGTTATAGCGCCACAACTCGTTAAAAAAAATGAAATTGAAAAAATTGTGATTTTTGTAAAAAATCGAAATTTTATGCAAAAACAAGTTTGACATTATTTTTTTTACTCTACAGATTTTTTTGATAAAGGGCTTCGTTTTCAAAATATAGCCACCGAAAGTTTGATTTTAGCGAAACATTTGCAGTTTTTCAATTTTTAAAAATAGTGACCACGGGTGACCATTTCTAAAAATATTTGGGCGTAATATTCAATGTTTGGAACTTTTAAAATGCAAGTCTTGATTTAAAAAAATTTAAAATATTTTTTTCGAAAAGATCAGAAAATTTCACGAATGTTTCATATTTTAACATTGAAAATTGAACCATTAGTTGCTGAGATATCGTCATTAGAAAATGGTGGGTTGTTTTGGTGAGATTGAGAAAACTTCAATTTTCGTGTTTCTTTTTCTTAAAGCGGCTCTATCTCAGCAACCCGAGGTCCAATCTTCAACGTCTCTTAGACAATTTTATAGCAAATTTTCTGAACTTACAAAAAAAAATTTTAGAAATGGTCACGCATGGTCGTTATTTTTAAAAATTGAAAAACTGCAAATATTTCGCTAAAACTTTCGGTGGCTATATCTTGAAAACGGAGCCCTTTATCAAAAAATCTGTTGAGTAAAAAAAATAATGTCAAACTTGTTTTTCCATGAAATTTCGATTTTTTTCCAAAAATCACATTTTTTTCAAAAATTTATAACTCGGCGGCAAAAGTTGCGGATTTTTGTCCCCTAAAACTTATAAAAAAATCTCGAAAATCAAAAATACGTTTTTTGGGAAATTGAGTTTTAGTGAAAAAAAGTTGATTAAAAATCCGCATTTTTTTCCGTGTACGTATTTTTTCTCAAAAGTCCTCAACAATACCTACAACTTTGCCGAAGACACCAAATTGATCAGAAAATTCACTCAAAAGTTACAGCTGTTTGAATATTTACATACCATTTTGTATGGACAGCAGCCAAAATTGTATGAAGACTTGTATGGGTGAACCAATGACACAAAATAGCTTATTTGGTCATAGGAAAGGCCCCCACAAAGTTTGAGTCAAATAAAAAAATACAAAAAAAATAAAAATGGTCGAAATCGGCGGATTTCGTAAAGAGTTGCTCAAGTGTTATTTTTTCGCCAATTTTTATGTTCATTTACAAAATTTTCAAATTTTACATAAGTCTTAACAGACTTTGATTTTGTTTATATGCTTTAAGGAACGCAAAACCGCTCTTTTTCACAGCATAACTTTTGAAGTACTTAACTAAACAGTACGGTGTTGTTAAGGTGAAGTCGAAAAAAAAATCCGCGCCGTCCAAAAAACCAATCCGCGAGATATCCGCGCCATATAAAGAAAAATAATTTTGCGACAAAAAATACAGAAGAGTTTAAAAATTATTTCATTTATTAAGAAAAAAAAGAAAGTATTTGAGAACAAAAGTTAAACTCGTTTTATGTTTAAGGGCTTCTTTGGATGTAACGTGAAAATCAAAAATGTTTAAATTAAGTTGTTTTCAATAAATACAATTTTGAATCCATAATCCTCATGAGACCAAATCTTAGAACACAGAATCTTGAAACGCCGAAAATTTTATGGACAAATTTATATTTGCTAGAATGAAGTAAACTAGATGGAAAAACCATAACAATAATTTTGACCAAAAGAGAGATCCAAAATATTATTAAAACATTTAGAAATTTAATTATAAAAACGAAATAAAATTTATTCAGAAATTAAATTCAGTTCGTACTCGATGATACTCACCAAACACTCACTCAGAAAAATCGAAACAGGAAATTTGTATTCTTTTCTTCTCAAAATTTCTCTAACCTAAAATATGACTCCGAAAATGATTCAAAGTTATCAGATTTTCTGTAATCTATGATGGTGACAAAAATGGTAGCATCTGAGTTTTTATGGATTTTACAATTTATCAATTTAAACATTTGGGAAATAACATTTTTGTTCTATTAATTGTCTTTAATTTTCAATTTTCTTAAATTTTTAAATTTATAAATTTTTGAATTTTGTAATTTTGAATTCCTTAGTTTTTCGAGTTTTCAGTTTCAGATTTTTAAATTTGTATTTAGAAATTTTTCATTTTTTTAAATGTTTGAATCTGAGTTTTTAATTTTTTGGATCAAAAAGCTAGAAAAAATTGGGTTTTCTGAATTTCTGAAACTTCGAATTTCGAACCTTTTTATTTTTCCCCAATGATGCTTAAATTTAGAATAAATGTCTTTCTACGGGCTCAATCCCATCTAAAATTCAAAGGTGGACAGCCAGCTTCTGTTACGTAAAATCAAACTCATATTTGGGAATTTTAGCACAGTACGGCCACCGGAACAAGCCCCAATAATCATGTCTTTTACACCCAATGTCTATAACTTCGGGAAAAGTTTGAAATATGAATCACTAGATTAAAAATTGAATGTATCCAGTAACGGCATGATTCGAATTCCCGGACGCTTCGAAACCCGAACACCTCATCTTCTTTTATCAATTATTTATGGATATAAGTTCGAATTATGTATATCAACACTGTGTTGTTTGATGAATTTTAACATCAACTTTCATTTAAAGTTTGTTTGAACGCTGTAGTAAATGGCAAAAAAATAAATAAAATAAAATTATAGGTTTACCAAAAATGTGAAACATTTCACTGCAATATTTCATAGGCGTCCGAAGCACCGGGACGGCAAAGTCGAAATTTATGGTTTTGATTTCCTTAAATTCTAGCACAATTTTTTATAAAACGTCGATTGTTTTGATGTTAACAGCTTATTTGAGACCTAAAGTATGCCATTCACAAAACATTTCAGTCCAAATAAGCAAAATCGAGTGTCCGGATTTCGAATCGGCTTTTATTGGAGTCCGGGATTCGAAGCACAACAAGTCATTTTAATTTTAAAATTCCGATGAAAAATTGTTTGAAAAGACATATTTTGCATGCATTTTCTTAAAATTGACTGTTTAAACTACACCCTGATGATATTTATACATTTCTAACTTGTTACATGATTTTTATAAAATAAACAATAAATAAGGTTAAATCGTGCTTTCCATTTTATTAGGGCACAAAACTTTTGTAAACAGGAGTGTATCCCTCTCACACCTTATGCAAACTGTCATTTGAGTGAAAGGGTTTACAAAAGTTTTGTGCCCTTTGAAATGTTATTTGGAGCCAAACATGACTCAAAACTCAAAACAAAATAAATAGTCAGATTCGTTAAGCAGATGTCAATGAATCATATCATTTGGATGTAGTAATAAATTTGTTTAAGAAATCCTCAACAATACATCCTGAAAAAAAATCGCGCCGTCCGTAACAACCCTAAAAAAAGGCGTATTATTGAAGAAGGATCACCCTTTGGAAATGTTAGTCTTGATTCCAAGATTTTCAAAAATATGTTTTCGAAGAGGTAGAATTTAACAATTATCAATAAAAATTTAAAATTTGCAGGCACAATCCCTGTCGTGCTAACATGTCGTACGCTGCTTTTGACGTTCCGAGAAAAACGCGTTTTAATGTTTGACCTTGAATAAATAAACGAGAGCACGCAATTTAAACAATAACAAACACGGTTTGTTTGATCAACCATTCTGTGCTTTGCCCCGAAGTTTGGTTGAATTTGGTTACTGGAGTCCCGAGTTATAATTGAACATGTTTACGCTAGTCGAGCTTGTACATGTGTCAAACGCGTTCTGACCTGAAATTCCTTCTTTCATATGAAAAGTGACAAAAATTTTCGGAGCTTTTTTGGTTTTTATAGAATATCTCAGGATTGAAATCGAATTTTGGGGATCTGTGAAAGTCAAAAGGTGAAGTTTTGTGAGCTGCACAAATTGGCATTCTTAACTCAATTTGGCCCAAAATGCACGTGCGACAAATTAGCACGACAGCGACGAATAGGTCTCTCTGGCCAAAGATAAAGTAGTCACACAATTTAAGTTAATTTAATTAATATAGGAAACATTTTCAAGAGTTTTGCTAATTCTTGTGACAGTTGCTCAATAAAACTTGCTGACTTAATCCGACAATTTCAACGGTCAACTCACCCAGCACTGGCATGTGGTCCTTGTAGTAGTAGCCTCCGACCGCCGGCTGCACGTACCGCAGATCGACGTTGCCCTTGTGGCCGAGCCGGTACACGTTGGTCGAGCCGGATGCCCACGACACGTTCGCTACACTTCGACAGGATTCGTTGTCCCAGCCACGAATTTCCATAACACGCCCCGTCTTGTTCGGACCACCGTCCTGGTTATTCCATTCCCAGTCGGGACCTCGGACCACACGTGCTCCCACGAAGATGCCCTTCAGCTGGATCTTGAGCGCTCCCTGGCGGGGCGGAACGCGAACTCTGTGAAGAAGAAAAAAGAAAAGAAAACACACAAAACGCTCATAAATCTTCAAATTCAATTGTGAAAAGAGAAAATCCTTTCATGGCAAAAAAAAATGAGAGTAAAAAACGATCGTGAAAACTGAAAGTAAAGCAAGGTATCGATGCGAGACGATCAAAAACATTCAAGATGAAGAAAAGGGTGTGTTTTTATGCTGACCATGTAAAACTTTTAAACTTTCTTCGGCAACGTCTTCGAGCCGACTAACTGAACCCGACTGATGATGCTGATGCTCTGCCGGATGTTTATCACGCGCGCGCATCACTATTAATGAGGCAGATTTGCGTGAATCATTATCGTGAGTTTGAGAGCACCACACACACACACACACAGAACGAGGAGGGAAATTCCCCGAAAATACCCGTTTTTTCTTCATTCTACCAACTATTGGCGAGAATGCCCGCTCGCGAAGTTGTTTTGACGGAGGATGATGATGATGATGGTCGTCGCAATTTGAAGAGGCGTTTGAAGATGATAGAAGGTTTGCAAAGTGGTGACGTCAAACGTCATTTTGAAAATTGAATCATTTGTGAATGATTATCGCTAATTTCTTGCCTTCAATGTAAGATAAACAATCTTTCTTTTACATGACATGGTAGAGTGTAACAAAAATTGCTTTCTTCCAAGCATTCGGGGGCTTGTTTTGGTGGGCGAACTGATACCTAATCCCAAATATGAGCTTGATGGGTGGCAGTGCGTGGCCGAATGGTTACGCTGTCCGCTTTGTAAGCGGATGATTCTGGGTTCGATTCCCATCTGCTGCAACCTTCCATCGGATGAGGAAGTAAAATGTCTGTCCCGGCCTTGGTTGTTAGGCCGTTAAGTCATTCCAGGTGTAGGAGTCGTCTCCATGCCATAAGTACAAACAACACACCAAACCAAGCCTACTCCGGTGGAATCGCTGGCGGCGGTTGGACTCGCAATCCAAAGGTCGTCAGTTCAAACACTGGGGTGGAAGGATCCTTGGAGTAAAAAGAGGTTTGGGTGCTCTCCCCATTCAAGCCTTCGGACTCCTAGGTTCGAGCAGACACTTGCAATAGAGACCACAAAAGACCCGGGGGTCGTTAATGTGGATGGTTTGATTTTGATTTTGTGGTAACAGGAACTTTTTTACTCGTAAAAAATGTATTTCCTACAATGACAGCCTTCTTTACAAATTTGGAAACTATTCAGCCCATACAAAAATGATTTGAAAGGAAAAATGATAAAAATTTCAAAATCTGTTTCTTTTGAAGGAATGTTTTTGATCGATTTGGTATCTTCGGCAAAGTTCTAGTTCCGAATGAAAACTACACCGAAAAAAAGATACAGGATTTTTTTTTGCAACATCATTTTTTTTTTTGCTAAAACTTGGTTGAAAAATCCATTTTTATTTATTTGTGTTTTTTAAAAAGACATAAATGCGATCTATTCAGAAAATTCCAGAATAAGCAAAAAATCTTTGACCAAAAAAAAGCACCCGATTTAATCCCACCAGGGGTAAGATAGAGCCTTTCTTACCAAAGTATATAACTTCTTTCAATTCATAACATCGTCTTTGTTTATTTATAACCTCAGCAAGGTATTATAAATGATCTGTTTTCCAAATGAAATTGAAAACGCAATTTTTACCAAAAGAACATTTTAAATCGTACATAATCTTAATCAAACAAGCGTTTATGACAAACGCAAGCATGGCCAGTGACGACGCACACCGCGGTTTTGGTGTTCTAGTTTTGGTACGAGCCCATAAACCGAACAAAGCAGGCGCAAAGTTAAACCGACGTACAAGTGAACCGCGTATGCCGCACGGTGCAGGGAAGCTTGCCATTCAGCTTCTACGAAAGTGACAGAGTCAGAGATAGCTATTTTTACAACCGCACCACTACACACTCAATCGCGAGTTCCTTAGGTAGATAGCCATTGGCGTCGCGAGCATTGAAAACTTTGAAAACGATATAAACGATGAAAAGCATAGAAAGCTCCTATTGGAATCCAATGAACTCTGTTAAATAAACTTACGAAATCACGACAAAATGAAGCCTACTTAAAGGCGATTTTAGGAGCACACGGGAAACAAATTGTTTGTACCCGGATGAATGTCCTATGTTACAAAAGTTTTTGCATAAACATTGGACAGTTATGCAAAAACATCGGTAGACAAGCTAATACAAACAAGTATATCTCGAGCTACAAAATATATGCGCCAGCATTCTCGCGCCAGTATTCGAAGCTCAACTTGACTTGGCGACGAAGCGTCGAAAATCGATGCAGTGTGATTTTTTAGCGATTTTTCCGATTAAAATTCATGCTGAATCGTCATATTTACGAACATGGAAGTAATGTCCAGCCATAAAGTAAAACCTATACCTTTCTTAAGAAAGAAAGGCAAAAAAGGGGAAAAAAGTCGAACATTCAAATTTTGTTCCACCTTTTTTATTAATTTTTGATCTCGGGAGCTAGTGGTCCGATTTCATGTTAAAAAAATAAACTTTTGTGAATTTTCGAAATTTTATAATCAAGAAAATCATTTTGAAAAGGCTAAAAACACTTATTTTGAATAATGTCAAATGTTTGGTTAGATAGATTTTGAATTTTCAAATATTTTTTATTGAAAAGAGCAAAACATTTCACAAAATTGTAATTTCTAACAATGAAAATCGGAAGGCTAGTTCCCGAGATATCGGATATCAAAATGGCTGATTAAGTAACACTGAGAAAATCTTTTTTTTTTCCTATTTTAATAAATTTTTGCATGGCCAAATCTCAGCAACCAATAATTTTAGAAAATATGACAAAGCACGGTGCTCAAAATACCGTTATTATGAAAAAAATATGCAATCCGAGATGTTGGTGTCTATCGATTCCTTACACCATAACGCACCTTTGAGCAAAAAATGAAAATATTCGCTGACGTTGTTTTCGAGATACAGCCCTTTTAAGATGTTACATCTGATTTTCAATGAGAAAACCATAACAATCTATACCATTTCGGCATTTCAAAGAATATGCATTTCGAGATAATGACGATTTTTACTTCATATGACTGTCAAGTAACTCTGGGCAAAGTTTCAGAAAGATGTTACATCTGATTATCAATAAGAAAACCATAACAAATCTATACCATTTCGGCATTTCAAAGAATATGCATTTCGAAATAATGACGATTTTTGCTTCATATGACTGTCAAGCATCTCTGGGTAAAGTTTCAGAATGTTTGCCGAGATACAACCATTTTAAAATGTTATTTCCGACTTTTTCTAAGAAAATCTACAATATCAATACAATTTCAGCATTTCAAAGAATATGCCTTTCGAGATGATGATGAATATTGCTTCATGTGACTGTCAAGTATCTCTGGGCAAAGTTTCAGAAGGTTTGCTGATGTAGTTGTCGAGCTACAGCCATTTTAATATGTTATTTCCGACTTTTTTGCCTTGTAAGCGGAAGGTGATGGGTTCGATTCCTGTCTGGCTCAGCAAAGTCAGATCCCTTAAAAGAGTAAATATGCTCACTGGGAATACTGACCGGTAGGGGATGGGTTTCGACTAGCGGCGTGATGGGTTTTCAATCCAGAGGTCGTGAGTTCGATTCTCGTACCGGGATGATGAAGTTTTTTTTTCTAAGAAAATCTATTTAATCGGCGTTAAAAGTCGGAAATAGCATCTTAATATGGCAGTATCTTAAAAACAACGACAGCAAACCTTTTAAAACTTGGCCTAGAAATACTTGACAGTCGTATAAAGCAAAATCAACCATTATCTTGAAATGCATATTCTTTGAAATGCTGAAATTGTATCGATTTTATAGATTTTCTCAGAAAAGTCGGAAATACCATTTTAAAATGGCTGTATCTCGAGAACAACATCAGCAAACCTTCTGAAACTTTGTCCAGAGATACATGACAGTCATATGAAGCAAAATTCATCATTATCTCGAAATGCATATTCTTTGAAATGCCGAAATGGTATAGATTGTTATGGTTTTTTTTTATTGAAAATCGGATGTAATATCTTAAAAGGGCTGTATCTCGAAAACTACATCAGCGAATGTTTTCATTTTTCGCTCAGAGGTGTGTTATGGTGTAAGGAATCGATAGACACCAAAATCTCGGATTGCATATTTTTTTTTCATAATAACGGTATTGTGAGCACCGTGCAAAGTGTAAGACATATTTTCACCTTTCGAAAATATTTTTTTAAGTGGGTAAACATGGGCAAGAGGTATTTAAAAATCGCTTTTAGAGTGCACAGCAACGAAGGAAGTTGTTGTCTTCTTATTTTAGTCAAACTTACGGAAAAAATCCTGAAACCTGGCGATCGTATCGATTTTTTGTTTGATTACGGTTAATGGGTTATTCCAGGTCAACTGGGTACACTTTTGGACTCCACATTCACCGATTTGGACCAAACTTGGAGGGAACGTTCATCTATCGATAGTTAAAATCCCAAGTTTGGTGCCGATCCCTCTATTTATGGCACCTTTTCCAAGGAATTAATTAAAAATAAAATATCAACCCTCAAATGCCTTCCAATATTGTTTCTTTGCTGTATATGGTTTAAAACGTGTTTTCACACATTCCCTAATTTTATTTTATTTTATTTTATTTTTATTTGATCACCATCGTGTTCCCTGGAAAATTTTACATAAGAATCAATGCGTATCTCAAACTAAACCAAACCAATGCCGAGAAACAGCCCTACGCGTGCACTCAAGGCCTACTTTAAGGGGTTTTTGCATAAGAAATTCAGAGTTTCTATTTTTTTCAGATCAAGGCAACCCCAATCCAGATTTGTGCTCAATGTAGATTCAAATTTTTTGTTTACCTCATAATACAAAAACTTCAGAAATAATAATAAAAACATAAACTAGAATTGCTCGTTTCACCAATAGAAAAATGGTGAGATGCTCATAAGTATATCAAAATGATGATAATTTATTTTGAATGCAGACAATTTCACAAACACAAAAATAGAATTTTTGAGCTATGCGTCAACTCAACAATAGAAATTTACCATACATTAACTTCACAACAAATAACAATTACTCACCCAACGGAATTGGCCGTCTGATACCGCACAAACGAGTGCTCCAGGTCGTGGATGTCGTTCCCGTAGCACGTGGCACACAGATCGTAGTTGGAGCAGTCCGCACAGTGGAACCGTATTCCGGCGATGCCCGGCTTCGAGCAGCCGTCGCAGATTATGTTCGGATGTTTGACCCCGATCTGGGCGTTATCCACCACGATCAGATCGTACTGCTTCTGGTAGCCAACGCGGTAGTTGGTCCGATGGCCCGAGTCCCAGTTCACGACGACGGTCTTCTCCGGCGAGTGGGTCGACCCGGATCGACCTATTTCACACAACGTTCCGACGTGTCCTTCACCGTCATCTGGAGAATCGGAGAAGAAAAAAAACAGAGTCTCGATTAGTAAAACTTCACTTCACTCGCCCCCAGTAGGAACTTAAATCAGATTCATTCATATAAACATCAATTCTCCATGGTAATAAAATCACTCTAAACCGGTAGTTTCTTCTCCCCCTCCCCCCAACAATAATAATAATGCTCACACGCTCGAAAAACGCAGGAAAACCCCGAAAACCCGCACGGGAAAACCAACAATCACCAAACTCGACGGAAAACAGTACGGTGCAAGCACAGAACAACCTCGGTGAAAAGTATGGATACGGCGATGCGCGACCGATCCGCTCCACGGCGCAAGCTAGATTAACATCAGCCGCTTAAGTCGGGAGTTCTTCAACCGCGCCGATGCGATGTGCGCCAGACTGCGGCGGCAGAGAAAGAAAAAAACCGTGTAAAAGATTCTGTGCTCTAACGTTGTGTTTGGGGGAACAGCAGATGCGGCTGCGGTAGCACACATTACAGTAATGGTCATGTGAAATTTACATTTTTGTTTTGTTAGCTTTCTCACCGGTAAAATCACGTCAAAACTTTTTTTTTTCTTTAAAGTGGGCATCAAACCAATGTTTACGTATACATTCCGAATCAATAAAAAAATTGCAAAATAAAAAAAACAAATTGTGTACCTTACTTTAGTGACAGTAAAAAAAGTGAAAATTTGGAAGGTGTAAAATTTGATAGAGTACCGTCATTACGTCGCCATCTAAAAAAAAAATGAGGACACAGTAAAAATGATGATACATTTGAAAATATACACAAACAAAAATATGTTACATTTGGGTGAAATATGATAATCGATTTTCCAGCACAGCACTTTTTAAGTTAAAGTTCCACTAAATTTGGACAACTTTACAACCATATTACACCCTAATGTTACATTGCCTTGAAACATGTGTGAATTTCCATGTGTAACTGCGCTTTTTTCACAAACGTTAAGGTAAAATTACATCAAAAAAGAGACAATGAGCAATGCTCTACCAAAACCAGAAATGGATTTTATTTGTATTTTTTTATTTGGCTCACACTTTGTGGGCGCCTTCCCTATGACCAAAGAAGCTATTTTGTGTCATTGGTTCACCCATACAAGTCTCCATACAATTTTGGCAGCTGTCCATAAAAAAATGGTACGTAAATATTCAAACAGCTGTAACTTTTGAGTGAATTTTCTGATCAATTTGATGTCTTCGGCAAAGTTGTAAGTATTGTTGAAGACTATTGAGAAAAAATAGGTACACGGAAAAAATTCCCGATTTTTTATAAACTTTTTTTTACAAAAACTCAATTTCTCAAAATACGATTTTTATGATTTTCGAGTTTTTTTGATATGTATTAGGGGACGAAAATCCGCAACTTTTGAGTCAAGTATGGTCAAAAAATCTGCCACCGATTTATGATTTTTTTAAATAGTGATTTTTGAAAAAAAATGAAATTTCATACAAAACAAAATATAACATGATTAATATAGTTTGAAAAGGGCCTAATATTGAATGTTTGGCCCTTTTGAAATGCTAGTCTTGATTCAAAAAATTTCAAAATATTTTTTTCGAAAAGATCGAAAAAATTTACGAATGAAACATTGAAAATCGAACCATTAGTTGCTGAGACATTGGAAAATTGTGGGTTTTTTGGGTAAGACTTAGAAAACTTCAATTTGTCCTGTTTCTTTTTGTTTAAGCCACTGCACAGTGGTCCAGATTGCAAAATTAAGTGGAAAATGGATTTTCCGAAAAATGGTTAAGTTTTGGAGCTTTGGTGTCTTCAGAAGAGTTGTTGCATATGGAAAGGGGCAACTTTTGGTTTGGTTGAAAATTAGGGTGGTTCACGATTAGGGTGATTTTGGAAATCTAACTTTACAGGAATATTTTTGGGAATTTTTTCGTCTTCTAGAAAGTTGACGGGCTTGCCAATCCAAGCAACTTTGTCGAAGACACCAAAATTTTATCTCGTAATCTACGCCTTCTACGACAAAATATATAGAAAGCATCTGAGCAAACCTTCAAAAATCAGTTTTTTTAACGTGGCAATTCAGGGTTAAGTTTTAGAGAAAAGTGGTATTCGGAGCACTTTTAGAGCTCTAAAAAACAAACATTTTTATTATCTGACAAGTCAATTTGGACTTAAGGGTCAAAAGTTACAGCGATTTTAAGGTAAAAAAGATGCAAATTTAAAACTTAAATATCTCGAAAAGGCGCAAGCCAAATTTTAAGCACTAGGCTGCATTTGAAAGAAGAGATCCAGCACTACAAACGCTGAAAAAATCTCAGGGGTGTTTTTCTTTAAACTCGAGATATCTTCATTTGAAAAAGTCTAATTTTCAAGGGAAAACCTTATGCGACCACCCTAATGAATTTCGAAAATTGTCCAAATATATGTTTTTCCATGTAATTTTGTCCGCTGAATCTGAATCTGCCCTCAGAATTGACCCAAAAAAACTGATTTTTGAAGGTTTGCTCAGATGCTTTCTGTATATTTTGTCGTAGAAGGCGTAGATTACGAGATAAAATTTTGGTGTCTTCGACAAAGTTGCTTGGATTGGCAAGCCCGTCAACTTTCTAGAAGATGAAAAAATTCCCAAAAATATTCCTGTAAAGTTAGATTTCCAAAATCACCCTAATCGTGAACCACCCTAATTTTCAACCAAACCAAAAGTTGCCCCTTTTCATATGCAACAACTCTTCTGAAGACACCAAAGCTCCAAAACTTAACCATTTTTCGGAAAATCCATTTTCCACTTAATTTTGCAATCTGGACCACTGTGCACTGTATCTCAGCAACCAGAGGTCCAAACTTTAATGTCTTAGACAATTTTATAGCAAATTTTCTGAATTGTGGTCACTCATAGTCACTATTTTGAAAAATCGAAAAACTGCAAATATTTCGCTAAAATCAAAATTTTGGTGGCTACCTGTATCTTGCAAATGGAACCCTTTATCAAAAAAAAAATCTGTACTTTTCGAGTACTTTTCGATTGCAAATTCAATTTTACATAACAAAAATTATGTCAAATTATGTTTTGTATGAAATTTCGATTTTTTTTCAAAAATCACTGTTTTTTCAAAAAATCATAACTTGGCTGCAGATTTTTTGAGCATACTTCTCAATATGGCTCAAAAATTGCGGATTTTTGTTCCCTAAAACATATTAAAAAATCTTGACAATCAAAAAATACGTATTTTGGGAAATTTGACTTTGAGTTTGAGCCAAATACAAAAAATTAAAAAAGGCCGAAATCGGCCGATATCGAAGAGAATCGCTCTAATATTTAACCACCAATTTTCCAACCTTCCAAAATCAAACTTTTTTTACTTTGTAGTACTTTTGCGAGGAGATAAAAAATGATTTTGTGTAAAGAAAATGCTACACATAAAAAAAGTAATGCAACTGCATGTAGAATACTTTTTTGAATATTTTAAGAAATTTCATGTTATATTCCAGATGCATAATTACTACTTTTTACATCCTTCATTGATCCTTATTTCCCGAAACGTAAACTCAACAATTTCAAAATCTTAAAAAATTAGAAAAAATAAAGAAAATAAAAATTCAAAAAAATACATTCAAAAAAAATACATTCAAAAAAATAAATTCAAAAAAAATTTAAAAAAAAATAAAATTCTGCAAATTTATTATTTTGTATTTAACATTTTTTAAATTTTCATTAAAATCAAAAATCAAATACATAAAAAAACAAAATGGTAAATTTTGTTTATTCAAAGATGGCTCGTAATCTCAACTTTTAAACATTATATTTTTTTGCATTATTATAACCAGAAAAATTCGATGATAAAATCGCATGAAAAAGCAAACACACCATCACACAACACCGTTGTGAGAAAAGACACTTTATATTACACTCTGCATGTACAAGGAGCGGCCGTGGCTGACTGGTTACGGTGTTCGCTTTATAAGCGAATGGTTCTGGGTTCGATGCCAATCTGCTCCCAACGAGAAAGATTAGAACACAGAAATTAGAAATGATAAATATGAACGAAAAATCAAAATCGTTCGAGGCGGGGTTCGAACCCCCGTACTTTGGATTGGTAAGCAAAAATGCCAACCACTAGGCCATGACGACTTGGTGAACTTGGATTGGAATTAGGAATACTGTTACAGAGAGCGAGTTGTGGCGCTATAACCACGGCAAATAGTGTCCAGGGCATTCGTGGAAATACAATGTCCCATCCCAGAGGGTCCCGGAGTACCAAACCTTCTTAGCATGGTGCTCCCAACGAATACAACCAAAATCTCGGAGCGTATGGTGGTGTGTCCCCACGCTTCTTCCTCCCCTGTCGATTCAGAATTGTGTTGTTGTTCGAACACTCAGTGCTCAAACTCAACCCAATTACGAGTCATCTCTGCGATACGGCTTTACGCAGTAGGCCTGGCCGCTTTAACGCTTGTGATATTTCAATGCATTCCGATGCAATGGCGCACTACAAATGTTAATGAATGACAAGAAGAGTGCTAGGTGTCATCTAACCTAAGGCACTCTCCAGGATCCCTTCGAAAGATTGGCTGCGCTAGGGTCTGATTAGATTAGATTAGATTTATATTACACTCTGCATGTACAGTTTTTTTAAACACAAAAAAAAGTTGCAACCGACGGGATTCAAACCCAACACTATCAGACCGTTGAAGAGTAGAAAGAATAAACGCCTATATGAGCTTGACATTCCGGTCATGTAGGATTACCGTACTGAAGGCTATAATATTACATAAATCTTTATCAAATAAATCAGAATTTATTTTATACTTAGAATTTATTTTATACACGCAGCTAGATTTGCTGTGAATATTATAAGAAACCCTTTTTCAGCCTCTAGCCATATGACAACGACTGTACTCTTAGTAGTATACGAAAGTGTAGTTCCGCCACAGCTTCACCTACCGGTGGAACCCCCTCGTCAGTTGTATATACTTCCCAACTCAACAGCAGTGCAGTCATCGGCATCGGAAGACACAACACCCAATCCGGTCGAGCTAGAGAGATCCCGCAATGCAATGGGGAAATCACTTCCTCCTTCCCTTCCTCTCCTATATACAATACGTTATGAGTGGGAGTCAGCCGCTTGCCTGTGTGTGTGCAGTGCATATGACTCCAGGGAACATTCACACATACAGCAAATAAGAAAAAAAGAGCAACACTTCCTTCGTCGCGCTTGTTTACTTTTAGTTTCGGTCATTATAGTATCTCTCGAAAGCCCTCTTCTCTGCTAACGTCCCAAATAGGGGATGCAAGGGTCGCGGAACGAGGGGTACATGATTCATTGCAATTTTATTGTATGCTTGGCCACAATTTTCTGATTAAATCAACAAGTTTGTTTTGCTTTGCCAGCGTTATCCAGCGACGTCAAACCAGGCGTTGGGTGATCCCGGGCAGACGGTAATAACAAAATTCATGCCATTTCAATAACAAATACTGTTAAAATAACAGAAAGTGTTATGGAATATTCTCGAAAAATCCATTTTTGCATAAGAGTTTAATAACAGTTTTCGTTATCATAACATAATTTGTTATTGGACTGATATTGGTTGCAAGCCAAAACAACTTTGGAATAACATTTTTTGTTATGGAAGAATACCTCCAACTGTTATTGGGTTGATCGGATTAATTGTTAAAATAACAAAAAATAATAACAAAAATTTGTTCGAAAAACCACTTAAAATGTTATTAGTCTGTTATTACAATAACAATCCAATAACAAAAAAAAATCATAACGGCGAATAACAAAACTTGTTATAAATAACATAAAATGTTATTGGCCTAGTATTTTCAAATAACAAAAAATGTTATTCCAGCGTTATTTCCGTCTGCTCGGGATATTGAAGTGATGATGCCCGTTTGGATTGGATCATCATTGTCAACAGTATAAGCTCTCAACATATGAGACGGGATTTGTTTGCAATAAATTTAAATGTCCACAAATCGGGCAGCACCAGTGATGCATTCTATTTGGAGAGCTGATTTTTGTTTACTCATATGTGTATGCTGTCCCTTATTGAGGAGGGGATGCAATCTGGTTCAATTGATGAAGCTTTGATTTGAGATTAAAATATAATCTCAGATTTGATTGATCTGTAACAAATAAATTTTAACAGAAAATTTAAATATCGAGAATGGTCACCCTATAAAAACAATCGCTTGTCAAAACAATTCCAAATAAATATTTGCTTGCCCCAACTCACTTTAACATTTCAAATTCTGTAGTGTCATCAAATGAAGGATTCTCTAATTTGGTGTTCTAGCTGTAGACTAAACTTTCTTTATGGTTTCGAGAATCACAGACTTACAAACAAAAAATAAGTATTCCCAGAGGAAACCATATGTCCAACAAGGGAAGTCAAACCGTCCAGGGTAACTGACCCAAACTTTGGCTTCGAAATTAGCTGTTAAGCATGTTTAGTTGCTTAGAATTAAAACACAAATCCAGTAGCAATGCCCTCCCCATTAGAGCAAACACAGTCTAGCCTGCGGCGTTCACGCAATCGTCACGAGAATTCCGTGGCCGGGATTTACCATCAGATGCCGCCGCCGGCGGCGATGACTTATCTTAACATATTTAGTTTTTTTTTTTTTTTGCTTCTCATACATTTTATAAGCCGTGACGATTAAGTCTGCGTCGCGCGCGCACACACATGCGGTTAACATAAAAATCACAGCCATTTATTCCCAACACATGTGGCCCCTCTGTTTATTCTACCGATGTTAGGGGGGAAAAGGGACAGACACTTCTCGTGACAAGGAAAAAAACGACATTTCCACCGGCACGCGCCCTTTTACAATGCGTGTATGTGAGTAAAAATAAGATTTTCAAGTACTATTTTTAGAACCGTCACACATTGGTAACGTCGGTTTCACTCTTACTCACGCACGCACGGGTGTTGGTGGGTCTGGCGGCGTGCTAGACGCGGTCCCTTGTCCCGTACGGTGACATGACACATAAGGTCGGGAAGACATTCCGGGAATCCGTAATGGGGGGAGCAGTTCTTAGTCATTTTTGGATAGTTATTTTTGTAAGTTAGAGTTGTTTGCAGAAAATAATTAGTATATTTAGAACTAATCTTTTTTCAAATTTGTCACCACAGAAAAAAATAAACAGTAGAGATAAGTCGCATCAATTTTATTACACATTTCTCTGTAAATTTCACAGCTATATTGCAATATTATTGGTATTAAAAGTAAAAACTCTCAAGAATAATAAAAGTTTGGGTTAACCCATTTCTTCCCATCTAGCTGTGTCGTTATTTTTTTTTTTTTTTTTGCTAGTACAAAGTTGTGAAAATAGAGTAAAAATTTAAGGCCTGTATATAGAGCATCAGGAAGCTACACAAATTATTAAAATAATGAAACTTTTTTGACAGAATTTTGCATACAAGGTACCCAATACTGTCATAAACCAAAAGTGACTTTATCCGTCCATCTCACTGCTTGGAGGTTTTCAACAAATAGTAATTAAATTTTTAGAACAGAAATTCTTTTCCGACATTTTTTTATATTTATGATAAAGTCTAAAAACAAAATTTTACTTAGGACAACTATACGTTAAAGCGTACGTAAGGTGAGCAGTTCTCCATGAGCAGTTCTCTCAGATTTCGGTCATTCATTTTTTGTGTATTTTTTTAATGGCCAAAGAAGCCATTTGTCATCATTAGTTTGTCCATATAATATTCCATACAAATTTGGAAGCTGTCCATCCAAAAATGATGTATGAGAATTCAAAAATCAGCATCTTTTGAAGGAATTTTTTCACCAATTTGATCTTCGGCAAAGTTGTACGTATGGATACGAACTACACTTGAAAAAAATGATGCTAAGTAAAAAACGTAACTTAATCCACCCTAGGGTGGTTGGTGCCTTCCTCACATTTAAAGGGTGCTATCCAAAATAGACACAAAAGGGCGATATTTTTCAGTGTTTTATCAATTTGAATCATTATTCATACCACTAGATTGGATAGTCTTCATATTGCAGGGCACTTATATGCTTACACCTTATGATTGGGTAGCCAGATCCCCAATCCAGTTCGTGCTTGTTGAAAAGGTCTATTGATTATCTATCCAACGATATGTCGCATGAGAGATCCGGACAACGTTTTCATCAAAATATCTGAGATCCGGCCTCCAAAAAGTGCATAAATGACACTTAAGTGCTTATAACTTTTGATAGGGTTGTCAGATCTTCAATGTCTTGGACGCGTTGGAAAGGTCTTTTGATTATCTATTCAACGATATGTAGCATGAGAGATCCGGACAACGGTTTCATCAACATATCTGAGATCCGGCCTCCAAAAAGTGCATAAATAACACTTAAGTGCTTATAACTTTTGATAGGATGCTCAGATCTTCAATGTCTTGGACGCGTTGGAAAGGTCTTTCAAATACCTTTCTGAAAATGTATAACATGACAGGTTTTCTTACAAAAACCACCCTTTTTACAATCTTCCGAACTTAATTCAAAATAGTTTTTTTAGCATAACTTTTGAAGTACTTAACTAAACTGCATAATTTTTAATAGCGACTTATGGGACCCCAAGACGGATCGAATGAGGCCAAAACGGACAAAATCGGTTCAGCCAGTCTCGAGATAATCGAGTGACAATTTTTTGATCAACATCCCACCACACACACAGACATTTGCTCAGAATTTGATTCTGAGTCGATAGGTATACATGAAGGTGGGTCTAGGAGGTCTAATAGAGAAGTTCATTTTTCGAGTGATTTTATAGCCTTTCCTCAGTAAGGTGAGGAAGGCAAAAAGATTTGGTGATTTTTGCCTTCCTCACGTTACTGAGGAAAGGCTATAAAATCACTCGAAAAATGAACTTCTCAATTAGACCTCCTAGACCCACCTTCATGTATACCTATCGACTCAGAATCAAATTCTGAGCAAATGTCTGTGTGTGTGGTGGGATGTTGATCAAAAAATTGTCACTCGATTATCTCGAGACTGGCTGAACCGATTTTGTCCGTTTTGGCCTCATTCGATCCGTCTTGGGGTTCCATAAGTCGCTATTAAAAATTATGCAGTTTAGTTAAGTACTTCAAAAGTTATGCTAAAAAAACAATTTTGACTAAAGTCCGGAAGATTGTAAAAAGGGTGGTTTTTGTAAGAAAACCCGTCATGCTATACATTTTTAGAAAGGTATTTAAAAGACCTTTTCAACGCGTCCAAAACATTGAAGATCTGACAACCCTATCAAAAGTTAAAAGCACTTAAGTGTTATCTCCGCACTTTTTGGAGGCCGGATCTCAGATATGTTGATGAAAACGTTGTCCGGATCTCTTAAGTTACCTATCATTGGATAGGTATTCAAAAGACCTCTCCAACGCGTCCAAAACATTGAAGATCTGACAACCCTATCAAAAGCTATAAGCACTTCAGAGTTACTTATGCACTTTTTGGAGGCCGGATCTAAGATATTTTGATGGTAACGTTGTCCGGATCGCTCATGCGACCTATCGCAAGATGGGTATTCAAAAGACATCTAACGCGTCCAAAACATTGAAGATCTGACAACCCTATCAAAAGTTATAAGCACTTAAGTGTTATTTACGCACTTTTTGAATTTTGGATAGTACCTTCAAATATGAGGAAGGCGCCAACCACCTAGAGTAACGTTTTAATTAATTTTTTGTCACAAAAACTTGATTTGCAAAAAAAAAAACTATATTTTTATTTTTTTCATTTTCTGATATGTTTTAGGGGACATTAAATGCCAACTTTTCAGAAATTTCCAGGTTGTTCAAAAAATCTTTGATCGAGTTATGATTTTTTTTTAATAATACTGTTTTGCCTTCCTCACCTTACTGAGGAAAGGCTATAAAATCACTCGGAAAATGAACTTTTTAATTAGACCTCCTAGACCTACCTTCATTTGTACATATCGACTCAGAATCACCAGCTGAGCAAATGTCTGTGTGTTTGGCTGTATGTAGACATGTGTACCAAATCAATGTCACTGGAATATCTCGTCACAGGCTCAACCGATTTTGGCCGGAATGGTTTTAATCGATCCGTTTTAACGTCCCCTACGTTGCTATTTAAATTCATGCAGTTTTATCATGTATCTAAAAAGTTATGTTGAAAAAACTGTTTCATATTAAATTAAAATTATGGTAAAAAGGGTGGTTTTTTCATGAAACCCTCACATGTTATATATTTTTTGAAAGCATATGAGAAGACCTTTTAGGTGGATTAAAAAAAAAAGTGATCGGACTTACCTATCCAAAGTTACGAGCACTTAAGAATTCAGCTGATTTTCCTAACCTCACTGTTTTTTTTTTCTTAATTTGTTTTTGTTTTCAAATTCAAATGCACAGGGTGATCCAAAAAAAAAATTTGTGAAATGGAAGTCGATGATCGACGAATAGAGCTGTGCCGTGGTATTCAAAATTGGATAACCCAATGAAGACTACTTTTTAATCAAAATCAAATGCTAATTAAAACAACTACAGTAATCTGGGGCAAATCGAGACACATGGGGCGAATAGGGTCCTAATGAGTGTATCCCCCTATCACCTTTTGTCAATGTCCACATTTCGATGCCTCTGTGATCTCTTATGCTACACTACATAGGAAAACCGGCTAGCTTAATACAAGAGAGCACAGATGCATCGATTTGCTAAGTAAAAAGTAAATCTTTCCCAGTCCCTTGAAGAGTATCGGGGCCGGTTAAGGTTAATGTTAACATTCCATAGGTCGCCTCCCTAAGGTGCCGGTGAATACGCGCATCTGACGAAAACTGTCATCTTAGGGTCCGGCTGCAGCAACCACCTAAAGGTGGATTAAGTAACGTTTTTTTTCTACTGGTGTTTTCGTGACCACTTGTATCTGGTTGATGATGGTGTCAGGCAGGGTTGTTAAAATATCAAAATATCAGCTCTCAGCAACTACAATTATCCCGCCTGAATAATCATGCCCCAAATACAACTGCTCTTCTCTCCTCATTGAAACTCTCAGCGCTGAACATAGCCGAGCACGTTTTCGTGTTTACCCACACGCGATTGACATTTTCCTTTTCTCTCTCATTCCCGCTTCCACGATCATCCTACCGCAACATTGTTTAACCACAAAAGCTGCCACAAAACCAATTTTGCAAACGAAGTTTAGCGGGACGTCATGCGAGGTCGGCTCCTAATCGCCATCTCGCGTTCTCTCATTGCAGTTTTCGGAGAGATTGAGAGACTCAGCGGTGAGAGCGCAAAGTCGAGGAAAAGGGGAGAAGTGATAGAGAGAGAATGACATCGCTGGGAATCACGAGACACAAGAAGAGATCTCACAAGCTATAGTGACGGTCGCTATACTCTCGGAATTTTTTGGTGCAGAGATAATCTATTGATAGCTTTTCTATCACTCATTTGCAACACTGGTGTCAGGTGTAATGGTTCGAGGTTTCGGTGGAGAAGGAATGTTGGACAGAACTTGGAAGTAACGGGGAGGGCCAGTGGTTTGGTTTCTGCCGTTGCGGTTGTGGTGCGTCGTTGCTGGTGCTGCCGCATGATTTGGCTCATGAGGTTCTGCCATTGAAAACGGAATCGACCCACCGTCATCTTCGGCCGTCGGTATTAATTTTAATTTTTATTTCATTGAGTACTGACGATCAGCAACAACAAAATTATTTCAATCAGCTGTTGATGTTTACAATCGTCAAGGCTTGATTGTCTCACGCATACACTGACATGACACAGGACAGTAATGGGTTTGTATTGGTATGTTTGGGCTGCGCTTCGGCATCAGCTCACTAGGCAGCGCTGGCGTCGTCGTTATATGGTGGTTTGATGAAGGACGATGGATTTCAAAAATAATTTGTATGAAGAGTCACGTCTGTTTGTCTGTGATTCAACATAGGATAACTCAAAGAAAACTAGTTTTTAATCAAAAACAAATGCTGAGTAAAACAAACTTTCGTCAGTGAGCGAATTGGGTCCTAAAATCAAGCTTAAATTTGTAATATTATTGTACACAACGATAAAGCTTGTTTTTCTGAGTATTGCGCGTATTCCAGAAAAAGACACGCGGAAAACCAGCCTCGGAACAACTTGTCGCACTTTCGGCAAATGCGCGCTGTCAAATCCCATACTGCACGTTTTGTTCTTGTTGATCTTCTTCTTCGAATCGCCTGGCATTGTTGGCAGGTATGTTTTTAATTGCATCAAAAGTACAGAAAATCGCTGGCAACAATGCTTACGGCATATTCTGAAATGCTGCGCGGCTCTTCTTGGCAGAAAAGGTTCTACTCGACAGCTCGTTGCAAGGGGACCATAGTTTATCCATCAAAATAATGTTGTCTTTTCAATTTACAGGCTGTCCCGATGACAGTTGAGCCAGTCAGATTTGCGATTCCTTTCCGTAGGGTCGTAAGAATTTTCGGGTCCGCCGTCGGTGTTTTTCGTTTTTTTCGCGTGCGTGTGTGCGTGTGAAGGTGCGGCTGGCTTTGGCTGTCCCGATGACAGTTGAGCCAGTCAGATTTGCGATTCCTTTCCGTAGGGTCGTAAGAATTTTCGGTTCCGCCGTCGGTGTTTTTCGTTTTTTTCACGTGCGTGTGTGCGTGTGAAGGTGCGGCTGGCTCAGGCTGTGTGTGTGCGTGTGAAGGTGCGACTGGCTTTGGCTCTCCCGATGACAGCTAGCCAGTTCGATTTGACCCTATCAAAACCCTATCATACCATTTCAGCTTGATACACATCGAAACTCGTCGTTCGCACCGTTAATCAGTACCTCACTAAACATCAATCATTTAAAACTCGTAAAATCATCTCAAGTTAAAAGTTACATTGTTTAATCCTTCATTCTTTAATTACAAATGATTTTGATTCTATCTTTCCACAGTCGGCTGCAGAGCTGAAAATGTCAGGGGTCCTGACGCGAAAATCGGCGACGCATACACGATTTTTTCAGATCCATTCACAGAACCGCAAAACCGTGACATAAACAAACCCGACTCAGTCGTGAGTGCCCTAGCTCACTGAGCAGCTGCAATGCGAGGCAGTAGTCGACCAACGCTCATTCGACGTTGCACGCACACACATAAAGAAACAAGTTTTTACACAAAAAGTTCGTATTTATGCGTGGAAATGTAATTTTGAATATAAGTTATGGTTGTTTTAAGTGTTTTGCACAGTCTAGAACCATTCAATTGTTTAAAAATAGTCAAAATAGTGTTTAGAGAGGATTTTACGAGTCAGTCATACGACACGAATTGTGTGAGTGTAGCTCATTTTTTCACGTCTCTCATTCTCCAGCAGCCGACCGGCACGAGTCAGGCGGCAGTGGTTGAACGGACACAGTAGGCTTACAGTCAGATGCTAGCAGTGAACTGACATTTTGGTTTGCTTCATGTGTACGCTGGGTTTCCAACATTTTGCAGGCCTGGTCGGCTGTCTAAGACTAAACCATTTCATTAAAAATTTAACAACCGATAAACGGGAAATTTCTCATCCGCAGCATCCGATTGTTTGCCTTGAGAATAATATATAATACCTTTCAACAAACACTATGATTTTGGGTCGCATCATCATCTTCTATGATGAATCCTGACCAAACACCCTATCCTACTAACAAGTTTTCAGGTTCCTGGCGCTCGTGGGGTGTAAGCACAGAGTAAATCAGCTGCCCTAGTAGCAACTTGCGCTAACTAACATTCCCGTCCCTTAAAATCGAGGTCTACAAACTGACACGGCGGGCGCCGTTGGTGGCCAATGACTGTTACCTATTCGCAACTGATCTAGCTTTAGCAATCATGGTGTTTTATCTTTTCAGCGCATTCATACATGCTGTTGATAAGGGAAACACCACTAGATCGTCGAAGCCTATAATCAGTAGTGCTGAAAGGATATTACGGTTCTGTTCAGCAACGGAGGGGCAACCATGGGTGATCTCTCATGCTCATGCTCATGCTCATAATGTTGTCTTTTCAATTTATTTGTTTGTTTTGATATGACAAAAAGTTATAAGAAATGGGTTTAAATATTGTTTTTATTACCGTTGTAAATTAAAATGTATATAGGGGTCCTAAACCCCCACAGCTGTTTTTGCCGTGTTTTTAAAAAAGTTAAAAATATTAAAATTTAAATATCAAGCCATAGCCTCAACATTTGGATGCAAAAAGTGTTTTTAAATGCATTTTACACTAGTTTAGTTGTATTGCAACCATTAGTTTTCAAAAAATGTAAGATTTGGCAAAAACAAAAATTTAAGCAAAAAAAAAAACTTTTTGCGCTACTAAACATTGAAAATTTCGACGCCAACATTTCAAAAAGCATCATGTACAAACCATGCGTTTTTAAAAAAACGCATTTGAATGTTGAGCATCCATTTTCAATTCCCATTTTAATATAAAAGCAAAATAAGATGTTCTAATAATAACAAACGATGAAAAACGTTGCTTTCATTCAGGAGTTGGACACTCAGCACGATGTGCGTGCACGGCGTTTTACACACTGCGCACACTTCAGGCACTCTCGCGCACCTTCGCGCACCATCGCGCACCATTTTGACGTAACGAATCAGAGAAAGAATTTGGATAACATGGCAACACTTCTAGAAATGTCATGCATTCAACTTTGTTTTCAAACAAACTGGAAAAATCCATTTAATTTTCGAAGACTTTTTTGATTTGTCTTTAAAAAGTTAAAACGATATCTTTATTATAATTTTACCTAAAACAGGTCAACATATATCAAATATGGTTTATTCCGTTTTCAAGGCGTTGGTTCCGGCTACTCTACTTGACGATTCTGGAGCGCAAAGAGCCGCCTTTCGCCCGGTTCCTCAAGCAGCTGTGAACGATGTTCACTGTACGTACATCGTCACTGCAAATCGACATCTAACCGATCCGAACAACAACCTTGCCGGATCTGCCACCACCAACGACGTCGCAGGTGACCAAACGTGGTTTACCGTTGAAGACACACACCGTTGATCACACAACTTGTGAAGCTGCGGAGCAAACAAATTGTTGGCGCTCGGAGTGGTCCTTTTGGCCCGGTTACCGCTTTCTTGTGAAAGTGTCCGGAAATTTGCATCCAACGGTGGCAAAGGAGGTCGAGGTGAATCTACAGAACTTACTGTCGCGAACGATGAAGATTCTCGGGAACGGCATGAAACGGATGAAGAATTTTATCCGGCCGAAGCGGGAAACGGTCAAGAGTGTGGAAAATTATCTGAAACCTAGTCTGAAACGGTACCGGAGAGAGAGCCACTGTGACCTGCTGGTCATTGGGAGAAGGTTGCGTGGGTTCGTCGATTGCGTACTGGTTAGAGAGCTCGGAATGGATTGAACGTGGTCGTGGTGGGAAGAATGCGACCTACCAGGAAGCATCCACTTGTCTGTCGGTGGGTAGTTCGAGGTAGCAGGTTTCGATTGTGGAAAACATCCGGATGAGTTTGCACGGGGCGGAATACAAAGGAACATCTGGGAGATGACATGAGAGGTTAATTTTACCCTGTACGGATATCTGATGTTGGCCTCTGCACACTCTCTCGGCGCAAAGAATAAGATTTTAACTGCGACAAGACTCAAAGAATGCTTCCGCTGGATTAACGGCCACCGGTGGGATGCGAAACAAGCGGCGCTGTGCAGTGGTCCGTTTCGACGATGACGGCGAGATCCCATGTGAAGAACCTGCTTCGAAAGTGACCCTTTTTTACAGCCGAAAACCCAAGGTCTATAAGAAAGTAAAAAAAAATGTATGGAGAAAAAATCATGTTAGGGGGGAGTGGGTTGGCACAATCCCTCGTGCTGATGTTTTCTGTTTTTCAGCAAACTAACAATCTTTGCAGGAGTTTTTGTTTGGTCCCAAAAATCACAATTAAAAAGTCGTACAACTTGCGGGTTGATTTTCTTCTTTTTCAATGAAACAAACAAATAACTGGTGTGAGATTTGTTACCTTTTGTTTTCAAATTCTTTATTTGTTTATTCGTCCGTCTACTTTCATCATGCTCAACTGCCCGAGAAGTCCATTCCAGAAGATGCTGCTCTTCTCCTTAACCGGTGGCAGCACCACCTTGAACGGTTCGTCGTCCTCGTCACCGGTAACCTTTTCGTCCGTCTTGCTGCTGATGTCCATGCGTTTGACCATTTTTGACACTGGCGGCCGTCTCATTCGATTTTGCGGCGGATGATAACTTCCTTGCTGCCACTGCCTTTCTTTGCCTTGCACTCTTCGTCCCCGGTGCACTAACTGAGGAGCCGGGAGCCAATTTTCCATTGACGGGACCCGGAAAAGAATTTGCTCGCGGATCAGTGCTGGCGACGATGTAAGCTAACAGCGTTGAAGTCGTGGCCACCGTTACCGTACCAATTGTAGGAAAGCGGTTCCATTGTAGAACGGAAATTAACTGCCGGCATCAAGGCCACTCCAGAAAATCACTTGAACGCCCAAAAAACGACGATGAATCACCGGAATCTGCGCTGTTTTGAATTGACACCTTCAGGCCATTTTCATACCGCGTTTGTTAGTAAACAACTTTGAAATTGACATTTCAAAGCGAAGTGATGCCAGTTTTGCGAAAATGTGCTATGACAGTTCCGCAAGCGTGAATTGCGTGAATTGTGTGCGCGCACATCGCCAGCACCCACGAACACCGCGGTGCACCCATTTCACACTTGAACACAACCGGTTTTCCGAAAACGGTGCGGAAAGTCTAACCCCTTGCTTTCATTGATACTTGATCATCCAAATTCAATAAAACATTATTTCCTTCGTTGAGAAAAACAAACATAACTCCTTTTGAAATCACCAACGTCTATATCACCCTGCTGTCATTGAGGGGGACGCTTTGTTATGATTCCTTTTTCTTCGCCGAATGTACATGGCGCTTTGTTCATGATGCTTTTTTTTTCGTCACGAGGTTTATGTAGTCTTTTGTTTGACAGGTTGACAGGGCTATATAAACAGGGACTGCTGATGGCAGAGATTTTGTTTATGTTACTTTATTTAAAATCATGATTAAACAGACTTTACTGAAGTAACTTTTGCTCATTTTTGGTGGAGAGGTAGCTTATTAGGAGTACTTTCAGAATATGAAATAACCCAGAAAGTGTCAAAATGTACATGATACCTTTTGAAATGTTACCGTCGATTTTCCAAAATTCTGAAGATTTTTAAATCTCGATCAAATCGAGGTGAGTAAGATTTGTTTTGCTAACAGACTAAATTGGTTAAGAACCGATTGTTTCAATAATCGATTCCGTCAGATTTCGTCGACTGATTTCGGCAACCGAGTTTTATTGTTTATTGATTTTGGTTACCGCAGTCAAAAATTGATCGTGGTAGATCGCGATGGATACTTTTCTACCACAGTTTTTTTGTGTAATCAATGTGGTAGATGCTTTGGTGGATTTTTGACAGTTCGAATCATTTGAAGAAAACCCACCACGGTTAACCAAAACCAAATTAACAATACAATTCCTATTTTTATGTAAAGTTTCCACAGAAGTCTATTGCCCGGTCAGCCGACTCGTTGGCCGATGAGTCGGCCGAAAGCCAGGGATGCCACATTTGAAGATTTTCTAGCACAGGCTCAATGCTCAAATGTATTGTTTCGTATTGTTGTATTGTTATTCGATGATTTTCAATCAAATGAATTACTCACGAAAAAGATAACAATGTTTTGCTTCTTTAGCCAAAACAGATTTGTAAAATATTATTTTGCCATCAAGTTAAACTCATTTGCGTTTTTTTGATGTGCCCGAAAATCTCCAAAATCTGGCATGCCTGCCGAATGCGGCGAATTGGGTATTAAAGCCCTATGTAAATTTTTATGTACAACGGTAAAAAACACAATTAAAAACGATTTCTGATCACTTTTTTTCATTTTTATGCAAAAAAAAGTTGTTGACAAGACAACATTTTTTCGATGGATCAACTATGGTCCTCTTGGAACGAGCTGTCAAGTAGGACCTTTTCTGTCAAGAAGGACCGCGAGGTTAATTTTTCAAAATTGATTTAAAAATCAATTTTAAACTCTTTGTGGTCGTTCAAAAGGGTTATTGTACTCAGAAAAATAAGCTTTATCGTTGTGAACAATAATATCAGCAATCTAAACTTAATTTTAGGACCCAATTAACGAGTCCGTTCTGTACTGGTACTGCGGTACATCATTCACTTGGTTAGAATTTTGCCCGAATTCTGCCAGAACGCCGTGACTGGGATAAAACAGAATGGTGTAGCAGGGCACAGCTCTATTGGTCGACCAACGTCTGTCATTGAACTTTATTTTTTTTTCAGAATCACCCTGTGTTTTTCAGACAAAAATAAACAAAGTGGGTTTTTTTTTCCTTTGGTTGGTCCAACTCGCCAAGGTTTGGTTTAAAATTGAACTTTTTATTTATCTGGTCTGGTTCCAGCGTGAGTGGCAGACGGACTTCTCCGATTGGCTTTGATTGGAGTGCTCAGCCGGATGCAGGTCAATCTGGTGGCTGCTGGCGGAACGCGGAGGTCGCTCGGACTCGGATGCGCGACGAAAATCAGACCGCGGTCAATACGGTTTACGCGAGCTTCAAAACGGTCGCGGAGGTAAGCGTCCGGAAGCAATTGCCTAGTTTGGTTCGATCTAGCAGCGGTTGCACACCGCTGTCAACAACAACGCGTAAAAACAGGCGCCACTGTCCGAGGGGCTAAAGCACTAGGTCACAACGCAGTTCCAATTTGAAGACGCTCGGGCTTGGGTTATGTTACGAAGCGGATTGCGACAAGTGAACAACATCAAACAGCAGTTTAGCGCGACCGGCGAACCGGTTAGGGATTCCTTGCGATCAGCAGGTTCGCACCCTAAAGGCCACCCTCAAGGACGTCGAAGGAAAGTGCCAGCTTACCAGGACAAAAGCATCTTCCGGATTACGTTACGTTCTGGATGCGTCCGCGGTGATCGTCTGCCTCAAGGATGAGATCAATGTGTACAACACTGAGCTGCTGCTGACCATTCTTCCCAAATTGAAGCAGCTTACGACACCGACGATGTTATTGTTAGCTTTGATGAACTCGGATGCCGTACCGGGCTTGACGTCTTTAAAATTGTCTCCGCAAACGCAGTCGATGTCCACGATCTAGACGAAGGCTCCATCAAAATGGTCCCCTCGAATAAGTTGTATGGTGCCACAGGTTTCATCCGCAACCTACCGGTTTACTCGATGACCGCAAAAAAATTCTGGACTGTTGATCAAGCACCTGCATCTGCAAGACTTGAGGTCCGCCAAACTGTTTGAGAGCAAGCCCTACATGTACGACGGCGTGAAGCTGATCAACCTCAACGTAAACGCCCTTCTGCTGGAGAACCACGACAAAAACACAACGAGGCGGCCGAAGCGGAAAAGCCCAAGCGCGTGGGAGGAAGAAGCGTAAATCAAACGCAAAAAGCGGAATCCGAGAAGCGAAAGTGGACGGAGGAGCAGGCAAAGGCTGCTGATGCAGCCGCCACCAACGCCAAGCTTGCCTACAACGACCTCAACCTGGTCAAATTGCCGGCGGGCACGGACTAATCTAACGGAGGTTGTACACCTTTGTCGAAGAGTAAGAAAATTTCAATTCAATTCAGTTTTTTCTTTAGTTTATCGACTAACAGTAGTTTTGTAAGTGCAGTACAGAGTTTTGTGGGATTCTTTCAGCTGTATATAAGACATTTATCACAATCAACCATCAGCCAACCATTCTGGCAACCATCAGCTTTCTTGGTTACATGAGCGTCGCGACGCCTTCTCTGAACCTACCTTGTTCAACGGCTGTGTTATAAATTCTGAAACATTCTTAATAGTGGACAAATCTTTTCGCACTCTCCCGCAAAGGTCCAGACTTCTTTTTTAAAAGAAAGTCCTATAAGCTATTGTCTTTTATATGTTTATAGGTTCATTTTTAGATGTTCCCTGGAACACGAACTATGAAATCGTAAGGTTTTTGAAAAATGCAAAAACCGTTAAGGGGCTCAAAATTGGCAAAAAACTAAACGCATCGACTTTACGGGTTAAATTCCATTTAAACTTCAAAGTCAAAGCACAAGGTCCTATCGCAACCAATCAAGCTCATATTTGGGATTCAGGCTCAGTACACCTAGGGGATCATGTCCTCAAATGCCTGCTAATTTGACCCATTGTTACATTCTAATGCATATCTAAAAATTGTAGCACGCATAAACATAGAACACAAGTAACAGTGTGAGGAAGGCTCCAACCACCTTATAGGTGGATTAAGTATCGTTTTTTTTTTCAAAAAATCAAAATTTTGGTCGCAAAAATTTTTCAGCTAAATTTTTCGATGTACAGTCAAATTTGCAATCAAAAAGTACTTCAGTGAAATTTGGATAAAGTGCACCGTTTTCAAGTTAAAGCCATTGTTAGGAAACTTTTTTGAAAATAATCGCAGTTATTCATTTTTTTTAAATTAGTACACATGTTTGCCCACTTGGGTGTACAGATTACTGAACATAAGATAACGATTTGTTTGATCAAGCGTACACCTGTGAACTGGACGCCGGCGGGTAAGAATTATTCACTCATTCATTCATTCATTCATTCATTCATTCATTCATTCATTCATTCATTCATTCATTAGAGCACATGCTTACCCACTTTAAAAAAAATATTTTTTAAGAGCTGAGAAAATTCTCAATATTTTGCATTTTTAAACTTTGTTGATACGACCCTTTGTTGCTGAGATATTGCCATGCAAAGGTTTAAAAACATGAAAATTGATGTTTTCCAAGTCGCACCCAAACAACCCACCATTTTCTAATGTCGATATCTTACTTTTCGAAAAACATTTTTTTCAAAATTTTTAATCAAGACCAACATTTCAAAAGGGCCAAACATTCAATATTACGCCTTTGTAAATGTTGGTCTTGGTTTAAAAATTTTAAAAGTTTTTTTTCGAAAAGATCGGAAAATTTCACGAATCCCGAGCATGGGTAATAATACCTTTCTCTGGTATCAATACCAAATTTTGGTATTCCTGGACCCTTTATCTTGAGGATTATGCAAGAGCAAAATGTGGTATCATACCAATTTAAGGTATTGTTTTGATATTGCAAAATTGCAGAAAATGTCAATGATCGAACACCACATTTTGGTATTCTTTTGGTATTACAGTATTTTATCAAATTCCTCTGCAACTATGGGAAAATTATGACCAATTTTGACAAAATAATTAATTTTGCGCTATAATGATGTCTCAAAGCGAATGCTTTCAATTAAAACCGGAAATTTCAAACTTGATTTTAAACATTTTTGATATACCCCCTATAGAAATGACTTGAAATTGTGGAAAATTTTCTAAGTCAGGATGGCACATTTTGGTTTTATTTTGGTATTTAAGTGTTTTATCAAATTCCTCTGAAACTATGGGAAAATTTTGACCAATTTTGACAAAATAATTAATTTTGCGCTAAAATGATGTCTCAAAGCGAATGCTTTCATTCAAAACCGGAAATTTCAAACTTGATTTTAAACATTTTTGATATACCCCCTATAGAAATGACTTGAAATTGTGGAAAATTTTCTAAGTCAGGATGGCACATTTTGGTATTATTTGAATATTGAAAGGTTTCATCAATTTTCTCTGAAACTATGGGAAATTTGTTAAAAAAATTTTACGAGTTAATTAATTTTGCGCTAAAATGACTTGAAATCCGAAAATGTTAAAGATGATTTTAAAAATTAGTGTGATATACCCACTAATATTTTTTTCAAAAACGTTGAAATATCTCTAAGTCGGGATAACCAAATACTTTGAAAAACGAGTCAATCGACAGATTAATGAATTTTGGTGAATTTCAATTCAGTTTCATTTTAATAATACTTATTTTTCAATCTTGTTATTTTTCAGAAGCTTCAAGAACTTCAAGCACAGGCCGTTCATCAATGACAAATGCATTCGGTGTGGTGAAGAATATCACTAATAACAACATGGAATCATCAGGTGAGTAGATTTGGCTGTTGCATATGAATAATTTCCGTTTTTTCACTAACTGCAACTGCTGCACTAAAAATGGTATGAAAATACCAAATTTTGGTATTACTTGTTCAAATACCAGCGACCATAATGTGCTCTTAGTTGCCCAGTAATAGATGGTAAAATACCATGAAATCATACCAAAATCATGTATTTGGAAAACATAAATTTTCATGTTTTTAAACCTTTGCGTGGCAATATCTCAGCAACTAAGGGTCGTATCAACAAAGTTGAAAAAAGCAAAATATAGAGAATTTTCTCAACTTTTCAAAAAAAAAATCAAAAGTGGACAAACATGTGCACTAATTTAAAAAAATGAAAAACTGCGACTTTTTTCAAAAAAGTCACCTAAAAATGGATTCAACTTGAAAACGGTGCACTTTATCAAAATTTCACTAAAGTACTTTTTGATTGCAAATTTGATTTCACATCAGAAAATGAAGATGAAACATTTTTGCGACCGACATTTCGATTTTTTCTAAAAAAATCAGTATTGATTAAAAAATTCATAACTCGGTCAAAGATTTTTTGAACAACCTGGAAATTTCTGAAAAGTTGGCATTTGATGTCCCCTAAAACATATGAAAAAAAAAGAATTGAAAATATTTTTTTTTTTGCAAACCAAATTTTAGTGACAAAAAGTTAAATTAAAAATCATCATTTTTTTTACCGTGTACCATATTTTTTCAGTGTAGTCCTTATCCAGACCTACAACTTGGCCGAAGACACCAAATCGATCAAAAAATTCCTTCAAAAGATACAGATTTTTTAATTTTCATATATCATTTTTGTATGGACAGCTGCCAAATTTGTATGGAAAATTATATGGACAAACTAATGATGCAAAATGGCTTCTTTGGGCATATCGAAGGAACCAAAAAAGCTTTGACCGGATTAAAAAAATACAAAAATTAAAATTAAGAAAAAAGACCGGTTCTGTAGAAAATTGCTCAAAAAAAAACAGTTCCACCATGGATCGAACAATTTTGAAATTTGTTAAGAAAAATGTGCTACTGACAATCTGTTTAGATCTTAAGATATTTTCGAATTCTTTTTCAATAACACTTAACACTTAAAACACTTGTAACGTAATAATTAATTTTCACTGTTCATTGTATAAAAAAGTAAAAAAAGTGATAATGCAGGCCGTTTTTCGATGAGAATTCATTTTCGTTGAGAAAAGCATGACACTTAAAGAGTATTTAAATAATTCTTTTTATAAATGTTTTCAGAATTATAGTTAACTTGCGTTCACAATTTTTTTAAACTTGTTGAAAACATTTTCTTGAGAGTATCTTATTTGCAAAGCTCAGTATGGTTTCATACCATTGTATTTAATGATTATTTTTTTCAATTTGCAAAAAAAAGACTACGGCCTATTAATGTCACCCCGGATTATGATATCTGAGATTAGAGAAGATTAGAGTTTTTTATTTATTCTGGATGAAAACGGCGTTCACAGAAACAAGCAGTCCAGCACCAAAACAAAAGGAATCGCCTTCGGAAAACAAAATTCATCCCTAAAGGGTTCAAACATATGCCTTCCCGATGCTTTGCAGTGTTGCCGAACCACAAACGATCTGAGATTCGGGGTAAATGACACCGTCAGACACGTCAAGAATGTTGTCTGTTTGGGTATTTCCGATAGCTGGGGGGGTGTTCCTTCTGGGAATTCTGCCACGTTTCTATTTTTGTCTCCACATTGTATAATTTCAGGAAGAGAACTAATTCGACCACAAACAAAGGTCAACTTCAGTTAACATCAATCCCGTTGGGAAATGGCTTGTTGCTAAATCAGAGTTCAGTTCAAATAAGCGGTTTACCGAAATCAGAACATAACTGAACCAATTTTCAAAAGTGCGAATAACTATAAAACAACATGTTTTAATTTCAATAGACCCTTTTCAAACTATTCGTCGAGATATATGTTGCATTTGCCTTTCTAAAATTACCCGTTTGGGGGTGGTGGAGTACAACCAACCGGTCTCTCTCTTTTGGCAACGCGATCAGTCGGTCACCGCCGGTTGCCGGTCTACGGCTAAACGAGGGATTAAATCGAGCGTAAATAGGATTATGCTGACGTCGTCACTCCGGCGGCGAAGGATTTTGCTTCTCTAGCACAAACCTAATGGTGGCTTCCCGCCGCCGCCGTCGGCCACAGGTAAAAGCCACCAGCCAGCCAGCCAGCTCGAAAATAGATTTCGCTTTTGTGTGTTCCAGAAGACTAATCACGTGATTTGCACTCTCGCCTATAGTTAGTTGAATGAAGTAGTCGTTTGGTTTTGGTGGTGCGCTTGAGCGCACACAGGGAACGACTATTTGATGCGTCCAAATTAATCGCGGAAAGCCCAAATTACATCGTTTTCATTTTAAGGACGAAACATACATCTTGTCGAGGCAAAGCATTCTGATTCCGAATGAGACGTTATCAGTTTGTTTCTTGAGTTAGGGATGAAACCGGCTTTAAAGGGAAATGTTTCAAAAATAGAATGCTTCCCCCCATTGCTTTCGGGGAAGGGCAAACAAAAAAGGTACTCGGAGAAAATATAATTAGGTTCTTTGGAATCTTCACAACGCGATTTTACTTCGCAACACTGATTTGACTCCAAAACTGATTGGTTTGATGGGAATTGAGGGATTTTAGATAACATCGGAGCGGTGATGCTATCGCAAAAAAAAATTAGGAAGGGAAATACTTCAGAAGAGGCTTAGGTTGATCCCGAGGATTAGGTTGATCCCAAGGATTGCTACTGAGCCGGGCTACTGCAGCTGATTACGGGATATTTATTCAAGTAGAGAGGAGTCTCGAGTTGGATCCTTCGACGACCTTTAGTTATAGAAGACAACTCGAAATGTTTTCTTGTCTTCTACTTTGTACAGTTATACACTGTAAAAATTGTGTAAATTTGGAAGGTTGAGTATTAACTCTTTCATGATCTAATTTAACTTCAATTCAGACTGAAAAAGTGACGTTACACCAGAAAAGTGGTAAAATTACATTTTTTTGCTGACACAAAAGATGTACCTGTTTCCAGATGTAATACTACCATGATTTTTTTTACTGTGTACTTCATTTTTAAAATAAATTCAAAAATATTAGAAGACTTAAAATTGTCTACAATTTATTTATTGTGAATACAAAAAAAAATATTTTAACTCACATGGTCGAATTTTACGACAAATAAAAATCTTCAAAAAAAGTATATAAATAATTGGGCAAATTGCACTGAACAGTATTCAAACTACACAGAAAAAAAATCATGCTAATATTACATCTGGGAAGATGTACATCTTTTATGTCAGAAAAAAGGTGTAATTTTACCTCTGGAAATGTGTAATTTTACCACTTTTCTGGTGTAATGTCACTTTTTCAGTCTAAATTGAGGTAAAATTACACCATAAAAGAGGTAATATTCAACCTTCCAAAATTACAGCTTCCAAATTTACATTATTTTTTCTGTGTACCACATCATTGAAACCAGACATCTCTCCAAAATAGTTTGTTATTGAAAAACAAATTAGAGAAGTTCTCTACGGAATTGGTCTTTTTTCGTCAATTTTAATTTTTGTATTTTTTAATCCGGCTGAAACTTTTTTGGTGCCTTCGGTATGCCCAAAGAAGCCATTTTGCATCATTAGTTTTTCCATATAATTTTCCATACAAATTTGGCAGCTGTCCATACAAAAATAATATGTGAAAATTCAAAAATCTGTATCTTTTGGAATTTTTTGATCGATTTGGTGTCTTCAGCAAAGTTGTAGGTATGTATACGGACTACACTGGAAAAAAATGATACACGGTAAAAAAAATTGGTGATTTTTTTATTTAACTTTATATCACTAAAACTTATTTTTATTTTTCCGAAAACAATATTTTCATAATTTTGAAGTCAAGACTAACATTTTAAAAGGGCGTAATGTTGAATGTTTGGCCTTTTTGAAATGTTAGTCTTGACTTCAAAATTATGAAAATATTGTTTTCGGAAAGATCGGAAAATTTCACGAATGTTTCATATTTTAACATTGAAAATCGGACCATTAGTTGCTGAGATATCAACATTGAAAAATGGTGGGCTGTTTGAGTGAGACTTAGAAAACATAAATTTTCCTGTTTTTAAACCTTTGCATTGTAATATCTCAGCAACTAAAGGTCGTATCAACAAAGTCCGAAAAAGCAAAATATAGAGAATTTTCTCAACTTTTCATAATATTTTTTTTAATTTAAAAAAATGAAAAACTGCGACTATTTTCAAAAAAGTCACTTAAATATGGATTTAACTTGAAAACGGCGCACTTTATCAAAATTTTACTAAAGTACTTTTTGATTGCAAATTTGATTTTACATCGATAAATGAAGTTGAAAATTTTTTGCGACCAAAATTTCGATTTTTTGAAAAAATCAGTATTGGTTAAAAAATTCATAACTCGGTCTATGATTTTTTGCACAATCTGGAAATTTCTGAAAAGTTGGCATTTTATGTCCTCTAAAACATATCAAAAAATTAAAAAAATAAAAATAGTGTTTTTTTGCAAATCAAGTTTTAGTGATATAAAGTTAAATAAAAAAATCACCAATTTTTTTTACCGAGTATTTTTTTTCCAGTGTAGTCCGTATCCATACCTATAACTTTGCTGAAGACACCAAATCGATCAGAAAATTCCTTCAAAAGATACAGATTTTTGAATTTTCAAACATCATTTTTGTATGGACAACTGCCAAATTTGTATGGGAAATTATACTGACAAACTAATGATGCAAAATGGCTTCTTTGGGCATACCAAAGGCACCAAAAAAGTTTCAGTCGGATTAAAAAATACAAAAAAAAATCGAATGACCGAAATCCTAGAGAACTGCTCATTAGTTGTAAACATAAACAATTTCCTCTTCAAGGTCAAAGTCCTATGTCGCTGCTACGACTACGTTGCAGTATACCGCAAGCCCGTAATTGGTCCAATTGAACCAAAACATTGCCACCCATTGACTCATCCCAAAACTCGAACCGGCTTTACGCGGCGAGAAAAACAATCCTACACAGTTTATCGTATACGATTCGATGTCTACAGCCACCCACACATCACTCGATTGGGCGCGTCTATCAATGACGTAACGCTTTTTGGGCTAGGAATTGATAAATTTTGTGAAATTTATTTTTAATTAATATAAATTTAAAGTCTAAAAAGTAAAATTAAAAAATCAACGTCATTTACGCACTACCCCCACAGACTCCAGCAAGCATCCGAATCCCATGTGTGACATGTGCCCGGGGAAGCTGTTTCCAGCAGCTGCCACCATCCCTTCGGGATGCCTTCGATTCTGGGTATGCTACGAGGGTACGGAGAGAGCGAGTTAGAAAAGCGAAAAACAATTTATTTATGGGAAACGGGAAACAAAAATTAAATCCCCCTCGGCGGGACGGTCATCGACCTGAAACCAACAAAACGACAGACGGAAGTCGCAAGGAACCGAATTCAAGAATGCTTCCGGGGTCAGTAGGTAACATCCTTCCGGATAATGGTGGTTCTAAACTAATAAAATCCCCACTTAAATTATTTCCCTTTTGGGACCCCTTCCCTGTTTGCCCCTAAATGGAAAGCTAGCTATTCAAAGAAATTAATTAAAGTACACTTCAAAAGAACACCACTCCCAAATTGGATTCTCAGCTCAGCTTGGCCCCCAAACAGGCTCGAGCCACATGGCATCACAGAGAGGTAGCTATAGCTTTCGTGAAATGTAGCATTTGCATGGAAAAGCCACACGCAAAACCACCACCGCCGTAGACTCCCTGAGGTGATATCTTGCCAGCCAACCCGGCCAAGAATGGTGCGAATAAGAGAACACTAAACTGTGCCACAATTGCAGCATTATCTGCCAACCGTGCTTGCCGGGTAGAGGCGTGCTGCATGCCTACAGCAGGCCCCGCACTGTGGGATCATCGGGGGTGGTCAAAATTATTTTTTACAAGACACGAATTTGCAATGTTTAAAATCAATATATCTATCATTTTGTTAATAAAAGCAACTTTATCTAAATTTTCTATATCAAGGGGTGTACTTAAGGGTAATTTGCCGTCTGTTACACATCGAAAATTGCAACAAAGTCGCAACAATTCACGACAATTACAATTAATTGTTGCGATTTTGAGCTTATCCGCTCATGAGCGAGCCTTTTTCGCTCATTCGTGAGGAGGAGCGCTACGCGAGCTGGCTCAAGTTCGCTCGTGCTCATGTTTGCTCGTTTATTTTATGAGCGAAAATGTTCATCATTACCTGTAACGGGTTAACGATAGTAACTTTTTTTTTCTGCAGAGCTTTGAGGTTGTTTTTTAGGAGGCTTTAATAGGCTAATCTTTATTATCAGGGTTGTTAAGGAGAAGTCGAAAAAAAAAATCCGCGCCAAATCCGCGCCGTCCGTAACAACTCTGTATATTGGATGAAGATATTTTTCATATTTTTGGTTTGAAGCTTGTTTTGGAGTCAGAGTTAAGATCAATCTAAATAAATAAATGAGAAATGAGCGTGCCTTTTTAAGACCTAAAAATGCCGTTCCTTGAAAATTTATTCTGAATTTTATGTTAAATAAGCTAAAAAGAGTGTCTGGAATTCTAAGCAAATTAAGACACCTTCAATGCTAATCAGCCATTTTTCATTGATCGGGAATTTAATTAAAACTAGTTTTCTTAAGTATCAAGCTCTGAAAAAACTAATAAGCTGACAACATTAGATGAGTTCATGTCCCTTTCGTGAAAAAATTATCTTCAAAAGATCCAATCCAATTGGCCTGTGCCAATTTCATCAACAATACTAAAAATCTACCTTTACTTTACTGATGAGCGCTCATTTAGCACGAGCGCAGGCGATGAGCAGGAGCGAGATCGAGATACCTGTTAATTCCTCATGCTCATGAATGAGCGAGCACGGCTTCTGGCTCGCTTGCTCATTCGCAACCCTGCATAAATTTAAGGTGATTGGTTAAAAAAATTTGACTCCCTGGGAAAACATTTCTCAAAGTTTGAGAAAATTTCGGGGTTTTTATAACATATTGTTTGTTTAATTAATAATGCTTAAGTGTTTCTTTATAGTTTCAGAAACTGTATTGAAAACAAATTCCTGACAATTCATCAACATTTTATCAGATATTTTTTGTTGTATTTTATATTTGAAGAAAAAAACTCTTTACATGCTTGCGTCAATCTGTATCAACATCGGTTTCGAAGAAAAATTGGTATACGGAAAAGTTTTCCCGATTTTTTTAATTTTACTTGCAAAATACCTAATTTTAAAGAAATTTTCAGATTTTCTGTAAAAATCGAAAATCACAAAAAAAAAACAATAGAGCAACCCGTTTTTTAATGGTAAAATTTCCAAAACAGAATTATTTTTTTCAATTTAAAATTATTTTTAAGTAATAGCCAGATTTTAAAATCTCTTTACAATTTTTAAAAGAGCAGAAAATTTAATTTCAATTCAATTCAATTCATGTTTATTTGATGTACTAATCAGAATACAATTTGCTTAACTAATGGCCGAATGCAGAGTTTTGAAGATCCTTACAGCTACAAATAAATTCAAATATAATCAATTCAATCGGTTAAGCGAGAGCAGAAAAAAACTTTCTAAAATAACTGCTACTAACACTATGGAAAGAGAACGAGGATAGGAAAGCTTAAATATATATCACAGAAAAAAAGAAAATTTATTTCAAAAAATCGATCCAATAGTTTTCGAGATATCAACAGTTGAAAAAAGGACTAATTAGATGACACCAATAAAAACTAATTAATCACCAAATTCAAACTTTTTAGGTAAACTCACAGCAAACAAGCAAATTTTCTCTGCCTTTCAAAATGTTTTCCTGCAGAGTTGCTTTTCTTTTTTTTTTAGCATACATATTTTTATAATCATAAAAAAATCCTAAAAATGGGAAAAATACACCATATTAAAAAAAACTTATGCCATTTTCGATTTTATATCTAGAAATAAACAACATATGAAAGCATCCAAAATAAAAAAAATTGATGGTTCGGTATAGAGCAATTCGAGCCAAACATTTCATTAGGGCACAAAACCAAAAACCGCGATTCGAGAAAATCGCTTGCAAAAAGTGGACAACTTGTTTCAATTCCTATTTAAAAAAGAAGCTTGACTGATGGTATTTTTACTGATGATACGATAAAACACATCATTATCCTCAACTCTGCTTAAATGCTTCTTGATATTTGTTGATTTTCGCAATAAAACTCATAATTTTAAAAAAAAATCGTTATTGGGCCCTTTTAACTTTCCAACTGTTGTTCATAATGGGCCCTTTCTAAATGCAATTTCGAAGAGAGCTGAAAGGGCACTAAAGCGCTGTCACCTGATTGATGTTTTGAATGATGTTTACGGGCCCTTTTGTCTAGTTAGAAATAATGAGGAATTCAGTAGAAATTCTGATTATTGGTGAAGTTTTGTGATTGAATAGTGTAGATAAGGTATGTGAAACATAAAAATTCTTCAAAAGTGTACTGAACAGCAGCCGCGGGACCGTATTAAATATTGTTTTTTGACGAAGTTTTTCTCTGCAGAAATCCTTGGTGAAAAGTAAACCAAACTTTTTTTTAAGTGAATTAGTGTTAAGAATGTATGAAAAGTTTACTTTATATCAAAGAAAGTTCCTTAACCACGAAAAACTAACGAAAAAGAAAAGGGCCCAATTGAACTTTTTTTTTCTGGTTTGGAGTGAACATGGTTATGTGCCCTTTTGTGTTTTTGATTTTTTCAATAGGAAATTGTTTGTTATCAATCTGATTCTTGGAGGGCATGTAGGGAGTGTACTAATGAATGGAATAGTGGAATAATCCCGAATGTTTACGTTTTGGTTTTGTGCCCTAATCCTAATGAAATGTTTTGTTCGAATTCTCTGAAATTTCGGTAACTCATTTTTATGTATTTTTTTAATCCGGCTGAGACTTTTTTGGTGCCTTTCGTATGCCCAAAGAAGCTATTTTTCATCATTAATTTGTCCATATAATATTCCATGCAAATTTTGCAGCTGTCCATACAAAAATGATGCATGAAAATTAAAAAATCTGTATCTTTTAAAGGAATTTTTTGATCGATTTGGTGTCTTCGGCAAAGTTGTAGGTACGGATACGGACTACACTGAAAAAAATGATACACGGTAAAAAAATGGCGATTTCTTATTTAACATTTTGTCACTAAAACGTGATTTGCAAAAAACGCTATTTTTATTTTTTTTTTCATTTTTTAATATGTTTTAGAGGACATCAAATGCCAACTTTTCAGAAATTTCCAGGTTGTGCAAAAAATCGTTGACCGAGTTATGATTTTTTAAATCGATACTGATTTCTTCAAAAAATCGAAATATTGGTCGCAAAAATTTTTCAACTTCATTTTCCGATGTAAAAATAAATTTGCAATCAAAAAGTACTTTAGTGAAATTTTGATGAAGTGCATCGTTTTTTTTTTATTGGTAACTTTTTTGAAAATAGTCGAAGTTTTTAATTTTTTTAAATTAGTGCAGATATTTTCCCACTATTGAAAAAAATATATTTGAAAAGTTGAGAAAATTCTCTATATTTTGCTTATTTGAACATTGTTGATACGACCCTAAGTTGCTGAGATATTGCCATGCAAGTGATTAAAAAAAGAAAAATTGATGTTTTCTAAGTCTCACTCAAAAATGTGCACTAATTTAAAAAAAATTAAAACACTTCGATTATTTTCAATAAAGTTACCTATAAATGGCTTAAACTTTTTTTCTTCCTTAAATTAGTATCGATTAAAAATCAATATCGATTAAAAAAACAGTATCGATTAAAACAATCATAACTCGGCCAACGATTTTTTGCACAACCTGGAAATTTCTGAAAACTTTGATGTCCCCTAAAACATATCAAAAAATGAAAAAAAATTAAAAATAGCGTTTTTTTGCAAATCAAGTTTTAGTGACAAAAAGTTAAATAAAAAATCACCACAAAAATTTTTTACCGTGTATCATTTTTTTTCAGTGTAGTCCATATCCATGCCTACAACTTTGCCGAAGTCACCAAATCGATCAAAAAAAATCCTTCAAAAGTTACAGATTTTTGAATTTTCATGCATCATTTTTGTATGGACAGCTGCCAAATTTGTATGGAATATTATATGGACAAACTAATGATGCAAAATGGCTTCTTTGGGCATACCGAAGGCACCAAAAAAGTTTCAGTCGGATTAAAAAATACAAAAAAAAATCGAATGACCGAAAGCTGAGAGAACTGCTCTACTTCAAACATTGTAGCATGTCAATACGATTCCCTTGAAACAAGAAACACTGTAGGATGACTTGTTTTTACCTTATCGTTATAATTGAGCATCATTTTAGTTTCATTTGACCCAATGTTACCCCCTCTAAGGGGAGATATTGGGTCAATTTTCAAACTATTGGCATTGAGGGTAGTGTTCATCAAAATCTACCATATTTTGGGAAAATGTTAGAAAACTATCTAAGAACAAATCTACGTTGCAAGATTTTCGATGTTATTTAAATTGTTTTAGTTATCAAGAAAATACGAGACGCGTACCGTATTTTGATCCATAGTCACCCCCACTGACGGTATTTATAAAATTTAAGTTGTAAATTTCAGTAAATAAACCTCTAATGCTTCCAAGTAATCCAAGTAATTCGAGAAACTATCTTTCTAGCGCCATATCAAAAGTCAATGCAAGAAAAATACAAAAAAATCCAAATAACAAACAATCCGATATGTTAAAAAAATTCTCCATTTCTGTCACAGAAGTTAGAAAGAAATTTCATTTTCTGTCGTTTCCTACCACAAATGTAGGCCAACCTATCTCCCTCCCCAGCGTCCGTAGCACCAGCAATATCTCGTCCATTCTTTTGTGCGAATGAATTGGACGCTGCTGGCTGGCTGGCTAGTGAAAGCAAAAGATTTGAATCATTACACAGACCGAGAGAAAGAGAGAAAGCGTCCTTTTCATCCCGTCTCTCTGGAAACTGTGTTGCAACTTTGGTCCGTTGCGATGATGAGCACAAACATATCTTCTGGCGACACTTGCCGCGGTGTGAAGTGGTGCCATCACACCGTCATCATCTGCAGATTACTTTCTTAATCCTTCCATTTGCCCCACACCACACCGACAAATGTGTCCTTGCCAGAGCGAAGCTGCTGCTGCTCAGGAAGGACGACATACGTGTATTAACGGAAACACAGAATGAAACAGAAACTTTTTACATGTGGTTGAGGTGGAAATACATGGATGCACAGTGAAAAATTAAAACTTGCACGGTTTTTTTTTTTGTTTTGAGATTGCCATAACAGTATTTGCATAAAAAATATTTAAAAAGATCAGTAAAAAAAATATTTCCAGCTTTTCCTTAGCAAAAAAAAAAGAAAAAAATGATGTTACGCATTCAACTTTACACATTTTACTGTGCAAACAGAGCTGTATGGTAAAGCCAGTGTGGCAGAGCAGAGCATTAAAAAATCAATAGCAGCATTGCAGATGTACCATCCGTCAAGGGCTAAAGACGTTTTAACACCAGACCCAAACAGCAGCAGCTCAGAAGGTAAAAGGGCTGCTTCATGGGATGAAGGTGTTGAAATAATGTTTATTATACAGAGTGATGTGGTTTATATTATGAGTGACAGTATGAGATAAAGCAAACAGGGAAATTTTTTCTGGAAGCAAGTATTTTACTGATTTTAGAATTTCATTTAAACTAGGTTCGTGGCCTCATGTATTTTTTTGAATAATTTTTAACGACAATTATTTTGCTAATGTATTCAAATAAAATAAAGATAAAAAGAGAAGAAATAATGTGTCACCAAAGTAAATCAACCATCTCAGATTTCACCCTTTCAACTCCCATCAATCAACACTCCCGACGCGCCCAGACCCCACACGTACCTTGGTTCTGCCAGATCCAGTTGGGGCCCCGGACGACCCGGATTCCCGGCGCCAGCATTATGTGCGTGTGTGTGTCAATCTTGTGTCACCCACCACACCAAGCCCACCACCACCGTCAGCGGCGGCTTCTGCTACTGCAGACACTTTTCCCGGGAAATCCACTCTCCAAGACACACACCGATCCACTTCCTGATGCTGCTGTTCACTTTACCGGACTACAATTCTTCTTCCGTCGCACGATCTGTAATGGAAGGGAAAGCGAGAAAAAAAAGGATGCTTTTAGTATCTCCGCTTGGATCGAGAAGTGGGGTTTTGTGGGATGGACAATAACTGCGTTGGAAGCCATCTGGTTCAGTAGGTCATTCCTCGCCGCGTAGTTCTATAATGGCATTATATTGTAACTGCCGGCCAAACTCTGACAAAAGGGCTCCTATAACTGGCTGTGCTCATTCGATAATCATTCGAGCCCCAAATCGAAACCTCTCGAAAAGGGTTGTTGTTCAAACACAAACATGACACAGTTAGACGAGCCTTTCAATATTGAACCGGGAAATGTATCGCACGTATCACACCCGGTACATGGAAAAGCTGTCTGGCGAATGTGCCTTCTATCGTAAACGAACGCACACAAGCACCCTTGTCTAATGATATAATTATGATCCCCATCAATGGTTACTGACATAATGGAGCCCACCATTGACAAGCGTTACTCGATGAGGGTGGATCAAAGTCGATCGATTGAACAATCAGTGGTGCTCAGTGCATAACCCTCAAATGCCCAGCTTAATTTTCAATTTTTTTAATTTTTCCCGTGCTTAGTAGGTCTTGTTTGGCTTTTGTGAGTGTTTGCCACATTTATTAAACATAAACTAAAAAAAATCGTCGCTGTCGTGCTACCTTGTCGCACGTGCCTTTTAGCCAAATTGAGTTATGAACGCCATTTTGTACAGCTCATAATGCCTCATCTTTTGACCTTCACAAATCCCCGAAATTCGATATCCAATAACACTTTTCATATGAAAGAAGTTTCAATCACCCTGAAAGTTGATGTAAGTGCGACAACTGACCAAAGAGATTTCAGGTCAGAACGCGTTTGACACACGTACATGCCCGGCTACCGTAAACATTTGTAACTATAACTCGGAACTCCGGAAACCAAATTCAACCAAACTTCAAGACAATGTACAGAATGGTCGGCCAAAAAACGTGTTTGTTTTTGTTTACATTGCGTGCTCTGTTTTTGTTTTTTTTTTGTTTATTCAAGGTCAAAACGCGTGTTTCTCGGAAAGTCTCATGAAACAGGTAATATAATCAAACCAAAGCCTTTTCTAAGTTCTAGTTAGAACTTGTTCCCTTATTTAAACAACTAGTTTGCCCATGATCGCATAAATGTCCCATATGCAAAAATCTCTGATGATCTGAAATTTCCAAAAATGTGTTATGTTATTCGCAATTCGCAATTTTCAGTGTAAGAACGGGCCTTGACCGATCTTATGCTCTAGGTTCACGACGAACACGCACTGCCCTTACACCTACATCTCACCCTTGCTCTGAGTCAGTACGAGCAGCACGCTAGAACACGCTTTGAGTGTTCGTGCCAGGCATGCACACCTTCTTTTCCGGTTACACATTTTAACTCGGCCGGGGGTGGTACATTACGTAGGGTTTGATGTAAGTATAAGCGCCTAACCATTTATAGTGTGCCTATCAACTTTCATTAAAGCAAAAACTGTTTTATTTTTCGTTTGAATTCAAAAATTTATTGTTATTTACTGTGTATTGTTTTCTCCTGAAATTTTCCCTATTGTTGAGTCTGTTTATCTGTTGCTATTTCTTTTGTCGCGGTGTTTTGTTACAATTTTTGGTCCTAAGCATGTTATAAAAGTTTACCAAAAATACAATAGTAATATTTGTGTTAATCCTTTAACCATTCCATAAATTGAGTAACTTGTTTGAAAAAAAGGGTGAAGATTGAAAACAATTGACAGTAAAAGGGAATTTATTTTATAAAAATCAAGCATCAATAGTAAGAGAATGATGAGCGTATTTTGAAGAATAAAAATGAGAAGCTAGATGTATTAGATGTAAAATTAGACAATAGTTAATAAATAGAGATACAAAACAAGCTTAGATTATAGTAATGATAATTTATAGGACAGATAAAGAATTATTCAAATAAATAAATTCGCAATAAAATCAAAAAAGATTCGGCGAATGATAAATAGACTTGATATTACTAGTACATTAAGGAAAAGTATATTTTTAAGAAAAAAAAAACAAAACAAAGTTTGTTACAGCTGTATCAATTGATAGAAAAGAGTGGAAAAGCTTTGAGAGATAAGAGAATCAAAAGTTAGTGAAATTAAAATCAAATGTTGGATATTAAATAGAAGAATCAGTGAAGAATTGGGAATCAGAAGAGCAAAATAAAAATAGGAGATAGGTGGTAGCTGAGAATGAAGAGAAGAGAAACCCCGTTGTGCGATGTTTCAGGTACATCCACAGCAGTTGACTCAACATACTGCGAATCAAAACAATACCGTCTACAATCACAAATTACTTCCCTTTCCCACATTGTCGCGCCCCTTTCTTTTAGCCGTCTCGACTCTGACCCGCGGTGGTCAAAGGTTTACGATCCGTTTCCACAGGCCACCAGCTAGGTCATCATGAAAACCAAGCCAACGTGGAGGTAAGAAAATAGGACACTCGCAAGGAACCAGAGCTATACTGTTCTGATCAAGATAATTCGGATGATCTAACAGAACTACGGATGTAGTTAGTTACGCTCCTTCCAGGATGTTCCTTACGTGGACGTCAACCGAAGAGCACGCAACAAGGTCAGTGCCATTGCATGCTCTTAGGTATCAATCCTTGGCCTGCAAAATGTGTTATGTTATTTTTAACAAAAAGGCTAGTGCAAGTGTCGAGGCAAAACACAAAGATTTCAAGCACAATTTTAGAAATTTTCAAACGTAATAATTAAACAGGGTGACCACTTAAATCCTATTTTAAAATTCCCGTCATTTTCAGATTCTCAAATATAAGCATTTCTTACGTAAAGAATCACCAAAAAACAGTTAACTTATAAAAATTAATATCAACTATCGATCAAAATTTCGAAATAAGTTCAAAATCGCATTATTGACAGTTATAGTAAGGGACCATTCATAAACCACGTTGACACGGTTGGGAGGGGGGCAGCGATTGTCCGCGCTCCATACAAAAAATATTTGTTTTGTATAAAAATTGTCCAAGAGGGGGAGGGGGTTCTGAGATTTCAAAAAAATGTGTCCACGTGGTTTAGGGATAGAAACTTAACAATACATTTCTAAAAATTATTTAAAATGGAAGCACTCATTTTATTGATTCAAAATAAAAAATCAGTCTTTTAAAAAAAACTGGAAGCTAAATTATATGTATTGTTACTTCAAAAATTGAGAAAAACATTAAGTTTTTGTAACTCGGTTTTCATTAGAAAGGCAAGAAGGGTGGCAAAAAAGAATAACTGATTTTTTAAATTATATTTTGTGTTTATCAAATAACGCCTTAATCCACTACTGCCCAAATCTTTTATGAATATTTTTCTTTTACCCGTGCTCTGGAGTTCATTTTGAGAAACTTTTGTTCTACTTTCTTGTTTTATGTTTTTCTTGTTTCAATTTTAATAATTAAGTTTGCACTTATCTTGTTTAGTTTATGTTTGTTTCTGATAGTATTTGGCTAACACTACCACCTCCTTTTGTCCTTTTGTCTATTTAGTTTTTTCATGCTTTTACAGCCACTTTTTTAATTTTTCTGCATGATTCCTGTTTAAACACGCTTAGAAGCATAGTCAGGGACAATATAAAATTTACTGCATACTTATTTTTCCATATAATTAAGGAAATATTACCGAAAAACACAGCCAAAGTTGACCCCAAGTCACACTTCCAACCCTACAATTTTCCTTAATTTTAAGAGTACTTTTTTCTTTTTTTTTAAAGGCTCCTATAAGCTATTGTATTTTATATGTTTATAAGTCCTTTTCAAAAAAAGCTCTAGAAGTTCTCTTTTGAATTCAATAAATGTTGATATTTAATGAGCAGTTCTCTCAGATTTCGGTCATTCGATTTTTTTGTATTTTTTAATCCGACTGAAACTTTTTTGGTGCCTTCGGTATGCCCAAAGAAGCCATTTTGCATCATTAGTTTGTCCATATTATTTTCCATACAAATTTGGCAGCTGTCCATACAAAAATGATGTATGAAAATTCAAAAATCTGTATCTTTTGAAGGAATTTTTTGATCGATTTGGTGTCTTCGGCAAAGTTGTAGGTATGGATATGGACCACACTGAAAAAATATGATACACGGTAAAAAAAATTTGGTGATTTTTTATTTAACTTTTTGTCACTAAAACTTGATTTGCACTAAACACTATTTTTATTTTTTTTAATTTTTTGATGTGTTTTAGAGGACATCATATGCCAACTTTTCAGAAACTTTCAGGGTGTGCAAAAAATCTTTGACCGTATTATGAATTTTTTCATCAATACTAATTTTTAAAAATCGAAATATTGGTCGCAAAAATTTTTCAAATTCATTTTTCGATGTAAAATCAAATTTGCAATCAAAAAGTACGATAGTGAAATTTTGATAAAGTGCACCGTTTTCAAGTTAAATCCATTTTTAGGTGACTTTATTGAAAATAGTCGCAGTTTTTTAATTTTTAAAATTAGTGCACATGTTTGCCCACTTTTGAAAAAAATATTTTTGAAAAGCTGAGAAAATTCTCTATATTTTGCGATTTTGAACTTTGTTGATACGACCCTTAGTTGCTGAGATATTGCCATGCAAAGGTTTAAAAACATGTAAATTGATGTTTTCCAAGTATCACCCAAACGACCCACCATTTTCTAACGTCGATATCTCAGCAACTAATGGTCCGATTTACAATGTTAAAATATGAAACATTCGTGAAATTTTCCGAACTTTTCGAAAACAATATTTTCAATTTTTTTAAACCAAGACAAACATTTCAAATGGGCGTAATATTGAATGCTGCTCTTATTATTCCCCGACATTTTAATTAATAGCCAAAAATCTAGAACGTTTATTTTAAAACCTGTCTGGCTTCTTTTAAAAAACAGAAACAAAAAAATATATTAACAGTTCATATTTTACAAGTCGTGAATTGAAAAAGAGACGACCATTTGATCGTCATAATTCCAGTAGATCCTCGATTCGCAACAATGGTCGATACAATCATAATCCAACAACCGTTAGTTTAACAGATCAACGAACTTAGTCCGATATCATTTCACTATTGATTGATTGAGACTCTATGGAAATCTTGACAAATCAGAATGGTTTTTATGCTACTTGAATAAAAATCACCGATTCTGATAGAATTACTACACCCTAAGGAAAAATATATCTCAAAATCTGCAACATTGGATTTGCTGCAGAAAATGTCATATTTTATAACATTTTTTGCAGCAAGCCCGTAGATCATTTTTGCCCGCGTGTAAAAATTTCAGAGATCTGCAGTTCTCACCAACACATATAATGCTGGCCCGTCCCCGAGCAACACTCCAAAGAGAAGCATATGTTGGTGCTCTTTCACTCAATTTTTATCAAGCATCCATGGCGCGGTGGTAGCGTGTCTGATCAATTACCAAGAAGTTGGTGGTTCAATCCTCGTTCTGATAAGTATTTTTTTTGTGAAATACAACCAAAAAGCCGTCGGTAATGTCGATAATTGTCGGTAACGGGCAAAAATATCATACTCCTATAACGCAAAAAATGCATGAGGACAGATTTCATGCAGATTCTGATATACTTTCATGCCGCCATGCATCACAATCATGCGACTGCCAGTTGGGTGTAAATTTACTATTACTAATATTGTCCCTAAATAACTAAAGGAAAAGTATAAAAAGTTGATATTTATAGTTAAAATCCTAAATTCTACAAAAACTAATTTTTTAAAAACCCGCATCCTAAGCTGACACCCACATTAAGATAGGGAAAAATCACATATGTAGCGGTTCACTGTACAAATGTGATATTTCCACTATCGGAGAACCTCCTTGTCTCGATGACAGCCTACCGGCCATCGATTAAGCCCTGAGACTGCGTCAAAGTAGGTGCTCGTAGCATGATGTGGTTGTCCATGTGTAAAAATGGAAGCTTCAGCAAAATACTGAAAACTTCGATTTTAATTCCACATCGAATCAAATCATACTCCTTGCCAAACAAGCATCAAATCTATGATACTCACTATCACCAAGCCCAGGGAACTTTACATTCCAAAATATTCTAAAAATAAATCCTGCCTATTACGAACAGATTGGCAGTAGACTCGTGGATTAGAACCACTGCAGTAGGTCACCAAACCTCACACAATTCCCCAGGTACTCAGCAAACCCAATAGATCGAGGGCTTTGTGCCCTTAACACGAGGCACAAACGGCAACCACAAAAAAACGGCGCAATCATTAATGAAACGATCGAATTTGATTTCACTTTCAAGCAAAGTGGAATTTAGTATAAACTTTTTGCGTTCCAACACGGCGGGCGCCCCGATACAGCAGCAGTGGTGCAAGAGCCTTCTCTTCCAGCGAAACATGTAAAGAGTATACGAGCGTTGTATCCATTTCAGCAAAAGTTATTAAAAGCTCCGATATGATGAAGCTAAGCAGCGAGTTGCGTGCCTGGGCAGAGCATAAATGCCAGAAAGTAATATTTCACACACAACAAAAACAACGAGTAAACAAGCTGCCGAGCATAAATTGGCGTTCGCCACTGGTTGCATTACTTGAGTTTAACTGCAGTAAGACGTTTAAGCTATTTTCGGTTTGACCGGTGGAATTTTCACTTTTTTAAACGAAAACTAAAGCGCAATTGTTTGCTACTTTTTCAACGATTATGAACCCCGTCAAAGCAATGAGGAAAAAACAATGAACTTTTCAAGCCAATAGTTTTTCTTCGCAGCTATGAACTTCAAAACTTAGTAAAACAAAAAAAAGATGCGCAGTAATGAGCGGACCATCGCAGATGAACTCTTGATTAACGCCTGTCCCTTCATAAAAATAGTCGTAATCAAAGCGCGTCCATCGGCCATTGTTGTCACCCATCGGCACTACATCATGGCCCGATGTTCATTGCGTTGCAAACCAAACATGATAAAAGGGCTTAATCTGACTCTCTAAATTAAGCTATGAATCGCCATGTTTCTACGGAAACGTTACAAATCAACTTTGTCTCTTTTTCAATGTTATTAACTCTTTCCGAAGTAAATAGATAATGTGAGCATTTTAGTACAGTTATTTAGTTCTCTTTTTATGGCGTTTTGCACGCTGTCATTACTGTGGGGGTACCACCAGATGTGTACCATGAAGAATGAGGCATTTTCGATGCTTTAAGTGGCGAGGATGATCAAAAAGTATCACTCTTTGTAGATGATTTGATGGATTGAAGCTTTTTTATGCTCTTTATTAAAAGTGATACCACAAAAAGTAACTCTTAAAGTTCCAATCACAAACTAATCAGCTATGACTGTTTCGTTTACTATCACCTGGAGGCACTTCACGGAGCATTGTGATTTGTTTGCAATTTGATGACTAATACTAGAAATATAACGGCTGTATGACTCAGGGTTAAATGATTACAGTCTATGATGAAATAAAATGCGACAAATTTATCCCTAGATAAGAATTTGAGTTTGATCAAGCAACGGAACTTTCACATTCGCATGGAGATGGTGATCTTAGCGGGTTGCAGACTGGATTTCGTCATAAGAGCTGCGTTACAGGTCAGAAAAGTTAGTTATGATGTTTTTATTTTTTTGTTTTAGTATCGAGCAATTCCAGCTCAAATCAGGAATTTTTGTGGTACTTTTGTACCCGACCCTCTCCGATTTCAATGAAACTTTGTAGACATGTTATCCTAGGCCTATATAAGCCATTTTTGTGTATATGGAGCCAATAGTACTCGAAAATAACATTTGAGAAGGGCGTAAGGTATTTCAATATTTTTGTATTTTGTAATTAACAAATAACTGTATCTCAAAGCCGTTGCGTCGCATCACAAAGTGGTCAAAGACAAACTTGTAGGAAATTGAACGGGCTTTCTGAAAAAAATACACTGAAACGAAAATACACGCCACATCTATGAGATTTTTTGATTTTTAAGTCTAAGACTTAAATTTAAAGGTAATGTCACGATTTTTTTTTCGTTCAAATTTTTTGAGGAAAATCCTGATTTGAGCTGAAATTGCTCTATCAAGTTCAATTTAAAGCAGAAAAGTGCATTATATCAATCATTCGCTTGTTTTCTTTTATAGTCCAGACTCGATTATCCGAAGCCTTGGCAAAATTTTATTTCGGATAATCGAATCACGAAAAAAAATCGTTGTCTAAGTTTTGGTTGCTGAGCTTAAGTATGACTTTTAACTACTCTAAAGTGATTTAAAAAAATTAAATTCAAGATTGCGGCCAAAATGGCGGTGATGAAATGTTGACAACCATGCTCGCTGAACTCGAATTTGATAATAAAAATAAGAAAATAAAAATACGAAAAAAAATTGTTTTGGTCGTGATTCGATTATCCAAAGTCCCATACAAAGTTTCGGATAATCAAGTCTGGACTGTATTTGATTTTTTGTAAATTTTGGAATTGAATGAGATTTGAATGAAAACATGTTTGCTCTTTTGAAAAGAAAGTTATTCATCTATTATTGAGCTTTTCTCAAATAAAAATTTGTGATCTTTAATTTTGATTTGGAAAGTAGTAAAAAGAATTTTGGGTGCCCATTAGGACTCCTAACTTAGAGCAGAAACTTGCAATAGAGATCACAAAAGACCTGTGCTGCCCATGATCGCATAAATGTCCCATATGCATTTTCATCGTTTTTGAGTTAATGATGCAGTTTGGTTCAAAATCATGTGCTCTTTCAAAAAAGCCATAATATCCAGTACTTTGTTCTAGAAATCAGGAGGAAATCCAGTTTTTTCACGAACACTTAACACGTAGCCTTATATGCTGGACAAACTTCAAATGCGTTTTTCTCAGTTTGCTGTTTTGCATATGGGATATTTATGCGAACATGGGCAGTGTGGATTGTTAAAGTGGGTGGGTATTTTTTTTTGTTTTTTTTTTGTTTCTCCATACTTGGGAGCTGTCCATACATAAGTGCTATGGAAACGTTTGGAAACCCGTTTCTTGAGAAAGGATTTTCTCATCCATATTGTGTCTTCGGCAAAGTTGTTGATTGTTAGAACTTTTTAGAAAAAATAGTACGCTTGAAAAAAATATCCTAAGACAAATTAAATTAAACCAAAAAGACAAAGTAAATGTTAATTATAGTATCATTTTTTCATTGCAAATATAGATCTTCTTATTTTATTGTTAACCCATTCGTTTGACATATTTTTTAAAAATACTTATATTTTTGGCTTACACTTTTTCAGAGGTTTCCCTTTGTTTAATACAGCAACTTTGCACATAAATAAAATAGGGTAATTCTCTACCAACTCACACGAAATCGGGAAAAGTTGCCCCGAACCCTCTTCGATTTGCGTGAAACTTTGTCCTAAGGGGTAACTTTTGTCCCTGATCACGAATCCGAGGTCTGTTTTTTGATATCTCGTGACGGAGAGGCGGTATGACCCCTTCCATTTTTGAACATGCGAAAAAATAGGTGTTTTTCAATAATTTGCAGCCTGAAACGGTGATGAGATAGAAATTTGGTGTCAAAGGGACTTTTATGTAAAATTAGACGCCCGATTTGATGGCGAACTCAAAATTCCGAAAAAACGTATTTTTCATCGAAAAAACACTAAAAAAGTTTTAAAAATTCTCCCATTTTCCGTTACTCGGATGTAATAAATTTTGGAACATGTCATTTTATGGGAAATTTAATGTACCGTAAACTGGGGTGACTTTGATAGCCTGGGGTGACATTGATAGAAATTTGATTTGGCCACTAATTTTGATACATCCAATGTAACAGTCTCATTTATGCATATATGTTCGATAATAAGCTATCCATTGATGCTTACATACTCAAAATTCTCAAAAATGTTTAGATATTAATTTGACGGGCATTTGAAAAACCTATCAAAGTCACCCCGGGCTATCAAAGTCACCCCAGTTTACGGTACTTTTCGAATCTACATTGACCCAGAAGGGTCATTTTTCATTTAGAACAAAATTTTTCAATTTAAAATTTCGTGTTTTTTCTAACTTTGCAGGGTTATTTTTTAGAGTGTAACAATGTTCTACAAAGTTGTAGAGCAGACAATTACAAAAAAATTGATATTTAGACATAAGGTGTTTGCTTATAAACATCACGAGTTATCGCGATTTTACGAAAAAAAAGTTTTGAAAAAGTTACTTTTTGCGTTTCTCTTTGTTGACCATGAACGGCCATGATCGATGACGACCAACTTCTAAATCTAAATAATCTAAATAAATAAACTGTAAATATCCTTTAAAAAAACATGTTCAAGTTATTTTAAACACGACAGTTTTTCATTTATGTTTGTGTAGAGTGGCGGTGCGTACACGAGCGGATCTAGCGAATTTCTGCGGATGGTTTGTATAGAACGGTTTCAAAGAATATGACGCAGATTTCACTGCCCATTCAATGAAATTCCCAAAAAACGCACGTTTGAGCTATTGAGATTTCCGCAAAATCTGCTAAAACCACGAAACTGTAAACACTTTGCTCAGATTAAAAAAATATATTGAAGGTATTTATAGATTTTATGTTATATTTGAAACATAGGTCCCTGACAAAATATCACTTTCTTGGAATGTTTCAATTTTTAAAACAAGAGCAATATATATTTTTTGAATATTCAGCTACATATATGCAATATTCTTCTCCTGGATTCTAACTCCACCTTTTAGGACATCGAAACAAAAAACAACCCCTCAACCGGCTCCAGGCCCCAGTTGCTCAGCGTGACGTGACTTGCCAAGTGAACATCATCACACTCCTGGTAACCCTCGGGGGTAATGCACACAATGATTGCAGCCGTTCCTCCCCGAACTAACTGAGCGTTGGTGACAAGCCAGCAAACAAGCCTACAGGTTCCTGACGTGTTTCACGACCGGGATGATCATTTTCAGTATGTTAATAATTTATGTTGCTACATAGAGACCAACTAACCCAGTCAAAGTGTCCTTCAAACCGAAGACAAGTGACAGACATCGACCATCAAGACTACCTTGTCATCTCGTTATAATTTAATGTCCACCCACGTCGTAATTGAATTCAGTCTGTCACAAAAGTGCACTACCGTTCACTGGCCATCCGTGACGCACTTTGAGAAATTAACCGCGCGACTTTGTCCATCATACAACGGTCCTGCATTCCTCCAACCCACTGCTGTTGAACGTGTGTCCCGTTGACTAGCAGCAGTCACCCTGACCGTGCCGTGGCCTTCAACTCTGTGTGTTATCTGGCTGCGCGTCGTGTGCACTTGCACCCAAAGACTCAACACTCCCCCTTCTCGATATGCGATATCGCGCCAAGTCTCGTCCAGTATCGCCCGAGTACATCGAGACGAGTGAGTGTTTCAATTACGTTAATTGATTTCACGTACCAACTGCTGCTCCTGCTCCTCATCACCCAGTTTCCAAACGAAGAGGAGCTGCTCTTCGATGATATCAATTGAGCACAATCAGCATGATTATCGACCGGCGTCGAAGATGCGCGGGGAGTTGCGGGTGGTAGCAGGTGTGGCACGTTCCATGATGCTCTGGGGGACACGGACCTTGAAACACGTGGCTGAATTACGGCGTCGTTGGTGTTGCTTTTGCTGAGTCGGTACGCTATGGATCAAGTTCAGCTCGCATCTCGGTGATGGATGCGATTTTGGGGACGAAATTTGAGACGTCGGTGAAGATCGATCTTGTGTTGCAAGAGTTGATACGTGGGATATGGAGTTATTTACGGTATTATAACAGCTGCTACAGGTTTCCTTATTTTTTTTGTCGAGACTCCTGGGAATATTTGCTAGGCGGTCCATCTAGTCGTACGTGCATTTTGGGCTAAGCTGATAGCTCTCCAAAACTCGATTTCAATCCTGAGATATTCAACAAAAACCATGCAAACCTCGTGCAAAGTTGACACTCTGTCCTTTTTGTCAACAAATGCGACAAATTTTAAATGGGAATTTAAGTCAGATGAAGTTAACAAAAAAAAGACTTGATTCAGGTGGGTTTCAAACTCACACCTAAGGATAGGTGGTCTGGGGCGCTAACGCATCGGCCATCAGAAGATTTACACTTTCGGAGTAAATTGATGAACCAACACTATAAAATACTCTTCTGTTAAATTCGCATCATGCCCAGTTTGGTTATAACGCGGAAATAAAAAAAAGTACACGGAAAAAATAAATTCCCGATTTTTTAAATAATTATTTATCTTGAAAATTTAAATTCCGAAAAAAGTTTTTTTTTCACATTTTCTCAATATTTTGTATGCTTTTTTTTTTTAATAAATGAGGCCATTGCAAATATTTTTCTAAGTTTATGTCGCCCCCCTTAAAAGTTAGCCAGAATAATCAGACGGCAAAACAAATATTTTTTCGAAAAAAATCAAAATTTCAATGAAAATTAAAGTTTAATCAACTGAAACCCAGTTAAAATGCATTTTCCGCGTTTATAATCATATTTAGCATGTTTGAACTCATTTGAAAACCTTTTAAATTTTCATGAAATACCAATGTACAGACCCACGAAATGTTTTTTTGCGAAAAAAATTCCGTCAATACCTTGATATTTTCAAAGCTAATGATTTAAAAGCAACTGTACGCCTGTAAAATGCATTTTAAAACACTTTTTTCATTCAAATGTTGAAACCTAAGCTTCGTTCGTATAAATTTCTCTAAGTCGGGATAACAGAATATTTTAAAAAACGAGTCAATCGACAGATAAATGAATTTTGGCGAATTTTAATCCAGTTAAATTTGAATAACACTTATTTTCAATCTTGTTATTTTTTAGAAGCTTCAAGAACTTCAAGCACAGGCCGTTCATCAATGACTAATGAGCAATTCTCAACGGAATCGGTCTTTTTTCTTTAATTTTAATTTTTGTATTTTTTAATCCGACTGAAACTTTTTTGGTGCCTTCGGTATGCACAAAGAAGCTATTTTGCATCATTAGTTCGTTCATATAAAATTTCCATACAAATTTGGCAGCTGTCCATACAAAAATGATATGTGAAAATTCAAAAATCTGTATCTTTTGAAGGAATTTTTTGATCGATTTGGTATCTTGGGCAAAGATGTAGGTATGGATACGGACTACACTGAAAAAATGATACACGGTAAAAAAAATGTGGTGATTTTTAATTTCCCTTTTTATCACTAAAACTTGATTTGCAAAAAAACACTTTTTTTATATGTTTTAGAGGACATCAAATGCAAACTTTTCAGAAATTTCCAGAATGGGCAAAAAATCTTTGACCGACTTATATTTTTTTTGAATCAATACAGATTTTTTCAAAAAATCGAAATGTTGGTCGCAAAAATTTTTCAACTTGAGTTTTCGATGTAAAATCGAATTTGCAATCAAAAAGTTCTTCAGTAATTTTTGATAAAGTGCACCGTTTTCAAGTTAAATCCATTTTAAGGTAACTTTTTTGAAAATAATCGAAGTTTTTCTTTTTTAAAATTAGTGATTTTTTTTTTTTTTTGAAAAGCTGAGAAAATTGGGGGAGGGGGGGGGGGGTGTGATGAAAAATTATGTTACGCAACGCAAAATTTTCATATAAGCATTCATAAAAAAAATGCAAAAAGACCTTGTGTTACGCGTTACAGGAAGGTAGGGGGGATCGCTCATGCCATGCAAAGGTTAAAAAACAGGAAAATAGATGTTTTCTAAGTCTCACCCAAACAACCCACAATTTTCTAATGTCGATATCTCAGCAACTAATGGTCCGATTTAAAATGTTAAAATATGAAACATTCGTGAAATTTTCCGATCTTTTCGAAAAAAATATTTTCAAAATTTTTAAACCAAGACTAAGATTTCAAACGGGCCAAACATTCAATATTACGCTCTTTTGAAATGTTAGTCTTGACATACATTTTTCGAAAATATTTTTTTTTTCGAAAAGATCGCGAAATTTCACGAATGTTTCATATTTTAACATTGTAAATCGAACCATTAGTTGCTGAGATATCGACATTAGAAAATGGTGGGTTGTTTGGGTGAGACTTAGAAAACATCAATTTTCCTGTTTTTTAACCTTTGCATGGCAATATCTCAGCAACTATGGGTCGTATCAACAAAGTTCAATAAAGCAAAATATAGAGAATTTTCTCAGCTCTTCAAAAATATTTTTTTTCAAAACTGGGCAAACATGTGCACTAATTTAAAAAAAATAAAATCTGCGACTATTTTCAAAAAAGTTACCTAAAAGTTGCAATAACTTGAAAACGGTGCACTTTATCAAAAATTCACTGAAGTACTTTTTGATTGCAAATTCGATTTTACATCGAAAAATGAAGTTGAAAATTTTTTGCGACCAATATTTCGATTTTTTGAAAAAATCTGTATTGATTTAAAAAAAATATAACTCGGTCAAAGATTTTTTGCACATTCTGGAAATTTCTGAAAAGTTGGCATTTGATGTCCTCTAAAACAAATCAAAAAATAGAAAAAAAATAAAATAGTGTTTTTTTTTGCAAATCAATTTTTAGTGACAGAAAGTGAAATTAAAAATCACCAAATATTTTTTACCGTGTATCATTTTTTTCAGTGTAGTCCATATCCATACCTACAACTTTGCCTAAGACACCAAATCGATCAAAAAATTCCTTCAAAAGATACAGATTTTTGAATTTTCACATATCATTTTTGTAAGGACAGCTGCCAAATTTGTATGGAAAATTATATGAACGAACTAATGATGCAAAATGGCTTCTTTAGGCATACCGAAGGCACCAAAAAAGTTTCAGCCGGATTAAAAAATACAAAAAAAATCGAATGACCGAAATCTCAGAGAATTGGTCTGGTATAATGCAACTTTTTCAGTCTAAATTGAGGTAAAATAACATCATAAAAGAGATAATATTCAACCTTCCAAAATTTCAGCTTCCAAATTTACATTATTTTTTACTGTGTATACCTCCCTCTAACTTCGGTGCCGGACAGCGAGTACATCAATTTTAAAATTGAGTCAACATTTGGAAAGGATTCTACAATTCTTTAAAAGTAAAGCATGATTTTAAAATACACAAAAAAGTTGTAAATCGCTCCAAAATCTAAAGTAAATAAAATTGCCACATCAATTCGCCCGGAATTTCTGCACACAGGAAAGAGAAGAGAGTTCCCCACCGCAATAACACGTCCGCAATAAGACTGAACAGCAACCGATGAGGAACGATACGGTACAGTATGGTGATGCCATTTGCCACGCAGCACGAATGACTAATGGGCCGATTGTGTCCCATTCATAGAGAGACCGACCCTCTCTCGAGCTAAACTGCTGCTGCCACATAACGGGGAAATGCTGCCGTGTCCAGGCAAATTGCTCTTATCAAACGGCACCCCAAGTACTGCTGGGTTGTGGCACCGCCGCATATATTCAGAAAGATGACGACTCACTGGCTGGCTTTATCGAGTCGGCGGTATCAACCGAGTGTTGGGGGGACAGTGAACCTTCATAATGTTTTAAATAAATTTTATAGGTAGAATTATTCTGACGGACTGTCCTTGTTTCCTGGAGAATCTTGAACAAGACAGTAAGCGAGAGAGTTACTCTCTGGAAACTGGACTGAAGAGAGTTACTCTTTTGCTCACTGTCTTTCCCATGCTTCTTATCAGCTTGGATATTATTCTTATCAATCTCATTTTAGGCTGGTACAAATATTTTTTAAAGTTTTTGTCACCCCCCCCCCCCCCCCCCCTTCAAAATTGGCCCGAAAAATCAGGGGGCAAAAAAAATATTTTTACAATAAACTTCAAAATTTCTATGAAAATTCAAGGGCAACCAGCTGAAATCAAATTAAAATACATTCTCTTGCGTTAAAAATAATTTTTAGCATGTTTGGGTTTATTAAAAAATCTTAAGATTTTTTGAAAATTTTCGATGCAAAATCTTTTTTTTCGATACAATTTTTGTTTTTGTCAGATCTTAGATTTTTTGAAAACTAATGATTGCAAAACAACTGAACTAGTGTAAAATGCATTTTAAAACACTTTTTTCATTTAAATGTGAAGATTATGGCATGTTATTTAAATTTTTATATTTTTTTATTTTTTTTGCCCCCCCCCCCCTCCCCCCCTTGACCTTGGCCAGGGCCGAGGGACAAAAACTTTTTTAAATATTTGCATCGGCCTTAACAATTTGAAAAAATCACCTTGATTTCGATGAAAGAAAAAAAAACGGAATAAATCTTGAAGAGAGTGTTGCTCTCTTGCTCACTGTCTTGGCATGAGGACTACTCGGTTTACATTCAACAGGTCGCCGCACAAATTGGAGCATTCTTTTCCAGGAAACGATAAACTTGTGTAGCCCCGATATGAAAAGTGCAAAGTATATAAATAAAGCCAGGAACAGTCCGTATTAGATGATGCTCTTGAGTCATCCCTCGACCGGGGGTGGTTCCTCTTCAAGTGTATCGAAAAGCAGGGATGTGAGAATTCTACCTACTCCAGTAAGACTTGTGATTTTCTTGTCATGAATTCTACATCCCTGCTCTTCACTGTGGCGAACAGAGCCACCTCGAGGCCATAATTTTATGCTTTCCGGGTCGGTAAAAGTCGGGACAAGTGTCTCTTTCTCTGCGGGCCACCTCTCTTGACAAATTTGACGTCCACTTGAACGCTCCTCTCCTTCCTCTTTCTCCCACACTACGTGACAGTTTTGCGCAAAGTGACTGTAAACAATGCGGACGCGGCGGGGGTTTCTCCACCAGAGTGCTCTCGGTGTGAGCTGGAAAAAAAATACAAACCGATAGATTAAATTTCCCTGAGCGTTGAAGATGCACCCGGCGCAAGTGATCGATCTTATCGGGTTCGGCGAAGCTCGGGCTCGTAAAAACGTAAACGTGTTAATAAACAAATTGAGATGCATGATGGTTGTAAAGTTGCGCAACTTGTGAAGCGGCGTTTGCTGCTGTTGCTTGTTCGTGGGTGAGAATGTTTTTTTTTTTTTTGTTTGCGAAACATCGAGCTGCAAGTATCTCGAGCGCACTTGTTGCAATCATGTTGAAAACGAAAAATATTTGGTGAGCTTAGCCGAATTAGGTCATGGGTTTTTTCTATCTGTTTGAGTGAAAACATAGTAATTCGGACGGTTTGTGAATGTTGCGGAACCTGGTGCGCGCCCGTTGGAAGAGAAGAAAAGTACTTCGTCTGCGCCGGAAAGGGATTGTCTAGAATCGCGTTTGGAGCAACTTTCTGCCGGATGCCGATAGCCATCAAGTCCTGGTCCAAGATCGTATCGACCCTTGAGGAGGCCCAGTAGAAGCTGGCCAACGTGTACAAGTGCATGGAGCTGTCTGACAGGAACATCTCGGAGGGACTGCGGGAAAAATACTGCGGACGGAGAATCGGAGCAACTCAAGAATGAAGCTTAATTTTCTGAAGACTCCGTTGTTTGGTGAGACCTTTCCTTTTTAATACAGGCAACTTTTTCATTCATTCTGACATATTTACAACACATTGAAGACAAACCACGCCAATTTAACTATATACGCGGTAGGGTGTCCCCTTAGTCGTTCGCTGTGAGTTGTGGATTGCCTGCTTCTCTAATGAAGGTTCGGCTGAGGGGGCATGCTTATTAATTTCTCGTCGCTCCATACCCTCAGTGACGTGATGGGAGCAAGGGCGTCTATGCGAAGTGTCCCTACACCCGCTACAAATTTCCGGCGCTTGGGGAGGGAAGCGGGAAAAATTTTTGATCTATGCGCTGGTATTTGTAGCATTAAAATTCGTGCAAAAAAACTTATGCACGTGGGTGTACAGATTACGGAGTAAAAGATGATCGAATTGTTCACCTAGCGCTCACATGTGTTCCAGGACCAAGTTGCCTGCGGGTATGGGGATCATACATACATACATACATACATACATAGCTTAGCCGAATTAGGTCATAAACATATGGTTTGGTTAACCTTTAGGTACAGTTAATGCTTGGAAACAAAAAATTGTCAAATACTGACTGACTGTAATTTAGATTCAGCGTTTACAATGCATTTACGGTTACATTGAAAAGATGTTTCGACAAACATTGAATTTAATTTTTTTTCAGCCATAAGGTCGCCTCCAGTCAAACTTTTATATTGAGAATTTTTATACATTTTTTTTAAGTCGTAGGGGCGCCTCCAGTCAAATTTTCAAAAAAAAATCGCTCCTCGACTTGGCGACTTTGCGACTAACTGCGACAGCACTTCACTGGGACACTGAAATGTTCGGTTGACTTTCCAGAAAAAGTGCAAATGACTTGAAAAAAACTAAAGGGCGCTTCAAAATTGAGCCAAGAAATTGGTAAAACTTGGTGAAAGCCCTATTTTGGTCAAAAATATTGTTTAACTTGAATATTTTTCCTTATAAAAATAAATAAATAAGAGCAAACAGCTAAGTAGATGTCATCTACTCAAATCTACCCATAAGCACACCCCTGATTGAATATTTGCATTTTTCAAACATGAGAAACCATTTTTTGAAAGATTTCTTGATTTCATAATGTAGGCGATTATTGTTGAGATTTTTTTTTAATTTTTCTAGTTATTTTTTAGAAATTAACAATTTGTATCATGATTGTATTGTATTTGTATTGTCCTACAAAATAAGCATGTAAATATACGTGTTCTGTAAGAAGGGATTTTCTGATCGTTCTGGTGTCTTTGCCGAGGGTGGATGCTACAATTAAGACTTTCCAGAAAAAAGTTGATTTTTTAATTTATTCATGCTTTTCTTTAAGGCCGTTCAATTCCCAATTTTTTCGATTTTTTTATGTGTTTTGAGAGCTAAAATAAATATATCTCTTGCGCTATGCGATTTTGAAAAAAAATGATTTATATAAAATATGAAAAAAGAACGAATATGAAAATTCATTTTTAAATTTAAAATCTAACTTGCAATTGAAAATATCATTAAAGTAGCTTTTTTGTGTTAAAAAATTATCATTTGAGTTTTTTTAAATATATAATGTTATGTAATGTTAGAAAAATGTTCTATTATTAGAAATACTCCGTGAAAAAGCACTCTTGCAAACCATTTTGTTAGGAAGCTGAGTAAATGTCCTTCAATTTTCCTTTTGAGACTTCGTTGATCAAACTGATGGTAACTGAGATACAGTCTCCAGCCTGAATAAATAGTTCAACCCAATAAAAATAAATTTTCCGATTTAACGATTTTCAATGATATAAATGAAACGTTTTTGACATTTTCTGCTCTTTTCAAAATTCGAAATCAAGCCCAACTTTTCAAAATGGCATTTAAATTGTTTACTTTTCCTGTGGGACCATCCATTAACCACGTGCACCCTTGGGGGGGGGGGGTATGGCGATTGTCCACGAGAGGGGGGGGTAACAGATTACCAAAAAAGTGTCCACGTGGTTTATGGATGGTCCCCTGTCATTCTTGAACGACGAAATAGCCTACTTTTCTGTACCAAAAATAACAGAATCGAATAGCAACACTTTTCAAAATAAATGCTGAAAAGTTCTACTTTTCAGCACTCAAATGGGTCAAATGGGGACTCGTCCTGAAAAAATCCTCTTTTTGCAACTTGTTGCATAAACTACTATTTTATCAGCACGAGTTAACCATTTATCCAACGAGTTGGATAAATACGACGAGTGCTGAAAAAAACCAAGTTTTGCAACGAATTGCTTACAACATTTTTTGCAATTCCAAAAACGCTTTTTGAGTGGAATTTTATGTCAAACATTCATTGGTTAATTAAATTCACCGTTCAAAACAAAACAACAGTTCAACTTTTCAGCACCCTTTTCAGTGCTGAAAGGTAGGACTTTTCGGCACTGATATTAAAAGGTATTGATTATCAAATCTGTTATTTTTGGTAGTTGAAAGTAGTCGTTTCGTTTTTCCAGAAGGACAGGAAAAGTTGACAGTTTCACTACGGGATTGCAAAACATATATTTTTGCAGGGTTTCTTTTCCTTTATAAATTATGTTGCCTTCCTCATTGAGGTAAGGCTATAATCCTGCTCTAAAAATGAACTTTTTATCAAAACCTCGAAGACCCACCTTCATGTATACATATCGACTCAGAATCGAAAACTGAACAAATGTCTGTGTGTGTATGGGTGTGTGTATGTATGTATGTGTCAAAATTCTTGCCAAGTTTTCTCAGCACTGGATGAACCGATTTTGATCAAACCAGTTGCATTCGACTTGGTTTAAGGTCCCATAGATCGCTATTGAATTGTTTGAAGTTTCAATGAGTAGTTCAAAAGTTATGTATAAAAATGTATTTTCACATATATCCGGATCTCACTTAAATGTATGTAAACGATGTCTGGATATATCATCCAACCCATCGTTGGTTAGGTAATTTAAAGACCTTTCCAACGAGTACAAAACATTGCAGATCTGGCAACCCTGGCTTGAGTTAGACCACTTAAGTGATATTTATGTACCTTATTGAAGCCGGATCTCACTTAAATGTATGTAAGTGATGTCCGCATCCATCATTCAACCCATCGTTGGTTAGGTAATTGAATTAACTTTCCAACGAGTCCAAAACATTGAAGATCTGGTAACCCTGTCTTGAGTTATTACCACTTAAGTTATATATGTATTTTTTCTGGATCTAAAAAAATAGTTGAAATTTGTGTCCAAACCACTCATATTACCCATTGTTGGTAAAAAGTGAGGAAGGCATCAACCACATAGGTGGATTCAGTTAGTTTTTAAATTAAAAAATACCAATTTAAAAATGCCGGAATCTAAATTTTCTTAAATTTCCATATTTGACGGTTTCCATGCGAAATCGACCATAAAAATACTATTTTGAACCGGACCATTTCCGATCTTAATAAAACTTGCTGGATCGTTTGCCCTACTCAAATCAACAACTCCTGTGCACTCAGTTTAGTAATTCACAATGGCATTTGAATTTTAGGAATTCTTTTATTTTTAAATTATTGGTAATTACATTTAAATTGAAAAAATCATATCTTTCGAAGCAGATGTTCAAAAAATCGATCGAAAGTGTGTTTTAACGAAAATCATGCGCTTTTTCAATGAAAATATTTTCAAAAACAGAAACTTTCATTTTCGATCAAAAAACAGCCAAAAATCAAATTTTCTTCGAAAATCAGGCTGAATACACCCTTACATTCAAATGTTGCCATTACCATTCGAAAAAGCGGACAATTTCCCACTTTTCTTCCATAGACACCAAGTTGGAGCGAAAGCGTTTACGAGTGGTTTATAAATAAAAACCTTTTTTCGTTTTTTTTTTCCAAAAAACTAAATTACATGTTTTATGGCAAATTTTGTAACAGATCCCATTTTTAAGTTTAAAATAAAATTCTACATCCGTGTTTTTGAGTTTTTCCTTGACGTACCAGTTTCAAATACATATAAAAGGAACGAAATAATTACTAAAGATAACCAAAAAAGGTGCACTTAAGGTAACATTTCCTGCACCACTTTTATTATGGAAAAATGTTTATCTCACTCGTCAGTGTTGTTAAAAAAAATCGTTTTATATTTATTTTTTGTTTTTATTTTGCGCACTCAAAAACTTTTATAAATATTTGCACTGGACTAATTGTTGGAAATTAATTTCGCAACGATTTTTCATATGTTACACTTAATTCAATGATAAATTTACACCGTTACATAACTTAAAAAAAATCACCATGTTCAATATGAGAAAAAAAAATCCGTAAATACACAGGCACATTTAACTAATTACCATTCTACTTAACAATAAAATCAATAAAAGTGTAATTTTCTGTTTTCAATTTATTTCAAATAACAAAAATGTTTAAAATAATACAGAAATTTCCATAAACTTTAACTGATAGATGTGTGTTTTAGTCATTTAAATTCAAATAACGTAATTGCATTTTTTTTAATAAGCTATATTGTACATTTGGCCCGCAAGCTAATTTGAGTTTCAAATTTGGCCCGGCATCCAAAAACATTGAGCACCCCTGATTTAAAACTTCGTGGAAAAAGAAAAAAATCAAGCCTATCTTGTGGAAAGGTCAACGATGCCCATTTAAAACGTAAGGCTTTAAAAAATATATTACCGAATGTTTCCATTATATTAAAAGTTAGACAAAAGGAATAATTTGACAAAATAAAAATGTGTCGTCTCCCTAATTCTAGCAAACGATTATGATAAAAGTATCTGAATCCATTTCCTCAGCCAAACTAAGAAACATTTCCGCAATGACTTTTCAATAGGGCGAAAACTAGCAAGGCTACACCGTGTTGAAAGATGATTGCGGACTTTATGTTTCTTTTGTCTGTCTTATTTTAAGAAAACATTGTATTATTTAACTGTTTTGCCTTCCTCACTTTACTGAGGAAAGGCTATAAAATCACTCGGAAAATGAACTTTTTAATTAGACCTCCTAGACCTACCTTCATTTGTACATATCGACTCAGAATCACCAGCTGAGCAAATGTCTGTGTGTTTGGCTGTATGTAGACATGTGTACCAAATCAATGTCACTGGAATATCTCGTCACAGGCTCAACCGATTTTGGCCGGAAAGGTTTTAATCGATCCGTTTTAACGTCCCCTACCTTGCTATTTAAATTCATACAATGTTATCATGTATTTAAAAAGTTATGTTAAAAAAACTGTTTCATACTAAATTAAAATTATGGTAAAAAGGGTGGTTTTTTCATGAAACCCTCACATGTTATATATTTTTGAAAAGCATATGAGAAGACCTTTCAGGTGGATTAAAAAAAAAAGTGATCGGACTTACCTATCCAAAGTTATGAACATTTAAATTAACTGAGAAGAATAACGTAACCTCACTTTTTTTTCAATTTTTTTTCTAGTTTTGTTTTGGTTTTTAAATTTGGATGCACAGGGTGATCCAACTGAAAAATTGTCGATGACAGTCGATGATCGACAAATGCAGCTACCCCAAAAAAGACTACTTTTTAATCAAACTCAAATGGGGAATAGTAAGGGAGCATTTTTCTATTACGTAACGCACTCGACGATTTTTTTGTCAAATCCTTCTCCTTGCGATTGCGATTGTGGCGATATAGGCGTTCTAGTCAGAAATTTTTGGGTAGGTAGAACTCTCGAGTTTTTTTTTAAAATGACCAATAAACATATGAAAGACAATAGCTTATTGGTCCTTTTAAAAAAAAACTCCAGAACTATTCCTTTAAAATGCAACATTATATCAAGATAAATGTTATTATGATCCTAACGAGGTCCCGGTAAATGGACCCAATAAAAAACTTTTATCAAAAAATCATAGAGTTATCTACGTGCGCATGTATTGCGTGTACGTACACGAAAAAAATTGAGGTTAAATTTTGTACCGGCCAGCAAAACAAATGGCGTGCTAGTGTGCGTGAGAGCGGGCTTAGATAACTCTATTACAGTTAATTCCAGAACGATTGGAATTGGGGAAAGTTCTTTTATTGCGTAACGCAGTTAGGGGGGAGGAGGGGGTGTCGGAGTCTGTTACAAAATGTTACAAAAATTGGGGGAGGGGGGGTGTGATGAAAAATTATGTTACGTAACGCGAAATTTTCATATAAGCACTCATAAAAATTTGCAAAAAGACCTTGTGTTACGCGTTACAGGGGGGGGGGGGTAGGGGGATCGCTCATCTGTTACGATTTGTTTCGAAGGGAGAGGAGGGGGGGTCAAAAATCGCAAATTTTGCGTTACTTAATAAAAGAACGCTCCCTTATGGAATGTTTTGCTCTATATTTTTCTGATAAGCGTGTAAACGTCAACACAAAATGTTTTCATCCCATGTTTGTTTTCGATTGTCTGATCGTTCCGTCATCGTTTGTGGCAAGTGAAAGCCCCTGCTAAAGTGCTCCCCAAACTAGGAACCCAGAAGTGGACCTCGGGAATCTAGCCGGTGAAAAAGGACGTTTTGAAAAACAAGCCAGAGACAAGCTTGTCGGAGGAGGTATAATCAGCCACTATAGCAGCCATTTCCATCACAATTATCGTCTCCACCAGGAGACGGCCGTTGCGGAAGACTGTCTGGTGGTGAACCAATCCGTCGAGGTCCGTCCCGGACCCGGAATTCGAACGAGTAGCATGATGCGTTGGACACGATTCTGACCGAGCTGGACAAGCGTTACTGAATTTACTTCAAGGCATCAAGCGTGTCGAAGGTGGTTTCGATCCGGAAGGTAAAGGCGGAGAGCATCGGCAAGTTGGTCACGGTTCGAGGAATTGTTTCCCGTTGCACCGAGATGAAGCCCATGATGACGGTGGACACGTGTCGAGTGGTTTCTTCGATAGATTGGTTCACTACGAGACGATCTTTCACAACGGCAGTATTTTGGTGGGACCGATAGTGGCTGGTTATACCTTCTCCACCCAGCTTGACTCTGGATTGTATTTTAAAACGGCTTTTCCATCAGCAAGGGCTTGGTTCCGGGACTGCTTAGTGAAACTTTTCTGGAATCACACCAGATCGTCTGTCTGAACAAGTCCGAGGATGGCGAGACGACTTACAAGCTGACTATCACGAGCTACCACGAAAAGCAGCCGCTATCACGAATCAAAACACTGGACATGTAGTTGATCCGCCGGCACATCTCACTGTGCAAGCGCAAAATTCCGGTCATCAGGCCGGATTGGTCTAAATACATCGTCAACGCGTACGTCGTACGCACCGCGAGACACGCGAATCGGCTCGAAACTTGCTGGGAATTTTGCGCCTTTCGACCGCCCTTGTCCGGCTCCGTCTTGCCGATGAGCTCTACACGGTTGTCATGCAGGGAGCCCTCCGTCTGCTAGAAATGTTCAAGGGCTTGCTGAACCAAACCAAATAGAGTAAATGAGCAATTCTCTACGAAATCGTTATTTTTTTAAATTTAAATTTTTGATTTTTTTTTTTATTTGGCTGAAATTTTTTGGTGCTTTTGGTATGCCCAAAGTAGCCAGTTATTTTAGGTAATTTAGAGTTTCATTGATTGGCCTCGTGGCGCGGTGGTTAGCGGCTTCGGCTGCCGATCCCTAAGTTGCTATGGGGCGCGGGTTCGATTTCCGCCTTATCCTTCTTGCCTTCTATCGGATGGGGAAGTAAAACGTCGGTCCAATTGCGTAAAAGAGGTTTGGGTGACTCACCACACATAACCTTCGGACGCCTAGAAATGAGCAGAAACTTGCAACAGAGATCACAAAAGACCCGGGGGTAGTTAAAGTGGATTGTTCGCTTTTTTTGATTTTCACAACACATGATCCAGGTTGTGTAAGTAATTGGTAGTTTGGAATCGGAAGAATTATTAGTTAGAAAATAAAAGAATAATTCGATCGTTAGCTCAGTCCAGGTGTAGGAGTCGTCTCCCTGGGTCATGTCTCGGTGGTGTCGCTTGTAGGTAGTTGGGCCAACAATCCAAAGGTTGTCAGTTCGAATCCCGGGGTGAATGGAAGCTAAGGTGTAAAAAGAGGTTTGCAATTGCCTCAACAATCAAGCCTTCGGACACCTAGTTTCTACGGGAAATGCTGTAGAGCGAATAATTTGATTTGATTTTGATATTTTTAGTTTTTTTATTGCTTGGAATTTTTTCTTAAAATTATATTTTTCCTAAAAATGTTCACACTCAACCCCCGGTGGTTGGTCACTTTTTCGTTTGACACTTTTTTAGTTTGTACCCCGTTGGTTGGTCAAAGTCAAATTAAAAAGTGACGAACATTCATTTATTTAATTTTGCATTAACCAAACTCCTCCACAGGTGGAAACCAATGGAGTTTGACCGGATATTTAAAAAATAATTGTAAACACTAAAATTGTTTGTATATTGTGTTAAAACGATGTAGGTTTTTGGTGCTACTGCAACCGAATAAAAAAAAATCAATTAAAATTAAAAAGCGTGTATTTTACAATATTTTGAACTCTGATATGGGTATTTTTTGCCTTCCTCACTTTACTGAGGAAAGGCTATAAAACCACTCGAAAAACGAACTTTTTAGTTAGACCTCCTAGACCTACCTGCATTTGTACATATCGACTCAGAATCACCAGCTGAGCAAATGTCTGTGTGTTTGGCTGTATGTAGACATGTGTACCAAATCAATGTCACTGGAATATCTTGTCACAGGCTCAACCGATTTTGGCCGGAATGGTTTTAATCGATCCGTCTTAACGTTCCCTAAGTTGCTATTTAAATTCATGCGGTTTTATAATGTATTTAAAAAGTTATGTCAAAAAAACTGTTTCATATTAAATTAAAATTATGGTAAAAAGGGTGTTTTTTTCATGAAAGCCTCACATGTTATATATTTTTAGAAAGCATATGAGAAGACCTTTATTGTGGATTAAGAATTTTCAAGATCAGACTTACCTATCTAAAATTACAAGCATTTTAAAAAATGGTCTGAATTTACATAACCTCAAATGGTCCCGTCTGATCGCCACGAAAAAAGCCTTGTAGAAGGATGCCATTTTCCTGAAAGGCGGTGTCTGTATAATCTTGACAAAAAGTCTGTAGGAAGTCTATTTTTTTACTCGTCACTTATTTTTATTAGGACCTCTTATGTGCTGCGATCACGTTAGGGGAGATCCATAAACAATGTGGACACTTTAGGGGATTGTAATCACTCTATAAATGAGAGGAAGGCACCAACCACCTAAAGGTGGATTAAATAACGTTTTTAACAATAAAATTAGATTTGTTCCCTTTTAACTCAATCAGGTTTCCGTTTCTTTTCAGTTTCTTTGTTCAAGATATCCTCGGAAACTACAATTCTGACTAATTCCATCCTTTAGAAGTACAAAGCTCTTAATTTCTCAATCTTGATACCTGATTGCTTTTACGACGCTATAGCGAAAACAAAACCGATATGAACGATGGAAATATTTCGTGCACCATGCAGCCAACGCTTCAAAATGGTTTTTGCTGGTCACTTCAACGGCTAGCCGTCGAAGGAGAGGACCTTGCGCGCGCGGCGTGGTGAAATCTACGCAACCTTCACGCTGTACCGATCCGCCGACCATCCGTCACGTGAACTCCAGCAACTCAAATTCCATTCGAAGTAACCGATAGGGTGGGGGTCAATTAGCGATTTCCAAAGGCGCTGCTGCCGATCTGACTCTAGTTCAAGGCCACCAACGGAAACCGTTACCAAGCTGGCTAGTTCGGCTTCATCAGCTGTGACTTCAACGGTTCAAGTGACCTCTAGGGTTGGGTGGAACCTGCGTCCAAAGTCATTGCGACAATCGTAAAATTGTTACTGCAGATGATCCGTTGGAAATTGGCTCCATAAATTAGTTCCAGCCATGAACAGCCGGTGAAGGTGGAAACACAATCTACCGAGCATGTCTCAAGAGATGCATCCAACGATTTGTACGCTGCGCCACATCAACCTGACACTTTTCGCAATTCGTGAAACCATCAACGTCGGGTACGGAACCGGAAGTGTTTGTTTTCCTTTTTTCTTCTCGGAATTTATGCAGAGCAAACCCCACTCTCACACATTGACACAACACAAATGTGGCCATCATCATCGGAGCAAAGCAAAAAAAAGGCGAGGCAACACACAGTTTTTCTGAAGAGTTACTCTTGCACATTCTGGTTCTTTTTTCATCTCGTTTCGTTTCATCTCTCTCTCGTTGTGGGTTCAACCTTGGACGGGCTGAAAGGAAAATGTAAATATTGAAATGGGTACTCTTTTAGGATTTCATTTGCACTGGAGTGGCAGGCAGCAATATCAGTAGAAGGAAAAAAAACGAGTGCTACAGATGTTTGTGCGGTTTGGCTCTTTATTTTCCCGGGGCTAAATCTGGAACAACATCGGGGAAAGACGTCCAAATGGAAAGGATAGTGCAACAGGCTTGGATGTAGGAAATATTCAAAGTATTTAGTGTCGATCGTTGAAACCACAAAGTTAGCTATTTTTATCATTATTTTTTTTTCAATTTTCAGTAGAACTTTTCACAAATACCAACATCATCAACTATGACCATTAGAAGAAATAAACGCTTTTTCTGCTACCACCCAGGCCAGCACTTCAAATGTTCAAAGGGGAAAAAAACCTCCTCCTAGAAAATTACTCAGAGGACAGAAGTGTTCTCTCTCTCTCTTGACGCCAAAAGTGCACTTTTCCCCATCATCATAAAACGATGAACGGATTCCGTTGTTTTTACGGCGATTTACCGTCATATTTTCCCTTTTTGTGGTTAGTTCTGTTCAGAACTAACATTTTTGCACGGAAATCACGTTTTAGACCAGTTTTGAGCACGCAGTATCTTCTGGCAGGAGCAAGATAGCAAAATACTTTTTTCGGGAAAGTTTTAGAGAATTTTCTCAAGCGCCGTTTTTTCTCGATCTCTCTCTTTCGACGCTGTCAGGTTGGCAGCGGTGCGTCTGTTACACGCTGCGCGTCGATTGCGCGAAGTCGGGTAGAACATAATCACGTTCGGCACCGAACAGGATTATTAATGTCTTAAATTACCTTTGCATTTTCAAATAATTGTGAAAGGAACCTTAAATTTAAAGAGAGCATAATAATTTAATAATTGCGCAAATTCAATTTGAAAATTTTATAAAATATTGAAAAATTATTCACGAGTTACAACAAAAATTAAACAGATATGCTTGGGATTCCCGACTTTTTGACAAAAAATCTCAAATTCCCGACTTTTTCCCAATTTTTTGCGGACTTTGCCGAATTCCCGACTTGAGCTGCCACCCTGTGGAAACACTTATCATTTCGATTCAGATAGAAAAAAAATCAGTCGTGATTTTATTTCTAGCTTAAATTTTCAAACCAACCTATAAGTCATGGGTTTCCTATGCAGATAGAACCTTTTTAACATTTAATCTAGATTTGTTAACACCACCTTAATTATATATCTATGACGTTTTGTTTACAAACATTGTTCAGGCAGGATTTTGGTGATTCTGAGACATCATGATACACATCAAGCAGAACAATGTAAATGGTCCAGTGTAAGATGCTCACGTCAGTTAATGTTTACATTGGGAACGAGCAGGATAGACTCTTTGTTTACACTTGGAAATTAGCCCAATTACAGTGTTTTCCTTGATATCATTAGATAGGCTTGTCCAGAAGATTTGCAGAGAGTTGATTAACACATCCCAGTACTTTTCCCTCCTAATTTGGTTGGGTTTATACAGTTGAAACTATGCCTAGTCAAATATTTCCGCTAATTGTCCGGTAGCAACGCGCCAACTCACACACTGGAGATAACGGCGGTTTGTACGCTCTGCTGGCGATGACAATTAGCTGTCGCGAAAATCATCAGGCCAGGCCACCTCCGGAATAATTTCGCTCAAACAAAAATCGTCAACAAACGAAAGTCGCCCCAGACCAGTTGAGTCATCCGTAAAGTTATTGCTTGTGCGCGTATATTTTTATTTTCAACCTGCGATCTCTGGACGGAGGCAAAAGGCACTCAAACCAAGACAGAACAGCGACTACAATATCGTCGTCCACTTAGGGCAGCATTGTTCGTGATGGTGGTGACGGTTTAGTACCACTACTAATACTGGGAGCTGCTGCTAACTTTTTGCTGCTGCTGCTGCTTCCCTTATTTCGTGACGTAAACACAACTCGAGAGAAGCTGTTTCGTGGTCCAGATCTGATTCAGTGATTTCAGTTGCATGCGTCACACTCATGATTAAGGCAAGCTCTATGTATTTTATGGTAGTTTTTTTTAATTCTTAAACAAATAGATAAAATGGATAGCAATCTATAATTTTCAAAATTTTGATTTATAATTGAAAAGAAGATTGCAAAATTTGCTCGAATGGAAATGCTCCATTCGAGTCAAACATTTCATTAGGGCACAAAACTGAAACGTAAACATTTGGGATCATTCCACTATTCCATTCATTAGTACACTCCTTACATGCCCTCCAAGAATCAAATTGATAGCAAACAATTTTCTATTCAAAAAATCAAAAACACAAAAGGGACATAACAATGTTCACTACAAACCAGAAAAAAATTCAATTGTGCCCTTTTATTTTTCGTTAGTTTTTCGTGGTTAAGGAACTTTCTACGTTATAACGTGAACTTTTCATACATTCTTAACACTAATTCACTTCAAAACAAAGTTTGATCTACCTTTCACCAATGATTTCTGCAGAAAAAAACTTCGTCGAAATACAATATTTAATACGGTTCCACGACTGCTGTTCAGTACACTTTCTAAGAATTTTTATGTTTCACATACCTTACCTACACAATTCGATCACAAAACTTCACCAATTATCAAAATTTCCGCTGAATTCCTCATTATTTCTAACTATACAATAAGGCCTATAAACATCATCAAAAACAACAATCAGGCGATAGCGCCCTTTTAGTTCTCTTCGATATTGCATTTAAAAAGGGCCTAACAGTTGGAAAGCCTTCTTGCCTTCCTCACTGAGGTAAGGCTATAATCCTGCTCTAAAAATAAACTTTGTATAAAAACGTCGTAGACCCACCTTCATGCATACATATCGACTCAGAATCGAAAACTGAACAAATGTCTGTGTGCATGTGTGTGTGTATGTATGAATGTGACCAACAAACTAGCTCATGTTTCTCAGCACTGGCTGAACCGATTTGACCCGAACCTGTTGCATTCGACTTGGTTTAGGGTCCCATGGATCGAGTTTCATACAGATTGAAGTTTCGATAAGTAGTTCAAAAGTAATGTATAAAAATCTCACTTAGATTATCAAAAAAAGTTTCCAACGAGCCTAAAACATTGAAGATCTGGCAACCCTGTAACGAAATATGCCCACTTAAGTGATGTTGATGTCCTTTTTGGAAGCCGGATCTCACTTAAATGTATGTGAACTATGTCCGGATCCACCATCTGACCCATCGTTGGTTAGGTTATCAAAAGACCTTTCCAACGAGTCCAAAATATTGAAGATCTGGCAACCCTGTCTCGGGATATGTAGACTTAAGTGATGTTGATGTCCTTTTTGGAAGCCGGATCTCACTTAAATGTATGTAAACTATGTCCGGATCCACCATCTGACTCATCGCTGGTTAGGTTATTAAAAGACCTTTCCAACGAGCCTAAAACATTGAAGATCTGGCAACCCTGTCTCGAGATATGGTCACTTAAGTGACATTTATGTACTTTTTTGAAGCTGGATCTAATTTAAATGTATGTAAACTATGTCCGGATCGACCATCCCACCCATCGTTGGTTAGGTTAACAAAAGACCTTTCCAACGAGTCCTAAACATTGATGATCTGGCAACCCTATCTCGAGGTATGGCCACTTAGGTGATATTTATGTACTTTTTTTCCGGATCTAAAAAATAGATGAAATTTTTGTACAATTCCATCATATCAGCCATTGTAGGTAATAGCCACATAGGTGTCACGTCTTTCAAGTGCCCCAAACTGAAAATAAATGAAGTTTTGATGCAATGGAGCACCCGCAGTCGAGCAGTTTTTGACAGTTCGCTCCATAAGAAATACATTGTAGATAAAAGCAAAAACTGCTCGAATGGAAGTGCTCCATTTGGAGAAATACAAATATTAGTACCGGAGGTCACGGTGGCTCTTACGGCTTTTTGAAAACTCACTAAAGTTTTAAAGTTTTGAGTTTTATTGCTAAAATCAACATAAATTAAGAAGCATTTAAGCAGAGTTGAGGATAGGATAGGAATTGAAACAGTTAAGTTGTACACTTTTTGCCAGCAATTTTGTCGAATCGCGGTTTTTGGTTTTGTGTCCTAATGAAATGTTTGGCTCGCATTGTCCACGAGAGGGGGGGGGGGAGTGGTTTGTGGATGATCCCTTACAGCAATTTTACATAAAACCTGCACTTTTGTGTTCAAAATATAACCAGTTTAGTATGGTATGTAAAATATTTTAAAACTTGAAATATTCTTTTTAGGCCAAAATTGAGCATGTTTACAAAACCTGGTAATTTTGGTTTACAAAACATTTAAAAAATGTTTCAAACTGCAGTAAGTTATGTACAACTAAACTAAAGGAAACTATGTACGAAAACCGGCACTTTTTTTAAATTTATTGTAAAAATAGTTTGACGTTAAATTTAACGTCAAATGCGTAAGAGGTTTGGAGTTGATCAGTTTATCAAACAATTCATGTATAACAAATATTTTTTTGAATAATTTTTGAGTGTTTTCTAAACATATCAAAACAAAGAAAAAAGATCTCTTGGAGGTTCTTTGCAGCACTTTTAAGAAAAATGTGCGTTACTCAATCGAAACATTTTTTAATATTTTCCCCTTTTTTCTACAATAAGTTTTAGTCAATTTCGCACAACTTTCTAGAACAAAGCTAATTAGTTTACCCTACCCAAAAACACCCAAAAAGCAAAAAAAACAGCAACTTTTTAAAGAAAAGTCCTGATATTTTTTCAAAAGCTCGTAAAAAAGTAACTGCATAATATAAAGAAAAATAAAGACAAGAATAATATTTGTAATTTATAGTTCCAACACTATGAGAAAATGAACTTGTTCAAGCATAATCTTTGAACACATTAATTATTTGCTTATATTTCTGAAAATACAGCTAATTTAAAAACAAGTGTATTATTGTATTAAACTCTAAAATTTTCACATAATTTGTTTTTTTTTTAATAATATTTTTTTATAATTTGAAATACATTCCAGACTCGATTATTCGAAAACCTCGGAAAAAATCTCTTCGAATAATCGAACCACGAAAATAAAAATTTTTCGTTGTCTAATTTTTGATTGGCGACCTTAAGTAGGTATGGCCCCTAGACTACGCTAAAATGATTCAGAATTATTAAATCCAAAAAAGGCAATCAACAACTCAAATTTTACTAAAACGGGGACGCAGAACTCGAATTTTTAGAATTTTTAGAAAATGAAAAAAATACGATTTTTTTTGTTCGTGATTCGATTGTCCGAAGTCCCATACAAACCTTCGGATAGTCGAACTTCGGATAATCGAAACTTCGAATAATCGAGCTGTATTGCTATCAAACGACAGAAAATTTTATGTGAACTCTTGCAACATTTGAGTTAAAAATGTAAAATGCGATTTTTTTAATAAAATAACGCATTCAAAAAATAATGTCTGAGATGGTTTTGTTAAATTACTTAATTCATTTCAAAAAGTATATATTATCGCATTTTGATAACGATTCTTCTTTCGTTATCGTCCCGACGATAGCGATAACTTTATCGTTATCATCGGACGAAAAAAATATTGACGATAACCTTTTCGTTTAACAAGGTTGATGAGTCAAAAAAGGTTATTATATGCATCATAAAAGTGGAATAAATTTTAGATATCGATTTGTTTATTGAAAAATTGCAATCAAAATTTCATACACAACTTTAAAAGGATTTGGTCCTTCAACAATGATTTTATCACGTACAAGAAATGGAATAAATAGCTTAGGATTGTGTTTCAATGATAAAATGCAAGCTTCTAGTCAAACCATCAATTAGATCAAAAAATCTGAAGTTACGAAACGCCAAACATAAATCCAACATTCATAATTAAAGGAACCATTCCTTCTCCCAACAATTCCCAGGAATTTTCGGTGACGAAACAAACCCAATCACTGCGCGCTTTCAGTCACGCAATTCCCCCTTCTTATTGTGTGCGGGTGGAAACCTTATCCCTGTCCCCAAAGTTCAGGAACAGGGACCTTTTCCCTCTGTCGCCAACGTCAACAACCTTGCTCTTCAAAGCTTCGAAAGATTGTTATCGCCGTCGGGCCCCCTTCCTTGCCAATAATGACTGTTTTAGGAGGGGAATTCGGGGAAGGTGGGGTGGCTCAGCGCAAACAGGTAGGTACCCATGGAAATGCGCGCTTTTGTGGTTCCCCCTCGTTTAAAATATTGACCCTAATTCAAATTAGAAGCTTTATTTTTCCACTTTCTCCCTTTTTCTGGGTGACGATTGTAGCAGAAGAGTCAGAAAATAGTCACACTTACCATAATTTGCCACCGCCGCCAGAAAGTCAGAACGCGCTCACGAGCTTCGTGCGTGCGTGCGTTCGTCTGTGATTGTGTGCGTTTGGTTCTATTTCCCTCGAAAACAGGCTGCTCCAAATTTGCTTTACATTCCTTATTTTTAGCCTGGTGATGATGCTGTTGCTGCTGGTGCGAGAACCGACCCTTTGCGGCCTCCGTCCTTCTTGGTCAGCAGGCTAGAGAGAGTAGGTTCAGCTCGCGGGGTTTTTTGGACTTATTTTCTTTTTGTTTTCCTTAGCGGAGAGACCACAACACGGGCCACGACACGACACTAACGACACACACACACAGACAAGCACTCCCGCCGGAGAGGGGACAAAAATATCCAGAAAAAGAAACCTGAACCTCTTCGCCGTCCACACACACAGACGAATGAAAACGACGTCGTCGTCGCGTTTGTTGCACTTTTCTTCAACTCTCGGGAACCCAATTCTTCCAGCGAGGCCGATTCACACCTTCACGGGGACAGACACAAACGGATTTGCAACGCAATTTCCTCCCGCTCGCGATTATTCTTCCTTATTTAGCCAAAGCTGAAACTCTTCACTGCAGCAAATCACTTCCTCCTTCTGACTTCTGCCCCACCTCCTCCACAGTGAGTAATTCTCTTCCTTGTTCCTCTAGCGACGACGGAACTATTTTGGTCGGTTGCCACTTCCGGTTCTTGCAACCTGTCACACTCCACACACAACGAATCCTGCGAAAACAATCAGAAAAAAATCAACCCAAATAAAAATCCGTCCAAAATGCGCGATTCTCACAAAGTCTTTTTCCTCACTCACTGTTTGACACTGACACTTTTCCTCTGACAGAATGGACGAGAAGGTATTCGAAAACACACACCACCACTGCGCGCAAAAAAAAAGAGCCCGATTCTACGCCCCGTACTAACTCGCGGCCGCACACCGACTAAACCTGGGCCCAAGACTGTGACTAAACTACTCGAAAGCACCGCGAGACTAGAGTTATCTACGTGCGTATGTATTGCGTGTACGTACACGAAAAAAAGTGAGGTTAAATTTTGTACCGGCCAGCAAAACAAATGGTGCGCTAGTGTGCGTGAGAGCGGGCTTAGATAGCTCTCTTGAGTTTGCCAACATCGAAAAGCGCACCACCACCACTTCTCTGCAGTGCGCGAATTTATTTATTTTTTTTTTCTACTCGCGGAATGACAACTGCTAATAACGCAAGTTTTTGAAAGGGGTGAATGAAAAAAATATTTTGAAAAAAAATCTCAAAAAATATTGCTATAATTCGCTATAAATTCAAAATTTCCTTGGAATTTTAACTTAAAAATAATTTGAAAATATTTAATCAAAAAAAAAACACAACTCAGACCCTTGCGCCCTTTTCAACTGTTTCGGTTGACTTGTTTTGCGCGTGTTGAATGTGTTGACGTTTCAAATCAGAGGCGACGCTTTGCTGCACTTTTGGAAGCGCCGCGTTTCGAGCAGTTTTGCACGGTGGGAAAAATGAGCAAAAAAAATCTTATTTTCTTTTCACTTTAAACATCAAATTCAAGTTTTTCGACATCAATGTATTTCTTATGGAGCGAACTGTCAAGAACTGCTCGACGGCGGGTGCCAAATTTTAACTCATCATCGCCAATGGAGCACCCGCAATCGATCAGTTTTTGACAGTTCGCTCCATAGAGCTTTATGACGTTTCGCGTACCATTTGATTTTGCTGGCCGGACAAAATTTAATCTCACTTTTTTTCGTGTACGTACACGCAATACATGCGCACGTAAATAACTCTATAGAGATTTATGACGTTTCGCGTACAAACACTAGCGCACCATTTGATTATGATGCCTAACAAAATTTAACATCACTTTATTTTCGTGTACGTAGGGGAACAGCATGCCTCTAATGTTGGCAGGTCAGAACTTTGACATTCAATTAAAGCTAATTAAAAGTGTTTTCAACTGAAATCGAGTGATAAATAGCTTAATAAGAAGTGAGTAAGCAAGTTTCTATCAAAAGTTTTGCAAAATTAGTTGTTCAAATAGTGAAAATCAGCAAATTGGATGGAGTTAAGAGCTGCCAAACATACGAGAATTTCCCCTACACGCAATACATACGTACGTAGATTACTCTATAAGAGCATCATTACCGGTGCGTTGCGGAAATTGTTGCTATTTTATTAACCCGTAACGCTTCTATTTTAGTTTAGTCACCCGGTCCCACACCGGTCGTTGCTAAATTGGGTTAGCAAATTACTACCCGGCAACCTTACCGGTGGTTGCTGAACTATTGTGTATGGCAGTTTCATGAAAATGATTCGACATCATTTTTTTAAGAAAACATAAAAGGTTTCACCATTATATTATATTTTTTTATTGAAACAAAAAACATACTACAAAAACAGAAGACGCCTTCCAGAATCACCATGCTTATTGGCCAAATGGCCAGTTAACATGGAAACGAATACCAGAAAAATGGCCAACTTGATTATTTTTATGAAACCTTGTCATGTTGGATATTAAACTTTATGGAATTGAAAGATATGTAAATCTACGGTCATGCCGATGTTTGCTGACCCATTCTGGCCAATCTGGAACCGGTTACCGGTGGCCCCTTGGGGACACTTCCGGAATATGAGAGAAATCCTATAATCCGACATATCAAACTTCATGAAATTGAAAGATATGTCAATCTACGGTCATGCCGTTGTTCACTGACCCATTCTGGCCAATCTGGAACAGGTTACTGGTGACCCCTTGGGGACACTTCCGGAATATGAGAGAAATCCTATCATCCAACATATCAAACTTCATGAAATTGAAAACTACCTTAATCTACGGTTATGCAATTGATCGCTGACCGTTGGTAGAAATATCTATGAATTTCATGAAGTTTCAGGGGGGGGGGGGTTTGCCCGAAGCCCACCCCCCTAGCTAGGTGCCTGCATCCTTCAATTTCATGAAGTTTGATATGTCGGATGATAGGATTTCTCTCATATTCCGGGATTGTCCCAAAGGGGCCACTGGTAACCGGTTCAGGATTGGCCAAGATTGGTCAGCGATCAACGGCATGACCAAAGATTGGCATATCTATCAATTTCATGATGTTTGATATGTCGGATAATGGGGTTTCTTTCATATTCCGAGAGTGTCCCCAAGGGGCCACCAGTAACCTGTTCCAGATTGGCCAAAATGGGTCAGCGAACATCGGCAAGACCGTAGATTGACAAATCTTTCAATTTCATGAAGTTTGATATGTCGGATGGTAGGGTTACTTTCATATTCCAGGAGTGTACCCAAGGGGCCACCGGTAACTGGTTACAGAATGGCCAGAATGGGTCAGTGAACAACGGCATGACCGTAGATTGACATATCTATCAATTTCATGAAGTTTGATATGTCGGATGATAGGATTTCTCTCATATTCCGGAAGGGTCCCCAAGGGGCCACCGGTAACCTGTTCCAGATTGGCCAGAATGGGTCAGTGAACAACGGCATGACCGTAGATTGACATATCTTTCAATTTCATGAAGTTTGATATGTCGGATGGTAGGGTTACTTTCATATTCCAGGAGTGTACCCAAGGGGCCACCGGTAACTGGTTACAGAATGGCCAGAATGGGTCAGTGAACAACGGCATAACCGTAGATTGACATATCTATCAATTTCATGAAGTTTGATATATCGGATGATAGGGTTTCTCTCATATTCCGGAAGTGTCCCCAAGGGGCCACCGGTAACCGGTTCCAGATTGGCCAGGATGGCTCAGCTAATAGCGGCATTACCAAAGATGGACATATCTTTCAATTTCATGGAGTTTGAAGTGCAACATGATGGGTTTTCACTAAAAAAGTCAAGTTGGCCGTTCATCGGGTACCCGGGAACCGGTTCCAGGATACCCGGAAGTGGCCACTAACACTCCAGAGTGGTTCTGGCAATCGTGTATTGTATTTTTAGTAAGTTTTATGGATCAATTTCAACCATTGTGAGAGTATTTGTATCACATAAATGTGTAAAACATTAAAACATGAACTTTTCGGATGTTCCGGATTTCCGGAACCGGTAGGTCACCTGGCCCTGATACTAATATTTGTGGTCAAAGTACAGGTAAATACCTGTTTAATGCAACCCGGAGCATCCTGATTGGTTGAAATTTGCCGGAGATACAGGTCGTCAAAGTTGGGGTCTCAAAAAGGTCTTTTTTCGGTTGTAGCCGATTCCCGTGGCCACCGGTGTCCAAATCCGGTTTTCTATGTCGGTTTCGAAAAGGGGACATCTTAAGCTTTCATTTGTGACCAAAAGAACCAGAATTGGTCAAAAACTGGATTTATGACGATTTTTTAAAGTTTGGGGTCGAAAAGGACCCCAATACCTTATGTGGGAACCAGCAAAAACTTTCAGAAAGCCAAGAAGCATCCTCTCTGATGTAAAGGGAACTCCTTCCGGATGTTTTTGCCTGCTCTGACTATCGGAAGTCCAAACAGCATCCTCCCTCTTGCGCAGGGAACTCGTTCCGCATGGTTACGAAACCAGCAAACATCATCCGGAAGGAGTTCCCTGCGCATGAGATGATGCTGCCGGATTTTTTTGCCTGCTCCGTGACCATCCGGAAGGAGTTTTCTGCGCTAGAGGAAGGATGCTGTCCGAGTATTCAGAAAACTGGGAAAACCATTCTCATGAGCAATCCTTCAGTAGCCGGTTCCGTGGCCAGTAAACCCGGAATCCAGGCCATTTTTCACGATACATACCGGATTTTCTATTGCCGCAATCCACCCCTTCATAATTTTTGCGCGGATTGGTCACTTCGACCGACAAAAGACGAAAAAAAACACATAAACAACATTTGAACATAAAAACTGAACCTGCTTTGTTTTGAACTTTGACAGTTCCAAGTTTTAGTTGCGTTGCTAGCGCGTTGCTAGATTTGGTAACTTGCTCCCAACCGACGCGTTACGTTTTAGTTTAGCAACCCATTTAGCAACGACCGGTGTGGGAGCAAAGTTACTAACACGCGTTACAAAACCCTAAAACCGGCCTAATACTCACGCTGGTAAGGTTGCTCTAAGGCTAGTAAGGAGATCGGAAGGAAAGGGGTCAAGAAACAGCTTTACGAACAGCAGAACAAAGGAGAGGGAGAGTTTTCTTGGGACTTTTCTTCACCCTCTCTGGCTTGCTTTCGCTGCCGCTGCTGCTCATTTGAAATTTTTCTTGACCGATTCCTTCCGAAGTGCATACGCTATAAGAAAAACATTGCAGAAAAAAGCAAAAACTGCTCGAATGGAAGTGCTCCATTATTTTAAGTTTAAAGTTTAAAGTTTAAAGTTTAAAGTTTAAAGTTTAAAGTTTAAAGTTTAAAGTTTAAAGTTTAAAGTTTAAAGTTTAAAGTTTAAAGTTTAAAGTTTAAAGTTTAAAGTTTAAAGTTTAAAGTTTAAAGTTTAAAGTTTAAAGTTTAAAGTTTAAAGTTTAAAGTTTAAAGTTTAAAGTTTAGGGAGATCGCAGTAAGCCGGGCGTGCGGGCAGACGTGTTTTTTCTGCTGTCGTTTTTTTTTTCTCTACGATCAGTTTTTAGAAAAAAGTTTTCAGAAGTATTTGAATCAACGCGGATTTTTGGATTAATCCAGTGGTTTCGGCAGTCGCGACGGTGGTTCCTGTGGATTTATAAGAAGCTCGATTTTGGATCCTGGAAGAAGCACTGGCACGATGAACGCCATGAAGGCCACGATGGGTTATGTACCGGATTTGTCCGCACTACTAACCGGTGCTCGAGATTGCTTCAAGGGTGCGCGTTGCAAGCTGCTGCTCGTGGCCGAAGATCCGGACGGTGGACCCGCGACCAGACGCTGAACAAGGAACAAGCCCAAGGTTGGTTTCGTGGCGCACATGATTTCGACGACCATCGTCATCGTGGAAGAGTTTTTCGCCCATCTGGATGTGACGGAGAATATAAAAATACGGAAACGGTTGCCAGCTGCCTGGAGTTGAAGAATCCCCCCCCCCCGTCTCTAAATATTATTATCTGCCAACTTTACACTAACACAACACACCACAACTGATTCGGAGCGTTTGGTACGGTATGTCCACGCATCCTTCCTCCCCTGATGATTCTGTGAAATGTGATCCGTTCACAGAATCTGTCTCTGCGGTTAATGCAACGCAGTAGGCCTGGCCGCTTTAATTTTTGCTCTACATTTTCGGGGTAACTCGTATCTACTGTAATCATTAATATTGACAAGAAAGGACTTGAGGCGTAATCTTACCACAAGTTCTTCCAGGATGCTTTCTTCGGACTGGCTGCGCTTGTGTTCGATTAGATTAGATAAAGTTTAAAGTTTAAAGTTTAAAGTTTAAAGTTTAAAGTTTAAAGTTTAAAGTTTAAAGTTTAAAGTTTAAAGTTTAAAGTTTAAAGTTTAAAGTTTAAAGTTTAAAGTTTAAAGTTTAAAGTTTAAAGTTTAAAGTTTAAAGTTTAAAGTTTAAAGTTTAAAGTTTAAAGTTTAAAGTTTAAAGTTTAAAGTTTAAAGTTTAAAGTTTAAAGTTTAAAGTTTAAAGTTTAAAGTTTAAAGTTTAAAGTTTAAAGTTTAAAGTTTAAAGTTTAAAGTTTAAAGTTTAAAGTTTAAAGTTTTTAGTTTTTAGTTTTTAGTTTTTAGTTTTTAGTTTTTAGTTTTTAGTTTTTAGTTTTTAGTTTTTAGTTTTTAATTTTTAATTTTTAGTTTTTAGTTTTTAATTTTTAATTTTTAGTTTTTAGTTTTTAGTTTTTAGTTTTTAGTTTTTAGTTTTTAGTTTTTAATTTTTAATTTTTAGTTTTTAGTTTTTAATTTTTAATTTTTAGTTTTTAGTTTTTAGTTTTTAGTTTTTACCCCTGTGGAGTGACCGTAAATTACTTTTCTCGGGCAGACGACCAACCAAAGCTGAATTTCCCCTGCAGGCGCCCTTAGCTCGAAAATCGTGGCTGTGGTTTCCTACGGGCTTGTCGACGTTCTCGCATACACCAGGTGGTCAGTGACCAGGTGCTGTCCGACATTCCGGATGATCACGTGCTTCGGTAACTAATATTGATAAATATAATTGAAAGAAAATAATCCCTCAGGGTAATCAACGATCGGAGAAATCTACCGTAATCTTGTCGGAATTCTGACCACCCTTGGCATCACAGGCCCAAACGAGTGCCTGTCTGCTATGGTATCCAAAATCTAATGGGCACATGATTGGCCAAATTAACTGTCACTTCTGCCACAGCGAGACATCGATCATCGATGATGACCATCATCAATACTTCGCCAAAGTCACCTGTATCACGACCGTTTATCTTCACACTACTCCGTACCACCCTCAATCAAATGGGGATTTCGATACCTACAAGGACCTTTCAATCTTGTTGAAACCAACAATCACGCTGAAGAACGTGTGCTGTCTATCGTTCGCAACGACGGGTCAGGAGAATCTTCACGTTAGTGCCTATGACAATCATCGATCCGGGAAAGTGGACGCATAGCAAGTACATACTTATCGCCCGAAGGAAGTTTTTCCTTGGAAATGTACGTTTCGTCCTCCAAGACCAAAGTCAACACTGCAATAGAAAGAACATGGGCGCATCAAGGCCGGGAGCAACGTTGGCCCAGGCGAGTGGCTAATTTCCAAGATGTTCGGGAAGAAATAACTGTATTGGATGTGTATCAGAATTAAAACTAAAGTGGGAGAGGAGAGGGAGGGTTAGGGACGGGGGGAAGAGGGAAAGGAAATGTTTAATCGACTTAATCGACGCCCTTTTACGTTAGTGCTGATCTCTTGACGCGACTCGGTCGGCCATTGCCGAAAGCGAGTTGAACGATCTACTTGATCTACTTCCAGACACAGATGTGTCGCAGACTGATCAATACGCGGGTGTGAACTTTTCCTGTTCCAGCTTGAACACCTGGATCTTCAGGTGATCTTTCAAAAAGTCGTCTATCTTGAGGCCAAGCATGTAATTAGGACTCGTCCAACACTCCGCGATACCCAGGAACAGAGATTCTCCTCCTTCGTAGGTAAGCAGCCCACGGGCCACCTTGAAACTTCAAGTCAGACCTCAGCATCGAGGCGCGACCGTGGATAACACCGAAGAGGTAGTTTTCCGGAAGCAGCTTTATAGATTCCAGAAAAGAGTTCCTCCAAAAAAACAATGGCAGGAACCTGTCTAGCAAAGAAAAGCCTACAATTGAATTTCTCGTTTCTTTTAATACGGGCTGGACTGAAAGCTGTATTACCATTTAGCTGATTGCTGTTTGGAAAAGATCGCCTCAGTTCCGTCACGTTATCTAGGGACACTCAAAAATGAATTGGGTCCTAAAATGAAGCTTAGATTACTGATATTATCATTTACAGCGATAAAGCTTATTTTTCTGAGTACAATGACCCTTTGTACGACCACAAAAAGTTTAAAATGGATTTTTAAATCAATTTTGAAAAATTAACCTCGCGGTCCTTCTTGACAGAAAAGCTCCTACTTGACTGCTCGTTCCAAGGGGAGCTTAGTTGATCCATCGAAAAAATGTTGTCTTGTCTAAAAAAAAATTTGCATTAAAATGAAAAAAAGTGATCAGAAATTGTATTTAATCGTGTTTTTTACCGTTGTATATAAAAATTGACATAGGGCTTTAGTACCCAATTCTGTAAAATAAACCTATTCTAAACAAATCGAACTTATGAAGATTTAATATCAAATACCTGCCATCCTGCCCAAATCCGGAAGCGAAAACTGTCCAAAAAAGCCCGGCCCTTACCGAAAAGAAAGCCCAACAAGATCTTGATCCGTATCGACCGAGGGCGTGACAAAGGCCTTAATATATTAATTTTTGCTATTTAATACATTAAGGAATTAAATTCCTCATGTCATTTGACATTTGACAGCGCCACACCTGCTTTGAAAACATTGGTTTGCTTTATGTCTCTTTCGCGCGCTCGGCTGTCAAGTTTGTTTTGGTTTCGCGCTTGGTCACGGTGGATAAAAAAGAAGCGGAGGAAATTCTGGAGCAGGACGATGCAAAAGTGCCATAGGCGGAGAAGTTGCAGCCGGCGGATTTTGATTACATTGGCCAGCAGCAAATCAAAAAGCTGGTAAAGTGCGGTTTCATCGATGACGAGATCCTGGGACGCGCCTTGCGTCGGACACTAGCAAGATTTCTTTGCAGCTGGTGGTGGCTTGTGACAGCGATGCCTTCAACAAGTCGACACCGGAGGAAATGAAATTCTGTTGTCCACTCACGCTCGGATGCTGGAGTGATTAATCCGGCAAATGGTTCAACTAGCTGGCCACTTTAACGCTCGCAGGTTCAAGATCAGGGGTCAAGGAAGAGCAACCAGGAGGAATTGGACCATTATAATTATGAGACCATCAGGGTTGGTTACTCGAAGTGGCCTTCACTTACGTTAGGCGGTGACTTTTTTGTAGATTTTATTGAAAATAGACAAATAAAATAACTCAACTCTGTTGTTTCATTTATTTCAACAAGAATCGCATCAATTGTGGAACCGACGACGGTCGTCGGTGGAACCGTGTTGAGTTGGTAATTTCCTGAAGTGTCTGGAATAAATATGCCAAGTTGCCGATCGCTAAGGACTTTGACGAGGACGTGAACAAATACACAACTTTCCGTTCCCGGGAAGAGTCCTCATCACCGTCAACCGGCGATTGCTTTTCCACCGGGATCATGGTAGTACCGGTGATGGAAGTCGTCACGGGACTAACGGAGGTCAAAGACTCAGCGGTGATAAGGGTGGCAACGGTAGGGACAGCTTCGATATCGTCCCTAGTACGTCCTGGTCACTGCCCGGAATGGCTCTGCGGCTTCCGGCTGAGCCAGCTTCGATATCGTTCCTAGTACGTCCTGGTCACTGCCCGGAATGGCTCTGCGCAACTTTTCCGGTTTGCCTGTGCCACGCTGGCACTTATCTGTTCAAGCTGCTCTTCGAGGACGCAATTTTTTGACCAAACACAACAACAAACACGCGCGGTGTCAAACTGTCAAATCAATGTAGTTTAAGGAGAGGTGGTGTTGTTTTGACCGTAAAAAATCGTTAATGTATTTAATTCCTGCCGTTAATTAATTAAATAATTTAATTTCTTACTATTGTCGCGCCCCTCGGTATCGACCGTAAAAATTAAAATAAATGACAACACTAAAATAATCACAGATTGCTATGATCTGTCAAAATAGTTAAAACCGTTATAACCTCTCGTGCCCGTGCGAACGGGTTGGTTTTAACTTGGTTTTAACTTAAAACCATTTCGTTAAAACCGGCTATAACTCGCCCGTGCGAACGAGGTATCCAGGTTTTTAACAACATGGACGAATACCGAAGGTAACGCTTGTAACGGTACGGGGGTTCTGTCAAATCAATTTTGTAACGCACGCTCACGTCACGTCATTCTTGAACTCTTGTCAAACATTTTCGGCGTCACACATTTTTGCTTCCGCACCATCTGCGCACAACAAAACATTTTCTGCTGCTGCCCGGAATATTTTCGAGACAAAGTAGCGTTTCTCTCCGAAAGCCGCTGGCCAGGAGCAACCCGAGACAGATCCGCTAGCCGGAACCAAGTTCGTGTGACCATAGTGCCAGAAATAAACCCGAGAGGCTCGTAAAAAATCCTCTGCTTCCTGCTAACCGCCAGCCGGAACCGTGTCCGTGGTTAAGAAAAACATCCGAGGCAACATTCACTAAACAGAACCTGTTTGTTTTGGGTAGCAGCTGCCGGTAGAAACGGTGTTGTCCCGGGTGTTTTTCTTAGCCACGGATACGGTTCTGGTTAACAGTTCTGTCGCGAGTTTCTTTCTGGCGTTCTAAATCGTGTATTTTTCTGGATCTCGGGTTTCCGGCCAGTAGGTTCTTTCTGTGGTGTTTTCTGGAGATTTTTGTCACTCTTCAGCGAGCGCTACTTTGTTCCCTGCAGCAGCCATCCGGCAGAAACGTTTAGTCTCGGATGCTCTTTGGTGTTACGGACACTGATCTTGTTCTGTGCCGGAAGAAAACATCTCGTAAAAGTACGGTTCCTCTCCCCGCATAAAATTAAGTGCAGCATAACCTTAAACTCGAGATGGTGTGTTCCTTACGGAATGGGAACAGCTTTTGGAAGATGGACCAGGAAATGCGAATACAAATCCCAAGGGTTCCGCTAGATGGGATCAAGATAGTTAGCGGGTTCAGTGGAACAGTGGAAAAATGTTTGAGGAAATTTGTTTTTATTTCGCTTCTTCGCCATGTCGGTGAAAATATTTGACATTAACGGGCGGCCCACCGGGTGTTTTCTAGCTGCAGACCGCTCTTTCGATCAACCAGGGTGTGGGTTGGTAGACCCCCAACCCACCGGCGAATAGAATGTGCAACGAAGTGGGAAAAATCTCGAGGAAACACCACATCAAGAACCTACTGGCCGAAAACCCAAGAACCAGAAAAATAAACGAGTTAGGCCGCCAGAAAGAAACTCGCGATAGAAGTATTAGCCGGAACTTTGTCCGTGGCTAAGAAAAACACCCGGGACAACACCGTTTCTACCGGCAGCTGCTAGTGAATGTTGCCCCGGATGTTCTCTTAGCCATGGACACGGTTCTGGCTGACGGTTAACAGGAAGCAGAGGATTTTCACGAGCTTCTCGGGTTTATTTCTGGCACTATGGTCACACGAACTTGGTTCCGGCCAGCGGATCTGTCTCGGGTTGCTCCTGGCCAGCGGCTTTCGGAGAGAAACGCTACTTTGTCTCGAAAATATTCCGGGCAGCAGCAGAAAATGTTTTGTTGTGTGCGGATGGTGCGGAAGCAAAAATGTGTGACGCCATATTGGTGAAAATTTTTGACAGGAGTTCAAGAATGACGTGACGTGAGCGTGCGTTATAAAAATGATTTGACAGTACCCCCGTACCGTTACAAGCGATACCTTCGGTATTCGTCCATATTGTTAAAAACCTGGATAAAAAAAACTCCAGAAATCAACTGTTCTCACAAACTACTCGAATCGAGCAGCTCTTCCCGTCATATTCGGACGACCCCTTCTGGTAGAATAAAACAGCCGTGAAGTTTGACAGTTCTCTCAGTAAACAAAAAAAAAGTTTGTTGCTGTTTGACCCGCGTTCTGTCCCAAAATTTTTGATTCCTTCCGTTTTTGGTCCGTATTTCGCAATAAGTTTCGTGATCGTGCGTAATAAGTTATTTTGCTTCTCGCGCTGATAACAAAGTTCATCTCCCGGGTGGATGATAGTGACGACCTGTACTTGAGAGTGCGCGCGCGGATAATGAAAAGAATGTCTTCTTCGGCGACGCCAGAAGAGTATCAGGACGCGATGGCCAAGGTCACGCTGGTGGAGCGCAACCCGTGCCCGAACGGAACTCAGATCGTGTCGATGTACCGGAGTGGCCGTCGCGAGGCCGAGGACATTGTGCAGTTGGCGAAGGACATTCAATCGGCGGACATTCAGGTGGAGAACAATGCCTGCGCGAAGCTGTTGGTGATCGCCGAGCAGGTTAAATTCCTTCAGGAGCAGGCTCGGAAGATTCTGGAAGAGACGCAAGCGGCCCAGGAGCTGCACCACGCGGCGTGCAACTTTAAGAAGATCCCGGGCCACATCTACCACCTGTACCGGCGGGACAGCGGCCAGACGTACTTCAGTATGCTCTCGCCGGAGGAGTGGGGCAGCAATTCGACGACACAAATTTATGTCGGCAGTTATAGGCTGGAGCACGACCTTACCTGGACGCCCATTGAACGATTACAGCAGGTAAGCGACAGTTTGCAGTGGGCCCGCCAGCTGCTGGAAAGTTCCGCCTCGAAGCGGGCCAATCTGCTTTCGTTGGACAAGGTTAGCGCCGCCGACGAGAAGATGGAGAGCTAGATGGTAGTAATTGCTAGCATAATGTACTATAATAAATCAAACTACATATTTTGCACTACTCAATGCGAGGCGGACGGCTTTTATAGAACTTAAACGAAAATCCTTTTCAGTTCAGAGTGTTTGAAAATTCGGCCATTGAGCAATTCTCTACGAAATCGGTATTTTTTCTTCAATTTTAATTTTTGTATTTTTTAATCCGGCTGAAACTTTTCTGGTGCCTTCGGTATGCCCAAAGAAGCCATTTTGCATCATTAGTTTGTCCATATAATTTTCCATACAAATTTAGCAGATGTCCATACAAAAATGATGCATGAAAATTAAAAAAAAATCTGTATCCTTTGAAGGAATTTTATGATCGATTTGGTGTCTTCGGCAAAGTTGCAGGTATGGATACGGACTAAAACGAAAAAAAAAAAATGATACAGAGTAAAACATTTTTTGGTGATTTTTATATAACTTTAGCAATGTTTTAAGCTCGAATTTGTATCTGGGCAATCTGTTGCTGTATTTTCATTACGTATTGTAGAAAGAAACGATTTTTATTTGGTCGTTTTGAGGTTTCTAGCTTGGATTTCGGGGTTATTTCAAAGAAAGCTAAAAGTCTGGTAAATTTGTTGGAAACTTTTTATTTGAGGTCATATGTAAATTAGAGTCTCTTGAGGCACATTCATAAGAAATTGGATATGAACTTGTACCCATCGATTTCCATCGACTTTTCCGAAGAAAAGTCCTATGAAATCGAGAAAAAACCGTAAAAAAAATTTCGCCGGACCCCGCAAAATGTTGGGAAAGAGCCCTTCTTTCATGGTGCCAAATAGTTATCAGACTTGCCGAATTTTTTATCTTAATGTTCTCGAAAAAATACATCGTGCCCACACAAGGTTTGAGCCTAGTAAAAAAAATACAAAAAATAAAAATAGTACTGCCCATAATTGAAAATTCGGCTATTATGCCAAATCAAGTATTCCGAGAAAAACGCGTTTTAGTGTTTGACACAAAATCTCCGTCAAGGAAATTTCCCATAAGAGTGGCATATTAGCCGTTTGGTTTTTCGCATCGGCAGCCAAGTCTAGACACTATTTCAGTAAAATTCAAGTTCCAGAAGATGCGTTGGAACGTCCTCTACCACCTGGTGCTAATATCTCGTTTTTGCCAAAAGTGGATATTAGCCGTTTTTTCAATGGTGGGCAGAGTACAAATCTCTAAAAAATTATCGCTTTTAAAAATATTATCGATTACTAAGCATTCAACTGTTCCAGTATTTTTACAACAATATCTGAGTTAGCTGACCAAAACATGTGTTTTTTTTAGCTATGTTACTGAAATGCCAAAGAGTTTTTTTTCTTTTTTCAAATCGATATGAAAAATTTGACTGGAGGCGCCCCTATGACTACCAGATTTTTATAAAAATTATGAAAATTTAACTGGACGAGCCCCTAAGACTTAATTTTTTTCAATACGAATATGCGATATAAAAATTTGACTGGAAGCGCCCCTAAAACTTATTTTTTTTTTCAATGCGAAAATATGCAATATAAAAATTTGATTGAAGGCGCCCCTACGACTTAAAAAAATCATGCAAATTCTCGATATGAAAAATTGAATGGAGGCGCCCTAATGACTAAAACATTTTTATGAAAATTATTAAAATTTAACTGTAGGCGCCCCTAAGACTTAATTTTTTTCAATACGAACATGCAATATAAAAATTTGGCTGAAGGCGTCCCAACGTCTTAAAAAAATAATGCAAATTCTCGATATAAAAAATTTGACTGGAGGCGCCATAATGACTAAAACATTTTTATGAAAATTATGAAAATTTAACTGGACGCGCCCCTAAGACTTAATTTTTTCAATACGAAAATGCAATATAAAAATTTGACTGGAGGCGCCCCTACGACTTGAAAAAATCATGCAAATTCTCGATATGAAAAATTAAATGGAGGCGCCCCTATGACTTTAAAAAAATCATACAAATTTTGTTATGAAAATTTGACTGGAGGCGCTCTCATGACTTAAAAAAATCATGCAAATTCTAGATATGAAAAATTTTACTGGAGGCGCCCCTATGACTACCAGATTTTTATGAAAATTTGACTGGAGGCGCCCAAATGACTAAAAAATTTTTTATAAAAATTTAACTGGACGCGCCCCTAAGACTTAAAAAAATCATGCAAATTCTTGATATGAAAAATTGAATGGAGGCGCCCCTACGACTTTAAAAAAATCATACAAATTTTGTTATGAAAATTTGACTGGAGGCGCCCTTATAACTTAAAAAAAACATGCAAATTCTCGATACAAAAAAATTGACTGGAGGCGCCCCTATGACTACCAGATTTTTATAAAAATTATGAAAATTTAACTGGACTCGCCCCTAAGACTTATTTTTTTTTCAATACGAATACTGCCGTTCTACGCATAATTGTCCCATGTTCAAAAAAGTGCAATTGAGAAAAACGCTGTTGAAATTTTTCGACCGATTTCTGTGTTTCTACGCATAATTGTCCCGTGGGTTCCTATCCGTCCTATGTGTCCCTAATCGCCCCAGTTAGTAGTTTATCACTCTTATTTATGATCCTCTTGCTATACAATAGGTAAACAAGTCATAATGCTTAGTAAAACTAATGATTCTATGAGAGAAAATACTTCGTGGGACAATTATGCATAGAAGTGTAACGATGGGACAAACAGACTTGGTGTTGTTTTTGATGAGTTTCTGAACAAAGTACTAGATTTTATGTGTTTTTCTAAAAGTATACGACAAACTAAACTTAAAAATGTCAAAAAGTCAAAATCGTCCAAAAATGACATGGGACAATTATGCGTAGAACGGCAGAATATGCAATATAAAAATTTGGCTGGAAGCGTCCCTACGTCTTAAAAAAAATCATGCAAATTCTCGATATGAAAAATTTAACTGGAGGCGCCCTTATGACTTAAAAAAATCATGCAGATTCATGATATGAAAAAAATGACTGGAGGCGCCCCTATGACTAAAACATTTTCATGAAAATTATGAAAAATTAACTGGACGCGCCCCAAAGACTTATTTTTTTTCAATATGAATATGCAATAAAAAAAATTTACTGGAGGCGCCCCTACGAATTAAAAAAATCATGCAAATTCTCGATATGGAAAATGGAATGGGAGCGCCCCAATGACGTAAACATTTTTATGTAAATTATCAATATGTAAGTTTTACTGGAGGCGCCCTTATGAGTGGGGAAAAAATTGGTAAAAATATTGAATAAAAAAGTTGAATAATCGGTGCCCAAAGCAGCTTAAAAATGATAAAAATATTTTAAAAATAAGATTTTACTGGAAACGCTATTATGACAAAATTAAAACATTCAACAAAAAAAAAGTTTGACTATCGACGCCCCTCTAGCAACATAAAGACTGTTTATTAAGAGCCAAACAAAGTTTGGCGTACGGTAACATAAAAAAATAAAAATTCTGTTTAGCGTTCTAGCTACAACAATTTTTTGCGCCGGTTGGCAAACTTTGTTTGACTAATTTTGAACAGTCTTTATAGCTTGAGGAGCGCCGATAGTCAAATAATTTTATTTTGTTTTTATTTTAACAAAACGCCGCTGGTAAAATCCTATTTTCAAAATATCTTTGATCTTTTTTTATGTTGCTCTACTTTTTTAATTTTTTTATTTTGTCATGAGGGCACCTCTAGTGAAATTTTATTTTCAAAAAGTAGTCAAATTGTTTTATTTAACATTTTTATTTCATCACAAGGCGCAACTTTTTATCATTTTTATGTTGCTTAAGCTAACTTTTTTTTGATTTTTTTTACGTGTTGTGAAACTTTCTGTGAAATCTGATTTTCAAAATATTTTCATCATTTCTATGGTGCTTTTCAGGCGTTGATAGTTTTTTTGTAATATGTTAATTATTTTATCATTTTTTAAATTTTGTTTATGAGAGAGGTGCCTTTTCGGAACATTTTCTGGAGTAAATCGAATTATATCTTTGTTTCCTGTAGCAACTTTGTTACTTTTTTCGATTTTCTAGGACGTTTCTTAGAAAAAGTCAAGGAATCGATAGAAATATATTCAAAATTATCTTTTTTCATTTTTTATACTCAAAAGTCTGTTACAAATGTTTGACCCAAAAATGAAGTTTCTTATCTAATTTTTCAGATTTTCAGAAAATTCCGTCCAAAGGTACAAAATTTCATACGTTTACATACCCATTCCAGCCCTCAAAATTGTAAAGAGACTTGTATGGAAAAACAAAAGAATGCAAAGAAAAGTTGATTGAAAATCGGACCAGTAGTTTCCGAGTTATGATCAGTTGAACACTTTCAGTTTATCCAGCTACAATCCAACCCCACCTCTAGACGGGGATCGATCTAATAATTCGCCAAAAATCAATTTTTAACCAATTTTCGACCTTTAAAAAGCATTGGAAAGAAGAACTCTTAAAATTTGGAAAAATTTTAGGGTTGAACGTGTGACTTGTTTTATGTGACTTTACCAATGTTTTAAAAAATTGTTGTTTTTCTTGGCTGTGTTTTTCACTAATATTTTCTGTACTTTTTTTCTATTGTCTCAAACTATACATCTAAGCATTTTTTAACAATTTAAATGATAATAGTTTGTTCTAGAGTAAAAAAAAATAAAAAACATTCAAAAAATAATGAAAAGTTAGCTGTAAAAAACATGACAAATTAGGTGCTAGAATAGGTCAAATACTACCAAAAACAAATATCAACTAAACAAGATAAATGCAAATATAAAAAATAAAAATGAAACAAAAACAACATAAAAAAAGAGGAGTAAAGTTTTTCGTAGAACAAAAGTTGCTCATAATGACAAGGTAAAAATTAAAAAAATCGAAATAATTTGGGCAGCAAAGGGTTAACACTTAAAAAAATTAAGTTCATCGATTTGATTTCTTTGAGATTGTGTATCTCAGAAACAAATTGCTCGATTTGAAAGTTTCAGGGAGACAATTGTACAAAATTTTCTTGGCTCCTCAAAAATATGTTTTAGGGGTACTTTAAATTCCAGAAGTATTATTTCAAAATAAAAAGAAACCAAAATAAATTGAAAATGCAGTCCTAAAATTAGCTTTAAATGAAAACGGTACATTTTGTTAACAAAATTACTTCAATCATTTTTATCCACTTTTTCGTTTTTTTTTCTTCAAAAAAATCATATCTCCTGAACCAGATTTTGCACCATTACTAAAGCTCCGAAGATGTCTTTTTTAGTCCGCTGAAACATTAAAAATCGGATTTTTTGCTTTACCCAAGACACCAAATCAATCAGAAAATCCCTTGTCAAGATATAGAAATTCATTCATTTGCATATAAATTTAATATGACCAGCCCCCAGAATTGTATGGACATTTGTATAGAAAAACGAATGATGCAAAATTGCTTCTTTTGACATAGGAAATGCATGGTGAGTGGCAAAGTTTCATCCAAATCAAAAAAATGAAAAGTTAAAAATCATGAAAAAAATTGCGAAATCGTAGAGAACTACTCTTAATATTAAAAAAAGAACACTTATGAAAACTTTTTTTGAGCAATTACTGCTACACTTCTTCACTAAAACCCCGTTTTACGCTCCACAAGTGAAGGGCCCATCCCTCTTCCGATTTAGGGACCATCCATAAACCACGTGGACACTTTTTTGGTAATCTCGAACCCCCCCCCCCCCCCTCGTGGACAATTGCCCATACAAAAAAACTTTTTTGTATGATGGACCGTGGACAATCGCCATACCCCCCCCCCCCTCTTAATTGTACACGTGGTTTATGGATGGCCCCTTACGCCAAAACTCTCATTTGCGCAAAAATCTCAATTTCGCTCAAACTCCGAATTAACGCGTTTAAAGATTGACTGTTAGCGCCCTTTCGCAATCTAAACAAGCACCCCATGCGCCCCTTTCAAAAATCCTGTGCACGGCCCTGCCTAAAAATAAAACAGTTTTAAGTTTTTTTGCAGCTTGAACACTTTATTTTCAAAATATAATAAGGGAATAGTCATAAATTATCACTATAAAGTAGTCAGTGTATATAAATAATAAATAAAACTAATCGTGCAATGATTTTAGCAAAACGATCCATCTTCTAACACAGTACCGTCGATAGAAGCTATTTTGTCGATTTTTTTTTTTGTTAGTTTTCGTCAATACAAGCAAACATAAATCCAGTTTTCCAGTTTAGCCATTTCGAGTTTGTCGTCTCCTTTAAGGCACCACCTGTGAATGCCTTCGGCGTCCTAACGTCATCTACTTCTTGGCGTAGCTCATGTTCATCGGCTTGCGTGGCGCCGGCTGCCGCTGCCTAGAGAGGAAGCTCTGGCCGGGTCCGCTTAGCAGGGCGAGCCTCGAATCGACCGCCTCCCGCTGGCAGGTCATCCCGAGCCGGTAGAAGGCCGTCGCGATCAGCTGCTCCTCCTGGACGCCCATCGGGGCCCGGGCGGACGAGGAGGAGGCGGAGGCCGCGGTCAGGGTGGACGCGTCACCGCCGCCCGTCGTCGACGAGCCTTCCGAGCCGTCCTGCTGGGGCGGCTTCTCCAGGAGGAGGGCTTCTGCGGAAAAGGTACTGCGGTTATTGTTTGAAGTCGTGGTTGAGGTTTTCAAGCATGCGATTAGTCGTTTCAAAACAGAGCGTTTGTTAGCAATTTGGGTGTTGGAAGAAAAGGTGACAAAGTATACAAACCTAGAGGATCTTACCATTGACGGCCCGCGGATCAAGCGTCTTGATGACCTCCTTCGCCTTTTCTACGCACTTTTTGTACCGCGTGTCGGCTGCCAGCAGGTCCTGCTCCTTGGCCACCAGGGCCGACTCAAGATTCGCGATCTTGGCCTGCAGCTGGCCCATCTGCGACTGAGCCTCGTCAATCTGCGACGATCGCTGCTCGTTCAGCTCGAGGGCCTGCTTCAGCTGAATGTCCATGTCGCTCTTGGAGCTGATTTCGTCGCTGTGGTTCTGGCTCAGCAGCATGATCCGCTGGTTGGCCGATTTCAGCTGATCTCGCAGCTTGTCGTTACGCTGGTTAGCGTCGTCCAGAAGTTGCTGAAACAAGAAAAAAACCCAAATTACCAACCTTAAATCAAGAGTCAAACCCCACCAACTCACCGACAGCGCCGTCTGGCCGCCCTGGCCCTCGCGCAGTGCCTTGTTCTCCCGCTCCAGCCGCTCGATCCGCTCGCGCACGTCGTTCGAGTGCAGCTCCTTGGACATGGTGTTCCGCCCACTCTCCGAGTCCTCCGCTGCCTGGCCACACTTGAGCTCGTCGCACGCCTCGCGCAGTGCGTCCCGCTCACTCAGAAGGTTTTCCTTCTCGCGCTGGACCGCCGACAGCTTGGCCTGCAGCTGATTGTGCTCGAACTCGGTCTTCATCGTTTTGCCCATCTCGGAGTCGAGCTTCGCGTGCAGATCTTGAATTTCCTTCTTGTACAGCTCGACCTGGCCCTTTAGGCCGGCGTATTTTTTCGCTTCCTCCTCGAAGTCTGAGTTTTGCTTGAGATATTCGGCGCTGCGCTCCTCCAGCATCTTGATCTGCTTCTTCAGGTCGTTGTAGTCTTCCAGCTTCTTCTTGTACGTCTGCAGCTGGGTTTCGCATATCTTGAGCTTGTCGTTGGCTTCCTTGAGGATGTCGATTTCGTCCTTGAGCTGGGCAATTTCGGCCGTTGCCGACTGGAATAAATATTTGTTTATACGTTGAAAACATTACAATATCAAGTTTTATAGGGATAACTCTAAGCGGTGGTGTCTGAACAATGCTCGATGATCTGGATATTCCTTGAAGTTGACTAAAACCAAGTACACCAACCAGTAGAGCAGATTTTTGTGAACATTTATGTTTAATTGGCATTTAACAAAAGTTATTCTTATTACTTATACAAGCATTTTACGAAAATATTTTCAAAGTCTATTCTCGTCTCACGAGAATGCCCTGCTGCTCGCGCAATTTCTATTATCGGCCTACATTTGTTTGAAACAATTAGTTAGGATTAACCTAACAAAACGTAGCGTTTCCAGAGGAACTCTGGAGTTTTTTTTTTTAAGGGTCCAATAAACCAAATTTCCAGTTTTTGCTTTTTGGGTGTTTTTGAAACAGCCTCGAGTCAGGGGTATTAAAAAACACCCAAAAAGCACACTGAAAATTTGGTTTATAGGACCTTTTCAAAAAAAAAAAAAAACTCCAGAACTCTCCTTCGCTTCTCGCTCGGTTTTCGCCAGCCTTCGACGGAAATAGGTAAAACGTCAAGTGTCTCATGGCGTTTGTTTTTTTTAATGAATTACAGGTTTCGGGATTATTTTTCACGTGAAAAGCTACAGCATGTACTAGAAAATTTATTGAAGCTAGTTCGAAGCAATTTTATATCTTAAGGTTTTGGCGACTTTCCGTTTGAGCTCTCAACTGTTTAATTTTTGAGCCAAATCGATTAAGGTTAAGAGGTCGCCTCTTAATAGTTGAAGTTTGTATAGTAAAAATTTGCAAAAATGTATGAGGAAAAACATCGTTTCAGTCCAAGTGTGAGATTCTTGTAGGAAAATCAATTCCCTCAGCTTTGTCGAAGGGTGCTAGTAGATCCGAGTTGGTCTGTTTTTTAAGTGGTCTAAACGTCGAATTTTCTGGAAACCCTATTCTATAGACTGTGAGACTCAAGGTGAGACTAGATTTTTCAAGGACGTATTAGACTATGACAAACGAACAAAAAAACTCGCACTTTTGAACGTTTGGCAGATTACAAGTTTGCGAGTTTGACAAACTGTCACAAAAAGTGCGAGTTTGTTTGTTCGTTTGCCATAGTCTAATAGCTCCTTAACACTGTTTAAAATAGTACAGGATTCATCGACCTGAAATGTTTTAATCGAATCACTGTTGCTTGCATTATGTAGCATGGATTAATAAGTGAAAACGATTACCTAATTAAGTGCGTTGCTCAATTTTCTCCACACTGCATAAAACCCAAGTACCGTAAAAAGTCGATTTGACCTGCCCGCCAAGGGCCTTCCCATAACAAAGAAACAAAAAACTTCACCATACTCACGTGCAACTCGTCAATTTTGACCTGCAGATCGGAGATTTCCTTCTCCTGCATGGCCGACTTCATCTTCAGGTCATCGCGCGCCGTTTCCGCCTGCAGCAGTTCGTCCTTCAGCCCGTCCACCACCTTGCGCAGGTCGTTGTACCGACTCGAGCCCAGCTGGATTGGCCCCAGCGACGTTCCGTCGTCCCCAATCAGGTTCGGGTGCTCGTACCTCTCTATGATAACCTGCAGCTTGCTGATTTCCTGCTGCAGAACCGACTTTTCCTCAATCAAAATCAGCATCTTTTTGTTCGTTTCGTGGCACTTCTGGGCCAAGCTGTCGCGGTCTTCCTGCAGCGTTTTCACGTCCAAGCTGGGCGCGTTGATGGAGTTCCGCGACGGTGACGCACCCTGCCACACGTACTCGATGTCCTGCAGCGCGGCCATAATGTTCCGCTGGAGGGACTCTTCCAGCTCCATGATTTGCGTGATGTACTTTTGCTTCTCGAGACAATTGACGGCGCAACCCAGTATCAGCTGAAGCAACCGGCCGAGTTCAAATCCGTCGCACTTTTCCGCAATCTTCATCGCATCCGGGCGCAGCTCCTCCGCAAGGTTCAGACTCAAAATGTCCTGATAGTACACGTAGACGCCCTCGATGATCTTCTTCAGGTTGCTCACCTTCAGCCGCCAGTTGTGGCCAACGTCGCTCTTGATCTTGCTCAGCCAGCTGTCGCTGAACATTTCCGGCGCAATCTGGTTCAGGGCCTGGGCCAGCGCCACTCCGTCACTCAGGTCTTTCTCGTTGTCGTGGGGCGCGGACAGCTGCAGCACCCGGAGCCATCGTATCAGCGATTCGTAGATTTCCATCTTGTCACTTTCCATTACGCGAAACGAAACGGAATAACGGAACTACGGACAGACACGCACAAAACACGGAATTTTGACTGAAGACGGACGGGCGACGGACGGCGAGGAACGCGAAAAGAAAATACGCCAATTTTTTTTTATCTGTTTTTCTTTACGAGGAAGAAAAAGCTAAAGCTAGCGTGATGCACCACGAAAAACACTCATTCACCAACCAACCAGCTCTGTTTACAACTTTGTTGACGGGGGGATCTGACGTTTGCGTGTCGTGCGACATCCTGAAATGTTGCGCTCAGTAAAAGACATGTAGCATGAGCCGAAATATGAACGAATGAAAATGCATTGAATGAAGAAAGATTGATTGACAGAGAGATCACTTTCTTCGTTTATTCATGTTTTTTTTAATAATAGGTTTTATGCGAGGTTTTATGATTTTAATTAACCGGGACCGTGATGTAGGGGTAAGCGTGGTTGCCTCTCACCCAGTTGGCCTGGGTTTGATCCCAGAAGGTCCCGGTGGCAAATTTTGAGACGAGATTTGTCTGATCACGCCTTCCGTCGAACAGGGAAGTCTAACCTAGAGGTTAGGTCGTTAGCTCAGTCCAGGTGAAGGAGTCGTCTCCCTGGGTCCTGCCTCGGTTGGAGTCGCTGGTAGGCAGTTGGACTCACAATCCAAAGGTCGTCAGATCGAATCCCGGGGTGGATGGAAGCTTAGCTGAAAAAAGAGGTTTGCAATTGCCTCAACAATAATCAAGCCTTCGGACACCTAGTTTCGAGTAGAAATCTTGTAATCGAGAACGCCAAGGCAATGCTGTAGAAGAGCGAATAATTTGATTTGATTTTTTGATTTAAATTTATTTTGTCGACTTGCCAATGTGTAAAATTTTAAGAAAAATTTTTTAAGCATGGAAAGCAACTGGACGCTTGTAAAATGCATTTTAAAACGCCTTTTTCACCCAAATGTTATAACCAAGGCTTGTAATTTTTTAAATTTATTATTTTTATATATTTTTTTTATTATCAACCCTTTCAGGTCTGATCGGTCTTACATGACACAAAAATGATTTTTTTAAACCTAGCCTATACTTTTCGTATGGTCTTAAGAATCATTTTCCCATAATTAACCAAAAAAAAAATATTTTTTTAATTGTGTTGGCAAAACGTAAGGAAGTGGAAGTGGTAGAGTAAGCTAAATACTACCAAAAACAAACAAATACTAAACAAAATAAATGCAATTTAAAATGCTAAAAATGAAACAAGAAAAATATAAAACAAGAGAAGTACATCTTTTCGTAGAACCAAAGGTGCTAATAATAACCTTCTAAACATGGGAAAAATAAAAAAAATCGAAAAAATGGGATGAATTTATAAATGGTAAACGCAGAATTTTAAAACGTAAAAAAAAATTAATTTCTCCAAATATTTTTTGACGCAAAAATAGCTTACCCATGGACACATTCCCCTTCCACTCTACATTTATTCTACATTTTGATTCTCCAAAGTTTTTTTTAAAGACCTTTAAATACCTGATTGATCTTCAGATAATTGAGTCTGTGGATAATCAAGATTTGAAGCTCACATGAGCTTGCGGGTCATATGAGAAAAAAAATGTCTTTTTTTATTTCGATCTATGAAACTAACAAAATATTATAAAACAAAAAAACAGCCTCCAATCAATTGGTTAAATTTTATTAAAATCAGAAAATAAAAAAATACCATTATAAATATTATTCATCTGCATTTCATTGCAACTTTCGTGCCTTCGTGCCAATCATGATTTCACAAATATAATGAAGTTTTAAAGTTGTATTTAAATTGATGTTTTTAATTTATTTTTTAAATATATTTTAGAAGGGGTGACACAAACTTTGTAAAAGTGTGTAATTAATTTTTTAAATTATGTGCAATCTTAATTATAAATAGTTGCTTAAGGATTAAAAAAAAATATATTCCTCCAATTTTAATAAAATTTCAATAAATATTTGATGGAAATTTTGAAATAATTTACTGCCTTTAATAACATTTAAACGTGTTACGATAGATAATTACAATAAGATAGATTTTTATCTCAATATTTGTTTCATATAATCGGGATCAAAGTATGGGTGATTGATCCCGATTATACAATTAATTTTATATTAACAAAATCTTAAAAGGTTCACAAAATAGTATGCCTATTTTGTGAACCTTTTAAGATTTTGTTAATATAAAATTAATTGTATAAACTTAACCTTAATTTGTAGGAATTATAAAATCATTTAAAGATGCGTCAAAGGGCCATTTTAAATGATCATTTAAAATGGTCCGCGGGCCACAAAAAATTACCTCGCGGGTCACGTTTGTCCCGCGGGCCATACTTTGGTCACCCCTGGTACAAAAAACCATCCACATTAACGACCCCCGGGTCTTTTGTGGTCTCTATTGCAAGTTTCTGCTCGAACCTAGGAGTCCGAAGGCTTGAATGGGGAGAGCACCCAAACCTCTTTTTACTCCAAGGAACCTTCCACCCCAGTGTTTGAACTGACGACCTTCGGATTGCGAGTCCAACCGCCGCCAGCGATTCCACCGGAGTAGGCTTGGTTTGGTGTGTTGTTTGTACTTATGGCATGGAGACGACTTCTACACCTGGATTGACTTAACGGTCTAACAACCAAGGCCGGGACCGACATTTTACTTCCTCATCCGATGGAAGGTTGCAGCAGATGGGAATCGAACCCAGAATTATCCGCTTACAAAGCGGACAGCGTAACCATTCGGCCGCGCATTGCCACACCCCTGGTACAAATATTACTTTAAAAATAATGCATTTTTGAAATTTGGTTTTGCCTTCCTCACATTACTGAGGAAATGCTTAGAAACATTCGAAAAATGAACTTCCTTATTTGACCTCTTAGACCCACCTTCACGTAAACATATCGACTCAGAATCATGTTCTGAGCAAATGTCTGTGTGTGTGTGTGGGTGGGTGGGTGGGTGTGTGTGTAGGTCTGTTGGTTTATGCACCGAAAAATATGCACTCGATTATCTCAGCACTCAATCTTTTTGGTCTCATTCGTTTCGTCTGGTGGTCCCATAAGTCCGTATTGAAATAAAAATAATAATGTTTAGTAAAGTAGTTCAAAAGTTATGCTAAAAAACGATTTTGACTTAAGTCCGGAAGATTGTAAAAAGGGTGGTTTTTGCTAGAAAACCCATCGTGTTATACTGCCCCTGATCGCATAAATGTCTCATATGCACTTTCATCGTTTTTGAGTTATTGATGCAGTTTGGTTCAAAATCTTGTGCTCTTTCTAAAGAGCCTACAACATCCAGTACTTTATTCTAGAAATCAGAAGAAAATCCAGTTTTTTCGTGAAACTTAACACGCAGCCTTAAGTATTGGACAATCTTCACAGCTTGCTGTTTTTGCATATGGGACATTTATGCGAACATGTGCAGTATACATTTTAAGAATGGTATTGAAAGACCTTTTTAACGAGTCCAAAATATTGAAGATTTGGCAACGCTATCAAAAGTTATAAGCACTTAAGTTTTGTTTATAAACTTTTCAGAGGCCGGATCTCAGATATTTTGATGAAAAATGTTTGCCGGATCTGTCATCAATCAAAAGATTTTCCAACGCATCCAAAAGATTGAAGATCTGACAACCGTATCAAAAGTTATGTGCACTTAAGAGCTCATTATACACTTTTTTGAAGCCGAATCTCAGATATTTTGATGAAAATGATGTCCTTATCAATCATGCGACCCATCGTTAGATGTGTAATTAAAAGCCCTTTCCAATGAGTGCAAGGGAATGAAAATCTGACAACCCTATCAAGAGTATATTATTGTGAGGAAGGCATCAACCACCTTAAGGTGGATTAACAAGGTTTTATGAATTTATATGGCAGCCCAAATATTTAGATCAACTACCTAAATAATTGGATTGGCGATTTTTTTCTCCTGCTTCTCGAGGTAGGACATGCTTGCAATGCATCCGCCGTAATTACCGATATGATTACTCCCACAGTTGGAGCACTTGATGCGCGCGAAAGTCAGCAATAAAAACAACCGTTTCACTTTTGTTAATATTTGATTTTATTGATAGCTAAAGAAAGTTTTTTATTCCTTAAATAATATATTAATTATATTAATATAATTATATCTTTCGTACTCTGTTGCTCAACCATCGTATAGGTTTTCTTTTGTTTTATGTTTTTCATGTTGCATTTTCCCCAGTTTATTTCTGTAATTTTTGTTTTATTTTGCTCTACTTCTAAATGTACGAGATGATGATTCCAACGCTATTTTATCGTAGTTTACAGTAGTAGATTTTCCAAATGTGTACAATCTGTTGAAATAAGTGTGGGCTCGTGTTGTTTTCGCCGAAATACTTACTGAAGAAAACTCAAGGTATGCTTTAGTAGTGGTGTGACCGTGGGGAAACACACATCACACTACACGATGGAGAAAAAGGAGGTTCGAAATAGCTTCTTGTGTTTGTTTTTTTTTGTTTCCTAACGCGATTTGGGAAAACTGGGGCCGGGATTTACACTTAACCGCTAAGCTTATGGAATAATGTTTTCTAGTAGTGTTTAAAATAATAGGTAAAAAAATCACAAAAACGCAGCGGCCTCTTTGAGAATCTCTAAAGTTTTGTGTTTGCTAGGAAAGCTAGCGTGTTTGGAGAGGCGGGGGACTCACAGGACAGAATGGACAGTACTCGCTCTCTCTCACTACACACTAACGAAAGGGGGAGCGGGGTAGATACGCTTAAAAGGAAACGGGTTTACATTTGCACTCACAATTGGACTGGTTTCACGTATAGTTTTGGTACGAAAAGAAGTATGGGTGTGTGTTAGGTTAGGATTACTAAAATGCTTTAATTTATCACATGTGTAATCTTTGTAACGGGAGCTACGAACGTTTCAAGGTGCGTTCAAAAGAGACAATTTCCTTCTGTTCCGAAACGGACCGGATAGTTTAGTTTGTTTGTTTGTTTCTTTCTCTGTTTAACGAGTTGTATTTGTTTTAGATGATTGGATATCTCATATTCAACGACTGTTTCTTACTAAATTTTTCTTTCACTATTATGTTTAAGGTATAATAATTTCCTTCTCTCCCGTCTTGGTTCACACGATTTTTCTTTGCTTGATTATTCTTAAACCACACAGACTCCACAATACGAATAAAAACCAGGTTTTTGCAGCGTGAGTGTGTGTGTGTGTGTGTGCGAATTGGCCAAATTCGGGCTTGCTCTCTCTCTATCCTTAATCAGTCTCAACGAAACAGAAATAACTTAATCTCAGGACGCTTGACCACCAACCCGACTAGCGTTGGTCGGATCGCGCTTGATATAGAACAGAATGTACGGCTTGCAGTCGGCGACGGCCGCACTGCTGACCTCCTTCACTGTGTGATCGTTAAAGTGCATCCAGACGCCGTTGTTGATCGCGAACGAGGTGTAGTGGCCGCAGCTGGAGCTGGAAGGGAAAATGGAAACTTGGTTAGACCAACTTTTTTTTTCGTTTTAATAGATTAAAAAATTACCCATTGCCGTGATGGACGATGACGGCCGCCAGGTCGTACACGTTGCAGCTCGAGTTGGAACGTCTCGTCTCGGGGCCGTTGTTCAGCACAAACTGGGACATGTCGAGCGCGTTGATCGGGAACGATATCCGCAAGTCGATCTTGGTTCTGAAAATTAAGTTTGATTTATCTTTATTTTAATTTTCTGCACATTCTGACGATCATGACTGGAGATTTGTGTCAGCATTCAGAAAGCACTGTAAATGCCATGCAATGATAGTCACTGATCGTTTCTAATTTTTAAATTCTTAAACTCTATAAATTCCTCAATTCTTAAATTTCTCAATTCCTCAGTTCTTAAATTCTTAAATTCTAAAATTCTAAGATTCAAAATTTCTAAAATTCTAAAATTTTTAAATTCTTAAATTCTTTGATTCTTAAATTCTAAAATTCTAAAATTCTAAAATTCTAAAATTCTAAAATTCTAAAATTCTTAAATTCTTAAATTCTAAAATTCTAAAATTCTAAAATTTTAAAATTCTAAAATTCTAAAATTCTAAAATTCTAAAATTCTAAAATTCTAAAATTCTAAAATTCTAAAATTTTAAAATTCTAAAATTCTAAAATTCTAAAATTCTTAAAATTCTTAAATTCCTAAATTCTTAAATTCCTAAATTCTTAAATTCTTAAATTCTTAAATTCTTAAATTCCTAAATTCCTAAATTCTTAAATTCTTAAATTCTTAAATTCTTAAATTCTTAAATTCTTAAATTCTTAAATTCTTAAATTCTTAAATTCTTAAATTCTTAAATTCGTAAATTCGTAAATTCTTTAATTCTTTAATTCTGTTATTCTGTAATTCTTTAATTCTTCAATTCTTTAATTCGTTTTTTAAAATCATCATCCCGGTACGAGAATCGAACTCACAACCTCTGGATTGGAAACCCAGCCCGCCGCTAGTCGAAATCCCTTACCGGTCAGTATTCCCAGTGAGCATATTTACTAGGGTGTTTCATCCAAACAAAAAAGTTTTCAGAATCAGGCAAACCGAGGTTCCTCTAGTAGAGGATACCCATAGGGACTCTCATGCCAAATATCAGCCCATTTGGTTGAGAATTGGCCTGTCCCCAGCGGTTCAAAGTTAACATGTAAATTACTATGGGATTTTTGTGCTTTTTGTTCAATCGTTCCTACAGGTCTGGGGACAACATGGATTCACTCGGAATAAAGACAGGTGTGTAGGGGATGGTCCAAGGGACAAATTCCAGAAGGAATTAGGGTTGTCCATTCTGTCCCCAAGGTGCGCATTGGATCGACGTCCGGTGTCTCCAGAATCAACGAATCACCCTTCAAATGTACGTATTGTCCTTAGTATGCTATGACGGCTAGCTGAAAATTACGACGCCCCATGTCAGACGGTGAACACGTGGCAGAGCATTCACTCAAGTTCAGGCTCAGAAACATACTTTAAAGTAATAAAATTATAATTTTTGATGTTCCTGTAACAATTTGAACTATTCCAAATAACGTAACATGATGATTTTTAAACAATAATGCAATCGATGCTTCTCCACGTGTTCACCGTCTGACATGGGGCGTCGCAATTTTCAGCTAGCCGTCATAGCATACTAAGGACAATGCGTAGATTTGAAGGGTGAATCGTTGATTCTGGAGACACTGGACGTCGATCCAATGCGCACCTTGGGGACAGAATGGACAACCCTAATTCCTTCTGGAATTTGTCCCTTGGACCATCCCCTACACACCTGTCTTTATTCCGAGTGAATCCATGTTGTCCCCAGACCTGTAGGAACGATTGAACGAAAAGCACAAAAATCCCATAGTAATTTACATGTAAACTTTGAACCGCTGGGGACAGGCCAATTCTCAACCAAATGGGCTAATATTTGGCATGAGAGTCCCTATGGGTATCCTCTACTAGGGGAACCTCGGTTTGCCTGATTCTGAGAACTTTTTTGTTTGGATGAAACACCCTAATATTTACTCTTTTAAGGGATCTGACCAGAGCTGAAAATGGCAGGGGTCCTGACGCGAAAATCGGCGACGCATACACGATTTTTTCAGATCCATTCACTGAACCGCAAAACCGTGACATAAACAAACCCGACTCAGTCGTGAGTGCCCTAGCTCACTGAGCAGCTGCAATGCGAGGCAGTAGTCGACCAACGCTCATTCGACGTTGCACGCACACACATAAAGAAACAAGTTTTTACACAAAAAGTTGGTATTTATGCGTGGAAATGTAATTTTGAATGTAAGTTATGGTTGTTTTAAGTGTTTTGCACAGTCTAGAACCATTCAATTGTTTAAAAATAGTCAAAATAGTGTTTAGAGAGGATTTTAGGAGTCAGTCATACGACACGAATTGAGTGAGTGTAGCTCATTTTTTCACGTCTCTCATTCTCCAGCAGCCGACCGGCACGAGTCAGGCGGCAGTGGTTGAACGGACACAGTAGGCTTACAGTCAGATGCTAGCAGTGAACTGACATTTTGGTTTGCTTCATGTGTACGCTGGGTTGGAAACATTTTGCAGGCCTGGATCTGACTTTGCCGAGCCAGACAGGAATCGAACCCATCACCTTCCGCTTACAAGGCGACACGTAACCGCAGGGCCACGGAAGCTCGTTAATTCTTTAATTCTTTAATTCATAAAATCATAAATTAATAAATTCCAAAAATTTTAAAAATTTTAAATTCTTAAATTATTTGAATTTTTAAATTATTTTTTTGAGCACCCGATTCGAGTTTTAGAAATGACAGTTTTCCCATGAAGATAATACATTGCAATAACTGCTCGAACGAAAGTGTTCCATTCTTAAATTCCAAAATTCTAATATTCTAAAAAGCCACTATTTTTGCCGCCAGAAAATCAGATAACTTTAAAGCATTTTTGGAGTAATGAATTCCAGAATTCATTTATTTTAACTTTTGGATTATTAAAATAAGTAAATACTAGTATTTGTCAAGTTCTATGCTTCTAAATATTAGATCTTTTTTATTTTTTTTTTTCAGGCAATGAATAATTCTGGAGTTTTTTTTGAAAAGGTCCAATAAACCACATTTTCAGTTTTTGCTTTTTGGGTGTTTTTTAATACCCCTGACTCAAGGCGGCTTCAAAAACACCCAAAAAGCAAAAACTGGAAATTGGGTTCATTGGACCTTCTCAAAAAAATAAAAAAAATCTCCAGAATTGTTAATTGCATTTTGGGACCATCCAAAAACCACGTGGACACTTTTTTGGAAATCTAAAACCATCCCATCCTTCAAATACAAATAAAATCCTTTTTGTGTGGAGCGTGGACAATCGCCAAAGAACTTGAAGTTGTGAAGCTTCAACAGTGGATTTACTCCTCCTAAACCTCGTCAAAGTTCCATTTGTTCAGTATGATCACTTGCACTGACGATTTACCGATTTTGAGACAATATTCGAGGCAAAACTCACCTGTAGAAATTGTTCCATCTGAACCGCTTTATGTGCAAACACAGCACGTTCGGTAATCTCCGGATCCAGAAGCGCTTCGTCGACTTTTGCTTGCACTTGCACGAGTTGCAGTAGTACAGTTCGGTTTCGGCCAGTTCTTCCACCTGAAAGCAGGGAAAAATCATCGTTACAAGTTTGGCATAAGTAAGAAAAGTGGGACCAACCTCCGTAAAACTGGACAAACAGTCCGAGATGTGACACACGGGCGCGTCCTTGTCCTTGTCGCCGCCGCCGTCCACCGCCGACTCCTTGGTGTAGAACTTCTCCGGAATGTCCAGCGACAGGTCGAGAAACGGGTCGTGCTTCTTGCTTTCCATGCCGCAGATCAGACAGCGCACCTCGCTCTGCAGAATGCCGCCAAACACGTTCGTCACGATCGAGTTGCGTCCCTTGGTGTGCAGGTGGCTCAGTGCAGGTACGTTGTAGGGGTTGGGCTTACCTTCGCCCGGTTTGTGGCCGCCGCCGCCTCCACCCGCCAATCCGCTACCGCTGCCGTCCACCGGAAACGAGACCTGCTGCAGTTCGGTGTGCAATCGGTCCAGCATGTAGCGCAGAAACTCGTGGGCGTCGTGCTGCCGGTGGCCCCGAAACTGCGGCACCACCTTCCAAATCACCAGAAAGAGACACTCGGGCGAGATGGCCCCCTTCGAGCCGTCCCCGCCCTGGCTGAGGTTCAGCAAGACCTGCAAATAACGAGATTTTGCTAAAGAAATTCAAAACAAAGGGAGCAACTCTTTTTCAACCGACCTTCCTCAACTCCTCCACCACAAACACGTCGTCCAGGTTCTCCTTCATACTGCGCGAGTGGTACGCCTTCTGCTTGTGCTTGCCCGTCTCCAGCGAGGGCATCGCGTTAAAGTAACAGCTAAACTCCTGAATGTTGCTCAGCGACTGTAATACTGAATTCATGAAGCAGGTATTGCCGAGATTCCGCAGCCCCACGACGCGCCGCATCGATTTCCGCTTGGCCTGACTGCTGCTGCTGTTACTGGCGCCGTTGCCACCGTTGGCGACCGCTCCGTTCTCGTTGTTGCTATCGCTGGAGATTGTCCGCTTGCGGGGTCGCAGCTTCCGGACGGGGGTGATCAACGTCACCGCCGACAGCGCCGCTCCGGAATGTGACGAAGTCGAGGACACGGCCGACGACGGTTCCTCCCAGCCGGAATCGCTCGACGAGGACGTACTGCTGGCGTTTTCCTGGGCGCCGCCGCCGCCGCCCGACTTGGACGAGCTGATCTCCTCCATCGTGGAGGACGTCTCGGACACGGTGTCGCAGTCGCCGTCCTTGAGCTCGCCGCGGATCTCCTCCAGCACGTTGTCGGCGGTGTCGTTCACCACAAACTCGTCACACTTGTAGCTGTACAGGAGAAGGGAATCAGCGAACCATATTCTCGGAAAATTTGAATTTCGTTCTAGCTCACCAGTAAACCGACAGATTGACCGTGTTGATGCAGATGCTGTGGTTCCGCTGGGACGAGTGCTTCAGCGCGTGACCCTGCTCGTAACGGCCGCAGCGTACCGAGCCGCACTGCAGACACATCCAGTTGTCCTTGCCGGAACATTCTGTGGAAAGCAAAATTAAAAAAAAAGTTAATTTAAACATAGAGTTTCAAAAAAAGTCAAGCAACAATAAAATTTGCAACCCTGCACTGGTCGTGCAACACACAAGCGTAGCACTACCGAACGTAAACAAATATGCGTAAAACGTAAAGAGAGTAAAGAGTTCGCGATAACAATCCTCTCCCTATCTACATCTCTCTTCTCTCTTGAATCGTTCGAGACTGTATTCGTGAATGAATGATTGATCGCAAGACGTCACCATTACATGCTCACGAATCATATGATAATGAACACGGAATCAAAGCGGATTGCGAGATAAAGACTGGACATGAATGGAAGCGTGGAAGAGCAAAGACTTGGCAGACATTTAAATGACCATGAATTCGGTAGACAAAGCAAACGGAACAATGAACGAGGTGAATCGCGAACGCAAAAGTGAATTAAATCAACTAATTAATTGTTACCAAGACTAGACTTAGCATCTAATCGCAGAAATTCATCAAACATCAATTAGTTCCATCTTTGATCCGACGATAACATTCAACTACAACGTTTCAGTGCTTGTTTTAAGTCATTCTTGCATCGGCCACGACGCCATCAACATCGTGTCGACGCGGATTCAGCGAGAGGGCTGGCTCCGACATTCGATTCTCGCATGAATTATGCATTGGCAAAGGCTCCCCTCTGTTCTGTTTGGCTGGCTGCTCTCCAATGCTCTTTCGTTTACATGGAGAGATTTCACGGTATTTCACGGTGGTTTGTACTGCAGAAAATGCATAATTTCCAACATATTTTTGTAGAAATTTTTGTCAGCAATTCTTAGGTATTTCCATTTCTGTTGACAGTACATTTCGTTTGTTTCTTTCCCGAATTGGAACACAAGACACATTCAATGACACAATAATTAAATATTTACGAGGCACCCATTCTACGTTGTTCAAACTTTCTGGTACAATTAAATAAAGTTGACTCAACATGCTGCAAATCAGAACAATACCTTCTGTGTTGCATAGTTACAGATTACTCCCCATATGAATGTCTAATCACAAAAAAATGAGTTTATTCTTATATTTTAACAAAGAACTTTGCTTAAGGGCTCAATCTGTAGTGTCAATCCAGAATTTTCGAAAGGTTCCAGGTTACCGTGTTGCACGTCCCTGTTAGGGAAAGGATCTGCGACGCAACACATTGCTGTTGCGTGGAGGTTCCAACACGAGTGCCTCAAAAAAAAAAAACAAATGATGAAATAAAGGATAAACTGCGCAAAGGCGGGGCGGGGCATACATCTAGCATTCCAGGATGGCCACTTGAGTCGTGAAATCTTAAACTCGCCAATACCCGCAAAAAATGTTAAAAGGTCAGAAATTTGAGATTTTTGGTCAAACATTCTGGACAACTCGGGAATCTTAAGCTACATGATTGAAATGCTAGTTTATGCAACAAATTTTTAAGCACTGGTCGTACATTTATTTAATGAGATTTACTGAATCTAATCTAGAGGTAGGCAAAATCGCTCTTTTTTAGGAGCCGCTCATTTTCGTTCGCTCACTAAAAAGAGCCGCTCTTTTGAACGGCTCTTTCGTTCTTTTTCATTATTTTTAAGAACTGTGTGATTTTATGAACTCTTTTCTAAATTCTGATTTAATCGATTTATAGAAAACACTGAAGTTAAATCAGGCAAGCAATTTTTTTCCATAATCTCTCAGCTATTTAGTAGATTTTTGGTAATATTTTACAAGCTATGCAATTTTAAATGCTCAAATTTGTATTCGGATAATACTTTAATGTACGATCAGTTATATAAAGAAAAGCTTTTTCATTTTGTTTAGAAAATCATTTACTTTTGGAATTTCAAAGAAAAGTAGGAAACTGAAAATATGTTTGAAAACTTTAAAGTGGTGTTTGGCAGCAATGCTATTTTGGGAGTATTTTTATAAGCAATTATTTTTCAATTGAGAATTGCATTTTCAATTCTAAAAACAAATTTTGTGATGCAATTTGTTCCAAATTCGATAAATTATATTTATAACAAGTTTAAAAATCATTCTATCTTGGAACGGTTCTTTCGAAAAACAGGAGTTTAAAAAAGAATTGCGGTTCTTTTTTTGTGAGCCATGGTTCGTTCGCTCTTTTTAGTGAACCGGCTATTTGAGCGGCTCGCTCTTTTTTTGCCCACCGCAGCGCAGCCAATCGTTCGAAGGGATCCTGGAGAGTGCCTTAGGTTAGATGACGCCTAGCACTCTTTTTGTCATTTATTAACATTTGTAGTGCGCCATTGCATTAGAATGCATTGAAACATCACAAGCGTTAAAGCGGCCAGGCCTACTGCGTAAAGCCGTATCGCAGAGATGACTCGTAATTGGGTTAAGTTTGAGCACGGAGTGTTCGAACAACCACACAATTTTGAATCGACAGGGGAGGAAGAAGCGTGGGGACACACCACCATACGCTCCGAGATTTGGTTGTATTCGTTGGGAGCACCATGCTAAGAAGGTTTGGTACTCCGGGACCCTCTGGGATGGGACATTGTATTTCCACGAATGCCCTGGACACTATTTGCCGTGGTTATAGCGCCACAAGGGCTCGAACCCCACTTGTTTGTAGAAATAGGTGAAGATAGAAAACAATAGACAGTGACTATTTAAAGAATCAATAGAAAAAGAAATAAACAATAGTTAATAAATAGAGGTAACAAACAAGCTTAGATTGTATTAAGGGCAATTTATAGGGCAGATGAAAAATTATTCAAATATATAAATAAAGAAAAGGCACATGATAAACAAAATTGACATCGCTGCCAAATTAAGGGAAAACAGATAGTTTGTTACAGCAGCATCAATTGGTTAGAGTGGAAAAGCGTTGAGACATAAGAAAATCAAAAAAGTAAAATCGAAATCAAATGGAGGATAATAAACAGAAGCCGTATTAAAAAAATCAGAAAAAAAGAAGATAGGAGGTAGCTGAAATAGAAAGAAGAGAACCCCCGTTAGGCGATGTTCAGGTACATCCACAACAGTTGACTCAACATGCTGCGAATCAAAACAATACCGTCTACAATCACAAATTACTTCCCTTTCCCACATTGTCGCGCCCCTTTCTTTTAGCCGTCTCAACTCTGACCCACGGTGGTCAAAGGTTTACGAGCCGTTGCCACAGGCCACCAGCTAGGTTACACCTTGTCATCATGATCGAAATTGCACAAACATATTTTCTAATTCATAAATAAAATAATGAATCCATAATTTTGTTTTGGTTTTGTAAATTATAGTGTTACGTGCTACACCGTGAAAACGTGAATAATACACATAACTGGCTATTTGTGACTGTCTGCGTTTCAAGTGTGACCAACACATCCACCACATCTTGCGAAATGTATGAAAACGGCGTTCTAAAACCAATCTTTCTAGAATGTAAACGAAACTCTCATAAAACCGTATATTCTTCTCAACTATTCAAAAATTATTTGAAATTTCAAAAATACTAAATTGATCCCAGTCAAAAACTCGTCCAGCCAGATTCAAATCTCCTGCCAGTATAAAACCATTCCGTACGTCCCCCAGCCGGGGCAGACGCAGCGCAGCAGCAGCAGCATCGACACGGTCGCAGCTATGACACGATGGTTCTCACTTTCAGCCTAGACAAGCAGGGTCAGCAAAGACAGCGAGCACCGACGACGACGACCCCGACCAAATCCGTCTTTCGACACATCAGCTCCGCTAATCCTCGAGCAGCAGCGGTCATAAAATTTGCTTCGCGAGCCAACCCCGCTGGGTGGCCGTTGTCAAGCCCCGAGCCTGGCTGGCCTGCCCCGCCGTATGATGTAATATTGATTTTTTGTTTATCCAAGCGCAAAAATTAAATTCAAAATGGGGAGGTCGACGGTGGAAGGCTTCTTCACCCTGCTGTCGATTCCGGGGTGGGTTCTTGAACTAATCTGTGGAGTGGGGGCCACCCCGCAAGCCATTGCCCCTTCCGGGAGTCGATTCTCCAGCTTTCGTGACCTCCCAAGCAGCAAATGGCCTCACCAATTTGCAAATTACCTGCACATTTCCACAGCTTGGAGAACGATGCTGGTGAGCTACTGCTACTAGTCACGGCGGTGGTACTGGCCGCTGGCGTTTCGGATGTGGCAGGTTGACCTCCGACCAGCGTCAGCTTCAGATTCCGGACCGCATCCTTCCGCAGGACCACATTATCTCCGATGTGGGGACAATCCATGATTTCGCTACTAATCCTCTGGCAGCTGCTGTTCGGATTCAAGGAACACTTTTCACTGCGGATTCCACGGAACACGATCCGCGGGGGCCACTAACCCTCTCCGACACTACTGCTGCAGCTAATCCTCGAAAATGCCAGGGAACGTTTCCCAGGTGACACACATACACACACACACAAGGCTGCTTTGTTGCGTTTTTCCTTTTGCCCCCTCCCTCGAATCCTCGAAAATCGCACGGTTCCGGAACCAAAATCCGGAATAAAAATGTCGCGGCGACGACGACGCACTAGCAAACCAGGAACGGATTATTACGGAACTGTGGTCGGACCATCGTCCTCCTGTACTCGCGATTGCGTTCGACAAAGAAGATCCGAAAAGGAAGCAAAAATGCTGTACAACACCACAGTCGGTTGAGGTTGAATGTTGAGAGTGCGTTCTGAATCGCCGCCGTCGTTGTCGCACACACGCACACTACATCGGGGAAAGTGTTGCGCGACGAACGGTTGCGTGACGAGTTACGACGGCGTTGCGCAACTGTTTGTTACCATAGACTAGAAAACAAAACTAAAATATTGAATGCGTTACTCACTAATGTTATTTAAATCAAAACTTCTTAAACGCTTGTCTTAAACCTACTTGAAAACTCTGTCGAACTTCCCATTCATAAGACATAGTTTTAAAAAAAAAATGCAATTTTATCGAATCATAGCAAAATGTCTTAATGTTTAGTCTCTGGTCGAGTGCGGCATAAACGCTGAGTGTGACAACATCTCCTAGCGACATGCGACGCTACACGTATGACGGATACATCTGATGCATGTCATTTCACGTATTGCAGCCAAACTTCAACTTTCCGGGAGCGTAGGGTAAATTGGCATAAAGTGATTTTTGACCTACACTGTAACTGAAAATCGCACTTTGCTGAGTTCGTTTTCGCACTTTTTCATACGATTTTTTCAGTTCTACGTTCGACTGCGATTACACAAAAAAGTGTAACTGAAAAAATCGTATGAAAAAGTGCGAAAACGAACTCAGCAAAGTGCGATTTTCAGTTACAGTGTAGATGTGAACAGTTAATATTGCTCATTGCGAGATAAAATCACGTTTCTCCTTCGCTGTGACTGAAAGGAGATTATAGCCGCCTTACTACCGCAGTGTGAAAATCAGCAAGTTGAACTGAAATTCTACGTTGATTTGGCTGTCATTTTGATAAAACGAAACATAAAACAACGATGAAGAAAATAATTAAGCCATACCACTTATAGCTTGTAAAAGAAATGTAATTATTACAAGAAAGTTTAATAAAGAAATATTTAATGAAAAAAAAAGAAGACAAACAATAAGGCCGATGCAAACATTTTTCAAACATTTTGTCTCTCGGCTCCAGACGGGCAATAAATAATTTAAAAAAATTAAAAATTCGAAAAAATCATATTCAGGTACAGGGGGATGCTAAAGGCCTTGGGTGATTGAGATTGATAACGCGCGCAAGCTGTGCACAGTGAAAACAAAAATATTTCTTTTATTAATAATTATTTTTTTGTTATAAGAATTACTGTAGTAAAAGTCACAGCTTACACAGTAGTTAAGTTAAACGTTTCATGTGATAAAAGTACAACTTTAAATGAAGTCATCGGCCCGATGTGTGCTTAATAATCCCTACTTTAGGAGTTTATTTTGCAAATAAATTGATAAAAATCACCTCACAAACATACACTAACTTTTAAACGTACATTGCGGTAAAATTTTACATAAAAACAATAATTACTTTATTTCCATTTTATGCCTGCAGTTTTTGTACTTTTTTTTACAGTGCGCAGTTGCTTTGCTTTGATTCCGTAACGAACAGCTGTTCTTTTGTGCCGGAGCCGAAGTTGACATTTCCCTTTTGTTCCGGTGCCGAAGTTGACAGCTTGTGTTGGCTACGGGCGAGCTGTCTGTAGTGAGATATAGATGTCGCCCCCTGTTCAGGTACAGTCACTGGTACAGTCCAGACTTGATTATCCGATGGCCTCGGAAAAATTTCACTTCGGAAATCGAATCATGAAATGTTTTTGTTTGTTGTCTTAGTTTTGATTGTCGAGCTTAGGGATGACCACCTAAACTGCCGTTCTACGCAGAATTGTCCCATGTTCGAAAAAGGGCAACTGATAAAAACGTCATTGAAAATTTTCGATCGATTTCTGTGTTTCTACGCATAATTGTCCCGTGGGTCCCTATTCGCCCTATATGTCCCTAATCACCCCGGTTAACATTTTACATTTTATCACTCTTATTTGTAATCCTCTTACAGGTAAACATGTAAACAAGATGAAATGCTTCGTGAAACTCATGATTTCGTAATAGAAAATACTTTGTGGACACTAGAGGGCTTTTGTTAATTTGATTTGGTTTTAAATCATTTTCGGTGGTTCAAAGGGTCATTGTACTCAGAAAAATTAGTTTTAACGTTATAAGCAATAATATCACAAATTTTAACTTCATTTTAGGACCCAATTGAAACAGTTAGAATTTAATATAGTTTTAAATAATTTGTGTCAATTTTAATATAAAATTTCGTAATTTCCTGAGTTTTTTTTAAGGTTTTATAAGCTATTGTCTTTCATATGTTTATAGGACTCTTGATAAACTTTTGATTTTTTTATTTGAGTTTTGGATTTTTTGAATATTTCAATCATTTTTAATTAAATTTTAATTAAACGCTATTTGCAAACCCCTTTTATGCCAAATAATAACCAATCCCCCTTTATCATCCATCAACTGACAGCTGCTCCGGTCTGAAGTTTCCCCATAGAAATTTGAGCCGACGTTCTCAACGATTTAGTCGGTTTCAGTCTGTTGAATCGACCGACTAAATCTACCGACTAATCGGCCGTTTGTTTCACCGACTCTTATGGGAGCTTAACACAGGGTTCGACCGACTAATCGGCTGACTAAATCGGCCGACTGCAACCGACAAAATCGATTGATTGATCGATGGATTTAAACGGCGTTCTGGAAGAATCCGGCTGGCCGGATGGACCGGATTGAGCCGGCTGTCAAGTACACAAGAGCAGACTCTTCCAACACATTTACACCCCGTGTAGCCCCCAATTGGTAGCTGATCAGGGTTTGAATCAAATATATAAAACTAACCTCAATTTTCTCGACTGTCTTCAATAATGTTGGATGTTCCGGAAACCTGCAGCAGGAACAAGAGCTGTCATCATAAACTATTTGTCCGCATGTGCTATTTTCCGGATCTTCCAAAAGTATTTGGAATTATTTATATTCGCGCTTCGTATTGAAGCACTTAGAAATTTCTTAGAAATTAGAAAAACCTACAAAAAATAATTTTAGAAGTAAGATTTTATCAAGATTAGTATAAACTCCACTTTCTACTTAAACTTATGCAATAAATGATTGACTTTATGAAAAACATACCCAATATAACTGCTCTCTAAACAAATTTATTGAAAAACAAACTGCCACCAAAATTTTTGCTAAGTCCACTTTGTAAACAATACTAGAACCGATCTAATCATTCAATTTGTAGACCGATTCTGTAGGGACTGATTTAGTCTATCATTTCGTCGGTTTTGAGAACTGTCAAATTTTTATGGGGCCTGTCTTAAACCTACTTGAAAACTCTGTTGAACTTCCCATTCATAAGACATACTTTTAAAAGAAATTGCAATTTTATCGAATCATAGCAAAATGTCTTAAAGATAAGTCTCTGGTTGAGTGTGACAAAATCTCCTAGCGACATGCGACGCTACACGTATGACGGATACATCTGATGCATGTCATTTCACGTATAGAGCATTCTACGTGCGTATGTATTGCGTGTACGTACACGAAAATAAAGTGAGGTTAAATTGTGTCAGCCAGCAAAACCAAATGGTGCGCTAGTGTGCGTACGTGAAACGTCATAAAGCTCTATAGAGGTTTCTACGTGCGCATGTATTGCGTGTACGTACACAAAAAAGATTGAGGTTAAATTTTGTCCGGCCAGCAAAATCAGATGGTGCGCTAGTGTGCGTACGCGAAACGTCATAAAGCTCTATAGAGCTATCTAAGCCCGATCTCACACACATTAGCAAACCATTTGTTTTGCTGGCTGGTACAAAATTTAACCACACTTTTTTTCGTGTACGTACACGCAATACATGCGCACGTAGATAACTCTATTGCAGCCAAACTTCAACTTTCCGGGAGCGTAGGGTAAATTGGCATAAAGTGATTTTTGACCTACACTGTAACTGAAAATCGCACTTTGCTGAGTTCGTTTTCGCACTTTTCCATACGATTTTTTCAGTTCGACGTTCGACTGCGATTACACAAAAAAGTGTAACTGAAAAAATCGTATGAAAAAGTGCGAAAACGAACTCAGCAAAGTGCGATTTTCAGTTACAGTGTAGATGTGAACAGTTAATATTGCTCATTGCGACATAAAATCACGTTTCTCCTTCGCTGTGACTGAAAGGAGATTATAGCCGCCTTACTACCGCAGTGTGAAAATCAGCAAGTTGAACTGAAATTCTACGTTGATTTGGCTGTCATTTTGATAAAATGAAACATAAAACAACGATGAAGAAAATAATTAAGCCATACCACTTATAGCTTGTAAAAGAAATGTAATTATTACAAGAAAGTTTAATAAAGAAATATTTAATGAAAAAAAAGAAGACAAACAATAAGGCCGATGCAAACATTTTTCAAACATTTTGTCTCTCGACTCCAGACGGCTAATTTAAAAAAATTAAAAATTCGAAAAAATCATATTCAGGTACAGGGGGATGCTAAAGGCCTTGGGTGATTGAGATTGATAACGCGCGCAAAATGCGCACAGTGAAAACAAAAATATTTCTTTTATTAATAATTAATTTTTTGTTATAAGAATTACTGTAGTAAAAGTCACAGCTTACACAGTAGTTAAGTTAAACGTTTCATGTGATAAAAGTACAACTTTAAATGAAGTCATCGGCCCGATGTGTGCTTAATAATCCCTACGTTAGGAGTTTATTTTGCAAATAAATTGATAAAAATCACCTCACAAACATACACTAACTTTTAAACGTACATTGCGGTAAAATTTTACATAAAAACAATAATTACTTTATTTCCATTTTATGCCTGCAGTTTTTGTACTTTTTTTACAGTGCGCAGTTGCTTTGTTTTGATTCCGTAACGAACAGCTGTTCTTTTGTGCCGGAGCCGAAGTTGACATTTCACTTTTGTTCCGGTGCCGAAGTTGACAGCTTGTGTTGGCTACGGGCGAGCTGTCTGTAGTGAGATATAGATGTCGCCCCCTGTTCAGGTACAGTCACGGGTACAGTCTAGACTCGTTTATCCGATGGCCTCGGAAAAATTTCACTTCGGAAAATCGAATCATGAGATGTTTTTTTTTGTTGTCTTAGTTTTGATTGTCGAGCTTAGGGATGACCACCTAAACTGCCGTTCTACGCAGAATTGTCCCATGTTCGGAAAAGGCCAACTGAGAAAAACGTCATTGAAAATTTTCGATCGATTTCTGTGTTTCTACCGAGGTTTCTACACATAATTGTCCCGTGGGTCCCTATTCGCCATATATGTCCCTAATCACCCCGGTTAACATTTTACATTTTATCACTCTTATTTGTAATCCTCTTACAGGTAAACATGTAAACAAGATGAAATGCTTCGTGAAACTCATGATTTCGTAATAGAAAATACTTTGTGGGACACTAGGTGAAGTTATTTTTTTTTAAATTGAATTAAAAATCCATTTTAAATCATTTGCGGTGATTCAAAGGGTCATTGTACTCAGAAAAATAAGTTTTAACGTTATAAGCAATAATATCACAAATTTAAACTTCATTTTAGGACCCAATAGAAACAGTTAGAATGTAATATAGTTTTAAATAATTTGTGTCAATTTTAATATAAAATTTCGTAATTTCCTGAGTTTTTTTTAAAAAGGTTTTATAAGCTATTGTCTTTCATATGTTTATAGGACCTAATAAAAAAACGTTACTTAATCCACCCTTAGGTGGTTGGCGCCTTCCTCACATTTAAAGGGTGCTAACCAAAATGCAAAAATTGCGTAAATAACACTTAAGTGCTTATAACTTTGGATAGGGTTGTCAGATCTTCAATGTTTTGGACGCGTTAGAAAGGTCTTTTGAATACCCATCCTAAGATAGGTAGCATGAGAGTTCCGGACAACGTTTCCATAAAAATATCTGAGATCCTGCCTCCAAAAAGTACATAAATAACTCTGAAGTGCTTTTAACTTTCGATAGGGTTGTCATATCTTCAATGTTTTGGACGCGTTGGAAAGGTCTTTTGAATACCTATCCAACGATAGGTCGCATGAGAGATCCGGACAACGTTTTCATCAACATATCTGAGATCCGGCCTCCAAAAAGCGCATAAATTACACTTAAGTGCTTATAACTTTTGATAGGATGGTCAGATCTTCAATGTCTTGGACGCGTTGGAAAGGTCTTTTAAATACCTTTGTGAAAATGTGTAGCATGACGGGTTTTCTGACAAAAACCACCCTTTTTACAATCTTCCGGACTTTTGCTAAAATTGTTTTTTTAGCATTACTTTTGAAGTACTTAACTAAACTGCATAATTTTTAATAGCGACTTATGGGACTTCAAGACGGATCGAATGACGCCAAAACGGACAAAATCGGTTTAGCCAATGTCGAGATAATCGAGTGACAATTTTTTTTATCAACATCCTACCACACACATAGACATTTGCTCAGAATTTGATTCTGAGTCGATAGGTATACATGAAGGTGGGTCTAAGAGGTCTAATTGAGAAGTTCATTTTTCGAGTGATTTTATAGCCTTTCCTCAATAACGTGAGGAAGGCAAAAACTCTTAATTTTTTTATTTCAGTTTTCGATTTTTTGAATATTTCAATCATTTTTAATTTTATTAAACGCTATTTGCAAACCCCTTTTATGCCAAATAATAACCGATCCCCCTTTATCATCCATCAACTGACAGCTGCTCCGTTCTGAAGTTTGTGACAGACAGACAGCGCACAGAAGGCAAATCAAAACCCGAATGTATTTTTCGCGTCAGTCGCCGTCGTCCATTCAACACTGGCAATCATTCATCGCAGCAAATCGGAGTCCAAAAAAAACATTTCCATTCGTTCGAATCGCGTTTGGGTCGCGGTCCCGGAGGGGGTGGTGGTGACGGTGTGGTCACAGCATAAAACGCAGCAGCATAGAGCATAAGATTATTGTGTTTGGTGCGGTGTGCAAAACAGTGAAGAAAAATTCGACTGTTGTGTTTTGGTTTTGGGCCCGAGTCGAAACAGAAAAATTTAATTCAAAAGTTGTTGGTGCTACTGCTGAAGGAGAGTGTGTTGCTCTAAAACCAGAATATGAAGCTAAAATTTCGATGTTGAAAGTGTGTTGCTGCTGCTATACATAGTTATACAACGCGGTGGCCACCACCAGGCCGAGTGGATTTAATTAGTCGCGGTCAGCAACAAAAGAATAGTGTACAATTCGCGAAATTGAAGCCCAGGTCACAAAGTCCAATTTGGCTGGGGTGGTCTCGAAGGGAAATCAAAGGAAAAACCCGCAGATCAAAACTGCAGAGCAGGAAGATGCCCTCTGGCGGCTGACCGAGGCCAGCAGCAGCAGCAGCAGTCTGGGTCGAAAAGATAAAAATAATCGCCACAATTAAACTTGATGAGGTGCCAATAACTTGCTTTGGAACGCGAAAAGAGGCCGCAGTTCCGTGAAGCCCTTTTTTAGGGGGAGACGGCGAAACGGGGGTTGGGTGCGTGACAATCTGGACACAGACAACAAAGATGGTCACGGTGCTGTGATTTGTGTGTCGAAGGCCAAAAGAAGCAATGCATTGACCTTTTTTTGGGGCAGCCCTTAATTGGAGGTCTATTTTGGAGTGTTGATTTGAAGAAGGGTTCGATTTAAGGGGGGCCTGGCCACGACTACTGGTCAGAGGTTGGTCCGGCCCAGTGCTGGAATGCTGGTGAAGATGGTGCACTCGTTCTGTCGAAACGTAACGCGGGCCAGGAGCTTTGCCATGGGAGTAGTTATCCTTTTTGTGGTTGGAGTTTTCTTCTTCAACAACTCGTACATGATGGCAGGTATGTAAAAGCTGTTTGTATGTTGTTATTTTATCTGCATTTTTTTTTCAATCATAAGAAGTATTATTTGGTTACATGAAACAGTTAAATAATAATAAAAATAACGGAGCACAGTAAAGAAGCAAAATTTATAGCTCATTTCATAAAACTATTTTTTAAAGAAGCTTAACTAGGCCTTTCGAAAACCTTCATTTTTTATTATAGCATAAAGTTAATCAATAAAACAAATGTTTTCGTTCCATTTCTTGGTTTTTTTTTTCGTCGGCTTGGGAAATCTCTTAAAATTGTATAGTGATTACAATATTTTGTAATAATTTTGATTTTAATTGCATTGAAAATATGCCAGATTAGGCAGTTCATTTTTGCCGTAAATACCTGCTGTACAAAAGCTATTCTGAATTTTAAACATGTAATTTCACACAATAATTGCGAGTTCTGACCAAGACGAAGGAAACCGGAAAATCAGAGCTATAATAGGAGGATAATTGTTTTACATGCCTTGTTTTCAAATTTCTTACTCAAGTGTGTCCCTATGAAGTAAGCGGACAGATCTAGATTGTTTTACTAACAAGTTAGTTTGAGGTCCAAGATCCATTCGTACAACTTGATGAAATCTTTATGTTTTGACTGCATTTGAAAGGGCTTTTGAAGCACTTAAAATTTTGCAAATTAATGTTAAAAATTGATATTTTTAATGTGTGTGTGTGTGTGTGTGTGTGTGTGTGTGTGTGTGTGTGTGTGTGTGTGTGTGTGTGTGTGTGTGTGTGTGTGTGTGTGTGTGTGTGTGTGTGTGTGTGTGTGTGTGTGTGTGTGTGTGTGTGTGTGTGTGTGTGTGTGTGTGTGTGTGTGTGTGTGTGTGGGGGGGGGGTGTGTGTGTGTGTGTGTGTGTGGGTGCAACCAACCAAACGGGACCACGCGGTCGCTTCTTACAAATTGAGTTGTTTCCATGTATTTTTAGATCTACATTCTATACATGCAAATAACTCGCATAGGCATTTGGAAGGTGTTAGCTCTGCCGAGCTTCGATGACCCATTTCTACGCTGGCTAGCCGAGCGCGAGGTACTTCAGCTTTATCGACAAGCCCCGCCCTGAAGAACGTTCGGACCAATCGGATTCAAACGTTATTTAGAACTTCCGAACCCTTGTCAAATGGACAAGGACCCAGCGCGTATATAGTTATATAGTAGTAACAGTATTCCTTATTCCAGTCATAGCTCACCAAGTCGCGAAGGCATAGTGGTTAGCATTTTTGCTTACCAATCCAAAGGACGGGTGATCGAACCCCGACTCGAGCGACTTTGATTTTTCGTTCATGTTCAGAGTTTCAAGATTTATATTTCCTATACTTTCTCAATCGAACCTAGGACCATTCGCTTACCAAGCGAACACCGTAACCAGTAAGCCACGGCCGCTCCTTTATTTGCGTGAAAAAACCACTTATAAAAAAATAGTTTTTACACACAACTTGGAATCGAAACAAAAACCTGTTTTTCCTTTAATTGCAGACGAAAATCTATTTAAACCTTTGACCAGCGAGGGTCAGAGTTGAGACGGCTAGAAGAAAGGGGCGCGACAATGTGGGAAGTGAAGTAATTTGTGATTGTAGACGGTATTGTTTTGTTTCGCAGTATGCTGAGTCAACTGCTGTGGATGTACCTGAAACATCGCACAACGGGGTTTCTCTTCTCTTCATTCTCAGCTACCACCTATCTTCTGTTTATTTTGTTTCACTGATTTTCTAACGCGGCTTCTGTTTACTACTTCATAATTACTATCTTTCTCTTACTATTGATTTTTGATTTTTTATAAAATATAGAGCAATTCCAGCTCAAATCAGGATTTTTTTTGGTACTTTTGTACCCGACCCTCTCCGATTTCAATGAAACTTTGTAGACATGTTATCCTAGGCCTATATAAGTCATTTTTGTGCATATGGAGCCAATAGTACTCGAGAATAACATTTGAGAATGGCGTAAGGTATTTAAATATTTTAGTATTTTGCAATTTTAAAATTACTGTATCTCGAAGCCGTTGCATCGTACCACAAAGTGGTCAAACACAAACTTGTAGGAAATTGGACGGGCTTTCTGATAAAAATACACTGAAACAAAAATACACGCCACTTTTATGTCATTTTTCAATTTTTAAGTTTAAAAGTTAAATTTGATGGTGATGTCACGACTTTTTTTCGCTCAAAATTTTTGAGGAAATACCCTAAGATGTTACCAAAAGACTGACGAAAAATGCAGGATGGTATGTCTCTCCTAAAAAAATACAAAAATCATTTACTAAAACTGTTTTTTGAAAAGTGGTCTAAACGTCAAAATTTTTAAAAACCGGTAGTGGGAATCGATTTCCCAGGTAATTTTACATAAAAGTCTCCATATTGACCATTGTCCTATGTCCAATCCTTGGGAAGATACAGTGGTTTTAAAAATAAAAATGTTGAAAAAACGGGATTTTTTGTGGTTTTTGGCATTTTCTATATGACAGACTTGGCTTTTCAGTCTCGTAAATATTTTTACCGGAAAGCTCGTCCAATTTCCCATATATTTGCCTTTTTTCCCGTTTTTTCAACATTTTTATTTTTAAAACCGCTGTATCTTCCCAAGGATTGGACATAGGACAATGGTCAATATGGAGACTTTTATGTAAAATTACCTGGGAAATCGATTCCCACTACCGGTTTTTAAAAATTTTGACGTTTAGACCACTTTTCAAAAAAACAGTTTTAGTAAATGATTTTTTTAGGAGAGAAAAAATTTGAACGAAAAAAAAAATCCTAACATCACCTTCAAATTTAAGTTTTAGACTTAAAAATCAAAAAATCTCATAGATGTGGCGTGTATTTTTGTTTCAGTGTATTTTTTTCAGAAAGCCCGTCCAATTTCCTACAAGTTTGTCTTTGACCACTTTTGGATACGACGCAACGGCTTTGAGATACAGTAATTTTTAAATTACAAAATACCAAAATATTTGAATACCTTACGCCCTTCTCAAATGTTATTTTCAAGTACTATTGGCTATATATACACAAAAATGGCTTATATAGGCCTAGGATAACATGTCTACAAAGTTTCATTGAAATCGGAGAGGGTCGGGTACAAAAGTATCAGAAAAATTCCTGATTTGAGCTATTGCTCTATATTCTCTTTTACTGTCTATTGTTTTCAATCTTAACCCTTTTTTCAAACAAATGATGTTTGAGCCCATACTCAATTTATGGAATGGTTAAAGGATTAACACAAATATTACTATTTTACTTTTGAAAAAGTTTTATAAAATGCTTAGGACCAAAAATTGTAACAAAACACCGCGACAAAAGAAATAGCAACATATAAACACGACTCAACACTAGGAAAGATTTCAGGAGAAAACTAAACACAGTAAATAACAAAAGAAGGTGTGCATGCCTGGCACGAACACTCAAAGCGTGTTCTAGCGTGCTGCTCGTACTGACTCAGAGCAAGGGTGAGATGTAGGTGTAAGGGCAGTGCGTGTTCGTCGGGAATCTAGTGCATAAGATCGGACAAGGCCCGTTCTTACACTGAAAATTGCGAATTGCGAATATTAGCAGACGAAGATCTGTTTGTATGAAAACATCTGGAGTTTTTTTTAAAAGGTCCAATAAACCAAATTTTCAGTTTTTGCTTTTTGGGTGTTTTTAAAACCGCCTTGAGTCAGAGGTATTAAAAAACACCCAAAAAGCAAAAACTGAAAATTTGGTTTATTGGTCCTTTTCAAAAAAAACTCCAGACATGTTTTTATTGACAAAATCAATCTGTTTTATATCACTTTTTACTGTATCTAATGTGCTTGTATCAATAAACAATTTTGCAAAAAGGCTTATCATACAAGGAGAAAAAAGAGTTCCCAAAATCGTGAACAACCGTTCATGAAAATGGGAACCACGAACCATGGCGTTTGAACACTTTGTTCGTAGTTTTCATGTTCATGAACGCTTGTACACGATTTTTTGAACTCTTTTTTCTCCGTGTGAAGAAGCTAGCACAAAAACAATGCCAAATAAGAAAAAAAAAAAAATAACCAAACCCATTTACGGTTTTCTGTAGGAAGAAATTGCTTATACAGTATGTAAAAAAAGTATTTACACCCCTCGGGCACTATGCACATTTTGTGATTAAACATGTAAACAATTTAATGTTGACATAAACCTAGTACTACGTTTTGTTCAAAAACTCATGCCGAACATTTTGCTGCAAAAAGCTCATGAAAAGATGTTTTCTATAAAAAGTTATATAACAAATACTAATACAAAAATAAATAAGGTGCAAAAAAAGTTTGTACACCTTTCGAAAAATTAACATAAATAAAGTTATTTGTTGACAAATCACCATAAATCCAGTCTCCCAACTCCAAATAGGCATCATTGACTGATTAAAAATATAATTTGGATTGAATATAAAGTTTACTAATTACTTAGTATAAAAGTTTACATAACTCTTGAAATTCTATATAAAACATATCTAAACTTAATTTTGCAAACTTTAAATTTAACTAAATGTCAATATATTACCATAGAATTGATAAATAAACATTCTGGAGTGGGTATAACACCGTTCTGGGGGTCTTTGTATCGCTAGAATAGATTTTTCGTTGAAATTTCGTACCAACCCGGAATTACGTCGTCGGAAAATCCGCCGGCATCCGAACCGGTCCACAATTAACAAGTCAACCTATGTGGCATCTAAAAGGACATAAAATTTCCGATCTTTTGATACCCAGACATCTAGGTTTTCTATAAAACCCACGTTTTTAAACACCTAGGCAAAAACGTTGTTATGGTTTCGTTTGAGCAACCTGCCAAAAATGTATGGAATTTCGTAATTTTTGTTCTCGTGGATCAAACTTACTTTTTGCCCAGGTATTTAAAAACGTGGGTTTTATAGAAAACCTAGATGTATGGGTATCAAAAGATCGGAAATTTTATGCCCTTTCCGATGCCACATAGGTTAACTTGTGAATTGTGGACCGGTTCGGATGCCGGCGGATTTTCCGACGACGTAATTCCGGGTTGGTACGAAATTCCAACGAAAAATCTATTCTAGCGATACAAAGACCCCCAGAACGGTGTTATACCCACTCCAGAATGTTTATTTATCAATTCTATGGTAATATATTGACATTTAGTTAAATTTAAAGTTTGCAAAATTTAGTTTAGATAAGTTTTATATAGAATTTCAAGAGTTATGTAAACTTTTATACTAAGTAATTAGTAAACTTTATATTCAATCCAAATTATATTTTTAATCAGTCAAGGATGCCTATTTGGAGTTGGGAGACTGGATTTATGGTGATTTGTCAACAAATAACTTTATTTATGTTAATTTTTCGAAAGGTGTACAAACTTTTTTTGCACCTTATTTATTTTTGTATTAGTATTTGTTATATAACTTTTTATAGAAAACATCTTTTCATGAGCTTTTTGCAGCAAAATGTTCAGCATGAGTTTCTGAACAGAACTTAGTACTAGGTTTATGTCAACATTAAATTGTTTACATGTTTCATCACAAAATGTGCATAGTGCCCGAGGGGTGTAAATACTTTTTTTACATACTGTATCGCTCAATCTGAACCTTCGGTTAAGTCATTCCTTTGTGGACCACCAATCAGTGAGGTACTCCTCAATATAAGCTCCTGAAAAGTGCTAAAAAGTGCAAAAATGCTCACAGCAAGAAAAAGAGGTGGTCCTCACCAGCAGGATCGGCAGATTTGAAAAAGCTAAAGAATTCCGAAGCGCTACCTGCAAAGCCAGGCAGTTTGAGCAAGGACGCTCAAAAATTGTCTGGAAACAAGTTCGCTACCCTCCCTGTGGACGTGAGCGAGAAGGAAGAATTTGAACGACGGGAAAAGTTGCCACCCATTTTTGTGAAAACATCGTCTTCGGATTCGGTGCGAAAGTGACTGACCGGGTTTATCAAATCTGGTGCTTTACGAGCTTGCATTCGCTTGTGTGCTGATGGACTCAAAATTCTGCTACCTACCAGAAAGGATTACAACTACGTTCGGGATTTCCTGAACAACACAAAGATTGAATACTACAGCCATGACGATCCAGGTAAACGCCCCATGAAACAGGTCCTCCGAGGCCTGTACGACATGGATGTGAGTGTGCTGAAAGAAGAGCTTAAAACTCTTAAGTTGAACGTGATCGAAGTCTTCAAGATGACGAGACACAACAAGGACATCAAGTATCGTGATCAACTGTACCTGGTTCATCTCGAGAAAGGATCGACAACGCCGTCTGAGCTGAAAGCAGTTCGGGCAATTTTCAACATCATCGTGACTTGGGAACGTTATCGTCCAGTGCACCGTGACGTGACGCAATGTTCGAACTGCTTGCAGTTTGGACATGGTGGAAGGAACTGTTTCATCAAGAGTTGTTGTGCAACCTGCGGAGGTGAGCACAAAACTCAAGCTTGCGAAACAATCAGCGAGAACATCGAAGCGAAATGCTTCAATTGCGGCGGCGACCATTCGACCAAGAATCGAAGCTGCCCAAAACGAGCTAAGTTTGTAAAAATTCGGCAGCAAGCGACGACGAGGCACCAACCAAATCGTCGCAAAACACCACCAACTTTCACGGACGTGGATTTTCCTGCTTTGGCGTCACCAGGAGCAGGATCTACTCGAGTGGTTCCAAATCTGCAGCCATTGCCGTTGAATCAGCGGCAAAAAGTTGCAGAGAATACAACACCTCCTGGCTTCAGTCAGCAACCGAGGGAAAACCAACCAGCATCAACGGATGAAGGCAGTAGTGACCTGTTTTCACCACAAGAACTTCTGAACATTTTCATCGAGATGACAACAACTCTGCGGGGGTGCAAAACTCGTGCGGAACAAGTAAGAACGCTTGGAGCATTCATCTTAAAATACAGTTCGTAGTTTACTCGTTCTAGTGATTTTGAACATTTCAATGAATATATTTTTTTAGTTTTAAGTTAGGATTAGTTGTTAAAGTGATTTTTTTTTATTTTTACTCAAATGTATTCGATTCAATGCAAAAATGTAAAACAATTTGAAGTAAATAAATGAATGTGAACAGTTAATAATAAAACGAAAAGTACAACAAAGATGAAGAGCATTAAGCCATACAACTTAGCATGTAAAAGAAATGTAATTATTATAAGAAAGTTCAATAAAGACATATTTAATTTCAAAAACAAAATTAAATCAAATTAACAATACAGTACAATACAATAACAGAGGGCCTCGTGGCGCGGTGGTTAGTGGCTTCGGCTGCCGATCCCTTTGTTGATATGGGGCGCGGGTTCGATTCCCGCCTTATCCTCCTGGCCTTCTATCGGATGGGGAAGTAAAACGTCGGTCCATTTGCGTAAAAGAGGTTTTGGGTGACCCACTCCACATAACCTTCGGATGCCTAGAAATTAGCAGAAATTTGCAGCAGAGACCACAAAAGGCCCGGGGATTGTTAAAGTGGATTGCTTTGCTTTTTTGAAAGTCATCTTATTAGTAGATTAAATTAATTTCCTGCAATATGAAATTTTGGGATTTTCTACATGTATGTAACCCCTTAAGTAAAATGGAGTGATTTGTGTAATTCGCAATAAAATTAGCAAATATTTATCGTTAGCGCACTATTATCCAAAGTGAAGATATGGGTTTGGCAAAAAAAATGTTATCATTTTCCGGACAATTACTCCAAAGTTTCAAAACTTAAAGGGTTGTGTAATGAGGATTTATAGATTAAGTAGACTTCCTCTCTAACGGAACAGTAAGTATGTTTTAAAAGATTAGGTCAATGCTTTTTCCATAGAATTTTAAATACAAATAATAACATTATATTTTCATGAGTCAGACTCTTTTTGCTTCCAAATCAGCCGTCAGATGATCGTCAAGATAATGACAACAAAATGCTTCGATTTATGATGATAACGGACTATAGCTACGTAACGAATGTGTGTACGATTTTTTTTTATAACTTAGCACATGATTCCCGGCCGAACAACGACAACAGCCTCAGCTCTCAACTGCCTATTTTCATACGTTTGTCGCAGTGCTACTTACTACCACTAAACAATAGCGTGATAGCGTTTTATCATCTGCGCGATTACACTTAATGAGATGTATCCATGCAAATGCAATCACATTTATATTTTAAAACGGTTAGGTCGCTCGACGCCAAGATTACCGTCCACGACATTCGTTCAGAGCGCTTTTGATAAGCTGTTGTTGCAACGGGGAAATCGTAATCATCGGCGATTACGCCCGGTTACGGATGGAGATTGCTACATTTGAAAAACATATTATTCGCATTTTTGTTATTTGCTAAGCCACTATTTCTCTGCCTTAATTCCCCCCAGACGATGCCAGCCAGGACTTTGCGATGATCCCGGTGAACGACACGATGGCGGTGTGCTTCGAGAGTTTCGACGACACCCGCAAGCTGCTGTACGGTGAGGTCACCGCGGACAGCAGCACCCCGGAACCGGCGGCGCCGATCATCTACTTCGTGACACCGACGTACCCGCGGCGGGAGCAGATTGCCGAAATAACGCGGCTCGGGCAAACGCTGATGCACGTGCCCTATTTGCACTGGATCGTTGCGGACGACACGGACGGCTGTAACCGGGTGCTGAACAGTTTGCTGAAGAGATTCGGTAAGGGATCGTCCTCAGTAAATCAAAGAACCATGCATTATTTTTGAACATTTTTTGCTCACTTATTTTTACTAAAATGATTGGTGCGCTGGAAATGGGGACGCGAAGTCGTGATTATTCAGGTTATTTTTTGTGTACTTTTGTGTCGCTGTTGAATTATGTTCCTGTTGTGCAAGCGCATGGTTGTATCTCTCCACCGGGTGAAGGTTTTCTTGTTATGGATTTTATGCACGAGAGGTGAGTGAGGGGGGGGGGGGGGGGGGGGGTTCCATGTGCACAAAACACATTGCTATCACCTTTTTCACTCTTTGATTACGTCGTCCTGGGCCAGGAATTCCCAAACAACCTAGCAGATGCTGAGAATCAACATATTTTTGGACACCAACAAGCGATATCTGTTTTTTCTTGTTTCTCGTTACATTTTATTCTCTATTTATCTTCATTTTCATGTTTGTTTATTGTTTGGTCCAACTGGTGGAAGTGGTGGTGGTAATTGTGCTAATGTTTTGGTGGTGGTTATGGTGGTGGAATCTTTGGTGGTGGGACATTTGGTGGTGGTACAGATTGTGAACTTATCAATTTACTAACATTGAGTCCAAAACCTCCCTACAAACATCTATACCACTAGGTGACGTAGAGATCTCTGCGCATTCTAGATAGATGTTTACTAACATACCTTCCCATCCCCGAGGTTAGCAAGGTACCGGCCAGGAGCCCCTTATCTTACTGGATTGTATTACACACTCATCTAAAGATGAAAACATGGTAACTCCCGTGTTGGAATATTATAACCGGATGAGAGTCTATTGCTATCATACGTTTAATTACAGTTAAACAGCAAGATAAGCGTTGTGCAGCCATCCGGAATTGTGCGACCTTTACTGCTAATGCTAATGCTAAAATTTTTACTAAAATCGATGATATCTTCAACATTGAATCAGTTAAAGCAAATAAACGATTTCGACCTTAAGGGGTTACATATATGTAGAAAATCACAATATTTTATATTACAGATTATTTGATAAATCCACTCAAAAGATGATTATTATTCACTCCTGAAAGTTTCATGAAGATATTTCATGATTAAACTGACTGTTAAACTTTGTTGGCGTTTTTCTCTAAACCCCGAGTTGATTTACGGGTGCCACGATATCTCGAGATGGCATGGACCAAGTTGGCTGAAATTTGAGGTGAAGACTCTCAAGATGTATCCCGTGTGCATGACGAAGCCCAATTTTTAAAATTTGCGTTTTAAAAAAATACAAAAATCAAAAACTAACTGTTTTTTATATGAAAAACACAAACAAATTTTTATCTTTGTTTAAAATATTTTTTTTGAAAATCGGGCTTCGTCATGCACACGGAATCGGTTTAACGAGTCTTCACCAAAATTTTGAGCTGATTTGGTCAAGACAGTGTTGAGATATCGTGGCACCCGTTTTTTGAAACTGCTAACTTGAAATTGCTATATCTCGGCAACGATGCGATGGTGAAAATGTATATTTTAATGCCATGAAAAAAAGAATTTGAAAAAAATTGAAGTGTGTGCTCATACTAACATCTGATTTTTTTGCCAATATATATGTATGTAACTCCTTAAACACATTTTTTGCACAAAATCTGATAAGTTTTACAGATGTTTAGCTGCTGATTGATCGGTGTACTAAAATGTGCCATTTTAATAAATTTGGCGAAACTAGATGTAAAAGTTTATCTCTAGTGTTTTTTTTAATGGACCTTTAAGCTATTGTCTTTCATATGTTTATGGGTCCCTTTTTTAAAAAAAATAACTTTAGATCTGTGCTTTTTCCATAGATTGAGTTATAAACTAAAACATAGAAGCATTTTTCATATAAAAAAACTCAGTTCTCTTTTAAAAGTCACGTTGGTTCCCTGAACTTTTTTTTTTAGTGAACAAAAAAATATTCCCTTTCAAATCCACTGGACTGTATGGACGTGGCCTCGGAGTACAGCGTGGAAATTTACGTGTACTAGGAATTTTTGAATGTACCGGGCAACAATCAAAATGTCTAAGGATATTTAATTGACCCTACAGTGTGGTACAGACTCGTAATGCTATGCTATGCTAAGTAATCCATAAAACATAAAGCTTTAAAGTTAGTAAAGGTAGTAAAATTTGTCAAAATCGAGTTATTGTTATGAAAAAATAATTGAAAAAAAAAACATTTTTTTCCGTGTACCTTTTGTTCGAATTGTCTCAATTATAAGCTGCAACATTGCCGACAACACCACATCCATCAGAAACTCCCTTCTTGAGGTACAGATTTTCGAATGATTTCATAGCACTTTCTATGGACAGTCCCCAAATTTGTGTGAATAAACTAACCATCAATGGACAAAGTGACATACACATAAAAAATACACTCAAGTGAACCCTGAAAAGTATTTTTCCGTGCTTTTTTTCGGTGATGAGGATTAGGGCTTTTCGCCATTCGAGAAATTCGTACATATCATTTTTTTTTCCAAAAATGTTCATTTAACGAAATGTTATTTTTTTTCTTTATGGTTGTTTTTAAGGCGCCTTGAGTGTTAAAAAATTGGGCGCAAAATTTTCCCGAGTTCTTATTTTCTAGGGAATTGGGAAAAATATTTTCAAAATTCCGGGAACTCCCTGGTTCCCGGAATATTTTTTGAAATGGTCATAAAAAGTATGTTCTATACATTTTATAGCGCAATTCTCTACGAATTCAGTCTTTTTTAAATTTTAGCTTTTGTATGTTTTAATCCACACCCAACCGGCGGTCGCATGATTGTGATACATGGCGGTATGAAAGTTTATCCGAATCTGCATGAAATCTGTCCTCATGTATTTTTGCGATATAGGGGTATGACATTTTTGTCCATTACCGACAATTATCGACATTACCGACGGCTTTTTGGTTGTATTCCACAAATAAAAAAAATTAACAGAACGAGGATTGAACCACCAACTTCTTGATTATTAATCCGTCACGCTACCACCGCGCCATGGACGCTTGATGAAATGTGAGTGACAGAGCGCAAACATATTGTTCCCTTTGGAGTGTTGCTCGGGGACGCGCCAGCATTATATGTGTTGGTGAGAACTGCAGATCGCTGACATGTTAACACGCGGGCAAAATTGAGCTATGAGCTTGCTGCAAAAACTGTTATAAAATGTAACATTTTCTGCAGCAAATCCACGGTTGCAGATTTTGAGCTATATATTTCCTTTGGGTGCAGCTAAAACTTTTTTGATGCTTTCGGTATGCACAAAGAAGCCATTTTGCATCATTAGTTTGTCCATATAATTTTCCTTACAAATTTGGCAGCTGTCCATACAAAAATGATATGTGAAATTCAAAAATCTGTATCTTTTTAAGGAATTTTTTGATCGATTTGGTGTCTTCGGCAAAGTTGTAGGTACACTGAAAAAAATATACACGGTAAATTTTTTTAAGGTGATTTTCAATTTCACTTTTTGTCATTAAAACTTGATTGGCAAAAAAACAATATTTTTATTATTTTTTATATGTTTTAGGGGACATCAAATGCCATTTTTTCGGAAATTTCCAGAGAGTGCAAAAAATCTTTGACCGAGTTATGAATTTAGGATTCAATACTGATTTTTTCTAAACTTCAAAATATAGGTCGTAAAATATTCTCAACTTCATTTTTCGATTCAAAATCGAATTTGCAATCAAAAAGTACTCTAGTGAAATTTTCATTAAGTGCACCGTTTTCAAGTTAAAGCCATTTTCAGGTAAATTAAACAAAATTGCAGTTATTCATTTTTTTAAATTAATGCTCATGTTGGCTTAGAAAATTCTCAATATTTTGCTTTTTTGAGCTTTGTTGATACGACCCTTAGTTGTTGAGGTGTTTCCATGCAAATGTTTAAAAACAGGAAAATTGATGTTTTCTAAGACTCACTCAAACAACCCAGCATTTTCTAATGTCGATATCTCAGCAACTAATAGTCCGATTTACAAAGTTAAAATATGATAAATATGAAAATTTTCGATCTATTCGAAAACAATATTTTAATTTTTTAAATCAAGACTAACATTTCAAAACGGCCAAACATTCAATATTACGTCCATTTGAAATGTTTGTTGTTTAATTTATTAAAGATATTTTTTTTGAATAGATTATGAAATTTCACGAATGTTTCATATATTAAAATTGAAAATTTTTGTTGCAGAGATATCGCCATTAGGAATGGTGGGATTTTTGGGGGAAACTCAGCAACTTAGGGTCGTATCTAGCCATGCCAGATAAACAGATAAATCTGTATTTGACAGATTTTTCGATCTCAAAAATCACAAAAATCTGTATCTACAGATTTTTTTTAAATGATTATTTAAAAAAATTTAAACAATTTAGTAAATGAATTATGCTTTAATGTGATTAAAAAGCTTAAATCTACTGTTAAAAATTTATGAATGTCTTCTAAAGCTTCGAATTCAACATGATACAGATAAAATACAGATTTATTTTTAAGAAAATACAGATTTCCCAAAAAATAATCTGGCATCGTTGGTCGTATCAACAAAGCTCAAAAGATTCAAGACTATTTTTTCAATAAAAAACATGGGGACTAAATTTTTAAAATGAATAACTGCGACTATTAAAAAAAAAGTTACCAGAAAATAGCTTTGACTTGAAAACGGTGCACTTTATAAAAATTTCACTAGAGTACTTTTTGAATGCAAATTCAATTTTACATCGAAAAATGAAGCCGGATTAAAAAATACAAAAAAAATCGAATGACCGAGATCTCAGACAATTGCTCATGATTTTAAAGCTTGAAATCATAAAATGAGTTGATTACACCGACCAACAAAATGTTTGCACAGGCTCAACTCGAGAGGAAGCATAAACTTAGAAGTCCCTAGAAACACGTGCACCGGATCAGCGCAATTTTTAGTTGTATGCAAGATCGACGAACCGCCCTAATTGTCCATATATACTTTGGAGAAAAACCATTCTTCCATGTCGCAATATTTTTGAAAAATTCAAAGTGCACGTGTTCCTTTAAACTTTAAGGTTTTAGCTTCCATTCGACTTGTGCTTGTAATTTTTTGTAGGTTAGTGTTATTATTAATTGGTGATAATTTTGAAAACAATTTCTACAAGGCATCTGAAATTGAAATTTGTGTGTACCCTGTTATTTTTTTTTTGATTTTAAGGTGAAGCCGTTGATCATTTTCGAAGAAAATTGATCATCACTATAAAATATTCTGTATTAAATTCAATTTAACGAATTTCACCACCAAAAGGAATCAGCATGTGCCGGTTGTTGCCTTCTTGAAGCCACTGAAAGAATTTTTGACCTAAATCAAATGTGCTTCAAAATTTATATCATTTTGTGGCACAGTCATTGACGTCCTAGTTAGCAATCATTGATCAATGATGATTTCCATAACTTTACAAGGAATGGGATAATCGTTACCAAAAGGAATCAGCATGTGTAGGGCACTATTCTAAACAACTTGTAGAAGGAATTTTGTCAAAATATTGAAAGCGACTCAAAAATTATATCTTTGAACGAAAAATCATGACAATGATGGAAGTCTTCACGTTAAATCAACTAAAATTCTTTATCCAGTGTGATTCAGAGGGAATAAGTTTCTTGAAAGTAGATAGATTGTTTTTAAATTTTACGTACCATGTTTATAATTTAGTGCTTTATATAAGAAATATCATTTAAAATATTTTTTATCTCCATTTAAGTCATTACCACCAATCGGGCAAATCGGTAATAAGGGCAGAAGATTTTAAATCATTCAATTGGAAGGCTTTTCTATTGTGTGTGTGTGTGTGTGTGTGTGTGTGTGTAACCAACCAAACGGGACCACGCGGTCGCTTCTTACAAATTGAGTTGTTTCCATGTATTTTTAGATCTACATTCTATACATGCAAATAACTCGCATAGGCATTTGGAAGGTGTTAGCTCTGCCGAGCTTCGGTGACCCATTTCTACGCTGGCTAGCCGAGCGCGAGGTACTTCAGCTTTATCGACAAGCCCCGCCCTAAAGAACGTTTGGACCAATCGGATTCAAACGTTATTTAGAACTTCCGAACCCTTGTCAAATGGACAAGGACCCAGCGCGTATATAGTTGATAGTAACAGTATTTCTAATTCCAGTCATAGCTCACCAAGTCGCGAAAGCATAGTGGTTAGCATTTTTGCTTACCAATCCAAAGGACGGGGGATCGAACCCCGACTCGAGTGACTTTGATTTTTCGTTCATGTTCAGAGTTTCAAGATTTATATTTCCTATACTTTCTCGTTGGGAGCAGATGGGAATCGAACCCAGGACCATTCGCTTACAAAGCGAACACCGTGACCAGTAAGCCACGGCCGCTCCATTTAATTGGAAGGCTTTTCTATTCCTATTTTAATCGAAATCAATCAAAAATATCAAAAAATCAAAAATATCACTTTAGCAGCTGAGCAATTCTCTACGAAATCGGCCGATTACGACGATTTTTATTTTTTGACTTTTTTGATTTGGCTCAAACTTTGTGGGGACCTTTCCTATGACCAAAGAAGCCATTTTGTGTCATTGATTCACCCATACAAGTCTCTATACAAAAATGGTACGTAAATATTCGAAAATCTGTAACTTTTGAAGGAATTTTCTGATCAATTTGATGTCTTCGGCAAAGTTGGTGATATTGATTATGTCTGTACAGAAAAAAATAGTTACACGGAAAGAAAATCTTGCCGATTTTAAATTAGTTTCTTTTTCACAAAAACTCAATTTCCCAAAATTGCTATGTTTATTTTCTCGATTTTTTTTATAAGTTTTAGGGGACCAAAACCCACCACTTTTGAGCCATAGTATGGTCATAAGTTTTGCTGCCAAGTTAAGAGTATTTTGAAAAAAAATTGGATAACATCGAAATTGTATTCATAAATTTTTTTTGACCTGATTTTTTATGTAAATTTGAACCATTTCTGAATAAAAATTAAAGCTTCAGACAATTTGCTGAAGCATACTATGGCTCAAAATTTGCGAATAATTAAATAATCTGAAATTTTTCTGAATGGTCATCATCTATACAAACCTACAACTATGCAGAAGACTTGATGTCTGACCAGAAAATTCCTTCAAAAGTTTCAGATTTTCGAATATTTACGTACCATTTTGGTATGGACAGCTGCCAAAATTGTATGGAGATGAACCAATGACACAAAATAGCTTCTTTGGTCATAGGGAAGGCCCCCACAAAGTATGAGACAAATAAAAACATACAAATAAAATCCATTTCCGGCTTTGGTAGAGAATTGTTTCACGAAATCGGCCGATCATGTGCATTATTTTCTTCTGATTATGTTAATTTGGCTCAAACTTTGTCAAATTTAAACGGAAAATGCTCGTCTGATTGTAATACATTTTAGTTCTTTTGAAAATTTCCCATACAACTTCAAGCCACCCTAATAATTATGTTCCTAATAAATAGAACGCTTCCATTTGAGCAGTTTTAGCTTTAATCTACAATGTATTTTTTTTTTGGAAAACTCTAACTTCTACCACTGATAGAAGTGTGTCCTCAAAACTCATCTTTTTAATGTCACCCTAGTGGGGAATCACCCTCCTCGAGGACGGAGGAAGAGTGCACTCAAGCATCATGAATGGACTTATCACTCACCGTGTGTTATCATTTGCAGGTATTCCCTACACTCACATCGCCAGCCCGATGCCGGCGTTCTACCGCACCAAGAAGCTGGTCCCGCGGGGTGTCGCCAACCGGCGGGCCGCCCTGGCCTGGATCCGCAACAACAACAAAAAGTCCGGCGTGCTCTACTTTGGCGACGACGATAACACCTTCGATCTGAAGCTGTTCAGCGAGATACGAACCACCAAGAAGGTTTCAATGTTCCCCGTTGGGCTGATTGGCGATTACGCCGTCAGCACCCCGGTCGTCAAGAATGTGAGTCTGCGCGCCCGCGCGCGATTACGAGTTGTATCCAACGGCTTATCTCTCGGTCTCTCTAAATTGCAGGGCAAAGTCGAGGGTTTCTTCGACTCGTGGCCGGCGAAGCGCAAGTGGCCCGTCGACATGGCCGGATTCGCCGTCAGCCTGGAGTACATGGCGGCCAGCCCGAACGTGACGATGCCGTTCAAGGCCGGCTACGAGGAGGACGAGTTCCTGAAGAGTATCGGCCTGCGGATGCAGGACATCGAACCGAAGGCCAGCAACTGCACCGAGGTGCTCGTGTGGCACACGCAAACCAAAAACAACAAACCGCCCAAGGTGCGCATCAGCGCCGGGACACTGCAGAACGATAAGGTCAACCTGGGGGTTCTCCTGAAGCAGCTTGGCGTGATGGGCGTGAGTCATATCAGCCAGTCGGAAGGTGAGAAGGTGCAAGCGTTAAAATCGTCACACGGGTGATAAGTGGTGGCTTGCTTTTTTTTTTGGGTGGGTTTGCGTAGCGTCTGGGGGGAACGAAGAATTGAATGGAAGTCTCAATCGCTGAATTGACGCAGGCGTAATCTAGGGATTTTGAAGGTCGTGAGATGGCGATTGTCGCTGATGATTGATGTAACACTTCAGCTTGGCTGGTTTTTGATTCATCCGATTGAGCTACTCTGCTTCATACTGCAGCTAACTTGTTTAAATATAAGCTTTTAGACCTGTTTTCTGCAGCTGTATTAAAACTTCGCTCGGTCCGATAAAATCCCATTTTTTTAATTTCTATTAGTTTTTAAAAGTATTCCCTTAAAAAAAAAACTAATAGAAATTTAAAAGTATTCCCTTAGCAGGCCAAGGATTGATACCTAAGAGCATGCAATGGCACTGACCTTGTTGCGTGCTCTTCGATTGACGTCCACGTAAGGAACATCCTGGAAGGAGCGTAACTAACTACATTCGTAGTTCTGTTAGATCATCCGAATTATCTTGATCAGAACAGTATAGCTCTGGTTCCTTGCGAGTGTCCTATTTTCTTACCTCCACGTTGGCTTGGTTTTCATGATGACCTAGCTGGTGGCCTGTGGAAACGGATCGTAAACCTTTGACCACCGCGGGTCAGAATCGAGACGGCTAAAAGAAAGGGGCGCGACAATGTGGGAAAAGGAAGTAATTTGTGATTGTAGACGGGATTGTTTTGATTCGCAGTATGTTGAGTCAACTGCTGTGGATGTACCTGAAACACCGCATAACGGGGTTTCTCTTCTCTTCATTCTCAGCTACCACCTATCTCCTATTTTTATTTTGCTCTACTGATTCGTACTTCACCACTAATTCTTCTGTTTACCATTTGGGTTTGATTTTATTAATTCTCGTATCTCGTATCTTTTATTAATTCTCGTATCTCTCAATGCTTGTCACTCTTTTTTCCAAATAATGCTGCTTTAACAAACTGTGTGTTTTCTTTAAATAAATCTTCCCCTAATGTACTAGTGATACCAAGTCTAATTATCATTTGCCTATTCTTTGTTGATTTACTTCTTTATTTATTCATTTGAATAATTTTTTATCTTGCCCATCATACCAATAATCTAAGCTTGTTTGTTATCTTTATTTATTAACTATTGCCTATTTCTACATCTATTACATCAAGCTTATTCTTTTTATTTTTTAACACACAATTATGATTCTCTTACTATTGCTTCTTTATAAAGTATATTCTCCTTTACTGTCTATTGTTTTCTAACAAGTGAGGTTCGAGCCCTTACTAAATTTATGGAATGATTGAAGGAATAACACAAATACTACTATTGTACATTTGCTAATTTTTTATAAAATGCTTGGGTCCTGAAAATTGTAACAAAACACCGCGGCATAAGAAATATCAACAGATAAACACGACTTAACATTAGGGAATATTTCAGGAGAAAACAATACACAGTAAAATAACAATTAGTTTTTGAATTCAAACTAAAAATAAAACAGTTTTTGCTTAAATAAATGTTGATAGGCACACTATAAATGGTTAGGCGCTTATACTTACATCAAACCCTACGTAATGTACCACCCCCGGCCGAGTTAAAATGCGTAACCGGAAAAGAAGGTGTGCATGCCTGGCACGAACACTCAAAGCGTGTTCTAGCGTGCTGCTCGTACTGACTCAGAGCAAGGGTGAGATGTAGGTGTAAGGGCAGTGCGTGTTCGTCGGGAACCTGGTGCATATGATCGGTCAAGGCCCGTTCTTACACTGAAAATTGCGAATTGCGAATTTTTAAAAGTATTCCCTTAGACCTCTACAACCTAACCCCGCCTTTAGACGGACTTCCATCTAAAAAATCGCCAAAAATCCATTTTCTACCAATTTTTGATCTTTAAAAACATTAGAATACAGAACTCCTAAAATTTTAGAAAATTTATGGGTTGGATGTTTAACTTGTTTTATGTGACTTTGCCAATGTTTTAAAAAATTTCATTTTTTTAGGGGCTGTGTTTTTTACTGACATTTCCTATATTTTCAATACAAAGAAGTATGCAATAATTTTTGTAGTGTCCCAGACTATGTTTCTACGCATTTTTTTACAATTTAAAGGATTATTGTGCCATTCTATAGCAAAAAATCTGAAAAACAATCAAATAATTGAAAAAGTGACTGTAAAAACGTGAAAAAATTAGATAGGCAAAATGTAATTTTATTAGGTGGTAGAATATGCCAAATACTACCAATAACAAACATAACTTAAAAAAGATAAATGCAAATTAAAATGCTAAAAATAAAACAAGAAAAACATAAAACAAGAGAGGTAAATTACCTCCTGAACAAGGTAAAAAATAAAAAAAATTCAAAAAAATTGGGCGGTAGAGGGTTAAAACGATTTTTTATTTCATTTTTTCGCTAGAGTGAAGGATGGTGCAAAATCTGGCAAACATTAATATTTTGTCCAAAAATCGTTTTAAGATGCAAAATCATTCGGTTGATAAAGTGTACCGTTTTTATGTTATGAGCATTTTCAGGTATTTTTTTCAAACCTGTAAATTTCTGGAATTTTTAAAATCTTTGCTGTGCTAAGAAAATATATGACAATGTTTGTTTTGGCTTTGTTGTTCAGTCTGATGGTTTTTTTTTTGCTTTTTTTCCTTAACATTTTAAATTTTGTAAAAAATGAGACTCATTTTCCAACTCGTGATGTTTCGGGAATTATTGATTAGTTTTCAATGTGAGCAACTCTCTACGGAATCGGCTGACTTCGACCATTTTTATTTTTTTTGTATATTTTTTATTTTGCTCAAACTTTGTTGGGGGCCTTCCTTCACCCATATAGCAGCTTTCCATACAAAAAAATGGTACGTAAATATTCGAAAATCTGTAACTTTTGAAGGAATATTGAAGGCAAAGTTGTAGATAATGTTGAGGACTACTCAGGAAAAAATAGGCAAACGAAAAAAAAATATTTTTGATTTTTTGAGATTTTTTGATATGTTTTTTTAGGGGACAAAAATCCGCAACTTTTGCCGTCGAGTTATGAATTTGAAAAAAATAGTGGATTTTGGAAAAATCGAAACTCATGAATAAATTAGTTTTGACATTTTTTTTAAATGTAGACTTGAATTTGAATGTTTGATTTCATCGAAATATTTGCAGTTTTCGATTTTTAAAAGTAGTGGACCATGGATGACAATTTCTGAAAATATTTTTTGATGAGTTCAGAAAATTTGCTACAACATTGTCTAAGAGACATTTGTATATGGGTCATTCCACCTGAAGTGTGCAAGAAAAAATGCAAATTTGAAAATTACCATCTCCGATTCTGCTCAAATTTGGCAGAGCTGTTGAGACTATCAAAACATGCAAAAATCCCGAATTTCATCCAAATCGGACCACCCCCTCCATTTTTGTACCCTCCCAAAAAATCGACTTTTTGGCGATTTTTGAGCGAAACCCCTATCTTCAAACGACGATAACTCAGGAACCACATATCTTAGAGGATCGGTATTAGACTCAATTTTGAAGGAAATTGGACGTAGAATCCATTTCTGTGATCAAAATTGTTTTCTACCTGTATTGCGCAATTGAAAACTTTAAATGGCCGTATCTCAAAACAGCCCTATTTATTTTTATTTTTTGAATTTGACCTCACCATCGTATTCCCCGTCCGATTTTACATAAGAATCACTTATCGACAGAAAGGAATATGTTTCGTTCCAGAGATATCGAATTTTAAAGTTTTGAGTATTTGAGATTACCTAAATTAGCTACGCTCGCCGCCTCTGCTAGAAGCACTAAGTCGTGCTTATGAATAATTACTACCTGGTGTTCTGTAAGATGAATTATTTTTATAATTTTATACGATTTTGAGATAATCAATATCTTGAACAATCTATTTTTAGTTTAAGGAATATTTATTGGGTAATTTTCAATGCACTGATCTTCATGATCTCAGTGTCATTAAACCATATTAAGTAAAATTTGAACTTTCAATATTTATTTGCAAACGCTACAGAGTTTTTACAATACAATTTTCAAAAAAAAATCATTTTTCTATTATTTTTATATTTTTCATGATTCCTCATTTCTTCCCACTTTATCAAATTATTTCTTTTATTTGAAGTGAGAACAAATGTAGAGCTGGCTGTGGTAGATGAAATAACTTTCATGGGGTCTAGAGCTATTGCCATGTGCGGTAGCGAAATAGTGCCATTCAGCAAAAACCCCAAAATCTGCCTTACGGTTTGAAAGGTTTATCATATTAAACCGATTTTAATATTGTGAGCCAGTTTCATCTGAATAATTGATGATTCTTTTCGATTCTGTTACATGTGGACAGCAGCTTTATCGTCGTTCAAGATTTCTAAATGATTGACAAACAAAAAAAAGATTATTGTTCGGACGGTGTCGAAATCAACACAACTGAATTTGATCTTAATCAGATAATAAATCAGATTAATCTTTGTGATTTACTTACATTTTTCAGTTTTATACTTTCCAGAAATCCTCCTCCTTAATCATGCTTCACGAGTGTTTTATTCATAATATTTAACACGATAATGTATCGTACACTTTTTCTTAAGTGTTACTTACAAGATCAATTGCAATTTCCTGCTAGCTCTGCTGGAATTCCATGCTTGAACTCCATTGGGCAAGCACAGAAATTCACTGTATACTATTTTTTAATTTAAGATTATACAGCAGTTTCCTACAGTGGTGTACATTCAATATTTGCCTATTTTGCTAATGATTATTTGGGATGAAATCTTATTTCAATAAAAGCAGGTAGCAGTTATTGATCAGCACGACTTAGTGCTTCTAGCAGAGGCGGCGAGTGTAGCTAATTTAGGTAATCTCAAATACTCAAAACTTTAAAATTCGATATCTCTGGAACAAAACATATTCCTTTCTGTCGATAAGTGATTCTTATGTAAAATTGGCCGGGGAATACGATGGTGAGGTTAAATTTAAAAAATAAATAGGGCTGTTTTGAGATACGGCCATTTAAAGTTTTCAATTGCGCAATACAGGTAGAAAACATATTTTAATCTAAATTTTGATCACAGAAATGGATTCTACGTCCAATTTCCTTCAAAATTGAGTCTAATACCGATCCTCTAAGATATGTGGTTCCTGAGTTATCGTCGTTTGAAGATAGGGGTTTCGCTCAAAAATCGCCAAAAAGTCGATTTTTTGGGAGGGTACAAAAATGGAGGGGGTGGTCCGATTTGGATGAAATTCGGGATTTTTGCATGTTTTGATAGTCTCAACAGCTCTGCCAAATTTGGGTAGAATCGGAGATGGTATTTTTCAAGTGCTGTTCCGCTTCAGATGGAATGACCCATATTAGACATCTGGTTGCTGCGACTTGAAGAAAAATAAACAGGAAAAACTGCAAATATTTTTCTGAAATCAAACTTTTGGTGACTATACTTCAATCTATATCTTGAAAATCTGTAATGTTACTTTACATATAAAATGAGGTCAATAAAATTTATGTATAAAATTTGGATTTTTTCCAAAAACCATTATTTAAGGGGTTTTATACATGTCGGCAAAAAGTCAGTGGTTAGTATGAGCACACACATCAACCTATTTTTAATTCTTTTTTCATGGCATTAAAATATACATTTTCACCTACTTTCAAAACAATTTTGAAGATATTTGATTGCATCTATGCCGAGATAAAATTATTTAAAGTTAGCAGTTTCAAAAAACGGGTGCCACGATATCTCAACACTGTCTTGACCAAATCGGCTCAAAATTTTGGTGAAGACTCGTTAAACCGATTCCGTGTGCATGACGAAGCCCGATTTTCAAAAAGTTTATTTAAAAAAAAGATAAAAATATTTTTGTGTTTTTCATATAAAAACCGTTAGTTTTTGATTTTTGTATTTTTTTAAAAAGCTAATTTTAAAAATTGGGCTTCGTCATGCACATGGGATACATCTTGAGAGTCTTCACCTCAAATTTCAGCCAATTTGGTCCATCCCATCTCGAGATATCGTGGCACCCGTAAATCAACTCGGGGTTTAGAGAAAAACGCCAACAAAGTTTGACAGCCCGCTTTGCGCATAGCAAAATTTTGAACTTAAATCGTCTCTTACTCAGTTTAATCATGCAATATCTTCATGAAACTTTCAGGAGTGATTAATAATCATCTTCTGAGTGGATTTATCAAATATTCTCTTTAAAAAAATCATAACTCGGCGGCAAATTCTTTGACCATACTTCTGTATGGCTCAAAAGTTGCGATTTTTTGTCCCCTAAACTGCCGTTCTACGCATAATTGTCCCATGTCATTTTTTGACGATTCTGACTTTTTATCATTTTTAAGTTCAGTTTTACGTAAACTTTCAGAAAAACACATAAAATCTAGTGCTTTGTTCAGAAAATCATTGAAAACAACACAACGTCTGTTTGTCCCATGGTTGAACTTCTACGCATAATTGTCCCGCCAAGTATTTTCGATGTCCGGGTACTTAGCCGAATGGTTCAGCGATCTGCTTTTCAAGCAGACGATCAGGGATCGAATCCCGCCCGGTCACCTCGCCACCGATTTTTCGGTGGCAACTTGAACCCCGTGCTCCCACTGGGAGCATCAGATACACGGTAATTAATTACCACACACACACACACACCGCTCCCCCTACTACAACAACTAGCGGTGGGTGAGTGGGGAATGGACGGGAAGATGACCAACCAACCACACCGCAACGAGTGAAGGAAGGAAGAAAGACTCTTCTAACAAGACCCCCAGGAGATCATCAACATCCATCAAGACGAAGAACAATAGATCTCGGATCTATAAATAGACGCACGGCTCCCTGATGGCAAGGCCGATTGAGCCAGTTAGGGTATAGGTTAAGATAGAGGACAAAGAATTAAAAAAAAAGTATTTTCGATCACGAAATCATGAGTTTTACGAAGCATTTTATCTTGTTTACCTGTTTACCTGCAAGAAGATTACAAACAAGGGTAATATAATGTTAACCGGGGTGATTAGGGACATATAGGGCGAATAGAGACCCACGGGACAATTATGCGTAGAAACACAGAAATCAATCGAATAATTTCAATCACGTTTTTCTCAGTTGCCCTTTTTTGAACATGGGACAATTATGCGTAGAACGGCAGTAAAGCGTATAAAAAAAATCTCAAAAATAAAAAAAATACGGATTTCGGGAAAGTGGGTTTTAGTAAAAAAAAGTTACTCAAAAATTGGCAATTTTTTCCGTGTACCTATTTTTTACTGAATAGAGTTATCTACGTGCGCATGTATTGCGTGTACATACACAAAAAAGATTGAGGTTGAATTTTGTACCAACTAGCAAAACAAATGGTGCGCTAGTGTGCGTGAGATCGGGCTTAGATAACTCTATACTGCCATTCTACGCATAATTGTCCCATGTTCAAAAAAGTGCAACTGAGAAAAATGCGATCGAAATTTTTCGACCGACTTCTGTGTTTCTACGCATAATTGTCCCGTGGGTTCCTATTCGTCCTATGTGTCCCTAATCGCCCCAGTTAGCAGTTTATCACCCTTATTTGTGATCCTCTTGCTATACAACAGGTAAACAAGGCATAATGCTTAGTAAAAATAATGATTCCGTGTAAGAAAATACTTGGTGGGGCAATTATGCTTAGAAGTTCAACGATGGGACAAACAGACTTGGTGTTATTTTGGATGAGTTACCAAATTTTATGTGTTTTTCTTAAAGTACACATCAGACTAAACTTAAAAATGGCATAAAGTCAAAATCGTCAAAAACTGACATGGGACAATTATGCGTAGAACGGCAGTATAGTCCTCAGCAATAAGGGTTTGTTCAAATATTACGTCCAGAGATTTTCGGGATTTCAGACACCCCTCCCTCCTCCCTGTCACGCACTTTTCCCTTTCTTTAACATGTGCTGTCACAAACCCTAGACACCTCCCCCCCCCCTCCCCTTATTCGTGGACTTAATTTTTGAACGAACCCTGACTACAACTTTGACCAAGACAAAAAAAATCCTTCAAAAGTTACAGATTTGCCTTGATTTTTTTTTTGAAAAATTAGGAATTAAAAAATAATTCTAATTCTGTTTAATTCTGTTTCTATTTCTAATTCTAAAGTCCACGTGGTTTATGGATGGTCCCATGAACAATTGCCAAATTGTATGGAGAATTGTATGGATGATGATGCAAAATGCTTATTTTAGTCAAAGGGAAATAATTCAAAGGGTCTCAATAAAAAAAAATATATCTACCTACCGTTTTTTTTCTGGATATTTTCTCTTCAGTTTTATTTTCCACAAAATTGAAAAAATAGTAATTCGACGTCGTCGTGCTATCTTGTCGCACCCGCCATTTTGACGTTCCGAGAAAAACGCGTTTTTATGTTTGACCTTGAATATTCAAAAATGAGAGCACGCAATGTAAACAATAACAAACACGTTTTGTTTGGCTCACCATTCTGTGCATTGTCCCAAAGTTTGGTTGAAGTTGGTTGCTGGAGTTCCGAGTTATAATTACAAATGTTTACGGTAGTCTAGCTTGTACGTGCGACAAACGCATCCTGACTTTCCTGGCCTGAAATCCCTTTGGCCTTTTGTCGCACTTACATCAACTTTTATGGAGTGACAAGATAGCACGACAAAATTTGAAACTACTTTCATATATAAAGTGACAAAAATGCACGGAGTTTTTTCGGTTTTTGTTGAAAATCTCAGGATTGAAATCGAATTTTGGGGATCTGTGAAGGTCAAAAGGTGAGGCTTAGTGAGCTGCACAAAATGGCGTTCTTAACTCAATTTGGCCCAAAATGCACGTACGACAAGTTAGCACGATGGCGACGAATTGTTAGAAAATCGTTTTTTGAGGAAAACTGTAATACTCAGTAACGATTTTGATGACAATCTAGAGTACTTTTTCCAAGACTTTTTCTATAGTTAGCTTGAAATTTCAAAAAATCGACCCACTCCAAATATTTCTTCGAAATAGCTTGTTGATGTTTACATTTTGTAAAAAGGATGGTTCACAAATTCTTGATATGCTTGTTATTCATAACATTTATCTCAAAATATTATTTTTAACTGTTTTGCTTGCACGATTACGTTTGCATGTTACAAACATATTTTTATAAACCAAAACTAGCTAAAGATTTTTATTTTCAGCTTTTTTCGCCTTTCTTTTCCGAACCGTGACTAGAATTCAGTAAATCCAGTAATTTAGCAATTCTCTAGTTAGTTTGCTATATGTCATAGCCACTGCTAACAAAGCCATTTTTTATTGGTGTTTAATCAATCTACGAATAAAAATCTGATTGTGAAAATGTTTTAAATTGTTTTTTTTTGTACGCCGTTAAAATTTTCTCAACTTAAAAATGATAAAATAGTTAGTTTGTTTTAGAGTACAACTGCAAATATGTGATGGAAGTCGTCGTGGCTGATCCTAAATGTTTTGTTAATTCAAAGACGTCTTTTACGAATTTACGTCAATTTTGGAGTTATGAGAACACACTCTTAAAGTTGGCAAACTTCATCATTCGGTCCTGTCTAAATATTTTTGAAAAATTCCAAGTGCACTTTTTCGAAGAAAAAAAAAAGTCGTGATCTGAACTTAATTGTTAATTTTTCATTTTCCTTTATTCCAGGTACCGTGGCGCAAATCACCAAGGACGGAAAGTCCAAGTCGCTGCTTTCCTGGTTTAGTTAATTTTCCTTTTAAGGTCCTAGCCGATGATGCAGTACTCTTTGAAAAATCCAGCAAATGTTTTACGCGCAAGAAAGCAATACAATGACAGCTACTGAACACGAAACTTTACGAGGACGACATTAGTTACAAAAGAAGATAATTAATCTCAGCGTAGGTTTGAGTTTGTTAAAAAAAAATGTTACCAATTAAACATCTAGAACAGGAACAGCACTGCATTGCATCAACGATCAGAACAAACTAATGGAACTTGCTTTAAAATCCGCGATTTCGTGGATTAAAAATATAGTGATTATCACGCACATAAAAACAGTTTACCATAATGACTCATGTACATGTAACTCATACCCATCGCCATCAAGCAAGTAACTATTGAAAAAGCGATCAAACGCCGTGTGCACTTTTTGAGATTATCACATCACACACACACACAGAGACAGACACGCACTGAGAAAAGTTAGGCCGCAAAATGATAGAGAAAAACCCTTAATTTGTAAGAGTTGAGAGAAGAAACACGCAAAACACTCATCTCGTTTTAAGTTTTTTAGCTTAGCTTTGTGAAACCATAAACCGTCACACTCCCGTTGGAACTACTAAGACAGCCTCTAGGATAGGAAATTAAACTAGAACAAATCTTGAGATGGAGAGAAGAAACGAAATAGTCCTAAGTTGCAACAGAGTAAGGAACACTTCCACGCAAATGATTTAGTGTTTTTCTTTTGTTTAGTTTGCTGTGATATTAGTTTAGTGTTCGCACAAAACAGAAATAAAAAGTTTAAGAATAAAAAGGTCGATTTTTGAAATCAGTTGTGAACGGTTAGTGTTTGGTTGTAGCGAGGTTTTTATTTATTTTATCGGCTCACTCAAACTGCTTAAATAATACTTTTTAAACCGAACAAAAAAAAAGGAAAAGAAAAAATGTGATCAAGCCAACTTAGAACGATTGCACTAGTCAAAGCAGATCGTTTGACTAAAAACAAAAACAAACCGGAACCCAATCGGCCATTCAACGTTTGTAAGCCAGACAAGAAGTATTAGTTAGTCTTCCGTTGTTGTCGCAGCGCGCACACAACGCTTCGAAAGCGAAATCAGAACAAAAGAATTGAACATTTCCAAACGCAAACAAAATGAATCACTAACATCTCGTTGTCTGAAAATTGTATGCAAATCTACTACACTACAACTACTCCTTAAAAAAACGAACAAACGTGTATATCTCCTCCTCGTCTAAAATTACTTCACTTGGATGTCTCGATTGGTTCTTGATATTAAACAGAAAACTTTAAATCTAGGTTTGTGAATAGTTAGTACGTATGGATAAGAATCTGTTTTTTAGCATTTTAAATCGCTTTGTAACTTTATGAGGATGATGAAAAAAGGACGAAATAAAGGCAAGTCACGTTGCTAAAACAATTTTGTTCGTTTATTTTAATTCCCGTCCCGAAATCAAACCAAACGCGAAGGTAAGTATTTTCATATTTGTTCGAATAAACGGAAAAGTCCGTTTCCAATACAGAATAATCTCTCGCGGAAGCATTGTAATCTTGCACGCTGTCGCTCACTCTCTCGTCTTTTTAGCGGCTTCTCACCGAGTTCTAGGGTTACCGAAACCGTTTGGTGATTGATTTTTATGGCGCGCTGTGCCATAATCTATGCACTTGAGAAAATTGAAACTCTCTCATCTCTTAAGGTTGAGCCTAAGACCCAAGACCCCTATTGTTATACGAACATTTTATTTAGTGCGTTTGTGATTCAAATTTTTCTGTGTTTTGATGAAGTCCTTCCTATATCGTCGTTGATCGAAAGGCACGCTGCCGTGCGGGTCGCAGATATTATCTGACAAAGACCTCCCCATAGCATCGTAGCTCGGAGGGCTCATGCGGTGTCGTCAGAAATGGAACTATAAACTCCATGTCTGAAAAGTCTGCAAAGTCGAGAATTGTACTGATTTATATTCCTACCCTTGTTGAACAGCAGGCTTCTTGGGAGGGCGCCGGTATTGACGAATAAACTATCAATCTTCAGGGGTTAAACAGTTAACGGATAGTTGGCTCCCACAGATTTTTTTTATTCATTGTTTAACTTCAGCTGATCTCTAGTAGCATTTTATTTGGCAGTCAACCATGCTAATGTTCATGCTCACTTAAAAACTAATGTTTAGACAAGCCTATGCTTACAAGTTTTCTCTGATTTGCTACTATTTTACCATTTTTTCTTCATTTTATTCAATTATAATTCAAAACATGAATAAACAGTTTTGCAGACCTTTAAAATATTATGGAATCAAAAAATTCATTTTAATTTCAAGACCAAATGCCAAAACAAGTTTGAATATTTTGGTGTTTCTAGAATTCTACTATCAATGGAATTTGCAGTCTCTTTCAATGTTTACTTCAATAATTTTTTATTCTGGAAGTTTTCTCCAACCAAAATTCCTGTAATATCAATTCAGCGAATATCGACTGTAATTTTATTTTTACAATAATATTCGCTGTAATTCGATCATCATAAATACATTAATTTATTAAAAAGAAAATACCTATAGTCCAGATTCGATTATTCTAAGTTTCGATTATCCGAAGGCATGTAGAGCCATTCCAGCTCAAATCAGGATTTTTTCTGGTACTTTTGTACCCGACCCCCTCCGATTTCAATGAAACTTTGTAGACATGTTATCCTAGGCTTATATAAGTCATTTTTGTGCATATGGAGCAAATAGTACTCGAGAATAACATTTGAGAAGGGCTTAAGGTTGTTAAATATTTTTGTAATTTGTAATTTAAAAATTACTGTATCTCGAAGCCGTTGCGTCTTTTAAAAATGTGGTCAAAGACAAACTTGTAGGAAATTGAACGGGCTTTCTGAAAAAAAAAAAAAAAAATACACTGAAACAAAAATACACGCCACATCTATGAGATTTTTTGATTTTTAAGTCTAAAACTTAAATTTGAAGGTGATGTCACGATTTTTTTTCGTTCAAAATTTTTGAGGAAATAGCCTAAAATGTTACTAAGGCTGGTACAAATATTTTTTAAAGTTTTTGTCACCCCCCCCCCCCCCCCCCTTCAAAATTGGCCCGAAAAATCAGAGGGCAAAAAAAAAATTACAATAAACTTCAAAATTTCAATGAAAATTCAAGTGCAACCAGCTGAAATCAAATTAAAATACATTCTTCTGCCTTTAAAATCATTTTTAGCATGTTTGGGTTTATTAAAAAATCTCAAGTTTTTTTGAAAATTTTCGATGCAAAATCTTTTTTTTCGATACAATTTTTGTTTTTGTCAGATCTTAGATTTTTTGAAAACTAATGATTGCAAAACAACTGAACTAGTGTAAAATGCATTTTAAAACTTTTTTTTCATTTAAATGTGAAGACTATGCTGCCGCTCTAATCTAGTCCGTCCCATATGTATTTTTGTCAAAATTGAGATAAACTTGTCAAAAGTATTAATTTTACATGTACTTTTAGGCTATTGAATAAAAAAGTAGTGTTTGTTTTAAAAAATCCAAAATAAATATGACTTTCGTGCTGTCCCATATGCAAAATAAAGGCAAGTCAGTTCCTCATATCGAAATGTCTCGCAAATCGTTTAAATGGCTGCGAAATTATTTGAAATCTACAGAGTATGTTTTTAATAGAACGTATAACTTGAAAATATCATTTATTGTTCATTTCTGAAGAAATAGTTGAAGACTTAAAAACAAGATACTCCAAACCTTTAGTGACTTTTTTCCTTGGAAATGTACAACTACGGAAAGAAAATATAAAATACATACCGTTATTAACCACAAAAATAGTTATATTTTTTCTTGAATGAATAAGTTTGATCTTGGTTCTGGGAGAGACTCCACCAACGATAAGCGTAGTTTTTAAAATTATTTTCCAGAGCTTAGCAGTTGAGAATTTGCCTCTGTAATATATTTCCAATTTCCTGGTGTCGTTGCAGATCACATTTTTATATCCAGGAACTTTATTAAATACATTATTTAAAGCAAATAAATCTGAAATAAACATTTTTTTATAATTATTTACTTAGAAAACTACCAAAACAAACCTGGAAATGACAGTTGAACCAGGTTGAAACTGTGTTGTAAATGTTCAAGCCTACCTTGATATCATAACTGACTTGCCTTTATTTATGGACAAATAAAGTCAAGTTGGTCTCTTGCTGTAAATTTCTCAAATTTACTTCCAAATTATCAATTTTTTTAATCAAATTTATGGTACTTGCGTTTTTAAGACTGATATTGAAATAACAGTATAAATAATTATATAGAAATATTTAGATTAGAACGGGAAAAATGGTGAAACTTTTTTTGGGTTTCCCACAGCGTTATCTCAGCACTCACTTTTTACATATGGGACGGACCAGATTAGAGCGGCAGTATGGCTTTTTATTAAAATTTTTATATTTTTTTATTTTTTGCCCCCCCCTTGACCTCGGCCAAGGCCGAGGGACAAAAACTTTTTTTAATATTTGCATCGGCCTAAAAGACTGACGAAAAATGCAGGATGGTATTTCTCTCCTAAAAAAAATACAAAAATCATTTACTAAATCTGTTTTTTGAAAAGTGGTCTAAACCTCAAAATTTTAAAAACCGGTAGTGGGAATCGATTCTCCAGACAATTTTACATAAAGGTCTCCGTATTGACCATTCCTTGGGAAAATACAGCGGGTTTAAAAATAAAAATGTTGAAAAAAACGGGATTTTTTGTGGTTTTTGACAATTTCTATATGACAGACTTGGTTTTTCAGTCTCGTAAATATTTTTAACGGAAAGCTCGTCCAATTTCCCATAAGTTTGCCTTTGACAGCATTTCAATTGGATGTAAGGGCTTACAGATATAAGCTTAATTACATTGCTTATAACTGAAAATAGAATATTTTTTTCAGTGTGGTAGAAACCAGGATGGTAAATTTTATGACGTAAATATAAAAACGATATAAATTAAAAAGCTGTCAAAGGCAAACTTATGGGATATTGGACGAGCTTTCCGGTAAAAATATTTACGAGACTGAAAAACCAAGTCTATATGAATAGAAAATGCCAAAAACCACCAAAAATCCCGTTTTTTCAACATTTCTATTTTTAAAACCGCTGTATCTTCCCAAGGATTGGACATAGAACAATGGTCAATATGGAGACTTTTATGTAAAATTATCTGGGGAATCGATTCCCACTACCGGTTTTTAAAAATTTTGACGTTTAGACCACTTTAAAAAAAAAACAGTTTTAGTGAATGATTTTTGTATTTTTTTTAGGAGAGACATACCATCCTGCATTTTTCGTCAGTCTTTTGGTAACATCTTAGGGTATTTCCTCAAAAAACCTTCAACATCACCTTCAAATTTAACTTTTAAGCTTAAAAATTGAAAAATGACATAAAAGTGGCGTGTATTTTTGTTTCAGTGTATTTTTATCAGAAAGCCCGTCCAATTTCCTACAAGTTTGTCTTTGACCACTTTTTGATACGATGCAACGGCTTCGAGATACAGTAATTTTTAAATTGCAAAATACTAAAATATTTAAATACCTTAAGCCCTTCTCAAATGTTATTCTCGAGTACTATTGGCTCCATATACACAAAAATGACTTATATAGGCCTATGAAGACATGTCTACAAAGTTTCATTGAAATCGGAGAGGGTCGGGTACAAAAGTACCAGAAAAAATCCTGATTTGAGCTGGAATTGCTCTGTGTAGGACTTCGGATAAACTTTTTTTTTATTTTCTTCAAACAGCACATTTGAGTTCTGCGGCCCCATTTTAGTCAAATTTCAATGGTTGATTGCCTGTAAAATTTAAAAAAATGCATTTTTTTTTTCAATATTCTATCCCCGCCATTTTGGGCGCCATCTTGGATTTATAAATTCTAAATCATTTTAGAGTAGTTTAAGGGTCATAGTAGAGCTCAACAATCAAAAATAAGACAACGAAAAAAAATGTTTTTCTGTTTCGATTATCCGAAGTGAAATTTTGCCAAGGCCTTCGGATAATCGAGTCTGGACTTTATTACATTAAACTTGGAAAGGCAAGTATTCGTTGCTTTTTGTGATAACTTGATGATATTTGTTTGTTTGCTCTAAAATCACGTTTTAGACCAGTTTTGAACACGCTGTATTTTTTTTTAGGAGCAAGCTAGCACCATTTTCTCTTGGGCAAAGTTGTAGAGTACCTTCCAGAGCATCCGAAATATGAATCCGGTTTAATATGACGTTAAACGTGATTTTATAAAAATCAAAATAAATAGAAAAGATTCCAAATTTCCATACAAAAGTGAATTGCTTTGCGCAAAGTGAGGACTAAACCAATCGTTCCCAAACTTTGGGGAGTTATTCAGAACCAAAATGAACTGAAAAAGTGCTGTGCTGGAAAATCGATTTTGATATTACACCCTACACAGCAAAACATCCGATTGTAAAATCGCATGCAAAAGCATGCACATCACCTTTGTGAGAAAAAGCATGTAATATTGTATGAGAAAACGTGTACACAAAAAGCATGTGCCCAAGAAAAAAAAAGATTTTGCACACTCCAAAAATAACATCAATCTGGTGTGAGTCATCTCGGCTATCTCACCGTCTACGTGTTTCAACGCCAATACGGTGTATGGGGAACATACAGATACATCGGTGTTAATCCTAATTATTTCACAGTGGAAAGATAGCCGAGAGGGTTGGGGCGCGGACTTGGTTATCAGGAGGTAACTCTCACCAGATTGTTGTTATTTTTGGGGCGTGCGAAATCATTTTTTTTTTCTTGCCTACATGCTTTTTGTGCACATTTTTTCTAATGAAATATTATATGCTTTTGCTAACAAAGGTGATGTGCATGCTTTTACATGCGATTTTAAACGGAGTTTTTTTAACTGTGCTTTTTTATTGAAACCTATTTGTTGCAATTTATTTTGCAATTCCATAATTTGTTCAATAGTCCATTTTTCTTCTCCTTCTTAAGTAATCATATCACAGAAAAAAAAAATCATGGTAACATTACATCTGGGAGGGGGTACATCTTTTATGTCAGAAAAAGGTGTAATTTTACCTCTAGAAATGTGTAATTTTACCTCTTTTCTGGTGTAATGTCACTTTTTCAGTCTAAATTGAGGTAAAATTATCACATAAAAGAGGTAATATTCAACCTTCCAAAATTACTGCTTCCAAATATAATGAACGTTTTACCACTTATCACCTGGGTGCTGAAAAGACAGAATGCGTAACGTGATTTTCGAATGCTCCCCACTGACACAATTGCACTACACCTGTAAAAATAAACAAAGTAGAAGGCTATGTTCAAGCTCAAGCGTGACAGTGTTAATGTCGGAGTAAGATTGTTCAATATTATTATATCGATCTCAACTCTCTTCTTAAGATTTCTTGCCTTCGAATACCTCAAAAGTTCGACGCCACCGACAAAATAAATTAGCGATCGATTACAATACTTGCCACTTCTTGGTATCATTTTGAGAACAGTAAATTGGTTCGGCTTTGACAATTCTAAACTGAGGCCGCTTTGCGAACCACTATTCTGCACCCAGCTTATCACTGTCGAGTAGGGTGCCCAGAATATAGTTTTTTTTCAAAAACTTGCTGAATAGAATTCCCTGTGCTATTTTAGGACTTTGGGCCAAATATGAGTAAATTCGGTCATCATTCATTCATTGATACTCGGAGGTTAAGTTTGTAGTTATGGGAAAAATCGGGAAAATGTATGAAACCCAAAATTTTTATACTATCTACACGGTGCACTACTTGCATCCAAATTGTCCAAAAAGTGAGATTTTCATTGCAAATTTAATACTCTACAGCTTTGTAGAATAAATTAAATCTGTAAAACTCAATCTTGAAAAGTTATTAGCGATTTAAAAATGTAATTTTTGCATGAAAAACATTTTTTTTTCAGCTTCAGACTCGGATATCAATATTAACCAACCAATTTCGCTTGGCACAGATGCTTGGAACAAAAAAAAAAAAAACGTTTTCCGTTTGTGGAGCAGGGGGTCATTTTTGTCTGGGCACTGTCGAGGGTATTTGTGGCAAGCAACATTTTGGATTGGTTATGCTATTGAATGGACTATACATAATTCAAACTCGCATAGTCTCGTTTAACAAAAGTACGGATTGAAATAAGAAACATTTTGTTGCGTACACTTTCAAACAATTCTTCAACTATTTTTTTAACTTCAATTCTGTGTCAATCATATGATTTTTAATTCACGTTTTTTTCATAATTTTGTTTCTTTCTGATGATGTTCAACGGTTTTCAAAACCCTAATGATTTTGATTAAGCGAAGAGCAATGATCAATATTAATCTTAGAGTATTTTGGGGCAAATTAAGCTCCCGGGACCTTTGTCAGATCAATATGTTTCAAATGGTTGCCACTATCAGGTACTACTTTCTAGGAAATTCACATAAAATCAACGTCATCAAAGCTTTTTCCTTCCAAACCCCAGCGATCCTTACACGAAGTGGTGCGCCCGACCTTTGACATTGGCCGGACTGATAACACGCGGAGAGCGCTCATCACTATCTGCTGGATGAAGTGAAAGACCCCACGATTTTGCCAGTTTATTCTTACATTCGGTGCGGTTCGGTTCGGTCTTCTCCTGGTCTCCTGAAAGTGTAGTGTAGTGTGCGCGCAAGTGGATTAAGTGGCACTCAATTACCGATATATCCAGCCGGAGTTCACCCAGGGGGGTTTGCGTATCGCGTGGTACGCTGAGTTTGGGCACTGTTTTAGGAAAAACGGCTGTTTTAGTGTAAGATTTAACGCTTTTAGGCGCCCGGAAAGAAGATTTGAATGAAATTGCAACGTGGAGCCTGAATCTTGGTTACGTAACAAGGATTAAACCAGATTCTTTGGCTATTTCGAAGATTTTGCAGTTTAATAGTGTTTTGAGGGCTGCTGAAAGAGTTTTTGAAGTTACAGCATGATGTAAATTGTTGTATTTCTAGAGTTTTAGGAAAAAAAGTGAAATACACGCTTATTTTGACCTACTCAAATAGCAAGGAAAAGAGATTTTGTGAATTTTAGTATCGTGAATATAAGTCAATATAACGAAAATAATTGACGAAGAATAGAAGAAATCAGATAAATGAGCAACAATTAAAAAAAGCAATCAAATTATCAGTTGCGAGTAAATTTAACAGTGTACCACCACCAAGAGGATCATCCAGCATGAAATCTCACAGGAAGCAAAGTTCAAGTTTAAATTTGTGGTGATAAGCCAAAGGAGCATCATGCGGCACAACATCTGACGCCACAACGACGCAACAACCGAAGCGAGAAGAGAGATTATCGCCTCTTGGAACGTGTATTTGCAAAGAACGTGTGCGAGGAAGATTGGTTCTTAAGTGTTGATAGTAGCTCGAGCAAGGAGGTCTAGCCCCCTCGCTACATTTTCTCGTAGGATTCCGTTGACCGGAAAACTGTGCCAGCAGAGATAAGCCGTGTGATTACGTGGTCTGGCGAAATTCTGGAAGTTTATTATTGTTGTGTTTTACTATCACTGAAAATAAAATAAAATATTGAAAATAGAAAAGAGTGTGTTGGGGTTATCATTCTACTAAAGCAAGGGTGTTGTGTATTTTTGTTTCACAGGAAACAGCTCCTCGGCCAGGATTAAAATGAGCATGTGCATCGGAAGATTACTCATCAGCCAGTGATAGTCGGTCGTTCATTGACTACAAGTCACAGTGAAAACATGGAGAGGCGTAAATATTTGTTAGTGTTTCTAGTATTAGCTGCGAGCTGCATCGGCGGGATCAGTTCGGAGAAAAGAAGTAAGTGAAAATTGTTGATTGATTGATTATAGGATTTTCCTGTTTACTAAAAATACTGAAACTGTAACATATAAAAAAATATATTCATTCTTTTTATCACTTTTAATTTAAACATAGTTACATTATTCCACTCATTCTCTCATAACAACATTACCGTAAATCTCAATTATTTTTAACGTATCATTGAAATTATGAATCCATTGGTTATAATTCAAATTTTCTTATATTTTTTGTTGAGAGAGGCCTAACTTTGTCGAGGGACATATACCTTGAAAAATAATTCAAACGGCCTAAAGCTTTTCTTAAAATTTATAACTATCAGGCCTGCCTAGCGAACGGTCCGCGACGCCTTTTCAAAACAGTTCTAAGACCGGCCCTTTTTAAAAAAAATCAATAAATAAATTTAGTGTCTGAATTAAAAAAATAAGCTTGAGATCAAATTTTCATAAACTATACAAAATGATAATTGGAAACATTTTGTTTTCTCGTTATTTGCTTTGCTGAAATGTTGCTAATTCAACGTAATATTTGGATTTTGCCTTTGTATTTTTTATGTTTTTTTTTTCAAATCCAGGACTTCTTTATGTATAACTTTTATTGATATCATTTCTGTATTGATAGCCCAACTCGACATTTTTATAGTTGATGTCAGTAAACGCTTCAGTTTTGTTAAGGCATGATAGATTTAGGCTCCCTGAACACGCTCGAATCAACAGAATTGAATTTTAGTGAATTCTCTGCAAATAAATAAAATTGTAAATTTCGGTATAAAGCCTATGGAACCGTGTAAAACAACCATGCGTTCCCTCATATAAGCAACCATGCGCACCCCCTTATTTTTGCTACCTTTATAGATAAATGTGGGTGCGCATGGTTGCTTAAGATAATTTCATAGAATTTGCTCCCAAGTTTATAATTTTATTTATTGGTAGGGAATCCACTAAAATATAATTTTGTCAATTGAAGCATGCAATTCTATCATACCGTGACGAAACTGAGGCGTTTACTGACATCAACTTTAAAAATGTCCAGTTGTGTAGTTTAAAATGGCGAGATAAAAATTTATCCATTTATTTAAAATGTGAAATGAAAAAAACTTGGATTTCTGTCTAAAAATGCACAATACTGTCCACTTAAAATTGTTTGAAAATAACGTAAAAAAAATCAAATTATTCGCTCTACAGCATTGCCTTTGCGTTCCCGATTACGGGATTCCTATTCGAAACTAGATGTCCGAAGGTTCGTTTGTTGAGGCAATTGCAAACCTCTTTTTACACCTAAGCTTCCATCCACCCCGGGATTTGAACTAACGACCTTTGGATTGTTAGTCCAACTGCCTACCAGCGACTCCACCGAGGCAGGACCCAGGGAGACGACTCCTACACCTGGACTGAGCTATCGACCTAACTTCTAGGTTAGACCGGGGCCAACATTTACTTCCCCATCCGATGGAAGGCGTGATCAGACAAATCTCGTCTCAAAATTTGCCACCGGGACCTTCTGGGATCGAACCCAGGCCGACTGTGAGAGGCAATCACGCTTACCCCTACACCAAGGTCCCGGCTTTTGGAAATAACTTACGAAATGCAAATTAGTCATACCGATTGCCGCAGAAAATTATAAAAGAAAATTTAAATATTTAAAAATGTCTCAAAATGAGTCATGAAATATAGGAGCAAACATATATTTTTTCATAAACAATTTCAATACAATTTACAAAACAAAATAAATCAAATAATACATTTTTGAAAGAAATCGTTATTATTCTTTCTAAAAATGAAGACATATTAATCTTACTTGCACCAATAGTTTGTTTATTTCTACAACTAATAATTGCATGAAAAAAAAAATACTTTTTGTACTTTAATCAATTATTAGTTCCGACCCACCACTGCTCCCGAAAAATAAAATTTGGCCCGCATGGCCAAAAGGTTGGGCATCCCTGATTTATGTTTTTAAAACATTTTGATCCGAGCGGAATTTTTGATCATGATGCAAAAACTTGGTCAGTTTTTGATTTCTATTGAAAATATTTGTACAATGCATTATATACCAGTAGGAGAGAGTGGAGAGATTCGATCCCATTTTTTTTGTGTCGCATATACTGCCCCTGATCGCATAAATGTCTCATATGCATTTTAATCGCTTTTGAGTTATTGATGCAGTTTGTTCAAAATCGTGTGCTCTGTCAGAAAAGCCTATAACATCCTGTACTAGAAATCAGAAGGAAATCGAGTTTTTTGGCGAAATATTAACACATAGCCTTATGTGTGGGACAAAATAGCAATGCGTTTTTCTCAGCTTGTTGTTTTTGCTTATGGGGCATTTATGTAAACATTGGCAGTATAGCTCTCTCAATTTATCATAAAAATATGATTTTTTTGCATGATTTGAAAGCTTCAACATTCAAGTATGTTGAATATGATGAGAATCAACAGTCATCTATGTTAAAGAGGCTTATACAATTTTTTGATCAAGAGAATTCGAGTTATAGAAAACGTTGATGAAAATTTGAAACCAGTGTTTTTAAAAATATTATTAACTTGCTTGCAACTTGCTCCCTTTTGGACATTTTGAAGATAACCTTGAAACATGTTTCTTTTAAAATTTTTAATACACTCGTAAAGGTTTTATGTTAAATTGCTGTAACTTACAGAAAATAAATAGTTTGAATGAATAACTATTTATTTTCTGTAAGTTACAGCAATTTAACATAAAACCTTTACGAGTGTATTCAACATTTTAAAAGTTTTAATTTAATTTTGCTTTAATAACCTTGAAATATTCCTATTATGAACAAAATTTAGCATGTTTACAAAGGCTGATAATTTTTGTTTACAAGAGATTGAAAATATGGCTAAGGATCTTTTAGAAACTTTTGAAACAATTGTAAAAATAGTAGGACGATAAATTTTACATCAAGTGCTTTAATAATTCGCCTTTGTAGTTGATAAAACTATAAAACAATTCTTGCATACATTTAAAAAAAAAAAAGATTTTCATTGAGCTTCTATACATATAAAAACTGAGAAAAAAGATCTCTTTGGATTTTTTGCAGCACTTTCTAGAAAAATTGTGTAAAAGTAGACTGTTTCGTCGTTAAATAATGACAGGAAATGTAGTTTCACGACGGAATTACAAAAATGATTTTAAATTGTTTACAGTTTATTTCGCTCCTATTTCCATTAAAGTTTTTTTTTGCCCTTTGATTTTTCGGTCAATTTTAAGGGGCAAACGTAGACGTGCAATTTCCCGGGAAACGGGAAATTTTCGGCCAATTTCCCGGAAAATTTTATTTTTTTTGAAAATTGTTCTGATCTTGGCTCTGATAAATATTTTGCAAAAAAAAAAAAAAACAGTATAGGATAGTGACTTTAATGGTTAAAATAAGTGTGAAGATCAATTAATAGCATGACTGCACTTAAAAAGTAATATAACTACAAGTAAATGTTCAATTTTAAATTTTTTTCGTTCGAATCGTACAATAAGCATGAGCATGAGCATGAGCATGAGAGACCACCCATGGTTGTCCTTCTCCGTTGCTGAACAGAACCGTAATATCCTTTCAGCACTACTGATCATAGGCTTCGACTATCAAGTGGTATTTCCCTTATCAACAGCATGTATGAATGCGCTGAAAAGATAAAACACCATGATTTCCAGAACAAGATCAGTTGCGAATAGGTAACAGTCATTGGCCACCAACGGCGCCCGCCATGTCAGTTTGTAGATCTCGATTTTAAGGGACGGGAATGTTAGTTAGCGCAGGTTGCTACTAGGGCAGCTGATTTACTCTGTGCTTACACCCCACAAGCGCCAGGAACCTGAAAATTGGTTAGTAGGATAGGGTGTTTGGTCAGGATTCATCATAGAAGATGATGATGCGACCCAAAATCATAGTGTTTGTTGAAAGGTATTATATTTTATTCTCAAGGCAAACACTCGGTTGCTGCGGATGAGACATTTCCCGTTTAACTGTTATTAAATTTTTAATGAAATGGTTTAATCTTAGACAGCCGGCTGTGGAAAGATAAAACCAAATAATATTTATTTATAAAATGAGGTGTGAACGCGCCAAGGTCAGGTCTCAACAGATTTTGTGAGCCAGTGTAGATTATGCTCTAGTACAACAGCACAAGAACAGACAGCATAATACAAACACACACAGACACAGAACATCCAGTGAGTTCCTGGAGTTCTGAGACTCAAATATGCAGCTTTGGCCAGCAGGAACCGACTAGCGGTTGGTCATTGCTCTGCGAACCGTACTACTGACCAGTTCAGACCTTTACAGACACAGTTTTTACTAAGATAAGTGTTTACAGTCCACTTTTAGTCCGTCCAACTACTGACCGCGAAATACAAATCTGACGAATCTAAAATAAATGTTTTTTGTACAACCCGCGAGTTCTGATTTACACGAAAGATCAGATTTGGCAAGGCACCGGGAATCTGACGCTAGTATGTGCGCAAACATATTTTGGTCCTTCGAGCCGGATCCGTAAGGTTCCGGTTCCCCTGGTGCCTGCAAATCGCTCTAAAGAGGACAGTTCAGTCGTGTGAAAGTGTACCTGTGCAAAACAAAAAGTGCATCGCGATGGCGTCCGAAGTCGGAATAATCTCCCGCTGGAATCCACGGAGAAGAAGATTCCGCCATCATCCGTCGCAGTACAGCATGGCGCCGGACTCGCTGTGGCCATCGCGCACTCCAGTACCTAAAAACCCGCCGCAGAAAACCACTTTCCCGATGAAAAAACGCCGAAAACTCGTGGAAAACCATCCCGTTCTGTTCTGTGAAGTGATTTTTGTCTTTTTTTTTTCGTTCGAATCGTACAATAAATCAAAAAATATGTTTTGTATTGTTCGTTAAAAAGTATTTTGCCAAAAAAAATTAAAACAAGCCACAATCATATTTTTTTTCAAACTTGCCTCTGTGACCAATTTGTGTTGAAATTAAAGAAAAAGAAGAAATTATATTTTAAATGACAAACAACTTTTCAAAAACATATCATATTTATTTCAGCTCTTGAACAAAATAGTAAAGCTTTTACTTCAAACTAGTCAATGTTTTCAATTGTTTGAAGCAAGTTTTCGAAATGTTTTTGCAGTTTTTGGGTGCCTCTCAGGCAATATAAACTATTTTTTCAGTGATTTTTTATAGTTTTATTATGCCACATGATTTTCAGGTTTATAAACGACTTCGGTTGAATGTTTTTTTCATTTTTACAATGAGTCTTCCATTTTTTGTTTTTGCTTTATATTTCTTTTACTTCAGATTGTTATTTCTTTTGAAACGAATTGAAGTATTTCTTGAAGAACTTTTTTTTAATATTTGATGATCTCATTTAATTATGGTAATCAAAAACGTAAAAAAAGCTCAATTTTGTTTCGGCAGGAAGGGGTTTATATCTTTTTATCAATTATTCTTTATTTAGTTTACCTAAATTGTAATAGTTTATTAAATAAAAAAAATCATGAGGCTAGATCTATTTTCAGATGCTTCAGAAAATAATATCATCAAAAATATTTAAATTTTGACATAACATTGTCTGTCATTTGATTTAAAAAATTAAAAAAATATAAAAATTGAAATCACAAGCCTAGGTTTCAACATTTGGATGAAAAAAGTGTTTTAAAATGCTTTTTACAGGCGTACAGTTGCTTTTCAATCATTAGTTTTGAAAATATCGAGGTATTGACGGATTTTTTTCTTCCCAAAAAAAAAATTGTGGGACTGCACATTGGTATTTCATGAACATTTTAAATGTTTTCAAAGGAGTTCAAACATGCTAAATATGATTATAAACGCGGGAAAATGCATTTTAGCTGGATTTCAGTTGGTTAAACTTTAATTTTCATTAAAATTTTGAAGTTTTTCGAAAAAATATTTTTTTATCACCTGATTTTTCAGGCCAACTTTGAAGGGGGGCTACATAAACTTTGAAAAATATTTGCAACGGCTTAATGAGAAAAAAACAATAGCTAAAAGTGTTCAGGCAACATTTCAATTATTATTTTTTTCAAGTTTAAAGGTCATAACACATTCTTAGCTATTTTTAAATGATGAAAATACCTTTAAACTATAACAATAATTAGTAGGGTGTTTCATCCAAACAAAAAAGTTCTCAGAATCAGGCATACCGAGGTTCCCCTAGTACAGGATTTCCATAGGGACTCTCATGCCAAATATCAGCCCATTTGGTTGAGAATTGGCCTGTCCCCAGCGGTTAAAAGTTTACATGGAAATTACTCTAGGATTATTGTGCTTTTCGTTCAATCGTTCCTACAGGTCTGGGGACAACATGGATTCACTCGGAATAAAGACAGGTGTGTAGGGGATGGTCCAATGAACACATTCCAGAAGGAATTAGGCTTGTCCATTCTGTCCCCAAGGTGCGCATTGGATCGACGTCCGGTGTCTCCAGAATCAACGATTCACCCTTCAAATGTACGCATTGTCCTTAGTATGCTATGACGGCTAGGAGAAAATTACGACGCCCCATGTCAGACGGTGAACACGTGGCAGAGCATACACTCAAGTTTTGGCTCAGAAACATACTTTAAAGTAATAAAATTATTATTTTTTATGTTCCTGTAACAATTTGAACTATTCCAAATAACGTATGATTTGTAATAATAATGCAATAATAATTAGCCTTATTTGCTTTTTCCTTTAAAAAATAAAAGCAAAAATCAATTTAATGCACAGAAGAAGAAAAACATTAAGATTAAGAAATGTTAGCCTTGATTGTGAAATTGTCAAAATATGATTCACGACAATATGTATTACCATTGAAGATTACGTAATGTTTAAAAAGTATTGATGTGTACAAAATTCCATCTCAATTGCATTTTTTTAAATTTTGTTTTACAGATCCCTTGAAAGATCCCCGAATATGTGGGCGGCCACAATGTCAGGGTATGTTCTTTTTTTCAATTTAAATAAGGGTTTCTGTTATACATAGTTACTCGTCATTCCTTCCCAGAATCAAACAACAAATTCAAATACCAGCGGAACCGCTTGTACAAGTATGACTACAAAATGTACGTCAAAAGCGAGTTCTCCGGCAGCGGCGAGAACTCGTCCGAGGTGCACATGGTGGCCGCGGTTGAGATCGACTTCCCGAAGCCCTGCCAGGGCGTGATGAAACTGTACTCGATCGAGGTTCGGGACCGGCCGGTGGTGGAAACGGACGAGCAGGACTTTGAGTACGGTGCGGACTATGTCGAGCCGGCACCGGAAGTTGAGCTGCACCCGAAGAGTGACGTGATCGCGGATGAGTTGATGCGGTTCGAGCTGCGGTTTGCGTTTCACGATGGAACCGTGAGTGAGATTTGCCACGAGGAGGACGAACCGGTGTGGACGTTGAACTTGAAGCGTGGTATTCTGTCGTCGTTTCAAAATACGATGCCGAGGTTCGATATCGATTATCACGCGGTGGAGACTGACGTGTCCGGGGTTTGTGACGTGACGTACACAATGAGTGGAACCAAGGAGACAAGTTTGCTGATTCGGAAGACGAAGGACATTGCGTCGTGCAAGAAGCGGTACAAGACGAACTCGCTGATCCAGACCGTGCCGTACGAGTTTAGACCGGTGAGATTTAAAGGAGTTGTGGGTTATGGATGTTTTTCTGAATAACTTGTTACTTTTTATAGAATTACGTTGCCTGGCCAGTTTTGAATTCCACAAGCTACTGCAATGTAAGTCGTATGACCTTTATCTCGGAATACCAGTTACGATCAAATTTCTCCTAAAGATTTCAGTTGATAACTTCATCTACAAGGAAACGATCTGCTACGAGCGTCACCAGCTGGTACCGTTTTCGAACAACCAAGCCGGAGCGGTAACGGAATCGTACAGCAAGCTCACGCTGGCCGACGAAGAGTCGTACACGCCGGAAGAGCACAGCGCGGATGAAACGTACGAGATTCAAAAACGATCGACGCTCATCTTCGATCACACTCCTTCGGTGCGGGACAGTCACGACGAGATAAAGGCTTCACGGGAACTGCTCAAAGACCTGTGCCGGTTGGGTTTCCCCGATATTCAGCGTAACTTTCCGGACGTGTTTTTGAACTTCCTGTCGACTACGCGGGCACTTTCGTTCACGGCCTTGTCTCAGTTGCTGTATCGATCGAAAAGTATTTGCGAGAATGGAAAGTAAGTTGGAGTTGTCTTCATTCGTACAAGTCTTCAATTCATTTGTCATTTGTAGAAACCACGTGCTCGAAAGTCTGCCATATATTGGTAGCCCAGCATCGGTGATCCTGATGAAGGATCAAATAGTGAAGAACCAAATCCCAACTGATTTGGCCAACCAGTGGATGGAATCGTTTGCTTATCTTACAAGGTAGGTTATTCAGACTAACGTCTAGAGAAGGTGTTTCAGACAATTTTATTTAAACGTAGACCAAACGAGGAAGTTCTGGAGGCCATGCTGGAGCTGATAGAGCATGGAAAGAGTATCAACGAGAAGAACTACATTCTGGCGGCTACCTCTGTAGTGCACACGTTCTGCACGCTGCACTCTGAGTGTACGCACAATGAGAACGTGCAAGCTATCGTGCAAACACTGGAGAAGGACATTCTTGAAGCACTCGAGGGATCGTCTGTCAAGTCTCGAAAGCAACGCGAGGCCACAATTGTGCTTCTCAAGGGTTTGGGCAACATCGGAGTCATCAACGTGGAGTTCTACCACGAATTGCGCGAGATCATTCAAAATGGCGCACTGCCGATGGAAATTCGACTGCAAGCCATCTACGCCTTCCGCAGGCATGACTGCGCGAGAACGAGGGATTACTTTTTGAAGATTTACTCGAACTTTGAGGTCGACTCGGAAATCCGAATCGGCGCGTATCGACAGGCCATGCGGTGTCCGGATTACCTCTCGATCAAACTGATCAAGCATGTACTCAAAATAGAGGAGCTCAACCAGGTCGGATCGTACGTTTGGTCTCACCTGAACAATCTCGCCAGTAGTGCTTCGCCGGTGCGCGTGGAAGCGCAAGGATTGTTAGCGGACAACGATCTGGGGAAGAAGTTCCGCATGGACATTCGGAAGTTTTCCCGCAACTACGAGCAGACGCTTTTCTTTGACGAGTACAACTTTGGCATGACCACCGATGCGGACTTGATCTTCAGTACGCAGTCTTACCTGCCGAGAACGGCTTCGCTGAACTTGACAGCGGACCTGTTTGGCGAGTCCGTAAACTTCCTGGAGTTGAACGCTCGAGCGGAAGGATTTGAAGACTTGGTTGAGTCGATATTCGGTCCGACAGGTCCACTGAATGCTAAGAAGGTTAAGGAGTACACTTCCGCCGTAACTTCGCTTTTTACTTCGTCATCGGAAGAGGAAGAGCAGACTGGATACGATCCAACGGCACAGTTTCGATTGAAGCGGGAGTCGGATGCAAGCGAAGATTATGACTTTGAAGAGGATGAATCAAAACTGAGAGCTAAACGAGAAGATGGCCGAACTCCAGCAGTCATTACGAGAGATCTGCACGATCGGATAGATAAGTTGGGTTACGCTATGAAAGCTGACTTCCGGGATCCTCACGCATCGGTTGGGGTGAAGATCTTCGGGAACGATTTGCGATACTATACAATTGAGGGATTCGCCGAGACCATGAAGGCCGCTGAGAAGATCAATCCTATCAACTTCTTGAGACGCATACTGTCGGGTAAGGAAGTATCGTATACTAAATCGGGAGTGTTTTTGGATACCTCGTACGATGTCCCGTTGAGCACGGGAATTCCGCTTGCATTGAGTATCATTGGAGCTTCTTCGGTGGACCTTCGAATGTCCGGTTCGTTCAAGGCGGTAGATATCTGGGAGGCGACTCGTCACATTGACGTGGATGGCAAGATCAAACCTAGCGTTTCCGTAGACATCACGGCCATAATGAAGGCGGATTTCATCCACGCTGCGGCGGGAATCAAGCTGAAGAGCAATCTGTACTCTAGTTCTGCTCTTGAGACAAAGATTAAGATTCGTGGCGATCGGTTGGCTTCGTTCCAGTTCAGTCTGCCTCAGGATCGCAATGAGATATTCAGCGCCCGGTCGGAGATGTTGGTGTTTGAAGATACCAGGGAAATTCCCCAGAAGGGTATCGAACGGCGTTACACAAACTCTACGTGTACTTGGCCAGCGATCGATAGGGCTATCGGGCTCAAGTTCTGTGCGGATTACAGTTTACCAGATGTGAGCAATAATTCTCAGGTACCGAGTTTGATTCTCAGTGGTCCGGTGATCTTGGACATTAGCCTGCAAAAGGCAGATCCAACTGCCAAGATCTTCCTGTTCCAATACAACTGGGAAAAGCAACAAAATGTGTCCACAGGATCAGTCATCTTTGAAACGCCGAATTCGCAAATTCCACGGATTTTCATAGCGAATATAACAGCTGATTTGGAAGGATACCACGTATCGATGGGATTCCGAAACGGAGATATCTCCCACTCGGCCGTCGGACTGTACAAGAATAACAAAGATCAACGACGGTTGGATATGTCCCTGAACGTAAACGATCGGAAATACTTAGCCCTGGAGATGGGCTACAACAAAACGGAGATCAAGTACGGTATGATCTACAGCCCATCTCTGTTCCTGTCGGTCAACAGCGAACGGATAGCCGGGATGGCGGGACAGATCAAGATGACGGACAAAAAGGGCATCAAGCAGTGGGACTACAATCTGCAGTTTGAAACAAAACGAGTCCAGACGAAGGTCATGGGATACATTCAACAGACGCAGGCCTCGATCACCAGCAAGCTGTCGATGGATTACAGGTTCATCGACGGCAAACCGGAGCGGCTCACCCTCGGTGGCACCTTCGCCAACCGCAGTAACCGCGGTCGGACGGAGTACTCCGGCTCGTTTGAACTGCGCTCGACCGCTTATCCGAACTTTGACTTCGCGTCGACGCTAAAGTTCCTTTCGGCAATGGGTCACATCGAGTGTAAGGTGGAGTACAACAACGCAGCCGACTTGAAGGATCCGAACTATACGACCACGCTGCGGTTGATCTTCGCGCGCCACATGATGGCCGAAATGGGTAGAACGACGGCGTCGGTCGAGCTGACCCGTCCCCGCTCGCGGATGGACCTGAAGGCGATGATAAAGTGAGTGATTTAGCTTGAAGCACTTCAAACAATATCGTTGGAAATAAACTCAATATTTATTAACAGACATGAAAACAACATGCGGAAGGGCACGGAACACAACGTGTTGGTTATGCTGCGCTACGCCAAGGACAAGGAGGTGACGGCCGTGTTTTCCGTGTTCATGCCACGGGGAATCTTGTTCGCGATCGATACCGCTGCCAACATTACCGTTCCCGGCTTTGATTCGTGCACGTTCAACTTCAAAATTAAGGAAAAGGCCAGAAAAGAGTACTATGTAAGTTATTCATGAAAATGTGTCATGGAGACGCGTGGTGACTGACCCCCCAAACTTCCAATTCCAGTTCGACTTTGACGGCGTGTGGTTCTCGGGACATTCGATCGTCGTGAACGGGTGGTACCAGGACCGCAGCTCGTTCATCAAGACGTACCACCACGCCAAGCTGGAGGCACAAAGTCCCACGTTCGGGGACATCACCTTGGACGTAAAGTATCTGCGCGACGAGATCGAGTACAAGCTGGAACTGCACGCGGAGTACGGGAAGCAACCGTACGGGCTGACGGTTCGCCACGTGCAAGAGTCCGAGGACGGTACCAACAGCTATGCTGGTTTCCAGTGGCGGGACAGTTTGTACTCGTTTTCCGCGGTTATGAAATCGGCTCCGATTAAGGAGTTGGTGCTGGAGTTGCACGTGGATAAGTAAGTATTTCTTGTTAGAGATATGATTATGACGGTAATTCAACATATTTCAATTGACAGACTTCGTGATATCAGTGTCACGCTGAAGGGATATTCGACACTTTTGAAACGAGAGGTTGGAGTGGAGATTAAATGGGACGCCAATCGTGACCCAACGCAAAAGTTGGCAATCTCCGGGGAGCTCAACACACCACAGTATCGCGTCTACAATGGAAGATTCCTAGTATCCTATCCAAATCGTACGGTCAGCGGTGTGTTTGATCTGAAGGCGGTTGACCCGAACTACCTTGCGAATGCTAGGGTGTCCTGGAACACAACTGAGGCAATCGAGCTTAAGCTGGACGCTGGGTCAGAGGAGGAAATCCTGCGGAACATGTGGTTGTTGTTCAAGCTAACGACTCCATTCGAAGGTTGGCGCTATAACGCACTTAATGGAGGGTTCTACTTCAAGGATAATCTGCTGAAGACGAACCTCTCCGCGAACTGGGCCGAGGATCAAACGTTAGGCGTAGAGGTTTTAGGTTTCTACCTGTCCAACGATACGGACTTCAATTGTGAGTTGAAGACCAAGCTGCACAGCTCGATCCAGCACGTTCCCACGGTGAAGGTTCACTTGAAGCACAAGCTAGACAGCAAACGGGTGGACACTGTGATCACCGTGAATCATACCGTAACCGATGAGCCTCCCCAAGTGTTCTCCGTCTGGTCCGGTTGGCAGTACGATCAGGACGAAACGTACCGCAATGTGTCCGGATCGTTGGCGCTTGTGAGTCCGTTTGAGGGGTACAAAACGGGTGCGTTGTCCACCAAGTTTTCGCTGAGTGAAAGCCGGGAGCTTCGAGGAGCTGCTGATTTACAGCTGGACGATGACAAGTACGAGCTGGTGCTCAAAGGTCACGTTCGGAATCTGGTTGACAACATGCTAACCGTCAACATAACTTCATCGAATGAAAAGTTCCGAAACATTAACGGACGCTTCGGAATTAGCGAGAAGGAACGGCATGCCGTTGCTGAGGTCATAACACCGAAAAGCGCACTTGGAGTGGAGGTTCTGTTCGCCGTTGTCTCAGCGTACGACTTTGACATAAAGTTTTACCTGGCGACACCGTTGAAGGATCTTGAGCGGGTCATCTTGAGGGGTAAATTGAAACCCGATAACGTAGACTTCCGAGCTGGACTGAATAATTTGATCATCGGATTCGTTGGGATGTGGCGCAAGGCTCATCTGAAGGACTTTGAGTACTCGTACAAGGTGTTCACGCCACTTCCCAAGTTTGAGGAAAATGGGCTGATCTTGAAGTTGATCGCGAATACTGAGAAGAGTGAGTACATCGATCTGGAGTTCAGTGGCAAGTTCTCGCAGTACAAGTTGGGAATTAAGGCGGTTTCGGAGCCCAAGCCGCAGCTACTGCGACAGCTTGGAGTTCAAAAGGCATCGGAATTGCTTGACGAGTTTTTGGAGGAATCGCCAACTGTTCAGGCAAGTGAGGATGAAGAGGAAGAGGAGGAGGAGGAAGAAGAGGAAGAAGAGTCTCTGAATCTAGTCGGTAAGATTGAACTCGATACCATTGTATGGCCGACGATTACGGGCACGCTGGATTTGGAGGAGTACAAGTCCAAGTACTATGTAAGCGGAAAGGTCAGGTTACCACAGGGGTACGTCGATATCTACGATCGCTTCTGGTTGGAGGACTTGATGAACATGAAGAACAACCTCAAGATCAAAACGCCGTTCCCGTTCATGAAGGAGGTACAGTCAGGCTTCGAGCTGAGGATACCCTACCCGACGAACAAGTTCGTCGTGGGCTTCAATGTGCTCGTGCTGAACGACACGCAGTGGGTGAACACCGGCTTCCACGTCTACTACAACGTGTCGGTGGACGAGTCGGAAACGAAAACCCACCACGCCATTGTCAATCTCATGACCCCCATGGAGAACCTCAAGAAGGTCCGACTGCACGGAGTGCTGGACGAGGAAGAGCACGGCTACAAAACGAATCTGACGGCCAAGACCATGACGACGGAGGCTTCCGTTGCGATGGCTTTTGAGGTATGGTTTAGATTGGGCTCTGGAAATATCAGGAAATAATATTCTTTTTTTAGACTGAAGATCAGTTCATCGAATCGTCGCTAACGATCTGGGTGCGTGCCCCGCTGATTCCGTACTATGGATGCAAGATTTTCTACAAGCAAGATCTTGCTGGCACAGACAACTCTATGGACATGGGCTTCGTGGTACACGATGGAGACATCTTCAACAATGTATGATGTTTCAAAACCAGTAACAATTTTAAAGTTAACACACTTTTCTTTCACTAGTTCCGTCTGGATGGCGCATGGTCCCGGGCTGAACCACACTTCTTAGTGGGCAAGGGACGCTACCAGTCCAACTTCCTACCGCTGCAAACGATCGACACGGAGTTTGTCATTACGCGAGAACCGTACCCGAAGGCGCAGTTCGAGATGCGACTCAACGACAGTGAGGGAACGCTGGAGCTTATTCGGGCGAAGGCTACGCGAAATCGAGAAATGGTGGCGGTTGAGCTGAGTGTTCCACTGGAGAACTACCGGAACCTGTCGATCTACGGGCGGCTGTTGAAGAAGCAAGGTGACGAGTATTCGGTGGTGGGACAACTCTATAGGAACGACGAAGTGTTCAACGTGGAAGGCGATGCAACGATCGTGAACGATATACCGAAGAATATCGCACTGGCGATCAAACCTTTAGGGGAGGGTGATGATGGATCGTTGACGTACGAGTACACTACAGATGAGGTGTCAACTAGTTTCAAAGCGAACATTGAACGCGGAGGAAAGTTCGCCAACATTGGGGGAAGTTTCAAAACGCTAGCGCTTTCGGACTGGAATTTCAATCTGGACGTACAATCATCGGAACCGGATGTCGGCAGTATCGATTGGAAGTTCGGTATAGCTCCGCTGGAGAATGGACTCGCGTTGGGAACGTTTAGGCTCAAGTCTCCTTGGGATCGATACGGCATCAACGAAGCGGATGTTAGCATGCTCTTTGATGTTCATCCGATATCAGGAACTGTGACGGCAAACTACAGCATTCCTTCCGTTTCCGGTGATGCCAGTTGCCTGTGGAGTTGGCATCTGTTGCAGAATGTGCGATTTGGATTGCACAATCGCGTTCTGAGAGATTCCACGGAACGGTTCTTCCAGATCGGAGTGCGATATCTTAGTCCTGATCTTGAGAGCAATCACAACTTGACCTTTGGTGGTGACTTGAATCTGAACAACGTTTGGGTGTAAGTAAAGATCTTGAAGGTAGGTTTACCGGACACTAACTCTTTGTTCAGTTTCAGCGCAAATACTTCCGTTACGTTCATTTCGATATCGGATCTTTCGGGTGTCATAAGAGTTCAGTTGCCCAAGCCAGTTGGTGATGTTCACACCCTAGCAGCCAGCATGAACGGCAACATTCCATTCCTTGAACCGGTTCGCACGCTGAACTTTGAGACATCTTACGAAACGGAGGAATCCCGGAAACGCTATGCATGGCACTCGGAGTACAGCTTCGTTCACGATCTGCGTACTCTGGCGCGGTTTGACTGGGGACCAAATGTGCGCTCGCAGCGCATTCAGTCGAACCTGGACGTGTTCCAGGACGGTGAAAAACGGGAAATCACAATCAAACTGCGTGGACCATGGTACATGGAAGATGCGTTCCGATCGGTTGTCGTCTACAACTATGCCGATAGCTTGTACCTCGTAAACGGTAACATGTCCATTCCGGCCTCACGAAAGGTCGCCGAGGCAAACGTTGCGTTCACGAATCTGTCCAACATGAAAGGTAACGTGAACTGTACGACCCCTTTCCTAAACATAACCTGGCTGCACGGGCAGTTGGAGTTTATCGAGAGTCCGCTGGAGTCGATTCGATTTTTGAAGGCAACGTGGCCGGAATCGAGCGCGATTTTCGATGCCAAGACTACGTACAAGCTGCACAACCTAAACCGCGATCAGCAGGGTACGATCAAGGTGGAGATTCCCCTTCAGACGCGACACTTTGCAGAGGTCAAGTATGGGTTGGCGGAGCGTCCAGCGATCACGACAGGACACGCGGAAATCGATTACAACGATCGCAAGGTGCTCAGTGGACAGTACACATCGAAGCAGGAGTCTAAGGCCGGATTTGATAAGGAAACTGTTGATGTAACTTTGGAGAACGACTTCAAACCGATCGGGGTTCATTACGTGCACACTACAAACTTGATCCAAGGTAACTCGCATGCTATGGACACCAAGCGGGCCGAAGTGTTTGAGCTGCGCAATCAGAAGCAGTTCAATATCACTGGAGAGCTGCAAGTTACCACGAGGGACACCGGTAGAGAATATGTCATAACGGCGATCCATCCGAATCGTACCGTGGTTTTAACGGCAGACTTTGACCAGGAAGATAACAAGACGAAGCAAAAATCCAAGTTGAAACTTTCACCGACTCGCTGGATTGCCTACGACTTCCATCTGACGAACAACTCGCAAGCGGACAACGATACCCAAAGCTTCAGGCTGGAGGTGTCGTATCCCCAGCGGAAGCTGTCCGCCGATGGGTGGTACTCCGTTACCGAGAATACCTTCGATTCGGACATTTCACTGCAGTACACGCCGAACAAGACCAGCGACGATGAGGTCGTACAGCCGCGTACGGTCCGAGGTGGGGTCAAGTGGGTTGACGAGTCGGATAGTGACGTGACGAGACAGAAATTGCTGGTGCTTTTGGGTCATCCTACGTTCGAACAGGACATTACCCTTAAAGGATCGTACTACTCCGATGAAAAGGACCTGCTGAAGACAAACCTGGACATCCGGTACACCCACGCGGACAGTCATCACCTGTCGGTGGGATTCAACGCGAAGGATCTTACCTCCACGGTCGGCTATCGAAACTACTCTTATTCTCTGTTTGGCTTGCACGATGCGTCCAATCTGGATCTGGAGTCTGCAGGATCCGTCGGTCTGCGGCTGGGTCTTTACGAGCTGAACTCCAACTCGCACTACAAGCGGGGCTATCTTTCGCGCATGGAAGGCTACGTAATCAGCAAGCTGGACGTCATGCAGAAGGAAGTCATTGTGGAGGTTGGTATTTTGAGGCGCGCTTTTTGAACCCCGTTGTGATCGATGAACTTTTTTCAGAAAATGACTTCGCAAAGCAGCTACCGCTTGTGGGGCAAAGCGTCCGGAGTGTATCCAATCTATATGGTCAACGGCAGTTTGCTAAACGGACCCGAGCAGGATTCGGCTGGTTTCTTCTTTATCGACATTGACGACAAGCTGGTACAAATGAAGATCAACATTACGCCCGGTAAGACCTCGTAACTTCTTTTTTATCCAAATTCTAACCCCAGCTTTTTCACAGACGCCACCGAGAACGTGTACATGTACGGCATCATTCCGGACTCGCGGAGTGCGTACTTTGACTTCTGGCGCGACTACGACACCTCGCGGGAGGTTGACGTGGCGTACTACCTCAAGATGAACCATTCGCGGCTGGTCACCAGCAAGCTGCACTGGCGTCCGGAGATCCGGTCGGACTTGCGTAACTTGGCGCGGAACTACTTCACCTCGATGCACAACTCCTTCACGGAATCGTTGGAGTTTTGGGTGCGCCAGATCTACCTGGAGTCGAAGGATTCGGTGAACGGTGTTTGGGATTCGGCTAATCCGTTCTTGGAGGGCTTCCTCGAGGACGTTTCCGGGCTGAACGTGATCCAAAGTGATCTGGAAGATTTGCGACAGTTCTTGAACGCGTCGTACGTGGCGGATGATTTCTACATTCGATCGGTGATTAACTTTACCGTTACGGTGCTGGATGAGTTGGCTATCAAAAATAAGATCACTTCGCTGCCCAAGTTCCTTACCGAGTTCTGGCAGGTTATGGGAGACTCGGGACAGGCGTTGAAAAAGTCAATCACGTGGCTGCTGGAGACGATCAAGCAGTCGTATCAGAAGGTGGTAGACGTTATTGGTCACATACTGCAGGGAGATTCGATGAAGTATTTGTCCGAGGTTTTGGAGAATTCGGTGGCGAGATATGACAAGTTTATCAAGGACTTGCATCTTCAATTTATAAAGGTTGGTTTGCTGTAGGAATACTTTGGTGTTAATGTGACTAACGGTATGTTTACAGAATGTCCAAGAACTCTGGAAGAAGTTGACCGACGTGATTACTTCGTACTGGCAACGGATGCTGCAAAACATTGAACCTTCGGTGATCAAATTGGCTCATTACGCAGAATCCGTTACATGGCATGTCGGAAATGAAGTTTTTTGTAAGTCTTATGATTCTTAAAGAATATATCTCAACTATTTCAACTCTCTTTCAGCCTTCTTGTACAACAAAACGCAAGAAATCGCAGAGTCTCCGTACTTCACAAAGGTGACCAACTTCACTCAGGATTTGGACACGTTGTACAAAGATTTAATCCAAAACGACATCATCACCAACTTCAAAAAGTACGGCACAATTGTGACCCATTTCGTGCAGGACCGATTCTTCCGGCTGGTTCCTTTTGGCCGGGAGATGCACCAGGTTATCACGGGGCTGTGGGATGAGATGAAGCAGCTGCAGAAGCTCAAGTACGTCCAGTTCATAATGCAGCGAGTGAACGAAGTTAAAGTCAAGGCCGAATGGTTAGCGGAAGAGTTCCAACTGGAGAGGCGGCTTCACCAGCTGTGGAGAATCCTGCGGAACAAGTTGACGAGGTACGCACAGACGGCGCTGCAGGCGGAGAACCGGTACCGTGAGGCGAAGACCAAGTTCATCTTCGATCCCGACCATGGCGTGCTGGAGATGGAACAGAAGCTGCCCATGTCGTGGCATGCGTTCAACGAGACGCCAAAGTTCGAGGAGGTTCCCGAGTACAAGTTTATCACCGATATCCAGGACTTCTTCGCCGGCAGCAATACTACGATTTGGACGCTGTACAAAGAGCTGAAGCCGTACACGGACTCGAAGATGTGGTTGCCGCCGTTTAAGGCGAACTCGCTGTTGGTGGGATCGAGACACTACATGTCGTTCGACAAGCGGTTCATTTCGATTGATCTGCAAGATTTGCAGAAGGATGGCGTCGCGAATCAGTGCTCGTACGTGCTGGCGCATGACTTTTACAACCAGTCGTTTACGGTCCTGCTGGAACCTTCGGTATGTTGAGGTCGTAGCTGAGATGAAACTATGGTTAACAAGATGCTATTTTTTTAGGTTTTGGAAAAAAGTGGTAGACATTCACGCAAGATAACGCTGATCTTTGAGGACCAGCTCCTGGAGGTTGATATTCTGGATGCTGTAAGTTGACGCCCAAACCCACAGATTAAGTTAAGATTAACAAATAATCATCTATTTCAGTCTGTGAGAATTGGACGGAACATTACGACAGCTCTGCCAGCCCAAATCGGAGACACCGTAGTCTATCGCGAGACCGACGTCCTCACAATCCAGTCCTTCAAGGGCTTCAAGTTGACCTGCAGTCTCCAGTACCACATGTGCTCGTTCGATCTAAGCGGATGGTACTTTGGCAAGACGGCCGGTATCCTGGGCACGATGAACAACGAGGTGTACGACGATTACATGACGTCCGACCACCGGTACGCGTCCACAAAGGAGCAGTTCATCAACAGCTGGAAGCTACCAGAGTGTGAGGGTGACGTTCAATCTATCAATCAGACCGTAAATTTCTACGCGGCATCGAACGAAGTCAGTCAGCTGTGCGAGTCGTTCTACCGCCAGAAGCATTCGTACTTTGCGTCGTGCTTCCCGATCGTCGATGCGACTCCGTTCTACGAAATGTGCCTGGATCTGGGACAAAACATGGTCAACAAAACGGATGATCCGTCGAATAATGGGGCGTGCACGTCTGCACTGGCGTACATGGAGGCCTGCAGCTTGGAGGACATGCCACTGCGCGTTCCGGACTCTTGCATTCAGTGAGTTTCAATGTGAAAAATGCCATGCGTCTCCATTGAATATTTGTCGCTTGTTACGTTTAATGGAGACAACAACATTTTAACATTTTTTTTTTTCATTTATTTCTCAACTTCCAGTTGCAAGCTCATCAACGGTTCCTATGTTCCCGAGGGAGCCTTCGTTCCGATGAAGGAGGTTGACGAAATTCCCCAAACATCCGATGTGGTGTTCCTTGTGGAGGCAAAACTCTGTAACGAGAACATAACCACTTCCAAGAGCATCAAGGCGTTGATCCAGTCCCTGCACAAGGAGCTGCAGGAGCTCAACATCACAGATAACCGCTACTCGGTGCTGACCTTCGGTGGAATGTCCCCGTTCGACAGACCCCGCAGCATCATCGTGAACGATAACGTGTTTGTGACGCACGAGTACATCGAGCCGTTCTTCAACCACATCGCCACAGCGGAAGGTTCCAACGACGACATTTTCGATGCCATCATAGTCGCTTCCAAGCTGGTCTTCCGACCGGGTGCCTCCAAAACGTTCATCCTGCTACCGTGCTCGAAATGTGCCAGCTCCAGCATGAAGCTGGACTACTCGTCTCTGCTTCAGCTACTCCTGGAAAACGGCATCAAGCTGCACATCCTCGCCGATCACGACATCGAGTTCGACAAATCTCGCGTCTCGCGAATGTTCTTCGGTATGGATCGCGACAAGGCGTACACCAAGAAGGACCTCAAGGACCTGGTCGGCGACAGCGATCTGCGCAAACAGATGCGACTCCCGAAGGCCACCCTGGGCAGCTGTGCCGCGCTGGCGCTCGAAACCAACGGATCCGTGTTCAGCGGTCGCAAGCTGCGTCCCGAGCGGCGCAACCCGACCAAGAAGTTCATCACGGTGTTCACGAAGCGGGTCGCCAGTACGGCCAAGCCAAACTCGTGCCAGACGTGCGAGTGCACCGGCCACAACACGGGCGTTTCGTACATGCTCTGCCTGCCGTGTACTTACCCGTCGGCGTTCAGCTTGGACCACGAGCGCATGAGCGAAGACGAGCTGCTTTCGGTGCTGCAGCCGGACCACGACTGGGACTGGGAGGAGGACGATGAGCTGCTGTAGGCTTGGGGGAGGGTGAGACGGATGACGAGGTCAAGAGCATTGTATTGACATAATCTAGTAATAATACAAAATATAATACCGACTGTGCGTACTTAGAGGACGCGGCCATGAAGAGAGTTAGAAAATAATAATTCCCAATCGTCTGTGGTGATCAACAAGTTGAAAAAGACCATTGAAGCTAATAAACACATTTTCCAAAAAAAAATACAAAAATTGTTCAAGGCCTGTCATCGAAACCACAAAACTCCTCCACCAAAAAACGTAGGAAAGAAGTTGTTTTATTTCTATATCTTGAGATTTCCGTTACAACGCTTCCTAACAAGATGCCGTGTGTGTCGTGTGTCCCCCCTTACGGATAATTGATTTCTTCCCTAACCCTCTCTCTTTCTAAGTGTCCCACAGTGTTGCCAAATATCATTTCACGTCTCACTCGCCAGTCTCGATTCGTTTGTTGTTCCTTTTTAAATGGTTTCTTGCTTTCATTCACTGCTCCTTTTTCAAGTGTCTTTTTCATTCATTCTCTTCTATCATTATAGTTTCTTTAATTGCGTGTGTGTTTTAACTTTTTTTTTTCTTTTCTTTTCTGCTGCGGCAAGGGAAATATATTTAATGGATACTATGTACAAGTGTTTTTGGATTTTTTCCCTCGTTTGCCGACGCTCTGTCTTTCTTTTTTGTTAGCAGCTTAGGTAAGTAGCTCTGAATTTTTATATCTGATTTCTAGAAGTTCGGGCCAAAATTAAATGTAAAATCACGCTGGAATATAAGCAGCTTTGTCTCCCGCTCTAGTTTTGGTTGAATCCCGCTCCCAAACTCTTTCTATCTCTCTTGTTTTTTTTTTCAAATGCATTGTAGGTGAGTTTGTTTTCGGTTAATATTTTTTTATAATTCTGTTTTATGCTTGATTTTAGGAACTAATTACAACTTGGTCGTGATCTGTTTGATGACAGCAAATAATATACGTTATGTTTTGTATGAACTCTCTATTCTTTCTGTTTTTCTACTACATGATGATATGTGCTACACGAGTTTTGTTCGGTTTTCCGGTGGTGGCGTACAGATTTGGTCGCAAGTGATTGCTCGATAAACGAAACGAAAACGCAAACAAAAAACACGGGAGCGGGAGTCACTTTGGGATGTTCTTTGCTGTCGATGAGCTACATATTTTCTGTTCTGTTTCAGTACATTTGATTGTCGCTAATTTAGCTATACATGGATGGTTGAGTTGCATTAAAGGGAGGAAATCTCAAATACTAGCATATTTAAGGATCTAAATAATCTTTTGTGTGTTTTTTGTTGTGTTCACAGGAAATGGACGTTTCACCGCGTCTTTTGAGCAGTCTTCCAACGCACAACTCTTGGGCTAGCTAGAGCTCACATTTGGTTTAAATGTTCTTGTTATAATGACCGTTTTTTCCTTTGTTCTGTGTTTCATATAAGGTACAGCAACAAATAAGGCAAGCAACTTTATTGTTTTTAAAATTCATCTCATATTGAAATAATCTTCCGCGCTATGATAATGAATTCACCTATTCTGACTATTGGTATTGGCTGGAATAGTTCGTTTCTGTCAAGCCTTCGTTAAAAATAGAAAACTTTTTTTCCTCAGTACTTCTCCTTCAGCCTACTTAAATGCCTTCGTTATCCCTCGAATACCAGATAATGCTCTAACAAAGCTGAATGCATCACCCCTTCAAATGTCGCGGCCAAATATCGTTAAAATTGCACAATTTCTTTCTTAAAACTAAACCATGCTAAGAACTAAAGCCCAACGCGTTTAGCACGTAAGCTTCCTATCTAAAATGAAACGTTAGATTCACCTTTGAAATCCAGTTAAATGCTAGTTTTGTTTTCTCTTCGCGCAATCCTAATCTAATCTTTTCAAGTGCAATTGTACATTTGTGCAAGTGTCTTTTTGTGTGTGTTTTGTAGATTTTCTTTTTTTTTTTGCCTTTAACGAAATGCGATCATCAAGCGATTCTGTAACGTCTTCCGACTATGCTGCCCTACGGCTCTATGCTATTGCAGCACACCAAAAAAGAGACTGCCACCATCCCCACCCACCTTGAACTCCCCCCTCCCTCTCCCCTCTTTAAGGGACGAACGCATCTATTACTAATAGTTTTGTTGGTTTTGTTGTTTTTTTTTTTCATTATTAATTTTGGCTCTTTACCAGACTTTGCCGTTGACATCGTAGAGTTTTAGTAATTTGACTACCGTTGAAATCTCCGCGCCGGAAATGCTAACGTGTGACAGTGTGTGAATTTGTGAGTGTGTGTTTTGAGGATGCTGTCTCATGGTGGAGTTACAGGAAGAATGTCGATCCAAAATGGTGTGTGATCGTTGGTGTGATGGATGTTGATTGTTGTTGTACATTGGAACCTTAACATTTGTTGCTTTCGGGGCGAGATTTGGTTCTTGGCGTTCGGAATGCAAAGTAATACTGAAGCGTGTGGCTTGATAGTTTTGCGTGAGAAGCTTTGCCTAAGCAGTGTATAAATATCTGGAATGCAGTTTTGATTGAATATTGTAACGTATAGAGGTAGAAGCTAAAGTGTGATCTAGTTTTAATGAGACTTATGTGTAGTAACAAAAAGCTTGGTTGCTTAAAAGTATCCCGAGCAGACGGAATGAACTTTTTAACATTGTTTATATTAAAAAAAAGCCTGCAAAGATCAGTTCTTGTTATTTCGAAATCAACAAATGTTCTGGAGCTATCGATAAACCACGTGGGCACTTTTTCTAAAATTTCAAATCCCCTTCCCATGCAAGGAAATTGCTTATACAAAAAAAAATCAGTGATAACACAAACTGTTATTTAACTATCCTGCAATAATTGCTTTTATTGTTATTTCATTATCTCCGATTTCACGTCAAATTTGGCATGGGAGTTTATTGACCAAAACATATTTCAGAAACGAATGAGCCAATTTAAACTCGCCACATTTCAAAAGAAAGGTCTCGGGATCGAAGAGCTGTGTTTTTGAGATGACATGAATTATGGTGTTAGCGTCTGCCCAGGTATAGGGGAGAGTGGGGAGACTTGATCCCCGGGGACACTTGATCCCAAGCCTGTATCTCGTCAGCATGTGGGTAAAACAATTAGCTTTATTCTAGAAAGTTGTGCGAAATTAACTAAAACTCATTGTAGAAAACGAAGAAAAAATTTAAAAAATGTTTAGATTGAGTTACACACATTTTTCTGAAACGAGCTGCAAAAAACTTCCAAGAGATCTTTTTTTCTTTGTTTTGATATGTATAGAAAACACTCAAAAATTATTCACAAAAATATTTTTCATACATGAATTGTTTGACAAACTTATCAACTCCAAAACCCTTACGCATTTGATGTTAAATTTATCGACATACTATTTTTGGGTCTAGCTCATTTCCCCGAATGACATTTCCCCGAATGCCATTTCCCCGAAAATCATTTCCCCTAATTGACCACATCCCCGAATACCACTTCCCCTAATCAGCCACATCCCCGAATGCCATTTCCCCGAATATCATTTCCCCTAATCGGCTATATCCCCGAATGCCATTTCCCCTAATCGGCCATTTCCCCGAATACCATTTCCCCGAATTCCATTTCCCCGAAGTGACACTTACGCCAATTGCCGTTTATTTAAATTTAATTTTCCCGAATTTTCATATGGGACCATCCATAAACCACGTGGACACTTTTTTGGGAAGCTGTTACCAACCCCCCCCCCCCTCGTGGCCAATTGCCTATACAAAAAAAAACTTTTTTGTATGCTCGTCATACTTAAGTTCGACAATAAAAAATTAGGTATCGATTTTTTTTTCCGTGAAATTTTTCCGAGGCCTTCGGATAAATATTATTTTATTTGAAATAAATCGAGTCTAGACTGCACTAGATTTTTTTTGTTCAATTAACATTTGTATTGAACCGCATAATTAGATGATGTTTTTGAGAATTTTGCAAGGAAATTTGTCTTTTTTCGAATTTTGTTCAAGAACCCAAAAATCGAACAAATAGGTAAAAAAGGCTGGTACAAACTTAATTTAAATTTAAATTTAATTTAAATTTTTCACCAGATCCCAAACCAGCAATGTGAATAAAATGATCAGTGTGAACGGGGTTCTGTACTATGAAAATCGCACGGTATGTTTTTTGAATCATAAACAATAACAAAACTTCTATTGCATTATTATTATAATGTCTATAAGAAAAAAGTATTTGTTTTCAGAATATATAAAAAAAAGTCTGTAAAAATATTTATTGTATTTGAATGAATAGTACCAAACCATTCAACACCCCTTCCCCCCAAAAATGCTACGTCTCTTTCGAATGAAGCCAAAAATAAAGTTGATCATTCAAGGCCAATACGAACCGTTTGGTTTATGTTATAAAAATTGCCATCATTTTTTTTTTTTTCTAAAATGCTATTTTCCCGAACGCGGTCAAGCGGAAATGCCCGGTGCCCAGGAGCGCGCGCGCTCCAGGGCACCGGGCATTTCCGCTTGACCGCGTTCGGGGAAATGGCATTCAGGGAAATGACTTTTCAGGGATATGACTAATCGGGTAAGTGGCATTCGGGATTGTGGCCCATTCGGGAAAATGGCATTCGGGGATGTGGACGATTAGGGGAAATGGGAAATTCGGGTAAACGGAATTCGGGGAAATAACTATTAGGGGAAGTGTCTTTTCGGGGAAGTGGCATTCGGGGAAATGTCCCTTCGGTAATATGGGTTTCGGGGAAATGTCATAGATTCTCAGCTTCAAGATTAATTAATTGGGCTGGGTTTTCATACATAGTTTCCTTTAGTATAGTTGTACATAACTTACTGCAGTTTGAACCTTTTTTCAAAAGTTTTGTAAACAAAAATTTCCAGCTTTTGTAAACATGCTTAATTTTGGTCTAAAAAATAATATTTTAAGTTTTTAAATATTTTACATACTAAACTTGTAATATTTTGAACACAAACGTACATGTTTTATGTGAAATTGCTGTAACTTATAGAAAATTAAAAGTTTGGATGAACAAGAAACATTTTGCTTACGATTTCTTCAAAATGTTGAAAGGGGGAGTTACCCCTACCCCTAACATTTTTAAAATGCCCGTTTAAAATATTTTTTTAAAACGCTTGGCATGATTCGAAGAGTTAATCTGATTAAATGCCCTTATTAGCCAAACACAGATGAATGTTTAAGCTTTCAATTCATGCAAAAAGTTTATAGTTTTGTGAGAAATTGACAGAATTATGTGCGATACAAAAAAGGGGATCAAGTCTCCCCACTCTCCCCTACCATTTGATAGAATAAATAAATAATTCAGCAAAAAAGTATCAAAATAAATTCTAGGTAGTACAAAGAATGAACCTCACTAATTCTCTCTGGAGGTTATTAACAGTCAAGACCCGAAGAAAAAAATTTCCCTGTACAACCCGAAGCCTGCAAAATGCGTTACAGTAAATTTTCGCAGGCTTGGGAAATATGCAAAATAGCACCAAACTTCAATGTTTTATAGTGTTTTGGAATCGTCAGAATGTCTACTTTAAGGAAAAAATATGCAAATTAGTGGATTTTTGGGCGGGGCTCGGGGGGGGAGGGGGTGAACGAAAAAATATCCGAGCAAAATGCGTTACAGTAAATTTGTAAAATTTATATCTTATGCAAAACATGACCAAAACTCAAAGTTTTATAGTGCTTTGGAAAGGTCTTCACATGAACTTAATGTTAAAAATATAAAAAGACTACGTTTTCCATAAAGTTTTACTAAAAAAGTTGAGTAAACATTTATTGTTCTATATACTAATATCAGTAAGAGAATAAAAACATGACTTTTCATTAGAAACATAATCATGCGACATATCTAACTTCTCCAAATTTCATGAATAGTCATTCTGCAACAAAATTGAACCGAATCAGCTGAACCGGTTCATCCAGCCGGTTCGATAGTTGTACCGGTTGAACATGTCTGGCACAACAAGTATCATGCGACATATCTAACTCTTTCAAATTGCCTGAAAAGTCATTCTGTAACAAAATTGAACCGATTCGGCTGAACCGGTTCATCTTACCGGTTGAAAAGTTATGCTTCCTTAAATTCTTTATTTTTTAAAATTCTTAAAATTCTTAAAATTCTTAAAATTCTTAAAATTCTTAAAATTCTTAAAATTCTTAAAATTCTTAAAATTCTTAAAATTCTTAAAATTCTTAAAATTCTTAAAATTCTTAAAATTCTTAAAATTCTTAAAATTCTTAAAATTCTTAAAATTCTTAAAATTCTTAAAATTCTTAAAATTCTTAAAATTCTTAAAATTCTTAAAATTCTTAAAATTCTTAAAATTCTTAAAATTCTTAAAATTCTTAAAATTCTTAAAATTCTTAAAATTCTTAAAATTCTTAAAATTCTTAAAATTCTTAAAATTCTTAAAATTCTTAAAATTCTTAAAATTCTTAAAATTCTTAAAATTCTTAAAATTCCTAAAATTCTTAAAATTCTTAAAATTCTTAAAATTCTTAAAATTCTTAAAATTCTTAAAATTCTTAAAATTCTTAAAATTCTTAAAATTCTTAAAATTCTTAAAATTCTTAAAATTCTTAAAATTTTTAAAATTCTTAAAATTCTTAAAATTTTTAAAATTCTTAAAATTCTTAAAATTCTTAAAATTCTTAAAATTCTTAAAATTCTTAAAATTCTTAAAATTCTTAAAATTCTTAAAATTCTTAAAATTCTTAAAATTCTTAAAATTCTTAAAATTCTTAAAATTCTTAAAATTCTTAAAATTCTTAAAATTCTTTAAATTCTTTAAATTCTTTAAATTCTTTAAATTCTTTAAATTCTTTAAATTCTTTAAATTCTTTAAATTCTTTAAATTCTTTAAATTCTTTAAATTCTTTAAATTCTTTAAATTCTTTAAGAATTTAGAGAATATAAAGAATTTAAAAAAATTAAAGAATTTAAGGAAGCATAACTTTTCAACCGGTTAGATGAACCGGTTCAGCTGAATCGGTTCAATTTTGTTACAGAATGACTTTTCAGGCAATTTGAAAGAGTTAGATATGTCGCATGCTACATTTTGTGCCAGAAATGTTCAACCGGTACAACTATCGAACCGGTTGGATGAACCGGTTCTGCTGAATCGGTTCAATTTTGTTACAGAATGACTTTTCAGGCAATTTGAAAGAGTTAGACATGTCACATGATTCATTTTATGCCAGAAATGTTCAACCGGTACAACTATTGAACCGGTTGGGTGAACCGGTTAAACTGAATCGGTTCAATTTTGTTACAGAATGACTTTTCAGGCAATTTGAAAGAGTTAGACATGTCACATAATACATTTTGTGCCAGAAATGTTCAACCGGTACAACTATTGAACCGGTTGGGTGAACCGGTTCAGTTTAATCGGTTCAATTTTGTTACAGAATGACTTTTCAGGCAATTTGAAAGAGTTAGACATGTCGCATGCTACATTTTGTGCCAGAAATGTTCAACCGGTACAACTATCGAACCGGTTGGATGAACCGGTTCAGCTGAATCGGTTCAATTTTGCTACAAAATGACTTTTCAGGCAATTTGAAAGAGTTAGACATGTCACATGATTCATTTTATGCCAGAAATGTTCAACCGGTACAACTATTGAACCGGTTGGGTGAACCGGTTAAACTGAATCGGTTCAATTTTGTTACAGAATGACTTTTCAGGCAATTTGAAAGAGTTAGACATGTCACATGCTACATTTTGTGCCAGAAATGTTCAACCGGTACAACTATTGAACCGGTTGGGTGAACCGGTTCAGCTGAATCGGTTCAATTTTGTTACAGAATGACTTTTCAGGCAATTTGAAAGAGTTAGACATTTCGCATGCTACATTTTGTGCCAGAAATGTTCAACCGGTACAACTATCGAACCGGTTGGATGAACCGGTTCAGCTGAATCGGTTCAATTTTGCTACAAAATGACTTTTCAGGCAATTTGAAAGAGTTAGATATGTCGCATGCTACATTTTCTGCCAGAAATGTTCAACCGGTACAACTATTGAACCGGTTGGTTGAACCGGTTCAGCTGAATCGGTTCAATTTTGTTGCAGAATGACTATTCATGAAATTTGGAGAAGTTAGATATGTCGCATGATTATGTTTCTAATGAAAAGTCATGTTTTTATTCTCTTACTGATATTAGTATATAGAACAATAAATGTTTACTTAACTTTTTTAGTAAAACTTTATGGAAAACGTAGTCTTTTTATATTTTTAACATTAAGTTCATGTGAAGACCTTTCCAAAGCACTATAAAACTTTGAGTTTTGGTAATGTTTTGCATAAGATATAAATTTTACAAATTTACTGTAACGCATTTTGCTCGGATATTTTTCCGTTCACCCCCTCCCCCCCGAGCCCCGCCCAAAAATCCACTAATTTGCATATTTTTTCCTTAAAGTAGACATTCTGACGATTCCAAAACACTATAAAACATTGAAGTTTGGTGCTATTTTGCATATTTCCCAAGCCTGCGAAAATTTACTGTAACGCATTTTGCAGGCTTCGGGTTTTGACTGTTAAGGGAACTTTCTTAGTTTAGAAAAAAACAATTCTCAAAATCTACTATCGGTAAAAATTGATTAATTCGTGTTTTGAAGTTTTTAAACCTTACAAACTAGCTAAAATCTCATCAATGCATCTGAATGCCCTCAGTAAAACTCTACGAAACCTTGTGAATTTTAATCAAAAAGTGGATAGTCTTTATCATTGATAATCTTTTTCGTGTACATAAGTAAAAACTAAATAAATTCAGATGTTTCATAATTGTGGTAAGCATACCAGCAACCTAATGACTGCAAATGCTGCCACCAACAAAACCGAAGGTTCTTTAACTGCATTGAAAAACGGTTACTATCCACTTTTGGCAAAATCGGGGGTGACTATAAGTCTAATGCGATACACCTATCGTAATTTTTTAATAACAAAAACAGTTTAAATAACATCTAGAATCTTTTTACATAGAATTGTTCGTAGATAGTTTACTAAAATTTTCCCAAAATATGGTGGAATTTGATAAACTCTACCTTAAATGCCAATCGTTTGAAAATTGACAACATCTCACCCCTTTGAAATAAAAATGTTGCTCAAATTTACAAAAATATGTTAAAAAACAAGTCATCCAACAGTGTTTCTTGTTCGAGGTAGTCGTGCTGACATGCTACAATGTTTGAAGTTGAGATTTTCAAACATGTGTGTACTTTTCGAGCAATTCTAACAAAAATATTAAAAAGATGATTTTTCGAGAGGTCATTTTTGACCAAAAAGGTACCTCAATTTTAGACAGCTTCCAAAATGACAGGATTCGTTCTGGGAACGAGATTTTTTCAGCTAGGTCATCATTAGATGTCCCTTACTCAACCCTTTTAACAGAAATTAGTCTCATTGAGAAGAACCTGAGAAATTGTATAATCCGTAAAAAATCACTTTGGCCCAATCTCAACCCCAGACCCAGAAATATTTGGGCTTTGCTTTGCAGCATTTTTTGTTGTTGTAAAAAACAACTTTTAATCTTGAAAAAGCAAGAATATGGTCTAAACCAGTGGTTCTCAACTTTTTTGACCAATTCCCCCCTTGGGACCATCCACAAACCAAGTGGATATTTTTTTGGAAATATCAATCCCCCCAACCCCCCAACGTGGACAATTTCCATACAAATAAAATCTTTTTTGTATGGAGAGTGGACAATCGGCAACCACCCCCCCCCCCCCCCTCCTTTAAGGTGTCCACGTGGTTTATGGATGGTCCCTTTGGATTATTTTCAAGACCTTCATTCCCCCCTTCAATTTTTAATTTTGTATCAATTCACAAAAATCATTGTTTTGACTTTAATTTATGTAGAAAGATTGAAATTTTCTCTACAGAATATTGTTTCTACTCTTGCAAAAAAAGAACTCATTTTTAACGATTTTTTCTAAAAAAATTCATGCTCTGCTCATTTTAAACATAATACAAAACCTCATTAAACATATCTTTTTTAATTATCCATCACATACTGTTTCTGTATTAATAAAATAAAAAAAATCATTTTTTTCAGTCAAACATACTTTACTAAACTGCCTCATAGAAATCGATCTTGGGTCAAGATTATTGGATGACCTCATAAATATTTTTATTACCAAATTTCATTTTCAACGAGCTGTTCATGCTAAAAAAATTATTTAAATTTAAATCTCTTACGAAAAAAAAAGAAGACCTGATAATCAAAAAAAAAACCCAAAGCCCAAGGAAATGATAAAAAATGAAGTACAGCTCAAGTTTGGAAGAATGTAAATGAATTCTGTATCACAAACATTTAGCACTGCTCGTTTTTAAAACTGGAACAAAAATATTCAAGACATGTTTATGTTGCAAAAACCAGAAAATTAAATTCCGAGCAATTAATGTTCAACAAAAATTTATGAATTTGAAGTTTTCAACAGTTAAATCTTAAAAACATTTTTAGGTGAAACTGAGGGAAAAAATAAATTGGAAGAAAAATGCACAATTCGAGCCAAACATTTCATTAGGGCACAAAACCAAAAACCGCGATTCGAGAAAATCGCTTGCAAAAAGTGGACAACTTGTTTCAATTCCTATTTAAAAAAGAAGCCTGATTGTTGGTATTTTTACTGATGATACTATAAAACACATCATTATCCTCAACTCTGCTTAAATGCTTCTTAATTTTTGTTGATTTTCGCAATAAAACTCATAAATTAAGAAAATTTCGTTATTAGGCCCTTTTAACTTTCCAACTGTTGTTCATAATGGGCCCTTTCTAAATGCAATTTCGAAGAGAGCTGAAAGGGCACTAAAGCGCTGTCACCGCATTGTTGTTTGGAATGATGTTTACGGGCCCTTTTGTTTAGTTAGAAATAATGAGGAATTCAGTAGAAATTTTGATAATTAGTGAAGTTTTGTGATTGAATAGTGTAAATAAGGTACGTGAAATATAAAAATTCTTCTAAAGTGTACTGAACAGCAGCCGCGGGACCGTATTAAATATTGTTTTTTGACGAAGTTTTTCTCTGCAGAAATCCTTGGTGAAAAGTAAACCAAACTTTTTTTTGAGGTGAATTAGTGTTAAGAATGCATGAAAAGTTCACTTTATAACACAAAAAGTTCCTTAAGTACGAGAAACTAACGAAAAATAAAAGGGCACATTTGAACTTTTTTTTTGGTTTGCAGTGAAAATGGTTATGTGCCCTTTTGCGTTTTTGATTTTTTCAATAGGAAATTGTTTGTTATCAATCTGATTCTTGGAGGGCATGTAGGGAGTGTACTATTGAATGGAATAGTGGAATAATCCCGAATGTTTACGTTTTGGTTTTGTGCCCTAATGAAATGTTTGGCTCGAATTATCACACGGAGTTCAAAAATCATTTTCAGCATTAAAACTTTATGGAAGAAGAATTCCAGAGAAGGATTTAAGTTTTTGGCAAAAACGTTCAAAAACAAAGAACGTCTACTGCATTTTCCCTCCAAGAATTGCAAAATTCTCTCCCAGGGGGGATATCCTCACCGGTTGAGAAGCACTGGTCTAAACCAATCCCCGATAATAGTCCCTGGGAAATTGCGGCAGAAGTGTTCCAAGTGTGTGGGTGTTCCGAGTAAGTGGGATGATTGTATTTTGTTGAAAACGAACAACTTTTACTTGTAAAAATGCAAGAGAATGGCCTTAAAGACGATAAAAATGGTAAAAACAAATGAAAAGTTAACGTTTCGACGCCGTTTTGACGTTTCGAGAAAAACGCGTTTTAATGTTTGACCTTGAATAAACAAAAACGAGAGTACGCAATGTAAACAATAACAAACACGTTTTGTTTGGCTGACCATTCTGTGCATTCTGTGTTTGGCTGCCGGAGTTCCGAGTTATAATTGAAAATGTTTACGGTAGTCGAGCTCGTCTGTGTCAAACGCGTTCTGACCTGAAATCCCTTTGGCCAATTGTCGCACTTGCATAAATTTTCAGGGTGTGTCAAGATAGCACGACAAGATTGAAACTTCTTTCATATGAAAAGTGACATAAATTCAAGGATTTTTTTTCGGTTTTTATGGAATATCTGAGGATTGAAATCAAATTTCGGGGATCTGTATTTGACCTTCACATGATGAGGCATTGTGAGCTGCACTACTCGATTTGGCCCAAAATGAACGTACGACAAGTTAGCACGACGGCGATGATTTGTATTTATGCGATCATACTTGTTGTGTTGATTTCAGCTAACTCATAGCCTAGGAAACTTTATTTTTATCCCAAAATTATATCTGGAGAAGCTCCTAAAAAAAAACGCATATGCATATCATTAGAGTGTATATTAAACGTAAATCGTAAATACATAAATAATTTATGATTGATCAAAAAAGTCATACTAAAAAGCATTTCTATTAAAAACTGTAAAGCTTGCAAACTCAAAAGAGCAACTAAAATCTAAAACTAATAATAAGCAGTCCATTAAGTTTCTCCTAAAAGCTGTTGAACACCAAGAACCCAAAAAAAAAACATCTCGCCCCATTTCGATACAACCCCAAGCGCCTTCGAGCAATAGGAATCTTAAACACAATACTGATAATGTTCATGATTCACTTGAATTTCGATGTGTATGATTGATTCGCTTCCGTCCGATCTGCCATCAAATTTGCCTCGTAACGGGCAGCGTGAGCGTAAGGGTCATGTAGCTGTCGTTACCACCCGTTTCCCGCCCCTCGGCGTAACCCGGAACTGTTCCGGAATAGTCAAAGCCATCGCCATCCACCGAGGTGCCGCCGCCGCTGGCCCGTTTGGCCAGAACGAATCAGAATATGGCACCGAACTTTTTCGCGAGGAATTCTTTGAGTGGTTGGTAGTACTGGTAGCGCAGGCAGATCATCTCGGGCCAGTTCTTCATCGAGCTGAACATCTCCGAGTCGGACTCGAGGATGTACACGGCGGACACGGCTAGGACCACGACGACGAAGATGAACGACGGCACGAACGCCTGGATGAGGGAGAACTTTTTCACATTTTTCGCACTGTTGGTGGCGTTCTGCTGCTGGATCATGGCCGAGTTGTTGGCCATGCTGTGCATCGCCAGCGACGAGATGGCATCGGAAGTATAGTTTTGGCGGTGGTGCAGATGAGAGCCGAGCCGGTTCTCGATCACGTTGCTGGTGAAGCCGGACTCGGACGACGAGTGGTCGAACGAGTCCCGGAAATAGTAGTCGGACAGGTGGTCGTTGCTTTCGCCGTTGGTTTTGCGCGCCTCCTCCGAGACGGTCTCCAGCGTTGGCAGTGGGTTGTCGGTGCAGTACACGGACGACGCCATGTGGTGATCGTTGCACCCGCCGAGCGGTTCCGACATTGTAGATCGTGGAAGGCTGCTGTATCCTGGAAGCCGAGCAGAAATCGAAATTTTAGCGCTCGTGTGGCCCAAGAAGACGGTACTTACGTGACTTACGGATTTCCGCGAGATCACCTTGGGGACTGGAGGGCGTCGCCGGGACGCTCTGTGCTTTCCTCTTGCTCGGGCTTGTGTTGTTGAGCTTCTGCTGCCGCAGGGCGTTCAACGACTCGGACAGGATTTCCCGCTCGGTTCGACCGGAGTACTTAAACTTGGTACCCCACGAGAAGAACCCTCCGCCGGACATAACCGACGCTTGTTGGCTGTTTGGAAGACTGCAAAAAAGGAACCGTTAAGTGTTGTTGCAATGACAGAAACCTCATAATTCTTACGTAAAAAATAACATTTGTTCGATAGCACATCGCCACACGTATCGACACGCCGATCCCGACGGACACTTGAATCCAACCGTATGCTTTTTCTGCAACAAAAAAACAAATTCTCTCGCTAACTCTGTTAGTACGAACGTTGTACCCAAAACTTACCACCTCGCGCCGATCGTCCGTGTACGCCAGATGGATGATGAACATCTTGCCCTCAAAGTTAATCTTGTGCACCTCGGGCCACCGGAAGTGCTGCGCCCGCCGGCCCGCCGCGAACGTGCTGATGCCGGAAAAGTTGATGCCCAGGTAGAGCTGCGTGCCCCGGTGGTCCTTGACCGGGTGCGGATCGATGCCGTACGTCTCCAGGCTGCGCGCGATCCCTACAAACTCGTCCATCACGCCGGCCGCGTCCTGGCCGGGCTCGCGCTTCTGGTGCAGCTCCAGCACCTTCTTCTCCAGCGGTTCCGTCTGGCGCAGCGCGATCTTCAGTGACGACACGTACTCGCCGGTGTGCGCTTCCGGGTCGTAATCGCCGACCTCATCTACATGGGAGAAACCATTTGTGTGTTAATTAAACACTTTTTGAGTCATTAAACACGTGGTTGAAAAAGTTTAAAGTGAAAATTTCATCGAACATTTCTGTTGGATTTTTGTTCACATTTAACTCAACTCTTAACTGTTGAAGAACTGTTGAATATCTAGTTGTTTTAATATGGCTCAGATATTGAATATTAAAACATTAATTTTATTTTGGATCACTAATCTTATTTTGATTACTTCAACTTCAAAGGTAAAATCAAATAATCCTACATTAAATTCTAAAATATTGAAATTCTTCGTCCAGATCCAGAAAACTTACAAAATCGAATCGATCCGAAAATGTCGTGATCAGGCTCACTACACCATGACACAAAAAGACTTTATTTTTCGAATCACTGGGGGCATAATTGTGATGAACAGCACGTTCGAAGTAGCAGAAACCATTGAGGGACCCTTGAAGGTATCCAAATAACTAAGAACAACAACAGCAAAAAAAAAAATCGAAAATACAAAGTCTTATTCAATCTGCAGCAAATTATCAACATTCGCCGATGTGATGCTGACTTTACCGGTTGTGGATTCTTCAACGCGCTCGGTCAGGGAGACTTGTGTCCCGTTTTTAACGATCCTCTGTTTGCCCCGCTATTTTATGTAGGGGGAAGTGCAACTTTCAGATGTCCTGTTGAGAAGGTAAGCTGCAATTTATTAAAAAATATCCGCCTTATTTTTTAATCTCTTTCTAGGGAATCTATCACCTAAACAATACTTCTTTCAATGTCACTCCAATAATTCAAATGCCATCCGAAGGTTACAGATGGTACACAAAAACTAGTATCGTGGAGGTTAACAGAAATCGTACCGTTTACTGCACCGAGGTTCATACGAGAATAATCCAATTCAAAAGTAGAAAGAATTGATTGGAATTGGCATGTCATTCAGTTTGTAGTTAAAAATGGCGCAAACCAACTAACTGTATAACTTAATTGTTTTTTATTATGATGCCCAGAAAAAAAACAATTCTTGATTTATTACAGAACATGTTTCTTTTTTGTTACTTTTATATATTGTGTCAAATTAAAGCTGAATAGATTAAGGTTAAGGATCCACTACACGCAAATTTTTTTTCTTCGACTTTTTTACGGATTTGTCCTAACTTCGAATAGAAACAGGTAGAATCCCATATTTGTATTAGGTCCTGTAGAAATGTTTTGCAAAGTTTACAAGACCTAAGCTGATCTGATTGTTTCAATAGTTTCTTCAAAAAGCAAAATTTTAATTATTAATTATTAAGTTTTGCAAAGTAAACACAATTCCACTTGAGTCAATTTCAGTTGCAAACATTTCCCTTCATAGTGTGGAATATGAACTTCCTTCAAAAAAGTGGTCTCATGAAAAATGGAACAACATGAACTGAAATTTTTATTTCTGCTGTACACTTTTCTGCGGTAACCAGCTTGCCAGCTGAAGGCTGGTATTTTATTTCAACACAAGTCAACAAAAATCGAACCATGTACTGCCTGGAGATTAGTTCTGGAATTGTTTGATTTAAATCCAGAATAAAATAATATGTATCGACAGAAAACTTGTTGAAAAAATTAAATTAATACAGGTTTTTAAGTGTTCTTACATAGAAATTATAACAAATGATTTTTTTATGGGTCGTTCTTTCCCAACTATCAAAGCAGTTGCCACGACTCCTCTTCGATTTCCGTGAAACTTCACGATTATAAATAAAGAAAAAACAAGTACTTTTAAATTTTAAATTTTTATTCCCACTCAAAAAATTACCTTTCTGAGTTATTGCAGATTTGAAAAGTACATTAAATTTCCCTAAAAATTACATATCTCTCGTTTTTTCTATTAACTATTTTTTACCATTTTTCAGTGAAAAAATCTTTTTCGGGCCTTCAATTTCAATATCTATCGGTATCTATCCACAAAAATATTGTTTCAATGACTTGGTTCGAACAGAATTCTGTAAAAATTTAAGAACTCATACTCAATATAAAGTTTTATTTTTTTGATACTCTCAACCCCCGGTGGTTGGTCACTTTTTCGATTGACACTTTTTTAGTTTGTACCCCGTTGGTTGGTCAAAGCCAAACTAAAAAGTGTCGAACTGTCACTTTTTACACGGCGCTCACGCACACTATCAAAACAAACGTTGAGTAGTGTGTGTGAACTCCGTGTAAAAGGGGTGTCAAACTAAAAAGTGACCCCGTTCGTTTGACAACAATTGGTGCCAAACCATCGGGGTTTGAGTGTATAATAACATATACAAATTCGTACTTTTTTTAAGTGCTTTTGCTATGAATTGCGTATTTGCCATTCTTATTATTTCTTTAAAATAGTAGAGATTTTTTTCTAAGACCAAGAAGCTGTTCATTCGCTATAACTATCAGATAAAAGTATTCATTAATAGAGCATATGCCCATGGACCAACCATGATTATTTTGCCTAATACCTGAATAATTAAACGCACGAAATCTGCATTCACTGGAGCAAAAAATTACACTATCAAAGCATTATAAAAGAGGGCTCCGCCGTGAAGTTTTCACCCATTGAAAATATTCCGTCAAAATGTCCAAGTTGATCATTCTCGCCGCAACACTGCTGTTGTGTATCGTCATAGCAGAGGCTGCAAAGTTTTACCGGGTGGACAAGTACAAGCTGTGTGACGATGTCACGGATAGTGCGGCCAAGTTTAGTGATTTTCACGTTGTTGGAAAATCCCAAGCCATTTCCATCTCTGGAACGATGGAGGTGACCCGAATGGCAAAGATGCCGTTGCAGGTAGCATTGTAATTCTATTCAGACAGACAGAAAATTAATGGTAATTCGATTTCAGTTTCACCTGATGGTGAATCGCTGCGATGTTGACCAAAGCAACTGCGAGCATTTCGATACAATTGTGTTTGAAGACGTTTGCGCCATGTACAATGAAAGTCACCTCATGAAGGCCCACATGGCGTTCTTTTCGCCACCTCTAACCTGTCCGTTAAATGTTGTAAGTAACTTTGGAGCATTTGAGGGAAATTTCAATGACATCCTCGAAATCCAAACAGGGAAAGTACACCTCCAAGGACGGTCTCATGGACATGAAGATGTTTGAGATATTCCCCATCGGGAACGCCCACTGGCAGGCGGAAATGAGACTGATCGATGCTGCGAACAAAACCGCAACCTGTGTCTGGTCGGAGGTGACCATTCTGGAGAAGGACATGTAACAGGAGCATTCATTAGTTACCTTGAACGATGAGTGCCCCCAGCGCCGCAGCTTCCCCGATCGAACAGTACAGCCGCCCATGCCGCAGATCTCGCTTGAGCTGCTGAAACAGCATAACTTTTCCATTTCCCGTCAGCCGGCAGGGATCGGCTGGGTAGAATTTGACACGAAACGACAGCACCAGTGGTTCAACATCTGAAAATAGTTAGAAAATTTTGTATTGCCTAATGCCTGGTGTGTTTTATTAGAAGAAAAATAAAGTTCAAAGTAAAGACACTCAGTTCAGTTTTAGTGATCGAATTATGTTGATCCGAACTTTGCACGAAAAATTATCTTAAGAATCTGATGTAACCATTGCAAAAAAAAAACATGTGGTGCATCAAAACATGTAATCAAGTGTTGAAAGAGACAAACTGCTTAACGGCACGCAAACTCATTAGCAGAGGATGAAGTACATGCCACCACTGCAGTACTTCGTTCTAGAGCTTCTTGACCAGCGGTTCTCAATACCAGCTAACAAACATTTCAAAAGGTTTAAAATCTTATAATTTTATTCTTTCCGGAAACTTCGTGTGAAAATATTAAAAAAAATCTTGTTTTTCACTAAAATCATCTCCTCAGTCGGCAGTTATCAATCCAACAACTTAAATAAGCTAATTATGGATAATTAACCACACCATATTGTTCTTGAGAATTTTTATCAAAAAAAAAAACACTTTTTATCTCAATTTTTTTAGTTTTAGAAATATTGAATTTTGTCGGCTAAACATCAATGTTAATCCTGTAGTTTGGGAACCTCTGCTCCAGAACAACTGCCACAATATCTTACCTTTTACTTGTTTGATAATAGTTTTTGCAAGATCTAGCCAGTGCTGCAATTTCCACGCGTCGAAGAAAAGCGAGAGGAGAAAAAAGAGTACAAAAATTATGATACAAACTATCCCGCACACATTGTCAGCGTGCCACAAGCAGCCGTAGCCACATGTGCTAATTTATGCCAACTACATTATGATGACAGGCCGCCACCACCGCTTACCCTCTGCTTGGCCGAATCCACGAATCGAAGCCCGAAATAGTCCCGCTCGGTGATCTCCAGCGTATCGCAAATGTATTCCAGCAGAAAGCTGCCCTTGTGATGTGGCTAAAATTAGAGATAAAAGGCGAAATGAATCCAACGAACCAACAGTTTTGCAATCAGCAGTATAAAATTGTACGGTGTCCGGCCGCTCGCGTATGGCCCCGACCGTGCCAGGTTGGGGCGTTGCGGTTCCGGGCGAGACCGACCATCATCATGTTTCGTTCGTTTGTTGTTGATTGGTTGTCAAATTTGTGTGAGGACTGAGAGAATTGTGGAGTGGGTATGTTGCATCCATGAAATTTGTTTCATATTGATAAATCAATGTCTCTGTGTTCTCTTGTGTGAACTAGATTGGAACCCCTGCAAGCAGTGTACAAAATAGCACAAAGGCATCGAAATGTGACAATTAAAGAGCATTTAACTTAATTAATTAATAAAAATGTGTTAACTACAAAATTCAAATCGCACTGTAGCATTGAGATTGCTTAGTGGATAATGTAATGTAATATGTAATGTAATGTAATGTTATATAATATTTGGACCCGATGCATATATTTCTCAAAGAAAACAAACAAATGTTTTCTCATCATTTTTTCTACTTTTCTCAAACTAAGACTTGTTATGACTTCAAAATAACAAAACAACCAATATAATATCAATTAACTAAACGCGTGAAAACATTACAAGGTAATATTTGCTGCAACCTTCCATCGGATGAGGAAGTAAAATGTCGGTCCCGGCCTTGGTTGTTAGGCCGTTAAGTCATTATTGCTTATTGGCTTATTATTGAGTGATATACAAACATGGGCTCAGAGGTGGCTCCGTGGCTAAATTGTTAAGACTTCTATCTCACAAGCAGATGGCTCAGGGATTAAATCCCGGTCGGTACCGTTGAAATGGAATCAGGCATTTGAACATTGAATATGAACAAAAACGAAAATGAAACAGGTGGGATTCGAAATCACACCTTTGGATTGGTGGTCTGGGACGCAAAGCAATCGGCCATCAGAAGGTTATTTTCATCTGAAGGGCCTATTCTTACTTTATATACAAATAATATTGAAAAAAATTAAAAAATAACATGCTTGTTATTCACGGTGTGTTTCCCAGAACAATCTTAAGACAAAACATTCGGCAAGTCTTATACAGTCTTTTCTCATATTCGGAACAGTTTACAGATCGACCAATGTTCAAAAAAATCATAGCAAATCGATAATTGAACATAATGATTCGCTCTTACCTTCATGTAAAAGCTTTTCTTGTGATCATTCGATTGATGCATAGACCGGCTGTAAATTTTTACGTTTTATATCAAGTTTTCAAAGAAAAACATTGACTCTTGAAATCCACAAATTCGGAACACTTTTTTCTTACGCATGTAAACAAACTTTGATTCTCTCCAGGAGTACATATTCTCTACAAAATAATGACTTCACATACTTGAACCAATGAAATTAAAGCGTAGTAATGTTTTATGAATGGTCTGATAACTTTTTTTGTGAAAATATCTGTTAAATTCAGGTGTTCTACAATTGTGGGAGGCACAATAACATCCCACAATTATGGAACAAGCAATCTGGAGGCAGTGTTTTACTGCTCTGCATAAAATAGTCTTGAAATAAGGTTTTTTGTTCAAAAAGTACTTTTTTTACTAGCGAAATAGCAAGAGAATGTCCAAATAGCAGGGACGACAGCAAAGTTGCATTTTGCATCCTATTGACAATATACCACAAAAGTGTGCCGAATTTGTTGGTGTTCCGAATATGTGAGATGGCTGTATTGCATTTGAAAACTATTTATTTTCCAAAAAGTTTTCAAAATTATTTTTTAATCCTCTGCCATACAGTCCAGACTCGATTATTCGAAGGCCTCGGAAAAATTTCACGTCGAATAATCGAATCACGAAAAAAAATTATTTTATTTATTATTTTTGCATGACTCATCAAAATCAAACCATCCACATTAACGACCCTCGGGTCTTTTGTGGTCTCTATTGCAAGTTTCTGCTCGAACCTAGGAGTCCGAAGGCTTGAATGAGGAGAGCACCCAAACCTCTTTTACTCCAAGGAACCTTCCACCCCAATGTTTGAACTGACGACCTTTGGATTGTGAGTCCAACCGCCACCAGCGATTCCACCGGAGTAGGCTTGGTTTGGTGTGTTGTTTGTACTTATGGCATGGAGACGACTCCTACACCTGGAATGACTTAACGGCCTAACAACCAAGGCCGGGACCGACATTTTACTTCCTCATCCGATGGAAGGTTGCAGCAGATGGGAATCGAACCCAGAATCATCCGCTTACAAAGCGGACAGCGTAACCATTCGGCCACGCACTTTATGACTCATAAACTACTCTAAAATTATTAAGAATTTTTAATTCCATGATGGCGACCAAAATGGCGGCGACACATATAAAAAAAACATTTTTCAATTTGAAAGGCAACCAAAGATTTAATTAAGACTAAACTGGGGTTGCAGAACTCGAATTTGATGTTTAAAATAAGAAAATAAAAGAAACGAAAAAAAAAGTTTGGTCATGATTCGAATATCCGAAGTCCTATACAAACCTTTGGATAATCGAACCTCGAATAATCAAAACTTCGGATAATCGAGTCTGGACTGTATAACAAATGACGTTTCAAAACAATTCAGAATCAATCACATTGTAGAGAGCAGTTTTCTGAACAAGTTTTAAAAAAGTATCAATTTGGGATCAATATAAGCAGAAATATACCCCACTTTGTAAAATAAAAAATTTCTGGATTCAATTTCCATTCAAACGATGAACACCGCCTGAAAGAGCCTTCTATCATGGTGTCAAATATCAGACTTGCCGAATTTGTTATCTTAATGTTCGCGGAAAAATACACCGTGTGTTATCCTATTAAGCAATTCGTTACATGAGTTCATTTTTGATAGCATTTTATAAGGAGTTCTCGATCCTCAAAATGTTGATAAGAACACGATACACTCAACCCCCGGTGGTTGGTCACTTTTTCGTTTGACACTTTTTTAGTTTGTACCCCGTTGGTTGGTCAAAGTCAAACTAAAAAGTGACGAACTGTCACTTTTTACACGGCGCTGACGCACACTATCAAAACAAACGTTTGGTAGTGTGTGTGAACTCCGTGTAAAAGGGGTGTCAAACTAAAAAGTGACCCCTTTCGTTTGACAACGGTTGGTGTCAAACCATCGGGGTTTGAGTGTAGATGCTCATTTGTTTTACGTTCTCCAACCCTGGTACACAGAAAATAAAGTAGAATCTGTCACTATTTCCGGATAAATATATATCAATATATCAATTTTCATCAGTTGGATCATTACTCCGGGCGATTTGACACCGTATTGCTTTACGAGAACAAATCGCCCGGAGTAATGATCCAACTGATGAAAATTGATATGGAGTGCATTCTTGGTTATCTGGGAAATAACCTATTAGCACTTAACCTTGAAAAAACAAAGATGATGCTGTTTCGAAACTCACAAACCGTCGTGCCACCACATCCACCCCTCAACGTTGCCAACGAAGTGATCGAAGAAGTCCAAAGCTTCAAATATATGGGAGTTCACCTGGACAAACGTCTCACCTGGAGAAAACACATTGACGAAGTGGTTTCTAGCTGCTCTGCGCTTTGTGGTATTCTCAGAAAACTAGCATGGATACTTCCGCAGCATGCTCTTCTGAAGATATACTACGCTTTCATCAACAGCAAATATCAGTACGGAATCGCGATTTGGGGAACAGCGTGCAGGACATTTTTAAAGGACGTACAAACTCAACAAAATCGGTGCATCAAGGCAATCTTTAGGCTCCCGTTCCTGTACCCAACATTCGACTTGTACGCAAGCCAGCAGCATAGTATTTTGCCAATTCTTGGAATGTTCAAGCTGAAAGTATCAGTTCTGATGTACAAAATCGAAACCGGACAGCTGCATCACAACTGGCGATTCACGAGAGCAGTACATCAACATTTCACCAGGCAGGCAGGAGACTTTCAACAAGAAAGATTCAGAACAGAAATTGGAAGGCGAAGATTTACAAATCTTGGAGCTGATATTTACAACCAAGTTCCGGACTTAATTAAAAACCTACCAGAGTTGACCTCGTTCAAAAGCAGATTAAAATATCACCTGAAAGAACATTTGTCATCTATTTTGTAATTGTCAGCTAGTTTTTCATGTTTGTTTAAGTATTTTTTGTTATTTGTTTAATTAACTTTAATGTACATTTAAATGAAACTTAAATGCCAATCGTGTTCCCTTTTAAAGAACAAAAGTTCAATGGGGAGAGCGATTGATATTATGGCGGTGTAATATTATTGTACAACTGAAATAAAATAATTTTGATTGATTAAAAAAAATATATATATTACCATTATTTTTTTCTGTGAAAATTAATGTTGTTGTTCTGTGTCTATACTAACATCAAAGCAAAACAAGATAGGGTGAAATTCTCGTATGTTTGGCAAGTTAAGAAGTCGGCCCTGTTTCCACCTATTACACAAATTGTCACTATTTAACAACATATTTTGCAAAGTTTATTACTTGATATCGGTGGAAAAGAAATTTACTAGAAGCTGTAATCAAATGTCAAAGTGCTGTTATGCCAAAAATAGTGTTATGTATTGCACAAATGTTAATTCTTGCTCTTTGATTTTATTAAAGGCTATCTAAAACAGTTTCAATCAAGTAATAAAAAGCTTACTTTTATTACTGCTGTGTTTCAAAAATATCAAATTAGAACATTTCTTTGTTACAACCATATTTCCACGGAAATCCAAGAAGTTTTGTAAAAAAATAACGTTTTCCAAGGTTTTGCAAACCTTGATAAATTTGAACCGCCCGTGTGAATCAATCGGACCGCGCACTGGACTCACAATCCAGAGGTTGTTGTTTCGAATCCCGCGACGGGCGCTCTAAAATTCTTTGTGTAAATATGGGTATCCGGCGCCGTCGCTCCGTGCCGTACTCAAACACTTGGTAGCCCAGAGCGGCGAAGTCCTTGTAGATAAAAAGGAAGACACTAGTGGTTGGTACTAGCAATAGTGGCCGGCAGTTATAAAGTCTTCGATAAATTTGAACGTTCTTTTTTATTGGCTATGAATAGATATGATTTCAAGATTTCAAAAAAGATGATACTTCCTCTAGTTTAAAAATAAACTAGGAAACATCGCACCCTACCCGCTATAGCAGATGTCGCCTTTCGTTGAATTAATACATCTAATGGATAATTAATTTAAAGTTCTATGTGTATAGTCTGGACAGTGGCGCTATTTTTAGCCTCGCGCGTCCAACCGCCTTTTTTGAAGCGTCTTACGTAAATCGCGGGAGAACGCTGCTGCTGTCCGCGAGAAACAACAACAGCAGAACATCAGCATGAAGAAGCATCATCCCCATATAGGTTAATAAGGTTTTTTTGGGGTGTGGGTGGGTTGACTGGAGAACCTTAACAACGTTACAGCACCCATCCTTTGGAATTCTGGGGGGTTTCTCCCATGTATACGCATACAATCAGCGAATTATGTTGAAAACGATTTGAAAAGATTGATAAATCAGGCATCGACGGCAATTAATAGGCTCTCGAAAAAACAAGAAACAATAGGAGCGTCCCGTCATCCTGGCACGAAACACACTCCAATCAAGGACCTGCTCTATATATTTCCCTTTGCTATGTGCAGCAGCAGGGTGAAAGTGAGTGTGGTTGTGTATATAGAACGCGAACAGGGAACGATCCGTCAGATTTTAAAGGGGCTGAGGACCTTGAGCTGGAATTCGGAAGCCACCTTACCTGGAACTCGCACTCGAGTACGTCCAGATCCTCCAGCAGTCGAACGGTGCACTTGTAGACGACATTTCCCTCGCTACGACTCTTGAACATACTTTCCCCACGACACTGACCAGCGACTCGCAGCGATGACCGACGACCGGAGCAGGTTCCCTTCCAGCAGCAGCACCAGCACCAGCACACTTTTACACCAGAAATGAAAAATCAGCACAAAAAAAAACACTCCCCCACCGTGAGCGAAACGGGACGGAAAATCCACGGGAAAAACCAGCAATTTTCCGACCTTCCCGAAGTGCTGGCCACCGGAACCGGAACCAGTCTGAGGAACTATTTCGGACAGAGAGAAAGAGAGGAGTAAGGAGGAGGACGAGCGCAATCGGAAAAATCCACCCGAGAATTTTCACTTTTCCTGCACAAAATTTTTACGACATTGACATTTTCCACCGTCGTCGTCGTCTTCGTCCCGTTGCTTCACACACTCTGAATCGCTACAACTGGTGTGGCGGCGGCGACGATGGTCCTGCGATTTGGGTGTGTGTGCGTGCAACAGTCCCTTAAAAGTCATGTTCATTCATATAGGTACCTTCTGAAGGGGGAGAGGAGCTAGACGTCAGTTGCTGGATATCGCGCAACGACGGGGACTGACAGGACGATTTTATGGGGTTGGTGGCAGTAGCACAGTTGAGTTGTTGCGCCATAAAATAAGGGTGGTCTCGGGTTTGTGCGCGTGTCAAATAGGGGTGGAAAACTGTTCGAAAATGGGGTGGTGTAAGACAAGAAAGAATGATCTTGGTTTATTTTAGAGAAATGACACGATACCAAAAAAGTCATTGAAATAATAGTTTTTTTTAATAAACCTCATGAAGTTGCAGCAAAAAAAAAAAACAATGGTAAAATCCCACGAAAACCTCCCACATTACTTATATGAGATTTGTTTTCTCTTGTTTACACTGACCTACAAAAATAACACAAATGAAAGCGCAGGCATGACAAGCAGGGTAGCATGAAGTTTGGGATCCTCCGAAACACGCGCACTTTGAATTTTTCAAAGATATTTAGACAGGGCCAAATGGTTTTTCTCCAAAGTTTGTATAGATATTTAGGGCGGTTCGTCGCTGTTGCATACAAGTAAAAATTGCATGCAATATGTGGGAGTAGCGTTCCCCTTGAGTTGAGAGTCTGCGCAATCTATTCCGATTTTCTTTTCCATGTACATTCGTTCAGTTTAAAATATTATTAAGTATCTAATCATAATCGGTGATTTCTCAGCTTAATTTAATATACAGTCCAGACCAGTGGCACCGATTAGTCCAAAATGTTGGGGGTCATGGTTGATTTCCAAAAACGAAGAGTAGGCGTGGAGTTTAAATGTTAAAGTTTTTCGTATCTCATGAATTTTACTAATTTGCATATTTATGCACAAAATAATTAACGATAAGATATGATTTTATTGTATTATAATTATCTGGAAAAAATGTTGGTTAGAAAAGGTAATTTAACTCCAAACTATGTAGAATGTTAATTAGGGAAATTCTTGTTATTTGGAAAGTTTAAGACTCAAATTGAATTCCGTCTAATTTGCAAATTCTTTTTATTTTAACAAAGTATTGCAAAAGATTTGATAGAAACATACTGTTTCACTTCCCATAAGCTATTTATTACTTGATTTTGATTAAAAACGCATTTACGGAAAAATAAAAAAAATGTAAAAGAGTTTGTTTTGACGAAACAAATTGTAAATAAAAAGCTTTTTGCGGTTATGTACTTTGAAATTTCAACAAAATTCCAAAGAGTTTTGAATCAATCCAAACATGCTAAAATTATTTTAAACGTAGAGGAATGCATTTCAAATTGATTTCATTTGATTGCATGTAAAATTCCTTTAATTATTTGAATTTCAAAAGATTTTTTTTGCCCCCTCAAGAACTCTTCAAAATTTAAGAACATTCAAAATTCAAGGAAATGAAATAAGCGAAATTTATGTAAAAATTGATAAAATTTACGAATGTTTAAAATTCAAGAAATTTATGAAATTCGAATGATTTAGTAAAACTTGAGAAATTCAAATTAGATAGAAACATTGATAAAATTAATAAAACATTTATTGAAAATTAAAGAAACCCACGATTTTAAAATGGTTAAAAACAAGGAATTCATGCGTACTTTATCAAAATGACACATTTTTGCTTGTTAGTAGTGGCAACGAACTTAAATAATTTATAAATTGAAGAAATTAAAAAATCAAGAAATTTAAATAAGATATTTGACATTTCTTTTCCAGGAATTGACAAAAAATTAGACATTCATTCATTCATTCATATAACTCAAAAAAATTCAAGAAATTTAAAAACCAACTTGAAAAATTTAGTTAGGCTGTTGCAATTATTTTCCCCCCTTCAAAATTGGTCCGAAAAATCAGGGGGTGAAAAAAATCATAAAACTTCAAAATGTTCATGAAAATAGAAGTCTAATCAACTGAAAATAATCTAAAATGCATTTTTCTGCCTTGATAATCATATTAAGCATTGTTTGGGCTCGTCTAAAAAAAAAGATTTTTATGAAATTTCGATGTACAATAACATTTTTGTCAATTTATTATATTTTGGAAACTAATGAATGCAAAACAACTGGACAGGTGTATAATGCATTTTAAAACATTTTTTCATTAAAATGTCGAAACCATGGCTCATAAATTCAATTTGTATACTTTTTATTTATTTTTTGCCAAAAAATCATTAAAATTCTAGAAATTCAAAAAATTATGAAATTTAAATAATACAATAAAATTTAAAATAAATGCAAAATTCAACAAAAACAATAAAAATGCATGCATGAGGTGAAGCTGTGAATCATTTTTGGAGATAATTGACCATCACTCTAAAATATTCTGTAGAAAATTAAATTTAACGAATTTCTGCACCAAAATGAATCAGCATGTGCCTGTTGTTGCCTTCTTGAAGCCACTGAAGAAATTTTTGATCTAAATCAAATGTGTTTCAAAATTTATATAATTTTGTTTAACAATCATTGATGTCCTAGTTGGCAATCATTGATTAATGACGATTTCCATAACTTCGCAAGGAATGGAATAATCGTTACCAAAAGGTATCAGCATGTGTAGAGCACTATTCTAAACAACCTGTAGAAGGAATTTTGTCAAAATATTGATAGCGATGAACAATTTATATCATTGAACGAAAAATCATGGCAATGATCGAAGTCTTCACGATAAGTAACATGCAATTCTTAATGCTTGGCCATCAATGATAAAAGTGTTTTTTTCTGAAAATTTTCTATTTTTAGCATAATTATTTCTGGAGTTTTTTTTTTTTTTAAAAGGTCCAATAAACCAAATTTTGAGTTTTTGAATTTTGGGTGTTTTTTTATAACCCTGACTCAAGGCGGTTTCAAAACACCCAAAAAGCAAAAACCGGAAATTTGGTTTATTGGACCATTTAAAAAAAAACTCCAGATTTGTCCCCTGAATTATATTTTCAAATTCTTTCAAAAATCGGAGAAGGCGATAGCATTGTGTTTTTTTTTTTTTAAATTATTATGTGGAATTGTTTCAGATTTTGTTTGAATGTCATTTCCAACAAAAACGTTATTTTAACAATTGTGTTTTTCGGCTAAAATTGGTATGAAACGTTTTATGTATCAATTTTCTAATGTACTTAAAATAAACTTTCCAAATTTGACAAACAAAATAGGAAATTTATCTGCATTTTTGTAACTGTAAACCAGTCAAAAAAAAAATTAAAAGTGGAAAAATGTTTCAGTTGCATGGTTAAGTCGTTGCAATTATTTTTCAAAGTTTATTTCTTAATAGGTGTGAAGGTATGGCACCAGGAGAGGGCACCGAAAACCTATATTTACACTTAGAACTGGAACCGGAGACCTTTGGATTTTGAGTCCAGTGCGCGGTTCGATTGATCCACACAGGCAGACAATCTTATGAGCGAACCCATAAAATTTATGTTGATGACATCTCTCAAATTAACACCGATGTCTCTGTACAACGTTGTCAAATTTGATAACTTTTGTATCGAAATCCAGAAAGTTGTAAACGATTTTGTTCTGAAATCGTCACTGACTTCGAAAATAGCAAATGTTTTTTAACATGGATTTTACGTTTTTTACAGTTTTTTGTGTGTTTATGAATAAACAATGTATTTGTAATGTTTTAAATATTATTTTTTAAATATTTCTGTGAAATTTTATTTTCGATGTTAAAAATAAGAATATTTTTTTCCAACATTTGGAGGGGGGGAGGGGCCCAAAGCATGGGCTTGACCTCCTAGACCCACCTTCATTTTTACTTATCGACTCAGAAACAAATTCTGAACAAATGTATGTGCGTGTGTGGCGATGTTGATCAAAAATGTGCACTTGATTTTCTTGGCTTTGGCTGAATAAATTGTGTCCGGATGTGGTCCATTCGGTTCACTTTCAGGCCCTACAGCTTGGTATTGAACTTGAAATTGTTTAGTGGTTAATCGATTCTACGTCTCATTTACTTCAAAATGAGTCCGCGTCGACCTTCTACGATTTGTGATTTCAGAGATAGAGCAGTTTTTTTTTAATTTATCACAAAAAAGGTAAAATTTTCGGGTGGTGCCGAAACTGAAAAATTTGATTTGAGTTAAATTATGGGATTCTTGTTTGTTTTGATGGTATCAACAGCCCCACCAAATTTGAGCTTGATCAGAAAAAGTTTATTTCAAATGCTGTGTACGTTTGAAGCAAGAAACTTCGATGAAATAACTCTAATGGAAGACAACAATTTTACAGCCCCACCGATCTTTGAAATACCAAATGTCACAACACCACTAATTTACAGCTGCTTTTGCCGACCATGACCGTGTGCCGGCGGCTTCAGCCACACACCGCCCCGTGAGTGCGTCACAGTTATGGGAAACTGCTCCCTTTCACGCGCGTGCAACCGCCTCGTCCCGTCTAGAGCAATCCAGAGCAAATCGACAAATTTCAAGTATTCGACCGATTAGACGTTTTAGCAACAATTAAATCGTGCACGCCGACCAACGTCAACAAATTCTCTAGTTTGGTGGGCCATTGACCCGCCTCCACGTTGGGCTAGCGAGGACGTTCCATCCATCCATAAAACGGTCTGTTGAGTGCCATTTTCAAAAATACACAGTAAAAATATTTTGATATAACAAATTTATATTCGTTTTGAACTTTCTAAGTGAATTATTGTTTGTTATAAACTGTAATGCTTAACTCTTTAAATGAACAATCTGAAAGCCAATGCCTTTTTCAATTGAATCTAAATTTCATGTAATGTTTTATATGACTTGCGTTTAAACTGTTCAAAATTTTGGCTATGTGATAATTGACAGAACCGAACACGAGCTAAAATAATTCCTCGTGTCGTGTTCTATTGGGAAAACGCCGGTCCCACAAAAATATCCGACATGTGCAAATTTCGCCCTCACCAGATTCGCAAACCGTTGCAAAAATACAGACTAACAACAAAAACAGACAAAGTAACGCCAACAAAAAACAAGAAACAGAAATACAAATATAAATCTTTCTAAAACCAACCCACCATCGTGTGTACGTACCCGCATCGTCTAAATTTGGTTTAGGAAGATTTTCCTCCCATGTTGCACCGAATTTTCCTCACCTGATACTCTCGTGAAATGCGAAAGATTTCCGCGCCAAGTTTGAAGGTCTGGTGGGTACTTGGGTCAGCTGACCCCGGCGGGGTGGTGGTGGATGGTAATGATGATACTCAGCGCCACAGCAGTGCTAAGGTGAAACCAATCGGTTTGGGGGATGAAGAAATGACACACTTTCTGCTCAGAATCTATGTCACAGATTGTTGCCATTTGGATGGCGATCTGTTTTTCCCGCGGAAAGTGAAAATTGTCCATTAAGCAGCAACGACTTGGGTTTTAACGTGAGCGTGTAAATAAGTATTACCTTGAGCGTAAATCTGTCAGTGGGAAGTGGGCAGACCATGAGGCTTGATGGGAGCTTGTGTAAACAAAGTGTGGTAGTTAATTCTACTCAACTGAAAAAAATGTATAAAAACTCGATGATTTGTAGCTCAATCAAAAATAATTAAAAAGGAGATCTGTACAGCAAAAAAATACGATTTACATGAAGAAATTAAATTTTGCATCATACGTTTTTTTCCGTACGAGTCTCCATACATATCGGTATGTAAATGTGTGCAGTTCGGTATCTTAAGGAGGAATTCTCTGAACGATTTGGTGTCTTCGACAAAGTTGTAGATTGTGATTAGGACTTTTTGGAAAAAAATAGGTAAACAGAATAAACATCAGATTTTAATATAACTTTTTATAACTAAAAGTTAAATTCCCAAAATCTCTCTTTTTTATTTATGAAATTTTATCTTAAGGAACTTGAAACGACATCTCCTGAACTAGAAGGTGACAAGTGGGAATTCCCGGTAAAAAATTCCCGGGAAATCGATGATTTTTGGACCTCTCGATTCCCGGGATATTCGGTTGAGACTTCCGGGAAATTTAAAATTTTAAAATATCGAAGCAAAATAATATAAACGAATCAGAAAATTATTTAAAAAAATAATTGTTTAGAACATTGGATGTTCAAAACCGAATAAACCAATGCTTCCCTAATCATTTTATAAAGAAAGTGTAAAACTTAACTTCAGTTTTTTTAATTCTTAGTCCCTAAATTTATTTCGCTGAATTAAGGTAATTTCCTTTTTTAATGAAAATAAGTCATTTTGTGTTTCACGTCAACATCAATATTCAGTTATATTTTGGAAAAAAACTCTGACAATCTTTGTAAAGTTGAGGACCACCAATTGTGAACATTCGAGTTTTACTGATAACTGTAAATGAATGACAAATTTAAATTTTTGTTTGGAGTCATTATTTATCATATTGCAAACATCCCGATACTGAGAAATTATATATTAGCTATTTTTTACTTACAAAAATATAACAAGAAGTTCATGCAACAAATTTGCGAAACCATTGAAAAATCACTCAGTGCGAATTAAAATTCGTAAACATTTTAAACTACAATGTTGAGTCCCAAAAAGCTCAAGAAATGATCTTGTATTTGCTGATTCAGAAAAAAAAAATCAAAAGGTAGATATAGTTCAAAATAATGCAGAAACTGAAATTAACGTTTCACAGAACAAGTATGAATGAATTGTAACTAAATTCGTTGAAAAGAAACAAAATTATTGCTTTTCCATTCAAATTATTGCCATTTATGACGAAAAAAAACTCCCGGGTCCCGGGAATTCCCGGGAAATGGTCAAATTCAACTCTCGATTCCCGGGAAATTTAAAATCTTGAGAATCGTCACTCTCTATTCTGAACCAACGTGCGTGATAATGCAAAAATTGGTTTAGGAGATATTTATTTTGGGAAAAAATGTTTTTGAAAAATATTGTAAAACTGGACAAAAAAATATTAAAAATAATTTTTTATAGCTAAATTGAATTTGAAATCAAAACACGGTATATTTTTCTTAAAACATAAAGATAAACAAAATCGGTAAGCTTGATATTTGGTACCATAAAAGAGGGGCTCTTCCCAATATATGCCCGATTTTGTAAAATGAAAAGGGACTTTCTACAACAATTCTGGATTTAATTTCCTTTTATATGGTGAACACCGCCTACCGATTTTTCTTAATAAATCGAAAAAAAAATATTCAAAAAAAAAACTTGCTCTAGACCCCTCGACGCAATATTCGATGAACGCCGGAGTATGTCACGAAAGAACCCTTCTTTTATGTTCCAAATATCGGACCTGTTTTTTTTTCGATTTGAAAATACCTTCTAATCATGTGACGCAATTGAATTATCATCACTAGGCTTAGTGATTTTTCACGCTCGAAAATTGTAAATTTCACGGGGACCACAATTTCAAAACACCAAATTTCACGCAAATTTCGCGGAACTTTAAAAATGTTCAAATGACTCTGAAAATCCTATGTTTAAATCACAGAAACTACTTTTTATGCTTCATTATATATTATTCTTCAATAAACTAAAAAAAATCTTCACTTAATTTGAATGCGACACAAAAAAAATCTCCTGGTTTCAAAAAAATCCTTCAGGTTTAGGGATGGGCTCTACACATATTTTGAAACAAAATGTAGGGCACGCGTATTCTCGTTTACTGAACTGCTCTTTTAATATTCGACTAATCAAGCTTAAATGTTTTCGCTAATTTGCTTCAATTATATCATTTTACATTTTATTGAATTTAATATCAAAGCAAGATTTAACAATCTTCTACGGTCAAAATGAGAAAAATAATTTAAATTTTCTGTGACATATTTTTTAAGGGTTTTAGCTCTTTTTTCAAAAACTAAATTTAACAATTTGCAAAAATTATATCATTTTTAACAAAATTTAAATTTTTATTCTAAATGAGAGAGAAAAAAAAGGTAAGTAATATTTTTAACTTTCACTGTAATAATTCACCAAAATAAACAAATAGTGTTAAAATTAAACAGGCCCTACACGAAAATTTGATATGTTTTAAAATATGATTCCAAAGATAAAAAATACTCTTCATTTTATTTTTAATAAAACAAAGCTTAATTCTTTTAATTTCTTTTAAAACTAAACCATTCAAATAAAATAACAGTAAAATTTTTAATGCAGCAATTAAAAATATTACTAAATTTAGTTAGTTTAAAAAAAACTCAAATACTAAATATTTCTTCAAATTGTTCATATCAACTTGACATACATGTTTATTGTATATTCAAGCTTTTTAATTGAAAACTAATAATATTTAATGAAATTGTCTTTTTGGATGAAATATTTATTAAGTTGTTGTTGTTATTAAAAAAAAAGATTTTAGAAAATTGATAAATTTCACGAAATCGTAAAAAATCACTAACCCTATATTAGTAATTAAACCAGGGTATTCACTCTTTTAATTCTACGGTAGTTCATAAAGTTATTTTTATTCCTTTTTGAATTAGATGATATATTTTGAGGAAAATCGTTACATTTTCACACAAACATAAAATTTCACGGGATTTCGCGGAAAAAGCCAAATTTCGCGGATTTCACGCTGTCCGCGAAATCGTGAAATTTCACTAACCCTAATCATCACGTACAATAAAGTTCAACTTTTCGTCGTGGTTAGACTTTCAACTCCAAAAACTCAAAATAAAAGCACAAAAAAGTTGTAGTAATTTGAGTACCGATGTGAGTTACGAGCAATAACTTCACACCACCAATTGAACGGTCACGTTCGATCTCCATCCACGCCGGTTTCTGATCCTCATCAATATCCAACAAGTCACACCAAACAGGAAGAGCACTCATCTGATCTTGGGCGCCTCTGCGCATGACCTCGCTCCGCATACAAACGACTCCCCCCGATCAGAGTAGGGGCCATGGGGTGGTTTCAATTTGACTTTTTTCTGTATAATTTTTTGCAACTTGTTATGATGTCATAGCGAATTCTGAAATGCGTGAATCATACCAAATAATTTTATTATATTTAATTTATATGAAACAACTTTTAATTATCAAACCGAAAATCTTGAGAACTGATTGAAATTAAAAATTGTAAAATTTTTGAAATAAAAGTACACTCAAACCCCGGTGGTTGGTCACTTTTTCGTTTGACACTTTTTTAGTTTGTACCCTGTTGGTTGGTCGAAGTCAAACCAAAAAGTGACGAACTGTCACTTTTTACACGGCGCTCACGCACACATCTAAACAAACATTTGGTAGTATGTGTAAACTCCGTATAAAAGGGGTGTCAAACTAAAAAGTGACCCCGTTCGTTTGACAACAGTTGGTGTCAAACCAACGGGGTTTGAGTGTAGTAGGAATGGGAAAATTAGATTGTATTAACCCGCGGAACATACGAGAATTTAACATGTTTGATATAAGAGGGAAAATAAATTGCAACTTAAAAACAAGTAATTTACCGACAATGTTAAATTTGAACCACCCTACCAGGGACGCACTCTGTGGCCCCAGCAACCCCAGCACGTCGGTTCGTTCTCGGTTCAATTCTCCACACGCGCGCACTCTCCGCTGCTGGCTTAGGCCGGTTGGCTGGCCAGTTGTCGGCCAAAGATTTTCAATTTTCCCAAAAATAATTCCTTGAGCGATCTTCGTACAGACACACAAACACATTTTCCCTCTCTCTCTCTTTCGCTCTTTTGCGCGCACACATAGAGTTTTCCGCGCGCCGGCAGCCGTCGTGTGTGTTTAGGTTCTAAAATAGGATCAATGCCAACTGTTCCGATCAGTCCGCCTCGCCCTCGGACCGGTCGGTCGTCCGTCGGACGGCGGTCTCCGACGGCGGACACGAGCAAACCCACGCCTCGCGGTTCTGCCACGGTGTGTGCGCTTACCGGTGTGGCGATGGACGGAATATTCGCCATAACCAACACCAAGAATTGTACGACCAGAGATACATTTTCGGCCGAAATAGTTTAACCATTGTTCGAATAAAATTTGCTGAAATTAGAAAAAATACTTTTGAAAGCACGCAATTAAGTTTTAGAGGAGAAAACATCGACATACAGCTACCGTCATCGGGAGTGACATTGGGTCTGGAGTGTGTGATTGGGTCATTAGGGTGTAATATGGTTGTATGGAAAAAAAAGTTGTCCGAATTTAGTGAGCACAGCTCTTTTTCAGTTCCTTTTGGGTCCCTAAACAACTTCCCAAAGTTTGGGACCGATTGGTTAGTCATCACTTTGCGCAAAGCGATTCAATTTTCCATATAAATTTGTATGGGGAAAACCATTTTTTGGATTATGATAATTATCAAATCCTCGTTTCATGCTATATCAAAACCGGACTCATATTCGGATGCTCTGGAATGTCCCCTACAACTTTCCCGAAAAGAGTATGGTGCTAGCTTGCCACTAAAAAAAGATACAGCGTGTTCAAAACTCGTCTAAAACGTGTTTTTTGCTCGAAAATCACGTTTTAGACGAGTTTCGAGGACGCTATATCTTCTTTCAGGAGCAAGTTAGCACCATACTCTCTTGGGCATCCGAACATGAGTCCGGTTTTGATATAGCATGAAACGTGGATTTGATAAAAATCATAATGAAAAAATATGGTTTTCTCCATACAAATTTATATAGAAAATTGAATCGCTTTGCGCAAAGTGAGGACTAAACCAATCGGTCCCAAACTTTGGGGAGTTGTTTAGGGACCCAAAAGGAACTGAAAAAGTGCTGTGCTGGAAAATTGATTTTTGATGTTGCACCCTATTGGGCCATACAAAAATGCAGAAATTTTTATGACCAATAAACCCTCAGACCCCTGATGGCATGTTTTACCCTCTTTTCGATTGTGTTTTTCATGTATTGATATGTTTTGGTGGAAAATAAATGCAATATACAAAAAACGACATCAGGGATACCCTCTGACTCAATTCGTTAGGCAAAAATAAATATCTGTGCCAATTTTAAGCCAAATCGGTTAAGGTTTAAGGGTCGCTTTTTATCGATGAAGTTTATATGGGGAAATCGCAAAAATGTATGCAGAAAAACTAACTGAATCCACCTATGTGGTTGGTGCCTTCCTCACTCTTTACAAACAGTGGGTGACATGATGGTACACATACATTTGAACACAAATTTCATCTATTTTTTTAGATCCGGAATAAAAAAGTACACAAATACCACTGAAGTGGTCATAACTTGAGACAGGTTTGCCAGATCATCAATGTTTTGGACAAATTGGAAAGGGTTTTCAATTACCTTACCAACGATGGGTCGGAACTACTTATCGAAACTTCAAACAATTCAATAGCAACGTATGGGACCCTAAACCGAGTCTAATGCGACTTTCTCTACAACTTTACCGAAGGGTGCAAAACAATCCGAGTTGATCCTGATTTTTGGTGATTTTTTTAGTAAAAAGTATTTTCTTATATACTTCCTACATACCCCTTGTATACTTTCAAGAACATAAGCCGATTTCTTATCATCGCGTTGCTAATAACTCCTCAGGAGTAACTCGGATCTTCTTGCACCCTTCGACAAAGTTGTAGGAAATTGAATTTCCTAGAAGAATCTCACACTTGAGCAATTTTGGGCGAGTACTGCACTGCCCCCGATCGCATAAATGTCCCATATGCATTTTAATCGATTTCGAGTTATTGATGCAGTTTGGTTCAAAATCGTGTGCTCTTTCAAAAGATCCTATAACATCCAGTACTTTGTTCTAGAAATCAAGAGGAAATCCAGTTTTTTTTCACGAAAACTTAACACGTAGTCATATGTATGGAACAAACTTCGAATGCGTTTTTCTCAGCTTGTTGTTTTTGCATATGGGACATTTATGCGAACATGGACAGTGCACCACCTGCTGCCAAAATCCTGAAGCGATGTTTTCCCCCACATTTTCGCGATTTTCCCCATATAAACTTCAACGATAACAAACCATAGCCTTAAACCATAGCCGATTTGGCTAAAAAAAAGGCATAGTTTACTGATTATTATCTAAAGAATCGAGCCAGGGGGTATCTCTTAAGATTTAACAAAATTTTAAATTTTTCTTGTCACTCTACTGAATTTGCATTTCCAGGATTAAAAGTAAATTGCCAAAATTTAGAAACGGAAATTTCAATTTATAATTGATTTTTAAATTAGAAAAAATAGGTTTGCTTATTTTTGTTAGGCCATTACGATAATTTTAGGATAGCCTTGACAAATCACATCACAACATTAGAAAAAAATATTTTGTAAAACATATTTTTGTTATTTCAATCATGAGCATACAGTGAAACATAATTGAAATTAAAAATTTCTTATAATTTTTAAGATATTTATTTAAAAATTAGCCTTTTTTCAATATTTGAGTAGGTTGTTAATAAAAACTAGAAAAAAATGCTGGACCTGGAATCGAAATCGAAAAATTATTAGAAAATATAGTAGTGATTTAGAAAATTAATTTTGATTTCTTATAAACACTCTAATAATTTGCACATTTTGCGTTAGTTTTATCTAACATTGTTGAATCAAAGAAAACTCTGACATGTACTGTTTCCTCCCTACATTCACACAAGTTCTGCCCATAACACTAGAATACGACAACCAAAGTGTACCCGAGAACGTCACATCGCAACGTCTAGGTTTGGGTTTAATCTTAAAGTTGTGTGTGGACGCGGTCAACTGTCGACAGGTTGTGGTGGTGGTGGTGTTGGTGATGTTTGACAAAAACGGTGGGCGTCCCGACGACGACCACGATCGGCGATCTCGACTCGGGAAACGTCGTCGCCGAGTAGGAAAATTCTGAATTTTCTCGTGCAAATTTTCCACCCGACCACTCAGTGTGAGTTGGACGATGGAACGCGTAACTTTAAGCCTGTGACTATAGAGCAGCAGTGTTGTCGGGTTTTCTCACTTTATTTTTTAATTTTTCGTTTGCTGTCTATTGTTCAAATATTGTCCTTTTATGGGAAATATTGCGCTCAAACGGCGAGTAGACAGAGAGGAACCGACAATCGCACAACAAAAGAAAGAAAAGTGACCGATTTCGAGCAAAAAGAGAAAAGCAAAACAACGGAAGATCCTCATCGAATGAAGAATGATAATTGCACCACCGGCAGCGATCTAGAAGTGTTCAAGGTGTGAAGTCAACAAGAGTATTCAAAAAGTGTTTAACCCCCCGTTAAAAAGAAATAGAAAAAAAATCTTCCCCCTTGAGACGAGCACGCCGACTGATTTATGGAAATTATCGTGAATTCTTTCAACGAGTGAATGAAAAACCACCCCAACAGTGTTTCTCAAAAGTCTCACACTCGGTTTAAAAGTTCAGTTACATTGGATGGTGCTTGAGTTTTTACTCGACAAAAGCGGAAGAGGAAAATCGTGTGTGATCGAACGTGTTTGTGTGTGTGTGTGAGTGCGTGCCCCCGCTGTATGTGTGTACGTAATTAAATTAGTCGCGAAAATCAAAGAGCAGAGTGATCATCGCGGCCGAGAGGACCTCTCACGAAAGAACCGCACGAACCTTTGCGCGTGAAAAAAGCAGCAGAAGCAGAAACAGCAGACTGATCAGCAAAGGCGGCGGACGAAGGATTATAAATCTCGCCGGAAAATGGACAAATCTTCAAGGTAAAAAAGATTACGTTTGATTTACTGTCAAAACTGAAACGGGACGACTGGCTTCAAGGCTGTGGGGTTGTGCAGCACGAGAGTGACATCATTTCTGAAAGTGAAAACTTGTAAGGGTTGATGAACCTGGCAAGGTTTCCAGGAAAGTGATCTACATATTTTAAAATATTTAGTGGACGATGGTTATTAAGAAATTTAGATCTAAACTGTTGCGAAATTAGCACAACTTTTACATTTTATTCAAGATTTTGCTATTTTTTTATTATTTACAATTGGAATGTATTGAAAACTCCACCCATCTATTTCCAAATTTATTGTTTTTTACTGCCTTCAAAACTACTGCTCTATTCATACTATAGGCCCCCGCCAAAGTTGAGAGTACAGACATATATATGAGATGGGATGATTATTTAAGATGAAACGGGACGCCCGTTCAACTGAAATCAATTTCTGAACTCGACAGAAGGCTTTGCTATCTTTATATCTATCGTCTGCAAAAGAAAAAAAAACTTGTTTAAGTTAGGTAAAGGTGCTTTCAAAAACACGAGTCGTGGTTTTGATATCCCTTCCCGTTTCACCCTAAGTACAGCAATTTTCAACACCAAACAAACACTCAAAATGTTAGGCCTTTATTGAAAACTCTGTTTCGCAAATCATTTGAAGTTTCCATACAATTATCAATGAAAAATGTTTTTATTATTCTCAAAAAAGCTAAAAATAACAAAATTCATGAATCTGGCCTATATGAATACGGTACCGATTAGGGTGGTCCAAATTCGGGCTTTTTTGGGGCTACCCCCTGAAATCAAAGATTGACCCATAACTAGGCTAAATTCCAAATTTGAACTCATTCTGACCACGGGAACCAATCCCTCCAATCACTTGAAGAAAAATCCTAAAAATATGATGTCTTCGGGAAAGTTGTTCAAAATTTAATGAAGGTTCTACATCTGAGAATTGATAAAGATTGGACGACTATTGCGCCCTCCACAGGTAAAAAACTGAAACAGTTGCTTTTCTCCATACATTTTGACGATTTTCCCCATACAAACTTCAAGCGATTGGAGGGAGGGGTTCCCGTGGTCAGAATGACCTCAAATTTGGAATTTAGCCTAGTTATGGGTCCATGGGGTAGCCCCAAAATAGCCCGGATTTGGACCACCCTAGTACCGATGTAAATCGTTGAAAACATAAGCAAAAACATAATTTTCCCGCACATGTTTGTATAGAAGCTTCAATCGCTCTGTGAAAAGTGGGTTTCAGCCATAGAGCTGAAATATCTATGAATTTATTACACCATAAATGTAACGTAAGCTCAATTTGTGAAATAAGTATCAAAGAATATAAATCAAATAAAATCTAAAAAAGCAATTAAAAATAAAAGGAAGAGAAAAGATACCGACAAAAAATCGTGCGATCTTTTCAGAGTTCATACTGTTGAAAATATTGAACTAGACACGCCCTAATAAAAAAAAATATTTTAAAAAATCACAATTGATCCAAAGATAAATTTTGGATCTTTCACAACATAGCACACAGTTTTCAACGAAAAAACGAAAATAGTTTATGATCTCAACAAATCATCCTCTGAGTACGCAAAAATTGTTCAAGTGGAAAAAAAACCTTAAAAAAGCGAATTGAACACCAGTCTCCAATTATTTGTAGAAATCTTCTTAAAAAATCTTAATCTGGTAAAAATATTTTTTCTGTTGGTTTGAGCCACTTACCACAAGTTGTAAGGTTTTATGAAAGAAAGCAATTATATAAAAAAAGAAAGCAATTATATAATAAAAATATTTAAATCATATTCAACTGTACAGTGCCATCTGGTTTTGGCAACACGAATTTTTCAAATAATTCTGTTTGCCAAAAAATAACTTCAATTTTTTATTGATTATTATTGTGTGAAGTTTTAAATTGGTTTTCGATCATTAATTTGAAATAAAAATGAAGTAAGTCTCATTCATCAGTCATGTTTTACGAAAAGAAATGTGTCGAAAAGTCGTGGTGCCAAAAACGGGATGATACTGTGTTTTCAAATGGGTCAAATTCGATTTTCAAAATTGGATAATTATTTGCGAAGATTTGCCTTGAATTAAATACTCTTCTGATTGATTTAAACTAACCTTAATTTTTCAAGTTGCAAAATATCTTGACCAAAACTTTGTGAAATTTACCGATCACGTGAAAAAAAAAATAAAACCAACCCTAATATTTAAAAATGCCTTAACAGCTGTTTTTGTCTTAAACATTTGATACAGTAAAAAATAATAGAGATCAATCATTTTAGAGTGAAGAACTTTGCTGTAAACACTTAATCTATCAGAAAATCTCCACCCAAGATAAAGGCATTCAAATATTTTAATTTTTAAGTAGTTTTGGCAAAGAAGACAAAAATAATTTTAAATCACATTTTAGGAATTCACTCGATATTTTGTTGAAAAGTTGAGTGCCCTAAACAATAAAAAAAATACTTCTTTTCGGAAAATTTATACCTGTTAAAAAAAAACTTGCGAAATGAATAGCATAAAGACTTCAAGTTCCAAGAATTCCCGGTAATTTTACTAGGGCGTCCAATTTTCCCGGGTTTTGAATTTCCCGGGAAACGGGAAAAATATTTTTGGAATCCCGGGAATTCCCGGGATCCCGGGAAATTTTTGAATCAGTAATAAAATCTATGTTTCATTATACAGTATGTAAAAAAAGTATTTACACCCCTTGGGCACTATGCACATTTTGTGATGAAACATGTTAAAAATTTAAAGTTTGACAGGAACCTAGTACTAAGTTTTGTTCAGAAACTCATGCCAAACATTTTGCTACAAAAAGTTCATGAAAAGATGATTTCTATAAAAAGTTGTATAACAAATACTATTACGAAAATAAAAAAGGTGCAAAAAAGTTTGTACACCTTTCGAAAAATTAACATAAATAATGTTATTTGTTGACAAATCACCATAAATCCAGTCTCCCAACTCCAAATAGGCATCCTTGACTGATTAAAAAAATAATTTGGATTGAATATAAAGTTAACTAACTACTTAGGATAAAAGTTTATATAACTCTGGAAATTCTATATAAAACTTATCTAAACTTAATTTTGCAAACTTTTAATTCAACTAAATGTCAATATATTACCATAGAATTGCTAAATAAACATTTTGGAGTGGGTATAACACCGTTTTGGGGGTATTTGTATCGTTAGAATAGATTTTTCGTTGGAATTTCGTACCAACCCGGAATTACGTCGTAGGAAAATCCGCCGGCATCCGAACCGGTCCACGATTCACAAGTCAACCTATGTGGAATCGGAAAGGGCATAAAATTTCTGATCTTTTGATACTCATACATCTAGGTTTTCTTTAAAACCTACGTTTTTAAATACCTGGGCAAAAAGTAAGTTTGATCCACGAGAACAAAAATTACGAAATTCCATACATTTTTGGCAGGTTGCTCAAACGAAACCATAACAACGTTTTTGCTTAGGTATTTAAAAACGTGGGTTCTATAGAAAACCTAGTTGTATGGGTATCAAAAGATCGGAAATTTTATGCCCTTTCTGATGCCACATAGATTGACTTGTGAATTGTGGGCCGGTTCAGATGCCGGCGGATTTTCCGACAACGTAATTCCGGGTTGGTACGAAATTCCAACGAAAAATCAATTCTATCGATACAAATACCCCCAAAACGGTGTTATACCCACTCCAAAATGTTTATTTAGCAATTCTTTGGTAAAATATTGACATTTAGTTGAATTAAAAGTTTGCAAAATTAAGTTTAGATAAGTTTTATATAAAATTTCCAGAGTTATATAAACTTTTATACTAAGTAGTTTGTAAACTTTATATTCAATCCAAATTATTTTTTTAATCAGTCTAGGATGCCTATTTGGAGTTGGGAGACTGGATTTATGGTGATTTGTCAACAAATAACATTATTTATGTTAATTTTTCGAAAGGTGTACAAACTTTTTTTGCACCTTTTTTATTTTCGTAATAGTAGTTGTTATATAACTTTTTATAGAAATCATCTTTTCATGAGCTTTTTGTAGCAAAATGTTTGGCATGAGTTTCTGAACAAAACGTAGTACAAGGTTCCTGTCAAACTTTAAATTTTTTACATGTTTCATCACAAAATGTGCATAGTGCCCAAGGGGTGTAAATACTTTTTGTACATACTGTATTTGTTATGTTTTCAAGCTTAAAATCATTGAATTAGCTTAATAATATCAAATGGTTATAATCCTCACTTCAATCTAAACAAAGACGACAGTTTTAAAATATCTTAAAGATTTTTTTTTGTCTTTGTGGTGTTTAGAATTTTATATCAACTACTATTTTTGATTCCAGTATGATTAATCATTTTTTTATTTGCGAATCAAATTACATAATTCTTGAGTTTTTTTTTTTGAAAAGGTCCAATAAGCTTTTGTTTTCCATATGTTTATAGGACCTATTCAAAAAAAACTTTGGAATTCTTTCATATTTTTTTTCTTTTATATATATTTTATATGACATGACTAAAACAGCTAGAAAACAAACAACGACAATAAATAAAATGATACCAGTCAATGTAAAATTTTAGATAAGTTTTGAATTCATTGTTTTATATAAAACATATTTTAAAAATTATCTTCAAGTTACTACCGCCAACCGAGGGAAAATCAGAATTACAGTCTAAATAGGTACAGGAGATTTGAGAGCAATACATTTGGAAGTACAAATTGTTTTGTTCTGTTACTGTTTCAACCGAAGTAGTCCAAAACGTCATGCAAATATTTTTTGCTTTAATAGCTGTATTTATTCGTTACATTTGTACGTATTTGCCCTAGATGCCGGTGTTTGATTATAAATAATTTGATATGAGATTTATTTTTTTTTATTTAAAATCGAAAATATACGTAAATATATCCAGTTTTTCAAAAAAATAAAATAATAGAGAAAAAATGTAAAGCACTAGGCATTTTGCGGACCTGGTAATTCAAATTATAATATTTTTTCCCTTAATGCCAATTTAATGCTGAGATTTGCTGAATACAAATTTTAATTCATTTTATTGTTCTACTATTTTCACAACCAAATCTGAATTTCCAGACCAAAATATGATTTTTTTTTCAATTTCGGGAATTCCCGGGACAAATTATAGAAAATCCCGGGATTCGGGAATTCCCGGTTTAGGAAAAATCCCGGGATTTTTGTCCCGGGAATTCCCGGGATGGATGCACTAAATTTTACGTTATAATTTTCAAGCGTTTTTGTTCTCTGGGTGAACATGACCTCATCTCTAAAAGCAGAGTATTTTGCCTTCCTCACCTTACTGAGGAAAGGCTATAAAATCACTCGAAAATTAAACTTCTTAATTTGACGTCCTAGACCCACCTTCACGTTTACATATCGACTCAGAATCAAATTCTGAGCAATTGTCTGTGTGTGTGGTGGGATGTTGATCAAAAAATTTGTACTGGGTTATCTCGGCATTGGCTCAACCGATTTTGTCTGTTTTGGTCTCATTCGATCCGTCTTGAAGTCCCACAAGTTGCTATTGAAAATTATAAAGTTTAGTTAAGTACCGTCAGTGGGGGTGACATTGGGTCTGGGGGGTGAGATTGGGTCAAAGTGATGTTTTACAGATTTTACCATTTCTCAGGTTATTCTCAATGAAACTGAATTTTGTTAAAAGGGTTGTGTAGGGGACATCATAATCCTAGAACAAATCCTGTTACTTTGGCAGATGTCTGAATTTGGGGTACGTTTTTGTTAGAATTGCTCTAATATTTTTGTTAGAATTGCTCGAAAACTACCCAAATGTTTGAAAATCTCCACTTCAATAAGATTCCCTCGAACAAGAAACACTGTTGTATGACTTGTTTTTACCATATCGTTGTATTTGAGCATCATTTTAGCTTTATTTGACCCAATGTCACCCCCTCTAAGGGCTGAGATTGGGTCAATTTTCAAACTATTCGCATGTAAAGTAATGTTCATCAAAATCCACCATATTTTGGGAGAATGTTAGTAAACTATCTAAGAACAAATCTACGTTGAAAGATTTTCGAAGTTATTAAAATTGTATCATTTGTCGACCCATAGTCACCCCCACTGACGGTACTTCAAAATTTATGCTAAAAAAACGATTTTAGCAAGTCCGGAAGATTGTAAGAAAACCCACCATGATATACATTTTTAGAAAGGTATTTAAAAGAACTTTCCAACGAGTTCAAAAGATTGAAGATCTGACAATCCTATCAAAAGTTATAAGCACTTTAGTGTTATTTATGCACTTTTCGGAGGCCGGATCTCAGATATTTCGATGAAAACGTTGTCCGGATCTATCATGCGACCTGTCGTTAGATAAGCTATCAAAAGACCTTTCCAACGAGTTCAAAAGATTGGAGATCTGACAGAGAGAGCACATAAGTGCCCTGAATTATGAAGATCTAACTACCCATGAATAATGAGTCAAATTGATAGAACACTGAAAGGTCCGCCCTTTTGTGTCATTTTGGATAGCATTACCCTTTAAATGTTGGGAAGGCACCAACCACATAAGGGTGGATTAAGGGGTTACATACATGTATATTGGCAAAAAAGTCAGAGGTTAGTATGAGCACACACCTCAACTTTTTTTAAATTCTTTTTTCACGTCATTAAAATATACATTTTCACCTACTTTCAAAACAAATTTGAAGATATTTGGTTGCATCGTTGCCGAGATATAGCAATTTTAAGTTAGCAGTTTCAAAAAACGGGTGCCACGATATCTCAACACAGTCTTGACCAAATCGGCTCAAAATTTTGGTAGATACTTGTTAAACCGATTCTGTGTGCATGACGAAGCCCGATTTTCAAAAAGTTTATTATAAAAAAAGATAAAAATATTTTTGTGTTTTTCATATTAAAAAACCGTTTGTTTTTGATTTTTGTATTTTTTAAAAAGCTAATTTTAAAAATTGGGCTTCGTCATGCACACGGGATACATCTTGAGAGTCTTCACCTAAAATTTCAGCCAATTTGGTCCATCCCATCTCGAGATATCGTGGCACCCGTAAATCAACTCGGGGTTTAGAGAAAAACGCCAACAAAGTATGACAGTCCGCCTTGCGCATGGCAAAATTTTGAACTTAAATCGTCTCTAACTCAGTTTAATCATTAAATATCTTCATGAAACTTTCAGGAGTGATTAAAAATCATGTCTTGAGTGGATTTATCAAATAATCTATAATATAAAATTTTGTGATTTTCTACATGTATGTAACCCCTTAAGTAACGTTTTTTTTTATATGTTTGATGTTTGAAGGTTAAAAATTAATGCAACGTCATCAGTGGTGAACTTGGGTCTGGGAAGTGAGACTGGGTCATACAAAAAAGCTGAAATTGGTATAACTCAATATCACCCCCCGGCCCAATGTCACCCCTGATGACGGTATCTATGTTTTTATGGAATCTTTTTTGTTTACTTTCAATTAAGGTATTAATATTTTCCTTCCAACTAGATGAGCTGCGATCAGAGAAAAACTGTAATAAATAAAATATTGGTATTATCATTTCTTTGAAATTATGATATTATTATGAAAAACAAAGGAAAGGCTAATTGTATAAAATTTTTAAAAATCGGTCGTTTAATTTCAAATGCTAATGCTAGTATTCCTCACACCTCACAAAAATAAACATTTTATGTATGATAACCACAACAGACGATAAACAATAGCTCCTCGAATCTCAGCGCAATAAAATCGGACTAACTGCCAGTACACACCTAAAAATTATAGTAAACATCCAACATCTAAGTTCTAACCTACCGGCGGCCATTGATCGTGCGGGACACCGCGCGCCGGCCGTCAGGTTATTTTTGATCGCACACCCGTTCTCGCGTAACAAGAAAGTGTAAAAGTTGCGTAACAATTGTGTACTAAACTTCGCAGCATCCCCTTGCGAGAAAATCCCACTTCGTGCGTTTTATGTCACATTGAAGAAAGAAGAAGAAAAAAACGGACGCACATTCAGTATACGCGTATTAAATTACGTCCCTCTCGTGCCGTTCCGACAGCCACCGGGTTTGACCGACACCGCGATCTCGTGATCTTCCCGCCCCTCCCCAAAATCAGTCTCGGTGCGTTCGAATGAAAATTGAAAATTTTGCCTTCAGGTTTTCAGGCGTGAAAAACTGAGCTGCCCTCTTGAGAGACACACACACATTTCGGGTTTACACTTGTTGACGGCGATCAGTTTTTTTTTCATTTTCACGTTTGAAGTGAGGAAAATGAGGAAGAAGATTAGGCGAAAATTTATGAGAGTCAGTTGGGATTTTTTTTAATTCATTGATAGTGGGTACGAATTATATCGAGAAAAAGTAAGACAGTTGTAGACAGTTTTTCTTCTCGAATGAAATCGCTTTACAGGATTTTTTTTCTTCCACCAGATCTGGCTGAAGTGGCTGAAGTTCACGGTCGGTCAAAAAACATCAACACATGAAATGCTTTCTACACACTTTTGATGAAAAACCTAAGATTTTGAGTAAGATTTGCAATTTTGTACATAATCTTTTTACTTGAAATTAACTTTAATTTAAAATGTTGGATTCTAATGATGTTTTTACCTACATTACAGATACACAATGTACATAAATATTTTTTTATAATTGTGCCATGCTCATTAGGACCTTTTTCCAGGTTTGTTTTGTATTGATGTTACGTCCTGCACGTACGCAATGATAATTTTTCACCAGATGACATTTACCTAAGTCAAACATTGCGTCTAAAATGGTTATTTCGCAACATGGAAGTTTGTCACCCAAAACGCACAAAAACGTACAGCAATTAAGTATTTTTAGCTGCCCAACGGTCTATACTCCACGCTCACACACAGTCCACCGATTGAGGCAAATAAAAACGACAACGGCTTTTCATCATTGGTCCCTCTCTCTCTCTCTCTCTCTCTCTCTCTCTCTCGCTCATGGGGTCGTGGGAAATGAATGGTCCAACGAAAGAGAAAATAATAATTTCATAATTTTTCCTTTGGGACGGTCGAACTGGTGGTGTTATGGTGGAAAAAGTTGGGTGATGAGGAGGACTCAAACAGCTGTTTTCAAATTGATTTTGAGAAGTTGTATTTTGAAAGGAAGAACGTCAAGAAGTAAATTTTTATGGTCAGAAAACTAAAACAAAATCGCAATGTAATTATAAATACAGACGGAAACTTATCATAAAATCTCTAAAAGCATTCAAATGAAAATGTTTTTCATTAAGGGTACACAGCACCTGGGTGCTGAATAGTGGTTCGCAAAATGACCTCAGTTTTGAACTGTCAAATTGGAACCAATTTACTGTTTGCCAAAAGTAGAAAGAATTGTTATCGATCATTAAAAACTGTTTTTTTTTTTGCAAGAATGAAAAATGTATGTGTATAGTTGCAGTCAAGAAATCTTAAGAAGGTTGAAATCGAGATTTTTTATAATTATGAATGGAAGTTGTCCATGGAGTCGATGCGGTTGTATCCATCCAGAAGCTGTCTTTATTGTTTGATTCCGTTTAAAAACCTGGTTTAGTGAAAATCTTCTCTGCTTGTTGGATCAGCTAAGCAAGAATTAACGACGTTTTTTCGCTGGACCAGGAAGAGCTGCAGGATTCCAGAATTAGCCAGGGAATTTATTTGCGACATCACAGAATGAAACTCTCGCCGCAGTTCTTCGTCACCCATTAAAAAGAAAAATATCTTCTAACCGATCGAAACGCGACAATTTTGTAGCTAAAAATGTCAAAAACTAGATAAAATAAAACACATACTACTGATTATAAAACAGCTGAGCAACTCTCTACGAAATCGGCCGATTTCGACCATTTTTATTTTTTGTATTTTTTTATTTGACTCAAATTTTGTGGGGGCCTTCCCTATGACCAAATAAGCTATTTTCCCAGCAATCAGCCCACCATTTTCTAATGACAATATCTCAGCAATTAATGGTCCGATTTTCATTGTTAATACATGAAACATTCGTGAAATTTTCCGATCTTTTGAGATATCGTCATTAGAAAAAGGTGGGTTGTTTTGGTGAGATTTAGAAAACTTCAATTTTCGTGTTTCTTTTTCTTAAAGCGGCTCTATCTCAGCAACCCGAGGTCCAATCTTCAATGTCTCTTAGACAATTTTATAGCAAATTTTCTGAACTTTTCAAAAAAAAATTTTTTTTTTTGGAAATGGTCACTCATGGTCACTATTTTTAAAAATTGAAAAACTGCAAATATTTCGCTAAAATCAAACTTTCGGTGGCTATATCTTGAAAACGGAGCCCTTTATCAAAAAATCTGTAAAGAACTTTTCGATTGCAAATTCAATTTTGCATTAAAAAATAATATCAAACTTGTTTTTGCATGAAACTTCGATTTTATCCAAAAATCACTAATTTTTCAAAAAATCATAACTCGGCGGCAGATTTTTTGACCATGTTTCTCTATGGCTCAAAAGTTGCGGATTTTTGTCCCCTAAAACATATCAAAAAATCTCGAAAATCAAAAAATACGTATATTGGGAAATTGAGTTTTAGTGAAAAAAAAGTTGATAAAAAAAATCTACAATTTTTTTCCGTGTACCTATTTTTTTCTCAAAAGTCCTCAACAATACCTACAACTTTGCCGAAGACACCAAATTGATCAGAAAATTCACTCAAAAGTTACAGCTGTTTGAATATTTACATACCATTTTTGTATGGACAGCTGCCAAAATTGTATGGAGACTTGTATGGGTGAACCAATGACACAAAATAGCATATTTGGTCATAGGGAAGGCCCCCACAAAGTTTTAGCCAAATCAAAAAATACAAATAAAATCCATTTCCGGTTTTGGTAGAGAATTGCTCAGCTCATTTACCAGTAAGAAAAAAGTCATGCTTGTGCTTGAACAGCCTCCTACTTTGTAGATGTAAACAAAGTGGAAACATTCGAAAATCACGTTACGCATTCTCTCTATTCCGTAGTAACAGTTCAATAGGACCAATCTGCGTTTGTAAACAAGCAGTCTATCCCCCTCTTACTTGACGTGAACTGTCACTTGAGCGAAAGGGATAGACTGCTTGTTTACAAATGCAGATTCGCCCTATTGAAATGATACTACGGTATTCAGCACCCAAGGAAGTTGTTGTCTTCTTATTCCAAATCTTATTGAATAACCAAGACCTTTTATATGTCAGGTGGAACGAGCCTACATGATTTCTCGGCAAATTATGCTTTAGGCTGGTACATTTTTTTAAATTTTGTTAGCTATGCTACTAACAAAATTTCTCAAAATAGTAATGAGAAATAAAAAGCTAAGTTTTAACAGATTTTGGGTCTTAAATTCGAAATTAGTAAAAAGATCAAAAAGCCTTTATTTGTTTTAAAATGAATGCTATTCTCAATTATTAACAATAGATTTTACAATAATCTAAAAATGTCAAAAAGGGGACTTCAAAAATTATAGGACACTTTTAGAGTTTAAAAAAAATAGATAGAAGAAAAAACTTTAGGGAAAAAAATGTTTTGAAAAATTATTTCCACTATTACCGATTTTGAGAAATTCAATACTTAAAAAAAAGTGCAACAAATAACGAAAATTCCTCCCATTTCACCTGTTCAGCTTTCGCTACCAGGTCAACGATTGCCCCATTTTTCCACCCGTTTGTGTAGGTATTTTGAGTGATGCGCCGCCGGGGCTGATGTAACGGACACACCGCGAAAATTGCGCACTCAAAACAAATCAATCTTGCGCTTAAATTGCGCGCGCCCATTGCGTAAGTGACGATGGAACCGATGGCAAAACGTTTGACATTTTGTTTGGCGCTTGGCCGCCCAGAAAACCTCCGGCTCCACTCCACTGACACGCTCCTGTCAGCGGCGCGTTGGCCGCGCCGGAGTTGTCAATGGACGACAACCTAGAAATGAAAAAAAAGTTAGTTATTCGAACGATTACCATCGCGAGTATTTTGGCGATTTTATTCTATTTGGTTCGCACCAGCGCAGCTGCCGGTGCCGTTTTGCGTGCTCTCATTTAAAAATACTTACTCTGGTGAAAAATTTCCGCTTTCTTCCTGGTCTTTTGTCTTTCTCATTTTTCTATTTTTCATTTCGTCACACGCGGGACGATTTTGGCGTTTTTTTTCCTGTATTTATTTGTCAGATTTATTAGTTCTTATTCTTTTGTGACTTTCCTCGATTTATACCCGTGCAATATGTTTCAGTGTGTCGCAGCACGTCAACTTTTGATACAATGAATGCACTCGCGCCACAAGTGGGCAGTGAGATGAAACCGCATGCGCGAGTGGGTGAGATTAAGATTTGCGTGGGCGCGCGCTTACGAGGTGTTTATTCGGAAATTATAATACCGCCTTGTGCCGCGGAATTTCAAACATTTAAATGAACATTTGTGTGATTTGTGCAAAGCATGGATTTTTTTTCTTTATATGGGATGAACACAATCGTAATCGAATAAATGCATTTTTGTGATATTCGTCATTGCATTATTTCTCAAAAATGTGCTTTAGATTCGTTGTAATGTAGAGCAAAGATTTGTGTTACTAGATAACAAAGGTATGCCAGTCAGTTACTTATCTTTGAAAGTCAACACTAGAAAATCCTACTTGCATGTTGAAATAAGATGACAAGTATGAAAAACTAGTGATTTTACAATTAGCCTCTTTCGTTCATTTAAACCCCATCCACTCTTACGAGTTGTAACAATTTTCAAAAATTAAACTGTCGATGTTTATAGTTTATAACAGGTTTTACCGATTAAATAATAGTGAGTTAAAACACTATTATGATTCAAGTTCCGTTTATCAATAATTTATCCAAGCACGAAGACATACTCTTAATTTTTTTTAAAGTTATGTAGGTATTGGTTATTAGATTTGTTTGTTTTTAAGGGGTTACATACATGTAGAAAATCACAAAATTTCATATTACAGAAAATTTATTGAATCCACTAAAATGATGATTTTCAATCACTCCTGAAACTTTCATGAAGATATTACATGATTAAACTGAGTTAGAGACGATTTTCAGCTCAACATTTTGCCTTGCGTAAAGCGGACTGTCAACTTTTCTGAGCGTTTTTCTCGAAACACAGAGTTGATTTACGGGTGCCACGATATCTCGAGATGGGATGGACCAAATTGGCTGAAAATCGTGGTGAACAATCTCAAGAACTATCCCGTGTACATGACGAAGCCCGATTTTTAAATTTTGCTTTTAAAAAAATACAGAAATCAAAAACTGACGATTTTTTTTACATGAAAAACACAAAATTATTTATATCTTTTTTTTTAAATAAGTTTTTTGAAAATCGGCCTTCGTCATGCACACAAGACCGGTTTAAAGAGTCTTCACCAAAATTTTGAGCCGATTTGGTCAAGGCAGGGTTGAGATATCGTGGCACCCGTTTTTTGAAACTGCTAACTTCAAATAGCTACATCTTGCCAATGATACAACCAAATGTCTTGAAATTTGTTTTGATAATAGATGAAAATGTATATTTTAATCCCCTGAAAACAGATCTTAAATAAAAGTTAGTTTATGCTCACACTAGCCTCTGACTTTTCTGTCGATTTACATGTATGTAATGCCAATGTTTTGAAAAATGTAATTTTGTCAGAGATCGAAAGACTCAAAAAAGACTTCAAAAGTTGTAGATTATGCCTCATAAGACCAGTAAAAAAAACAATAATTGAACAAGAATAAACTGAAGAAGCAGAAGAAAATCAAATTCAGATAAAATATTAACCCTCTACTGCCCAAATTTGTTTCGATGGTCATTTGAGCAATTTTTGTTAGGCCGTTGCAAATATTTTTCAAAGTTTATGTTTATGATTGGAAAGTGACAAGCAACAGTACGCCTGTAAAATGCATTTTAAAACACTTTTTTCATCCAAATGTTGAAACCTAGGCTTGTAATTTCAATTTTTATATATTTTTTTTATTTTTTGAATTGAAAGTGATGTTTGGCATATTTATTGAGTTTTAAATCTATTTTACCAAATATATAATATAGGATTTTACAAAATTTAAATGCTTTTAAGTATTACTTTTGCTAATTAAAGTTTCAAGTTGGCAAAATTGCTCTAATTCTAATATGTTCATGGCAAATTACCTGCAATGGTACAACACAAAAACATGATGTTTTGCTAGACTAGTTATGATTTTGGTGGAGTGTCTAATTGTTCCCCAGCTGTCTCATTGTGCCTGCCAAGTGCGTCTACAATGAGACAGTTAAATAACTGTGGCTGTATACGATCTCATATTTTGGTCAATGTTAGAACACATAAAAATACATAAAATGCAGCAAAAAGCTCATCAAAACATGCTGGTAAAAAATACAAAAATCGTTGAAAGTTAAAAACCAAATGTGTCTCAATGATGACTAGCCTACCCTACTGCATACTTATTTTGCATCAAAAATAGGAAATATTAGTGAAAAGCACAGCCAAAGTTGACCCTAGAAATTTTTTTAAAACATTGGCAAAGTCACTTGAAACAAGTCACACTTCCAACCCAAACATTTGCTAAAATTTCAAGAGTTCTTCTTTTCAATGCGTTTTAAAGACCCAATAAACCAAATTTTCAGTTTTTGCTTTTTGGGTGTTTTCAACACCCCTGACTCAAGGCGGTTTCAAAAACACCCAAAAAGCAAAAACTGGAAATTTGGTTTATTGGACCTTTAAAAAAAAAAACTCCAGAATTGATCTTTGGCGAATTTTCAGATCGAAGACCACCTTGAAGCTGGGTTGGGTTGTAGAGGGTTAAACCACTTTACCCCTGTCAGGCCTGATTTTTTTTAAATACTTTTAAATTAAATGATGGAAAAATAATTCTCGAAAATTATAGCCTAGTTTAGAAAATGTTGATTTTTGTGTCATACAAGACTCAAAAAAACAAAGCAATCCACTTTAACGAGCCCCGGGTCTTTTGTGGTCTCTGTTGCAAGTTTTTGTTCGTTTCTAGGCGCCCGAAGGATATGTGTGGTGAGTCACCCAAAACCTCTTTTACGCAAATGGACCGACGTTTCACTTCCCCATCCGATAGAATTGCATGCAAGTCAAATTCTAATATTAAAATGGCTATAAATATGCGTAGAAACAATCAAATTTAAAAAAACCAGGGGTGTTTCAGAAAGGGGAAAACGTGAACTTTAAGATACATGTATTGGTTTAGTTGTTTATTCAATAGTTCTTTTGTAAAATAGTCGACAAAGTAGCTAATTTTGGCCTAAACTAACATTTCAAACGGGCGTATCTCAAAATTGGGACCATTTGGAGCAATTCTGGACCCGGATTCGGATTCAGCAGGCAAAAATCTACTAGGAACACATATTTTCGTCTCAGAGACAAGAAACATTTGATTTTTTGTTGAACTGTGTTATAAACGACTTGTCACTAATATCAATTTATCTATGCTTCAGCATAATGTAAGGAAAATTAACATCATCGAAAGATGTATTGTTTTGAACACCTATATTTTATCGAAATTATGGTACGTTGCACAATTGTTTCCACCTGCAAATTCCCATCTAGCTCAAATAAAATCGGCGTGCGGCAAGTTTATTTGGAAAGGATACATTTTTAAATTAGATAGAAAACAACTTTATTTAGATTTTTTCAAGGGAGGTCTTAGGCTTGTTGATCCAGAAGCAAAATCTAAGGCATTATTTCTGAAAAACATTTTCTATAATTTAAATGCACATGGAACACAACTGGATGAAAGTTATTTGATAGATTTAGATTCACCGCAGAAACTTACACGTAATGCAAGGGAATGGTTGAATGAAGGGAAGGCAGTTGTTGCCAATCACAATTTAAATACTGTAAAATTGATGTATAATTATTTTGTTTCACTTAAAAGTGAATCACCAGCTATTGAAGGGAAATTGAGTTTAAATTGGACTTTAATTTGGAAAAATTGTAGTGAAAGCTTCCTCGAAATGAAAGATCGTGCAAAAATGTTTGGTTTCGTAAAGGATTTGTTACCTAACAAAGAAAAATTAGTAAGTTACAATATTGGAAATTTGACGTCAGGGAGCGGTCGTGGCTGAATGGTTACGATGTTCGCTTTATAAGCGAATGGTTCTGGGTTCGATACCCATCTGTTCCCAACGAGAAAGTTCTGGACTGATTGAATTTGGAATTAATGAAAAAACTTCAAGCTCACGGCGGGGTTCGATCCCCTGTCCTTAGGATTGGTAAGCAAATTGCTTTCCACTTAACCGTGGAGCATTGGTAGCTTGAGGAGGAATCAGACTGGTATAGTTGAATCCAAGAATCGGACTTAGAATCGCATTGAATGCAAGTTGAACATCAGAACTCAAACAAGATTGCATGCAAGATTTGCAAGCGCAGTTGAAATTGAATCTAAAAAATACCTCGCTATGAATAGCCTGGGCGACTGATAGAATTCATCCAATAAGAGATGAGAAGAATTGAAAGCATTCCCATTAGAAATGAGAACACACGAAGAATTCGAACAACAACGCCAAAGGTCGTTACCACTCGCCTAGGGTGGCTCCTCAGACCATTCACCTTCCCAAAAACCGTCCAACTCCAAGCGAAACTTACTTGAGGATACCGTGGAGATTTTCCCTTAATACTCTTAAAAAAGTGGAGCATCAACACTTCCCGTCTTCCAATTCCCTTTCCTTGTCCCTGGTGCGCGGTGGAGATGAGAGCGGCCGGCAATGGACGGCTGCCATGGTGGTGAGAATCTGGTTCAGGTGGAATTGGTTCTATTCCCAATTATCGATTCCTAGGCAACTTGGGCTTAGACAATCATCACATCACATGGCGAAAATCCAGTCTGCAATCCGCTAAAATCACCGTCTCCTAGCAAAGCAAAGCAAAGCAAAGCATATTGGAAATTTGACGTCAGCTGTCTACGACAAATGTGGTGGAATTGATTCTAATTCACACAGAATAAAAGAGTGCCGTAAAAGAGTGAGTAAAAGAAGTGTGGGAATGGAGTAGCCGTATTGTCCAAAATCGATATAAAATGAATGTAGTTGATTTAGAGGATATTCTTCAATTAGATCTCGATGAGAAAAGCGAATCAGAAAAGGCAGCTTTATGGCTTGCAGTAAAAACAATCAGTTACAATTTGAGCGTATCAGAACCGTCATTATTTGTTTTGAAAAAGGAAATAAGAGAGCATAGATGGAATGAGCTAAAAAACATAAGGATTATTTTTGGAAATAGTTTGAACATTTGTTAAGAGCAGGTTATGATAGTTTGTCACACGAACAATGGGTAAATAAACTATTTTTAAAAACCGAAAAAAACCCAGGCCTTACTGAGGTGAGAGGCTACCACGCTAACCACTGCACCACCGGACCCGGGTCTGCGCAAAAATTATCATTTTCAGAAGCTAATCACTTATCGGCAAAAATCCTTAAAATATGGTGTCTTCAGGAAAGTTGTTCAAAATTTAATAAAGGTTTTACATTTGAGAATTGATAAACATTGGACGACTATTGCGCCCTTCACAGGTAAAAAACTGAAACAGTTGCTTTTCTCCATACATTTTGAAGATTTTTCCCATAGAAAATTTAGAGGGAGGGGTTCCCATGATCAGAATGAGCTTAAATTTGGAATTTAGCCTAATGATGGGTCAATCTTTGAGTGCAGGGGGTAGCCCCGGTAAAGCCCGGATTTGGACCACCCTAATGAACACTGCTCAGCGATATTGTGATGGAGGGCAGTCCAAAAACATGTTCTTTTCTTGTGCGTGCTAGTTGAGCAAGGTTGACAATTTCTGTAGTATTTTCTTTCATGTGAGTGTGCAAATTTAAAAAAATACTAAGAGTAAATATTATGGCTAGGAATATAATATTGTTGTAACAAAATCGAAATTGGCAACACGATTAAAAACGATAAATTAATCAATATAATCATGTATTCATTAGTCCACTGACGTACACTGTTCCGCATGCAAAAAATTTCCAACTTTCGCTCCCGTCAAACCAATGTTTCCTAAATCAGAGGGAAAACGCCACAACGGAAGAGACCACATGGCCAAAGGGTGCAACCAGGCCACTGGGTATGTTCTACCACCAGCCCGAACCGCCACCAGCAGGGGATTTATCAAATTCATTAGCCGACAGAAAAGTGGTAATTTTGCGCAACACACAGCCTCTCCTTACTTGCTTCCTGATTATTTCTCAATCATGCCCGCGACATCGCATCGATGCAAAACAAGTTTTCCGATTTGCTGTGCAGTTGCGGTTTTGCCACCACGGTCGATTCGTTGAGGGGAGATTGGCACAAGCGGCCAAAAACTGGATTTTTGAATCATAGTCTCCTGCATCCGACGCTAAACGGTGATGGCAACTAGTTTCTACGCTGGCCACATTTGGAAAGCAACTTTTCCCGAAGGTGGCCCAACGCAAACGGTTGGTTGGTTATGGTGATGAGTTTGATGGGTTTGGCCCCTGTCAGCCGGACTCTTCCTGCTTCGAGGAAAAGTGTCCGGACGTAAAATGGAACCAGCTCGGCGAAAACGACTGCGAAGACTACGCAGCAGGTTAATGTTTGCTCAATGTATCGCTTAGAGAGAGGTGTTTAGATAGAGATCTTGGTGCTGTCCAATCCGGGCTTGTCACACGAGATAAAATATGGCATTGTTGTTGATGCAGCTTTTTGCCCCGAGGCCATAACGCACTATGGAGAAACGGTGGAAGTTACGCTGAAGATGATGTCGTAACACGTGACTCAAGTGAGGTTATGTCAGGAGCTTTCTTTCGATCCTGTAAGGATCTAAGTTGAGGTGGTATGGAAGATGCAATAACGTATTTCAATACAAACTCATAAGATAGTCAAATATCGAGAATGCTAATTTTAGGAAAACATAACTAAAGAATCATTTTAGGAAATTAATCACCCCCTTATTTGAGAATAAATCCATGGAGAAATGGTTCTGTCGATTGGAACGGCTTCGTGAAGCGTAATTTTATTAAGCTGTGTAATTTAAATGTTAAGAATACGTATATTTCTTGTATTTGAGTAAAATGTATAAGAAAATGCTAAATACATGATAACAGTTATCTTAATTTGAAGAGAGAACTTAATTTCAAGGTATTCATTATTGTGCAATATCGAATTTGAATTTCAAAAAGGACGTGTTTCTAGGGACATCAAAATACATGCTACCACATGACTCGTTTTTTTTTCAAATTATTTGAACCTTTTCAATGTACTGTTTTCCATTTCAGTACTTTAACTTAGAGTTGATGTCATGTCCCAAAAATAGAGTCACTGGGCCAATCGGTTTCAATTACCTCAAGCATGCATGAATGATAGCATCGCAGACGACGCACACCGGGTCGGTTGCATCGTCTCCTATACCATGTGGAGGCCACACGCCGCTCGACCGTCCGAACGAAAGTAAAGGTACAATCAACCTTGGCATTAGGCGACGCTATTTTAGGGCCTAGATCTTCGAGACGTTGCCTTGTAGGTTCGTCGTCGTCGTCCGTCCGTCCGCCCGTCCGTCGGTGATAGCAAAGTGAATGACATTAAGCCACTACTTCCCTATTTTTCTTTTTCGAGCAAACAAGGAAATTGAACCCAGGGCTGGTTGATCGACAAGGATCCCAAACATTGTAAACGATAGCATTTGGCAGGAATGTATGAAGGGGCGAGCAGTGAAAATAGGTTTGAAAGTGAATTAGGTATTCATAAAATTTTATTCTGTTTCAACTACAGTCATCCCTCATATTCGGAACAGTTTACAGATCGGCCAATGTTCAAAAAATCATAGAAAATCGATAATTGAACATAATGACTTGCTTTTACTTGCATGTGAAAGCTTTTCTGCCGATCTTTCAATTGATGAATTTACCGGCTGTAAACTTTTACGTTTTATATCAAGTTTTCAAAGAAAAACATTGACCCTTGAAATCCACAAATTCGGAACACTTTTTTCTTACGTATGTAAACAAACTTTGATTCTCTCCAGGAGTACATATTTTCAACAAAATAATGACTTAAACACACTGGAACCAATGAAACTCAAGATTAGTTATGTTTTATAAATGGTCTGATATCTTTTTTGTGAAAATATCTGTTAAATTCAGGTGTTCCACAATTGTGGGAGGCACAATAACATCCCACAATTATGGAGCTGGCAATATGGAGGCAGTTTTTTACAGCTCTGAATAAAACAGTCTCAAAATGCAGTTTTTGTTCAAAAAGAACTACTTTTGCTAGTAAAATAGCAAGAGAATGTCCAAATAAAGGTCCTAAAAATAGAAGGGTCGCTAGGAAAGATGCATTTGGCATGCTATTGACAAATAAACACAAAAGTGTTCCGAATTTGTGGGTGTTCCGAATATGTGGGATGACTGTACACAACTTCAGAACCTTCCTGAGCCGTTGCACCACTTTTTGCATTCTTCAGTTAAATGCCTCGAAATTGTGGCTCTTTTGCGTTGTTTTGCCTGTTTTGCTTCAGTTTCGCACACCTTCTCTTCCGATCTTCGAAAACCGTGAAGAAGTCGTAAATTGGCGGTCGGAAGAGGAAAAAAAAGGCATATTTCTCACACTGCAGCGACGCAGAGCACTGACCATCGTCGTCGACGGGCCTTTCTGCGTGTGCATCTGCAGCGAGTTTTGCTGGCGGGCAGTTTAAACCTGATTCAGTTCTCGCGTGAAAAACGCAGCGGTGGAATTAGACCAAAGTGTAGAGCAAAAAAAATGCAATTTTTAGTAACCAAATTTGAAAATTGTCTAAATTTCGTAAAAATTAGAAAATTCTCTAAAACTTTCCCCAAGAAAGTATTGTGCCTGTTAAAAGATACAGCGTCCTCAAAACTGGTCTAAAACGTGATTTTGCTCGGAAATCACGTTTTAGTCCAGTTTTGAGCACGCTGCATCTTTTAACAAGAGCTAGATAGCACAATACACTCTTGGGGAAAGTTTTAGAAAATTTTCTCAAGTTAAACGCTTTTGTGTTGGTTTGAAAAAAATAGTGGAGATCAATCGCTTCCAAATTTTCGTAAGCAAGTCGAAAACCGATCCAAAAAAGGCTTTATTCGCCATTGGCTCTGAAGTCTTTTTGAAAACTAATGCGAGAATATATAATATATAACAATTTTTTCCGATTTTTTTTTTGCGGTGCTGTAAATCTGGATTTTATAAAATCTCAAAATATTGTTAAACGATCCCAAACCCAGTATAATCAATGCAGAAAAAATAGTTTTAATTTGTTTGTACAGTACTTGTTCGGCTGAGAACGTAGCCCAGTCACCGAATGCTACTTGCTAACTAGGCTGAACGAAAAATGAGGGGACCACCGATGCATGATATTTTCCTGATGAAATAAAAGCTTCTCAAATTTATTTACAGTGCTTACTTTTCATATTTCTTTAATTGTGACTCGAAATTAAATAAAAGTTTGAAAAAAGTTTTTTTCTTTATTAAACAGGCTTTTGGCATCCAATAGCCCATCGGTCATTTCAGTTTGTTTTGGTTTTTTGACGTTTGTCTTCTTTTCAACTGGACTACGGTCCAGTTATCGAGCGCCCATTTAAAAAGCAGCTTAGTTTAACAATGCCCAGTTATTGTTATTAATTAAACTTATTATTTTTATTAAAATTTTAAAACATTAAAAAAATAGTTTTTTTGTCCTTTGATTTTTGGACCAATTTTGACATAAATGACAAATTGCAAAATATTTGCAACGGCTTTTTAAGTTACAGAATAAAACTTGAAATGATACAAATGAAAACTTGAATTCGACAAAATAATTTGTTATAATTTAAATAACTTTAATTCCGTAACCAAAATAAGCCATCTTACTTTTTTCACGCACATTTCTGGAGTTTTTTTTTTTTTTTTTGAAAAGGTCCAAAAACCAAAATTTCAGTTTTTGCTTTTTGGGTGTTTTGGAAATGCCTTGAGTCAGGTGTATTAAAAAACACCCAAAACGCAAAAACTGAAAATTTGGTTTATTGGACCTTTTAAAAAAAACTCAAGAAATGTGCGTAAAAAAAGCTTTTCTAAATAAAATCAAAAACATAAATGTACAAAACTATATTTGAAACATAGAAAACTATTTAAAAATATTTATTTCATACCAGAATTAGATGTTAAAAAAAATAAAATGTATTTTTTAAACTTGAGCATTTAAAAAAAGACGTGTTTTTCAAATTTTGCAGCCTGAAATGATGATGATTTCGAAAGTTGTTGTCAATGTGACTTTTATGTAAAATTGGATGATACAAAAATAGTTTTTAAATCTCTGATTTTTTTCCAAACTTAACTGTATTTTTTTAGGACAGGTCAGTTTTGGGAAACTTTTTTTACTTTAGGAATCTTTAATAACCCGTAAGGAGCAACTCTCTACGAAATCGGCCGATTTCGACCATTTTTATTTTTTGTATTTTTTTTATTTGTCTCAAACTTTGTGGGGGCCTTCCCTATGACCAAATAAGCTATTTTGCGTCATTGGATCACCCATACAAGTCTCCATACAATTTTGGCAGCTTTCCATACAAACATGGTATGTAAATATTCGAACAGCTGTAACTTTTGAGTGAATTTTCTGATCGAGATTTTTTGATATGTTTTAGGGGACAAAATCCGCAACTTTTGAGCCATAGAGAAACATGGTCAAAAAATCTGCCGCCGAGTTATGAATTTAAAAAAGAAATGTGATATTTTTGGAAAAAAAAAGTTTTATGCAAAACAAGTTTGACATAATTTTTTAATGCAAAATCGAATTTGCAATCGAAAAGTACCTTACAGATTTTTTGATAAAAGGCTCCGTTTTCAAGATATAGCCACCGAAAGTTTGATTTTAGCAAAATATTTGCAGTTTTTCAATTTTTAAAAATAGTGACCATGAGTGACCATTTCTAAAAATATTTTTTTTGAAAAGTTCAGAAAATTTGCTATAAAATTGTCAAAGAGATTGTAGATTGGATCTCGGGTTGCTGAGATAGAGCCGCTTTAAGAAAAAGAATCACGAATATTGAAGTTTTCTCAATCTCACCAAAACAACCCACCATTTTCTAATGACCATATCTCAGCAAATAATGGTCCGATTTTCAATGTTAATACATGAAAAATTCGTGAAATTTTACTATCTTTCTGAAAAAGGTGGGTTGTTTTGGTGAGATTTAGAAAACTTCAATTTTCGTGTTTCTTTTTCTTAAAGCGGCTCTATCTCAGCAACCAGAGGTCCAATCTTCAATGTCTCTTAGACAATTTTATAGCAAATTTTCTGAACTTTTCAAAAAAAATATTTTTAGAAATGGTCACTCATGGTCACTATTTTTAAAAATTGAAAAACTGCAAATATTACGCTAAAATCAAACTTTCGGTGGCTATATCTTGAAAACGGAGCCCTTTATCAAAAAATCTGTAAAGTACTTTTCGATTGCAAATTCAATTTTGCATTAAAAAATAATGTCAAACTTGTTTTTGCATGAAACTTCGATTTTTTTCAAAAATCACTATTTTTTCAAAAATTCATAACTCGGCGGCAGATTTTTTGACCATGTTTCTCTATGGCTCAAAAGTTGCGGATTTTTGTCCCCTAAAACATATCAAAAAATCTCGAAAATCAAAAAATACGTATTTTGGGAAATTGAGTTTTAGTGAAAAAAAGTTGATTAAAAATCTGCAATTTTTTTCCGTTTACCTCTTTTTTCTCAAAAGTCCTCAACAATACCTACAACTTTGCCGAAGACATCAAATTGATCAGAAAATTCACTCAAAAGTTACAGCAGTTTGAATATTTACATACCATTTTTGTATGGACAGCAGCCAAAATTGTATGGAGACTTGTATGTGTGAACCAATGACACAAAATAGCTTATTTGGTCATAGGGAAGGCCCCCACAAAGTTTGAGCTAAATCAAAAAATACAAATAAAATCCATTTCCGGTTTTGGTAGAGAATTGCTCTAAGGGCATTTTTTTCATTTCAATATTTCAAGTCTTTGTAACTTTGTAGGGTTATTTATCGCGTTCTAACAAAGCTCTTGAAAGTTGTAGAGCAGATCTAAATAGTTATTTTTTGGCCAAATCTGTCTCTTGTGATCCATTAGCAATCATGGTGTTTTATCTTTTCAGCGCATTCATACATGCTGTTGATAAGGGAAACACTACTAGATCGTCGAAGCATATAATCAGTAGTGCTGAAAGGATATTACGGTTCTGTTCAGCAACGGAGGGGCAACCATGGGTGATCTCTCATGCTCATGCTCATGCTCATGCTCAAATCTGTCTCTTGTGATCCGGTTTGGTAGATTAGAATGTTATAAACAAATTTGATTTTCAAATCAAGTCGAGTCCAGACTCGATTATCTGAAGGTATTCGGATGATCGAAACTTTGGATAATCGAGGCTTCGAATGATTGAGCCGAAACTGTTATTCAAACTACTTACTATTGAAACCTAAAATGTTATGTTAACGACAAACAAAAATCTCAGTCAATCGAAAACCAAAATTGTAAAAATCAAAGTCAAAAGAATCTTGCTGATAATCAAACAATTGATTTTTTTGATTGAAACCGACGAAGATGGCAGTTGGCTTTTAAAGTGGCAGACAACTCTAAAAATTTAAAGAAATTTAAATATGTTTAAAAATCTCCTTCCATCATCGCGCTTTTTGTCCACCTCGAGCTGATTTCTTCCAGTTCCCATCATGAGACGTAGAAGAGACCATTCCACAGGAGACCATCCCCACATACCATACCATGCTCCACCATGGTTCGAATCGCTCAGAGTTGCCCACAACGAACATGAGCCCACCCTTAGCTATAAGCGCCTTACGACCGATCGGCGACCCGACGACGACGGTGGGATATTTCTCATAACGCCGTAGTCTGGGGCGCACAAGACGCTATTCCTCCTCAGTCAGTACGAACTGTAACGTCTCGTCGAACAGTCGTCGTTCAATAATTACACCACCTTCGCCGACGGTCTTCGCGTTGCGATCAGTAGGAACACTTTTCAGAACCTCGACCTCCCTTCTCGGTGATCTTTAGTTCCGCTAAAAAGGAAGTTCGGACGCGTGTGTGATTATCGTCAGAAGTGCTCAAATTCCGTGACCGTATGACGTAGTCCTCCCCGGTTGGTGTCTCAAAACATATTGATATATTAGCTGACTGTGCGTAAACCGCGCTCCCAACGCTGGCGACTGGCTTGTTTTTGTTAGGAAGCTACAGGCCAAGCTGGCCGGGTTTGTTGATTTTAAGTGCAAAATGGTGCAGCATAAGTGATTTGTGACGTGAGGAGCGGCCGGAACAGTTAATGACTGTCGTCATTTGAGTTGCGAAAAAAAATATACACACTTTCAACGAGAGACACCACAATTACAGAGCACGAAAAATGGCCACCAAAGCGATCCCCTCGAGTGACCGATCCGCTGGGGGCAGCACCAGCACCGGTGGGCCCAATCCCCAGCTCAAGAGCCTCGTGTACTCCAAGTACCGTGAACTGCTGGGGTCCTACAATGGGAAAGCCAACGAGATACTGCAGTCCTATCCGGCGTACATGGTCAAAGAGGACAAAGGATTCGACTTTGTGGACAAGTAAGTTGGGAGGTCGGGTTTAGAGTCGCGATGAGTCATCATCGGTCGTGGGTTTTAGGTGGACCCGCGAAAGTGGCGATGACTTAATTGACCACGTAATAGCCGAAGCATATATGCTAATATGGGCACTCACAATCGCCGTTTATCTTTGGGAGCCGTGCGGCCAACGCGTGTGAATCATGGGGCCCGATCAATACGGACACTTGAGAAGTTCGATTGAACTCTGTGCGGTTGTTTTTGGAGAGGCATCAGAAGGGGTTTTTTTATTTCATTTTGTACAAAGCAATTTTGCAATTTTCACACAGTATTATTTAATTCTAAATCCCATAACTATTCAAGCCATTACAAAGAAAAGTATTTTCATATGTCATGATAAAATCTTAAATTTTCTTACTATGAATAGAAAGATTTACAACTAAGTTAGAATACTTTTATGATAAAAGTGTTTCAGAATTGGGTCCGTTAATGCAACAAATATGGAAGAAGAAAACAAAAACTTTCTTATTATTATATTATTATTTGACGTGTATCAACCATTCGTAGAAATGGTTGTCTTCATTTTCCAAAATTGCATCTACGAACCCAGTCTTAAAATAGATTTGAAAAATATTCATACTTAGTTATAAATCGTTTTCAGTCCATACGTCAGAGAGTAGTTCTCTAGATTTTTGCAAATTATTTCGCGTTTTTTTTTTTATTTGTTCTTCAATATTCATTAAAAAAATAGAATTAGATTCCCGAAATACTCTTTTGAAACTTTAAAAAAAATTTCTGGGACTTGAAAAGACATCTTTTAAGATTCCATGGTGCAAATTCTGGTTCCAAAAATATAAATATTTGAAAAAAATGAGATTTTTTGTAAAAATATATAAAACGCAGCAAAAAAATCATTTTGTTAAGAGCTAAATTTAATTTCCAATCGAAAAGTACTTCACCAAAAAATTGATAAATTGTACCATTTGGAGTTACCTTCAGCACGGTGCTCAAAATACCGTTATTATGAAAAAAAAATGCAATCCGAGATTTTGGGGTCTATCGATTCCATACACCATAGGGCACCTCTGTATTCGCTACAACATTCGCTGATGTAGTTGTCGAGATAGAGCCCTTTTAAGATGTTACATCCGATATTCTATAAGAAAACCAAAACAATCAACACAATTTTAGCACTTTAAAGAATATGCATTTCGAGATAATGTTGATTTTTGCTTCATAAGTTACAGAAAGTTTGCTGATGTAGTTCTCGAGATACAGCCATGTTAAAATGTTATTCCCGACTTTTTCTATGAAAATCTATAAAATCAATACAATTTCAGCACAAGGAATATGCAATTCGAGATAATTATGCCATTTGCTTATGATGCATTATTTTTTAACATTGAAAATCGAACCAATAGTTTCCAGATATAGTCCGCTGAAAATTACAGGCTAGTTAGATTACACTTAAAGAAACTCATCTCTTTGTAAGGCTTTATCTCAGAATTTTGATCTTTTCGAAAAAAATGTTTAGAAAATTTGAGAATCAAGACTAACATTTCAAAAGGGCAAAACATTATTTTTTAGAATAAAATGGTTAAATTACTTTTTTTACAAAAAAAAACACAACAAAATATGTTTTTGTAAAAAAAGATTAGTTAAACCCCCCCCCCCCCCCCTCGTGGACAATTGTCCATACAAAGAAAAACTTTTTTGTATGGAGCGTGGACAATCGCCATACCCCCCCCCCCCTCCCTAAAGTGTCCACGTGGTTTATGGATGGTCCCTTGACACTTGTTCATGATTTTCGGAATCCATTTTTCTCCGTGTACGTAGCATTTTTGTATAAGCAGTAGGGTGACAAGAAAAGTAGTTCTTTTTTGTAAAATCCTAAGAGATACCCCCTGGTTTGATTCTTTAGATACAAATAAGGAACTGTGCAAATGTTGACCCAAATCGATTAAGGTATGAGGGTCGTTTTTGCCTTCCTCACCTTACTGAGGAAAGGCTATAAAATCACTCGAAAACTGAACTTCTCAATTAGACCTCCTAGACCCACCTCTTCATGTATACCTATCGACTCAGAATCGAATTCTGAGCAAATGTCTGTGTGTGTGTGTGTGTGTGTGTGTGTGTGTGTGTGTGTGTGTGTGTGTGTGTGTGTGTGTAGGGATGTGGGTCTGTGCAACAAAAAATATGCACTCGATTATCTCAGCACTGGCTTAACCGATTTGGACCGTTTTGTTCTCATTTGATTCGTCTTGGGGTCCCATAAGTCCCTATTAAAAATTATGAAGTTTAGTAAAGTACTTCAAAAGTTATGCTAAAAAAACGATTTTGACTAAAGTCCGGAAGATTGTAAAAAGGGTGGTTTTTGTAAGAAACCCCAGCATGTTATACATTTTTAGAAATGTATTTAAAAGACCTTTCCAACGCGACCAAAACATTGAAGATCTGACAACCCTATCAAAAGTTATTAGCACTTATGAGTTATTTATACACTTTTTGGAGGCTAGTTCTCAGATATTTAGATGAAAACGTATTCCAAATATATCATGCGACCTATCTTTGGATAGGTAATTTAAAGACCTTCCCACGAGCGTGTCTATTTGGGATAGCATTACCCTTTGAATGAGAGGAAGGCACCAACCACCTAAGGGTGGATTAAGTAACGTTTTTATCGTTGAAATTTGTATGGGAAAACCGCAAAAATGTATGGGGAAAAGCAAAAATTTCAAAATTCTACCAAAAGGTAACGTTAAGTGTGTAGGATCATTGTCAAGTGTGAGATTCTTAAGTAAAAATATATGACAAACAACTATATCGAAGACAGTAGCGTAAGACCAAAGTTTTGTTTTAGTTTTGAACGCCAATGTTATTCCTCATAATTCCAGCAATCACAATGTTTGTAGAAAAGACGAAATAACACCTCTTGAAGTTAAAAAGTATCCAAGATATCTGGAAAAAGAAAAATCACGATAAAAACAACAAATTCTGTAAAGTTGATCTGCAATGTTCACCGTTCAAGCCCCCGCAAAACCATTCATAAACTGTATTGCGCCAAGGTATACTTGCTGTTAATTGGACAATAACAGAAAACGTCATTACTCGTAGTGCTTTCAAAGGTACTACACGACCCCACACTCAGTCGTCATTGGGGACGGGCCCATAAAAGGCATTTCATCAACAGTGCTGGTCCTGCTGACTGGCGCCACACGTCGCCCAGGCCTACGACGCGGAAATCGCTTATTTCCTAGAGGTGTTCTAATGCCCTCACAATAACTGTGCTTTATGGCCCGACCGACCAGCTGGAAGGCCCAGGGACATCCACAGACAACGCAAATCTTCCCTCCGTGTATGAAAGTGTCTTCTGCAGGTGCTGCGAAGATCTGCGCATACAATGTAGCTCAGCTTGCTTCAAGATAAAGTCATTACGTTGTGCGGTTTAATAAATCTTGTTTGTACAATGAACGATCATCTCGGGCAGGCTCATTGAGATCGGCGCTAAGCTTACCTCGTTATACCTGATTTCCCTTTCGTACAGAGCGCTCTGGTACAGTTTGAGGGCAGGCCAGTGCCTCTCGAGTTGATGAGAGTCATCTTCTGTTCGTTCAGATGTGATCCAAGAACGTGCGATAATTTTATGACCGGTATTACGAGCTTACGCCAATCAGCGGAGAGTGGCAGCGCAGTGTGTGACACCAGTAGACTATATAATGCGTTCGCGGGATTTACCCATTTCTGCGTGTCATTCAGCGAGGAAGAAGTTTTAAACCTATTCAAGAAGATCAAATAAAACTGCCGCCTCTCATCTGAGTTGTTGGTGAAGACTATATGATTATACGCGATTTTTTTTGCGGCTTTGAATAACTTAAGAAATGTTCAAAACTTGCTTCGAAATGTTAAAAGCAACCACAACTCATCTAATTGACACACGACTCATCCACCGAGTTAAGTGACCTTTTACCGATCATCTTTCGAAAGCCTGACTCACAGAGTCTTTCGTAATCTCGGTCCAGCCCTGAAACGCATGGTCCGGTTCCGCAGCCGATACTGTTCCGGTTATCGAATCACAATCTGATGGGTCGAACTGATTTCACCTTTTTGTAAGCCAAACTTATAAAATCAAAGCCTCCTTCATAATCTGCGCACTTTCGCTGTCCGTTTTTGTGATCGCAACTCCCTTTCGCCAATCGCGCTGTCAATCATCGCCCGTGAACTGAACAGCCTTCCTCCCGTTGGAACGTTCCAGTCGAACGAAACACTCTCCGTGGTGGGTCAATAAATCTACAGCGGTTGACCGGCCGGCCTAACCGTTCAACTCACGATGTGAGGTGGAGGGAAGGGAGGCAGTAGACTAAAGTGTAAACAGGTTCCATACTTGGGTCATGAGTCACAGGGCAGTATGCTTTTTTTTTTGGTCTTGTTCGATACGTAGGAATGTTCTATATTGCAACGGCGGTAGCCAGCGAATCGAGAAGAGAGAAAGAATCTTCATTGTGGGTTTGGGGGCATGACGGCATCGTGAGTAATAATTTACTGAACTGTATACAGATTGGCGGCAAGAATGTGTATCAAATCGTTAAGAAGCTTGAGAGGATTTTTCACACTTTCAGCATTTCAAGTAATTCTTAATTAAGCGATTTGTAGTCGAGTAGTGAGCATTAAACATTCTTATTTGTTAATTTCAAAATAATTTCTATTGGAAAGAAAGATAAAAGTTTTGTATTGAAAATCGACCCAATAGTTTTCGAGATAACGTAGATTGAAAAAGGGGATCGAATTAAATGACCCTGCGAAAAACATTTTTTTTACAAAATATAATATATAAGCAGACAAAGTAATTATAGATTCCACGGTGATCATAACCAAATCAAAAGTCAAAAAAGATTTTTGTATTAAATTTTATCAGCTTATCAAAACTATTATTCCAGGGGTAAAGCACCCATCCATCATATTTTTTATATAAAAATAACATTTTTTGGAAACTAGTACCACAATGCCTGTAAGCAATTCTCTGAGATTTCGGTCATTCGTTTTTTTTTTTGTTGTTGTATTTTTTAATCCGGCTGAAACTTTTTTGGTGCCTTCGGTATGCCCAAAGAAGCCATTTTCCATCATTAGTTTGTCCATATAAATTTCCATACAAATTTGGCAGCTGTCCATACAAAAATGATATATGAAAATTCAAAAATCTGTATCTTTTGAAGGATTTTTTGATAGATTTAATGTCTTCGGCGAAGTTGTAGGTATGGATAAGGACTACACTGAAAAAATGATACACGGTAAAAAATTGGTGATTTTTAATTTAACTTTTTGTCACTAAAACTTGATTTTCAAAAAAACACTATTTCAATTTTTATTTTATTTTTTTATTTGTTTTAGGGGACATAAAATGCCAACTTTTCAGAAATTTCCAGGTTGTGCAAAAAATCTTTGACCGAGTTATGAATTTTCGAATCAATACTATTTTTTTCAAAAAAACGAAATATTGGTCGCATTTTTCAAAATCCTAGCGCAAAAGATGCTTCTTTAGTGCCCTAAAACATGTCTAACCTTTTTTAAAAATGAATAAAAAAGATTTTAGAAATTTAAGTTTTGATGACAAAATGTCATATAAAAAATAGAAAATTTCTTTCCCATGTCAACTGGGCGAATCGAGATTATAGTTTGAACAGCAGTTTTAAAAGCATGGAATTCCAAAGCCAATTAAAAAATATTCAAATATTGTACAGTTAAAAAAAACCTTTTTAAAATATAAGGAAAACTCTCTCTAGAATAAGATTTCTTTGCGAATTGAAGTTTCTTTTATTTGGAAATTTTTTGTGTACTTTTTCTTTGGCAAATGGCTTATTTTGTACATAATTTCAGCATCTGACCATAAAAAAGGTTATAAAAATATTTAAAAACCTGGAAATCGGAATTTCTGATTCATGGGTGTAATCGTCAAAGTTGGAGATATTGCTTAGAACTTCTCAGAAAAAAATAGTTACGCTCTAAAAAAATCGCAAAATAATCATTAAAACCCGATTTAATATCACCAGAGGTGAAATAGAGCCTTTCTTACAAAATGATGAAACTCCGAGAAATATATTGGTGCAATTATTTTTTCAAAAACATAATGATACCATCCAGTGAGAATTTTACCTAAAGCTTCGAATCTTTTAAGGCTAAACCTCAAATGCCATTTTTTTTTAATTTCAGAAGTACATTATTTGACGCAAGACATAAAAAATAAAATTAAGAAAAACATATTGGATTGACATTATTAGAAAAATAATAAAGGGTACTCAGTCTATAATGTTAGTCTACGATTAACTTAAAAAAATATGTATCGCTATTGCACTTTGTCGATCAATTATGAGAAGCCAGAAAGAACACTTTCACGCGCAGCGTAAAACGCGCAAGCGTTGAAGCGCTGGCGTTGAAGCGCTGGCGTTGAAGCGCTGGCGTTGAAGCGCTGGCGTTGAAGCGCTGGCGTTGAAGCGCTGGCGTTGAAGCGCTGGCGTTGAAGCGCTGGCGTTGAAGCGCTGGCGTTGAAGCGCTGGCGTTGAAGCGCTGGCGTTGAAGCGCTGGCGTTGAAGCGCTGGCGTTGAAGCGCTGGCGTTGAAGCGCTGGCGTTGAAGCGCTGGCGTTGAAGCGCTGGCGTTGAAGCTTCGACTTGACGACTTGTCAAGCTTTCGAGCGAGAACGAGCCGGGAAAAATCATACAGCTATAACTTTTGAACCAACCGTCTGATCAATACCAAAATTTACTCGAATACAAGTCATACCAAATGCTTTCGATCGAGAATGGGCTGGGACTTTGAATTTTATGTTCAGTATATGATTTTGAATAAATCCAAAAATTTAATAGGAAAAAATAGGGTAAAAATAAGACGAAAAACACTAAAATCGCTATATCTCTGGAAATACATTTTGGAAAAGCTTCAAATTTTGGGCCCAAACAGTTTATGGCGCATGTTTTCGAATGGCTTTTTGTTTGAAACTGAATTCTTTAAATTTGATAGTGTTATCTGTAAAATAGTCCAAAAAATATCTCTAAAAATGGCTTTGACCACATTTACTGGTCGAAAATTGTGAATCGAAAAATAAAATGTTCGTCTCCGACCCAACGGCTATAGATCTGGCTTTTAAAATTTGTGGGTTTTACGAGCGGTTTTCCAGTGATGGAAGACACAAATTTTTAAGAGCGGATACAGACATCGGCCATGTATTTCAGAAAAAGAGCTCTCAAAAATCAGACTTTGAGTTCCGGGTTTCGGGCCAAAATTCAATCGAAAGAGCGCATCTAAACCTTCAATTTAGTAATAGGGTTTTTTCCTGGGACGAATCCTCGCCGTGCACGAATTTTTTTAGATTTCTGAAAAAAGCGATTTTCCAAAAGCAAACCTTAAACCTTTCTTTTGTAAGAAAGGCAAAAAAATATTTTTGGATATGTTTTCGATAACAAAAAATGGCATATTTTGAGCTATGGCACAATTGATTGGGCGAAATTTGTTGGCCCATTTTTTAAGAGAAAAAAATCCTAATTTTTGAAAAACGTACACTGAAATAATAAAAAAGGACCAAATTCCTTAAACTCAAGGAATTTTGCCAAGGAACAATATTCAGCTTGTGGAACGAGGTTTTGAGAAAAAAGTCCCATATTCTGGGCACCCTATTGGTGAGTTATCGTAACTTAAAAATTCGACGCTAATTTGGTAATGTATAAACAAACTTCATTGTTCCTGTTTGCTCTTCTTTCAGAAGCTGTGTTGGTCCAATCATCAATGTCTTTCAAGCAAATTTGTAGGACATTCTCATCTCACGATTTTGACTAAAAATAAACTATATTTGATCCACATAAAAAAATTTAATCAAAAAATGTTTTGGCTTTTTTTATGTTTATGGACGAACTCATGATGCAAAACTGCTTTTGTGGACATAAAAAAAAGTACACACAAAGTTTCATTCAAATAAAAAAACTCATTCTTGAGAGAATAGCTTTATTACATTTTCAGAAGAAAATTTATTCATTTCGGTTTCTTGATTCCCTGTCGATATATTTTCATGGAACATTGCGTTTTTTCAAACTAAAGAAAATAATTGCTGGTATTATTTTGAACCGAATGGTTCAACAATTGTGACTTTTCGATTCAAGAATACTCTAAGACGTTATCCAACGTCAAAAGCTAACACGTGAAAAATCTCTTTAATCTCAATGATTTGCTCAACACCCAACAAAATTAATAAGTTCTCCTCTCTATAGTGTTCGCACTCACAAAGATCAGTAGTAATCTAAATAGTGGTCGTAAATCTCCCGCGACCGGGACCACGGACACAGCTCAACCTGTTGCCATATGGGCCGCCGGACTACGACAACCACCCTTTTCTCTGTATGCGGTTTCGAAGGGCCTCCCAACGTAAAAGAGAGATGCACCATTTCAAACTTAAATTTAGCCCTGCTTACTCATGGGAAAAGTATTTTTAGTATACACGAATATTAAACACACACACTCAATATTGAAATCCGGGCGCGCGCGGGCGGAGGTTGACCATAAAACACGTTGTTGCTGTTGTTTTTATTGTGGGATGTTTTTGTTTTTGTACGGTTCGATGGAATCGCGATCATCATCGTCGCGGCGTACATCAGCTCTATAAAACCCAAGCGTGGATAAATTTATTAAGTTTGAACTTGAACCCTGCCCAATATGGTGCATGCAGAGCGGGTTTAATAGCAGCGATTGTTGCGGTTGATGAAACTGATTCATTCGCAGTACAGGTTTGGTAATTGCAATAATTGACCTCCCAATCTCACCGTACTCAGGATGTGGATGTATCCGTTGTGGCCCTTAAACCAGCTGCGTAGTTTGTTGAGCCGACAGTGAATCAGCCGGTGTAATTTACATACTCCCTCGAAGCTGACAGCAAGTCACGAATGGTACGTACGAAGACCTTCACGCTGCGCAGAAAGGTCGCCGCGACACTGCTACAGTTTGTACAGCATCACTTCCGACGAATCTTGTCAGGGCCATGGCGAGCTGGCGACAGAATGTCCACTTGAGCAGTTGTCACGCAAATTATAGTAAATACAAGTACTGCAAACATTTAGAACAACTTGGTCGAACCACGCGGTCAGTCGACTCGTTTATCTTAACAAACACGTGTGCTTCATAACGGTTCTCGCGAAATTCGCCAAGATCCATGCGAAACACGCGTGAACTTGAAAATTTTGTTTTCAAAAATAAAAACCATTCTTCACGCACACCTTCGCCCATGATACGTGCGTGGTGTCAGTTTAACGGTTGTTGTTATGAACTGTCGACTCCCACCACTCACTCAACACTTGTTCGCAGAATTTGACCGTCAAAAAATGCTCCTGACCAGGCCCCTACACCGAAAACATCACGCAGCTTGAACGTGTATGTTTTGGTTTGCAAAATGTACCAGTTTGATTAGTTTACGAAAATTTTATCGATAAACCCTGTTGAACCATTTATGGATAAAATTTATTAATTTTGCAAAAAAAACTACACCAAGACCAATGATTGCTGCAAAGCGATGCAATTTCAAGGTGAAAGTGCTCCAGTTCGGATCTCGGTGTACCGTCAACTGGGGCGAATCGCAACGGTAGTCTGAAAAGGGACAGGAGTGATAGAGCACTTACAAATATGAAATTTGGCAAACATTGCACTATATTTGTTATTTTGTGTCTGTTCTATCGGAGCTATCCAGAAACCAAACGGATTTTTTTAGAAATGTTAGATCAAACGGATAAAGTCTTACAAATTCATCCAAATAGCCTTAGTTATGAACATTTCATTAAAAAAACTGGTGAAATTCCTTTTTTGCAATTCCGTTTTAAACTGTCAACTTTTCCTGTCCTTCTAAAGAAACTAAACGACCTACTTTTCCCTACCAAAAATAACAGAATGAAAAATTAATATTATTCAATAACAGTGCTGAAAAGTTCTACCTTTTGGCACTGAAATGGGTGCTTTAAAGTAGAACTTTTCAACACTAGTATGGAAAAGTAACATAATATTAACATAATAAAATAATAGTAACATAATAGTAATATTTTTTTGTTTGAACGGTCCCATTTTCGTCCCATTTAAACGCGTTTAATGAAAGGCCGTAAGAGCAATGTCGTACGGCCCTTTTCAAATGTTGCTCCAGATTTACTAAACACATTATGGTTTGACATAAAATACCATTCAAGACGCGTTTTTCGGAATTGCAAAAAATGTTGTAAGCAACTCGTTGCAAAACTTGATTTTTCAGCACTCGTCGTATTCATCCAACTCGGTTAACCTCGTTTGATAAATGTACGACTCGGGCTGAAAAAATCTTCTTTTTGCAACTTGTTGCATATACTACTAATTCATAATTGGCCTAACTAGGGTATTTCAACCATTAGTGGACCCCCTTATAGAGCCGAAGGACATTTTTCACAAATATTCAATGTTTTAAGCACTTTTTCATAACGCTTTGTGCAAAACAATGAAATCTGAAGTCTTCTGAACAATTTTGACTATTTGTTTCATTAGTAATTTGTTTTTGAGCAGAAAAATAGCCATTTGAAAAAAAAGTTTTTATTGCCTGTTATGGACACCCTTTTCCTATAGTGGACCCGGGTCCATAATCCGATTGTGGACCCGGGTCCACTATAGGCAAACTGTTATTTTTATACCAAATTTAACCGATATTTGATGTTTTGATGCATGGTGTAGGTCTAATGATAGATATAATGAATATAAGATGGATTTTGCTCACTTTTCATCATAAACAAATATGTTTTGTTAACAAATTTGATATTAAACAACGAAAAAATCCAAACAGATATTTAAACACATTTATTTCCGAAAAAGATCAGAGAAAACGTTTCAAAAACCACTGCAAACATAAAAATTATTTAAAAAAGTAATGTTGATGCAAAATTTTCCATATTAATTCAATAAATGGTTGACTGAAACTAAACAATAGATTTGTTTACAGTTGCTGATAAAACCATGCATGTTTATTTAAAAAAGTTTTGTTGTTGATTTATTACTATAAAATATCATTTCAAACTGCAATTATGATGCTTCAATAATGTACAACTAACTATAGTTTTGATTAATTATAAATTCTAACGGCATCAGCATTTTTGGTACTTTTAACATGAAAACAGCTATATTTATACACATAATTAAAAAATATGCGTTTAGGTTGATTACAACAAGCATTTCTTGCATGTTTAAGAGAAACTTTTGCTTAAATAAACAGTTTTCTTCATTTTTGAAGGTTAAATTAACAGGGGTCAACTTTTGGAAAAGTTTGGATTTTCGTTGTCCTATATTAGACCCCCCTGATTTTTGCTCGAAAATGGGCAGTTCTTCGCTTTATTTTAGTAAAGTTCCTTAAACTTACATTATTTCGACTTGCTGAAGTTAAATAATCAGTCAAAAAATGATTGGATAGTGAATTCAATCATAAAATATAAATGCAGTTTTGTTGTGAAAATGCTAGGGGCCATCCATAAACCACGTGGACACTTTAGAGAGGGGGGGGGGGGGTATGGCGATTGTCCACGATCCATACAAAAAAGTTTTTTTTTTGTATGGACAATTGTCCACGAGGGGGGGGGGGAGTAACAAACTCACAAAAAAGTGTCCACGTGGTTTATGGATGGTCCCTAGTGGCCATGGCTGATTTCAGATGTCGAACTCAAAACACTTATTTTGGTTAACGTACCCTAGGCTGGTACAAATAGTATTTAATGTTGTTGTCCCTCGGTGCTGGTCAATTTCGAAAAGGGGGGCGGGGAGCTTATTTTCGAAATTTGAAAACAAAAATTATTACAAAATGCTTTACACATCATTACAATTTTGCTATTATAAAACATGTGCAAAATATCTATGAATTTATGAAAATATTTTTTTCCAAAATTTCTTATCAAAGATCACTAAATTTGTAAAAAGATCAAAATATTGTTATTTGATTAAAAACGTACAATATTTTTTAATAGCTTTTTCAATATTTTTAATTTAAATTTAAATTTTAGTAATTATTTTTCCCCTGAAACTCTGAATAGGGGGAAAAACTCGAAATAAAATAAGCAAAAGTATAACTAACTTTTCTGAGGCACCAAATCGATAAAAAAAATTCTAAAATTCGTAAATGCTATGTTTTTTTTTAGCAATGTGAATGTGATTTGATTTAATTCGATTGGAACACCCAAAACTGGGCAGTGAATGAATTATTCGCTCGAGGTTCATTTGCAAAAAAAGTTCATCCGTCAGAACAAAAAACCAAAAGTGTCGAGACTACGGGAATCGAACCATAGACCTTTGACATTCTAACCCAATGACCTAACTGTCTCGGCCACCACAGCTTGGTGACTATAGAGTGGTCAGGTGTCGATGTATGACACTTGTTGGAGATCTATTGTATCAATTAACGAATGAACTCATTTGTGGTTTGGTTGAGCGTTTTAGCAGAATGCATTACTATGAATTAGAGGTGGGCAAAAAATGAACGAGCCGCTCAAAGAGCCGGTTCACTGAAAAGGGCGAACGAACCGTGGCTCAGAAAAAAAGAGCCGCGGTTCTTTTTAAACTTTGGTCTTTTGAAAGAACCGTTTCAAGATGGCATGATTTATGTTATAAACAGTGCTGTTAAACGTTTAAATTAACGACGTTTAACTTAACGGAATCGTTAAAAGTTAACCTAAACGTGAACGCGAACGGAGCCTACGTTGATCTTAACGAGAACGTGAACGGAGCACGTTAATTAACGTCGTTAATTAACGTCGTTAATCAACGCGTTAATCCTGCTGAGGCCCCGACTTTGAGGGCCTGTATCTCCCAAACGGAAACATCTAGCGGGTTACTTCCAGTTGCATTTTACGGGCATTAACTGGGACTATGAGTTCCCGGTGAGGTTATTTGTCCTAAGTTACCACCGGTTCCGGCAACCCGGAACATCCGTCAAGCATGTTTTTTAAGGCTTTTGTCATTCAATCGACATTTGAGCCAATGTTATGAAACGTTGTTTGTAGTACATCAACATGCATCTAAGTGGACATAATTTTCAATTTCATGAAGTTTGATATGTCGCATGAAAGGACTTTTCCTATACTCACTACACTTCCTCCGGTCACCGGTAACCGGTTCCGGATTGGTCCGATCGGGTCAAAGGACACCGGCATGATAATAGCTGATTAATGAGTTTCATTTCACTAAATTTGATAAGCAACATGTCGACTTTTGAATATCACAATCATCGGAACCATTTGCGTGGTACCATTGAATCGGTTCCAGAGTGGCCACAGATGCCCTGAACTGACCCAAGGTAGTCAGTGTACCTATGTACTACAAACATCGTTTCGTAACATTGGCTCGAATGTCGATTGAATGACAAAAGCCTTAAAAAACATGCTTGACGGATGTTCCGGGTTGCCGGAACCGGTGGTAACTTTGGACAAATAACCTCACCGGGAACTCATAGTCACTGTTAATGCCCGTAAAATGCAACTGGAAGTAACCTGCTAGATGTTACCGTTTGGGAGATACAGGCCCTCAAAGTCGGGGCCTCAGAAGGATTAACGCGTTGATTAACGACGTTAATTAACGACGTTAATTAACGTGCTCCGTTCACGTTCTCGTTAAGATCAACGTAGGCTCCGTTCGCGTTCTCGTTAATTTTAACGATTAACGGACGCGTTAAAGTTAATTAACGTTTAACAGCACTGGTTATAAATATAATTTATTGAATTTCCAAAAAAAAGTATTAAATTTGTTTTTGAGAATTGAAAATGCAATTTAAAATATTTCAATGCTAATAAAAATTTATCTCAAAAGTAAATGATTGTCTGAACAAAATGAAAAAGAAAAATCATTTTACAACTGATTGTACACTTAAGTTTAACCAGAATACGAATTTGAGCATTTCAAATTGCATAATTTGTAAAATATTACCAAAAATGTACTTAATAGTTTAGAGATTTTTGAAAAAAAAAACCCTTTTGTCCGATTAAGCTTTAGCGATTATAGACTTTATCGATTAAATCAGAATGTAGAAAAGAGTTCACAGAATTTTTCTTCAAATAAAACATCATTCAGTTCTTGCAGAAATAAACGCAATTAAAAACAATTTGGATGCCATTCAATTACCCGAATGTTTAGGTTCGTGTAGAAATCTTGACAAAGAGATCACCAACAACTATGGTTTCCAAGGGCATCTTCTCGTTTTCAGTTTTAATTTGTTTTATCAAATAATTTATAAAAGTCCAATGTTAAGAAACCTTTAAAATCACACTATTCAGAAAAAACCTTTCTATCCAAACTTTGAAAAAGAGCGAAAGAGCCGTTCAAAAGAGCGGTTCTTTTTAATGAGCGAACGAAAATGAGCGGCTCCTAAAAAAGAGCGGTTTTGCCCACCTCTACTATGAATACAAAGAGACGAGTTGTTCCTTTTAACTCCGCTATATATCGCTATATATATTAGGGTGGGTACGGATTTTTAAAAGTTTGAAAACAGAACTTGATTAAGTTCTGGTGTGGTTCCCCTTGTAGGGCATACCAATAGGGACTCTCACGCCAAATTTCAGCTCATTTGGTTGAAAACTGGCTTGTCTCAAGCGGGTTCAAGTTTACATGGAAATTACTATGGGAAATTTTGAATTTTCGTTCATTCGCTCCTACAGGCCTGGGGAAAACATGTAGAAACTTCTAGGATGGCCAGAAATGAGCGGAATCGTCTGGAGAACAACTTTTCCTAAGAGACCAGGTCGATTCGTTCAACCCCCATCGAGCTCAACGGCAATACATCCGGGGTTCTCGGAACCAACGGGTTTCCCCAGAAAAGCATCAAATTTTCCTTAGCATGCTATGAATGCTTGATGAAAACCGCGACGCCACATGCCAAACAGCTACCACGTGATTGTAAAATTTGCACCACAACAGTTTTTTTTCTGATTTGGAGGTTCAGAATACAGCTGAATAGTATCCTGATCACCATGAATGATAATTATATGGTTCAAAAAGTAATAAAAAGTAATTTTTTATAGGCGATGCTAGTCCACGTGGTAGCTGTTTGACACGTGGCGTCGCGGTTTTCATCAAGCATTCATAGCATGCTAAGGAAAATTGGATGCTTTTCTGGGGAAAACCGTTGGTTCCGAGAACCCCGGATTTATTGCCGTTGAGCTCGATGGGGGTTGAACGAATCGACCTGGTCTCTTTGGAAAAGTTGTTCTCCAGACGATTCCGCTCATTTCTGGCCATCCTAGAAGTTTCTACATGTTTTCCCCAGGCCTGTAGGAGCGAATGAACGAAAATTCAAAATTTCCCATAGTAATTTCCATGTAAACTTGAACCCGCTTGAGACAAGCCAGTTTTCAACCAAATGAGCTGAAATTTGGCGTGAGAGTCCCTTTGGGTATGCCCTACAAGGGGAACCACACCAGAACTTGATCTGAGAACTTTTCAAAATCCGTACCCACCCTAATATATATAGCGGAATTAAAAGGAACAACTCGTCTCTTTGTATTCATAGAACTCATTTGTTTATGGTGGTGTGAGTTGGTAGAATTATTCTCTCGATTTTGACGCTGAGCTCTCAATAAATTTTGAGGGAACGATTCTCTCGACTCGGAATTTAGGGTGTATCATTTTGAAGATTTGTTGAAAGAATCACTTATAACTGAGTGGAGAATTTGATTGTTTTAAAAGTAAAAGTGTGTAGATTTGAAACAATAAAAATACTATTCAATAATTGCACTGAATTAAATGTACATAAATAACTACATTTCCCCGTCACTTGAAGTACATGCACCAGAAATACTTTGACCGAATTTTCAAACAAACAAATGGCGCAACAAAACGCGTTGTTTAGTACTTCATAAATTTAATCCCCTCGAGAGAAAATAATGGCTTCCTTATCCCTTGATGCAAAATCCTGTTTCTCAGATAATGTGGTTTGAACCCAGGAAGAAGCAAAATAAAAAAAACATTATGAAAGTGGTGCATTCGCTGTTTCGCGGCGCGAAATGCTATTTTTACAAAACGAGTTGCAACCATCCGGTTGATCTGGTCAAGAAATGTGTCAAAACATTAGCGTGCAGCACGAGGTTTCGTACAAAGAACACACTTTGCCAGACGTAAACGAACGCGCGTTGTAGACAATTTAAGAGCCTGGTAAAAATTCGTGTTTTTTGCGACACCCACACGCGGGACACAACGGGAGATGCATCGTGCGATTTTTCTTTCTCTTTTTTTCTTTCTTTCTTTAGGCAGGTATATCCTGCAACATATCAGAAACCGATTGAAACCGAAACGTGAAAGTGACGGCGCTGTCGCGGTGGCGCCTTTTTTTGTTTTGGTTGTAAATTTTTCAGGAAAATTTGACCATACACTTAAATTTGGACTGACCTCGCCCACCCACACGTATTTCGAAACAAACTCACGCGTAGCCTACTTAGCGCAATGACTGTTGATAGAGTAGAGTGTTTGGCACTTAATGGATTCTCAATGAAACAGTCATGATGATGAATGAGCTTTCGTCCCGAGCGGACAAATGTGTTGACAGCCCAGGGCCAGCGAGGCAGCATTGGAGCATTTTCCGGAAGTGAACCACTTATGGGGGGGTTCGTAACTTGATCTGGCACACCAGGGCAGTATTTTTGAATCGAAGGATGTCTCTTGAAAGTCTTCCAATTCTTGAGTGAAAGTCGATTTGTTGATTTGGCAATGGGGTTCATGACCGCGAAAAAACAGATGCTAAAACGCCAATGAAAAGTTAGAAAGGAAAATTTCAAAACACGCACAGGAAAAAAAATGAAAATTATAGAACCGCGAGGAATATTTTCGCACAACGTCGTTTAGTCTGCAAAGTGTGTGGCGCGGCCGTGGATTTACGATTCGTGCGGATTGTCTAGTTTTTCCTCCTCCCCTAACTGGGGAAGGTTTGGTTGGTGGGAGAGCTTTGGGGGTGGCCAATTTGTGTTGTCTTTTCGCCGATTTTTGCCACCGAGATGTGATCGCGGGAGTAATTGGTGGCGAGATTCGGAGCTGCGGATTGCATCATCGGTATTTTTAGCATTTTATTCAGAGAAAGTCCCAAACTCAGGATGCCGGCACTGGATGTATTTTTTAATGTAGTTTACACTTTTTTTTTGTTTTTCCAAATTTTACTTCCTTTCAAACACGCGGAATTTCGCGGAATGGAAATAAAATCGATCGGAGTGCCAAATGAGCGCATTCAGAGGTTGCCTGAAAGGAAAACAATTAGATGCTTTCGTAGAAAATTGTGTTTATCTTCATACTTTTTTGTAAACATTGCAAGCAAAACTTCGATTACAGTACAGTTTAGACATAGTTTCGAGAATTTTTTTTTTTGTGATCGCTTGCAATTTCAGATTTTTGGGATCAAGGAAGAAATTAAAAAAAAATCACGAATCATCTGCACTTACACATTTTTGATATGGAAATTCTTCATATATTTCTGAAATGTAACTCCAGTGCAAAAACATTCATTATTCGAAAAAGGTTATTAATTTATTTATTTTTTGATTTGTCTATAGAGGGAGAGGGGGTAATATGCAAGCCCTAAACGAGAATCATGTTCCACTTGAAAAAAATAATCACAGAAGGTTTCAATGGTGTGTGTTTCGTAGAACAAACTTAGGATAAAAAAAAATCGGCAGGTCTGATATTTGGCACCATGAGCTCAACAAATTTGTTTACAAGATTTTTTTTCGCTTTTATTGGATGTTTCTTTCATTGAATTTGTTTCCTTGAGAGCAGCAATGGAATAATCATCATCAAAAGAAAATCTTTGGATGGTCATCAAGAGAAAAAATCCGAATGGAGCATGACTCTCCTCTCTCGCGCACGAGAGATCGGTAAAAAGAATCTAAAAAAATCATCATCTTGATTATTCGGCGGAACATCTTTTTCACTACTGCACTTGCAAGTGTAACGTCACACGTCGAAAAATGACCTGTCACATTTTGTAGATAGGCAATGTGTGTAAACAAAGTGAAAAAATATTATTGAGTGGTACTGACAAGGAAATTCACAGAAAATCATCAGCAGATTGATTTTCTTGGAGAATTTTGGGAGCGATTTTCACTTGCGTGATTTGCCTTCTCTCTCTTTCGCGGGTGAAAAAAGTTCGCAAGCGAAATTGATTTTTTCGCGATTATTCCATCCCTGCTTGAGAGACTTTGAATTAAATATTTAACCAATATTTGACCTCATAAAAGTTTCCTATCCACATTTACTAGATTTCTAACCTTTTTTCAAAATGCCTAAAAATCAAAGCTGGAAGAAACAATTGACGACCAATAAATATCTTTTCTTCGTACAATTTGTCATGAAAGCATAACAAAATACTGGCTGAATCAATCACATTGTACAGCACAGTTTGCAGAGGTTTCGATTATCCGATGGTTTGTATAGGACTTCGGATAGCCGAATCACGATAAAAAAAAACTGTTCTTATCTATTTACTAACTTTTAATAACAAATTCAAGTTCTGCGACCTAATTTTTAATTGATTGGCTATTGAGCAATTCCAGCTCAAATCAGGAATGTTTCTGGTACTTTTGTACCCGACCCTCTCCGATTTCAATGAAACTTTGTAGACATGTTATCCTAGACCTATATAAGCCATTTTTGTGTATATGGAGCCAATAGTTCTCGAAAACAACATTTGAGAAGGGTGTAAGGTATTTAAATATTTTTGTATTTTGCAATTTAAAAATTACTGTATCTCGAAGCGTCGTATCAAAAAGTGGTCAAAGACAAACTTGTAGGAAATTGGACGAGCTTTCTGAAAAAAATACACTGAAACAAAAATACAGGCCACTAATATGAGATTTTTTTATTTTGAAGTCTAAAACTTCAATTTAAATGTGATGTCACGATTTTTTTTCGTTCAAAATTTTTGAGGAAATAGCCTAAACTGTTACCAAAAGACTGACGAAAAATGCAGGATGGTATGTCTCTTCTGAAAAAAAAATCATTTACTAAAACTGTTTTTTTTTAAGTGGTCTAAACTTCAAAATTTTCAAAAACCTGTAGTGGGAATCGATTCTCCAGACAATTTTACATAAAAGTCTCCATATTGACCATTGTCCTATGTCCAATTCTTGGGAAGATACAGCGGTTTTAAAAATAAAAATGTTGAAAAAATGGGTTTTTTTGTGGTTTTTGGCAATTTCTATATGACAGACATGGTTTTTCAGTCTGGTAAATATTTTTACCGGAAAGCGCGTCCAATTTCCCATAAGTGTGTCTTTGACAGCATGTTCAATTGGCTATACATATACACAAAAATGGCTTATATACACGGAGAAAAAAGAGTTCCCAAAATCGTGAACAAGCGTTCATGAAAATGGGAACCTCGAACAAAGTGTTCAAATCCCATGGTACGATTTTGAAAAACGTACCATGAAATTTGAACACTTTGTTCGAGGTTCCCATTTTCATGAACGCTTGTTCACGATTTTGGGAACTCTTTTTTCTCCGTGTAGGTTTAGGATAACATGTCTATAAAGTTTCATTGAAATCGAGAGGGTCGGGTACAATACTACCAGAAAAATTCCTGATTTGAGCTGGAATTGCTCTATTAAATTACAAAATGAATCTTTTTTTTTAATATTTCATCACCGCCATTTTGGCCGCCAACTTGGACTTAAAAATTCTAAATTACTTTAGCTCGTCAATAAAAAGTAAGACAGCGAAAAAAACTTTTTTTTTAGATTCGAATATCCAAAGTAAATTTTTTCCAAGGATTTCGGATAATCGAGTCTGGACTGTACAATAGGAAAATAAAACACTTAAAATATTTTTAAAAAAAGTTACTGTAATTTTTCAATTTTTTTACTAAAAACGTTGAAAACAGCTCGAAATGTACCATGTATGTCAATGCCATTCAAATCTAACCCTGCGTGATGCGTAAAACACGCAACATTTCGCTGCGTGTCGTCGGCACAGAAAATAGAATTGTGAACATTTCAAAAATATGTCAAAATTCAGGAAGCAAAAATACGCACCGCGTGACTTCATTACTGTGCACTCACTCTATTGTCGATCCCCCCGAATATAGGTCACGGATGCGCGCGTTAATCTGGGGCGTTTTGAACCAGCACAAAAAAAAACCCACTAATGATCGATTCCCACGCGCATCTGAAGCGCAGCTGGTGCGCGCCCCCCAGCCAAAGACATCATCGCCGACCAGTCGTCCCCGATAATTTTTGATTTATTTATCTAGAGTCGCGCTAAGAATAGCCTAAAGCGGTTACTAAACGGACGTTTTTTTTTTTCTCTCTTCTTTCCCCTCCCTCACAGTTACGGTGGCCCACCGCAGTCCACGATCGGCAGCTCGGCCCGCCGGATACAGGCCCAGTTGCCGGCGGAACCACCGGCCTGCGTGCAGAACGCCATGATGCGCCGCGACAAGCAACCCTTCACGTACACACCCGGTGGCATCGACCTGTCCCAGATCAAATCGCCCCGAATGGCCAAGCGGATATCGCGGAACGCCCAGTCGGAGGGCGTCTCGAACCAGCCCAAGGTGTCGCCACTAGCACAGGTTGGTTTGCTTTTGAGAGTCACGATCAATATCAAGGTTTGGGAATCGATGGGGTTCTTTCCTGTATCGTTATGGATATCGTCCCTTCAAGATCAAGCGTAATAACCTTTATTTGGCCTCTGAATGTATTTCGTAGAACAAACTAAAGTTAAAAATGTCGGCAGGTCTGACATTTGGCACCATGAAAGAAGGGCTCTTTCCCGACATTTTACGGGTTCATCGAAATATTTCGTCGGGAGGTCTAGAGCAATTTTTCAGTTTTTTTTTCAATTTTATTGCATATTTCTTCAGAAAAGTCGCTAAAAAGGAAGGGTTTATGTACATTAAGGTGACAAGAAAAAATTAAAATTTTGCAAAATCTGGTTCGATTCTTTAGACAATAATAAGCCAATTTTTTTACCATTGATATAGGTTTATATAGGAAAAATCGCTCAGCAGATGTAAGATTCTTGAAGGAAAATTAATTTCCTACAACTTTGTTGAAGGGTGCAAGAAGATCCGAGTTGAGTTGAGTTGAGTTGTTTAAAAACATTCTAAATTTAAAGGCTACGTAGTAGGGTGGGTACGTTTTTCAAAAAGTTCTCGGATCAAGTTTTAGTATGGTTCCCCTTGTAGGGCATGCCCATAGGGACTTTCATGCCAAATATCAGCTCATTTGGTTGTAAACTGGCTGCGCGCATCAGGGTTAAAGTTTACATAGGAATTACTATGGGAAATTGGTACTTTTTGTTCAAACGCTCCTACAGGTCTGGGAAAATCACGCGCCAACTTCTGGTATGGTCAGGCCTATGGGGAATGGTCTGGAGAACACTTTTCCCGAAGAGAGCATATGGATTCGTTGTCCCTAGACCTGGCGCATCGGCAATCAATCCGATGTCTCTGGAATCAACGGTTTTCCCTCAAAAAGCATCAAATTTTCCTTAGCATGCTATGAAAGCTTGATGCACACCGCGACGCCATATGTCAGACAGCTACCACGTGGGTGAGAAACGGCTGGAATATTTAATTGCAAACCTTCTTTTAACTTAAAAAAAATATCATTTCGTGTAATCCTGATATTATTTAGTCGAATTCAAAATCTTTGCATGGCAAATTTGTAGTTTTTTGCAAATATTCCAACCACGTGGTAGCTGCCTGACGTATGGCGTCGCGGTGTGCATCAAGCTTTCATAGCATGCTAAGGAAAATTTTATGCTTTTTGAGGGAAAACCGTTGATTCCGGAGACATCGGATTGTTTGCCGATGCGCCAGGTCTAGGGACAACGAATCCATATGCTCTCTTCGGGAAAAGTGTTCTCCAGACCATTCCCCACAGGCCTGACCATACCAGAAGTTGGCGCGTGATTTTCCCAGACCTGTAGGAGCGTTTGAACAAAAAGTTCCAATTTCCCATAGTAATTCCTATGTAAACTTTAACCCTGATGCGCGCAGCCAGTTTACAACCAAATGAGCTGATATTTGGCATGAAAGTCCCTATGGGCATGCCCTACAAGGGGAACCATACTAAAACTTGATCCGAGAACTTTTTGAAAAACGTACCCACCCTACTACGTAGTTTATGCACGAGCACTTATGAGAAACTGTGTCATGCTACAACGACTTTTGGGAAACCCTCTACTGCCCAAGTTTTAAGCAACTTTTGTTCTAGGACTTAACTTTACTTCTTTTATTTTATTCGCGCTTATTATATGAACACATATAAAACAAGAGAAGTCATCAAACTAAAGATTTTCTGAACATTCAAAAACTCAAAATCTTTTTGAAGATTTAAAAAAAAGTTTTTTTCCAGCATTCTCTGATGGAGTTAGTAATTAGAAATTAGTTTTCCAACGTGACGCCAAAAAGCCCACATTTTTCGGTAAATCATTACAAAAACTATTTATTCAAATTTAAAAAAAACGAGTAAATATTTTGAAATTTTTTGACTCTTGCCAAAAAATATATTTGAAAAACAAGCCTGACATTTGAAGAAAAAAAACTTGAAATATCTGTTTTTATCAGTTCAGACTTGATTTTAAAATTTAAAAAATATTACTTTTCATCATATTTAAAGTCTGGCCCATAATTTTCGAGATCAAATTATAGGGTTTAATCATTTTTTTGTATGTTTTTTTTTTAATTTAAATTGATGACAATTCCATGTGATTTATTTAGATGAGGGAAGTATCTGTATTCTTGAAAACTTTATAATCAAAAAAAAAATCTATGCTTTTTCAAGTAAGCCTATAAGGCTCTTGCAAATAGTTTTTGAAGTTTTGTAGTATGTATTGCCAAAAATTTTATTTTTTCGAGAAAAAAAAAGTTTTGCGGTGATATTCAATGGAATTCCATAAAATTTCAAACTATGTTTAAACCAGCCCAAACATCCTAATAAGATTATCAATGCAGAATAGAGCATTTTAAATTGTTTTTAGTTGGTTAGACGTCTATTTCCATTGAAATTTTCAAGATTGTGGGAAAAAAAAAAATTTGTCCAGTGATTTTTAGGACCAGGGAGGGTGACATAAACATTGAAAAATATTTGCAACGGCCTAAAACTGGTAATTTTTGTTTTAAGTTTTTGTCCCCCCACCAAAATCGTCCCCAAAAATCGGGGGGGAAAAATATGTTTTCAAAAGACTTCAAAATTGTTGTAGAAATTCAAGTGCAATCAGTTGAAATCAATTACAAATGTACTTCCCGCGTTTAGAATCACTTTTAGCATGATTGGATTTTATTAAAAATCATTAGATTTTTTTTTATTTCGGTGTACAGTCATCCCTCATATTCGGAACAGTTTACAGATCGGCCAATGTTCAAAAAATCATAGCAAATCGATAATTGAACTTAATGATTCGCTTTCGCCGTCATTTGAAAGCTTTTCTTGCGATCTTTCGAATGCTGCATCAAACACCAACAAATTTTAACTTTTATATCAAGTTTTTGAAGAAAAACTTTGACCCTTGAAATCCACAATTTCGGAACACTTTTTTCTTACGGATGTAAACAAACTTTGGATCTCTCCAGGAGTACATATTTGTAACAAAAAAAATGACTTCACACACTGAAATCAGTGAAACTTAAGCTTAGTGATGTTTTATTCATGCTCTGATAACTTTTTTGTGAAAATATCAGTTAAATTCAGGTGTTCCACAATTGTGGGAGGCACAATAACATCCCACAATTATGAAACAGGCCATTTGGAGGCAGGGTTTTGCTGCTCTGGACAAAATAGTCTTTAAATGAAGTTTTTTGTACAAAAAGTACTACTTCTACTAGTGAAATAGCAAGAGAATGTCCAAATAAAGGTCCTAAAAATAGTAGGGTCGAGAGAAAATTTGCATTTGGCGGTGCTATTGACAAATTATCAAAAAAGTGTTCCGAATATGTGGGATGATTGTACAGTACCGCAAAAAGTTTTTTTCGCTAAAATTTATGTTTTCGTAAAATTTTACATTTTTTGAAAAATAATGATTGCAAAACAACTAAACTGCCCATGTTCGCATAAATGTCCCATATGCAAAAACAGCAAGCTGAAAAAAACGCTTTTGAAGTTTGTCCCATACATAAGGCTACGTGTTAGGTTTTCGTGAAAAAACTGGATTTCCTCCTGATTTCTAGAGCAAAGTACTGGATGTTAAGGCTTTTCTGAAAGAGCACACGATTTTGAACCAAACTGCATTATTTACTCAAAAACGATGAAAATGCATTTGGGACATTTATGCGATCATGGGCAGTAAACTAGTGTAATATGCTTTTAAAAAACTTATTTTTCATTCATATGTTGAGAATTGGCTTGTTATTTCAATTTTTATATTTTTTTTTGCCCCCTCCCTCGACCCCGCCAAGAACAGAGGGGCAAAAAGCCTTGAAAAATATTTACATTGGCCTAATTCTAATAAATAAACTGGAAGCGATCCATCACAACATCGTGATAAATCTTGGTTAAGGTATTTCATCTCTAAATCATTATTAGAATTTTTTTAGAATGTCCTATAAACATCTGAAACTTATATATTTGGAAACAATAAGCTTATAGCACCCTTTAAAAAAATCTAGAAATAATTCCCTAGTAATATTTTTAAACTCAGAGGTTTTATCAACCCTAATTGTTACTAGGGTTCAACCCCAGATTTTGTTTTAATGCAACTTGGAAATGTTTGCCAAAATCAACGAAAGTCAATAAAAATGCTTATGCCGATTTGAATCCCCCAACAGTATGCCTTTAACTTTGCCCAAGACACCCAATCAATAAATTTGACTTTTTCTCAAGATATAATTTTTTGAATGATTTCAAACATTTGTAAACTTTTTATGGAGACTTGTACGAATGGGAGTACCAATTCAGCAAAGAAGCTTATTTAACACATGAAAGACCTCCATAAAGGTTTTAAACATTATACAAGTAAAAACTAAATCCGATTTCCGACAGAACTGATCAGAACATTAATTATGGGGATAACCTTGAATTCTTTTTCTCCAGAATAACTCCAACAGTAGCAGTAACGGCAACAGCCAACCAGCAGTATCACCCGCCGCAACGTTAGGGGCCGCCGCCATGGGCATGCCGTTCCAAGTATTTCCCACCGGGCCACCGGCACCGCCGCCACCACCTCCCCCAAGCATGGCCAAGCGGCCCAGTGCACCGGCGCACAGCACAACAAACGGTAACAGTGTAACGGCACCTCCTCCACCGCCCCCGCCGGTGTTACCGCCACCGGCCAGCAAAGTTTCTCCAAAGCCACAAAGCTTCGAGCCACCTCCGATGGGATGCCGGCCGGAGATCAAAATTCCGCCCAATCCGATTGCGAATCTTCGGAAGGCTCCGAGGCCCCAGCCGAAGAATGACTTCTGGATCCAGGAGTACCGCAACGAGAAACTCAACGATCCGGTCGATCGGCCAAGTCTGCAGATTTCACAACCGCCGCAACTACCACCAGTACAGTACAGCAGCCGAGATGCCGACGATGAAGGTATGGAGGTTGCACGTGCGCACCTGAATGTTCTAGTGTCACTAATCCTCATTATTTCATCATTCCAGTCGCTAAGAATACTCAGAATCGCACACACGAACTTACCGTTAGGGATCAATCACCCAAGAAGCGATCACCAAGCCCATCCAATCTAACTAAACCGCTCGAAAACGGTTCACGGGTGTCCTCCATCAAGACACCGCCAGTCTATAGTCAGAGCCCAGTTCCAGCCAGTCTCCCACCACCCATCACACCAACCAAAGTGTCCCAAACATCACAAGACACGCCGACGAAAAGTACACTACAACAAGACCAGTCTTCTAAACCACGACAAAACTCTTCACCATCACCACCCAAAACGGCACCATCGTCACCCAACACTCCCAACAACAACTCAAACAACAGCAACCGTACATCACCGGTGAAGCCACCCACCGCGCAGAAACCTGCCCCACAAGCCTTAGGGTCCCTCTATATCCCACCAGTTCATGAAGTGTTTGCGCACAGCAAGCAAGCCCTTCTCAATCAAGCTAGCCCACCATGGATGTCATCACGCCAAAACAGTGCTAAAGAACAACCCGAATGGGTGCACAAGGAGGACTCTGAGTCTCTCGGGTCCAAACAGCCCCAAGTGTCCAAGTCTAACGAATCTACCGCTAAACCAGCGGATCCTATCGCCGCAGCTCCCGCGAGTCCGGCCAAACCTGCCCCCCAACAGAAACCACAACCTCAACAACAACAACAACAGCAACAACCTTCACCACCACCACCTCCACAACCCACCACTCCCGTGAGCCGGCCCCTACCGGTCGAGGCTCCCGCTCCCCAATATCAGCAACAACAACAGCAGCCGCCGACAATCTCACAGACACACTACATCCAACTGCAAAATCCTGCGGCGAATCGCCAACCGCAACTCCAGCAACAGCAGCAGCCGGCAATGCCGGCTAACCGGAGCTACCCTCAGACTCCGGTTTACGCGCAGAATCAGGTGTACACTCCCCAACCGGCGCCGTCCCAAAAGGTTCGTACAGTGAGTCCGTTTTCTTGTCAAATTCTTGACGTGTTTCCTTTCCAGGAACGTATCATACCGATCCAGATGGAGGCCTCGCCCGTCAAGGCGCCGGTATCGGCACCCGCTTTTGCACCGCCACCCTACTACAGCCCAGGACCGCAGTACAACAACGTACAGTCTCCCCTCACCGTGGGTTATCCTCACAGTGGTAAGAAACCATCAACCCGGTAGTCACAGCAACCCGCTACCAAACCGACCCTCTTCCAGGTTTCACAACACCGACGGCGATGTTCACCAACCCGAACCACTTCGTCAACCAGGGCTACAACAACATCACCTACCCGCCGACGTCTCCGCAGATCTACCAGCAACACCACTATCAACAACCGCCTTCGACACCCCAGCAACAACAACAGCAGCATGCCCACATGATGCATCAACAGCAACGCATGCAACAGCAGACCCCAACCCAGCAACAACAGTCGTCGGGAGGTGTCCGGATCATCCCGATCAAGGTTGAAGGCGGTGAAACTGCTGCTGCGACCAACGTTCGGGGACCGCTCTCGCAGACGCCAGCGATCATTCAAAGGTAACCGAACCGAACCTGCGCGGAGTTGACCCCTGCTTGCAACACGCCGCTTCCCACCCCTTTTGATGCACTCTAAAACATCCTCAAAATCTAAGCTCTGACCACCGCCCGGTTCAACAACTCGTCTAACCAGTGTTTTCTCTCTTATTCTTCCTCTATTTACAACCAACCCCGCTGTAATGCCTCTCCGTGTACAACAACACGCAATTACCCCGAATGTACAGCGGTGACCATAGATATATCATTCACGACATCCCACTAGAAGCTAAGCTTCGTTTTCTTAAAAATAGACTCAGGTATACCGACTACCGGCGAGAAGAAGGCGGGCACAAACACGCGCGCGATCTTTCTCTTCTTGTTCTTTGTTTTTATTGCTGTTTTTTTTCACTGTTGATGGTTACTTTTTATCTGTTTTTCTTTTTCGTTAAATTTTGCCGTTTCCGCGTTCACTTTCTTCGCATTCACTGTTCGTTGTGTCATTTTTTGTGCTGTTCCTTCATGCGCCACATTTTTGGTATATGTTTGTCTAATTTGATTTTCATAGCTGCAAATTTCAATGCATTTCGGCATCTTTGTAGCGGTTGCGGGTAATTTTGGTCAAATATTTCGTAGTTGTTCGATCAGCGATGGAAATTTGTCGGTATAAAATTCATAATTTAATTTTAAGAGCAAAATAGTAAAATGTTCATAAAAAGAATAATTGTAAAAAGTGCCGGACATTGGTGGAAACACAATGTCCCATCCCTGAAGGTCCTGAAGCACCTAAACTTCTTAGCATGGTGCTCTCAACGACTTATTGCTCTAACAAACAGGAACGTGAGGTACTACTAGTACTTTCTAGATTCAATTAAACGAAGGATTCTCAGAAACTTCGAATAATCCAAAAATGGACCATTTTTCGAAAAATTAACCATTTTCAACAAAACAACAGAAAAATACATGATTCGACTATCCGAGGGGTCCTGATTTTCGGTTCAAAGATCAGAAATCGCTCACTCATCGCCGAACGAATCTTTGCCGACTTAAGCACGCAACCATTCGTGAGCGAACACGACTCTCCAGCTGCCAGTGTCTTGGTCAATCGGTTCACCCAGCGATACAAATACTTTGTGAATTTCTTTGCCTACTCCGTCCGTCGACGACCCGAGACCCAAACGAAAATGTTCAGAGAGGAGAGAATCTAACAAAATACCAGCGCGGCACTCTTTTGGCCTGCACCACCACAGTTCGTCGTAAATTTGTAATTTGACAAGATGGCAATTACTGTCAAATGTGTCTTTGATGTTGTGTTATCAACAAAATTTCAAAACATTTTTGATAGCATTGATTTTGCATTTTAATAAATATGATCAAAACAAAGCCAATCGAAGACTATTAGAAGTAAGCTTTGAGCGACAAAGCGCAATCAGCCTCTCTGAGACATTTGCTGTACAACCCGATTGGAGTGAGAGGATAAGCAAAGTGAAAGTATTCTTTAGCGATTGGTGTGGAAGTGACAAACGGTAGGAAACGGTCAGAGCATTTTTTCGTCGCGTTCGATTTGTGATCACTAGTGAATGAGTCTTTTTGGAGCAATCAGGACCCTTTCTGATATCTAGCAAAAAAAAATGCGAAAGGGCCGTTGTGAGTTTGTGAACAAAGAGTGTGACCTGTGATGTTGTTTACATCTGGCATGAAAGGGGCACACTCTTTGTTTGCAAAGCCACAACGTCCCTTTAGCACTATTGTTTGTTGAAAGAGTTTGGGAGTCTATCATCATTGGCCCGCTCGCTTAAAGTTTATGATCTTTTTTTTGGATGCGACCGTCTGTTGGTACACACGAAGTTGACCCGAGAGAATACCGAGCTCAATACTCAAACACACGGGTGACACGACGACACATGCTCTTCCTCTTTCGCTCTTTTCCTACCGCTTTCTTGTTTGTGTCGGTAAGTGTGGTGACAGCAATTATTTGAGCGTAGTCTTGGGCCAAGTGAATTAAAATTCAGTAAAAATCAAACGAACGTGCTGATTGCGCGATTGAACATGGTGGAGAGAGTCAAATGACTGTGTGGTTGACTTTGCGTTGCGCTCATGCGTTCGGATGTGTGTGAGCGAGAGCAGGGTATCACAGTCAGACGGACTTTGCGAAAACGAAAGACGAGCTCAGTCAACTGTCAAAAAAAATGTCGATTGATCACTAGCGTTGCTCGCGAGAACAAATCGAGCGTGACGCAAGCTTACTTTGACCTACCGTTTGCAACTACCATGCCAATCTCATTTCTCTTTTGCTCCCCATCTCACTCTGACCGCTTGCTATGCAATTGATATTTTTTTTTCATAATTTTTTTTTATTAGGTCCTTTTTGGTAAAGCTAAGAGTAATTACAGAGGATCTTGTGTGTAAATGTTAGTGGGAGGGGAGTCGATTCATTCAGACGCTTAAGGTGAAACGGGAAGACTGCCTCGACTCGAATTTATAGGGATATTTTTTAAATCACGTAACGCAAAAAAAAATGTATGTGACATAAAAAAGTATATTGTATTCTTGCGCTTCATTCATTCGTCGACATCGTGTTAAAATTTGGCACAGTTAATTGTTGAAAGTATTTTCATTGCTTGCCTCGATTTTTCCAGGACCTGCAACAATCTGTTTCATTTGTGAAATTTGTTACTTTTAATGCAACGTGAATCACGTTCATAAATCATAACGTGATAATTTATCAATAATTATTACGCATTTTCCATTAAAAATTCAGCACGCTCTAATACTGTGTCCTTTCACCACCCCGTTCCAATCTAGTGACCCACGCAGCAGCAACAACCCGCAGGTGTGCAACGGCAGCACCACGCCGAACCAGTCCCGCTCGTTCCGGGTGCTGCAGCAGATCACCGACACCATGGACCAGGAGGGCCAGGAAGCGAAGCCGGCCACGCCCAAGCCCGGCGACGAGGCCGAGGGCCAACTCCGCCGGATGCAGCTCAGCAACGACGACAAAGCGCTGATGAACCGAGTCAAAAGCCAAGGTGAGTGCCAATAGAGTGCCATGTTAGTGCTAGGCGTTGCATTTCGTTTGAACACAAGTGACTGACTGACTTTCGTATTACCCCCGGAACGCGCGCACAGTCGACGGAGAGGTGTTTCTCCATAACGAAGAAGATCCTCGCTACCGGGGCGCGACCATACCGTCCAAGGCGTTTCGGTATCTGCAAAATATGACCGACGGCGCCGGGGCAAGTGCCGGCGGAAGTCAGCCGTCGAACTCGAGCAACACTGGTACGCGAAATGCTGGAGGAGTTTCCTTTCTATTCACTTTCCTTTTGGCTGGTTCTTTATTATTTTCTTTTTGCATAAGGTGTTTGCTTCTGTTTGGGTAGTTTTCTTTGTTTGGATCTGGTAGTTTGTTCAAAGGTGGTAGATTTTCCGGGAAAAGTTTGTATATACAGCAATTCCCCACGAAAACAGCATGGAAAAAACAAAAGTCCTCGGATCGGGCTCAAAATTTTATGGGAGTTCCCTAGCCGAAATGTAGACCCGTATTTTTTTGTTTGGCCATTAGGGTGACCTACGCCGTGTTAGGGTGGTCTGAAAAATGGCCATTTTCGTCGATTTTCGCAAAAACCACTTTTTTTGAAAAATCATTACTCCTTGCCATTTCAACTCTGGATTAAATTTTCAAAAGGTCCTATCTGCATAGGAAACCCATGACGGATAGGTTGTTTTGAACATTTAATCTAGATTACTGATTTCAATTGTCTTATACGCAAATGAAAGGTGATAAGTTGGCCTTTCAATGAAAAATAACAAGAAGTTTCAAAAATCTAGCCTAACATATGAAAAGGGCGTATGAAACATTAAAATGCCGTTTTGACGGTGTCTGGACCAAAGAGCCTATGTCTGGAAATATTTTTATCGGATTCCCCGGACATTTTTACGTAACATACTAAAAAGTGGGAGGAGTTCATTAACAGGATTCCAAGATATGATTTTTGAAAATAAAATCCGTGTTTTTCGACGCGCCGCGCGCAGAAACCGGAAAATGACGAAATCGGCAAAAAATCAACTTTTTTCACTAAAATTGCGATAACTTTAAAATTTCAGCGATGACCTATACATGTCTGGGTACCAAAAGTTGCGTCTTTCAATTACGAAAATTTTGGTGTCCAGTTATCGCAGTTTTAGTGAAAAAGTTGATTTTTTGCCGATTTCGTCATTTTCCGGTTTTTGTGCGTCGAAAAACACGAATTTTATTTTCAAAAAATCATATCTTGGAATCCTGTTAATGAACTCCTCGCATGTTTTTGAATGTTTCGTAAAAATGTCCGGGGAATCCCATAAAAATAGATTTTTGAAACTTCTTACTATTTTTCTTTGAAAGGCCAACTTATCACCTTTCATTTGCGTATAAGACAATTGAAATCGGTGGAAACGGCGAGGAGTTACGATTTTTCGAAAAAAAAGTGGTTTTTGCGAAAATCGACGAAAATGGCCATTTTACAGACCACCCTAACACGGCGTAGGTCATCCTAATGGCCAAACAAAAAAATACGGGTCTAATTATTTCGGCCAGGGAACCCCCAGAAATTTTGAGCCCGATCCGAGCACTTTTGTTTTTTTTTTCATGCTGTTTTCGTGGGGAATTGCTGTATAAATGTAATTGTTTCGAATTTGAATCATTCGAAGTGTCGGAGCAAATGTCCCAAAATTTTGTTATTTGACTTAAAAAAAAAACCTTGTTTAAGCCCCAGGGAATTGCCTACTATCTATTTATTAAGCATTGCATGTTTATGATTTGGAATAAGTAAAATTGTTTTAAATATTGGAATTGGGTTTTATGTTTGAATTCGGCAAAAAAAACCTAAGGCAGATATTTTTTAATAGTCAAAAAGTACGGAAACAATACTAATGCAATTATGTGAGCACTTGTTACGTTTCAGCGTTGATGCTATAATGCTATAAGATATAATTTGCGCAAATTTCAAAACCAAACCTCACATTGGCAAAGTATCTAAAAGTTCCCTTCATTATAGGCTCAACGAACCGTACTAATCAAATGTTTGTGCGAAACCCTGGGAACACCAGTGAATCAGGTTGGTACCAAAAGCGTTGACAAAGTATCCCCAATCTAAAGATTTTCCTCTCCCTCTCCACCCCCACAGAGGAAGGATCGGCCCAGCAGTACGTCTCGCCCAGCGAGCAGCGGGTGGAGGAACCGAAAAAATACACCGGAAGTGCTATTCCGAGCCGATCGTTCAAAATGCTACAAGCCATGACGCAGTCGTCGGACGCTCCCGGTAAGTTACCTGGCGACTTTTTTAGTTCCACAGTCCGACACACAATCAAGTAGGAAACAGACAATCTCTCTCAATTACGTGGAGGAGGTTGAACAATTTTCCCTTTTTTGGTTTTCTTTCATAACTTCCCGGGTGGACAAGTGGTGGGGCCCAGTTGGGGACCAGTTTGATGTCCACTTTATTCTAGTATCATCATCTACATTTAATAACTGTACTAGCACAACATTTTCCTTAAAACACCAGAGATGGAAAGTGTTTCTCTATAATTTATACAAAACATCTAACCTAGTAACTTGAATCTTGGTATTGAATTGAGATAAGGTTTCCTCTCACAGCTAATGACTGACGATAACCTGATAAACAAATATTATTTCAACTAGTAATGATTGATCAATTTACCATTAGGCTTGTGTTGAAAAAGTTGCTACCTTGATGTTTAGCATATCTGTACTGATTATATCGAGAGAGATTCGATCTCTCGCAAAAAAAAAACAATACATTCGTGATGTTGTGTACTTTCATTCCGTGTCCATCATCGTAAATTGACCGTTTTCGGCTGAGCTTCTTCCATAGCGAACGTTGAAAACTCTCAAACCATCATACCATTCTCGTTGTCGCTCTCTATCGTGATCGTTCCCTCATTCATTCATCTCGAACCAATTGGTGCATAGTTCCATAATCACGATGATTTTCTCTTTTTTCATTTATCGTTTCTTTCAACAGCCGATTCAAATTCCTCTGACCTTGAAGGTAATCAAAATTTACCATGCAACGGCGACATCCGATACTCACCCTATCCGTATCCCTTGCAACCACACTACTGCTGTAATCCCAACTGGCACTATTACGATCCTAACAATCCCCAATACTATCCCACCCATCATCCACCACCGCCACCACCACCACCCCCTCATCATGCACCCGGGTATTACTACCCACAACCTCCGCCCCCGCCACCGCCGCCACCCCACGGTCATTACGACCGCGGAAGTGCCGCTGCTGCGTACTACGCGGGTTACATGTCACCCCATCACTTCTACTACCCACCACAAGAACCATGCTCACCCTGCACACCTCCACCATACTATCAACTCAGCCAGCAGCCACAGATCGCTTACTGCGAGAACGTCGTTCCGGAATCCCCAACCCACACTTACGTCATAACAACACCTCCGCCACGCATTGTGGTCACTCCGACACCCGAAGACTCCTCGGACGCCGACTCCATTCTGAACGAGTTCAACGCCATTGCCCATCCCCTAACGCGCTCCCAAAGTAGCCTAAAGCGCCTCTCGGAACGGCTTGCCGACTTTAGCACTTCACCGGAGAAGCTCTTCTCAGCCTCAGACGCAGATCAAAAGGTCGTGCGCTGTTCACCGATCAGCAGTCCCCTCAACGAGCGGTACCGTACGTACGAGGAGAGCACCTCCTCGGCACCTTCCTCTCAGTCTGAGTGTTCAGACTCGGAAGAGGAAGCTCACAAGAAGCAAGACCGTGCGGCGACAAGCCCGAAAGCTCCCCAGCAAAACGGAACAAACGGTCACCACTCCGACAATGAGGAGGACGAAAGCAGCGAAAGCGAAGACGAAGAAACCGTCGGCTACGACAATAATCCGCCGGAGCATCTACCGCACCAATTGAGCGTTATTTTCGAGGAGGAAAGCAACTACTCGTGCTCGGCGAACCCAAGCCGTAGGGCTAGCGTATGCAGCAACAGCTCAACCCTGAGCGACTGTTCGTCAACGTTGGCCAACGACCTCGATGACGACGGCGGTCACGATCAGGCGCTCAAGAGCGGACACGGCAACCAAACAGACGACGATATCGATCACCTGGACGACGAAGAGTCACAGGAGTCGCAGGTGTCCGTGAAACCAGCGGCAGAAACCAACGGGCACAAAAGCGACGACGAAGATGAAACCGATGAAGAAAGCACGGAAGAGGAAAGCGAGGAGGAGTCGACAGACGAAGAGAGCAAACCGGCTGTAAAACAGCCCGCGAACCAGCATAACAAAGAATCTTCCGAGGAAGAAGAGTGCAGTGAAACGGACGAAAGCGAACAAGAGTCGGACCACGAACCGAGCAAGAAACAGCAGCTCGTGAAGCCGATTGTGGAAACCGTAGAGAACGGAGATCACACCGACGTAACGGTTACCATTACCATCCCTTCGATGAGCAGCAAATCGGTGAACGAAGGCAGCGTCAGCAAGCCGAAGCAAAGCGAAGATTCGAAGCCAAACTTCACCGTCGACTACGAGCAAGACTCGCACGTGTCGGTTTCCGTTTCACTGCCACTCAAGCTGAGACCAGCGCAAGTGGTCGAGCAGCCAGCACCCGAACAGGAGAAACCCAAAGAGGACGAAACGCAGCAAGAGGACGACGAGGAGATCGATTTCTGGAGCCAAATCGGCGAAGAGGATGAAATGAGCCGACCGAGAAGTTCGTACTCGCGAGAGTTTTGGAGTAGTCGCGAGGTCAGCATCGAGCGTGATGACGAGGAAGCGACGACCGCAGACGATGGAGACGTCGACTTTTGGAACAACGAAAACGGTCCGACGGAAGCGCTCGATCTGTGGAAGGCCGATCCGGCCATCGGAAGCTTCCTGGACCGCGAGAAGAATGAGATTTCGAGTGATTCGATACACTTTTGGCACAGCGAAAACGAAAGAATGTTCAGCGATCTGTACAGAGGCAAACGACGCGAGGAAGAAACGGCGAGAGCAGATGAGAACAACAACGCGAGCGGCTGGAACAAGGTAGAGCCGAGTGTGGAGCCGCCGACTAAGAGCGGGAAAGAGAATGTAAGCGAGGTGAAGGTTGAAGACGTTGAAGCTGACAGTGACAGCTCGGAGGAAGAAAGTGAGGATGATAGTGAGGAGTATGAGACGACAAACACGTCGAAGGAAGAATCAGAAGCCGAGGAGAATGAACCGAAAGGAGTGGAACAGAGGCCGCCGGTTGAGGAGCCGCGTATGCCTGAGATAGTCTTGAAGAAGGTACAGGCAGCGGATAAAGTAGACCACAAGTGTAACGAGATTCTGTCGGTGATCAAAACGATCGCCAAGGAGGACGATAAGACACTTTCGGTGCGCGATAGAATCTCGATATTTGAGCAAACGGCGAGCAGTCCGGTGCCGGGCAAGCAGACGAAAACGAACGAATCAAACCATCACCTGAGACCTCCCTCGGGCATGAAGCTATCCTGCGACGAGTCGGAAGCGGAAGACGACTCTGGCGTTACATCGGACATGAGCAAACACATATCGGAGGTGGAAACAGACTCGGAATGTTTCCCGGAGATGCGGAAGATGACACGTTACCAACGAGCAGCGACACATTCCAGGTTATTTAAGCTTTTGCAGGACGAAAGTAATAACGGTGATAGCGAAGACGAAGATGGCGCAGAAGACGCGATAACATCTGAAGAATGCAGCAAAACGATGCCCAACGGACACACTTATCAGAACGGATCGGAAAGCCCTCGACCCTCGGATATGACTAAATACAAAGGATCCTCGTACGAGGACAGTAGCACCAGTATAGTAGCTCCCAACACTGCCACCGATCGCAGAGATCGCCTTTCACTGCCAATCCGCCATCAGTCCTCCTCGGGCATCGAGAGCTTATCGTCCTCGACCTCATCTGCATCTCCTGTATCAGGAGTTACCAATGATAAGCTAGCGGAAGAACTAGTACAAAGCTTACTGATGAAGAAAAAGGGTAGACTGTTCCGTAACTTGCCGCTCGAGAAGTTGCACGCGGCCGCACTCAAGATCCTCCAGGAAGATCTGGAGTCCAACGATACCATCAGTTCCACCGAAGACAACATCATGACGGTGGACTCGACACCGGCCCTAACTCCGCAGGAGTTCAAATCGGAGTGTCCCAACTCCTACTCCGAGTATTACGACACCTGGAGCGAGCTGAACGACGGCAGCCAACACGAGGCCAACATCCCCTCGAAGCATCCCACCGGCAGCCGGAAGTCCGTCAACGGGTGGTCTCCGCGGTGTCCCCGCGTGCTGAGCAACAAAAGCATATCCCGGCTGGCGGAAGTTCGCGAGACTGAAACCCCCGAACTGCCATCACCTATCGGCACCACAATCTCCCGATCACGCCCACCATCACGTGCATCCAATCAGTCACCCTTTCCCGCACTGTCCGCCGGGCTAATCGAGGATAGTCAGCTTCCCAGGTCCGGGTCGAGAAGCAGCGCCAGCTACAAGCATTTCAAGCTAAATAACCTTTGATTTCTGGCATCCCAGAGAGTTAAACCCTCAAGTCAGAGCCGCACATAATCCCCGTAGAGAAAAGAAAAAGAAGATGCAAAATTCGCAGTGCCACTGGAGCACGATTACCGCGACGAATGTTCTATGTTGTTTGCAAGAGATTGTATTTGAAGCATAGTTGAGCATTTTGCGAACTGTATATTTATGAGAAATACAATAAGAAAGTTCAATTCACAAGAAAATGGTAGCAGAAAGCATTCATTACCTAAAGCATATCATCAAGATTTCAGAAAAGCAGGTATATTCAAAATTACTTCGTTTTTATTTACTTGATTGGCTGTAATATCATCTCACATCTATGTTTAATCGATTTCACCAGGGGTAGTATTTAAAGTAATATTTTTTCACGAGACAAATGAAAAACCGTGGAAGGTGGGTTCCACGCCCTGCGCAAAATTAAACTCAAAATTTCACTCTGTAGTGTGTCTTCTTCTTTTTTGTTTCAAAGCTCAAAATTCCCGCAGCAAAAAAAAAACATATTTACAGCCATCGCAGTGATAATTGCCCAGTCCTTTGTTCAAATATTACCTTAAATACTACTCGTCATGCCAAAAAAAAAAGTCAAATTTAGGTCACAAATGAAGAGAGCTAAAATCCTAAATTTATCTTTTTCGTTTGTTTTTATTTTTCTCCAAAAAAAAGCAACAAGAGACAAACTTTCGAAGCTTCTTTGTATTGTTGATTTTTTTATTCTTTCTTAGAAACAGCAACGGAGAGTTTGTTCATTACACTAGTTGTAATATTTATGTTTTTTTTTTCTTTCTTTTATTTCCTTACGAACACAACACCACCGAGTAGTGCTTGACATTAATAACCAAAATTACTAAGAAAATTGCATCGAATTGTCCATTCGTCCAACACAGAAAAAAAAATAGAGTAAACTCCACCTTTGGCGTAACGTTTTGAATACTTAAAAAGAAGAAGAGCATACCGTTTTGATATATTTTTTTTCCTCAATTTCAAGGCGCAGTAACTTTTTTGAACTTCCTTCCGACCTGCATTCAACACAAGAGAGTTATGTTAAATTGATTACATCATGAACTAAGTTTGAACAAACGTTTGACTTTCGGTCCTCTTGTTCGACTCGAGTAGAACCATTTTTTAGTTTGAAAATAAAAACATATGCCCAGTGCTCATAATGTTTAATTCTCAATCATTAAAATACTAAAACAAATGAGTTAAAGGTGAAGTTTTCCTCTAATGATTCACACTAAAAAAAACACACACATACATTTGTGCAATAGAACATAAATTTGTCCACCAGCTTAACTTGAAAAACAATACTAACAGATTAAACCATCCCTAGTTCGATCGAAAATCATTGCCTTACAATATAGATAAACAAGAAAGAAAGAGTACAAAATGCAAAACATCGAAAGATCAAAGAATGCATCAACCGTTCTCATTGTTCTTTCTGTTTTTTCAGAAGCGGATGTACCGATAAAATAACTTGTGTCTAGCTGTATATTATGTGTAGTGAAAACAAAACGAAATATTTACGCAAACAACATGTAGTAACCACATAGAAAAAAATACTGAACATTTATTCACACAATATACACAATATAGTGAGTAAAATATGACGGAATTGTTTGCTAACCGCAAATCACGCTGCTTTTATTCTAGTTTGCATTAATCGCTACATAAAATAAGGGCTGTAAACAACATTTGTTACAATTTGGAGCTTTATCAATAAATTGAGCATTCTAAGAAATTTAAATACATGTTTCGCAAAAAGGTTTAGTTAAATCTATCATTTCTTATTGAATTGCTTTGCAGTTTTAAAAACTGACATCTCTAACAGGAATCATCAGAAAAATATCTCTTAGAATTTTTACTTAAATCCACAAATATTTTGACAAGTTTTTTTTTACAAAAAAGCTTGGAAAAAACCAATAAAGCGTGATCATTACACAATTAGATCACCAAAATCAGTAAGGTGCGGTGACAATGAAACGTATTTAACTTGATTGTTAAAATTGATGTAGTTTTGCTTTAATTTGTGTTGAAAAAATACACAAGAGAACAAGGGGTTGGAAACTCTTAGAGCTATAATTATTATGTTAACCAGTATATCAAAATATATGTTAGTATACTTATTATTTCCATTACATATCGCCAGTATACTTACCAATATACTGAGAGTATCTTAATACACTAACAGTTTATTGCTTTTCGGTTAGTATACTAACAAGTATACTGGAATATCGTTAGTATACTCAGTATTCCTAAGTAATATTAGAGTTTCCAGCCCCTTGCAAGAGAACCGTTTCAACCAGCAAAGTTTTAAGATTGTAATTGTGACGAGAGCCTGTTAGTTTACAACTTTTTATCAGTTTAAGAAGGGATCAGGTCTATCCACGCAAAAAAGGTATGGATCTTTTCGATCATTTAGGATTTTTTTCAGAAATGGACAAGTATGGCCACTATTTTTTAAAAGAATTTCTTAAAAACAATAGGCTAAAATGGCGATTATTGTTTGACCAAATTTTTCATACATTTTGCCTTTCTTACAAAAGAAAGGTATAAGGTTTGCTTTTGGAAAGACACTTTTCTCAGAAATCTTAAAAAATTAGATTATTTTCGTCTTATTTTTACCCTGTTTCTCCTATTAAATTGTTGGTTTTATACAGAATCATATACTGAAAATCAAATGAGCAATTCTCTACCAAAACCGGAAATGGATTTTATTTGTATTTTTTTATTTGGCTCAAACTTTGTGTTGTTCCCTATGTTGTTCCCTATGACCAAATGTTGTTCCCTATGACCAAATAAGCTATTTTGTGTGATTGGTCCATCCATACAAGTCTCCATACAATTTTGGCTGCTGTCCATACAAAAATGGTATGTAAATATTCAAACAGCTGTAACTTTTGAGTGAATTTTCTGATCAATTTGGTGTCTTCGGCAAAGTTGTAGGTATTGTTGGGGACTATCCATAAAGAACGTGGACATTTTAGGGAGGGGGGGGGGGGGTGGCTAAGTCGATTGTCCACGATCCATACAAAAAAAAATTTGTGTGGACAATTGTCCACGAGGGGGGTGGGGGGGGGGTGGCAGATTCTCAAAAAAGTGTCCACGTGATTTATGGATGGTCCCTTGAGGACTTTTGTGAAAAAAATAGGTACACAGAAAAAAAAATTGCAGATTTTTTAATCAACTTTTTTTTCACTATAACTCAATTTCCCAAAATTTCGAGATTTTTTGATATGTTTTAGGGGACAAAAATCCGCAACTTTTAAGCCATAGAGAAACATGGTCAAAAAATCTGCCGCCGAGTTATGATTTTTTGAAAAAACAGTGATTTTTGGAAAAAATCGAAGTTTCATGTAAAAACAAGTTTGACATTATTTTTTAATGCAAAATTGAATTTGCAATCGAAGTACTTTACAGATTTTTCGATAAAGGGCTCCGTTTTCAAGCCACCAATAGTTTTATTATAACGAAATATTTGCAGTTTTTCAATTTTTAAAAATAGTGACCATGAGTGACCATTTCAAAAAAATATTTTTTTTGAAAAATTCAGAAAATTTGTTATAAAATTGTCTAAGAGACATTGAAGATTGGACCTCGGGATGCTGAGATAGAGCCGCTTTAAGAAAAAGAAACACGAAAATTGAAGTTTTCTTAATCTCACCAAAACAACCCACCATTTTCTAATGACCATATCTCAGCAAATAATGGTTCGATTTTCAATGTTAAAACATGAAACATTCGTGAAATTTTCCGATCTCTTCGAAAAAAATACTTTGAAATTTTTTAAATCAAGACTAGCATTTTAAATGGACGTAATATTCAATGTTTGGCCCTTTAAAATGTTAGTCTTGATTAAAAAATTTTCAAAATATTTTTTTCGAAAAGATCGGAAATTTCACGAATATTTCATGTATTAACATTGAAATCAGACCATTTGTTGCTGAGATATGGTCATTAGAAAATGGTGGGTTGTTTTGGTAAGATTAAGAAAACTTCAATTTTCGTGTTTCTTTTTCATAAAACGGCTCTATCTCAGCAACCCGAGGTCCAATCTTTAAGGTCTCTTAGACAATTTTGTACCAAATTTTCAGAACTTTTCAAAAAAATATTTTTAGAAATGGTCACTCATGGTCACTATTTTTAAAAATTTAAAAACTGCAAATATTTCGCTAAAATCAAACTTTCGGTGGCTATATCTTGAAAACGGAGCCCTTTATAAAAAAAATCTGTACCGTACTTTTCGGTTGCAAATTCAATTTTGCATTGAAAAGTAATGTCAAACTTGTTTTTGCATAAAACTTCGATTTTTCCAAAAATCACTATTTTTTAAAAAAAATATAACTCCGCGGCAGATTTTTTGACCATGTTTCTCTATGGCTTAAAAGTTGCGGATTTTTGTCCCCTATAACATATCAAAAAATCTTGAAAATCAAAAAATACGTATTTTGGGAAATTGAGTTTTAGTGAAAAAAAAGTTGATTAAAAAATCTGCATTTTTTTTTCTGTGTACCTATTTTTTTCTCAAAAGTCCTCAACAATACCTACAACTTTGCCGAAGACACCAAATTGATCAGAAAATTCACTCAAAAGTTACAGCTGTTTGAATATTTACATACCATTTTTGTATGGACAGCAGCCAAAATTGTATGGAGACTTGTATGGGTGAACCAATAACGCAAAATAGCTTATTTGGTCATAGGGAAGGCCAACACAAAGTTTAAGTCAAATAAAAAAATAAAAATGGTCGAAATCGACCGATTTCGTAGAGAGTTGCTCAAATTCAAAGTCCCGGCACGTTCTCACTCGAAAGATCGACAAGTTAAGTCGAAGCATAAACGCCAGCATTTTACGCTGCGCGTGAAAGTGTTCTTTTTGGCTTCTCATAATAGATCGACAAAGTGCAATAGCGATACATATTTTTTTAAGTTAATCATAGACTTACATTAAAGACTGAGTATCCTTTATATTTTTCTAATAATGTCAATCCAATATGTTTTTCTTAACAAAATTTTAATACCTTGCGACCCATAATGTACCACTGAAATTTAAAAAAAATGCTATTCGAGGTTTAGCCTAAAAATATTCGAAGCTTTAGGTCAAATTCTTACTGGGTGGTACCATTGTGTTTCTGAAAATTTAATGGCACCAATATATTTGTCGGAGTTTCATCATTTTGTAAGAAATGCTTTAAAATAATTATATTCTTTAGATAAGTCAGACATTACTGTTAACATGGAAAGAATTTAATAAACATTATTATTATTATTATTATTATTATTATTATTAAAGGCTCTATTTTACCTCTGGTGATATTAAATCGAGTTTTTTTTAAATCAATTGCCCATATTCAGCAATTTCTAAAAAAATATACTCTAAATGTTTAAAAAGATCTTAAACTATTCTCATCTTTAAAAAAAAGTTAAAGTTAAGCTTTTTTTTATTGTCAAAGATTTTTTGCTAGAAATGATGGGGAAATTTCTCGAATGATTGTGAAATGTTGCTGGTTGCTATGCGAAGCCAAATTAAGCATTAATTTACACAACATTGAAGTGTTTTGCACAAAATCCAGTTTTTTTTTTTTTAAATCAGCTTATTTTGTTATTTTCCATTGGATTCACATTTCACTTGATCTAGCAGCATATCGATTTGCAATGCACTTAAAAACCAGACCGAAAAACCACTCAAAATTCTAAAACACTCAACATATGCACAACACCAACATGTCGCTAACAAATTTCTGTCGAAAATTGCTTCGCGCTTCTCAGGATGAGCTCAAAGAAAAAAAAAACAACCGGCTAAGCCGCACCGGAATCATCAACATTTTGTGCGTGTTTTGTGTTTTGTTACAGAGTGTTTCGTTGAAATGTTTTTGCTCAATTTTGTGGTTAACAAAAAAAAACTATTTTTCCCTAAAAAGTTGTTGCGCACAAAACTAACCACCTTTCGTATCGTTGCAGGTCCCGGCGAAACCGACTTCTAAGCAGAGCAAAGCAAGGAAATTATACTTTGAGCAAAGAAAAACCCAGCAGAGCTTACTTCATCGGATCCCTCACGAATATGGCCACACGTTATTGAAATTGTTGTAGCATTTTATTAGTTTGTACGAGAAATTAGCAGAGCTAGGTTTAACTTCCTAAATAAGCTTTCCCCGTTGAAACAAAAAAAACTGACAAAATAATTACAAAAAAAAACCTCCAACGATTTTCTGATTATGCTATAGTTTACTTACTCAGTGAAAATTAAAGAAAAAAAAAATGTGTGAGTGTGAGATCTCAATCTAATCTATTGAAAAAAAAACATGTTGTGATTTTGTTTCTGGCCCCCTCTTCTGAAATCTTGATAATATTTTGCTTGACTTTTGTTTTACTGCTTTGCCATTGAGTTATATAAATAATAAAAAAAGCTAAAGAATGGTTTTGTTTTGTATGATAATACTGATGAAGCGACGTGTGCCACACCAAACAATACGTGCGGTGTAGAGAAAAATACATATTTTTTTGTTTGTTGTCATTTTATGAAACTATTTATTTCCATTATTCGAGCAACTTTCATAAGTTAATCCAAAAACATAAAAAGGAAAAGGTTCGACTGTGACCCTTGCGAAGGGGCAAACGGAGGAAAAACGATCGATTTGATAAACTGCAGAATACAATAGTCTGAACTGATATTGAAAAACAAAGTATGGTCAACAATAAAGCATATTGAATCTTTACAATAATTGCAATCTCCTATTTAAATATCACCTCCACTCTTGTAGCAGGCGTGGCCGAATGATTACACTGTTCGCTTTGAAGGCGGACGATCATGGGTTCGATTCTCTTCTGCACCTGATGGTCCTTCTACGGATAGGTATGTACACGGTAAAAAATCATTGTTTTCGTTTTCGTTTCGTTTTCGTTTCGTTTTCGTTTTACGGAGCAAGGTGGGGGACGCGGCCTCAAGTCAGTCCAAGTCCGGTTTCTTGTGGAAAAAAGGGTAGTGGCCGAACTAGTATTGTATACCAAATGAACACCACCGGAAGATATAGGGGATCGGGAGGGGGGAGGTGAAAGAAAATTAGTGTTGATGTGAGTAGTAAGAACTTGGATGATTTGAGCAGTTACGGTAATCTAAGTTTAACACTGAATAAAGAAAATCTGAAATTATGATTCAAAGTAAAAAGGCCCGGAATAAATTAAATTATTAGTCAATTAAATAAGAAAATGTAACTAATCGGAGATCTATGCAAAAGAAACCTATGATGTATTCCAAATTTAAAGGAAATAAAAAATACTAGAGAAAAAAAGATGAAAACTAACTGCCGACCTGTCACGTCCGTCAATAGTCTTGTCGTACATTACAACTAGAAACAGATCTGCCAATGAAATGTTACACTTCGTTCAAATCAACTAATCATTTAAGTCCAATTATTCATCTACGGAAAACTATCTAACTTTAATCAACAACCTAAACTAAACTGTCTGAAAGTAAATTTAATCTCAAATCCCCGAATGTTTTATTATAACGCCAAATAAGGTAAAGGATCTTGTTTTTAAACCAGTCTTGCCGCTTCCAAAAACCAATAAACATAAATGAACAGTTCATAAGTTGAACACTAGTAATTAAGACGACTATTTCATGCCATTCATTTCATTAGGGCATAGAGCTTTGCAAACAAGAGTGCATCTCTATTATACCTTATGTAAACTGTCATTTGAGTGAAGGAGACACACTCCTGTTCACAAAACCCATGCGCCCTTTTGAAATGTTAGGCTCCATTTGATCGTCAAGGCTCCAGTAGACCCTCGTATACGTATTTTTGCTTTCCAATCATTAGTTTTATTAGAAAAAAATTTCGCGAAAAAAAAACTCTTCGTCTGACTATATATTGGTATTGAATGAAAATTTCCAAATGTTTTTAAAGCAGTTCAAGAAGAAATGCATTTTAAATTGGTTTCAGTTAAGAGTAGTTCTCTACGGAATCGGTCTTTTTTCTTTAATTTTAATTTTTGTATTTTTTAAGCCGGCTGAAACTTTTTTGGTGCCTTCGGTATGCCAAAGAAGCCATTTTGCATCATTAGTTCGTTCATATAACTTTCCATACAAATTTGGCAGCTGTCCATACAAAAATGATGTGAGCAGTTCTCTAGGATTTCGGTCATTCGTTTTTTTTGTATTTTTTAATCCGACTGAAACTTTTTTGGTGCCTTCGGTATGCCCAAAGAAGCCATTTTGCATCATTAGTTTGTCCATATAATTTTCCATACAAATTCGGCAGCTGTCCATACAAAAATGATGTATGAAAATTCAAAAATCTGTATCTTTTGAAGGAATTTTTTGATCGATTTGGTGTCTTCGGCAAAGTTGTAGGTATGGATACGGACTACACTGGAAAAAAATAATACACGGTAAAAAAAATTTGGTGATTTTTTTATTTAACTTTTTATCACTAAAACTTGATTTACAAAAAAACACTATTTTTATTTTTTTTATTTTTTGATATGTTTTAGAAGGCATAAAATGCCAACTTTTCAGAAATTTCCAGGTTGTGCAAAAAATCACTGACCGAGTTATGAATTTTTTAATCAATACTGATTTTTTCAAAAAATCGAAATTTTGGTCGTAAAAATTTTTCAACTTCATTTTTCGATGTAAAATCAAATTTGCAATCAAAAAGTACTTTACTGAAATTTTGATAAAGTGCACCGTTTTCAAGTTATAGCCATATTTAAGTGACTTTTTTGAAAATAGTCGCAGTTTTTCATTTTTTTAAATTAGTGCACATGTTTGCCCAGTTTTGAAAAAAATATTTTTGAAAAGCTGAGAAAATTCTCTATATTTTGCTTATTTGGACTTTGTTGATACGACCTTTAGTTGCTGAGATATTGCAATGCAAAGGTTTAAAAACAGGAAAATTGATGTTTTCTAAGTTTCACCCAAACAACCCATTATTTTCTATCGTCAATATCTCAGCAACTAATGGTCCGATTTTCAATGTTAATATATGAAACATTTGTGAAATTTTCCGATCTCTTCGAAAAAAATATTTTTGGAATTTTCAAATCAAGACTAACATTTCACAAAGGCCAAACATTCAATATTACGCCCTTTTAAAATGTTTGTCTTGATTTGAAAATTCCAAAAATATTTTTTTCGAAAAGATCGGAAAATTTCACAATTGTTTCATATATTAACATTGAAAATCGGACCATTAGTTGCTGAGATATTGACGATAGAAAATGGGGGGTTGTTTGGGTGAAACTTAGAAAACATCAATTTTCCTGTTTTTAAACCTTTGCATTGCAATATCTCAGCAACTAAAGGTCGTATCAACATAGTCCGAATAAGCAAAATATAGAGAATTTTCTCAGCTTTTCAAAAATATTTTTTTCAAAACTGGGCAAACATGTGCACTAATTTAAAAAAATGAAAAACTGCGACTATTTTCAAAAAAGTCACTTAAATATGGCTATAACTTGAAAACGGTGCACTTTATCAAAATTTTAGTAAAGTACTTTTTGATTGCAAATTTGATTTTACATCGAAAAATGAAGTTGAAAAATTTTTACGACCAAAATTTCGATTTTTTGAAAAAATCAGTATTGATTAAAAAATTCATAACTCGGTCAGTGATTTTTTGCACAACCTGGAAATTTCTGAAAAGTTGGCATTTTATGTCTTCTAAAACATATCAAAAAATAAAAAAAATTAAAAATAGTGTTTTTTTGTAAATCAAGTTTTAGTGATAAAAAGTTAAATAAAAAAATCACCAAATTTTTTTTACCGTGTATTATTTTTTCCAGTGTAGTCCGTATCCATACCTACAACTTTGCCGAAGACACCAAATCGATCAAAAAATTCCTTCAAAAGATACAGATTTTTGAATTTTCATACATCATTTTTGTATGGACAGCTGCCGAATTTGTATGGAAAATTATATGGACAAACTAATGATGCAAAATGGCTTCTTTGGGCATACCGAAGGCACCAAAAAAGTTTCAGCCGGATTAAAAAATACAAAAATTAAAATTGAAGAAAAAAGACCGATTTCGTAGAGAATTGCTCATGTATGAAAATTCAAAAATCTGTATCTTTTGAAGGAATTTTTTGATCGATTTGGTGTCTTCGGCAAAGTTGTAGGTATGGATATGGACTACACTGAAAAAAAATGGTACAAAGTAAAAAAAAAAAGGTGATTCTTAATTTCACTTTTTGTTAATAAAACTTGATTTGCAAAAAACACAATTTTTAATTTTATTTTTTATTTTTTGATATTTTTTAGAGGACATCAAATGCCAACTTTTCAGAAATTTCCAGAAAGGGCAAAAAATCTTTGACCGAGTTATAATTTTTTGAATCAATACAGTTTTTTCAAAAAATCAAAATATTGGTCGCAAAAATTTTTCAACTTGAGTTTTCGATGTAAAATCGGATATGCAATCAAAAAGTTCTTCAGTGAATTTTTGATAAAGTGCACCGTTTTCAAGTTAAATCCATTTTAAGTAACTTTTTTGAAAATAGTCGCAGTTTTTAATTTTTTTAAATTAGTGCCCATGTTTGCCCACCTTTGAGAAAAATATTTTTGAAAAGCTGAGAAAATTCTCTATTTTTTGCTTTATTGAACTTTGTTGATACGACCCTTATTTGCTGAGATATTGCCATGCAAAGGTTTAAAAACAGGAAAATTGATGTTTTCTAAGTCTCACCCAAACAACCCACCATTTTCTAATGTCAATATCTCAGCAATAAATGGTCCGATTTAAAATGATAAAATATGAAACATTCGTAAAAAATTTCCGATCTTTTCGAAAAAAATATTTTCAAAAATTTAAAATCAAGACTAACATTTCAAACCGGCCAAATATTCAATATTACACCCTTTTGAAATGTAACTCTTGATTTAAAATTTTTGAAAATATTTTTTTCGAATAGATCGGAAAATTCCACAAATGTTTCATATTTTAACATTGTGAATCGTACCATTAGTTGCTGAGATATCTACATTAGAAAATGGTGGGTTGGGTTCGATTCACTTCAATTTTCATCAACATCAATTTTCTTGTTTTTTATCCTTTGCATGGCAATATCTCAGCAACTAAGGGTCGTATCAACAAAGTTCAATAAAGCAAAATATAGAGAATTTTCTCAGCTTTTCAAAAATATTTTTTTCAAAGGTGGGCAAACATGGGCACTAATTTAAAAAAATTAAAAACTGCGACTATTTTAAAAAAAGTTACTTAAAATGGCTATAATATGAAAACGGTTCACTTTATCAAAAAATCACAGTAGTACTTTTTGATTGCAAATTCAATTTTACATCGAAAAATGAAGTTGAAATTTTTTTGCGACCAATATTTCGATTTTTTGAAAAATTCTGTATTGATTCAAAAAATCATAACTCGGTCAAAGATTTTTTGCCCATTTTGGAAATTTCTGAAAAGTTGGCATTTGATGTCCTCTAAAACATATAAAAAAAATAAAAATAGTGTTTTTTTGCAGATCAATTTTTAGTGACAAAAAGTGAAATTAAAAATCACCACATTTTTTTTACTGTGTATCATTATTTTTCAGTGTAGTCCATATCCATACCTACAACTTTGCCGAAGACACCAAATCGATCAAAAAAATCCTTCAAAAGATACAGATTTTTGAATTTTCATATATAATTTTTGTATGGACAGCTGCCAAATTTGTATGGAAATTTATATGGACAAACTAATGATGCAAAATGGCTTCTTTGGGCATACCGAAGGCACCAAAAAAGTTTCAGCCGGATTAAAAAATACAACAAAAAAATCGACCAGTTACTCAACTGTCACAAAACGTGTACTTTTTAAATCATTTTTTCATTTAGAAATTTACGTGTTTTTTGTAGTTTTGCGGGGATATTTTTTAGAGTGTAACAATGTTCTACAAAGATGAAGAGAAGACATAAACAAAAAAATTGATATGGGATTTGTATTTATTCTTCACAAGTTTTCAGAATTTAACTTTTTTTTTTTTTTGAAAAGGTGATTTTGGCCATTATGAACTGTTTTCGAATTTTCCACCCCTAAACTGTTATTCTACGCATAATTGTCCCATGTTCAAAAAAGTGCTACCGAGAAAAACGCGATTGAAATTCATCGACTGATTTCTGTGTTTCTACGCAAAATTGTCCCGGTGGTCCTCATTCACTCGATATGTCCCTAATCGCCCCAGTTAGCAGTTTTTAACACTCATTTATGGTCCTCTTGCTAATAGCATATAATATAACAGGTAAACAAAACAAAATGTTTCGTTTAATTAATGATTCCGTGAAAAAAAATACTTGGTGAGACAATTCTGCGTAGAAGCGCGAAGATGGGACAAACAGACTTGGTATTGTTTTTAACGAGTTTCCGAACAAAGTAGATTTTATGTGTTTTTCTTAAAATATACAACAAACAATACTTAAAAATGTAAAAAAGTTAAAATCGTCCAAAAATGACATGGGACAATTATGAATAGAACGGCATTAAAACTCAATCGTGTGCTTTTGAAAGTATTTTTTTTTTTTTTTTTTTTTGAAAAGTTAAGCTAATTTTGCATAAGACGATTATGTGCGCAGAATTCTGCAGCCAGCAAAAGTAAAGCAGGTATGACAAAAAAATGCAGTTTGGCAGTTTGCCTGCAATTGTTTGCAGAAACGTCAGCCTGCATATATATTTTGCTTTGTTAGCGAGTTTGGCGAACTGTCAAACAAGAAAAAGTGCGAATTTGTTTGTTTGTCATAGTCTAATACCTGCTTAACTTTTTTGAAACGCGTTTCCATACTTTTCTGTAACTCTCTCTATTGCAGAAGTTCTGCAAGAGAGCTAATAAGGGAGAGCAATATTTACATAAGAAGGTTTCCAGCAGAGGGCCAATACGCACCTCCCAAGAAAATGGGGGTCAAGAAACAGCTTTACGAACAGCAGAACAAAGGAGAGGGAACGATTCATTGGGACTTTTCTTTACCCTCTCCCATTTGAAATTTTCCTTGATCGGTACCTCATCAAGTGCGCAAACCACAAGAGGAGAGAAAAGGCTACCTGCAGAAAAGGATGGGAACGGATTTGCTGCTGCTTCTCGCTTTGCAAAAGTTTTGCCTGAGAGAAAAGTAACTTTTGGTGCAGGAAAGTACGGGGACGCTCTGCTGCAGAATCTGTGCAGAATTGCAGAACTTTGCGGTTCTGGACTAATCCTAATAACTCGTTGACGTGACCTCCGAGCAGCGGCACCACGAGAAGAATAAGAAGAAGCGTTATTGGAACAAACGAAACAAATAAAAGATTTTGGGGCTTTCGAAGATGACATTCCAGACAGAGATTGTGATGGACAGGTTTTGAGGTTTCAGCCTAATTTTATTAACGTCCTTTCGTTTAACAATAAACTATTGCCGTGTCGGTATCCGATTGATTTTGTGGTGTGTAGATACGTCAGAAGGTTTTTTGTTTTAAATTATAAAAAAGTACAGACAGAGATTTCTTTACAGCGCGTTTGTTTTTTTTTTTACGTGAATATGTATTAAATTGGCCCTATCAAAGGTCACAGTTAGACCACGCCCGTAAAACACTTGCGGTTATAAGATAATAAACTTTAAATGCTCCTGTTGTCAAGTTTTTCATCGAATTGACAGTTTAAATTTCAATGGGAAAAGTACCAAGTGTTTCAGGGGCGTCGAATAGCTGCGCCTGACGGGCGTTATTCCGTAAAATGTTGATGATGAAAATGATGTTTTACGGCAATCAAGATGTGTTTTTAGAAAATTTCATGAACAAACCGTGTTCCTCTCAGACTAAATGCATCCATAAATGGGGTTCGTTTTAACGCGTTTTAGCATAAAATGTGTGTTTCGTATTCTATACGATTTTATTTGTTTTCTCTCCGATCGTCGTGCGTGCTCACTTCCACTAAATTTACTGTACTTTCTTGCAAGCGACACGTACAATTTTTACCACAGAGCTTGTTTTTTTCTTCTGTTAGAGTTACAGTTCATTTTTTTAATTGTGTTTTTGTTTTAAACTTTCGTATCATCGAACGAAAGCGAGAAACTGAAAAAGTGATTGTTGTTGACCAGGTCGCGCACACACGCAAAACAAGAAGAACGCGGAGAAGAAAACAGAAAAACGAAATGAGCTTCATCTGCCTCACTTACCATACTTTGCGTTTCTTGAACCAATAGGCAGAGGCGACCGCCGCACCACCACCAACGGCAAGCCGTTCCACCTAGCTCTGGTCCATCGAGAGGCTGTCGGCGTTGGCGGCGTTGGTCAGCACGGACGAGTCCTTCTGCACGGACTCGAACAGGGGCTGCAGCTCGGACGAGCTGCGGATCAGCGACAGGAACTCGGCCAGGTGCTGGTTTTTGTCTGCGCGGGGAGAGATTGGTTGATTGAGCATTTCTGAAGGAGTGTGTGAAGAGTGGGTTAGGACGTACCTGCTTTTGGAATCTGCAACAGGGCGGCGACGGCTCGCAGCGCGGATCGCTTCAGTTCGTCCTGCTTTTCGTACTCTTGCTTGACCGAGTTGGCTTTGACCTTGAGCGTGCAGGTTGCCCGCAGGGGATCGACGAACTGGTCCAGTTCTGAAAAACGAAAACGTAGGTAAGAGCCATTCGAGCATCGATGCTGCGCAGTACTTACTCTGAAGCACCGCGGACGGGCACAGCACGGCGAGTCGGGAGGTCATCAGGTAGGTCAGCATTTTGATGTCGTAGTGATCCTTGAGGCCGGCCTGCACGTGTTCCAGGAACAGCATGATGTCCACCCGGTCCAGTCCCTGCTCGAGCAGTGTGTACATACATTCGAACGCCGCCTTCCGGATGTCCAATCCGTCGTCAACGGTGTGCTTGAACGGGCCCATCTCGACTTCGCGGATCAGATCTTTCTTGACCTTCGTTTCGGAGTAGAGCTGGGGCAGGAGTTCGGGCAGCAGTTCGCGCACCAAGCTCGGTTTGTTGTGCACGGCTGAGTTGAACGCGACAAGCGCCACTCGCCGGACGGCCGGCTCCGGGTCCTGCAGCGCCATCAAGAACTGTCCGATGCACTGTCGCAGCAGCGGATCGATCGACTGGGGCTGATCGGAGATGGTGAACTTGATGGCGGTCACGACGGCCGTCCGCATCAGGTGACTCTCGCTGCGCAGCGCCATCTGCAGCTGGGGAAGCAACTCTTCCGGGTTCACAAGCACCAGCTTGCCCAGACATTCGGCCACGACGTTGCGCGAGCCTTCCTCCGAGCATTCGCAGTGCTTGAACAACTGACCCCAGATCGAGGGCACCGACGGGAGCAGCTGCTCCAGGCCTTGCTTGCTGGTCGACAGTGACGTGATGACCTCCTTGAGCGAGTGCAGCAGCAGATACTGTCGCTTCGGCTGGGCTTCAATCTCGTTCAGGATGAAGGGCAGGTAGTGGGTCAGATTTCCGACGGCGATGGCTCCGAGCGCGTGCGACGCCGCTCCCTTTACGTCCTCCGACGAGGCCGAGAAGCAGTTCAGGATGATCTGGGCGAGCGAGTCGATCGAGTTGAGGTTGCTGGAAAACGAAAAATGGTTTACAATGAACTAAACTTTGAATCTAATCCAACTTACAAGTGCCGTCCAATCTCCCCAATCGTCAGCAGGTAAAACACCAAGTGAGCATCGCTACGTCGGTTCTGAATTTCACGCAGGAACTCCTTGGCCACGGCAACGGCCTCGTTCGGCACCTGCAGCGTGAGCGCGGCAATGCACTTGGCCAGAGAGTGGTAGGCCTGCTTGTGCAGCGGTTGACCTTGCACCTGGTTGTGCACGGGATGCATCAGCATGTTCAACAGGTGGCGATAGCTGAGCCCGGGCAGGTTGGCCACCACGAGGGCCTGGAACAGGTTCAGCGTGCAGTTCAGGGCGGTTCCCTGCAGCAGTGGCGAACGCACCAGGGTCATGACTTCCGGCAGGATCTGCTCGTGAACGCCAACCAAAGCCTGCGGTTGCTGACGGGCGACGGTGGTCAACAGAACCAGGGATAGCTGAGCCACGTGAAGGTCGGACTCGCAGAGTAGCGGCGGAACCTCGGCCACGGCGTTGCGCAGCAACATCGGGTCGATGAACTGGTTGTAGTGGTTGACCAGCGTATCGAGCAGCGTCAGCGAGTTCAACTTGAGGGCGCGCTGGTTCTTCCTCAGGAACGATCCCAGCACGGGAACGACCTCCAAGATGATGGGACTGAGGTTAACTCGCAGCGGCGACGCGGCAATCATGGTGAGTGCTTTGACCGAACTCAACCGGGTCACTTCGTTGCGCAGACGCTCCATGAACAGTGGCAAACAGGTGATCAACTCCTGCTGCAGCACATCGCCCATGTTTGCGATGATCTGGCCCATGCAGGCGATCGCACGTTCCTTCACTTCCTGATCAACCTCCGGAGAACGGAGCTTCTGCAGAGTGCTCGAGTACAGCGGAGCTACGTACGGGGAGAAATCGAAGCTGGTCTGAATGTTCAGCGGCCGGATGACCTTCACCATCTGCTGCAGAACCAGCAGAGCCTCGGTAGCGATCTTGTAGAAGGGATCAAACACCGCTGCTTCAACCAACGGAACCAGCGTTTTGATGTGAGGATGGAAAACCTGCGGATTGTGTCCCCCAAGCATAACGTACACGAATCCGAGCGCATCGATCTTCATGTTGGACGTGGAATTCTTGTCGTTCAACGAGTAGTGAATGCCACTCATCAGCTGGTCAATGTGGTTGGAAAGCGCCCCCGGAAGGGCGTTCAACAGCTCGCGCAACAGCAGGAAACAATCCTGCCGAGTTTTGACCGACTTTTCGCGCATCAACGGCTGCACCGCCTTCACGATCATCGGCACCTGATCTTGCAGCATCGAGATCGAGCTCGGAACCTGCTCCATCGAGTCCGGATCGTGCCCGATATCGTCGCCGATGGGCCGCGTCGACTTGAGCAGCGCAATGTACGCGTGGAAAATGTCCGACTTGACGTTCTCTTCACGTTCTGCAAAAAAAGAAAATCTTATTGTTAAACACAATCCCGAATTTCAACTTCAACCCGTCCCACCCTTGAATCGCGCAACCAGCGCCGGCGACAGCGTCTTGTAAAACTCTTCCAGCAGCTCGTGCCGCGTGGAAATCACCGACTCCAAGCACTTGGCCGCCGAACGGCGCACCTTCCAGCTCATGTCGTCATCGTCGCTGTACTCCTCACTGTCACCGTCCTCGTCGTCCTCCATGTCCATCGCAACCCCGCCGTCGCCGTCGTCCGCCTCGTAGTTGTAGTTGGGATCGTACGTGATGTACTTCAGGCAAAGGTCCACAATCTAAAACGGATCAAAGTCACTGTAGAACAACCGCCAAACCAAAGCGCTAGTTCATCCCACTCACCGACGGGATGTGCGGCATGATCGCCTCCGGGCATCGCTGCACGAACGCCTCGCACGCCTGCAGACAGAACTCGCGCAGCTCGTCGTCGTCCCGGTGGCTGTACTGGTTCAGCAGCACCATCACCCGCTCGATGTGGTTGCACAGCCGGTGACCGGCCTGCCGACAAATGGCCGCCAAACACTGGATGTACGTCCGCACCATGCCCTGGTTCTGGGGCTTCTCCAGCCCGTCCAGCAGGTGCTCGATCACCTTGTTGTACGCGTTGCTGTTGCACGTGGTCAGCAGGTGGGACAGCGCCACGATCGTACGCTTGCGAACGGCCTGGCGGGCCGAACCCAGCTGCGGAACCAACGCCTTCAGAATCAAATCATGGAACGGCACCAACAGATCGCCGAATCGCGACAGCAGATCCGACAGAATGTCCAGCGCTTCCAGCTGCACCGAGACGTCCTCCTTCTCGATGGCATTGCTCAGCTTGCCCGTGATGCGCTGGCACACGTTCGGAACGAGCGAGTTCGACGACTGCGGCAGCTCCGAAATGACCGTCTTCAGCCCGATGCTCGAAATGTCCCGCAGCTGTTCGTTGTTCGAGACCATGTTGGCGCACAGCGAGTCCACGATCGTTTCCACCTGATTCTCCTTAACCTTGTTCACCAGCGGACCAAGACTGCAACCAAACAAAATAAAACATTTGCATTAACAACCACCCCAAAAGTGAACCGTGCTCCCCGGAGAACTCACCACTTGACGGCCAGGTTCTGCACCTCGCCGTTTTTGTCCTCGAGCAGGCGCAACACCATGCGGACCACCTTCTTCTCCGACTCGTCGTCCAGCTTGATGCTGTCCTTCTGCAGCTCGGTCATCAAATCGTTGGTGGCCATGAAGCGGAAGTCCTTATCGTTGGACGTCATCTGGGAAAAATGGAGAAGTTGTAGTTAGATAAATCGTGTCGAAGAAAAACTTTCCTAAAGACTAGAAAGTGATTCGGCCACTCTAAAGAATTTTACATTTTCCCACACAACTCCAAAATTTCATCATATAATTTAAAATTCAAATTCAAATTCATATTATTCGCTTTACAGCATTGCCTTGGCGTTCTCAATTGCGAGATTCCTACTCGAAACTAAGTGACCGAAGACTTGATTGTTGAGGCAATTGCAAACTTATTTTTACACCTTAGCTTCCATCTACCCCGGGATTCGAACTGACGACCTTTGGATTGTGAGTCCAACTGCCTACTAGCGACTCCACCGAGGCAGGACCCAGGGAGACGACTCCTACACCTAGTTTAGATCGGGGCTTACATTTACTTCCCCATCCGACGGAAGGCGTAGTCAGACCCTTACACCACGGTGTCAGATTAATTTAATTAATTTAAAATTAATTGTCGTAATACTTTCACGCTTTAATGATCTAGAGATGTTTCTATTATCAACAGCATATATGAATGCGCTGAAAAGTTAAAACATCAAGATAAATCAAAAGCAGGAGAGAATAAGTAACAGTCATTGACCACCAACGGCGCCCGCCATGTCAGTTTGTAGATCTCGGGGGAATAAGGCAGGAATGTTGGTTTTGGTTTTTGTCAGTTTTGAGCCTTTCTTAACGATTTTTGCATTTTTCAAAAACCTTAGGAGCTCATAGTTTGTGTTCAAGGAACAACTTCGCGGAACAGTGCGAAAAGATTCGTCAAATATTAAGAATGTTACAGAATTTAGAAAACCGCCGCTGAAAATTTCAACTTTTTCTTCAAGCTCAAGATCGAGACGGCATTATTTCATCTGACACTTTCTCGGTGAATGCAAAAGCGAGAAGCGCTATTTCTGCTTCTTTTCTATTCGGGTTTTTAAATAAATATATATTTTTTTTAAATTAGCAGATTTAAAAATATTATTTAAGCTTTGAATAACATTCCTTTGAGTTTTCGCAGAAAAAGAAATAGAGAAAATTTAAAAAACTTAACTCATTTCATTCCTGATTTTCAAAATTTATAGGCGAAAAGTATCACATAATTGCAGTTTTGCTACTAAAAAAAATTGCAAAACATCAATAAGTTTAAAAAAAAGGTTACTTTAATCTGTATTGTTTTGTCCTGAACCTGAAATGTTCCCTATTGTTAGATCGTATTTATCCGTTGCTATTTTTTCTGTTGGTGTTTTGTTACAATGTTTTCACTCTAAGCATTTTCTGTAGTTCCGTAGTTCTGTTAGATCATCCGAATTATCTTGATCAGAACAGTATAGCTCTGGTTTCTTGCGAGTGTCCTATTTTCTTACCTCCACGTTGGCTTGGTTTCCATGATGACCTAGCTGGTGGCCTGTGGAAACGGATCGTAAACCTTTGACCACCGCGGGTCAAAGTCGAGACGGCTAAAAGAAAGGGGCGCGACAATGTGGGAAAGGGAAGTAATTTGTGATTGTAGACGGTATTGCTTTGATTCGCAGTATGTTGAGTCAACTGCTGTGGATGTACCTGAAACATCGCACAACGGGGTTTCTCTTCTCTTCATTTTCAGCTACCACCTATCTACTATTTTTATTTTCAATCCTTCACTGATTCTTCTGTTTAATATCCATCATTTGATTTTTATTTTGCTAACTTTTGATTCTCTTATCTCTCAAAGCATTTCCAATCTTTTTTACCAATTGATACTGCTGTAACAAACTTTGTTTTGTTTTTTTTCCTTAAAATATACTTTTCCTTAATGTACTAGTAATATCAAGTCTATTTATCATTTGCCTAATCTTTTTTGATGTCATTGCGAATTTATTTATTTGAATAATTCTTTATCTGTCCTATAAATTATCATTACTATAATCTAAGCTTGTTTTGTATCTCTATTTGTTAACTATTGTCTAATTTTACATCTAATACATTTAGCTTCTCATTTTTATTCTTTAAAATACGCTCATCATTCTCTTACTATTGATTCTTGATTTTAATAAAATAAATTCTCTGTTACTGTCTATTATCTTCACCCTTTTTTCAAACAAGTGAGGTTTGAGCCCTTACTCAATGGTTAAAGGATTAACACAAATATTACTATTGTACTTTTGGTAAACTTTTATAACATGCTTAGGACCAAAAATTGTAACAAAACACCGCGACAAAAGAAATAGCAACAGATAAACACGACTCAACACTAGGAAAGATTTCAGGAGAAAACAATACACAGTAAATAACAATTAGTTTTTGTATTCAAACTAAAAATAAAACAGTTTTTGCTTTAATGAAAATTGATAGGCACACTTTAAATGGTTAGGCGCTTATACTTACATCAAACCCTACGTAATGTACCACCCCCGGCCGAGTTAAAATGCGTAACCGGAAAAGAAGGTGTGCATGCCTGGCACGAACACTCAGAGCGTGTTCTAGCGTGCTGCTCGTACTGACTCAGAGCAAGGGTGAGATGTAGGTGTAAGGGCAGTGCGTGTTCGTCGGGAACCTGGTGCATAAGATCGGTCAAGGCCAGTTCTTACACTGAAAATTGCGAATTGCGAATTGCGAATGTTTTCACTCTAAGCGTTTTATATAAAAAAAAAACATTCCCAACGTTACAATACTAGAGTTTTTTAAGGTCCTGTAAGCTAATTGGGTTTCATATGTTTATAGGAACTTTTAAAAAAAACTCTAGAATAGTAATATTTGTGTTAATCTTTCAATCATTCCGTAAATATATAAAATAAGAGGTGAACCGGAAAACAAAATTTCAAAAAAAATAATAACACAAGAAATGTATAGGAGACCCAAGCAGCAAAAAGTTTAAAGAGCTCTACAAGAGCTCCACAAGAAAGCCACAGCACACCAATCCGAACCGCGACAGGACAAAACTCTCCTCAAGGTCTCTTCCAAACTCCTGAAGAGGCTAAGACGAGAATTTCATAGTCATGCAGCAGCCATCTCGAAAAGCTTCATTCTACTTGGAGAGAAACCCTGCGATTTTCGAGGTACATCGACAGCAGCTCGTTGAACATGCTGCAAATCAAAACAATACTTTCTACAATCTTCCCACTCCCACATTTTCACTCACTGACTCTTACCCGCGGTGGTCAAAGAATTAAGGAGGTATAAGACTAGGACAAATAAACAAACTCGCATATTTTGCCAGTTTGCCAGTTTGTCTGCGTTGTTTGTTGGCCAACATTTGTTTGCAGAAACGTCAGCTTTTGTCTTGTTTGCGAGTTTACCGCAACAAGTTTGTTTGTTTGTCTTAGTCTACAACCACTTTTACAAGCCGTTTTCATAGGCTATCAGCTAGGTCACAACTTGTCATCATGGTTGTCAAACGAACGGGGTCATTTTTTAGTTTGACACCCCTTTTACATACAGACTGTCCAGAGGAAACAGACTAAAAAAAACGGAATCGACGTAACACCTTATAATGTGGCCCTCTTAAACCTTGCGGTTTCGTCAACGGATCCACAGGCATGTATCGTTCTTTTTGCGACAAGACTCCGCCTCCCGGGTCTCCTAAGTGTGAAGGTATGGGCACGGGGAGAGGGCACCGAATACCTATATTTACACTTAGATTTTTTTGCGTCCGCCCCGGGATTCGAACCGGCGACCTCTGGATTGTGAGTCCAGTGCGCGGTCCGATTGATCCACACAGGCAGACAGGCACAGGCACAGGCAGAGGAAACAGACTGACCGATGCAAAATAAATAGGCACTGGCAACGTATGTTTTGCGCTTGCAGCACTGCCAGTTTAGCTGGGCGTTTGGTGTCCAGCGCGTTTGGATCTGTCAAACATTGGCCAAATTGTTTCCTAGACAAACTGTACTTTTACACGAAGTTCACACACACTATCAAACGTCTGTTTTGATAGTGTGCGTGAGCGCCGACTTTGATCAACCAACTGGGTACAAACTAAAAAAATGTCAAACGAAAAAGTGACCAACCACCGGGGGTTGCCTAAGATACTTTGAGTGATCTAACAGAATTACGGACGTAGGTGCGCTCCTTCCAGGATGTTCCTGGATGTCAAACGAAGTGCAATTAAGTCCTAAAATGAAGCTTAGATTGGTGATGTTATTGTTTACAGCGATAAGCCTTTTTTTTCTGATTACAATGATTCTTTGGTCGACCACGAAAAGTTTAAAATGGTTGATAGTTGATCCATCGAAAAAATGTCGCCTTGTCAACTTTTTTTTTGCATTAAAATAACAAAAAGTCTGGAGTTTTTTTTTTTTTTTTGAAAAGGTCCAATAAACCAAATTTCCAGTTTTTGCTTTTTGGGTGTTTTAGAACCGCTTTGAGTCAGGGGTATTGAAAAACACCCAAAAAGCAAAAAAAAACTCCAGAAGTGATCAGAAGTAATTTTTAAACGTGTTTTAAATCGTTCGCAATTCGCAATTTTCATAGGGCTTGCTAACAGATATCGATTTTTATCCTGCAATTCGAGATAATACAAACAATACAAAGAAAACATAATGAGCGCTTCCCTAACACCGACGGCAATGTAAAGCTCCTAGAGTGCATTAAATTGGCCACTAAAAAAACACTTCCCTAACACGGATGTGAACTTCAAGTACCTATAATACATAACATCATGAAGGAAGCCTAACGTTTATCAAACCCTTCACAATTTCATATTGCCTATCAAATGGACAACAAAGTTCAACTATTTTTCGCAACTAAATTCTGGAGCAACATTTGAAAGGGCGGTACGAAATTCCTCTTACGGCCTATCATTAATCGCGTTTGAATGGGACAAAAGGGCGTAAGAGCGATGTCGCCCCTTTTAAATGTTGCTCCAGGATTGTAAATGCAACAATTTTAGAAGATTAAAACATTTTAATAAGTTTAACTAACAAAGGTTATCGTACCCAATAGAACAACAAATTACAAATTTATACTAGCTTGAAACTGAATTATTTTTATTTAATTTTAAAGACTGGGTTTTTTTGTTCTGAAAATTAAAAGAAATTTATAAGTAAAAAAAATGGTTTTACCTATACACATTTTTTCATTGCATTAATATTTAATTATTCTTTTGTGACGACATGGTTCCAGAGGAGCATTACCACGGAAAACAATGTTCATGTAAAAGTTCAAATATTTTCAAGGATAGAACCAAGAGATGCAACTCCTTTCTTTATTATTTTCCTTCTCCTTGCATTCATTCTCCCGGATCCATCCCCCCCACAACCCGTGGACTCCTCTTTCCGTCCGTTCCACACCACACCGCCCCCACGCTGAAAAGGCTGAAAATTCTGCGTACCTTCTCGAGCAAATTCGCAATCTGATAGGACGCCATTGTGACGACCTTTTCGGGGCACTTTCTGCGGACCTAGAAACCGGGACCACAACCGTACAGCACACAACACGGGGCACACAGCTCGAGCGCTTCAAGTTCCGACAGCGGGGACGGCGTCTGGGTGTTCCGGTAGCTTTTGCACACTTTTTTCGTTCCTTGCGAGGAAAAAACCACGGCCGCGAGAAAACGCGATGAGACGATGAAATTTTACTTTTTTGCTGCGGCGATATCGACAGACAGACGGTTGCTTTTGCTTGTGTCGCGGCGCCGGGTGACAGATGAAAGATTCACACGCAAGCACGCTAAATTTGTTCGGTGGAGGAAAAAAGATTGGTTTGAAGGGGTGCGCAAGTGCCCCTCGGAGCAGTGCTGCCAAAATGAAAAAGACAGAAAAACACACCACAGATACGATTTGCTAATTCGAGTCCTACTAATTCGAATTTGTTCCATTTTACAGTAAACTATCTGTTAACTATCTGTTATTCAGTTAACTGAGAATTCAGTAAAATCTAAATTACGGAATCGTTTACTGAAATTTCTGTTGACGAAAATTAAGTAAAACTTTACTGAATTTCTGCGAAAAAAAAAGCTCAGTTAAAAAGCAGACAAACGTCAACGAACCAGAATAAACCGAAATGACTTTAAAAAAAAATGCAAAAATCATGTTCGCAATAAATAAGGCTTTCTAGGCCCAGTGAAAAAAATATAATTTAACACAAAAATGACGAACTCCTCGTCACAGTGTCCTGATGCAAACAATAGAGATATCCACGCGCGAGAGTGTGTTAGTTTGGAGTTTAGTTACACACAGACATAGGCAAATCGAGTAGAATGATTCGTCTGTCAAAATCAGCTGTGTCCTTTGTTATACCACGAGCACGTGGAAAACAGCTGTTTTTTACAGGCGGGTTGTCTACTCGATTTGCCTATGTCTGCGTGAAAATAGTGTAAACAAAATCAGCTGCTTGAAATTCAGCCAATCACAATCGATCAAAACCAAAACAATACTTTAAATACGAATACTAACACAGAATCATGGTGTGCGTGAGAGAAACCGTGGAGATCTCTATGATCGAGCTGTAGCTGTCACAGCCCTGCGAAGTATGTTGTCTGACATATCGGGCAGTCAGTCAAAAAAACCAGCTAGAAGTCGCCTGACAAAAAACTTTTGCTAGAAAGAGATAAGAAACCTGATGCAAACAAACGTCCAGCTGTCATGTAAACATACTTTGAATGTGTTGGTAAATTTGTGACTAGAAAGCCTTATATAAAAAATGTTTTCAAACTTTATTTAATTTCAAGTCAGAATTATATAAATATCAAAAGTATAAGCATTGTTAATAAATTTGAGTAACTTTTATGTTAATATTTCGTCATCTCCTCGTAATTTTTCGTTTAGCCCAGTTTGCGAGCAGCATTTCGGTGACTGCATGGGCTACATTCTCAGCCCAATTACCGAAAAAGCAATGTACATTTTTCTGGATAACTGAGAATTTTGGCTCGAGTCTCGAGTCGATCTGGCTTGAGATCGAGCCAGAATCGAGTCGAGACCTCGGTCGCGACTCAAGCAAGTAAGTATTTATCATGTTAAAGGCTAGTACGCAGATTGGAAGTAAAGGGGTCAAGAAACAGCTTTACGAACAGCAGAACAAAGGAGAGGGAGCGATTTCTTGGGGCTTTTCTTCACCCTCTCTGGCTTGCTTTCGCTGCCGCTGCTGCCCATTTGAAATTTTTCTTGACCGATTCCTTCCGAAGTGCATACACCGCTTAAAGCGGTATACGCACTTCGGAAGGAACCAGTCAAGAAAAAAAAATCAAATGGGCAGCAGCGGCAGCGCAAGCAAGTCAGAGAGGGTGAAGAAAAGCTCCAAGAAATCGGTCCCTCTCCTTTGTTCTGCTGTTCGTAAAGCTGTTTCTTGACCCCTTTCCTTCCGATCTGCATACTAGCCTTAAACCTCATATAAAATGAAACTAACGCAAACTCTTGCGATAACAATCATCAAGTTATCGAGAGATCCGTCTACTGTCGAACATCGGTTGCTGCGATCCCTGTCTGCCATCAAAGTAGCAAAGAAAACTCGGGCAATAGTTACAGACGCAATATTCTGCGATTTGCCATTGTAGATCATGCTTTAGTTGATTGATGTTGTTTGCTTCTCGTTATTTTTTTTTGCTGATTCAAGCATAAATCGACGTCGTCGTGCTATCTTGTCGCACCCGCCATTTCGACGTTCCGAGAAAAACGTGTTTTAATGTTTGACCTTGAATATACAAAAACGAGAGCACGCAATGTAAACAATAACAAACACGTTTTGTTTGGCTCACCATTCTGTGCATCGTCCCAAAGTTTGGTTGAAGTTGGTTGCTGGAGTCCCGAGTTAGAATTACAAATGTTTACGGTAGTCTAGCTTGTACGTGCGACAAACGCATCCTGACTTTCCTGGCCTGAAATCCCTTTGGCCTTTTGTCGCACTTACATCAATTTTCATGGAGTGACAAGATAGCACGACAAGATTGAAACTACTTTCATATGTAAAGTGACAAAAATACACGGAGTTTTTTCGGTTTTTGTTGAATATCTCAGGATTGAAATCGAATTTTGGTGATCTGTGAAGGTCAAAAGGTGAGGCATTGTGAGCTGCACAAAATGGCGTTCTTAACTCAATTTGGCCCAAAATGCACGTACGACAAGTTAGCACGATGGCGACGAAATAAAACATTTTTCCAATTATATTTGTCTCGTCTTTGGGATTTCTGGATTTTCAGCAAATTAATATAAAAAAATGCGCTGATATGGATTAGTAAACAAGCAGTCTGTACTGCTCATGTTAAATGTATCCACTCCACATTCACTAACGTGAGCAGAACACACTCTTTGTTCACAAATTTAACTTTTTCTCAATTTTCTTTGCAAAGTTTTAACCGATGTATGTACCCCAATTTACCCTACCGTCCGCTATACACCAGATAATTTTGATAGAAATTGAACGAGTAAAATGTGCTTGAGTTGAATCAAAAGTGCGTATTGTTCAACTTTATCGAAGGTAATTAAATTATTTGGCAAATTAATCAAGTGTGAAAACGGTTTGAAATTTGGGTAAAATGTGCAATTTTGCATCTCCCTTCATTTTGCACAACTTCACGCATACGCAAAAGGGCTAAAAACGTCAAAACATAAATACGCCTGACGGCCAGACGTCAGTCGAGTGTAAAAAAATCGGAAAAATATTTTTGTGAGACTGCGAAGTAAAAAAAAACTGTTTTGTGCATAGAGAGTTTGTACGGAACCGGAAACCGGCGATGAACCCATCGTTCCCTACGCACCATCACCATCATCAGCCCACGTTGTACCACAACCTGGTTCCGGCGCAGCACTTGCCACCCCCTCATCAGCTACCGCAGCCGCTGCAGGTGCAGGTCCCTCCGACACAGGTCACTTCCGTCGACGCGGATGCAACCAACGACAGCAGCGGCACGTCCCTAACCAAGGCTCAGCGTCGTCTGCTGGGAGAGAGTGAAGCGGCCAGGGCAAAAAGGTTGGCCAAGAACGCCGAAAGGATGCGCCAGAAGCGGTCCAACGAAACGTACGAGGAGTACAAGATCCGGTTGGCGAAGAATGCCGAAGCGAACCGGAGGAGGCGGGCGAATGAGACGGAAGCGGAACGCGCCCTGCGCCACATGAGGAACGCCATGAGACAGAGACTGAGACGGGCCATGGAGACGCCCGAGCAGAAAGCGATCCGGAAGGCTCGGTTGGCCCAGCGGATGCGGGAAATACGGGCAAATGAAACACCCGAACAGAGAAAGGTGCGGCTGGAGAAGGGAGCGGCCCGGGCGCGGCACAAATTCCTCACCGAATCGTCGGAGGAACGAGCGGAACGTAACCGAAAAAAGGCAGAGTACGCGAGGGCCTTTCGAAGCGTTAAGGGGAAGAATCCACCCGGTCAAAATGAAGATCTGGGAAAGAACTCCGCGGCGGTTCAAATGGACATCAAAGTGGAGCAACCGCCGGTTCCGCCACAGAACGCCACACACCAACTGCAGCACAACCTAGTCCCACAACCGGCGGAACTGCATCCGCCTCCGGCCGGCGGCCGAGAACCTAACTATCCTATCAATTACACCGAGTTCGGTGCCGCATTTCCCACGTTCTTCAACTATCCCCATCTCAAGAATGGCCAGCAGAACGCGTACAATTACCCGTCGCAACCGTACTACCCGGACCTGTCCGTGCCGACGCCCTACATGAAGACCAACGAGCAACGGCCCGGCTTTTCCGCCCCAAAAGAAAACGACAAGAACTGATGTGGCGAGGAGCGTTAGCGTTCTGCGTTTCTTTTTTAGGTTGAGGGAGATTTGCATCCTCATTGATTTCTGTTTGTCTCGCGTCTCCTTGTGTATTTATAGATTTCGGAAACCAAAAATGCCATCTGTAATCAGTACGCTTCATACCTTCGATACCGTATATTCCGCCGACTCTGTAGAATGGTGCCCGCACCCGCCCTACCAGCATCTCTTCGTTTGTGGAACATATCAGCTAGCGGACGGTGAAGAATCGCTTACCAGCGGGAACTCTGGAACGACGACGCGCAAGGGTCGAATTTTGCTCTTCAGCTACGACCCGCAGCACGATTCTCTAGTCCACGAGCAAACCATCGATACTCCGGCCATTCTGGACCAAAAGTGGCATCCGAAAAGCGCGCAGCTGGCAGTGGTGACCGCCAGCGGAGAAATGCAACTCTACGCCGTTCACGAGGATACTCAACAGCTGAGCCACGTGGAATCGCTGCGGATTCCCGCTGAAGAAGTAGACTGCGAGCAACTTGCGCTGGCGCTCGATTGGTCCAGCGACGGGAACCGGGCAGCGGTCAGCGATTCGCGGGGTGGCGTTTCGATTGTCTCTATCGAGGAGCAAGGCATGCGGCACCTGCACCGTTGGAAGGCGCATTCCTTCGAGGCGTGGACGTGTGCCTTCGATAGGGCGGACCAGAATGTCCTGTACACGGGTGAGTCCCACAAATAACATTTAAATTTACGTTTATCTCAAACGCTTCCGTCTCAACAGGTGGTGACGACACGCTGCTCTGCACGTTCGACATTCGCTGTCTGGAAAGCCCCGCGGCCCGGCTCAAGAACAAGAGCCACGGCGCCGGAGTGACGTCGCTGCTGTCGCTCGAAGGTCACCTGCTGGCCACCGGAAGCTACGACGATTGCTTGCGGATCTTCGACACGCGCGCAATGAAGTCCTGCCTGACGGAGTTTAACGTCGGTGGCGGACTCTGGCGCATCAAGCCGAACCCTGGCCGGCCGCGTCAGCTTCTGTGCGCTTGCATGTATCACAACTTTAGCGTGGTGAGCGTTGGCGAGGATGGCCGCGTGGTGGCTCTGGACGCGGAGTACAACGAGCATGGAAGCATTTGCTACGGGTGCGACTGGAGCTATCGGGGCCGGGAGGAGGGAGGTGAAGCTAGATATTTTGCAACCTGTTCGTTCTACGACCATAAATTGTGTTTGGCCGTTCTTAAAACGGAGGAATAACTTGTACGAATAAAGAATCAAAATTTGAAAATCGGTTTGTATTTAACATTTCACAGTTCACAAGATCTCATGTAAGAAAGACCAAAATGAGCGGTTCAAGAAATGTCTTTACAAACTGCAGATCAAAAGGATAATTTTATTTCTTTAGACTTTATGGGACTTGATTTTCATTTGCATTAGGTTTTACGCCGACTCGATTTTCAGGTTAGAAATTTGACAGCTTGGCTGCACTGTTCACATTTTTTGCACGTGTGTCTCAGTAAAAATGTGTGTGCGTGTGGGCTCGTGACGTCACGCTGTAAAACCTAATAGAGGTTTCTACGTGCGCATGTATTGCGTGTACGTACACGTACAAGATTGAGGTTAAATTTTGTCCGGCCAGCAAAATCAAATGGTGCGCTAGTGTGCGTATACGAAACGTCATAAAGCTCTACAGACGGCATAGAAAATGTTAATCTTCTGAAGTAAATTTGTCAAAACCCACAAGAAATGCTTCTAGAACTTGAATTCTTTTTAGGCAGAAATGCCATTACTAGAAATTACTCATTCAAAAACTCACTGAATTCAAACTCTTTGGTATAACAAGTTCAGAGTGTACTGCACACAAACGTCAAAATAACAGTAGAGTCCATTAACTGTATCTCCCGCCGTTAAAAAACAACTTTCAAAAAGCCACGCCACGTGTTTACTTGATTTTTTCTCTAAATATTGCCCTTTTCGGTGCGTATTTTTGTGAATTTTGTTTTCTTTTCGGTTAGCTAACTTAATTTTCAAACATTTCCAATTGATTACAATTTTCAGCCATGAACCAATCGAACCCCAAACATCAAGCGGTGGAATCGTCCGGCTCCGATGAGCCGCGCCGCGTCCGCAAAACCGTCGAAGTGACCTCAACGCGCTACACCGAAATCGTCGAACCCTCGGACGGCGCCCAGCCGCCCAACGGTCCGATGGTGGTGAAGCGCGAGTCCCCGAGCCCCGACCTGTTTACCGCCAGTTTTGCCCGCGTCGACAACGGAATCGGCGAGTTCCACGACACGGTGGGTCGCGACCAGCGCAAGTTCCGCGAACAGTGCCTGGAAATGGTCCAGCCGTACGTGGCCCGGATGGAGCAGGTTCTGGGCGAGGTGCGCCGGACCGATGCGAACGAGCAGTTTGCCAAGCTGGAGGAGGACCGCCTCACCGACAAGGACGCTATCCGGGACGGGCTGAGCAAGGTGCTGGAAGCGTCCCGCGAGAGGCAACAGCGGCGGGAGCGGGAGCTGGAGGAAGTTTTGAAACATTTCTGAAATTGTTTTTCATAATTTCAGCAGCAACATTTGAAAGGGGCGGTACGACATTGCTCTTACGGCCTTTCGTCCCATTTAAACGCGTGTAATGAAAGGCCGTAAAAGCAATGTCGTACCGCCCCTTTCAAATGTTGCTCCAGATTTATGATTTCATTTTTCGGTTGTAACGGGCCAATTTGGTATGGAACTGAATTTTGAAAATAAACGAAATAAAATATTATTTATATAAAATATATCACCTGAACTAAATCCCAGCATTGTGCGGAAATCTTAGATATTTTTTATAATATAAGGTAGGGACCATCCATAAACCACGTGGACACTTAATTTGGTAATCTCTGGCTTTGAGCATGAGCATGAGCATGAGAGACCACCCATGGTTGTCCTTTTCCGTTGCTGAACAGGACCATGATATCCCATCAGCACAACCAGTCACACGCTTCAACGATCAAATGATGTTTCCCTTATCAACAGCATGCATGAATGCGCTGAAAAGATAAAACACCACGATCATCATAACTAGAGCCGGTGCGAATAGGAAACAGTCGTTGGCCACCAACGGCGCCCGCCATGTCAGTTTGTAGATCTCGAGGGAATGGGACGGGAAAGTTAGTTAGCACAGGCTGCTACCAAGGGTGGGTTCTATACGATATCCACACCCCCGCGTGTGCCGGAAAACTACTTCTACTTGGGATTTTGTTAGTGGGTAAGGGTAATGGCCAGGATTCAACATAGAGGATGATGATGCGACCCAATAATCAATAAATTTTGTTTAATGGTGTGATGTATTATGCATTCTCAAGGCAAACAGTCGGAGTATGCGGATGAGACTATTCCCGGTTATTTGGTGTTGAGTTTAGCATAAATGATTTAATCTTAGACAGCCGGCTGTGGAAAGATAAAACCAACTAAAATGCGAAAACGCGAAACCACCCGGATCGAAATACACACACAATCGGGGAGACAACAAAGACGGAAACGGCAACGAAAATCCTGCGTGAGGACCGCGACGCACACCGTTCAAATTCTCCAACGCAACTGTCAAACATCCCGAAACCGCCCGGATCGAAATACACACACAATCGGGGAGACAACAAAGACGGAAACGGCAACGAAAATCCTGCGTGAGGACCGCGACGCACACCGTTCAAATTCTCCAACGCAACTCATTTATTTGGTAATCTCTGGCTTTCAGGATTAAGGCAAACAAAATGTTGAAATCGGAGGAATAAGGCAGTTCCTCCTTTCTCTCCCCCCATTAACAAAAATTGACGCGAAAAATCATGAGCAAAAATATAGGTTCAAAAAACTTTAAAATATCAATGGAAATTTAAGTGCAATCATCTGAAATCAATTAGAAGTGCATTTCTCTGCGTTTAGAATCATTTTGGGCATGTTTTTTTATCAATTCACAAATAATTTGAATTTTTGTGCATTTTAGATGAATTTTAATGTTTTTTCGTTAAAACGTTTTTTTTTTTGTCGAATCTTATATTTTTTGGAAATAATGATTGCAATAAAACATTTTCTTTTTTTATTCTTTATTATAGAGTTTTTCAGCCGGAGGCTGGTTCAATTCTTTGTTAAAACATTTTCTTTTTTTGCTGAAAGGTTGAAATTCTGGCTCTCAACGATTTTTTATTAGTCACACTTAATATATAGATAATATTACGCTGTAACATGAATTACGTAGATTACATGTCACCATTTTCGAAATATAAAAATACTTCATTTTTTTTATTGAAAACACAAGTATGTACCTACAGTGAAAAACATTTCTTTTAAATACCTAAAACAATAAAATCGACATTTTATTTTATTTTTTTATTTCAGCTGAAAAATATATTTTCTTGTCTTTTAAATTTAAAAAAAATATTTTTTTAAAGATCTTATTTTATAAATTTGACCCGCAAGCTCATTTGAGCTTCAAATTTGGCGAATCCTCCAAAAACTTTGAGCATCCCTGATGTAAAAAATACACTTAGTTTCAAAAACTTTTAAATTGAGGAATAGAAAAATTAAATAAACGTCTAAACATACGAAAAAAAACTAGAAATTAACAATGCATAACAAAAATCTAAAAGTCAAAAAACAGCTGAAAAACAATAAAAAATAAAACTAACCAACAAAACTTTAAAATAAACTACATTAAAAATTCTTAGATTATCAATTTATAAGATTCATAGATTCTTTAATTCTTGAAAAAAAAATGTCTTCAGCTATAAAATTCGTAAACTCCTTAATTGGGTCCTAAAATGAAGCTTAGATTGCTGATATTATTCTTTACAACGATAAAGCTTATTTTTCTGAGTAAAATAACCCTTTGTACGACCACAAAGAGTTTAAAATGGATTTTAAAATCAATTTTGAAAAATTAACCTCGCGGTCCTTCTTGACAGAAAAGGTCCTACTTGACAGCTCGTTCCAAGGAGACCATAGTTGATCCATCGAAAAAATGTTGTCTTGTCAATAACTTTTTTTGCATAAAAATAAAAAAAAAGTGATCAGAAATGGTTTTTAATCGTATTTTTTACCGTTGTACATAAAAATTTACATAGGGTTTTAGTACCCAATTCTTAAATTCCGAGTTTCTTCTCAATTATTTCTTCTTTTTATCCGGACCGATTTTTTTTTTCGAGGACTTTAGGTAATCGAATACGAACTGTGTTTACATTTTTCAAATCCCTACATTTTTGAATGCATGGTTTGCAACGGGAGCGCGTGGTCGTAAAATAATTACTTGAAGTGAAAGGTGATTTTTTGTCCGTGCCCTTCGTTTCGCATTTTGTCGATTGCGGGCGGTGGGGCAACGCGGTTGCTTGACAGGATCGATCGTGTTTTCATGTGTCCTTTTTTGCTTGCTAGCAATGATATCCTTCCGTCCTTATCATCGTCGATCGGAAGGCACGCCGACGGTTGAGTTTGTCGTAGTAATTGTGTGTTCAAAATAACAGAGTCGATTGCGGGTAGCGAGGCCACGCGCTTGCCTTGCAACTATTCGTGTCTTGAGCGTCATTTTTGTTGAATAATTTGTGTTTTTTTTGTGCTTTTGTTATTTTAATTGCCCTTCCCGCATCATCGTTGATCGGAAGGCACGGCGTCGTCTTAATTGTGTATACCTACATTTTTCAAATAAGTGTTTAATTTTTACGGTGAAAAGGTCATTAAATATAGTCGTTGAAAGAAAGACACGCTGAAACTTTTGATAGTCGAGTTAAAAGTGGAGTAAAATTTTCATTTACACTCAACCCCCGGTGGTTGGTCACTTTTTCGTTTGACACTTTTTTAGTTTGTACCCCGTTGGTTGGTCAAAGTCAAACTAAAAAGTGACGAACTGTCACTTTTTACACGGCGCTTACGAACACTATCAAAACAAACATTTGGTAGTGTTTGTGAACTCCGTGTAAAAGGGGTGTCAAACTAAAAAGTGACCCCGTTCGTTTGACAACAGTTGGTGTCAAACCATCGGGGTTTGAGTGTATTGGATATTGAAACAACTGTGTGTGAATGATTTTGGGTGTTAACCAGAAAGTCCTTCCCATAGCATCATAGCTCGGGAGGCATTAAAAATTCAATACCTTATCCTACTAACCTAAACAAATACTAATTCCGTGATGCTTGTGGCTGCAACTTCAACTATCGGACTAACATTCCTCCTTTTCATTGACCTGCGGGCTTCTTGGGAGGGTGCCGGTATTGACAAATAAAGTACGGAGTAGCAGCAGTATATAATTAGGTTCTTCTCATAGCGTCGTAGCTCGGAAGAAAACGACAACGGGGGGAGGTTATACAGTGAGGATGATCAGCTCCCATTACTCATCTGTTGGTGCATTGTGTAACTCCAGCTGATCCGTCAATAACGGAGTAGCAGCTCATTATCATTCAACCATGCTTATGCTTAAATTTTTTATTTTCAATTTTGCAGATTTGAAATTTTTTTGCTTGCTAAATTTTTGAATTCTGAAATTCCTGAATTTAAAAATTTTAGATTTTTTGAACATTTGTATTTTCAAGTTTTTAAGTTTCTGATTTATTTTGAAAATTTTTAAATCAGGACTAGCATTTTAAAAGGGCCAAATATTGAATATTACGCCCATTTAAAATGCTAGTCTTGATTTAAAAATTTTCAAAATATTTTTTTTTCGGAAAGATCGGAAAATTTCACGAATGTTTCATTCATTAACATTTAAAATCGGACCATTAATTGCTGAGATATCGTCATTAGAAAATGGTGGGCTGTTTGGGTGAGGCTTAGAAAACTTCAATTTTCGTGTTTATTTTTCTTTAAGCCGCTGTATCTCAGCAACCAGAGGTCCAAACTTCAATGTCTATTAGACAATTTTATAGCAAATTTTCTGAACTTTTCAAAAAAAAATTTTTTAGAAGTGGTCACTCATGGTCACTATTTTAAAAAAATGAAATACTGCAAATATTTCGCTTAAATCAAACTTTCGGTGGCTATATCTTGAAAACGGAGCCCTTTATCAAAAAACCGGTGGAGTTCTTTTCGATTGCAAATTCAATTTTGCATTAAAAAATAATTTCAAACTTGTTTTTGCATGAAACTTCGATTTTTTTTTCCAAAAATCACTATTTTTTTCAAAAAAATCATAACTCGGCGGCAGATTTTTTGACCATGTTTCTCTATGGCTCAAAAGTTGCGGATTTTTGTCCCCTAAAACATATAAAAAAATCTCGAAAATCAAAAAATAAATATTTTGGGAAATTGAGTTTTAGTGAAAAAAATTTTTTTTTTCGTGTACCTTTTTTTCTCAAAAGTCCTCAACAATACCTACAACTTTGCCGAAGATACCAAATTGATCAAAAAATTCACTCAAAAGTTACAGCTGTTTGAATATTTACATACCATTTTTGTATGGACAGCTGCCAAAATTATATGGAGACTTGTATGGGTGAACCAATGACACAGTTTTGGTAGAGAATTGCTCTTATGGCTTTTCCCTTTGCTTTATTTAATCCTGAGTCAAAAATAAAATTCGTTTTTTTTAATATTTTCGGAAGAGAACAGCAGAACAAAGAAGAGGGAACGATTTCTTGGATCTTTTTTTCATCCTTGGTTTGCTTTCGCTGCACCCCAATCAAACCGTTCTCCGCTTGACGGGTTCATTCCGCTTCGAATTCCGCTTCGAAAATTGTTTCGAAATTTTCTAAACGGAATCTCCGGATGGACTCCGTTTGGATTCCGTTTGGGCCATTTTGGCACATTTGCGACACCTGCTGGTGTACAGTAGAACTTCGGTGACATTCCTCCGAATTTCGCCCAAGCGGTTTTGTTGTCAAACGTCACAGTGTTGAGAAAAAGGAATGCCAAAACATGTTCATTCCTGTTTTGCTTAAATACGTGCCACGTTTTCAGGAAAAAAACCTCAGATTGTTTGAAGAATAATTAAACTGGTAAGTTAAACATAAAGTTGAGTATTTGTTTATTCATCAGATAACATTTTGCTTTGGTTTTTTTTTTGTAGTTTTCCCCGCCGTGTTAACAAACCGAAGTGCTCGGATAGAAGAACAAGCCGACTTTTTGTTCCCTGCTGCGCTGCTGCGCAACAAACTGACGGAGACTCAAGGTGTTCGTCAGTCTTGCCTTTTTTAACCCTCCAAGTATGCCAGACCGGATGTATCGGATAGCCTACTTCAGGTTCCGATTTTTTCGAAGAATCGACGGTAGTGCTCAGAAAACATAACCTCACAAAAGTGATTACTAATTTTTACCTCTATTTTCAGATCCAAGAAGCAGAAACAGAGACGGAAGCTGGGCGGAAGTGGAATGGCGATGGACAGAGGCAAGGGTTTGCGATCACACCCGAACAACGAACTCAATCACAAACGATGTTCCCATCGCGGAGGCAACTAGCAACAAAATGCCGCTTCGCCGATCAATGCCTCTGACCGCTTGCTGGCTGCTGCGGCTGGAGTTTTCTATGGTGGTCTTAGCTCATCCACAGCATCATCCGGTACGACCGTGCCGCGTTGTCTTGGATGAGTGTGAGCCACCAACATCTGCAAATTGTGCATTCTGGCCAAAGGACCACGTCCGCCAGAAGAAGAACGTCAAGAAGACCTTGTCCAAGGCGCCCAAGATCCAGCGTCTCATCACGCCGGTAGTGCTGTAGCGCAAGAGACATCGTCCGTCATCAAGAAGCGTCACGTTGAGTCGCGCAAGGAGGTCAAAGCCGAGTACCTGAAGGTTCTGTCGAAGGACTGTCGTCGATGCTTGACTCGCGCAGCTCGGTCGGTTCCGGAGGAGGACAAGGCCGTATTCAAGGCTGCTAAGAAGGTCGCAAAGGAGGCTAAGAAGGTGACCGAAGCCACCAAGAAGCGCGACGAGGTCAAGACTGCCAAGAAGTCCGACGACAAGAAGACCGACGCTGTCAAGCCCAAGACCGATGCCGGCAAAAAGACCTTCGTTTGACCTTAGTCACCTGAAGGAGGAGGAACCGCACAGCGCCAGTATAGCGAATAATTCTGTGGACAAAAAGGAAGCTGCGGCGTTCATCTCTACAGAATCAGTGGAAACCAGTTCCAACATTTTGGAATCATGGCAGGACGATTGGCCGACGACTGTCACGTACCGCCGCCAGCAAGTGACCTCAAGCAGGATACGATCTCCAAGGATGTGCTTTAAAAGTTATGCCGTATGGACTTTTGTTTCGTTCGGGCTGCCGTCGACAAGACCAGCCTCCGTTTCACACTTGTCAGCAACGGTCCTGATCAGCAAGACAACCTTCGATAGCCACGCCACGTCAACGATCTGTTCAGACACCGTCGGTAAGCGGCAAGCGGGACGGCGTGGACCAGATCGGACGAACGGCGGAATTCAAGCTCTCGCGGCCGTTCACCTTTACGCCTCAGTTCAGCAACTTCAACTTGGCCAACAGATTTCGTCGGTTCGGTTCCTCCGAGGTGCGGTCTCGACACAATTGAATGTAATATTTGCTGTATTGTGAAAGTTAGAACAAAATATTATTAAATTCCTGGGGATTTGCGGTGGGGAGTGTTTTATTTATGATAAATTTTTGAATGTCAATAAAATTTCTTGAAAAAAGGCAAAAAAGTTCAATTAGTTGTTTGATTCTAGTCTCACTAAACTAAGAATAAAAACTAGACAGAAAAAATAAGAAGAAGAAGCAGCTGTCAAAAACCAACCCGTAATTCCGTTTCGATTCCGTTTGAATTCCGCTTGAACCGATTTGCGGCGAAAACTCAAACGGAACCGGTTGTTGCGTTTGAAACGGAATTCGTTTTAGAATCTAAAACGAACACTGTTTAGAATTCGAATCGAACTTTTTTCGCTCAAGCGGAATTCTAAACGGAATTCAAACGGAACGCGCCGAGTGGGCATTTATGCGCTGTCACGCATCACAGGGTGATAGTCTGGCCAGCACTCGTGAGCCAGCGGCGTGCGAGGGGCGAGACACCTCGCACAATTCTTCTGTCCACAACACTCAGTAAGGTGAGGAAGGCAAAAATACACTGAAACAAAAATACACGCCACATCTATGAGATTTTTTGATTTTTAAGTCTAAAACTTAAATTTAAAGGTGGTGTCACCAAGGATGTCACGATTTTTTTAAAGGCAAACTTATGGGAATTTGGACGAGCTTCCCGGTAAAAATATTTACGAGACTGAAAAACCAAGTCTGTCATGTAGAAAATGCCAAAAACCACAAAAAATCCCGTTTTTTCAACATTTTTATTTTTAAAACCGCTGTATCTTCCCAAGGATTGGACATAGGACAATGGTCAATATGAAGACTTTTATTTAAAATTGTCTGGAGAACCGATTCTCACTACCGGTTTTTTTTAATTTTGACGTTTAGGTCACTTTTCAAAAAACAGTTTTAGTAAATGATTTTTGTAATTTTTAGGAGAGTCATACCATCCTGCATTTTTCGTCAGTTTTTTGGTTATATTTTAGGCTATTTCCTCAAAAATTTTGAACGAAAAAAATCGTGACATCATCTTTAAATTTATGTTTTAGACATAAAAATCAAAAAATCTCATAGATGTGGCGTGTACTTTTGTTTCAGTGTATTTTTTCCAGAAAGCCCGTTCAATTTCCTACAAGTTTGTCTTTGACCACATTTTTAAAAGACGCAACGGCTTCGAGATACAGTAATTTTTAAATTACAAATTACAAAAATATTTAACAACCTTATGCCCTTATCAAATGTTATTTTCGAGTACTATTTGCTCCATATGCACAAAAATGGCTTACATAGGCCTAGGATAACATGTCTACAAAGTTTCATTGAAATCGGAGAGGGTCGGGTACAAAAGTACCAGAAAAATTCCTGATTTGAGCTGGAATTGGTCATATGCAAAATCTTTTAGTTTACCTTCAGACTCGGGAACCTATAGAGAAGAAAATTCCGAATAATTATTTTTCAATTACTTGTTGCTTTATTTTACATATCGTAGTACTTGATAACAATAATTTTCAATTATATCTATGTACACTTCACACTCTCTATCTCTCGCGCTATTTCTCTCACTATATTTTTTTTAGATTTCCGGTCAGCCATTCGCACTTTTATCATCCGCTCACTCTCTGGACGCGCGCGCGCCCCGGATCAGCTAGTAGATTGCGTTTTTTTTTTCTGGAAATACAACTCTACAGCTAAATCATTCTTTCTCACACTCTTTCTCGCACACCCCTTTTTTTTAAACGTATCCCGAATCTTACATGCGTGTGTTGTTTTTTTTCTCTCTCTCTCTCTTCTTCTATATAGTACTTGCTAACCTGTTATCATTATTAAACTGTTTTCTCCCGCGGGTTTTTTTTCCTTGTTTTCTTTTGTCTTCCGCAAAGCTCTTATAATGCGCCTCCACCATCACCACCATTCACGCGCTCTCGAGTGTTTTCATTTTCAAGTGTGCTGGTGAGTCACAAACGTGCTAATCGTTCTTGTTTTAATGATAGAAAAATGTTTTCACCAAAAATTATCAAAGTTTCGCGCGCGCGCGCTCTTTCTAGGAAATTTGTGATGATAACGCGCGCGCGCACACACACAACACGTACATATAAAAATGCTTCCGTTTCCGTTGGTCTCTTCTTTTCGTGGCGGCTTAAACAACAAGAAGAGTAACAAATCTAAATGGGGGTGACTTTTGCCAGTGTGGGTTGTGTTGAACGGAGGAGGTCGGTGGCGCATTATCGCGGGGTAGGATGGACTTCTTGATTTTTGTTTTGTTTTTAGTTCTATATTAGAATGCACAAACCAATCGTGTACGGTTACGATTACTTTTGGGGGGGTAAAAACGGTTTCAGCAGTTTACGTGTTTTGTTGTGTTATAGTTTGTGTAAGAGTGCGTGGAACGAGGTTCGAACACAAAAAGAGTCAACAAAAAACGTGAAATCACAAAGTGTTTAGCTTAGAATTTTTAACCTTTTTGTTATTTTGATATATTTTTGCTAGAGTTGGAAAAGGAAACGCCACTCTATTTGTCTCGTTCTAAGTCTGTGTCTTTAACCTGTTTTAAGCAGTGTGGGTCTCGTGGCGCAGGGGTAGCGGCTTCGGCTGCCGATCCCGATGATGCTATGAGACGCGGGTTCGATTCCCGCCTTATCCACTGTGCTTCTATCGGATGGTGAAGTAAAACGTCGGTCCCGGTTTCTCCTGTCTCGTCAGAGGCGCTGGAGCAGAAATCCCACGTTAGAGGAAGGCCATGCCCCGGGGGGCGTAGTGCCAATAGTTTCGTTTAAGCAGTACAACTGTTTGTCCCTTAATTAGTTTATTATTTAGCGCTGCTCGTAACGATCGTATTCAGTAATGTTTTATTAAAAAAAGACTCCTTGTCTTCCTCAATTCGTGTTGATTCAGTGTGTGTAATGTTGTTTTGTATCGTTTTTTTGATTTTATTGGATAATCCGCTATAAATAGGTAAAATAAAATAAAAATATATTCAGTTGCTAGTGTGTGTGTGTGTTTTTTGTTTTTTCTACTTTTACTCTCATTCATGTTACCTTCCTTCGGGCTACGTCGCATATCATGCCGTAAAGTTTTTTTTTGATTTCGTAATTTTAAGGGGGTCTGAATTCTGGAATAGCTTGATCGATCACACGGTTTAGGAAACAACGAAGGGAGAGATGCTACAGGGGGACCGCAAGCTCTAAAAATGGGAGTTTACCTGTGTCGGTGTGTTTTTGTGTTTGGACTTCGATGCAAACCGAAACATTTCTCTCTCTCTCTCTTAGTCCCGCAGCTTGAAATGCACACAACCCACCTAGCTCTACTTGGTGAACGCCGCAAACACCGCCCAGATGACCTCGTTCGAGTTGGACTTGGCCGCCTCGGCCTCAAAGTCCAGATCGAGCAGCTCCCGGACGCGCCGCATCGCCAGCTCGTAGTCGTCGTCGTTGAGCGGGGCGAACGCGTTCTCCAGCACGTCGCTCGCGTGCGCCAGCAGGATCAGCGCCAGCATCCGCTTGTCGATGCGCTGCGGGTCGTTCACCCACTTGGTCAGTACGGAGTCCTGGATCTGTCGGGATACCTCGGAGTTAGCCTCAACACAACACCCCACCAGCCAAAAGCCCAACCAACCTTTTTCACGAGTCGACACTTGATGACGTTGTCGTTCAGCGGGTGCGTCGTCATGTCAAACAGCAGGAAGTTTTGCTTTTCCGTCGTCAGCACGCCCTTCTCCACCAGGTTTTTGGCAAGTCGCTCGCGCACGTTCTTCAGCTGGTAGCGCAGCTTCAGCGGATTCCAGGTTTCACCTGCAACAAAAAACCATTTCAACTCCAAAACCAAGAAACAAGCAAACTCATACGTACCACTCAGGTACTCGATCCAGTTCTGGATCGTCTCCGGTGGGTCGGTTTCCTTGACGTGCTTGAGGGCCTCGTCGAGCAGCACGTCCCCGGTGGGTGTGTCCGACTTGAGGATGATCTTGCGCGTGCACAGACCCTTTCGTCGCATGCCGGCGCGTTCCAGTTCGACGCGGCCGCGCAGACCGAGCTCGATTAGGATGCAGCCCCGTAGGCCGCTCGATATGCAGTCGTTCCAGAACGATGTGTAGCCCTGGCGAGGACGAGAGAAGAAGGGTTATTTTTAATTTTGTGGGACTTGAGTTTAAATTTGTACCATGGCGAATGATGCGCAGTATTTCAGGTCACTTTGGACAACCCAAAATATCATTCAAATTATTCGCTCTAAAGCATTGCCTTGGCGTTCTCGATTGCGAGATTCCTACTCGAAACTAGGTGTCCGAAGGTTTGATTGTTGAGGCAATTGCAAACCTCTTTTTACCAGAGTTCGGAAAACCACTCACACTCACAAATCGAGTAGGCTTCCTCACAGCAAACACTCTCGATACTCACCGTGAGTATGAGGGCTGAGTAAATTTACTCATATTTGAGTAAAATGAGGGTGTGAGTAGGCCGTTTCCAACAATTTGTAATTCACAAAATCATTGACAACATCATTCCAAAATCAAGTGTCTTTATGAATCGGTTGTACATTCGAGGTAGCGTCAATGTCTGTAAATCCGAAGGTTCTGTGTTGGTATTAATGTGGTATCAATATTTTTTTGTCTGTCTGGTTTTTTTTTTCATTGATTTAAAAGAAACCTTGGATTGTCAAAGTCCAGCGGATGGGCAATTATTTTCATAATTTTAAGATTGGTGACCGGTCGAATCCGTTGAGGATAGAAAAACCGCAGGATAAATCGGAGGCCACAGACGAGGGCAGCTTCTGCGGGTGGATGTTGGCAGTCATACCAAAAGAAGATGGCCGTGTTGCTGTGGGTAATGGTCACTCCCTTCGACAGCTTTGCAACTGTGGCCACTCTCGGTCGCTGACAGTTCTACCAATATGTCTTGCCTAAGAACCAGGAGTGGAGCCTCATCGGCCGCCGGTGGCCCTAGCCTAAAGCTGTCCAAAGCACTGCATCGGTCTTTTTTAGTTTTCAGTGAACCTCCAAGCCAAAGTCACCGGCAGCTACTGCAACTTCTTTGGCGTGTCCCGATTCTGAACCAAAACACATTTGTACAACTGTCGACGACTGGGAGTGGCCACTTACCTCAGCTACACGGCCTTCCACTGCTGGTAAAGCTGTTAAAATTCACTCGCAGAGGCATCCTCCGTCTAAACAACCTCCGACCTATCCGTCGGTAGGACTGATGGAAGCTGACAACAAACTTTGTGATTAAAAAAATTAAACTCGCTGAAAAAAAAAACAGATAAAAATCAGGATTTGAACCACTGTCATAAAAAAACTTCTAATTGATAGCACTGCGCCTCTACCAACAGGACTACTTTTTCGCTGTTGAGTTAACAAGAAAATCACCGATGTAGAGTTTGACATCTCGAAATTTGTTTTCTAAAATAGCCCTCATGAGCGCTCAAAGCCCTCTTTGTGAGTAAATGAGGAAGGCCCTCACACTCACCGAGAGTGATGAGTAATTTACTCGCAGGTAACTTAGTTTTTCCTCATGGTTGAGGAACTCGTGAGTGAGTTTCCGAACTCTGATTTTTACACCTTAGCTTCCATCCACCCCGGGATTCGAACTGACGACCTTTAGATTGTGAGTCCAACTGCCTACAAGCGACTCCACCGAGACAGGACCCAGGGAGACGACTCCTACACCTGGACTGAGCTAACGACATAACCTTTAGGTTATACCGGGACCAACATTTACTTCCCCGTCCGACGGAAGGCGTGATCAGACAAATCTCGTCTCAAAATTCGCCACCGGGACCTTCTGGGATCAAACCCAGGCCGACTGGGTGAGAGGCAACCACGCTTACCCCTACACCACGGTTCCCGGCTGAAAAAAAGTCTAACTAAAAAGTGACGAACTGTCACTTTTACACGGCGCTCACGCACACTATCAAAACAAACGTTTGATAGTAAGTGTGAACTCCGTGTAAAAGGGGTGTCAAACTAAAACGTGACCCCATTCGTTTGGCAACAGTTGGTGTCCAACTATCGGGGTTTGAATGTAGTTCCAGGAACATCAGTAAGGGCATCTGCAGCAAAAATGGTTTTTTTTTATCATTTTTTGCTCTCGTTTATCTTCAAAATCAATAATTATGCGAAAAATCAGGGGGCAAAAATTTTTTTTTTCGAAAAACTTCTAAATTTTTATGAAAATTGAAGTTTAACCAACTGCCGTTCTACGCATAATTGTCCCATGTCAGTTTTTGACGATTTTGACTTTATGCCATTTTTAAGTTTAGTCTGATGTGTACTTTAAGAAAAACACATAAAATCTGGTACTTTGTTCGGAAACTCATTAAAAACAACACCAAGTCTGTTTGTCCCATTGTTGAACTTCTACGCATAATTGTCCCACCAAGTATTTTCTTACACGGAATCATTAGTTTTACTAACCATTATGCCTTGTTTATCTGTTGTATAGCAAGTGGATCACAAATAAGGGTGATAAACTGCTAACTGGAGCGACTAGGGACACATAGGGCGAATATGAACCCACGGGACAATTATGCGTAGAAACACAGAAATCGGTCGAAAAATTTCAATCGCGTTGCACTTTTTTGAACTTGGGACAATTATGCGTAGAACGGCAGTGAATACCACTTAAAATGCATTTTCCCGCGTTTATAATCATATTTAGCATGTTTGAACTCCTTTGAAAACATTTTAAATTTTCATGAAATACCAATGTACAGTCTCACAAAAAAAAAATTGAGGAAAAAAAAATTCCGTCAATACCTCGATATTTTCAAAACTAATGATTGGAAAGCTTTTTTTATCAATCCAAAAATCCAAAAATTAAAAAATTCAAAAAATTTAAAACTTTAAAAATTCAAAAATTCAAAACATTAAAAATTTGAAACTTTAAAAAATTCAAGATTTAAAAATTAAAACTTTCAAAAATTTAAAAATTCAAAAACTCAAAAAATCAAAATTTAAAAAAAATTATTCAAAAATTCAAAAATTTAAAAATTTCAAAATTCAGAAATTTAAATAAAAAAATTCAAAACTTTAAAAATCCAAAAAATCAAAAATTCTAAAATTTAAAAATTCAAAAAATTAAAAATTCAAAACTTTGAAAATTCAAAAATTTAAAACATGAAAAAATCAAAAATTTAAAAATTCAAAAATTCTAAAGTTCAAATGTTAAAAAATTTAAAGCTTTAAAAACTCAAAAAATTAAAAATACAAAAATATAAAAATTCAGAAATTCAAAAATTCAAATATTCAGAAATTCAAAGCTTAAAAATTCAAAAAATTCAAAATACAAAAATTTAAAAATTCAAAAATCAAAAAATTCCAAAATTTTAAAATTTTAAAATTCTAAAATTTAAAAATTCAAAAATGCGTTTAAATAGCTTATTTGTTGTTGTTTTTTCTTAAATTTTAATCTGGGTGCAGAATAGTGGTCCGCAAAGCGGCCTCAATTTAGAACTGTCAAAGCGAAACCCATTTACTGTTCGAAAACTGATGCCAAGAAGTAACAAATATTGTAATTGATCTATAATTTATTTTGTCCGGAATAAAAAAGGGCGTTGAGCTTTTAAGGTATTAAAAGTTAACAAATCCTCAGTAAAGGGTTGAAAACGTGATTGGCATAACTCGTCGCTAACGTTTCAATAAGCGCTATGTCTCACTCAAAACCTATGTTTACGACGAATTATCGGTAACTAATGGCACCTGCCAAATAACAATGAATATTCTTACTCCTGTATTATCATTGCGCTTCAAACATACATAATCTCGTAACTTCCATTCGGTATTTTCTTTATTTTTGTAATTTGTTGATTTATTGGATACGATAAAGTTGCCCTACTGATTCACATAATTCCTCCCACTTCTCGAAGAAATCTCGAAGAACTGAGAGCAAATTTGCTACCGCGACAGGTACCGCGGTGGGGTTGACGTCGGCGACGTCGGGTGCAAATTTGATTTGCTTCGATGTTTGCCACCAGCGCTGGAGATGCACTTAGCATGTTTGGGTTGATTTAAACATCTTTTGAATTTTTGAAAATTTTCGATGTTTAGTATCGCAAAAATATAGCGATTTTTTGTTTTCGTCAAATCTTACTTTTTTGAAAACTAATGATTGCAAAACGACTGAACTAGTGTAAAATGGATTTTAAAACACTTTTTGCATTCAAATGTTGAGACTATGGCTTGAAATTTCATTTATTTATTTTTTTGCCAAGCAGGTTGTCTTGCATAACAAGGACAGCCTGCTTGTTAACAAATTCACATTGGTCCATTTACATTGTTTTGCTTGAAAAGAAGTTATGTTTGTTTTTCTTAAATATAATGACAAAAATAATGTTTTATTGAATATAAATGATCAAATATCAATAAAAGTAACGTTTTTCATCGTTTGTTATCATTAGAACATCTTCTTTTGCTTGTTTATTTAAATGGGAATTTAAAACTGATCCTCAACATTCAAATGCATTTTTCTCAAAACGCATGGTTTGTACATATTGCTTTTTGAAATGTTGGCGTCAATTTTTGAATATTTTCAAAGTGCCGATCCTTAAGTTGCTATGGGGCGCGGGTTCGATTCCCGCCTTATCCTCCTGGTCTTCTATCGGATGGGGAAGTAAAACGTCGGTCCATTTTGCGTAAAAGAGATTTTGGGTGACTCATCACGGACGCCTAGAAATAAGCAGAAACTTGCAACAGAGACCACAAAAGACTCGGGGGTCGTTAAAGTGGATTGCTTTGCTTTGCTAGTTAATACAAGAAAAAAACATGAATTGAATAGAAAAACGATACAATTCAAGAAAGGTAAACATTATTAAATAAGTCTGGGACTGGTTTTCAGAATCGAAAAATACCCAACCCTGTTTAAATAGGATTTAAAAATGTTCCCCAGGAACTTTGCCATCAAATTTCTCAGATTGAGGTTTTTGTACATAGGACCTCTTGAAAAAGTAATCAAGACGGAAGCATAAATTATTTATCTGTGTTAAAAAAACAGCTTTTATCGATGCTCAAGTTCTCAAGGGTCACACTTTCATCTTGTTTATTAATATTTAAAGACCAACGAACTATTTTCCAGAGCAACACCATCGTTCTTCGATTCTCTGTTGTAATTCAAACCCAACCAGCCGCGGAGCAAGAGTCAATGCCAGAAATTATGTCATACTCGAAGCTCCACTGCTTCTGCCGAATGTTTGCAAACGTGTCATCCAACGAAACGCGAACAAGAAGACAGCGCGAGGTGAATCTTCACCCTTTCACCGACTGCTTCGATGAAAACCTTGGAGCATTTCCAACCAACTCGAAGCCCGATAATTAGGTGCCACTTGTAAAGCCAAATTACAAGATAACTTTGTCGTCGTCGTCGGTCGTTACCTCCTTATCTTTCAGTCCGAGCAGCAGCACTTCCTCCATCAGGGTTAGCCGCGTTTCCTTCGAGTCGCAATCCTCCAGCTCTTCCTCTTGCTCGTTTTTGTTCTCCGCATCGCCGTACTGGCTGGAGGAAGACCCACCCCCGCCGCCACCTCCGTTGGAATCTGTGTCGCGAGTCTTGACCCGCCGAACGAGGCCCTCACTTCGATTCATCGCGTCGAAACAATCGCGAGTTCTTTCCTATCTTCTGCCTTCCCTCAACCCCCGCTGTCCTGCCTGCCTCACAATCCGCGGAACTCCTTAATTTTCTTCCACCCAGCTCCAGCAACCTTCTTGTTTATTGAGGGTGGTGAGTCCTCTTGCTCCCAGTGGCCGCACAACCCCACAACACACGCACGACCGACAACCCCCAAGGCGGAACGTCCACCTCAGTTGTTGGCAAGTCCTGTAGAAACGGTTCCCGAGCGGAACTGGGAGCGGATTTTCACGGAGAAAACTTTCGACAACTTGACACGAAACACGAATCACGAAAAAAACATGGCCGACTGCTGGGGCAATCATCCACGGATCGACACGGGGTTTGACGTTTGATGGTGACGTTTCGAAGTGGAGGTGGATTCTGTACAGCGATTTTGTTTTGATTTGGTGCGGGAACAGCCCCGGTGTGAAAGGTGCGGGAGAATGGCGATTATTGTGCAGTACTAGATTGATAAAATTCTAAAATTTTGATGCTCAGAATATTTATTTATTATTATTTATTCTTTTTAATTATTCTTACATCAAAGGCAACATTTCAAAAGGAATCATGTACATTTTGCACACATTTTGCGTAACATTAGGTAAACATTTTTAGAAAGAAGAGTTGCAGGTACGTTTAATATTGCGCGTATTCCCGAAAAAGACACGCGGCATACCAGCCTCGAAACGACGCGCCGCACTGTCAGCAAATGCGCGCTGTCAAATCCCATACTGTGCGTTTTGTTTTTGTTGATCTTCTTCATTGAATTGCATGGCATTGTTGCCGGGTATGTTTTTTATTGCACCAAAAGTGCAGAAAATCGCTGGCAACAGTGTCTGCGGCACATTCTGATATGCCGCGTGGCGTGTACCTTCGAAAGAAACGGACAATAAATATAAGGAAAAAGGTGCAGTGGTAATGTGTAACAGGCATTACCAAAATGACGAAGAACGAATAAAGAAATTACATTCAGCTGAATTTTTGATTTTTTTACATTATGTGAGGAATGTTTGGTGATCTTTAGGGAAGGCACCTAGAGATCCTTAATAGGGAGACTGGTCTAAGCTTGCTAAATCGATCTGGCAACGTATGTTTTGAGCTTGGCAACACTGATAAGTTTTGCTGGGCGTAAAGGCAAATGCTCGTTTGGATACGTCAAACTCGTGTCTGTTTGGGTACGTCAAATTCACTTCGACCAGTCTCCCTATTAAGGATCTCTAATCCAAACGAGCATTTGCCTTTACGCCCAGCAAAACTTATCAGTGTTGCCAAGCTCAAAACATACGTTGCCAGATCGATTTAGCCAGCTTAGACCAGTCTCCCTATTTAGGGTCTCTACACACAAAAAAAAAAATATTACTGTAATGGCAAAAGTAACTTACTGATGAAATAAAAAGTGGTCAAAATTTGCTCCATTAATTTTTTTTTTCTTGTTTTGAATATGAAAAGTTTTACTGCTACAGTTTTTGAAAATCTCATTGCTAATTGATTTAAAAGTTTTTACTTTTAATTCGACTACATAATTTCTTTCATTTCGTCGTTCTCGTGTAACCGTGTACGCCTAAGTAAAAAATGTAAACAAACATTTTGGTAGTGCCGGTGGTGAGTGAGTTGTCCACGAAGCGAATCAAATCAGGACGCGGACACCTTTGTGAGCCAAAACAGCAGCAGCGGAAGGTGGGTGGCGCCGGTGCGGGACGAGGTGGGGGGAATGTTGGTTTTCGAAAAAGGACAAGGCAGAACAGCTTCCTGCAGGACCTGCAGCTGTTTCACGACCAGAGTTGGTAAGAAGGATGCTTGGGTGTTTGGTGGCGTTTGTGATTAATTTTGTTTGTTTTTGTAGGACGCAGTTTATGCGGTTGCCGAAGATCGGAGGTCGGTATGTGGATTTGCACCGGTTGTATTCGGTGGTGGTAGCCAGGTGGACGTAATTGAAGTTGAAGCAGATTTACATCCGCTTTTCGAACAAGTACGATAAAATAAATTTTAACGGTGAGGAGCAGGATCTGACGGAAGAGGGAAACGACGAGAAGCGTCATAATCGGAGGTGGTCAGCGCGGATGTTGCACTCGGTGCCGGCGGTTTACGACCATCAGCAGCATTATGCGCCGGAAGTGATGACGGGACAGTGTGGGATGTCCTGAGGGTCCGCAGTCCATTTCTCGTTGCGGGACATCTTTGACGATTATTACCTAAACATCCAGAAGAACAGTTTGCACCAGTTCTGGATGGACCGTCTGTACGAAAGCCGGAAGTCCTGGAGTTGACGTACTCGGATTACTTCCAGAGGTTGGAGCGAGATCCGACGAACCTGATCAAGAACATCTACATACCTGGAATACCGAAGAAGTCACCGGTGAGTATTGAGAATGTGCTCAGTGTCTCACCAATTTCATTTACTTTCAAACTTTTTCAGCAACTACCGCCCACAAACGCAGCTTCAGCGGGATGAACTTTGACGGCGAGTTGGAACATCTGTGTCATTCTCGAAGGAGGAGGAAGTGATCGGGAGCTATCCGTTTAGGCGCTTTACTTCCCAGCCGGAAAACGTCGACTTCCCTTCTCGAATCAACAACCAATGGCCATCTCCTCCAAGCCTGTCCTGATGATGGCCGGCAACGAGACCACCCTGTTCTCTACAACGCTGTCGCGCTCCAAAATGAAGGCCGCGATGTTGCTGCCCAACGAAACGTCCATCCGTAACCTGCTCAGCATGGGGCCTTCGGACGTGACCGGTGACGTACCGTAAGAATCGGTTCAGCTTGGACGCGGAAGTGAGCCTACCATAAGCAGATGCGTTGAATACAAAAAAACGGAAGCAACTGTTTTAATATTAAAATATTGAAATAAAATCCATCACATTTTTCGAAAATCATCACTGTAATGTCAAATGTTATTTATTCATGCCATAAAAAGTTTCTTCTTAAATTAAAAGCAAAAAACTTTTACCGATACAACGATTTTGTTCCAGAAGTGCATGGTAGTATCAACAACTTTCCAACTTTTATATTAAAAAGTTTGAACTTTCTACGAATATTCACCAACGCGAACTTTTAATCCAACGAACGATCTTTTTACATTTAGAGCATTTTTTCTTTGTGTGTGGACTGCACACATTGACGATTCGGCATCCTCTTCAACAAGCTTGAGGAACCTCTTTCCGAAAAAAACCGTAGTTGGAACCGTTTTTCTAGCCCTAATTCAAAATTTCATCGACGCAACAGATTTAACAGCTGTCATTATGACATTTTCCCAATCCCAAGCTCTTTCAAAGCAGGGTAGGATTGTTTCTGTCAAATCAGCGCTAATCAATTAACTAATTAACCAATAAGGCTTTCTAGTCAGAAATTTACCAACACATTCAAAGTATGTTTACATGACAGCTGGACGTTTGTTTGCATCAGGTTTCCTATCTCGTTCTAGCAAAATTTTTTGTCAAGCGACTTCTAGCTGGTTTAGTTGACTGACTGCCCGATATGTCAGCCAACATACTTCGCAGGGCTGTGACAGCTACAGCTCGATCATTGTTAGCATCAGGACACTGTGACGAGGAATTCGTCATTTATGAGTTAAATTATATTTTTTTCACTGGGCCTAGAAAGCCTTATATCATCGCTAATTAACTAAGAAAAACATAATTGAAGAGATGTGTCTCACCCCTCACTTCGGCCCTTTTACATTGTTTTTCTTGATTTAAACTGGATACAAACTGGTGGGTCTCGTGGCGCAGGGGTAGCGGCTTCGGCTGCCGATCCCGATGATGCTATGAGACGCGGGTTCGATTCCCGCCTTATCCACTGAGCTTCTATCGGATGGTGAAGTAAAACGTCGGTCCCGTTTTCTCCTGTCTCGTCAGAGGCGCTGGAGCAGAAATCCCACGTTAGAGGAAGGCCATGCCCCGGGGGGCGTAGTGCCAATAGTTTCGTTTTTACAAACTGAAAAGTGTCAAACTACCGTGGTTTCAGTGTACTTGGCCAATGCATTAATCTAGTACTACACTTCAAAGAGTGATTTTCGACGCATCATCACGTTAGCACGGGGGCGTTCCTTTTCGCATACGTCAAACCGCCATTTTTCTACGCACTTAGGATCGTGTCGGATGGAAGGGTGAAAAATTTAATTCAACTTTTCCTTGGTAATTCGGATTCATTTCCATTGAAAAAGTGTACCACTGCAAAGCGTAGTACGTTCCCCATACGGGACAGTTAAATTCGGACCCCAATCAACCAACAAAACGGCACACTTCCGTGGCCAAGGAGAAGGACCAGGAGCCGACATGGATTGTAAGTCTGCCATCTTTGTTTGGAAAAGTAAAATGAAAATCTTCCAGAACGTTTTTTTTATGCTTTTGAGTACATGTACAAAGGGAACCTGAGTTTACCGAATGGGCAATAATATATTTTGCATGAAATCCAAAACCTTGCACCATTCTGTGCAAAGAAAATCAGTTTGAAAACCAATGTCTAAACCAATTTCTTAATGCTGATTTGCAATGTGATTGTTTATAGTCTCGCCGAGTCCAGAGAGTGACAATAGCAATGGCTACTATAGGAACCGAAACCGCAACCAGCGGGATGACCAACGGGACCAGCGCGGCAACCGTGGACGCTCAAAGTAATTATGAGGCGCGCGCGCTCGCCTTCCGGGGCCATGAGGAAGGAAGAGCAAGACCAACCAACGCGCAGCCAGCGCTCGAAACGCAAACGCATTCTTTTGGGGATGTGTGTGGACCGTACTAATCGGGCGTCTTTTTGCGTTTTAGGGAACGGAACCACTACCAGCGGAACCGGTACAGCCGCAGCAGGTCGCGTTCGTACAGCCGGGAGCGTTACATCAGCGGGAATAGCCGGCGCAGTCCGGAGCGGGATTTGTACCGGGACTTGATCGATCAGGACTATGGCGATAACAGCTCGTACGATAACCGGGATCGCTATCGGCATCGTAGTCGAGACAGGGATCGTCGGTCGTCGAGGGAACGGGATCGCGATCGGCGGTGAGTGATTGATGAAACAGGGGAAGTCAGCGGATGAGAACGTTTCGTTTTGCAGCGGCGATCGCGACAAGTCCAGCAAGCGTGGCGGCTACTCGCCCCAGCCGCCGGACCCGACGGATTTTGACGACAACTACGACAGCGACAACAACCAGGAGTTTTTCTACCAGCAGAAGCCAAACAACAAGATCATTGTGCGCGGGCTGGCCGCCCACATTACGGAGGCCGATGTGAGTTTGCTACTAAGAAGTCGGCTGTTTATTGTTCTAATGCTCTGTTCTACAGATCAACAGCGATCTCATCCAGTGCGGCCTGCAGGCTCTCCACGTGCGGCTGATTCGGCGCAAGAAAACAGGTAATGACCGAGTGGGTTTTTAAGCATTCACGATTCCGTTAGAAATTGTCATTTTTGGTAAGATGAGTTCCCCGGGTAAGTAGAGGAACCACCCTCGCGGCGGCGGAATTTGGCCTGGCTGGCGCGAAAAGGGATAATTTTCGTACAAAAAAAAAAACGCTTAGTGCCGTCCCAACTCTCTCAGTATCACTAGCTGCTGCTCGCAAGGCCCGCCAAAAATTGATATCGTTTGTGTTTTGCTCTTTCTTCTCTTCACCACCTCCTCAACCTCACCGTGACGACCGTGGTATCTCTAGGTGCATCGAGAGGGTTCGCTTTTGTCGAGTTCAGAACTGAAGAGGAAGCAACTCGCTGGATTTGCTACAAACAGGTATCGACCATCACCACCACCACAACCGCTCTGCGTCATCCAAGATCAAGAAGTGCAAATTAAGGGTGGGCTGTGATCCTGGAGGTTGGCGATCGGACTCCGCCCCGCGGAGTTCAACCTGGCAGAGATGTTTGTCGAAAAGTTACAGAAATAACATTCAAGCGACAAGCAACTCTGCAGAGTTGTCAAGCGGGACGAGTCCTACACGACCTCCAGTGATCCCAACCCACTCCGCAAAACTCGACCGCAAGCAGCGAACCAAAGTTGTCGTCGACGCCGTAAAAGGGCTAACGTGTTCGATTGGGGTGGCTCAGTCCCGGACTAATCCGGCCTTTTCTCTCTCTCTTTTTCTCCGCTCTCGCCAGGGAATGCTGATCTTCAACGATCACCGGGCCATCATGCAGTACACGTACTCGCTGCCGGCGGAGATGCGCACCAACAAGCCCCAAACGGACTGGTACTGCGCCAAGTGTGGCGTGTTCAACTTCAAGCGGCGTGAGAACTGCTTCAAGTGCTTCGCGTCGCGCGAGGAAAGCGAAAAGGGCGGCGAGGGAAGCGACGAAATCAGCAGCATCCTCACGAAGAAGATCATGCTGCGCAACCTGGACGTGCTGACGAACGAGGAGAGCGTGCTGTGCGCGATGCAGGAGAAGATCCCCGAGCTGGTGTCGAAGATTAGCAAAATTATGGTCTGCCGGGATCCGCTGACGCAGACGTCGCGGGGCATCTGCTATCTGCACTTTGACAACCTGCTCGACTCGATGAACACGCACAACGCGTTGAAGGCGATCGAGCCGATTCTGAAGATCGACAACCGCGAGGTGCTGATCACGTACTGCATGGACACGGAGAACCGCAACTTGGTCAAGAGTGGCAAGGGCGGCGGAGGTGGAGGAAACCAGGGCAACGGGAACAACTACCAAGATCCGTCCGGGGGAAATCCACCCCCTGGTGCTTACCCCGGAAACTATCAGTACACGATGGCGGACGTTCCGCGGCTGGCAGAGTACAGTGCAGCGGTGTACGCGTCCAACCCGGCCGAGCACGAGCACTACCTGCAGTTTTACACCAACTACTACGTAACGCAGATCTCGCAAGGACAGATGAGCAACTTCCCCACCGAAGCGCAGCTCGGCGAAAATGCCAACTCCGGCGCGGCCGTAGCGCAATCCGCGCTAGCGCGTAAGCAAGGCTCCAAGGGCAAGTCGGACTCAACGGCAACTTCCGGCCCGGCTACCGTTGCCCCCCTGCAAATCCCCAACGGAACCGACGGCAGGCAGTATCCCCCGCCGGACGTGACCCAGTACCAGTACGACGAAACGTCCGGATTCTACTACGACCCCTCAACCGGCCTCTATTACGACTCCAACTCGCAGTACTACTACAACAACGAAACCTGCTCCTACCTTTACTGGGACGCCGAAAACAGCACGTACGTGGCAGCGCCATCCTCTTCAACGACCACCCCTGCCGCGACCATCTCAACCGAACCCCCACCGCCGGAACCACCCGCAGCTACCACCGCCGCCGCAAACGGCGAAAAACCAGAAAAGTCCAAAACCAAGGAGCAACCCCACGACAAGGTCAAGGTCGCCAAAAAGATCGTCAAAGACATGGAAAAGTGGGCCAAACAGCTGAACCAAAAGAAGGACTACAGCGTGCTCCAGCCCCCGGCCAAGGTCGAAGAGGCCACCCTCTACTCCTCCCAGGGCCAAATCACCGTCAAACAACCCGCGGGACCCTCCGGCGGCGGAGGCTACGCCGACGTCGGCTTCTCCCTGCTCGAAAAGAAGCAAAGCACCGCGGCCGTCTCCAACTTCCTCATGACACAGGCCAAGGCACCAACCGCCACGCCCAAAAGCGCCGCCAACACCCTCGTCTCCTCGTACGGTTCCGACTCGGACAACGAAGCCGACGGGGGCGACGGCTTCAGCGAGTCGGACTTTGTCGACTTTGAGAAGCTGACGTGTCTGCTGTGCAAGCGCGCATTCCAGTCGCACGAAATCCTGAACAAGCATTTGAAAATGTCCTCCCTGCACAAGGAGAACATGCAGAAGATGCGCGGACAGGGAGGAGGTGCGGGCGGCGGTGGCGGTGGCGGCGGTGGCATCAACAAGGGCGGCTCGTACCGGGACCGGGCGAAGGAACGGCGGCTCAAGTACGGCGAAGCGGATCCACCGCCGGTCAACAAAAGCAAGGAACGCTTCCAGCGTGAGCTCGAGAAGCAATCGTCGGCACCGACGCCGAACCTGGCGGCCATCCCGATCGGCCAGAACAACGTCGGCAACAAGCTGCTCCAGAAGATGGGCTGGTCCGAGGGGCAGGGCCTGGGTCGGAGTAACCAGGGCAGGACGAACATCATTGAGGTGAGTTTTAACTTTGCTGTGCATATTTTCAAGATTGATTGATTGGTTGATTTTTGAATGCAGACTGAGACGCGGGTACAGAACGCCGGGCTGGGCATCAAGGCGACCAATTACGCGGCAACCGGGGACGATTACAAGACTTATATCAAGAAGATGATGAAGTCGCGGTACGAGCAGGCGTAAACGGGAGGCTTGCTTTCTAACTGTCTTATATTATTGTAGGTTTTATTCTAGTTTCAAGAATATATTGTTGTAGAATTCCAATTTGTAATTAATTAAATAGATAATTTTTATTCATAATAATCACAAATGGGTAGATATTTTTTGTCCGAAAACTCCTTTCAATCATCCCGGGTATCGCTCATCGCTAGACATAGCGTTTTTTCACGCCCAAAATTGCAAATCACATGCAAATTCACGGGACCATTATTACAAAACACACATTTTCGATTATTTCACGGAACCTTAAAATATGTTAATATATCTCGGAATATTTCACTTGATCTACTTGAACATCGAGAACCAGGAAATTGCTCCAAAAAAATGATGTGTGTGTGTGACAGGATTTTTTAGTCTTACGAGAAAATTCAAGTCACACATGAGCAATTCTCTTTGAAATCGGTCTTTTTTTTATTTATTTTTTGTAATGTTTAATCCGGCTGAAGCTTTTTCGGTGCCTTCGGTATGCACCGTATGCCCGAAGAAGCCATTTTGCATCATTAGTTTGTCCATATAATTTCCCATACAAATTTGGCAGCTGTCCATACAAAAATGCTGTATGAAAATTCAAAAATCTTTTGAAAGAATTTTTTTATCCATTTGGTGTCTTCGTCAAAGTTGTAGGACTACAGTGAAAAAAAATGATATACGGTAAAACTATTGTGATTTTTAAATTCACTTTTTGTCACTAAAAGTTGATTTGCAAAAAACACTATTTTTATTATTTTTTTATTTTCTGGTATGTTTTAGGGGACATTAAATGCCAACTTTTCAAAAATTTACAGATCGGGCCTAAAATCTTTTAACCCCTTTTCTTGGGAGGTGCGTATTGGACCTTGATAAAAAAAAAACTCTAGATACAGTATGTAAAAAAAGTATTTACACCCCTTGGGCACTATGCACATTTTGTGATGAAACATGTAAACAATTTAATGTTGACATAAACCTAGTACTACGTTTTGTTCAGAAACTCATGCCGAACATTTTGCTGCAAAAAGCTCATGAAAAGATGTTTTCTATAAAAAGTTATATAACAAATACTATTACAAAAATAAAAAAGGTGCAAAAAAAGTTTGTACACCTTTCGAAAAATTTACATAAATAACGTTATTTGTTGACAAATCACCATAAATCCAGTTTCCCAACTCCAAATAGACATCCTTGACTGATTAAAAAAATAATTTGGATTGAATATAAAGTTTACTAATTACTTAGTATAAAAGTTTATATAACTCTGGAAATTCTATATAAAACTTATCTAAACTTAATTTTGCAAACTTTCAATTTAACTAAATGTCAATATATTACCATAGAATTGCTAAATAAACATTTTGGAGTGGGTATAACACCGTTTTGGGGGTCTTTGTATCGCTAGAATAGATTTTTCGTTGGAATTTCGTACCAACCCGGAATTACGTCGTCGAAAAACCCGCCGGCATCCGAACCGGTCCACAATTCACAAGTTAACCTATGTGGCATCGGAAAGGGCATAAAATTTCCGATCTTTTGATACCCAGACATCTAGGTTTTCTATAAAACCCACGTTTTTAAATACCTAGGCAAAAGCGTTGTTATGGTTTCGTTTGAGCAATCTGCCAAAAATGTATGGAATTTCGTAATTTTTGTTCTCGTGGATCAAACTTACTTTTTGCCCAGGTATTTAAAAACGTAGGTTTTATAGAAAACCTAGATATATGGGTATCAAAAGATCGGAAATTTTATGCCCTTTCCGATGCCACATAGGTTAACTTGTGAATTGTGGACCGGTTCGGATGCCGGCGGGTTTTTCGACGACGTAATTCCGGGTTGGTACGAAATTCCAACGAAAAATCTATTCTATCGATACAAATACCCCCAAAACGGTGTTATACCCACTCCAAAATGTTTATTTAGCAATTATATGGTAATATATTGACATTTAGTTGAATTAAAAGTTTGCAAAATTAAGTTTAGATAAGTTTTATATAGAATTTCCAGAGTTATATAAACTTTTATACTAAGTAGTTAGTAAACTTTATATTCAATCCAAATTCTTTTTTTAATCAGTCAAGGATGCCTATTTGGAGTTGGGAGACTGGATTTATGGTGATTTGTCAACAAATAACATTATTTATGTTAATTTTTCGAAAGGTGTACATACTTTTTTTGCACCTTTTTTATTTTCGTAATAGTATTTGTTATATAACTTTTTATAGAAATCATCTTTTCATGAGCTTTTTGTAGCAAAATGTTCGGCATGAGTTTCTGAACAAAACGTAGTACTAGGTTCCTGTCAAACTTTAAATTTTTTACATGTTTCATCACAAAATGTGCATAGTGCCCAAGGGGTGTAAATACTTTTTTTACATACTGTATAAGCCTAGGATAACAAGTCTACAAACATTCATTGAAATCGGAGAGGGTCGAGTAAAACAGTTCCTGAAAAATTTAGGTTAGGAGCTGGATTAGCTCCAAAATATGACAAAAAATCGATATTTTGATACTTTCGCTCAATTGGGTCCTAAAATGAAGCTTAGATTGCTGAAATTATTGTTTACAGCAGCGATTCTCAACGGGGGTACCGAGCCTACTTGATTTACATGACAGGGGGTACCAGCCTAGAATAAGGTTGAGAATCGCTGGTTTACAGCAATAAAGCTTATTTTTCTGAGTAAAATGACCCTTTGTACGACCACAAAGAGTTTAAAATGGATTTTTAAATCAATTTTGAAAAATTAACTTCGCGGTCCTTCTTGACAGAAAAGCTCCTGAGCAGTTCTCTACGGAATCGGTCTTTTTTCTTTAATTTTAATTTTTGTATTTTTTAATCTGGCTGAAACTTTTTTTGGTGCCTTCAGTATGCCTTTGCATCATTAGTTTGTCCATATAATTTTCCATACAAATTTGGCAGCTCTCCATACAAAAATGATATGTGAAAATTAAAAAATCTGTATCTGAGCAATTCTCGCTGAAACCGTCCCACTAGATGCACATGTTCTCAAATCGTTGCGGCAATGTTCTCATTCGATTCAGCGCACCAAAAAACCATTAAAACAACCTTAGAACCAATGAAAATGTCAGCCGTTAGCCACATGTAAATAAAAACTTGTTTTGAACAATGGATTTTTTCGAAAAAATGCCCTAATTTGAAGAAATGATATCTCCCAAAATACATTACCAAACATCAAAAACTTATATATCGTTGGAAAGGTAATCGCGAGGGCTTTCTATCCCACTTTTATAAACATTTAAAAAAATATTTTTTCAAGGGTAATTTTCAGGATTTTTGGGAACCTTACTCTTAATTTTGAATTTTGACCGTGTTCGCAACCACTTATCGTTGCGAAACCATTTTCATTCGAAAGATTGGACGATTTTGCATAAAATTAACTTGAGAAAAGTAGTGTAATGAAATAGTTTTCGTATAGTTATTAAAGGATGAAAGAAATTGGTCAAATTTCAGTTAAAAATAATCAAAGCTCAGACTTCAGAAATGAGCCATATTTACAGGCAAAACAAAGCAGGATGTACAGGGTGTAGTCCGATTTAGACGAAAATCGAGTTTCTTGTTTGTTTTGATGGTATCAACATCCCCACCAAATTTAAACTTGATCAAAAAATGTTGATTTCAACTATGCACTTTTATGTGCACGATTACAAATAAAGCAGACCTTCCTATAACAAATTCTGTACATAAAATATTACTTCAGTGAAATGTGGCGAATCGAGACTACAGTCTAAGTAAGGACATTAGTTTTCAGAATACTTAAAAGCTTCAAATTTAGAAAATATTTTTTTATGTATGCTTTTACATAAACAAATTAAAAATATGATCTAATGAGTGAAAGCATGGTTGAAATAACTGTCCCTATTCATCCTATATGTCCAGATTTGCCTCAGATGACTGTACATTCGGCTCAAATACAATCCTGCTTTGTTTTGCCTGTAAATATGGCTCGTTTCTGAAGTCTGAGCTTTGATTATCTTTAACTGAAATTTGACCAATTTCTTTCATCCTTTAATAACTATACGAAAACTATTTCATTACACTACTTTTCTCAAGTTAATTTTATGCAAAATCGTCCAATCTTTCGAATGAAAATGGTTTCGCAACGATAAGTGGTTGCGAACACGGTCAAAATTCAAAATTAAGAGTAAGGTTCCCAAAAATCCTGAAAATTACCCTTGAAAAAATATTTTTTTAAATGTTTATAAAAGTGGGATAGAAAGCCCTCGCGATTACCTTTCCAACGATATATAAGTTTTTGATGTTTGGTAATGTATTTTAGGAGATATCATTTCTTCAAATTAGGGCATTTTTTCGAAAAAATCCATTGTTCAAAACAAGTTTTTATTTACAGGTGGCTAACGGCTGACATTTTCATTGGTTCTAAGGTTGTTTTAATGGTTTTTTGGTGCGCTGAATCGAATGAGAACATTGCCGCAACGATTTGAGAACATGTGCATCTAGTGGGACGGTTTCAGCGAGAATTGCTCATCTTTTGAAAGAATTTTTTGATCGATTTGGTGTCTTCGGCAAAGTTGTAGGTATGGATATGGACTAAACTGAAAAAAATGATACACGGTAAAAAAATTTTTGGTGATTTTAAATTTCTCTTTTTGTCACTAAAACTTGATTTGCAAAAAAACACCATTTTTATTTTTTTTTTTGATATGTTTTAGAGGACATAAAATGCTAACTTTTCAGAAATTTTCAAAATGGGCAAAAATCTTTGACCGAGTTATGATTTTTTGAATCAATACAGGATTTAAAAAAAAAATCGAAATATTGGTGGCAAAAATTTTCCAACTTAATTTTTCGATGTAAAACCGAATTTGCAATCAAAAAAATACTTTAGTGAAATTTTAATAAAGTGCACCGTTTTCAAGTTATAACCATTTTTAGGTAACTTTTTTGAAAATAGTCGCAGTTATTCATTTTTTTTTTTAAATTAGTGCCCATGTTTGCCCACCTTTGAAAAAAATATTTTTGAAAAGCCACCACCCTTTTTACAATCTTCTGAAGTTTAGCTAAAATCGTTTTTTTAGCATAACTTTTGAAGTACTTTTCTAAACTTCATAATATTAACTAGGGTCTTGTGGGACCCCAAAACGGATCGAATGAGACCAAAACGGTCCAAATCGGTTCAGCCAGTCCGGAGATAATCGTGTGCATATTTTTCGGTGCACGGACCCACATCCAGACACACGCACAGACATTTGTTCAGAATTTGATTCTGAGTCGACAGGTATACGTGAAGGTGGGTCTACGAGGTCAAATAAAGGAGTTCATTTTTCGAGTGATTTTAAAGCCTTTCCTCATTGAGGTGAGGAAGGCAAAAACAGGAAAATTGATGTTTGCTATGTCTCACCCAAACAACCCACCATTTTCTCATGTCGATATCTCAGCAACTAATGGTCCGATTTACAGTGTCAAAACATGAAACATTCGTGAAATTTTCCGATCCTTTCGAAAAAAAAATATTTTCAAATAATTTAAATCAAGACTAACATTTTAAACGGGCCAAACATTCAATATTACGCCCATCTGAAATGTTATCCTAGATTTAAAATTTTTGAAAATATTTTTTTTTTGAAAAGATCGGAAAATTTCACGAATGTTTTATGTTTTGACATTGTAAATCGGACCATTAGTTGCTGAGATATCGACAATAGAAAATGGTGGGTTGTTTGGGTGAGACTTAGAAAACATCAATTTTCCTGTTTTTTAACCTTTGCATGGCAATATCTCAGCAACTAAGGGTCGTATCAACAATGTTCAAAAAAGCAAAATATAGAGAATTTTCTCAGTTTTTCAAAAATATTTTTTTCAAGGGTGGGCAAACATGGGCACTAATTTAAAAAAAAAAATGAATAACTGCGACTATTTTCAAAAAGTTTACCTGAAAATGGTTATAACTTGAAAACGGTGCACTTCATCAAAAATTCACTAATGTACTTTTTGATTGCAAATTCGGTTTTACATCGAAAAATGAAGTTGGAAAATTTTTGCGACCAATATTTCGTTTTTTTGAAAAAATCTGTATTGATTCAAAAATTCATAACTCGGTCAATGATTTTTTGCCCATTCTGGAAATTTCTGAAAAGTTGGCATTTTATATCCTCTAAAACATATAAAAAAATAAAAAAAATAAAAATAGTGTTTTTTTGCAAATCAAGTTTTAGTGACAAAAAGTGAAATTAAAAAATCTGTATTGATTCAAAAATTCATAACTCGGTCAATGATTTTTTGCCCATTCTGGAAATTTCTGAAAAGTTGGCATTTTATGTCCTCTAAAACATATAAAAAAATAAAAAAAATAAAAATAGTGTTTTTTTGCAAATCAAGTTTTAGTGACAAAAAGTGAAATTAAAAATCACCAAAAAAATTTTTACCGTAAATCCAGTGTAGTTCATATCCATACCTACAACTTTGCCGAAGACACCAAATCGATCAAAAAATTCCTTCAAAAGATACAGATTTTTGAATTTTCATACATCATTTTTGTATGGCCGGCTGCCAAATTTGTATGGAAAATTATATGGACAAACTAATGATGCAAAAGGGGTTCTTTGGGCATACCGAAGGCACCAAAAACTTTCAGCCGGATTAAAAAATACAAAAAAAAAATCGAATGACCGAAATCTCAGAGAATTGCTCTCCAACTAGACAGCTCGTTCCAAGAGGACCATAGTTGAACCATCGAAAAAATGTTGTCCTGTCAAAAAAATGGTTTGCATTACAATAAAAAAAAGTGATCAGAAATGGTTTTTAATCATGTTTTTTACCGTTGTACATAAAAATTGACATAGGGCTTTAGTACCCAATTCTGGCAGATTCAGCGAGCAAAATTACATGAAAAATATTTATAAAGTTGAACTGTTTATGAATTTCGGGCTTCGATTTTAAAAATCGCCTAAAATCAATTTTTCAACAAATTTTTTTTCTTTAAAAAGCATTGGAAAGAAGAACTCTTCAAATTTTAGAAATTCAAGGGTTTGAAGTTTGGCTTGTTTCATGTGACTTTGCCAATGTTCTTAAAAATGTCATTTTTAAGGGGTCAACTTTGGCTGTGTGGGTGTACCCCATTTGGCATAATGGACATTTGGCATAACGGGTTTTCAAGATGGACGTTTGGCATAATGGACGTTTGGCATAATTGGTCCAAGACATCAGGGACGTTTGGCATAATGGACATTTGGCATAATGGACGTTTGGCATAATTCGTTCAAAAACCATCAAGGACGTTTGGCATAATGGACGTTTGGCATAATGGACGTTTGGCATAATGGACGTTTGGCATAATTGACGTTTGGCATGATTATTACTAGCTTGTTTTTTTTTTTGTTAATTATTTGTCATTTTCACGAATGAAAATGTATATTTTTTACCTTTTTTATATTACTTTAAGAGATTATCATTTTATATTTTATATTTTATATTTTATATATTTTTTCCCAATAGTAAATTCTTTCCATTTTGAATAATTCACAATAAATCTTTTCAATGAAATTTTGATATGTTTATTAAATAATTAACATATCTCTTGATAGCTTAAGATTTTTCCCCTTTCAATATAATTAGGAGTAATTTTTTAAATGAAATTTTCCCTTCTTTTATATGAAATTCATGATGAGAAAAACCTCTTCAAATCTTCGACAATTGAGCTTTTATAATGCAATTTTCCCTTCTTTTGATCAAAATTTTACTTGAAGAAGGAAATTTCTAAATAAATTCACATTTTTTCCCTTCTTTTTCGAATTTAATCTAAAGAAACCCTAGAACTGGGCAGCACTCATCCGACACGAGACTAGCGGAAAGATTCACTGACACAGAGAACACAGTTCTACACGACCGAGAGAATTATGCCCTCGAGTCCATTTTCAAGAAAAAGTTCATCCTTCAAAACGAAAAGTGTTCTCTACGGGAACTGAACCAGAGACTAATAATAGACTAACCCAATGACTAAACTGCCTTGGCCACAGCAGCTTGGTGACACAAGAGTAGTTAGATTTCGATGTATAACTCTTGTTGCAGATTTACTGTTTCAATTAATTAATTAAATTAATTGTTTTGCAGGTGTGAGTTGGTATCATTATTCTATCGAGTTTAGCATTGAGCTCTCTATAAATTTTGATGGAATTATACTCTCGATCCTGTATTTTGGGTGAATGGATGTCGATGTTGCTTTTCTTTAAATATTTTGCAATTAAGTTTTTTTTATTCAATTTTCCCATCATTTTTTATATTTAACTTGAAGAAGGGAAATTCTCTTATAGATGTTGTCTTTAAACATTTATATAATTTCTGCACATTTTTCTCTGTTGATTTAATTTTTGCAATAAAGTTGTTTATGGAATTTTCCCTTCTTTTATTTATTCAATACTAATCTTAAAGAAGGGACAACTGCCTAAAAAAAATGCTGATTAAATGTTATTTTTAAGAGAGGTAGGTGAAAAACATAAAAATATTGCGATAGTCAAACATTTAAAGAGTGTCAAAATGTGAATCTTTAAATTTATTTTTCCTTCCATAAGTTGAATTTTCCATCTCGTATGGGCGTGTCCAAATCACCAGGCTCACAGAATTAAGTTGAAAGATACCCTCAGGGCCCGAGGAAGACCACCAGAAATCCCGATGCGAGACGCGTTATCTCAACTAGACCTTGATGTTCTCTATCCGATCTATCAGTTCCTCGTAGATTCCAAAATATCCATTTAGTTTTCTTCCAGTTAGTTTTCCTTCAGTTAGTTTTCCTTTTGTTAGTATAACTCGCCTTCGCACAAAGCCGTCGTTTCTGGATTGCACCGGAAGCAAAGCAAGAACGCCCCAGCAGCTGGACACCGAGTTGCGGCTGAGGACACAAGCAAAGGCCAGCAGAGCCAACCAAGACCCCTACACAATCCCCCTTCCCATCCCACGCCTTGTCTTTAACATCAATCCCTTCCCTACTAACCCCGAGTAGGCCGCGGGTAATCGGCTCCCCTCCCACTAACATTTACACACAAGATCCTCTGTAATTATTAAGTTTTTTGTAATTACAAAAGCCGACTCGGTCCTAACCAGGTCCCAGTACCGAAAAGGACCTAATAAAAAATAATTTTATTAAAAAAAAAAAATAAGTTGAATTTTATATAAATAAATATAAATTTTATAAAAAAATTCATAATCGAAGTTTATTGTCAAATATTCGAAAAGTATTGTTTTTAGAGATTTTCCCTTCTAAAAGTTGAATTTAAAATAAAAGAAGGGAAAATTTCATAAATCATTTGTCAAATATTTAAAGAAAGAAAAAATGTACATCCCTTATTAAGGATGAATATTAAAGAAGAAAAAATTGCATAAAAACAATGAATGCAAAATTTTGAAAAAAAAACAAACTGCACATTTTTTAGAGATTTTACCTTATTTGAGCTTTAAAATAAAAGAAGAGCAAATTGCTTTAAAAAATTTAAATGCATTTCGTTAAATAAGAGCAAAATGTACATACATTCTTTAGGTTGAATTTGATAAAGGAGGGGAAAGGGTAAACAGTATAAATTTTTTATTGCTAAATTTCAAAGACTGGCAAAACTTACATCACTTTGTTAGGTTGAATTTAAAATAAAAGAAGGAATAATTGAATACAAAAAAATAGCTGCAAAATATTTCAAATGAAGACAAATCTCAATATTATATATTTATGAAAAAAATGCATTTTATATTTATGAAAAATTGCATTTTAAAGATTTATTAAGAAAAAAAGGAAAAAAAATTACATCTATTGGGAGAAAATGACAAAGATACTAGATTTCTTGAAAACAAAAATCATTTTTAAAGTAAAGTTATCTGCTTAGTAAAAAGAAAAAAACCTATAAATTATTATTCTTTACAAAAAATAAATACTTATTGAACAAAAAAAAAGCTAGCAAAAATTATGCCAAACGTCCATTATGCAAAACGTCCTTGATGGGTTTTGAACGAATTATGCCAAACGTCCATTATGCCAAATGTCCATTATGCCAAACGTCCTTGATGTCTTGGACCAATTATGCCAAACGTCCATCTTGAAAACCCGTTATGCCAAATGTCCATTATGCCAAATGGGGTACACCCGTATCTACGCATTTTTTTACAATTTAAATGATACTGATGCCATTTTATAGCAAAAAATCAAAAAAGTCACTGTAAAACATGACAAAATTAGATAGGGAAAATGTAATGACAGGAGGTGGTAGAATGGGCCAAAAACTACCAAAAACAAGCATGAACTAATCAAGATAAATGCAAATTAAAATACTAAAAATAAAACAAGAAAAAACATAAAACAAGAGAAGTAATTTTTTTCGTAAAACAAAAGTTGCTCAAAATGGCCTCCTGAACACGGGAAAAATAAAAAAATCGAAAAAAAAATGCAGTAGAGGGTTAAAGTTGTTGTAACTATTGACCATTTAGTCCAAAATATATGTTTCAAAAACGAAAATGTTACTTAACATCATTTTTCTCTTAAAACTTAACCCTTCTTTCTTCAGGACTTCCTGTGTGATGCCAAAAAAATCGCTCATCGAAGCACAAGTCTAGCTAAACATTGTAATAGGGCCTAAGCCGAAGTGTAAACAAAGAGTCTATCCTGCTCGTTCCAAATGTAAACATCAACTGACGTGAGCAGGATAGACTCTTTGTTTACACTTCGGCTTCGGTCCATTTACATTGTTTTGCTTGAAGTTTAAAAACCTATGTATGAAAGGAGCCCGGATGAATTACACCTCTTGTACTCTCAAGTGAAAGCAAGAAAGTTCTCCGATATGCGACGGACTGATAACAATTCGCGTTGTTCATTACGTCACATAATTTATTTCCACTTTTGACCTGATAACAGCATGTACGATTTTATGTTTTTTAAACCTAACATTTTGGGGATGCTCATTTAGACTGACTGTAACTATTATAACGTTAAACGACCAGAATTTCTTCTTTTTCTGTCTGACATGTTGCTGTCTCTACACAACTTAAACGGTAATGATTAGATTAGAAGCAGCTTACGCACTGCTGAGCGCGTCCACACCGGGCAGAACCTTGCCCTCGAGCAGCTCCAGCGAGGCACCGCCACCGGTCGAAACGTGCGACACCTGAGATTCGGTTCCCCACTTGGCGCAGCACGAGGCCGTGTCACCGCCACCGATGATGGACACGGTGCCGGCCTTGGTCGCGGCCACCACTCCGTCCATCAGCGACTTGGTGCCGTTGGCAAAGTTCGGGAACTCAAACACACCGGGCGGTCCGTTCCAGACGATGATCTTGGAGCGAGCGATCGGAGCGGCGAACGCTTCACGGCTCTTCGGTCCAACGTCCAGACCCATGTGGCCGGCTGGGATGCCGGATTCAACGGTGGCCGCCCCGACGGCAGCATCCTCGGCAAACTTGTCCCCAGTGACAAAGTCAACCGGCAAATGCAGCTGAACGTTGTTCTTCTTTGCCTTGTCCACCAGCTTCTGCACAATCTTGGAACCCTCCTCGTCGTACAGCGAACCTCCAATCTCCATGTTGTTCAGCACCTTCAGGAAGGTAAATGCCATGCCGCCACCGATGATCATCTCGTTGACCTTGTCCAGCAAGTTCTCAATCAGCTGAATCTTATCGGCGACCTTGGCTCCGCCCAAAATGGCAAGGAATGGTCGGGGTGGGTTGTCCAGGGCCTGCCCGAAGTAACGCAACTCCTTGTTCAACAGCAGACCAGCTGCACGCTGGGCGTAACCCTCGCCCATCATCGAGCTGTGCGCACGATGAGCCGTTCCGAACGCATCGTTGACGTACACGTCGCCGAGCTTGGCGAGACTCTCGCGGAACACCTTAACCTTGTCCTTATCTGCCTTGACCTGGTGGCGAATCGAAACAACAATAGTGAAACCATGACGTAATATTATGCAATGAGGAAATCACAACACAACAAAAGAGCTCTATTTATAACGGCGCACTTGAAACTGAAAGTGACCCGTGCGGTGCGCTTACCTTGGCTCCCGTGGCGTCAACGCCCTTGCCCTCCTCCTCCAGGTAGAAGCGCACGTTTTCCAGCAGGATAACGGACCCGGTCGCGGGATCCTTGCAGGCAGCCTCGACCTCGGCGCCAACGCAATCGCTCAAGAAGGTCACATCCTTGCCGAGCAGCTTCTTCAACTCATCGGCCACCGGGGCCAACGTGTACTTGAGGTTCTTGTTGCCATCGGGACGACCCAGGTGGGAGGCCAGCACCACCGACTTGGCTCCCTTGTCCAGGGCGTACTTAATACTGTCCAGAGCGGCCACGATACGCTGGCTGGAGGTAATTTTGCCCTCCTTGATTGGGACATTGAAGTCAACGCTAGAAAGTGAAAATGGCTGCTGATAAGAGAAGAATCGAACGACGACGATCCGGAACACTCCGCGAAACTTACCGCATAAAGACGCGCTTTCCCTTCAGGTCCACATTTTCGATGCTCAGCTTGTTGAGGGCCATCGCGCGGCGGATTGTTTGGAGACGAGGAACAACGGCACAGTAGAACGGTAACGACCGGAGAATTGTCCTTCTTGGGCTGGAGAACGTACGACTAGAATCGACCGATCGAACGAACGAACCGCTGTGAGAATGATTTTTTTCTGCAGCCTCGGAAGAAAAACTGTGAGCATTGAATGTCGCGTCAAGGGCAAACTTGGCAGATGGGACGCGAGGGAGAAGAGAGCAAGAGTCGCGGATGGTTGACGGAACGCGAGCGTTGCCAAATGAAGCAAAACAGGTACGAGTACCGTAGAGTGGGGCTAAAAAATTACCTCTGACTCAAGGCGGTTTCAAAAACAGAACAATTCTCTACGAAATCGGTCTTTTTTCTTCAATTTTAATTTTTTTTATTTTTTAATCCAACTGAAACTTTTTTGGTGCCTTCGGTATGCCCAAAGAAGCCATTTTGCATCATTAGTTTGTCCATATAATTTTCCATACAAATTTCGCAGCTGTCCATACAAAAATGATGTATGAAAATTCAAAAATCTGTATCTTTTGAAGGAATTTTTTGATCAATTTGGTGTCTTCGGCAAAGTTGTAGGTATGGATACGGACTACATTGGAAAAAAATGATACACGGTAAAAAAAATTTGGTGATTTTTTTATTTAACTTTTTATTACTAAAATTTGATTTGCAAAAAAACACTATTTTTATTTTTTTTATTTTTTGATATGTTTTAGAGGACATAAAATGCCAACTTTTCAGAAATTTCCAGGTTGTGCAAAAAATCATTGATCGAGTTATAAATTTTTTAATCAATACTGATTTTTTCAAAAAATCGAAATATTGGTCGCAAAATTTTTTCAACTTCATTTTTCAATGTAAAATCAAATTTGCAATCAAAAAGTACTTTACTGAAATTTTGATAAAGTGCACCGTTTTCAAGTTAAATCCATATTTAGGTGACTTTTTTTGAAAATAGTCGCAGTTTTTCATTTTTTTTAATTAGTGCACATGTTTGCACACTTTTGGAAAAAAAATATTTTTGAAAAGCTGAGAATATTTTCTATATTTTGCTTCTTCGAACTTTGTTGATACGACCTTTAGTTGCTGAGATATTGCAATGCAAAGGTTTAAAAACAGGTAAATTGATGTTTTCTAAGTCTCACCCAAACAGCCCACCATTTTTTAATGTCGATATCTCAGCAACTAATGGTCCGATTTTCAATGTTAATATATGAAACATTTGTGAAATTTTCCGATCTTTTCGAAAACATTATTTTCAAAATTTTCAAATCAAGACTAACATTTTAAAAGGGCGTAATATTGAATGTTTGGCCCTCTTCGATTCACATTTATTTTAATTCAAGTTCGTTTCCAAGGATACTAGGTAGATGACACCAGAAAAAAAGCAGCATCTCAATTTTTTTAACTTTCATTTTTTAAAGGGTTAAAATGGATGAAAATAAACATTTTTATGCATGTTTCTATTGTGACATTGTCTCAGGAACACGAATATGATAAAATTATCATGAGAAAATGGGATCTAAGGGGTCCCCCGAGCAAAAATTTACAACCAAAAAATTCACTTAAAGTAAAAGTGTCTATTTAATATGTTAAACTGCCTTACCCAAAACGTTCTCAGTCTCAGATGGTAGTCCCAGATGTCCCCTACAAGCTGCAGGTCGAACCGAGTTGATATCTGGATGGAACACTTTTTTATTTGAGTTTGAAAATTGTGCTATTTTTTTCACTAAAATGCCAATAACTCCCTTTAGATTCAACCAATTGGGATGCTCTACCCTGCATTTTGTTGCAATTTTTAAGCCCTTTCAGATGCAGCCTTTTTGCCCCACTTCCCGTTGACCTAGAGTGCTCATATTTTGGCCAGATGCTAGTTTTATATGTACAAACAACTCCTGAAAATGTCAGGCAGATTGGTGAGGTCGATGCGAGATGGGTATGCTTTGCTCGTGGACTCGCTTTTAAAATGTGTAATGCTGGTAAAAATGGCAAATAACAAACAATTTTACAGTTCAATCTTTAAGCAGGTTGAAAATCCGACAATAATAATTTTTTCGATCAATTTTCAAAGATCGCAAAATTAAATAGAAAATAGATTTTCCGAAAAATTGTGAAGATTTGGAGCTTCGGTATCTTCAGGAGAGTTGTTGCAAATGGAAAGAGACATGTTGCAACTTTTGGTTTGCTTGAAAACTGGATGGTTCAGGATTAGGGTGATTTTCAGAATCTAACTTTCCAGGAATATTTTTGGGATTTTTTTTCGTTTTGTAGAAAGTTGTTGGTCTCGCCTATCCAAGCAACTATGCCGAAGACACCAAAATTGTGTCTCGAAATCTACGCCTTCTACGACCAAATTTAGAGAAAGCATCTGAACGAACCTTCGAGAATCAGTTTTTTTAATCATAGCAGTTCAGGGTAAAATTTTAAAGAAGGTGATGTTTGGGGCACTTATACTGCCGTTCGACGCATAATTGTCCCATGTTCAAAAAAGTGCAACTGAGAAAAACGCGATTGAAATTTTTCGACCGATTTCTGTGTTTCTACGCATAAATGTCCCGTGGGTTCCTATTCGCCCTATGTGTCCCTAATCGCCCCAGTTAGTAGTTTATCGCTCTTATTAGTTATCTTTTTGATAAACAACAGGTAAACAAGACACAATACTTCGTAAAACTAATGAATTCGTGATAGTAATTACTTGGTGGGACAATTATGCGTAGAAGTTTAACGATGGGACAAATAGACTTGGTGTTGTTTTGAATGAGTTTCCGAACAAAGTACCAGATTTTATGTGTTTTTCTTAAAGTACACGTAAAACTAAACTTAAAAATGTCATAAAGTCAAAATCGTCAAAAAATACATGGGACACTTATGCGTAGAATGTACGTATAAATGTCCCATATGCAAAAACAGGAAGCTGAGAAAACGCATTTGAAGTTTGTCCCATCCATAAGGCTACGTGTTAAATTTTCGCGAAAAAACTGGATTTCCTCTTGATTTCTAGAACAAAGTACTGGATGTTATAGGCTCTTTCGAAAGAGCACACAATTTTCAATCAAACTGCATCAATAACTCGAAATCGATGAAAATGCATATGGGACATTTATGCGATCAGGGGCAGTATAGAGCTTTAAAATACAAACATTTTTATTTTTTGATATGCCAATTTGGACTTGAGGGTCTAAAGTTACTGCCATTTTAAGGTCAAAAAGATGCAAATTTAAAACCTAAATATCTTGAAAAAGTGCAGGCCAAATTTAAGCGCGGTTTCTTTCTTTTCTTTTTTTATACTAGAGATATTATCATTCGAAAAAGACTAATTTTCAAGGGAAAATGCACGGGATCACCATAACGAAATTAAAAAAATATCCAACTATTATATGTTTTTCCATGTAATTTTGCCCGCCAAATTGCCAACATATTGATGTTTGGTCATATTTTGAGTTTATATGATAAACTCATGTCACGCGTCAGATTGATTAGAAAAGACTGTCCACATTGTTAAGCTCGACAATCAAAATGAAAAAAAAAAAAATGGAAATTCGAAAATACAAATATTTAAAAATTAACTATTCCAAAATAAAAATATTAAAAAAATCTATTAAAAAAAACAATTTATTTGTTCAAAAACTGAAAAAATGTGCAGGGTAGGGATCATCCATAACTTTAGGGGGGGGGGGGGGGGGGAGGTTGGCTATTGTCCACGCACCATACAAAAAAGTTTTTTTTTGTATGAACAGTTGTCCACGAAGGGGAGGGGGGGGGGGTTTGAGATTTACAAAAAAGTGTCCACGTGGTTTGTGGATGGTCCCGTACTAAAAATATCCAATTTTTGGCTCTTAGCGAATACATTTATCATGACCGAAATCTCATCTACCAACTTTCACTGCCCTTCTTTCCGTCGCAAGATGTTCAGCATCCCTCCTCAACAGACCGTAACCACAAAAGTCGTCACAAAACAAAATTTGCCAATGTTTTTTAAGGGGACGTAATCCGTGGTCGGTTCACAAACCTCCTCACGAGTTCTTTTATTGTGGGTTTCTGAGCAAAAAAAAAAAATCTTCGGCGAGTGTTCGTGAACAACGTAATGAATAGGAGTGATAGAAAGAGAACGAACTTTTGCTGGCAATCACGAGATAAAAGAAGAGTGCTCACAAGCTACAGTAACGGTCGCTATACTTTGTGACTAATTGGACCAGGAATGATCAGGAATGATTTTTTTCTATTACACATTTTGAGCCTTAAAAATATATGCTCTAAATATTTTTTTTAATAAAAATTTAAAAAAAAATGCGCAGATATTAGAACAAAACAAAGATTTAAAAATTCTAAAATCTTGGGATTTGAAAAATTTAAATAAAATTCGTACTATCCGAAGTCCTTGCCAAAATTTCACTCCGGATAATCGTTTTTTTTTTTCATTTTCTTAAAGTATCTTACCAAGGTTGTTAATCGATAGAATTATCGTCGATATTTTAATCGTCTAACGATAACGATATCTGAGCAATTCTCGCTGAAACCGTCCCACTAGATGCACATGTTCTCAAATCGTTACGGCAATGTTCTCATTCGATTCAGCGCACCAAAAAACCATTAAAACAACCTTCGAACCATTGAAAATGTCAGCCGTTAGCCACCTGTAAATAAAAACTTGTATTAAACTATGGATTTTTTCGAAAAAATGCCTTAATTTGGAGAAATGATATCTCCCAAAATACATTACCAAACATCAAAAAGTTATATATCGTTGGAAAGGTAATCGCGAGGGCTTTTTATTGCACTTTGAAAAACACTTCAAAATATATTTTTTCAAGGGTAATTTTAAGGGTTTTTGAGAAACATACTCCTAATTTTGAATTTTGACCGTGTTCGCAACCACTTATCATTACGCAACCCACGGCGTGTTTTCTGGGCAACCTTAAGGAGAAAAAATAGTCATCGCTACTTTCAAAAGTATCTTATAGGAAATTTTCTCAGCTTTCCAATGCTTCTAAGAACAAAATGTTTCATCGGGAAATTTCTGAGATATCTATATTTTAAGTTTATTGTTTAAAAATCCTTAATCATTTATTGGAAACTTTTAAATAACAGTCCAGGAAACTTGTCAAATAATGTGTTTCATGTGTCATTTACTCATCAAAAAGTGTAAAATAATACAAGAAACAACTTTGTAGAAGGTGGCAAACCGCTGAACGTTTTGAAAATTTAGTTTTAACCGAATTTTTGAATGTGTGGGATTTATTCAGAAATTTAAATCATAAAACCGCATTAAAATATTATTTTTACAAGAACAAATAGATTATTACATAATTGTTGTGTACAAATAACACCAGTCTGCTCTGATTCAGCATGGAATTAGCTGATACAACCGAATTTTTTACAGGTTTGAGATTGATAGGGTATTACATGATTTTTATAAATAAATAACATATTTCCTTAATCAAACATTAACCAGTTACATGAATACAAAACATGTTTAATACACGAAATTGAACTGCAAACTACTGTTGCAAGCTTTAGGAGAAATACTTTTCATTAGTATGAAATGATTGTTTTAGTTTTTTTTTGTATTAAGTGATCAAGGAATTAGCAATATTTGAGAAGTTACTAAGACTCTCATTGTGGTTTGGTTGAGCGTTTTAGCAGAATGCATTACTGTGAATACAAACAGACGAGTTGTTCCTTTTAATTCCGCTATATCTTTTAATATCTTGACAGATACGTCGAGAACAGAACACTGATGAAGTCTGCAAGTAGTAGACGAAATACGTATCTGTCAAGATATTAAAATATATAGCGGAATTAAAAGGAACAACTCGTCTCTTTGTATTCACAAGACTCTCATCTTCAATCTCATCTTTAAAAAAAAAATTCTTGATTCTTGTTCAAATAGTTGGTAAAGACTTTTTTTTGTTAAAATAATAAATAATATTGTTCAAAAAAAAATTGTGACGGTGTTTTCAGCATTCTGAATTTAAAGACTCGAGTTTTATTACTAATTTTAAGTGCATTTTCAACAGTAAACATTTTATAAAATTTTATATTTATTTTATACTCATGAAAATATGACTTTTGAAGCTTGCAACAGTAATATGTAGTACATTTTCAATTTTAAATCATATTTGTATTTATGTTCCTGGTTAATGTTTGCTTAAGAAAATATCAAATTCATTCATTAAAATTCAATAATACCATTAACAATCACAAACCTGCCAAAGTTTCGGTTGAACAAGCTAAATCAGAGTAGACACGTGATATTTGTACCAAAAAAATTTGTAATTATCAATAATTCTTGTGAAAAATGCAGGCCAAGGGTGCATGATACTGATGATACTCGTCGGTTGACACACCTAGGCGAGGAACATCCCGGAAAGAGCCCAACTACATCCGTAGTGCTGTTTGGACAAAACAGCATGGCTCTGGTTCCTTGCAAGTGTCCTATTTTCTTACCTCCACGTTGGCTTGGTTTAGTCATAATGATGACAAGGTGTAACCTAGCTGGTGGCCTGTGGAAACGACTCGTAAACCTTTGACCAGCGAGGGTCAGAGTAGAGACGGCTAGAAGAAAGGGGCGCGTCAATGTGGGAAAGGGAAGTAATTTGTGATTGTAGACGGTATTGTTTTGATTCGCAGTATGTTGAGTCAACTGCTGTGGATGTACCTGAGCATCGCAGAACGGGGTTTCTCTTTTTTCCATTTCAGCTAACAGCTATCTTCTGTTTATTTTGTTTAACTGTTTTTCTAAAACGGTTTCTGTTTACTATCCTCCGTTTGATTTCGATTTTACTTATTTGATTCTCTTATTTCTCAACGCTTTTCCACTCTATTTTACCAATTGATGCTGCTGTAACAAACTGTCTGCTTTCCATTAATTTGGCAGCGATTATACCAATTGATTCTGCTGTAAAAACTGTCTGCTTTCCCTTAATTTGGCAGCGATGTCAATTTTGTTTATCATGTGCCTTTTCTTTATTTATCTATTTGAATAATTTCTCATCTTCCCTGTAAATTTCCCTCAATGCAATCTAAGCTTGTTTGTTACCTCTATTTATTAACTATTGTTAATTTCTTTATCTACTTCATAAATTACTATCTTTCTTTTACTTTTGATTCTTTACATAGTATATTTCCTTCACTGTCCATTGTTTTGAAATTTCACCTTTTTCTTAAGCAAGGTTGGAGCCCTTACTCAATTTATGGAATGATTAAAGGATTAACACAAACATTACTATTGTACTTTATGTAAACTTTTATAACATGCTTAGGACCAAAAATTGTAACAAAACACCGCGACAAAAGAAATAGCAACAGATAAACACGACTTAACATTAGGGAAGATTTCAGGAGAAAACAATACACAGTAAATAACAATAAGTTTTTGAATTCAAACTAAAAATAAAACAGTTTTTGCTTTAATGAAAGTTGATAGGCACACTATAAATGGTTAGGCGCTTATACTTACATCAAACCCTACGTAATGTACCACCCCCGGCCGAGTTAAAATGCGTAACCGGAAAAGAAGGTGTGCATGCCTGGCACGAACACTCAAAGCGTGTTCTAGCGTGCTGCTCGTACTGACTCAGAGCAAGGGTGAGATGTAGGTGTAAGGGCAGTGCGTGTTCGTCGGGAACCTGGTGCATAAGATCGGTCAAGGCCCGTTCTTACACTGAAAATTGCGAATTGCGAATCAATAATTCTTGTGAAAAATACATTTTTACACTGTTTTATGATTTTAATTTCTGAATAAAACCCATATGTTCAAAAACTTAGACAAAACATAATTTTCAAAATGTTTAGCGGTTTGCAACCTTCTACAAAGTTGTTTCTTGTCTAATTTTGCGCATTTTGTTGAGTAAATGACAAATGAAACACATCATTTGATAAGTTTTCTGAACTGTTAGTATAAAGTTACCAATAAATAATAAAAAAAATAAAAAAACTTAAAATAGAGATATCTCAGAAATTTCTCGATGAAACATTTCGCTCTTAGGCGCATTGGAAAGCTGAGAAAATTTCCTATAAGACACATTTGAAAGTAGCGATGACTATTTTTTCCTGAAAAGTTTGTTCTAGAAAACACGCCGTGCAACCATTTTCATTCGAAATATTGGAAGATTTTGCATAAAATCAACTTGAGAAAAGTAGTGTAATGAAATAGTTTTCGTATAGTTATTAACGGATGAAAGAAATTGGTTAAATTTCAGTTAAAAATAACCAAAGCTCAGACTTCACAAATGAGCCTAATTTACAGTCAAAACAAAGCAGAATTGTATTTGAGCCGAATGTACAGTCATATGAGGCAAATCTGGACATATAGGATGAATAGGGACAGCTATTTCAACTTTACTTTCACTCATCAGATCATATTTTTAAATTGTTTATGTAAAAACATACATAAACAAACAAGTTTCTAAATTTTATGCAATTAAGTACTCTGAAAACTAATGTCCTTACTTAGACTGTAGTCTCGATTCGCCACATTTAACTGAAGTAATATTTTATGTACAGAATTTGTTTTGGGAAGATCTGCTTTATTTGTATAACCTCAATCGTGCACAAAAAAGTGCAAAGTTGAAATCAATATTTTTTGATCAAGTTAAAATTATATGGGGCTGTTGATACCATAAAAACAACCAACAAACTCGATTTTCGTCCAAATTGGACTAGGTCCTTTTATTTGACACCACCCCAAAGTTTCACTTTTCTGCAAACAATGTTAAAAACCTTCATTGACAAACTGCGATATCTCTGAAACCGCAAGCCGTACAATGTCGAGTCAGAACTCACTAGAAAGATTATTAGACGTGGAATTAATAAGTGTACACAGAAAAAAATAATGTAAATTTGGAAGCTGTTATTTTGGAAGGTTGAATATTACCTCTTTTATGATGTAATTTTACCTCAATTTAGACTGAAAAAGTGACCTTACACCAGAAAAGTGGTAAAATTACACATTTCCAGAGGTAAAATTACACCTTTTTTCTGACATAAAAGATGTACCCCTTCCCAGATGTAATATTACCATGATTATTTTTTCTGTGTAGTCTGTTTTTCAATTAAAACTTTTTTCAATGTATTTATGTTGGACAGATGAAAATTTTAAATTTGGTTTTTATATAGAGAGTAATTGAAAATTAAAGTTAAATAAATCCCAATTTTTTGACATAGAATAGAGAAGAGCGGGGCAACGGTACGCACTTAGTGACAATCATTCTGTCACCGATGACCATAAAATATTTTTGATTCGTTGTATATACCAAATGGTACCCTTATCACTTGCTTTCAAAACGTAGTACTAGAATTCACCTCAAATTGCTTTTATGTCGAGAACCAGGCAATTACTCTAAAAAATAAGTGCGTAGCTTTGTCCCGTGTGTGGGGTAAAGGGATTTTTAACTTTTTTTTGTTTTAGTTTTAGTTAATTTTTCATTCAGTTTTCCATTGGGGGTAGTTTTTAATCTCAAATTAAGGTAAATTTATCGTAAATTGACTTGTGTCAAATGAAAGGGCGTAGTCCAATTTGGGCGAAAATCGAGTTTGTTGGTTGTTTTTATGGTATCAACAGCCCCATACAATTTTAACTTGATCAAAAAATATTGATTTCAACTTTGCACTTTTTTGTGCACGATTGAGGTTATACAAATAAAGCAGATCTTCCCAAAACAAATTCTGTACATAAAATATTACTTCAGTTAAATGTGGCGAATCGAGACTACAGTCTAAGTAAGGACATTAGTTTTCAGAGTACTTAATTGCATAAAATTTAGAAACTTGTTTGTTTATGTATGTTTTTACATAAACAATTTAAAAATATGATCTGATGAGTGAAAGTAAAGTTGAAATAGCTGTCCCTATTCATCCTATATGTCCAGATTTGCCTCATATGACTGTACATTCGGCTCAAATACAATTCTGCTTTGTTTTGACTGTAAATTAGGCTCATTTGTGAAGTCTGAGCTTTGGTTATTTTTAACTGAAATTTAACCAATTTCTTTCATCCGTTAATAACTATACGAAAACTATTTCATTACACTACTTTTCTCAAGTTGATTTTATGCAAAATCTTCCAATATTTCGAATGAAAATGGTTGCGTAATGATAAGTGGTTGCGAACACGGTCAAAATTCAAAATTAGGAGTATGTTTCTCAAAAACCCTTAAAATTACCATTGAAAAAATATATTTTGAAATGTTTTTCAAAGTGCAATAAAAAGCCCTCGCGATTACCTTTCCAACGATATATAACTTTTTGATGTTTGGTAATGTATTTTGGGAGATATCATTTCTCCAAATTAAGGCATTTTTTCGAAAAAATCCATAGTTTAATACAAGTTTTTATTTACAGGTGGCTAACGGCTGACATTTTCAATGGTTCGAAGGTTGTTTTAATGGTTTTTTGGTGCGCTGAATCGAATGAGAACATTGCCGTAACGATTTGAGAACATGTGCATCTAGTGGGACGGTTTCAGCGAGAATTGCTCATCTATCGTTATCGTTATTTCGATAGTTCTATCGGCGATAATCTTATCGCCGATAACGGACGATAACTTTTTTTTTAAATATTTCTTGAATTGACTTAATCCATTGACGTCATGTTAAATTTTTTAATACATTCGTTTAGAATATATTTTTTGATAATGTAGTAAGTTTCAAAGCATAAAAACTTAAATTGTCACAAAATACCGTATTTTTTTAAAGTACTCAAATTTTTATTATTTGCAATGTGGGTATTGAACGATTCGAAATTTTGCATGCATTTTCACTGGTTTAGAGTTTTTTGAATGGAAGTGTCAAATTTTTACAAAATACTGAAGTTTCTCTAAAATACTATTTTTTATAAATCGCATAATGAGTATCAAACGGTTCGAAATTGAATATGTTTTTTCACTGTTTCAGAGTTTTTTTTGCATGAAATACTCATTTTTTTTTGCAAAATACCGTATTTTTCGAAAATCCTTCTAGAATTTTTATAACTCGCAATATGGGTAACACACGCTTCGAAATGTTGCATGTATTTTAGTAATTTTAGATATTTTTGAATGTACATAGTTTTCATGATTTGCAATATGGGTATCAAACGAAGCGAAATTTTACCTGCTTTTTCACTGTTTCAGTGTTACTGAATGAAATACTAAAACATTCACAAAAAAACATTTTTGTCTAAAATACTATTTTTTTATAATTCGCAATATGGGTATCAAACGATTCAAAATATTGCATGTTTTTTAACTGTTTTAGAGATTTTTTAATGAACTACTAAAATTTTCACAAAATACCGTATTTTATAAAGTATTAAAATTTTCATAATTTGCATTAGGGTAGAGTAGTCATCAATGAGACACGGGGAACAATGATAAAATGGCTCTCACAAGTCGTAGTTTCAACCAATCAGGCTCATATTTGGGGGAAAGGTGTGTCTACTGGATACACCTCTGCCATATTAGTGGCTTTGGTTATGGACGCTCCCTTGAAAAGTAATTCATAAATGTTTGATTATGGGGTGTAAAAGTAAATTATGGACAAAAAATACTTTTTCGCTCGTAGGCTGCCATTTACACCAAAACTAATATTTCTTCAAATTTCTTTCGACGTTCCAAAGGGATTAAGTTGGGCTACAATGTCCTTTCATTAGATTTGGCCAAAATTTAGAATATACCCAGAATCCAGGGCTGTCTCATTGTTCCCCACTCATTTCAGCCCATGGGTAACAATGAGACACTTTGATTTTTCTTCAATAAACTTTTCAAAATTGATGGAAATCTTTCAAAACATGAATTAAAAGTGATTTTTGGCATATTTATAGAGTTTAAACTTCATTTAACCAAAAATACAAAGTTATTTGATATAAATATATGGATTTTACAAAATTTTAATACTTTTTAGTGTAACTTTTGTTATTAAAAGTTTCATGTTGGCAAAATTGCTCTTAAATGTTCAAGGCAAGTCACCTGCACAGGAACAATACAAAAACATAATGTTTTACTAGAAAAAAAAAAGATTTTCGTAGAGTGTCTCATTGTTCCCCAGCTGTCTCATTGTTCCTGCCAAGTGCGTCTACAATGAGACAGTAGGGTGTAATATGGTTGTATGGAAAAAAATAAAGTTGTCTAAATTTAGCGAGCACAGCATTTTTTCAGTTCCTTTTGGGGTCCTAAACAACTCCCCAAAGTTTGGGAACGATTGGTTTAGTCCTCACATTGCGCAAAGCGATTCAATTTTCCATATAAATTTGTATGGGAAAAACCATTTTTTTGGATTTCGATATTTATAAAATCAACGTTTCACGCTGTACTAAACCCGGATTCATATTCGGATGCTCTGGAATGTGCTCTACAACTTTCTCGAAGAGAGTATGGTGCTAACTTGCTCCTAAAAAAGATACAGCGTGTTCAAAACTCGTCTAAAACGTGTTTTTTGCTCGAAAATCACGTTTTAGACGAGTTTTGAGGACGCTGTATCTTCCTTCAGGGAAATGCTAGCACCATACTCTCTTCGGGAAAGTTGTAGAGCACATTCCAGAGCATCCTAATATGAATCCGGGTTTAGTACAGCGTGAAACGTTGATTTTATAAATATCGAAATCCAAAAAAATGGTTTTTCCCATACAAATTTATATGGAAAATTGAATCGCTTTGCGCAATGTGAGGACTAAACCAATCGTTCCCAAACTTTGGGGAGTTGTTTAGGACCCCAAAAGGAACTGAAAAATTGCTGTGCTGGAAAATCGATTTTGATATTACACCCTAATGAGACAGTTGAATAACTCTGGCTGTAGATGTCGGATCGATCTCATATTTTCGTCAATGTTAGAACACACTAAAAAAAAGAAAATGCAACAAAAAGCTCATTAAAACATGCTGATGAAAAAATTAGAAAAATCCTTAAAAGTTGAAAACCAAAAGTGTCTCATTGATGACTACCCTACCCTATGCATAATTTACGGCATTTTGTGAACCTTTTAGTTTTTTATTCAAAATACTCTACAGGCTAGTATGCAGATGGGAAGGAAAGGGGTCAAGAAACAGCTTTACGAACAGCAGAACAAAGGAGACGGAGCGATTTCTTGGGGCTTTTCTTCATCCTCTCTGACTTGCTTGCGCTGCCGCTGCTGCCCATTTGATTTTTTTCTTGACCGGTTCCTTCCGAAGTGCGTATACCGCTTAAAACAGTAAAATGCATGCAAAATATCGAATGGTTTAATACCCATATTGAGAATAATTGAAATTGAGTATTTTCGAGGTAATACCAAAGGGCAATTCACTTCTGATACTGCACCAATATGAAGCCAATATTGGAGTCGATACGGTATGCAACCTAGGAATACTGCGCGAGTATTATGCGCGTATGATATTCACGCTGATATTTGGGTAGATATGACCTCATATGCGACGAATATGGGGTCTATATCGTCAATACGGCATGCAGACAATGAGAATATTATGTGCGTATGATACGCGTATGCAGTATACTCGAAGTGATTAACCCCTAGGGTAATACGGTATTTTGTAAAAAAAAATAGTTTTTCATTCAGAAAACTCTAAATCAGTGAAAATGCAGGTGAAATTTTGCTTTGGTTGATACCCATATTGCAAATTTGAGTTCTTTCAAAAAATACGGCATTTTGTGGAAAATTTAGTATTTCATTAAAAAATCTCTAAAACCATTAAAATACATGCCAAATTTCAAATCGTTTGAACCCATATTGCAAATTATAAAAATTTGAGTACCGTAAACTGGGGTCAATCGGGACACATGGGGCGAATTGGGACAGCAGTTTTAACCATGTTGGAGCACAATATTTTGATTTTTCTGGTTGGTTTCGGTTAGAACAGACTCAGGCCAACAAAATGTGTACATCCATTTCCAAATTTAAAAGCTCTTTAAGTGCTCTAAAAACTGCTGTCCCTATTCAGACTGTTGTCTGATTCACCCCAGATTACGGTACTTTAAAAAAAAATACGGTATTTTGTGAAAATTTTAGTATCTATATTTTGAAATGAAACATATTAACAAAATAAATATTTATCAAGAGGAAGCTTAAAAATTCAACATAATTTGGTCGTCGATAAAATTATCGCCGATAGAATTATCGGAATGACGATATCGATAACGATAGATTAGGTATAGATAGAACCTCGATATTTTTATCTATTTATTTAATTATTTTAACATTATCGTTAACAACCTTGTCTCTTACCTAAAATATGACTCAAAAAATGCTCCAAAGTTACAAGATTTTCTTGAATTTGAGATGGCGGCATTTGAGATATTAAAAGTTTAGGTACATATTTAAAATGAAAAAATTAAAGATATTTTTAACTTTTTTCCTTCCCCTGCTCAATTTGTTCTCCAGTGTACCAGTAAACTCTGACACCGTTTGAATTAGTCATCTGTTGAAAGGTACCGCATATCTCTGCTTAGGATAATTACTGCACTGATGTTTTTTCCAAAACAATCCAATAAATGAAATGAAATGAAATGGTCTAGGGGTGAGATTGGGTAATACAATTTTCAGCTTTTTTGTATGACCCAATCTCACGCTCCAGACCCAATGTCACCCCTGAGGACGGTAACCCAAAAATTGAAAAAAATAGACAGCGAAACATTTGTTGATTCGATTATCCAAAGTGAAATTTTTCAGAAGCCTTCGGATAATCGAGTCTAGACTGTACAGTCATCCCACATATTCGGAACGGTTTCCAGATCGGCCAATGTTCAAAAAAGCATAGCAAATCGATAATTGAACTTAATGATTCGCTTTTACCTTCATTTGAAAGCTTTTCTTGCGATCTTTTGAATGCTGTATCGAACATCTGCAAATTTTAACTTTTATATGAAGTTTTTGAAGAATTTCTTTAACCCTTGAAATCCACAAATTCGGAACACTTTTTTCTTACGGATGTAAACAAACTTTGGATCTCTCCAGGAATACATATTTATTACCAAAAAATGACTTCACACACTGAAACCAATGAAATTTAAGCTTAGTGATGTTTTATTCATGATTTGATAACTTTTTTTTGTGAAAATATCAGTTAAATTCAGGTGTTCCGCGATTGTGGGAGGCACAATAACATCCCACAATTATGAAACAGGCCATTTGGAGGCAGTCTTTTGCTGCTCTGGATGAAATAGTCTTGGAATGAAGTTTTTTGTTCAAAAGGTACTAATTTTACTAGTGAAATAGCAAGATAATGTCCAAATGAAGGTTCTAAAAATAGTAAGGTCGACAGAATAGCTACTTTTGGCATTCTATTGACAAATTATCATAAAAGTGTTCCGAATTTGTGGGTGTTCCGAATATGTGGGATGACTGTAACATAATTTTATAATTTTAAATTCAACCGTGCAGTGGACGTCCCAAAGTGAAATTTTCCCAAGGTCCCACTTTCCCATAAGTAATAAAAATAAACCTGTGTTTTGAACGGGAAACTGATTGTTCAGCCCTTAAAAGGAATTTCTTTCTGATCTATTTGACAAATATTAAAAATGTCCTTCACATTTTACAATAGTAATAATAATTTCGTATATTTTTGCTATTTGTGTTGTTTTTTAATCCGATTGAGGGTATATCTTTTACGCAAATATATTATTCAACTGTGTCTCTGTTTCTTTTTTGTCTCACGTAGTAATGCTTCGTGTAGGTTTTTTTATACTCAATTTCCTCATGTCTCATCGCGAATCGACCCCTAACACCACTACTAAATGTGTTCCAATACCGTCTAAGTTTGGGACTGGTGGTGGGAGATAAAATTTTAAATTTTACCTTCCATCCAAACTGTTTAAACTGTTGATCATCGCAATGCATTAAGTGTTTCTCTCTCTTCTCTTTCTATGTAAATGTGTTCAGTGTTTTTAGATAATTGATTCATTTCACGTTCAATATAAACATCTAGTCAAAACACACCGCTAGTACAGATTGGTTGGGGGTTGGTTGGTTTTCTTTTTCATTTAAATATATATACTTCTAAAGTGGAAAAATAATCGTAAAGTAGTAAAAAATAATAAATGTATAATAAGAAACAGTGTTTAAAACTATTACCACTTTCCCATGAATGCTTTCCGGTACCGCAGCGCCCGGGTCCGATTCTGCGAGATGCTCCGACCGCCGCCGCCACAGTGCTGCTGGTACACTTCCTCCGTCGTCACCGTTTCCTCGTCCTCGCCATCATCTTCGTTTTCCTCCTCGATCGTGTCGTTTCCGTCGTCGTCGTCGTCCTCCCCATCATCACAGGGTGGAGGCGGTTGCGGAGCGGCGTAATGATGGCAGGGCTGTACGTACCGCTGGCAATTGGCAACGTTGTTGTTGTTGTTGTTGCTGTTGATCGTTGACGCTGCGTTATTTGAGTTGATTCGGTTGTTGTTGTTGCTGTTGTTGTTGTTGTGGGTAAATCTGAAGCGACTGCTGAAACTGTTCCCGTTGTAATCCAGCTAGCTCAGTAACGTTCGGATTTCTTTGTGCATGTGACACAGAAAGTCCACGTAGCTGGCGGAACCGTCGCTCATGCCGCGATCCTCGACCAGGAAGTGACGCAGCACGCTCTCCAGCTTGTCCCGCTGCTTGACCAGGGTGAGCTGAAAAAAGTGGGCTTTGAAGTTGAGAAGAATTGAAGAAGATGATCGCTCTTGCTACTAACCCTCATGCACCGGTGCTTCTCGTTCTGTATGCTGTCAACGATGCCGCGAACGCGCTTCGACAGCGGATTATCGAATACTGGCAAACCCGTACGGTCGGTGTCGATCTGCTGGGTGCACTGCGCGCCAAAGACCGACTGCGTAAACTCGGGCGACAGGCCCAGGCCGAGCCACATGAACATGTGAATACCGTTTTCTGCAAAAAAAAAGTTGAAAGCGATTAATTGCGTTGAACTCTGCTATATACAGCTCAGGCGCCCAATTCTTACCCAAAATGTAAGCACCATCCTCCATCATCTTGTCCGCCGTGCACCGGATGGCCGCCGGCACATTCGAGTCGTCCACGTTGACGTCGTGCACCGCCATCAACCGCGGGTAAAAGTACCGCACCGACGTCAGCAGATCCATGCTCTGCACAAAGTAGATCACGTACGATCGGTCGTCCAGCGTAAGGTCCGAACCCCCCGAGAAGGCGTCGTTCTTCAGCAGACACGAAATGTACAGCGGCAGCAGCTTCATGCACTCCGGCAGGATCAGCTGGCCGGCGGACGTGGGCGATGCGCAGTTCTTCCGGTAGCAGGCCAGAATCTGGGCCGCCCTCGTGATCAGGCTGTCCTTGATCGCCTTCGGATTGTTCTCCAGCAGCTTAAACAGGCCCTGCTTGGCGAAGAACAGAATAGTCGTGTCCAGGTCGCAACTGCGGAACAAATCCGCCAGCTGGTTGCACGTCTTCAGGCTGAGGTTGAGCACGCGCAGCCGGCGCTGGCCCGAGCAGGAAGTGAACAGCAGCGCCACCTGGATGAACACGTTCTCGTCGGTCAGCTTGTCGTCGTGCTTGATCTCGATCGCCACCGACTTGTCACAATCTGCGGAGAGGCAAACATGTGTTAGTTATCAACTCTACAAAACTCGTATTAGGCCGTATCCACGGCTGGGTGCCAATCAAATTTGAAAAATTTGGTTATGTTTTTTAAAAGAATTTTAATCTGTTTGGTTTTGTTAGAGATTTTTTGACAATGATTTGAAGCTTTAGGAGGTATAAAACTATGACAAACATGTTTGACAGCTTGCCAAATTCGCAAACAAAGCAAAATGTCCTATGCAGGCTGACGTTTCTGCAAACAAATGTTGAAAAAAATACAAGCTTATTTGTCATAGTCTAATACCTCCTTTTGTTGTTTTAAATAATGGCTTTTTTTGTTAAATTTTCTTTTGTTTAATTGTTTTATTTTTTAAAATCTTAAACCTTTGAAATTTTTTCAATTTGTTTTTATTTTCTATGATTTTAATTATTTCTTTATTCTTTTGAATGTTTTTTATTATTTTTTTGTATTGTTTTTATTTTATTTTTTTGAATTTTTAATTATTTTAATAGTAGAACAAGTTGCAAAAAGAAGATTTTTTCAGCACAAATCGTACATTTATGGATAAATACGACGAGTGCTGAAATAATCAAGTTTTGCAATATGTTGCTTACAATATTTTTTTGCAATTCCAAAAAACGCTTATAGAATGGAATTTTATGTCAAACATTCATGTGTGTAGTAAATTCATATTTCAAAACATTTTTTTTTTGAAAATTGTTACTTTTCGATAATAGTGTTGAAAAGTTCAACTTTTCAGCACCATTACAGTATTATTGTAAGGTAATTATTTTCCATTCTGTTACTTTTGGTAGGGAAAAGTAGGCCGTTTTGTTTCTCCAGAAGGACAGGAAAACTTGACTGTTTCACAGCGGAATTTCAAAACTTTTTTTTTTAATGAAGAAAAAACTTTTTTTTAAATAGATTTTTTTTAAATCTTTAATTCCTATTAATGGAAAAAAATAATGAATTATTTTTTTTAATAATTTTGTTTAAAATGTTGTGACTTTTTGAATTAGCTTTTTCGATTTTTTTAAATTTTCTATTTTTTTAGTTTTTTTTAAATGAAAAACTTTTGATATTTTTCAAAATTATTTTAATTTTCTTTAAGGCTGGTATAAATATTTTTTATATTAAAAAAATAAATTTGTGATTTTTTTTAAAAGTTTTTATTTAAAAAAAATTCTGCCTTATTCTATTTCAGTTTTTTATGTTTTTCAATTAAAATAATATGTTTTTAAATTATGTATTTTTGAAGTCTTTTTATTTTTTAAAATTATTTCTTTTATTATTATTTTTTTTTAATTTTAATTTTTTTTTGATTTTTTATGTTTTTGTCTGATAACGCCTTCCGTTGGAAAGTATGAAAGGTAATAGTAATAAACATTAAAAAAAAACTCTAGATTTAAAATGCAGGCAATTGCACTTCAAATTGTTTTCAGTTGATTAGACGTCTACTTCCATTAAAATGTTAAAGTTTTTAGAATTTGTTTGTCCCTTGATTTTTCGGGACGATTTTGAATGAAATTCAGTGATATTTTGCAGATTTTTGGTACTACAGTCCTGACTCGATTATCTGAAGACCTCGGAAAAAATCACTTCGCATAATCGAAACTTCGGATAATCGAACAACGAAAAATATTTTTTTTTCGTTGTCTTATTTTTGTTTATTGAGCTTAAATATGACCCATAAACTAATTTAAATGATTTATAATTTTTAAATCCAAGATGGTGACCAAAAAAGCAGTGATGAAATATTGAAAAAAAAATGCATTTTTTTATTTAATAGGCAATCAACTATTCAAATTTGACATAAATTGGGTCGCAGAACTCTTAGTTGATGTACAAAATAAGAATATAAAAAATACGATTTTTATTTTGTTCGTGATTCGATTATCCGAAGTTCCATACAAACCTTCGGATAATCGAGTCTGGACTGTAGCAACTGTTGTCAAACGAACGGAATAACTTTTTAGTTTGACACCCCTTTCACACGTAGTTCACACACACTACCAAACGTTTCTTTTGATAGTGTGCGTGAGCGCCGTGTAAAAAGTGACAGTTTGTCACTTTTTAGTTTGACTTTGACCAACCAACGGGGTACAAACTAAAAAAGCGTCAATCGAAAAAGTGACCAACCACCGGGGGTTGAGTGTAACTGTTAAAATGTAAAAAGCATTTTGTGATAGTTATCTGCCGTTCTACGCATAATTGTCCCATGTCAGTTTTTGACGATTTTGACTTTATGTCATTTTTAAGTTTAGTCTGATGTGTACTTTAAGAAAAACACATAAAATCTGGAACTTTGTTCGGAAACTCATCAAAAACAACACCAAGTCTGTTTGTCCCATCGTTGAACTTCTACGCATAATTGTCCCACCAAGTATTTTCTTACACGGAATCATTAGTTTTACTTAGCATTATGTCTTGTTTACCTGTTGTATAGCAAGAGAATCACAAATAAGGGCGATAAACTGTTAACTGGGGCAATTAGGGACACATAGGGCGAATAGGAACCCACGGGACAATTATGCGTAGAAACACAGAAATCGGTCGAAAAATTTCAAACGCGTTTTTCTCAGTTGCACTTTTTTGAACATGGGACAATTATGCGTAGAACGGCAGTTATTGCTTCTAAATTTTTAATGCTGAAATTTTACCATGGCCAGAGCCGAGGGACAAAAACTTTTAATAAAATTTGAAATAGATTAATTAATTTTCAATTATTTTTTACATGTAAATGATTAATTTTTTTAAATGATTTAATTTTTTTTAACACGGTAGCAAACACGCAGAAAAAACGGAGTAGCAATGTGAAATCCCAATGAACTGGGAGCAAAAGTTGCTACCGCGACAGCTTTGCAGTTGGCCCCCCAGCCGTGGAGACGCCCTTATCACACTTACCAACGCTGGCAATCTCCATGTCTGTCGTGTTGGACATGAAGAAGTGCCCGAAGAAGTCGGTCGGCCGGATGCCGGTGGACGTGCGCACGCGCATCACCGTGTCGAACGCGATCGGCCGCGAGATGTTCTTGATCAGGTCGTTCACCAGCCGCTGCCCGTCAATATCGGCCTACGAGAAAAAAAAAGTTGGAGTGACTCGTTGAAACAGTGCTGTAGTTGCCTTCTTACCTGGAAGTAGGTGTACTTGTAGATTTCACCTCCGGTCAACCGGGACACCTGCCCGATGGTCGCCAGATCGATGTACGAGTTGTTCATGATAAACAGATCCACGGAAACGCCCGCACCGACGCACTCCTGGCCGAGCATGTTGTACACCGTCGACTGCGGCGCTGTTGAGCGAGAAGAACTTATTGAAACCAACTCTTTCTCCCACAAGATATCGTTCTCTACTCACTCAGCACCGTCTTCTCCTTGTCCGTACCGAGCAGCTTGCGGTCGTCGCGGGCCTTCAGCTTGCCGGGCGCTTCGGCCGTCGGCAGCGACGAGTGGAACACGTACAGCTTGCCGGCGCAGTCCGACGCCTTGAGCGCCTCCAGGCCGGCCTGCAGCGCCGGCAGCAGGATGGTTTCGGTTTCGCGCGTGTCGCCAAACATCTTCGGGATTTGCTGCATCAGCGCGTCGATCACGACGCTGGACTCTTCCGGATCGACGAGGAAGCCGTCCAGCAGGGGCATGAACATTTCCTGTAGGAGAAGGTTTGGAAGAATTAGATTCTGTGCTGTGCTTTTAGAAGTTGACCCTTACCTGGACATCGCCGACGACCATCATCTGGGGCTGAGCGAGGCTGCTCTTGCAGTTGTAAAAGTGAACGGAGCTGTTGTAGGTGATGAAGCCGACCTTCATCGAGGTGCGCTCCTGGCCCTCGTCCACGGGCAGGTGGCTAATAATATTCTTGATCTCCGCGCACAGCAAATGAACCAGCCCGGACTTGACGTTGTTGTACGACACGTCAATCACGAACACCATCGCCGGTGGCTTCGGCGGAGTGTTGTTCCGGCAGTAGTCCTTGGTGGCCACAAACTCGTACGTTCCCAGCACCAGCTCCGGGCGCTCGTACTTGTCCATTCGCTGGCCGGTGTGATCCAGATGCTGGAAGTACTCTGCCGGAACTTCCGTTGTGGCCTTGCACAGCAAACACTGGAAGCGACGTCCACCGTCGATGAACTGCATAAACGGACACATGTAGGCCTTGCAGCGGATGCACCGAATCGGTCCCAGCTCGCCAAAGTTGACGATCGGCGGGGCCAGCTCCTTCTCGGCGGCACGAGCAAACGGCGAAACGATCAACGCGAACGGAACCGCACTCTGCTTCATCATGTCCGTGTTGATCGGGAGGTTGTACATCGACGAACGCATGTAACGCGGCCCAGAGTTACCCTGGTCCTGGGTGATGAACTTGGTCGTGGCCAACGGCGGCACCAGTCCGGCCGCGTTCGTCGCAAACTCTCCTCCGCACGAGCGCTGATTCTCGCTCATCACCTGAATCGGATTGGGCATGCTGTCCGGATCCAGTCGATTCTGGGCCGGCGGTGCCGGCGCAGGCGGATAATGCGGACCCTGCTGTCCCGGCATCTGACCGTATCCTTGCGGACCAGGTTGTTGCTAAAAGCATAAAAAGAACATTAAAAATCATTCTCCCCGAAAGAAATCGCCACAATCAAACTCACATTATAACCGCGACCGTGGGGTGGCAACATGTGCGGCGGAGCGCCTCCACCCTGCTGCATCTGCGGTGGCATCTGGCCGGGCTGCATCGGATAGCCACCGGGAGCGGCGTTCGGCATCGGCGGCATGCCAGGGCCACTCATCGGAGGTTGCTGCATTCCGGGTGGGTATTGGCCGGGAGGTGCCGGCATCGGTGGCATTCCCGGTTGACCGGGATACGGCTGCTGCTGCTGCTGTTGCTGCGGTGGAAATTGCGGTTGAGCTTGAAGTGGTGGCGGAGCGAATTGTTGGGGCGGCTGCTGCTGCTGTTGATACGGCTGAGGAGGATAGTTGGGTTGCTGGCCCATGGCCGGCATCGGTTGACCCGGTCTGGGAGGTCCGCCCATGGGCTGCGGTGGAGCATACTGCATGGGAGGTTGACCCGGGACCATCGGATTGGGTGGCATTCCGGGTTGGTTAGGCTGCATGCTTTGCTGATGACCGTTGGGAAGGCCGTAGTTCGGAGCGACGGGTGGTCTGGCCGCCATTCCCGGAGGCTGGCCGACAGGCGGAGGACCATTTTGCAGCGGTGGTTGGCCCGGCTGCTGCTGCTGCTGTGGAAAACCACCGGGAATGCCGCCCCCAGGAGCGACAGGTGGCGCGCCGGAAGGTGGGCGCCCGACCATCGGCTGGTTCGGGAAAGGGGCCTGCTCGTGCTTGAGTGGAGGGCCACCGAGAGACATGTTCTGGAATTGGTTTGGAAGCTGCAAACAAGATTGTAGTGTTTAGTTGAAATATTATATTTAGAAACACTTTAGAAATTGATAAAGTTATATTTTTCGTTTGATAGGCTTGTCAGACCTTCAATGTTTTGGACTCGTTAGAAAAGTCTTTCAAATACCTTTCAGAAACCACCCTTTTGCAATCTTTCGGACTTTGTTAAAATCATATTTCTAGCATAACTTAACAAAACTTCATTATATTAGCTAGGGTCTTGTTTAACACCATGACGAATCTAATGAGTCCAGAACGGTCCAAATCGGTTCATCCAATCCAGAGATAATCGAGTGCATTTTTTTTTTTCGGTGCACGGACTTACAGACATACACACGCACAGACATTTTCTCAAGGAGCTATTACACTACGGCAAACAAACTCGCACTTTTTGACAGTTTGCCTGAATTTGTTTGTACAAACGTCAGCCTGCATACATTTTGCCTAATTTGCGAGTTTGTCACAAATAAGTTTGCGAGTTTGGCAAACTGTCAAACACGAAAAAGTGCGAGTTCGTTTGTTTGCGGTAGCGTAGTGGCTCCTTTATTCTACCACCTCCTATCATTTTCTTTTTCGATTTTTAGTTTTTCAAGTTTTCACAGTAATTTTTTCATGTTTCTGTTTTTTTAGTTCAATTTTAAATTTTAGAAATAAAAAAAAACAACAAAATATAAAATTTTAAAATACAGAAAAAAATAACAGATACTAACTTTCAAAAATTTAAAATTCAAAGACTCCAACAATTCAAAATCCAAATTTAAAGTTTATAAATTATCTATTAAAAAAGAATTTACGAATTTAAGAATTTAAGAGTTTAAGAATTTAAGAATTTAAGAATTTAAGAATTTAAGAATTTAAGAATTTAAGAATTTAAGAATTTAACAGTTTAAGAATTTAAGAATTTAAGAATCTAAGATTTTTTTTTAGATTTTTTAGATTTCCTTTTTTTTGTTTTCAAAATTGTTTTAAATTTAATATTTTTTAGTTTTTAAACATTGATTTTTTTATTTAGATTTTTTTTATTTTGTTTATTTTTAATTTTTAATTTTTCTTTAAATTTTGTTTTTGTAGTTTTTTGGAGTTTTGAAATTCAGATTTTTAAAATTCTGAATTTAGAAATTTCGGTTTTTTTAAATTACGATTTTAGAAATTCGAAAAAATTTTAATCTAAATTTTAAAAACATTGATTAAAAAAACTATTAAAATATAAAAAAGGTTTCGAATTTGTTAATTTTGAATGATGGAGCATTAGTTTTTGAATGTTCAGATCATTTTATTTTTCGCCAAGAATGTTTAAATTTAGAAAAATATTTCTACGGGTAAATCCCATGAAAAATTCAAAGGTAAAATGAATATATCCACTATAAAATTAAAAATAAATAAGGGTAAAAAAACATTACTCAAAACTCAAAAGAAATTACAAATTCAGAGCCGGATTTACTAAGAAATGAGTTAAGTGTAGTAATAATTTTATCTAAGAAATTCTAAACCATACATTTAAAAAATAATTGAAACTGAAATTGCACTCAACGGAAAAAAACAAATTCTCGTAATTCTTGATAATATTTTTACTTTTCTTTACTACTTGAAAGTAATTCTATCTTATTATCTATTTATTTATCAAAATTGCCATCCGCGCGAAATCCGCGCCTGAGCAAAATTAGTCAACAAATCCGCGCGATCCGCGCCGTCCGTAACAACCCTGAATAGCAATGCAATTACAAATACTAAATTTAGTTTGCAGATCTTTAACATTTCGGACAACTCATCCAATGATGAGTCCCATGCCTCACTTTCATCAAATTATCTGAGATTATCATTGGTCTCGACATTTGAATGAAAAAAAGTGTTTTAAAGTGCATTTTACACCTGCCCAGTTGTTTTGCAATAATTAGTTTTCAAAATGCCCAAGTATTCGCAATTCGCAATTCGCAATTTTCAGTGTAAGAACGGGCCTTGACCGATCTTATGCACCAGGTTCCCGACGAACACGCACTGCCCTTACACCTACATCTCACCCTTGCTCTGAGTCAGTACGAGCAGCACGCTAGAACACGCTTTGAGTGTTCGTGCCAGGCATGCACACCTTCTTTTCCGGTTACGCATTTTAACTCGGCCGGGGGTGGTACATTACGTAGGGTTTGATGTAAGTATAAGCGCCTAACCATTTATAGTGTGCCTATCAACTTTCATTAAAGCAAAAACTGTTTTATTTTAGTTTGAATTCAAAAACTAGTTGTTATTTTACTGTGTTTTGTTTTCTCCTGAAATCTTTCCTAGTGTTGAGTCGTGTTTTTATGTTACTATTTCTTTTGTCGCGGTGTTTTGTTACAACTTTGGTCCTAAGCATTTTATAAAAGTTTTTCAAAAGTACAATAGTAATATTTGTGTTAATTCTTTGATCACTCCAAAAATTGAGTAAGGGCTCGAACCTCATTTGTTTGAAGAAAAGGGTGAAGATTGAAAACAATGGACAGTGAAAGAAATATACTATTTGAAGAATCAATAGTAAAAGAAAGATAGTAATTTATGAAGTAGATAAATAAATTAACAATAATTAATAAATAGAGGTAACAAACAAGCTTAGATTGTATTGAGGGCAATTTATAGGGCAAATGAAAAATTATTCAAATAGATAAATAAAGAAAAGGCAGATGATAACAAAATTGACATCGCTGCCAAATTAAGGGAAAGCAGAAAGTATGTTACAGCAGCATCAATTGGTAAAATAGAGTGAAAAAGCGTTGAGAAATAAAAGAATCAAATGAGTAAAATCGAAATCAAATGGAGGATAGTAAACAGAAGCCGCGTTAGAAAATCAGTGAAACAAAATAAACAGAAGATAGGTGGTAGCTGAGAATGAAGAGAAGAGAAACCCCGTTGTGCGATGTTTCAGGTACATCCACAGCAGTTGACTCAACATACTGCGAATCAAAACAATACCGTCTACAATCACAAATTACTTCCCTTTCCCACATTGTCGCGCCCCTTTCTTTTAGCCGTCTCGACTTTGACTTTGGTCAAAGGTTTACGATCCGTTTCCACAGGCCACCAGCTAGGTCATCATGAAAACCAAGCCAACGTGGAGGTAAGAAAATAGGACACTTGCAAGGAACCAGATCTATACTGTCTTGATCAAGTATGATCTAACAGGACTACGGACGTAGTCAGTGACGCTCCTTCCAGGATGTTCCTCGCCTGAGCGTCAACTGAAGAGGTATCATCAGCATCATTCGCACTTGGCCTGCAGTTTTCAAAATGCCCAAGTATTGAAGAGATTTTTTTTCGCCGAAAAAAACTTTTTGCGGTCCTGTACATTGGAATTCCACAAAAAAAAAAGAAAATATTTTTTATCGATTCTAGACATGCTAAGCATGATTTAAAGCGAAGGAAAATGCTTTTCTATCCAGGTTTTTAAGCGAAGATGGCGCTTGATTGGTGAACGTCCGAAATGTCAAAATCACGCAGTGGTACCATTATTCCAAAAAAAGTGTGCCATGGCATGACAGCCACAGTTGTTTTCTAATGTTGGTGCTACTGCGCGATTTTAAGATTTTGGATGTTCGCCATTCGAACGCCATCTTTGCTTAAAAACCTGGATAGGTTTTCAGTTGGATAGACTTCTATTTCCTTTAAAATTTTGAAGTTTTTTGAAAAAAAAATAAAAAATACCCCCTGATTTTTTGAATTGATTTCGAACGAGTTTAAAAGTTTTAAAATTTATTTCCAGAATTTTATGATTTTAGAATCTTAGAGTTTTTGATTTTTTTCTAAATACAATTTTAGATTTAAGATTTTTTCTTTCTTTGCATTGTTTTCAACTCTAAAATTTTTTAAATATTTTTTTTGTTTTTCTTTTATTTTAGCATCTTAACCAACCAAAACATCCATGTAGACCTTTGGTCCGATGGATCTACATAAAAAAATAACTTTTCAGAAAGCTTATTCAAGAACCTCCAAACAAACAGAATGATGTTTTTTATGTCTTTTATGAGACCCTTGCCCTTTAATATTTTTTTGATTTTTATAATTTGTCTCAAACTTTGTAAAGACCTTCTCTATGACCAAAGAAGTCATTTTGTGTCATTGGTTGGCCCATGTCCATACTGAAATGGTACCTACACGCAGATAAATGTTTTGTAGAATCAGCCTGTACGAGGTTTGAATCAACGATTTTTTGGTTGAATATAATCAACAATTAAATTGCGTTGAAACAAACCTTGATTTTCTCAATTCCACAAAAGTATTTTGTTGTTTTTTTTAAAGCTGCCTTGACGTTTAGCGTTGATTCAACAAAAAATATGATTTTCAAATCAACAAAACGTTTTGTTGATCCCGATTCATCCCAGTTGACGGCATTAATAACTTAAATAGAGTTGTGACACGTAGTCAAAATGTGATAGGGCAACTAAGCTCAATCAAGCAAAACTATAAATTTTATTCAGGCTCTTTTAAGTTTCGAAAAATCTGGATAATCGCTTACACTGATTTATTGAACACGCTGGCAGAAAAAAAAAAACAGTACAAGAGCAAACTTACGTTTTGCGGAGCCCCATTGACGGGCGGCAAAGGTGGTGGCGCTGCTGCCGCCGCTTGTCCTACGCCTTGCTGTGGCCACCCTTGGGGCGGCTGCCCGTACGCACTCATCGGGGGATTCATTATCAGCAACGCAAGTGATGATGCTTTTAATCTGCTGCTGCTGCTGGTCCAGTTTTGGTGTGTGTTATGAAACAAGTTAGAAAATTGTTTAACAATAATTATTTGCTGTGTCTGCTGTGTCGCTTTGCGCCCCGTTCGCATTCGATGACTTGGAACCTGGCCTTTTTGCCAAGAGTTGTCGTCGGAGGAGGAGCAGGGAGCGAGAGCGAGGAAAGTGAAATTTCTTCACCCACGGCGGTGGCAGACCGTTCGGGCCGGAACCTACCTTCGCGTACGCTAGTTTGGAATCACTAAAATGTCGTTCACGGCGCGGCACAACTTTTACAGCATAATTCGCGACCGATGGGCCGGATAAAACGCAAAATTCACTCGGATTTTCGCTGCAATTTCCACGTCAGACGTGCACCTCAAGAAAACAGAACGAGTGTCAAATTTGAGCCTCCCTGCTTGTGGACGTCAGGGGAGGAGAAGGGGAGAGCTGTTTTGACGGGGTGACACGACGAACTGTCAACTGTCGTGCCACGTAACTGAACGAAACTGTCGGGGATCGGCGGGGTAAAACGGTTACTTTGATGCAAGTTTTTTTTTCTCTGGTACACTCAACCCTCGGCCAAAGCGCCAAAGTCATACTAAAAAGTGACAAACTGTAACTTTTTACACGAAACTCACTCCCACTATCAAACCAAACGTGTGGTAGTAAGTGTCAGCTCTGCTCAAAAATGGTGTCAAACTAAAAAGTGACCCCGTTCATTTCACAACAATTGGTGTCAATCCATCGGGGTTTCAGTGCATTTACATACATTTTATTTTTCGATTCACAATTTTCGACCAGTGAATGTGGTCAAAGACATTTTTAGAGGTATTTTTTGGACTATTTTAAAGATAACACTCTTAAATTAAAAGAATTCAGTTTCAAACAAAAAGCCACTCGAAAACATGCGCCATAAACTGCTTGGGCCCAAAATTTGAAGCTTTTCCAAAATTTATTTCTAGAGATATAGCCATTTTAGTGTTTTACGTCTTATTTTTACTCTATTTTTTCCTATTAAATTTTTGGTTTTAAACAGAATCTTATACTGAACATCAAATTCAAAGTCCCAGCCCATTCTCGATCGAAATCATTTGATATGAACTGTATTCGAGTAAATTTTGGTATTGATTAGACCGCTGGTTCAAAAGTTAGAGCTGTGTGATTTTTCTTTATATACAGAGTAAATTTCTCAAAAAAGGTGAGGGGTTATTCCAAGGGTTATTCAGAATATCATTCTACCTAATGATTTATATACAATTTTACTCGAATTTATGTTTCCAACTGAGTGTTCACGACTCGATCAAACTTCTCAACAAATTTTACATCGATTGGATTTCGCTCTTTTATTTGAGAGCGTTTGACTTTTTGCCTTTCTTACAAAAGAAAGGTTTATGGTTTGCTTTTGGAAAAAACGCTTTTCGCCTCTGGTGATATTAAATCGGGTTTTTTAATTGGGTTTTCACTGTTGTACATAAAAATTGACATAGGGCTTTAGGACCCTATTAAACGTGCTGAAAGTACTAATATTGTAACATTAGCGGTACGATGCAGTTATATGCTGTTCCCCTATCTCGAGATTTCGATGCCAACATTTCAAAAAGCATCATGTGCACACCATCCTTTTTGAGAAAAACGTATTTGAATGTTGAGCATTCATTTTCAATTCCCATTTTCGCAATTCGCAATTCGCAATTTTCAGTGTAAGAACGGGCCTTGACCGATCTTATGCACCAGGTTCCCGACGAACACGCACTGCCCTTACACCTACATCTCACCCTTGCTCTGAGTCAGTACGAGCAACACGCTAGAACACGCTTTGAGTGTTCGTGCCAGGCATGCACACCTCCTTTTCCGGTTACGCATTTTAACTCGGCCGGGGGTGGTACATTACGTAGGGTTTGATGTAAATATAAGCGCCTAACCATTTATAGTGTGCCTTTCAACTTTCATTTAAGCAAAAACTGTTTTATTTTTAGTTTGAATTCAAAAACTAATTGTTATTTACTGTATTTTGTTCCCTCCTGAAATCTTTCCTAGTGTTGAGTATTGTTTATATGTTGCTATTTCTTTTGTCGCGGTGTTTTGTTATAATTTTTGGTCCTAAGCATTTTACAAGAGTTTTTCAAAAGTACAATAGTAATATTTGTGTTAATTCTTTGATCATTCCAAAAATTGAGTAAGGGCTCGAACCTCATTTGTTTGAAGAAAAGGGTGAAGATTGAAAACAATGGACAGTGAAAGAAATATACTATTTGAAGAATCAATAGTAAAAGAAAGCTAGTAATTTATGAAGTAGATAAAGAAATTAACAAAAATTAATAATAGAGGTAACAAACAAGCTTAGATTGTATTGAGGGCAATTTACAGGGATGATGAGAAATTATTCAAATAGATAAATTAAGAAAAGGCACATGACAAACAAAATTGACATCGCTGCCAAATTAAGGGAAAGCAGAAAGTTTGTTACAGCAGCATCAATTGGTAAACGAAACTATTGGCACTACGCCCCCCGGGCATGGCCTTCCTCTAACGTGGGATTTCTGCTCCAGCGCCTCTGACGAGACAGGAGAAACCGGGACCGACGTTTTACTTCACCATCCGATAGAAGCTCAGTGGATAAGGCGGGAATCGAACCCGCGTCTCATAGCATCATCGGGATCGGCAGCCGAAGCCGCTACCCCTGCGCCACGAGACCCACCCACATCAATTGGTAAAATAGAATAGAAAAGCGTTGAGAAATAAGAGAATCAAATGAGTAAAATCGAAATCAAATGGAGGATAATAAACAGAACCCGCGTTAGAAAATCAGTGAAACAAAATAAACAGAAGATAGGTGGTAGATGAAATGGAAAGAAGAGAAACCCCGTTGTGCGATGTTTTAGGTACATCCACAGCAGTTGACTCAACATACTGCGAATCAAAACAATACCGTCTACAATCACAAATTTCTTCCCTTTCCCACATTGTCGCGCCCCTTTCTTTTAGCCGTCTCGACTTTGACCCGCGGTGGTCAAAGGTTTACGATCCGTTTCCACAGGCCACCAGCTAGGTCGTCATGAAAACCAAGCCAACGTGGAGGTAAGAAAATAGGACACTTGCAAGGAACCAGAGCTATACTGTCTTGATCAAGTATGATCTAACAGGACTACGGACGTAGTCAGTGACGCTCCTTCCAGGATGTTCCTCGCCTGAGCGTCAACTGAAGAGGTATCATTAGCATCATTCGCACTTGGCCTGCATTTTCAATTCCCATTTTAATATAAAAGTAAAATAAGATGTTCTAATGATAACAAGGTCCCGGTGGCAAATTTTGAGACGAGATTTGTCTGATCACGCCTTCCGTCGGACGGGAAGTAAATGTTGGCCCCGGACTAACCTAAAACGGTTAGGTCGTTAGCTCAGTCCAGGTGTACTGCCGCTCTAATCGTGTCCGTCCCATATGTAAAAACAGCAAGCCGAGAAAAACGCGTGTCAAAGTTGTCCCGCCCATAAGGCTACGTGTTAGAATTTCACGAAAAAGTGGATTTTCTCCGGATTTCTAGAACAAAGTACTAAATTTTATTGGTTTTTCTGATAGTTTACATGATTTTGAACCAAACTGCATTATTACCTCAAAAGTGACGAAATTACATATGGGACGGACTAGCTTCGAGCGGCCGTGTAGGAGTCGTCTCCCTGGGTCCTGTCCTGGTGGAGTCGCTGGTAGGAAGTTGGACTCACAATCCAAAGGTCGTCAGTTCGAATCTCGGGGTGGATGGAAACTAAAGTGTAAAAAGAGGTTTGCAATTGCCTCAACAATCAAGCCTTCGGACACTTAGTTTCGAGTAGGAATCTCGCAATCGAGAACGCCAAGGCAATACTGTAGAGCGAATAATTTGATTTTTGAATGATAACAAACGATAAATAACGTTGCTTTTATTGATACTTGATCATCCAAATTCAATAAAACATCATTTCCGTAATTTTATTTGAGATAAACAAGCATAACTTCTTTAGTGCATCTCCAGCGCTGGGTGCAAACATCGAAGCAAAGCTAATTTGCACCCGACGTCAACCCCATCGCGGTAGCAAATTTTCTCTCAGTTCTTCGGGATTTCACTTTGCTACCCGGTATTCAGTCTGTTTGCTACCGCTTCAAATAGAGCTTTATGACGTTTCGCGTACGCACACTAGCGCACCATTTAATTTTGCTGGCTGACAAAATTTAACCTCACTTTTTTTCGTGTACGTACACGCGATACATACGCACGTAGATTACTCTATGGAATTATGCACGGAAAAATCAAATCAAGCACGGAAAAAAAAATTTATAAAATCTAAAAAATTATTTTTTTTTTTAAATTTAAAAAATTTAATTTTTTTTTTAAATTAAAAAAAATTAAAAAAAATAAAAAATTCAAGGGGAAAACCACTCTGCTCATTGCCCTCGAGTAGACTTTGCCCTAAAGTTGCCCAAACGTGCCCGAAGGTGCCCGAATGTTGCCCAAATGTGTCCTGAAGCTTATCAAAATAAATAATTTGTGTACGATGCTTAGCAACACTGTTACTTTGTTTTCACTTTTTTGGACTGCTGTCGGTTTGTGTTGTGAATTTTTCTCTGAGGTCAAACAGCTGCTCAAGGAATCATACCTCCTGGAAGCGCCACAATTCAAAACCAAGGAAGGACCACCGAAAGTGCTTTAAGTCGCGATCGACGCGATATCTTATTCCCCGCGATCCTGAGATTGTCGCAAGCATTCCCACATGAGGACATCTCGCGTTGAAGCGTGTCTGTGGTGCCGATCCCAATGAAGCGCTGGTAAGATCGATTGTAAAGACATCAGGAATGTAATCAAAGCTTGAATTTTAGTGAATTAAATTATTTAAATAACTTTTGCTTAATTTTAGGGCATGTCAACGACGTGTTGGTGCCGGAGCAACAGGTTTTCCGAAGGGCCAAAACTGGCTGGCGATCAGCACTTTGGCATGATGTCTCACGTTGTATCCGGATTAAGTTCCAACACTACCTGAACACACCAAGATGTTAGCGTCGGAAAGTTTAACACTTCCTGTCAGGAGCTGCGAGCGTTATTCGTCGCCACTACTCAGTTCAAGATGGTCCCGGCCTCAACGCAGGTTGCGGTACAAGGACAAGAAGCCGTTTGCCTGGTGCAGTGCAATTTGTACATTCAAGACATATTCAACAAGCTAGTTTTATTTTTATTCACACAAAACAATATTTATTCATAACGACATTTTTTAAAGATAATAAAGAACACATGATCAACAAATTTGCAGAACTTTGTCGCATCTCAGTGCTGGGATATTAAAATCACAAAATCTTTGTCCGTCTTTTTGGTATTCCCGTCATACGGTTTTCCCGGGTGTTGAATTGTATCAAATTTGCTTCCAGCTTGTGTGGTATGCATATTTGGATGGGACTTCAACGCAACCTATTGAGCGTGTAGACTACACGCTACAGCTGCTCGTCGGCGTAAAGGTTTATATCGACGTCCCCCTTCGCAGATTGACAGCTCGGACGAGCGCGGCATTCAGTCGTCATCAGTGTTCCGAGCTAGAGGCTCAATTCTAGGGAGTCGCCGCTCTGGGCGATTCTCTCGTTGGACAGTGGGATTCCACATTGGCGATCCTGCCGGATATCGTTTCTACGCGATAATAGCTGTAACCTGGACCTTTAACCCCAACGAGAGAGTCGCTCAGACGGTGCGTAGGAGTCGAATCGTTTCTTGAGGCGTGCCGCCTCTAAAAAAGGTAAACAACTTTTTGTCGCCATGTTGTGTCCCAGGATAAGAGAGGACAGGCTTTGTGAGGAGTTTGAAATTGTTCCGGTCGCGTGGTGTTGGGTGATCTCCTTTGTGAAGATTTTGTTTGCTGTGTGAAAAGTTGTTTAATGCTAGCGTGTAAGGAAAGTTGCAGCAGTGTACAGGTAGTAAGGTCTGTTCACACGAATCCGTTGCAAAATCTCGATTTAGGCAATTGTGTGATTTGCTGCAAAAAAAAAAAAGTTGCAGTTTAACAAGAGGTGCAAGATCGGCACATGAATAAAAAATGCAAACTTTTTCGGATCAGTAAGAGCTGTTCACATAATTCCAGCCCTCTGTCACGACGGCCATGTTTATGAAACCTAAATGTTCGACGCAAACATGAAGACAACAAAGAAGATGAAGAACGCATTTGCTGTCAAAATTTGAAAATAAACAAACCGCGTGGTAAAAAAAGGCATAATTTCATAATGTTGAAATGATTTCCATTAGAAAATAACGACACGGGACGGATTTCCAAAAACTAGTTCCCCCCCCCACTAGACCCTATCCGCCAGAGACTATGGATAAAAGCCCCGCGAAGTGGCGATGAAGACGGTTTTGCAAGTTCAAAGTTCAGATTTATTCGGACCAATTCGCGATGAACTTCGATTCCCAGTGCGAGTCGACAGCGGGAGTGGGCCAGTCCTCGGAGAAGGTCATCGAATGATGCTCGGAAAGACCAGCTCCGCCACAATCACCGGAATCACGGATGTTTCTGCACTTGGTCGGTTACTCCCTGCCGGAGATTGCAGCGAGTTGTTCGGAAGGATCAACAGCGAGACTTGGCCAGTCCCCGGTCTAGTGCTACCCGGCAAATCTTCCCGGTCAATCGGAAGCAACAGTTCTCACCTTTTTTCGTAACAGATTTGCACACAAAAAAAGTGATGTTTCTAGAAGATTTGGTGTAAACAAACAGACAACACCAATACTGCTACACTCACAGGGCCCACGTACTAGTATTAGTGAAGAGCCCACGATAAACAACGTGGGCTCTTCACTAATACTACTACGTGGGCTCTTCGAGGTTTTGGTGACTGTCAAACGTTCTAACCATTTACAGTGGTGCCAGAGGGTTGCATAATTCCGTAAAAAAAAACAAACAAAATGCTTGACTTATAGAAATGTTTCGAAAGACAATTATGTGATATTCTGCGTTAAATAGCTGGTTCGGAAATGGTACAAAGTCGGTTCAAAGCGGATGAAGCAACTTTCTGAGTTGTCGGGCCAGTAAAGTCTATCCACACAAATCCGTGTAGAGTGCGGTATAGTAAAGAAATGATTAAGAAAATATTTATTTCGATTTTGTTCATTCATTTTAAAAATATAAATGTCCCTAATCATTATTTCTTGTCATAATTTTTAGATAAGTTAACTCAAATTCAATTGAAGTGTGAAGAGATGAAAGCGAGAAGAGATGTCCACAAGATCCAAGAAATTCGAGATGTCGAACGCCCATAGCGAGATGGGATGTCCGCAGGTCTGAAGGACTGAAGCGAGATGGGATGTCCGCAAGATGCAAGGAACTCGAGAAGTCTGGAGGACTGAAGCGAGATGGGATGTCCGCAAGATGGAAGAAATTCGAGATGTCTGAAGGACTGAAGCGAGATGGGATGTCCGCAAGACACAAGCGAGATGGGATGTCCGCAAAAATGAAAGGAATTCGAGAAGTCAGAAGGACTGAAGCGAGATGGGATGTCCGCAGGATGCAAGCGAGATGGGATGTCCGCAAGATGCAAGGAATTCGAGAAGTCTAGAGGACTGAAGCGAGATGGGATGTCCGCAAGATGGAAGGAACTCGAGATGTCTGTAGGACTGAAGCGAGATGGGATGTCCGCAAGACACAAGCGAGATGGGATGTCCGCAAAATGCAAGGAATTCGAGAAGTCTAGAGGACTGAAGCGAGATGGGATGTCCGCAAGATGGAAGAAATTCGAGATGTCTGAAGGACTGAAGCGAGATGGGATGTCCGCAAGACACAAGCGAGATGGGATGTCCGCAAAAATGAAAGGAATTCGAGAAGTCAGAAGGACTGAAGCGAGATGGGATGTCCGCTGGATGCAAGCGAGATGGGATGTCCGCAAGATGCAAGGAATTCGAGAAGTCTAGAGGACTGAAGCGAGATGGGATGTCCGCAAGATGGAAGAAATTCGAGTTGTCGGAAGGACTGAAGCGAGATGGGATGTCCGCAAGAAGGAAGGTATTCGAGAAGTCTCAAGGGATGTCCGCAAGATGTAAGCGAGATGGGATGTCCGCAAAAATGAAAGGAATTCGAGAAGTCGGAAGGACTGAAGCGAGATGGGATGTCCGCAGGATGCAAGCGAGATGGGATGTCCGCAAGATGTAAGGAATTCGAGAAGTCTAGAGGACTGAAGCGAGATGGGATGTCCGCAAGATGGAAGAAATTCGAGATGTCTGAAGGACTGAAGCGAGATGGGATGTCCGCAAGATTTAAGCGAGATGGGATGTCCGCAGGATGCAAGCCAAATGGGATGTCCGCAAGACGAAAGGAATTCGAGAAGTCTGAAGGACTGAAGCGAGATGGAATGTCCGCGACAAACAAGGTGAGGGCATGCCCACAGGATGCACGGGAGATGAGATGTCCGCATTATATGAGTGAGACGGAATGTCTGCATGAAATAGGCGTGACAAGAACCGCCTGTAATGCAGACATGATTTACGGGGCGTTGTAGTAGAGGTGTGCGAGGACAGAATGTCCTCGTGAATCGAGCGTTACGCATTGCCCATGTGCTTGGAGAGGTTTATTAAGAGTGGGATTCCCCTGTAGCTAATGGCCATATTCCAAGCGGTACGATATGTCTACAAGTTGGTAGGTTTTTTGCTCAGTAGCTCTCTCGCTCTAGGACTCGCAACCCAGAGGCGAAAAGAGTAAGCTTTGCCTTTTCCATCACGAAAGGTCAAATGAGTTGTTTAGATCAAAGACTTTATTGAGAATGGTGCTAGACGATTAGGGGAGCTTAATCTAGCTGATCTGACCTGTTGAGAACGCGGGTGACCCCATATCTGCGAACGCCGTTTGCTGTTCGGCGTCTTGTCGTCGGATAGCCACTTGTGGGATGAGATGATCTTGTTGCTCGGCTCTTCTCGACAGCCTTCTGTAGCGAGTAGGTGATGTCGATCACCGTCTAGATATTATTGACGAGACCGGTTGGTTCAGGTGAAACACGTGGCTGGAGCATCCAAGCGCTTCCTGACGGCATTTGCGTCGGGAATGGTCGTCGACTACCACGTAGTCGTTGTGGTTTGGTTGGGCAGAATGCGTTTGTATTCACACCACATAGTCGTGAAAGGCGAGCTCGGCTCGTCCCGCGTGAGGAAATGAAATCCTACGAGGAAGGAGCGTCTGAGCGCTTCTCGATGGCCCTTGCTGATAGAGGTTTCTACGTGTGCATGTATTGCGTGTACGTACACGGAAAAGATTGAGGTTAAATTTTGTCCGGCCAGCAAAATCGGATGGTGCGCTAGTGTGCGTACGCAAAACGTCATAAAGCTCTATTGATGATCGTGGTAGACGTTCGTTCCCTACGTGATCGTAGCTGGCGTGAGGCATGTCGTGGATTTTTAACGAGGTAGCGCGGCTTGGTTGGCTCTAGTAGGATGTTGATGACACCGCGTCATCCTGGTCACACGACAAAATGGCGTGCACGTGTGTATCGACGTACGTAAGTGCGAGTGCCGGATGTGGGCTCGGCGCCGAATATGAATGACGTCGAGATCACTACTCGCAAGTATAACCAGACGTAATATGGGTCATTCCATCTGAAGCGGAACAGCATTTGAAAATTACCCTCTCCGATCCAGCTCAAATTTGGCAGAGCTGTTGATACTATCAAAACATGCAAGAATCCCGAATTTCATCCAAATCGGACCACCCCCTCCATTTTTGTACCTCCTCAAAAAATCGACTTTTTGGCGATTTTTGACCAAACCTTCAAGTTTTAAACGACGATAACTCAGGAACTACAAATCTTAGAGGGTCGGTCTTAGACTCAATTTTGAAGGAAATTGGACGTAGAATCCATTTCCGTGATCAAAATGTTGATTAATATATTTTGTCTACCTGTATTGCGCAATTGAAAACTTTAAACGGCCGTATCTCAAAACACCCCAACTTATTTTTTTTATTTGACCTCACCATCGTGTTCCCCGGCCAATTTTACATAAGAATCACTTATCGACAAAAAGGAATATGTTTCGTTCCAGAGATATCGAATTTTAAAGTTTTGTGTTTTCGAGATTACCTACATCAGCTTCATTCGTCGCATCTGCTAGAAGCACACAGGCGGGCTGATCAATAACTGCTACCTGGTCATTTATTGAAATAATATTTCATCATAAATAATCTTTATCAAATTGGGCAAAAATTTACTGTATAACACTGTAGGAAACTGAAGTTGAATCACGAATGTTTATCTGCTCAAAAAAATGAATGAAGTGAATTTCTGTGCTAACCCACACGACAGAGCAATAACGACACACAGTAAAGGGCAGAATTGGATTCCGACGGAGCGAGCAGGAAAATGCAATTAATCTTGATAGTAACACTGAACAATAAGTGCACGATACATTAGTGAGTAAAAAATATGAACAAAAATTAATAAAATTTGTTGATACGTTGTACTCTAGTGAAGGACGATCACAAGGAGTAGGAAAAGGATTTCTGGAAAGTATAAAACTGAAAAATGTAAGAAAATCACAATGTTTGATCTGCTGCAAAGCGGCTAATTCCCCAAATTTAGTTGCGATGATTTCGACACCGTCCGAACAACAGTATTTTTTTCCTTACATCATTCTTGGATTCTTTTAATCAAATGGAGCTGGCTCACAATATTAAAATTGATTTAATATGATCAATCTTTTAAACCATAAATAGGATTTGTCAAATTATGGTAAAGTGTCAATAATGAACTATAATAATAATAATAATAAAGCAGGTTTTGGGGTTTTTGCTGAATGGCACTATTTTGCTACCGCTCATGATGAAGGCCCTAGTCATGGCCTCGGAGGTACTCTAAAACGGTTAGCAACACGTAAAATAACCCAATAAATATTCCCTTCACAAAAATAGATTGATCAAGGTAGGGGAACAGCATCTAATTCCAGCGTTCCTCTTATGTTGCCATATCAGCGCTTTGGCATTCAATTACAGCTGATTAAAAGCGTTTTCAACTGAAATCGAGTGATAAATAGCTCAATAAGAAGTGAACAAGCAAGTTTCTATCAAAAGTTTTGCAAAATTTGTTGTTTAAATAGTGAAAATGAGCAAATTGGACGAAACTAGTAGCGAGGACTTAACCTGCCAAACATACCAGAATTTCCCCTATTAGCCATTTGAATAAATATTTGCGTAAAATTATGAAAATATAAATTAAATTAATCATCTCCTAGAACACCAGGTAGCAGTTATTGATCAGCCCGCCTGTGTGCTTCTAGCAGATGCGGCGAATGAAGCTGATGTAGGTAATCTCGAAAACACAAAACTTTAAAATTCGATATCTCTGGAACGAAACATATTCCTTTTTGTCGATAAGTGATTCTTATGTAAAATTGGCCGGGGAACACGATGGTGAGGTCAAATAAAAAATATAAGTTGGGGTGTTTTGAGATACGGCCGTTTAAAGTTTTCAATTGCGCAATACAGGTAGAAAAAATAAATTAATCAAAAATTTGACCACAGAAATGGATTCTACGTCCAATTTCCTTCAAAATTGAGTCGAAGACCAACCCTCTAAGATTTGTGGTTCCTGAGTTATCGTCGTTTGAAACTTGAAGGTTTGGTCAAAAATCGCCAAAAAGTCGATTTTTTGGGGAGGTACAAAAATTGAGGGGGTGGTCCGATTTTGACGAAATTCGGGATTCTTGCATGTTTTGATAGTATTAACAGCTCTGCCAAATTTGAGCAGGATCGGAGATGGTAATTTTCAAATTTGCACTTTTTCGTGCACAGTTGAGATGGAATGACCCTTATATGTGACTCTACGGAATGTCCGAAAAAGATTTCCCTTGCAGGAGCGCCCTTAGTTCGGATACCGTGGCTCTGATCTCCTACGAACATCTGAACGTCTTCGTATCCACTACGTGGTCAGCGACTAGCTGATATCCGACGCTACGGGTACAATTGTACACGATCATGTGTGCTGGTGGACGGTCTAATGGCAAACAAACAGGCTCATTCAACGCGGCGATATAGGGTTACAAGGTCGTCTTGGTGGTTGATTGGAGGATCTTTACAATTTCGGAGGACTTTCTAATTAAGCACTTTTCTTCACGCACTAGGCTTGGTTTGGAGTTGGCCTTGCTCAACGGTTAGTACCCGCATACGGTTGAAGAGCAACTAGCTTGACCGTATCGATCGTGCCTCGAGCCCTTTCGTCTCAGTTGATCAAAAAAGAGGATCGATGCGTTGTCCGCAAGTATTAGTAAGACTGTTTCGGAATGGACACTGTTGGCAAAAATTTACTTTCCGCCAGGATGAGTGGCGGGCAAAACGATTCTTCCAACACTGCGATCTGAAGCGCAGGATGTAAACGGTTACATACTTTACTCTTTGACGCTTAAAGGCCACGGGATGAAGTCGTGGTATGTGGTAAAAAAAAAAAGAAATAATTAAAAAAATCAGAACTAGATGATTTAAAGTCCGGGTCCGGTGGTAAGCGTGGTTGCCGCTCAACCCAGTTGGCTTAGTTTGGATCTCAGTCGAGCCAGGAGGCATTTTTCGAGTCTTGATATTCGTAAGATGACTGCACAGTAAATAAACGGCAACATAAACCACAACGAGTTCTTAAATCACAATGTGTTTCATTTGATGTTTAGACTTTTTTCATTTTTCTTGAGTAGAGGGAGGATGTGTGGTATGCATATTTGGATGGGACTTCAACGCAACCTATTGAGCGTGTAGACTACACGCTACAGCTGCTCGTCGGCGTAAAGGTTTATATCGACGTCCCCCTTCGCAGATTGACAGCTCGGACGAGCGCGGCATTCAGTCGTCATCAGTGTTCCGAGCTAGAGGCTCAATTCTAGGGAGTCGCCGCTCTGGGCGATTCTCTCGTTGGACAGTGGGATTCCACACAGCTGATTCAGCACAACTTTCAGTATTTCGTCGAGGTCCTTCTTTACTGGCTATCGATTTCACTGCAGTGTCGTAGTCCTTTATCCCAGCACGACCGTGGTCTTGACTGATCGTCGGTCATGCAAGTGAAACCTTCCGGCAGGACGACCTGGTCGGGTTTGTTAATTTGTCGCGCTGTGTATGTTCACTGATGGAGGGGCCAAACTGAAATACGCCAACCCAAATTAGAAAACATTGGTCTCTATATGCTACCTTTTTATTAAACTCTGATTGATCACCTGAGCTTTTCACACGTCTACGAGAGTCAGTAATTCCGTCGACGCAATTCCCTGAATCGGAAAACATTCCGAAAAACTAAACCAATTCTTTCAACCAATTTTTGAAATCTGATTGTCATGTTTGTTTCTGTCTGTTTATGTAAATGACAACATTTTAGTCAAAGGTGCCCGAGAGTGTGCCCTAGGGTGCCCGATGACGTGCCCGATGTTGCCCAGGAGTGCCCAGGGCTCTTTGATCAGAGTGGTTTTCCCCTTGAAAAAATTTAAAAAATTAAAAAAAAAATTAAAAAATTTAAATAATTTAAAAAATTTAAAAAATTTAAAAAATTTAAGAAATTTAAAAAATTTAAAAAATTTAAAAAATTTAAAAAATTTAAAAAATTTAAAAAATTTAAAAAATTTAAAAAATTTAAAAAATTTAAAAAATTTAAAAAATTTAAAAAAAATTAAAAAATTAAAAAATTTAAAAACATTTAAAAAATTTAAAAAAAAATAAAAAATTTAAAAAATAAAAAATCATAAAAATTAAAAAAATTAAAAAAAATAAAAAAATAAAAAAATGAAAAAATTAAAAAAAAAATAAAAAAATTAAAAAATATTAAAAATTAAAAAATTAAAAAAAAATTTAAAAAATTTAAAAAATTCAAAAAATTCAAAAAAATAAAAAAAATAAAAAATTAAAAAATTAAAAAATTAAAAAAAATAAAAAAAAATTAAAAATTTCAAAAATTTGAAAAAATAAAAAAGTTTAAAAAATTTAAAAAATTAAAATATTCAAAAAATTGAAAAAATTTCAAAAAATTTTAAAATTTAAGAATTTAAAAAATTTAAAAAAAATTAAAAAATTGAAAAAATTTAAAAAATTTAAAAAATTAAAAAAAATTAAAGAATATAAAAAATTTAAAAAAATTTAACAATTTTAAAATTTTTAAAAAATTTCAAAAAATTTAAGTTTAAAAAAATTAAAAAATTTCAAAAATTTCAAAAATTTAAAAAAAAATGAAAAATTCAAAAATTTCAAAAAATGATTTTTTGAATTTTTATGTTTTAAATTTTTGAATTATTCAATTATTGAATTTTGGAATTTTTGAATCATTGAATTATTGAATTATTGAATTTTTGAATAATTTAATTATTGAATTATTGAATTATTGAATTATTGAATTTTTGAATTTTTAAAATTTAAATTTTTGAATTTTTAAATTTTTAAATTTTTGAATTTTTGAATTTTTGAACTCTTGAATTTTTGAATTTTTAAATTTTTAAATTTTAGAATTTTTGTATTTTTGAATTTTTGAATTTCTAAATTTTTGAATTTTTGAATTTTTAAATTTTTGATTTTTTGATTTTTTGAATTTTTGAATTTTTGAATATTTGAATCATACATCATATCATACATAGAGCAGACATACAAAAATCTCCGAAACACGCATTCAAAACTTTGCCCCCGGCTTGCCGGTACTTGTCAGGTATCAGAAAATGAGTACCCGACAGGTACCGACACATATTTTTCTTCTACAGATGAACTTGAGATCAAATTTGATACCTGCTTTGCTACGCGCGGTGGGAGACTCGGGGGCAAACTCGAGAGCAAACTAACAGGGAATCAAATTGGGTAGCAAATGGTTTAACTTTCGACATTTTCGAAAAATGAAATCCTTTGAAATTTTCAATAGGATTAAAAAGTTAAATAAACTTTTGGCATTTCTAGGCATGAATCAACACATAATTATTGATTTTGAAGGTAAACGAGAGCAAAAAATGATAAAAACCCATTTTTGCCCCCCGCGGTGGGCTTGTTTCGGTGGCAAATTTGCTACCCTAGCGGTGGGGATGACGGAGTTTTTTCAAGGTGGCAAATTTGATCTCGGTATTCATGAGCCGGGTGCAAATTTGATTTGCACCCCAGCGCTGGAGATGCCCTTAGAAATCAACAATTTAGATATCCACGCGCGAGAGTGTGTTAGTTTGTAACAAAATTTATACGCAGACATAGGCAAATCGAGTAGAATGATTCGTCTGCCAAAATCAGCTGTGTCCTTTGTTATACCACGAGCACGTGGTGAACAGCTGGTTTTTACAGGCCAGTTCGGCTACTCGATTTGCCTATGTCTGCGTAAAAATAGTGTAAACACAGTATCAAAGTGTGCATGTCAGAAACCGTGGATATCTCTATTGTTAACGTCTATATCACCCTGCTGTCATTGAGGGGGACGCTTTGTTATGATTCGTTTTCTTCGCCGAATGTACATGGCGCTTTTTTCATGATGCCTTTTTTTCGTCACGGGGTTCATATAGTCTTTTATTTGACAGGTTGGCAGGGCTATATAAACATGGACTGCTGATGGCAGAGATTTTGTTTATGTTACTTTATTTAAAATTATGATTAAACAGACTTTACTGAAGTAACTTTTGCTCATTTTTGGTGGAGAGGTAGCTTATTAGGAGTACTTTCAGAATATGCAATAACTCAGAAAGGGTCAAAATGTTAATGATGGCTTTTGAAATGTTACCGTCGATTTATCCTGTCTAGAAGCTGAGGGTTAACTAAACTTAACGAAAGGTGACCCAACTGTCAGCCGTGTTGACCCGATCGAATCCCGCAAACGTCAACCATCAGCCCGGTTTGTTTACGTCAACTGACCTGTCACGCGATCCGTCAGTTCTTTTCGCTTTTCCCGTGGTCGGAGTGTGTGTGCAAAATACTCATCCTCACTCCGTGCGGTGGCCGCCCCTCTTCTGCCTAGTGCCTTTTTTTGTAACGTGAAAACTGAGGAAAAAATAGTTCTATTTTACAAGAAAATATTGCCCACCATCCAGCAGACCCTTCCCCAACTGGCACCGCCTTAGTCATCGTCGTCGGGCAGAGATTAGCTAGAAACGGAGATCGTCCGAGTAAACCCGGAAGCGCGCCTCACACGGGTTAAAGTCCGTCTTGTGGTTCTAGCAGCAGGGTAGAGGAAAGGCTACAGTCATGTCAGATGCGAACAAGAAGCCAGCGGCGGGCGGTGCATCCGACGACAAGGAGTTGGACGATCTGCTAGACAGTGAGTATCGGCGCGATGGGATTATGTAATTGTGGGTAACTTATTTTTATCTTTTTTTTGCTCAGGTGCCCTGGAAGATTTCAACAAGGAGGACAAGAAGACGACGGGCGCTGGCAGTGGTGAGGGGCAGCATGATGATCCTCCGACGGAGCAGCTGTGGAATGAGGAATTTATCAAGTAAGGGAGCGTAGTGGCGATCAGGGTGATGCAAACTCCAGCGATTTACTTCTAGTTCACAGACGAAGCTGTTTGAGGAGAAAATGGCAGCACTTTTCGGTGGGGGCGGCAGCGGTGAGGGATCCGGTGGACCGGTGGACGCAGAACAGATCGCGCTCGGCTTTCAGCGGATTGCGGAAGCAGCGGCGTTGGCCGTGCGGGGTGACCCAGCGGATGTGGCGGCCGCGCCGGAAGGCGTCGATCCGTCGATTAGTCAGAGTATAACTGACGCACTGCGGGGTCTGAGCGAGGGCCGCGAGAACCTGCAAACGCCGTTCAACCCGGAGGACATTGCCGGCATGTTCGGGAACATCGACCTGAACGAAAGCGGAGAAAACAACGCCTTTTTGCCGTTCATGCAGACGATGATGCAGAGTCTGCTGTCGGCCGAGGTGCTGCTGCCGAGTCTGAAGGACCTCACCGACAAGTATCCGGACTGGCTGCGGGAAAACGGCGACAAGGTGCCAAAGGAGGACAAGGAACGGTACGAGCAGCAGCTCAAGCTGATGGAGGACGTGTGCCGCGAGCTGGAAAAGGAAAAACCGGACGATCCGGCCGACGTCAAGCGGACGCGGTTCCAAAAGGTGCTGGAGATGATGCAGAGCATGCAGGATCTGGGCCAGCCACCGGCCGATCTGGTCGGGGATTTGGGCGCACCCGGAAACCTGAACCTGCCCACGCTAGATCCGGCCGCGTTCAGCGATCCCAACCAGTGCCCGACGAGCTAGATTTGATCGTTTCAACCGTGTAGAGGGTGTAATTTGTTTAGCTATCGAACAAGAACGTGTTTGAACCTTTCATTTTAGAGTCCGCCAGGGACGACCACATTGTGGGGATAAAATTTTACTTTCGAAACCGGGTGTTTGCGCTGGTATAGTTTTAAACGATGGTGTGCAGCAGCCTTTAGGCTCGGGGGAGTGTGCTAGCTTCTTTAACGCTTTTCCGTTCTTTGAACGGGGGAACAACAATTCAGAAACCGGGAGATATTTATTTGGTTAGTGTGATTTGCAGAGCATATTTTATATGTTTTATGGAAACATCGCAATAAAATATTTAAACTAAACCATAATTTCTGTTTAATTAACTCCACAAGACCTCCTCATGAAAGCTACAACACATCAAACCGGACCGCGGCAGGACGCCTGAAGAGGCTTTGAATAGAATTTCATCACGCTATGGCTTAAACCACCATGCTGCAGCCTTCCCGAATAGCTCCTGTAGAACTCATGATGGTTGGCTACTTGGAGAAAAACCTCCCGTTCAGTGATTTTCGAGGTACATCCACAACAGCTAGTTGATCATGCTGTGAATCGAAACAATACCTTCTACAATCTTCCGGTTCGGTAGTCAAAGAAATACGAACCGTTTCCTCAGGCCACCAGTTAGGTCACAACTTGTCATCATGATGATGCAACCAAGCCAACGTGAAGGTAAGAAAAAAGGACACTTGCAAGGAACCAGAGCTAAATATACTGTTTTGACCAAGAAAACAACAAATGTAGTTAGTTAAGCTCCTTCCTGGATGTCAACCGAAGAGCACGCAACATGGCCTGCAAGTGTGTCAAAGCATGATCTGAGACAAAACAAGAATAACGCAAAAATCGAAAAATCGAAACAAGACTTTTTATTTATCGACGGAATTAAAAAAAAATCGACGTATCAATCCAGCTCTGCTGTTATAGAGAGAGTATAATAACAAAGTTCCACATCAGCACATTTTTAATCAATCGTTATCGTAAATCTAGCATCATTTTTTTCAAACTCGATCGATTAAAATGTTTGCTGATGTTTGTTTTAATCTTGTTTAATAAAAAGCTTATCCTGATTTTTCAAAGGGAATGGTGATATTGAAAATAATTAAGAAAGTCCATAATTACTTACATGATTATAATATTCCAAAGAAAAAAAGGCTTTCACAAAATTCCCCCGCAGTCCGACTTCCCCTACAGGAAGAACCGCCTTCTGCTCTCCATCAGGTGCCGCTTGTTGGTGATCATCCACTCGTAGTCGCCGCACTTGCTGTCGAACAGCCCGGTCTGGAGGGAGCGCAACTTCAGCGTGAACCTCGGTCCCAGCTCGCGCAGTTTCACGCGCTTCCCGTTCTTGTCAAACTCGTACAGATGGTGCCGGAAGAAGATGTAATCGCGCTGGTTGTGGAACGTCGCCACCCGCCGTCCCTTGAACTCCGGATCGTAGTGGAACAACGCCCCGAGCATTCGCCCAATGGTTAGGCCCAGCCGGGTGGTAAAGTTGGTCAGGATGACTTCCGGCCGGTGGCTGGTGATCATACCGCGGCGCTTCTTCATGTCATGCAGCGACTTGTAGTTGCTGATCTTGAAGTGGGCCGTCGGTCCATCCGGAAGGTGAATCACCAGCATGCCCTCGGGTTGTTTGTTGTTTTCGTTGATTACGACCAAATCGGTGAATTCCTCCCGGATCGCACTCTGGCAGACCTTCTTCAGGGTGGCCTTGTTTCGCGAGTGGACCATCGAATTGGGCAGAATGCGTTCGAGCTCCGATCCGAACCGGCGCGTCCGGGTGTGGGGCGTAGCGTTGTACGTAATCAATACCTTCGGTTCGTACGACTTGGCGTAATATTCGTTGAACTCGTCGTTCTCCAAATCATTCGCGATTTCCTCGGTGTCCTCCTCGGCCGCATTGGCCAGCGCCGTTTCATCCTTCTCCCGCAAGCTTTCAATAGTGTGACCGTTGGGCCTCGGTCCGCCCTCCAACTTCCGCGCTTTACGGGCCTTTTTTTCCTCCTTCTTCTTCGATCCCTGCTGGCGTTTGAACTTTTTCGAGCGGATTTCTTTGTTCTTGATGAAATTGATTGGGTTGATCACCGGATAGCTGACCTCCTCGGCGCCCTCATCGTCATCCTTGAGGCCGCGTTTGCGGCGACGACGCAGTTCCTCCTCGGCACGTTCCGCCGCATCCCGGGCGGCTTTCTCGTCCAAATAGTCCTGCAGTCGTTTGCGTTTTTTCGGTTCCTGTTTCGGCGGAGGTGCCGTTTCCATGTCGGAATCGCTGTCGCTGGACATTTTGATGCACTTTTAGGTAACTTGTACCTTATTAACACAATATTTTTTACAAAAAACACGCGAAATCCTCGAAAACGAGTCTTCAAATCGCACCACGTTGTTTTGTTTTGGACAGTTTGACAGTTCTCTACCTGTGGCCACAGTTGACTGTTGTTGGCGGTAGACTGTGGGCCCCATTGTTGTTACTTGTTGGCGTTGTAATTTATCGGGTCATTTTTAGTACTGCGCAGTACAGATTGTCGAGGGAGACAGATTGGCCGATGCAAAATAAATCGGCACTGGCAACGTATGTTTTGCGCTTGCAACACTGTCAGTTTTGCTGGGCGTAAAGGGCGGTTGGTGTCCAGCACGTTTGGTGTCCAGAAACATTGGCCAATCTGTTTGCCTTGACAATCTGTACTGCGCAGAGGGGATCTCCCAAACAAAACGCCCCAGTGTCATTTATACGCCTGCAGATTTATTTCTGGAGTTTTTTTTAAAGGTCCAATAAACCAAATTATCAATTTTTGCTTTTTGGGTGTTTTTTAATAACCCTGACTCAAGGCGGATCAGTGCAAGCAAGTCAGAGAGGGTGAAGAAAAGCCCCAAGAAATCGCCCCCTCTTCTTTGTTCTGCTGTTCGTAAAGCTGTTTCTTGACCCCTTTCCTTCCGATCTGCATACTAGCCTTTATTCCCAGACATGAGATTTTCTTACAGAATTGGTTCTGTTAGAATCCTGCTAGAATTATTCTAGCAGCCCTGTCAGAACCTTGGATCCGTCGGCAAACTTGAAACAGCCAGATGGTTGATTATACGAATTTTCACCGAGTTTGAAAACGTCACCAACGGACCCAAAGGTTGTCCAAGGAAACGCACCGGATGAAGATCCGCCGATGAGTTGCTACCAGGAAACGTTGACGTTGAAATCCGGAAAGCAGCTCAATTTTTTGCAACAGGCTCGGAAAATCCAGAAAGAAAATCCGCTTTTTCTGCGACCACCACCTTCTCCACTGAATATCGGCAGAAATAACGGCAATTTTTCGCACCTTTTGAAACAAAATTGAGGGAGGAAATTGACAGCGATTTTGTTTTTTTCGATCCGCACACACGCGAGGCTTACTACGATCCGACCTTCATGTTACCAGCTCACATCTCTCTTTAAAATTCTCGATAGGACTATCGAGAAATTAAAAAGAGAGATGTGAGCCGGTAACATGGAGTTGAATTTTCACTCATGGTAAACTTCACAGAAGCTTGACAAAAAGTTTAACTACATGTTGCACTTTTAATTTCTGGAGTTTTTTTTTGAAAAGAACCAATAAACCAAATTTTCAGTTTTTGCTTTTTGGGTGTTTTTTAATACCCCTGACTCAAGTCGGTTTCAAAAACACCCAAAAAGCAAAAACTGGAAATTTGGTTTATTGGACCTTTTTAAAAAAAAAACGATACTTAATCCACCTTTAGGGGGTTGGTGCCTTCCTCACATTCATAAAGTCAATACATTCAGTAAAATAGCAACATTGCCTTAACATGTTTAACACATCAATTTTATTACTGATTTCTTTTGATAGGGTTCGCAGGCCTTCAATTTTTCTGGCTCATCGGCAAGGTCTGATGAAAAAAACCTATCCAACGAAAGTTCACATGGAAGATTCAGACAATATTTTTATCACAATATCTCAGATCCAGCCTCCAGAAAGTATATAAATAACACTAAAGTTCCAATAACTTTTGATTGGGTTCTCAGATCCTTGATATTTTAGGCTCATTTAAAAGGTCTTTCAATTATCTAACTAACGATGGGTCGCATGATGGACCCGGACATAATTTTTACTGAAATATCTGTGATCCGGCCTCCAAAAAGTGTATAAATAACCCTTAAGTCCTTATAACTTTTGATAGGGTTGTCAGATCTTCAATGTTTTGGGCTCATTGGAAAGGTCTTTTTAATACCTTTCTGAAAATGTATAACATGATAGGGTTTCTTGCAAAAACCACCCTTTTTACAATCTTCCGGACATACGCCAAAATCGTTTTTTTAGCATAACTTTTGAAGTACTTAACTAAACTTGCTGATTTTAAATAGAGACCTATGGAACCCCAAGACGGATCGAATGAGACTAATACGGTTAAAATCCGTTCATCCAGTCCGGAGATAATCGAGTGACAATTTTGTTGTCCACCCACCTACACACATCCACACAGACATTTGCTCAGAACATGATTCTGAGTTGATAGGTATATGTGAAGGTGGGTCTACGAGGTCGAATTAAGAAGTTCATTTTTCGAGTGATTTTGTAGCCTTTCCTCAGTAAGGTGAGGAAGGCAAAACTCCAGATTTCTCGATAAAAAAAATTGGGAATAATATTGTCAAACTACCGACGTTTTAGTGCACTTTGAAATGCCACTCCACACCAAAACGGCCAAGTAAACCGTCCAATGCCACCTTCCCTCTCATCGGGCAACACACCAAGCACCGCGCGCCATTTTGCTCTCTGCTCTTTGCGTCATTCGTCGTCAAGCAAGCGGCGTCACTCGTTCATTCCTTCTTTGTTCTCGGTGCGATCCGGACGTCTCTGCGTGCGAGCGCGATCAACTCTTGCTGGCAAGAAGCAACCTCGTGCCCTTCGCGTGTGAATTTCGCCGAAATTAGTGGAAAAATCAGTGTTTTCTACGACTTTTATCTTCGAAACAACTTTTGGTAAGTAATTTTGTGTTTAAATGGTTGAATTGTGTTGAAAGTTGTAGAGAAATTAGATTTTTATTGTGTTTGTGTGGTTATGTTAGTTGTAATTTTGAAGTTAAATTATGTGGGTGAGAGAATCGAAAAATCGTCTTGCAAATATTTTACGTGAAATCTGCTTTATTAACAATAATTTAAGCAAAATTTTAATAGTGGATTTTGAATAATACTGTGTTTATGTGGGGCAGATTCCGAGCCCCACATTACAGTGTTGCCAATTTTCGTTGAGTACTTATTAAAAAATAATAAATGGAGGCAACTTCAAAAAATCGAGCCAAACGTTTGATAAGGGCAACAAAAAAAATTTAAACATTCGGGATTATTCCATTAGTACATGCCCTCCAAGAATCGACAGAGCTTATTCTTTTTCCTATTTTTTTAAATAGCCAGCACAAAAACCAAAATTTAAATTCAAGCAAAACAATGAAAATGGGCCAATGCCAAGTTTAAAACAAAGAGTCTTTCCTGCTCACTTCATTTGATGTTTACGTTAGGGCATCTCCACCGCTGGCTCATGAATACCGAGATCAAATTTGCAACTTGAAAAAACTCCGTCATCCCCACCGCTAGGATAGCAAATTTGCCACCGAAACAAGCCCACCGCAGTTTTTATCATTTTTTGCTCGAAATTACCGAAATGTTTTTTAATACCCCTGACTCAAGGCGGTTTAAAAAACACCCAAAAAGCAAATGCTGGAAATTTGGTTTATTGGAACTTAAAAAAAAACTCCAGATTTGATTATTGGTTAATTTTTTTAATTTTTATTTTTTTTTTACTTTTTTAAATTAATTTTTTTTAATTTTTTTTATATATTTTAATTTTTTTATATATTTTTTTTATTTTTTAACTTTAAATTTGAACATCGAAGCAAATCAAATTTGCAGAATTATGCATAGAATTATACACGGAAAAATCGAATCAAGCTAGAAAAATTCAAATCCAGCACGGGAAAAAATTAAAAATTAAAAAAAAAATACATTAAAAATATTTAAAAAATTTAAAGAATTTCAAAAAGTTCAAAAATTTCAAATAGTTTAAAAATTTCAAAAATTTTAAAGATTTTAAAAATTTTAAAATTTTCAAAAAATGCTAAAATTTTATCAATTTCATAAACTTTAAAAATTTTAAAAATTTCAAAAATTTTAAAAATTTTAAAAATTTTAAAAATTTTAACAATTTCAAAAATTTCAAAAACTTTAAAAATTTCAAAATTAAAAAAAAAAACATTTTTTCAAAAAAGTTTTTAAAGTTCTTCAAATTTTTAAAATATTTGAAATTTTTAAAATAATCAAAATTTTTGAAATTTTTAAAATTTTTAAAATTTTTAAAAATTTTAAAATTTTTAAAATTTTAAAATTTTTGAAATTTTAAAATTTTTTTAAATTTATTTATTTTTTAATTTTTTTAATTTAATATTATTTTTTTTACTTTTTTTTCCGTGCTGGATTTGAATTTTTCTAGCTTGATTCGATTTTTCCGTGCATAATTCGATTTGATGCGGTAGCAAACAGGCTGAAAAGCGGGTTGCAAGGTAAAATCTCGAAGAACTGAGAGCAAATTTGCTACCGCGCAGGTACCGCGTCGGGTGCAAATTTGATTTGTTTCGATGTTTGCTACCCGCGCTGGAGATGCACTTAGGAACGAGTAGGAAAGACTTTTTGTTTACACATTGGCCCAATTACACTGTTTTGCTTGAATTGGCCAGTGCCTATGTGTAAACAAACAGTCTATTTCTATGTTTCCTATTAGGCTATTTGTTGCTTGATATTGGCTGAAAACGCTTGAAGCTGTAATTGAACGCCGAAGTGCTGACATGCCAACATTACGTGCACGATGGAAATACATGCCGTTCCCCTGTTTAGCGTCAGCAAACAGGTTCTAGGATTGATTTCGATCTGATCCCAACAAGAATGTTAAGAAAATAGAAATATTAAAAACTCTGAACGTGAACGAAAAATCAAAAAGTAGTTACTCGAGGCGGGTGTGGATCCCCAGTCCTTTGGATTGGTTAGCAATAATGCTACCCACTAGGCCATCGCGGCTTGGTGAGCTATGGTTGGAATTAGGAATAATGTTCCTAGAGCAAGTTTGTTGCGATGTAACCAGGGTATTAGTGGAGACAAAATCTGGAGTTTATTTTTTTTAAAAAAGGTCCAATAAACCAAATTATCAATGTTTGCTTTTTGGGTGTTTTTGAGTCTTTTGATCTCGGAGTATCAAACCTTCTTAGCATGGTTTTGTCTGTGGCATGGTGCTTCCAACGAATAAACCAAATCCCGGAGCGTGGTGTTGTGTGCTCTCTAGAGGATGACAATAAAAATAAAGAGAGTGAAAATTTTGAGCCTCCTCGGTCCTTACCTGGTCACAGCACCTAAAAGGACCTAATAAAAATAAGTTGAGAATAAATCAAATAAATTGGACCCAAATCGGTTAAGGTATAAGTGTCGCTTTTTATCGTTAAAGTTTGAATGGAAAAACCGCATAAAAAACCCGCTTCAGCGAATCATCTCTGCGCTAAACTTTACGCAGTAGGCCTGGCCGCGTTTACGTCTGTGCTGTTTCAATGCATTCCGATGCAATGGTGCACTACAAATGTTAATGAATGACAAGAAGGATGTCAGCCGGCTTTCTAAAGGATCCCTGTGAAACATTGGCTGCGCCAGGCTTTGATGAAATTAGATCAGGAGCGTAACGTTTTGTAATTCGATTCCTCTGAAAGAAGCAACATTTCAAGCAATTGGCCAAAGCCAAAGTGTAAACAAAGAGTCTGTCCTGCTCATTGCTCTTGTTTAACCCACTGACTGACGTAAACAGGACAGACTGTTTACACTTTCGACTTTGGCCCATTTACCATGTTTTGCTTGATTTAAGCAATCCACAAAGAAGAATTTTAAATACTTTGAATAGCACGTCCCGAGATGGGAGTTGGACAAAGTCAGTGTTTGATTAGATTAGATCAGTGTGATTTCTACCCAAATTTAGAACATGAAATCTGTCTTCTACCACAGGCCACTTCTAGAACAGTGATCGTAATTCCCGAACGTTCCCCGTCCCAACGCGGGCCAAAATGTCAAACTGCAAAGTTGTTTACAAACGCAAACCCGGCTTTTCCTTCTGCCCTCTTCCCGCACTATTTCCCCAAAGGAAATAAGTCGAGCAACACATTCCGTGCAGAAAGTAATTCGATATCTGCGCTGCACACAAGTCCCTTATTTTAAATTGTGCTGTGTCGTGCAGTTTTCGACCCGAATGTGGCGCCGATGAAGAGTAGTTGTGGCGCGCGAGCGAGCCTTCGATTTGGTAAGTGCACACGGGAAATGTTAGGACTGCGGCGGGGGTGGTTTTGGGTGGTGCACGCACCAGCAGCCGTGAACCGCGAACGAGCCGGCAGATAAACGGGGGAGAGGGAGATGAAAAAAAAGTGGAAAAAATAGCGGCAAATTAGTCGAAGAAACGGTTGGCCGGTGGTGTGACTGCTGCTGCTGCGGACCACATCTCTCGCGCTTGTTGTCACTCATCCGCAAACAATTAATACGGTTGAAGGCTGGCCGGCCGAGGCTTTTTGCCGGAGAAGGCCTCGCGTTTCAAAGTAATACAATTATGATAACCGAATGCTGTGCGGCTTTCTTTTCGCTCGTGCTCGTGCCTTATTAACTTTTAGTGATACTTTGATTTTTTTTCCTTTCTTCGCGTTTAGCCCACAAATCCCCGCCCGAATGCTTTACGACTCATCTCCGCTTATTTTTTCTCTTTTGTCGTTTCTTTTCAGTAAGTCAACGCCAACATGAGCGAGTGGGAGGACAATGTAAGTAGATTTGGGTGTGGAGTAAGTCCCTTTCGTTTGTTCTTATCGAATGTTCTCTCTTCTTGTCGCCCCATCAGGATGACGCCGGAAAGTCGTTCGGCCAGGCCAGCTACGGCGACGGCGGCGGAGACGATGGCCAGGAGAATGGCTACGGAGAACGGCGCGGGGGAGGATTCCGTGGTATGTGGTGGTTGACTGCGAGGAAGAAGTTGGGCCGGAGCTAATCGGACTACTCGTTCACAGGTCGTGGAGGTCGCGGACGAGGTGGTGGCCGAGGACGTGGCGGCGGTGGTTTTGGAGGTGGTCGAAGCTACGGTGAGAATGGTGACGACAACAACGGATATGGCGGAAGCGGAAACGGTTACGGTGGAGGTGGAAATGGATATGGGGACAACGATCAGGATGGTGGGGAGAACGGCTACGAGAACGGAGATCGTGGAGGTTTCCGAGGCCGAGGTCGTGGAGGCAGGGGAGGACGAGGAGGCCGTGGGGGAGGCGGAGGTCGGGACTTTGGAGGTAAATACAGAAACTTTCATTGCTTATTGAATGTCAATTTACCATGAATCACTTTTCCAACAGGAGGTGACAACGGAGACGAAGGTGGTTTTGGACGAGGAGGTGGCGGCGGTGGCTTCCGGCCTCGTCAAGACGACAACAATAACGAAGACGGAGAGGTCAAGATCGACAAGCCCAGGGAGCTGTACATTCCCCCTCCGCCGACCGAAGACGAGGATGAAATCTTCGGCACCGGCATCAGCTCCGGCATCAACTTTGACAAGTTCGACGACATCAAGGTCAACGTGACCGGAGAGAACCCGCCCGGGCCGATCACCTCGTTCAACGAGTCGGGACTGCGCGACTACCTGCTGACCAACGTGCGCAAGTCGGGCTACCTGAAGCCGACGCCCATCCAGAAGTACGCCATTCCGATCATCATGGACAAGCGAGACCTGATGGCATGCGCCCAGACTGGTTCTGGCAAGACGGCCGCCTTCCTGCTGCCGATCATCAACACGTTGCTCAACGACAACGACGACATGACGCCCGGCAACCCGTTCGTTGTGGTTGTCGCGCCCACGCGAGAACTGGCACTTCAGGTAACTCCAACCAATCCACGTGTCCACCACACCCACTAACCCTCCCGCCTTTTTCCTCCCCAGATCTCGGAAGAAGCCCGCAAGTTTGCCCGGGGAACCATCCTGAAGGTGGTGGTCGCGTACGGTGGAACGGCCACCCGTCACCAGATCGACAACGTCAACAACGGGTGCCACATTCTGGTGGCCACGCCCGGTCGCTTGCTGGATTTCGTTGACCGGCAGGCCGTCACGTTCGATCGGGTCAAGTTTGTCGTGCTGGACGAAGCCGACCGGATGCTGGACATGGGCTTCATGCCCGCGGTCGAGAAGATGATGAACCACGAAACGATGAAGTCCAAGGAGGAACGCCAGACGCTCATGTTTTCGGCGACCTTCCCCGGCCAGATCCAGGAACTGGCCGGCCAATTCCTCAACAACTACATCTTCGTCGCGGTCGGTATCGTGGGCGGAGCCAGCTCGGACGTCGAGCAGAACATCTACGAGGTGACCAAATTCCAGAAGCGCAAGAAGCTCGAAGAGATCCTCGAGTCGAACGACCCCAAGGGAACGCTGGTGTTTGTGGAAACCAAGCGCAACGCCGACTATCTGGCATCGCTCCTGTCGGAAACCAAGTTCCCGACCACCTCCATCCACGGTGACCGCCTGCAGCGAGAACGCGAGGAAGCCCTGCGGGACTTCAAATCGGGAAAGATGTACATTCTGATCGCCACGTCGGTGGCCGCCCGTGGACTGGACATTCGCAACGTGGCCCATGTCATCAACTACGATCTGCCCAAGGGCATCGACGACTACGTGCACCGCATCGGCCGTACGGGACGTGTCGGCAACAAGGGCCGAGCGACGAGCTTTTTCGACATGGAGAACGACTCGGCGATCGCGGGGGATCTGGTGAAGATCCTGACCCAAGCTGGCCAGCAGGTGCCCGACTTCCTGCAGGGAATGTCCGGCGGCGGCGGCTCGTACGGAGGACCGAGTCAGTTCGGAGCGCGAGATATTCGTGGTGGGCGCGATGCTGAAGGTTCCCGCATGGACGCACAGCCGTCCGCGCTCGAGCCCGATGAAGAATGGAACTAAGCGGGGCTTGCGACCAGGTTGTAGGCTATGGAATAGTCTATCATTGAGTTATTATTTCTCTTATTATCAGTAAGTTTCCTTTTTTAGATAAACTACGATCTTGTGAAGAACGTAACAGAATATTTGGTTTTGAAAAGTACTTGACTTAGTTTCAAACGCTTAAATTGTTGAAAACAATTTAATTTCATTTATGACAATAAAAAACCTGAAATAATCAAAACATTAACGATGCATTTTGAATGAAAATCGAGAAAAAGCTATCGTATGGTTCCGTAAATGTCCTCCCGGGAGAACCTTCCCCCGGGGCGCTGGTCACTCCGGGTGTTGGCCAATGTCCTACCAATTTGGTCCCGTCTAGGTTTCTGTTCCGGTACGTTCCCTACAATGTTTCAGAAATTTGCAAAAAGCTCTCGAACTCATTTTTTTAATGAAACTAAAACTAGTTGCAACTGCCAACCCGCTTATGTGCAACTGTCATCTCTGCTTGGGACGTAAGATTCAAGCTGTATATCAAGGTATCAATGGTAGAAAGCCATTAATCACGAGTACCGTAAACCGGGGTGACTTTGATAGGATTTCAATTTGTTTTTGGAATATTTATCAACTGATAAGGTTTTTTTCAAGGTTATTATTTTTAAAACATGTACTGGGGTAGGCCACACAAAGTCCATGCATTATTTTGGAAAAAAAGTTTTTTCAATAGTGTTTAGAAAAATAGTTACGTTAAAAATTCTTAGTTTAAATTCCGGGGTGACTTTGATAGTCATAGTTTTTCTTGTTAAAATCATATTTAAGATGTTCAAACTTTATTTGTACGTTAAATGTACCATCACTAAAGTAGCTGATATAGTTTTTAAGAACAAAAATCAATGTTTATATTTAGTTAACTAAGTTTATAAGCTTTTTAACAAAATACATATAAATTTTAGGTAAAATTGTTAAAAAGTAGGAATTTTGCCTGAAATTTGTTAAAACTAGTTTTGTTCATAAAATTATCGATTTATATTGCATTTTATACTGAATTTGAAGCACGAATCACAAGTTTTCACATTTTACTTGAAATTTGTTCAGCTGAAATTGCTTATAAATTTGGAGATTTTTTTTAATTGTGTTTCAAAAACACATATTATTTATTATTTACAAACTTATTTAACCTTCTCCTAGTGGAAAATTGTCCAAGGAATCCGAAAATGCATTCCGTTTTCCGATTCAAAATCATGTTCATTGAGAAAATCATGACACTTTGAGAAGTTTAAAATAATGACTTTAATCAACATTTTCTTAACTATAGTTACCTAACTTTTTAAACTATTCCAAATTTTATGAATAGTTCTTCTTGAGGTACTCTTCATTTTGCGGAAAAATCGCGAACCTATCAAAGTCACCCCGTTTTACGGTACCTTAGGTAGAAAGCCATGAGATTCAAATACCTAGAATGTCACGCCGAGGGCATGCGATGGTAACGCGTGAAATCTTCAAAAATTTGGATTGACACTCGTCTTTTTCTTCCTCCTCGTCATCCGAGGGCACCCGGAAGTGGTACGACCTCAGCAGTGATGGTGTTGGTTGTTGCTTGGGCGGCGTGCGTTGCTGGTACGGGTAAGGCAGCGAATCGACCGATGACGATGATTCGCAAGAAAAAAGGGAATGGGATAAAGCACCACCGTGCTCAAGCTCTTCCATAGCGGTATCGGCTGCGTCGCTCTCGGCTCCAGATATGTCTTCGAACGGTTTCTCGGGATACGTCAGCGACTGGTCCGTGTCGATTCCGGGTGGTGTTTCCGCAACGTACACGGTGTCGCCTTCCAACAGCTCCCGCGATGGCGCGTGGTCCTTCATTGTTGATCTGCTCGAAGTTGACCTTGGGCGACTGTTTTCGGAAATGAGTGTGCGCGCGGTGGTGATGGCGATGGCGGTTATTTAATTTAAAGGCTCCTTGATTCCATCATTCGTGATATAACCCAATGAATATAATAAAATAATGGTAAAAAATAAAAGTAAATAAAAATAAATAAGTCAAAAATTAAAAAAAGTAGCAATTCAGAAAAAAAGACAATAATTTACAAGCCACCCAAACCCACATCCATCCCAATGGTGAACCTCGCAATAGTAGAGAATAAGAAACAGTAAATGAAATGTTTAAAGATAATCAACGATAATTAGTATGTCGTAATGAACAAACCAAAAAAAAAAAAAACAAAAACAAAAAAGTAATAATAAACTGATCCAAAAAAATACGTCGACAACCAGCATGTGTAAATTTACATCTATTTTCTGCTCTGGAACGATACCATTGTTACTTTAAAGTGTAGAAAAATGCTTGGAGGCATAGTCTGGGACATGACAAACATTACTGCGTAATTATTTTTACAAAACAAACAGAAAATGACAGCGAAAAACACAGCCAAAGTTGACCCCAGAAAAAAATATATTTTTAAAAACATTGGCAAAGTCACATAAAACAAGTCAAACTTCCAACTCTAATTTTTTTTTTCAAAGTCCTTCTGGTCAATGCTTTTTAAAGATCAAAAATTGGTCGAAAAAAAGGTTTTTTTTTTCGATTTTTTAGATCGAAGCCCGTTAAGAGTCGGGTTTGGGTTGTACAGGGTTAATTTGAATTTGTTTTTTTCAAATTACGCAGCAGTCAAGTTGATGTTCCGTAATTTGTGTGTACGCGTGTGTGTGTGTACTTTAGGGTGAAATGTTTTAATCGGTTCGACCGGCAATGTACGCTTTTCAAAAGGTTAATGCATGTTTCTGCGTGGGAACTTTATCTAATTTTATTTAAGCTTAGTAGCTTAATTTAAACCGTGCAGCTCTAGTGGACGGAAAGTCAGCATCCCCGATTGATTGGTTCCGGATGCCTCCGATATACGACGAACGGCTGATGTAGTTGATCCCGGTGAACTTAACCTCAATCAATCAATAGAAGGCTTGCTCCGTGGTTTGGTATCCGGGGTTTAGCTAAGCTTTACTTATTCCGGCGGATATTTTTGGACCAAGTTTGAGCGATTCCATGGTTCTAATTGTGTCATTGAGGAGGTAGCTTCCGATAAATTTCTTGTCAATAGGTTAGTTAAACACTTGTCGGAAAGAAAAATTTTGTATACATTTCAGTACGGATTTAGGCAGGGATCAAGCATACAAACAGCGATACTTGAATTGGTTGATGATATTATTGAAGAAGTTGATTCTAAAAAATCTGTTGGCGCATTATTTTTGGAACGTTCGTAACGTTAGCGTTCGATACGTTAGATCACAACATTCTTTTAAAAAAAAACTTGAAATGTATGGCATCCGAGGCCTTGCCAACGATATAATTAAAAGCTATTTGTCAAATCGTAAGCAATTTGTTGCAATAAATTACGCCCGAAGTTCTAATCAAACAATTGGAGTTTGTGTGCCACAAGGAAGCAACATTGGCCCTTTGCTATTTCTTCTTTATATTAATGACCTAGGGAAATTACAGTTATGCGGTACTCCTAGGTTATTTGCCAACGATATAGCTCTATTTTATCCAAATAAAAATATTAACACAGTAATTGAATCAATTGAGGCTGATCTGGGAGTACTCAAAAATTTATTTGATGCTATCTTTTAAAACATAAGTTACACGAACTGTTCTAATAGAATACACTTAACACCGAGAATATAAAATAGGTTATATTTCTTGCTATTGGTTGAGCTATTTTCATTTATTTTAGTTTTGTGGATCCCTTAAAAGGAACACTTTTTTCCACTGGGATTTCACATTAGTCTTAGCAGTAGTTAATCTTTATTACACATCAATATAAGCATTTCTTTGGAAAACAATGTTATCAGCATAAATTTAGTTTGCCTTCGTCCTTTACATTAACTTTTGCTAGCTGTGCATTTAAGGAGACCACTACCTGTTACCATGCAACCGGATTGAACATAGCCTCATTTAAGGTGAAGCCGTTGATCATTTTCGAAGAAAATTGATCATCATCATTATAAAATATTCTGTATAAATTCAATTTAACGAATTTCAGCACCAAAAGGAATCAGCATGTGCTGGTTGTTACCTTCTTGAAGCCACTGAAAGAATTTTTGATCTAAATCAAATGTGCTTCAAAATTTATAAAATTTTGTGGCACAGTCATTGACGTCCTACTTGGCAGTCATTGATTAATGACGATTTCCATAACTTTACAAGGAATGGGATAATCGTTACCAAAAGGAATCAGCATGTGTAGGGCACTATTCTAAACAACTTGTTGAAGGAATTTTGTCAAAATATTGAAAGCGACGCAAAATTTATATCTTTGAACGAAAAATCATGACAATGATGGAAGTCTTCACGTTAAGCTGGTGTTCAGACAAAGAACGGATTTTTTCAAAACCTCCATTTGGACTCATATTCATTTCTTGATTCAAAAATGTTGCTTCAGTTTTAGCAATACTCCCAGTGTGGCCAATCCTTTCAAAATGACCATTTTCATTACCAGTATCAAAAACCATGAATTTTGATACCCATATTGCCCTAAGTCGTATGGTTCCGTAAATGTCCTTCCGGGAGCGCTGGACACTCCGGGTGTTGGCCAATATCCTACCAATTTGGTCTCAATCCCATTGCCCCAAATCATTTCGGTATTCCGGTGAACCGTCCTGGCAACCTCCATTAGAAAGAAACTTCTCCCAAGTTGGTGCATAAACTGTGCCTTTCAACATGTGTGTGTGTGTGAACAATAAAATTACCAACGTCCTCCAGAGGATATCTGTTAGCTAATATAGTTCGCACGGAATGTTGCTGCTTCCACGCATCAGAAAACTGTTTCGTTGCAGACATCATCTCTGCTTGGGACGTAAGATTCAAGTACCTAGAATGTCAACGCGCGACAACTTCAACAAATTGGATTGACACCGCAGACAAAGTCCTTTGTAAAAAAACATAACATTGTGATTCACGCTTTTATGGCAAAAAATACAATTAGGGAGAATTGAGGAAGGTATTGCCTAGACTTCAGCTGGATCGAGAGCTTAGGGAGACGCAAAATACTGCTTCCACTTATTTCCAAGTGTCTCGAACATTACATTTGTCGAGAAACGTAAATTGCGTATCCTCTGCTCTGTTGTTTCCTTAACTGAATTTTTAACGTTTTTCATTCTGAGAATAAGTTCCTTCCACACATCTCCCTGTTTATTGAAGGTGTTTGTAGAACGTGGATTTGGCTGTTGTCCGACTTCAGTTTTGATGGCCGTCATAGCCTTTTCTAACTTAATTCGCTGTGTTTGTAAATAGGTTGAAATGGCCCGCGCTGTTCTCGATGAACAGTTTTGCCGTTCCTGCGTAGCGGCGTTTCTACACATCTTCGTCCGCATCCACAGTAAGGCCGTCTTCGTCAACGTCCAGGTCCAGAGCATCGACTAGCGCTAGCACATCTTGCTTCGCCTTTTATCTTTGTTCGTCCTGCGTATTCCACAAAGAACTAGTATCACCTTTCTGCATCCGCGAAAGCTTTTTGATTGGCGAATGCTTCTACGAAACAATCGTTCAAGTTACGCACCGCACTCTTCAACAGTTCCACAGCAGCAGACAAGGCAGCCATTGTTATGCAAGTTAAAAATTAAATTATTTAACATTTACTAGAACATATTACACTAACTTTTCGGCATTGAATTAAAAATACCCCCGAAATCTCGGGAAATTTGAAATTTAGCGAACATTATTCTGATCCTGTTTCTGATTAATATTTAGCAACAGAATTGTATAGAACAACAACTTTAATTTCAATTTCTATTAGTGTTTGTTAGAATTAAACAGTTCTACTCCAGGATGTTACATTTGCAAATCAGAGATTTGGAAAACCTTTCAACTGAGATCAATTCATAAGCCTTTACAGGGAGGGTACATATTTCTACGTTTAGATTTTGCTAGCTGAATGCTCTTTTAGGGATATATTTTGAGAAAAAAACCCTAGATCTAAACAACAACTTTAATGGTCAAAATGAGTTTGAGAATCAATTAATGGCTTGACTGCTCGTAAAAAATCATGCAACTTTGAACAAATATTTACATTCTTTAATTTTTATGCTGCCTTTCAAATCTTATCGAATTTTTATGCTGCCTTTCAAAAATATCGATTTTTTTTCAATCAAAGTTTTTGGATAATAAAAATCTAGGCTCCACAAAATAAAATTGTTTTCAAATTTGTCTCAGAGACCATAAAATTGAACACAACAAGTATTTTCAACTTGTGAACAAATAGATAATCATTGAATTTGCCTCAATAATCTTATTTCTAGCGCTATTTAACATGAAACACTATCCAATGAAATCACAACTCAACGTTTTAAAATATTTGAAGCGAGTTTTTAAAATATGGTTGCATTCTTTGGGTAATTTGAATTTGTTTTTTAATGGATTTTCATGGTTCCATTTAAGGTATCATTTTATATATAGGGTGTGGGGTAATTTGGACACCCTAAGGAAATCGCTCTGTCACGGGCTGTATGGATATTTTAAAGGAATGTGGATGACACCAGAGGATAATAGAGACCATATTTGACGGAAAAATATCATTCATTTCGATAAATTTTGATGAAAAACCCATTTTTATCGTAAAAATTAAAAGGTGTCCAAATTACCCCCACATTTTTGTGTGGGGGTAATATGAACACCCCTATGGGGTAATTTGGACATGCCTTGTGGGGTAATTTGGACATGCCTTGTGGGGTAATTTGGACATGCCTTGTGGGGTAATATGGTCATACCTTGTGGGGTAATATGAACACCTTTTGTGGGGTAATTTGGACACACGTTGAAGAATAAGTTTAACATTTGATTTTTTGAGCATGTTTTTTATCCTTCAACCTGGTTTTGTAATTGCTTTATATTTTGAAGTGTTGTTTTGCTCACAATATTTCATCAAAGGTTTAAATAATGATTTTGTGATAGAACTATAATTCAATAGGAAGATAACAAATAGTTCAGTGTAGTATACATAATTTAATCATTAATACTGAAATGATTTAAACATTGATTCTGGATTAGGCACAAGTATAGTTTTTAGTGAATAAGGCATCGTTTATGTTTATATAAATCAATCTTTATATAGAATTTATTAGCCTGAAAATATATATATATTTTTTTAAATTTTACATTCTGTAGCCCTTCAAATTTAAATATTATTGTAAACCAGCATAGAAATTAGAAATGTCAAAGAAATTAACTAAAAGCAATCAACATTAGAGTCTTGTTGAACGCCAAACGTACAGTAATCAGATTTTCATTAATTCGAATATTGGAATAAATTTATCTAAGTTAAAAAAATAGGGGTTTCGTGAAAGTTCTCATTGCTCACATTCCTTTTTGATTGTTTTGACATATTAAATCCCTCTAAATTTATCTAAATCCCTTTAAAAACTCATCCAACCATGAAAGTTACTTTTTTGTTGCCTGACAGGTAGACTTTCAGGTATGTCCAAATTACCCCACAAGCCATGTCCAAATTACCCCCATAGCATGTTCTATCATTAATTGCAATTTTTGATGATAAAAATGGATAAAATGCACAATTTTAATACGTACATATCTCAGGCATCGTCCAAGCAACCCCCTTAAACAAAAAAATGTCCACTTTTTTGCCATATAACCCTTGCAAAACCTTATTTCCTAACCTTCAAATATTAGAATTTAAGGCCGTGCCAATCGGCCTTTGGAAACTTTTACATATTATACCAAAACTACTTAACCCATTCCAACTTTTTTGGTTTGTCCATACTCCCAGGCCATTACTAGTACTACACGGAGAGACTGTGCCCAGAAATTTTAACAATTAAAATTGTTGATTTTACTTTCGTAAATTTTAACAAAAATGTACTTGTCACTGCCAATTTTCAGTTAAATTAACCAAAATTCAGCAGTAATTTAATAACCTGTTTGTTGAAAATGCTAGAGGCAAAAAGCTAACAGATTTCCCGAACTCGAATGAACGTGCTCGACTGTTAGCTTTGGTTTTAGGAAAATCAAAAATTGTGTTGGTTGAATATAATTAACAATTGGTTAAATATTTAAAAGATGAACTTGGGTTTGTTTACGTCTGTCATTTGAAGTCAGGATTCGAACGAGAGCGGTCGATTTGTTGAGTTTGTGTTGTTAATTATGAAGTGGCAAATCAAAGTGTTGCAACTGGGAGGTGGAATTGGTGAGTAGGTTTGTTGATGATTTCTTTGCAGGTGATAAACTATGAAAAGCAAGAGGATGACCTTCGCTATGAGAACCTCTAATGCGAGTGAGTTGAACACGTTATAATAATGTTTGATGGAAAGAGAGGGCAGTAGAAGGGAGATGCGGGCCAACTTTTCACGGATAGAGCAGCCCGGGCAAATTTAACAAAATTTTGGTTAATCCAAGTAAGTATGGGTTTATCTTTGCACAATAATTTATCTTATGTGATTCTTATTAGAAAACTGAATCATTAAAAAGCTTCGTGCTTACGACGGATAAAATCTTAATGAACCATTCTTTTTTCAGAATCATCAATTATAAAATACATAGAACTGGGTACACATGACAACATAAAAAGTAGAGATGAAGTAAAATATCAAAAATTAAAAATGTGTAAAATATATAAAAGAAGATAATTATTATATTAAAAGTTTTGTTGCAATATACGACTGCTCAATAAACTGGTAAGTAAAACTCAAAATATTTTTTCAGGAATCGGAAGACGTTTGAATAAATTGAATCAAATGCAGTGGAAGTGTGTTGCCAAAAGTAATTGTTAAATTAATGCAAGCTTGGGAAGTAGCATTATTGATTTTCTTCTTTCCTCATTATAATTACATTTATTAACGTTCCTTTTTTCAGTTTATAGCCGAAATTAAGAAATTTGTATTAAATTATTAATAAATTTCACATGTCTATTTACACAAAAGGTTCACTTTGGTGAAAATTATGTGTCCCACCACAAGAAAAATAACTAAACCTGAGACCGTTGTAGATGATGATGACTTATCGGATGATTTCACAGTGATGGTAAGTGAATGCAACACTTAATTTTATACAGCATAATAAAAATAGCTTAGCTTAGCTTAGAACTTGGTGAAAATTTTGCTCGGTTTCTATTTTTAAGGAATTCACGAGAAATTGAACATTTTTTTAAATATGTTTAACAAAATTTGTAATATGCTTTTTTATTATTTTTTTAGATGAATGCAACGTATTTTTTTTTAAAACATTAGTCAAATTTTACATGTTTTATAACAACAGTTAAAAAAAGTTTTGTTTTGATGCTTTTTAACAGTAATTTACAACTTAATGCAAAAAAAAAACACAAATTAGTACAAAACGCTTATTTTTTAGGCAGAATAAATGCGAATATAAAAACAACCAGCATTAATTTGTGAGGCATTATTACAAAATTTACTGCAAATTCAATAAAAATACTGCTAACAACAGCTAATTATTGACTACATGTACGAATATTTTTCTGTATTCAAGTAAGACATTAGTTAAAATATAGCTCGAAGTTCGGCCCAGCCTATATCGTTAGATAATTAAAGAAAATATATATCAACGCTTACATAAATTATGTCTAATTAAGAAATGTTTTGTTATAAACCACTAATAATTTGCTGCATGCAAAAATATTTCGGTTGATACAACGAAAAAAAATTGTTGAAAAGTGGTTGAAAAATATGTCCCAGCCAGTTTTTTACAGAATATTCCACAATATTTCAGCTGAAAACAAGAAATTTTTAGTTAATTTTCTGAAAAAAATATTCTAGCAGTCGACTGCTAGAATTTTTTTCGGCCATTTAACCAGCAAAAATGGCAATTCCAACTATTTTTTTAGTTAATTTTAGTTACTGGTGGTCAGCAATTTCGGGTTAATAAAATCAACAATCGATTGTTGAAAAAAAGCTGTGTAAAAAATTAACCCATACTTTTAGTTAAATTAGCCAAGATTTTCTTAGATTTGCCCCGGCCGGTCTCTCCGTGTAGCCTTATCACTTAAATTGCCGTTTTCACTTTATATCCGAAGAAAATGTGATTTTTAAAGGGGTGTCCAAATTACCCCCACTGTCCATATTACCCCAAACTCCCCTACAGCAATTCCCCACGAAAACAGCATGGAAAAAAACAAAAGTCCTCGGATCGGGCTCCAAATTTTTCTGGGGGTTCCCTGGCCGAAATAATTAGACCCGTATTTTTTTGTTTGGCCATTAGGGTGACCTACGCCGTGTTAGGGTGGTCTGAAAAATAGCCATACATGTCTGGGTACCAAAAGTTGCGTCTCTTAATTACCCAAACCCAAACATCTATAGGTCATCGCTGAAATTTTGAAGTTATCGCAGCTTTAGTGAAAAATGTTGATTTTTTGCCAATTTCGTCATTCTCCGGTTTTTGCGCGCGGCGCGTCAAAAAACACGGATTTTATTTTCAAAAAATCATATCTCGGAATCCTGTTAATGAACGCCTCCCATTTTTTAGTATGTTATGTAAAAATGTCTGGGGAATCTGATAAAAATATTTCCAGACATAGGCTCTTTGGTCCAGACACCGTCAAAACGGCATTTTAAAGTTTCATACGCCCTTTTCATATGTTAGGCTAGATTTTTGAAACTTCTTACTATTTTTCTTTGAAAGGCCAACTTATCACCTTTCATTTGCGTATAAGACAATTGAAATCGGTTAAAATGGCGAGGAGTTATGATTTTTCAAAAAAAGTGGTTTTTGCGAAAATCAACGAAAATGGCCATTTTTCAGACCACCCTAACACGGCGTAGGTCACCCTAATGGCCAAACAAAAAAATACGGGTCTAATTATTTCGGCCAGGGAACCCCCAGAAAAATTTTGAGCCCGATCCGAGGACTTTTGTTTTTTTCCATGCTGTTTTCGTGGGGAATTGCTGTATATGAGCAGTTCTCTAGGATTTCGGTCATTCGATTTTTTTTTGTATTTTTTAATCCGATTGAAACTTTTTTGGTGCCTTCGGTATGCCCAAAGAAGCCATTTTGCATCATTAGTTTGTCCATATAATTTTCCATACAAATTTGGCAGATGTCCATACAAAAATGATGTATGAAAATTCATAAATCTGTATCTTTTGAAGGAATTTTTTGATCGATTTGGTGTCTTGGGCAAAGTTGTAGGTATGGATATGGACTACACTGGAAAAAAATAATACACGGTAAAAAAATTTGGTGATTTTTTTATTTAACTTTTTGTCACTAAAACTTGATTTACAAAAAACACTATTTTTAATTTTTTTTATTTTTTGATGTGTTTTAGAGGACATAAAATGGCAACTTTTTAGAAATTTCCAGGTTGTGCAAAAAATCATTGACCGAGTTATGAATTTTTTAATCAATACTGATTTTTTTAAAAAATCGAAATTTTGGTCGTAAAAATTTTTCAACTTCATTTTTCGATGTAAAATCAAATTTGCAATCAAAAAGTACTTTAGTGAAATTTTGATAAAATGCACCGTTTTCAAGTTATAGCCATATTTAAGTGACGTTTTTGAAAGTAGTCGCAGTTTTTCATTTTTTTAAATTAGTGCACATGTTTGCCCAGTTTTGAAAAAAATATTTTTGAAAAGCTGAGAAAATTCTCTATATTTTGCTTTTTCGGAATTTGTTGATACGACCCTTAGTTGCTGAGAAATTGCCATGCAAAGGTTTAAAAACAGGAAAATTGATGTTTTCTAAGTCTCACCCAAACAACCCACCATTTTCTAATGTCGATATCTCAGCAACTAATGGTCCGATTTACAATGTTAAAATATGAAACATTCGTGAAATTTTCCGATCTTTTCGAAAACAATTTTTTCAAAATTTTTAAATCAAGACTAACATATCAAAAGGGCGTTATATTGAATATTTGGTCTTTTTGAAATGTTAGTCTTGATTTGAAAATTTTGAAAATATTTTTTCGAAAAGATCGGAAAATTTCACGAATGTTTCATATATTAACATTGAAAATCGGAACAATAGTTGCTGAGATATTATATATGGTTATATGGCCTAATAAATTAATTAGATTAACATAATTTTCATAGTGTAAAAGTGGTTGAAATTAAACGATATTTTATCATATTTAGAGGGTGACGATTCTCGAGATTTTCAATTTCCCGGGAATCGAGAGTTGAATTTGACCATTTCCCGGGAATTCCCGGGACCCGGGAGTTATTTTTTGACTATGCCAATAGTGGCAATAATTTAAAAGAAAAGTAAAAAATGAGTTTTTTTTAATGAATTTACTTACAATTGATTCTTACTTATTCTATGAAAAGTTAATTGAAGTATCCTCATTATTTAGATCAACTATATCTACCTTATGATTTTTTTTCTTCTAAATCTCCAAATACATGATTGTTTCTTGAGCTTTTTGAGACTCTGGGACTCACTGGGATTTTTAGTTTAAAATGTTTACGAATAATATATAATTTCCCAGTATCGGGATTTTTGCAATATGATAAATAACGACTCAAACAACAATTTAAACTTGTTTTTTTTCCTTTTTACGGTCAACTGTAAATATTCATTGAAGAAATATCTACAGATATTAGGAAAACCCGAATGTTCACAATTGGCGGACAATAACTTTACAAAGGTTGCCAGAGTTTTTTTTTCTCAAAATATAATTTAATATTGAGGTTGACAAAATGACTTATTGACATAAAAAAAATACCTTGATACAGCGAAATTAACTTAGGGACTTATAAAAAAATATGAGGATTGCTATACTCGAGAAAGGACATGGAAATTGAACTTATTTGAAAAAGCTTTACCCGCTTAGAAAAAATAAATAAATTCATATTTAAAAAACTTCAAATTTAATTTCAGGGGTGTAACTGCTAAGTATGCTTTAAGGTAAATTTTGGGTTCCACATTTTTTTGGCTTCTCTCAATTATAATTATTGGAATTTATAATTTACACTTTCTGAATAAGAAGATTAGAGAAGAATTGGTTTATTCGAACTTGAACATCGAGTATTGAACATCCAATGTTCAAAACAATTTAGAATTTTCCAAATAATTTTTTTATTAGCTTATGTAATTGTGCTTCGATATTTATAACTTTAAAATTTCCCGGGAGTCTCGACCAAATTTCCCGGGAATCGAGAGGTCCAGAAATGGTCCCGGGATTTTTTTCCCGGGAATTCCCGCTCGTCACCCTCTAATCATATTTAACCCTCTTACGCCCTTGGTAGCTTACGTGCTTTACTTTAAACAGTTATTTCTCGTATCTTATTTTTAAATGATATAACAAAAAATTTCGTTAAAATAGGTTGTCGAAAATAAAATATTTAAAATTCATTCCATGATAGCGTAATTTTTGTTGCCCAACATATAAGCAAAACAATATTCCTAGTTGTGAATGCTTCAGAAATAAATATTATTTGAATTAAACCTTAACATGAAATTTAATCAATAACGTCAAATCAGGTTCTCTAATAATAATTTCTTGTATAATTTCAAAATATTGGTGCCAAAATGGTCGAAAAATGTATACTTCCGCTTGTATTTCGGGAATTCCCGGGAAATTTAAAAAATATCCCGGGAAACGGGAAATATTTTTTTCCCGGGACGGGAAATTGAACGCTCTAACTGCAGGAGTGCGATCAAACTTTAACTTTTGAGAATTGTGAGTTCAAATTCATTAAATTTAGGCATGATGTAAGTTTTGTGGTGAGATAATCTCGAGTAATGATAAGAAAATGACACCACACTTCCTGAAATATTGTTTCATTCGAAGAAAGAACGCGTAGAGCCCACTCGTCGGCGAACAACAAACCCGAAACCTGCCACCTGGCCACTCACCGCAAACGCACATGCCGCGCTCGGGTTGTTGACAATTTGGTGAGCGACCTTCGCGCCCTATGTTTGCCGGCTTTCGGGCGCCGGCGCATGCGCACGGGTGCGCCCCAAAGTAGACTGTCCGTGTCGGGTTTCGGGTCGTCATTCGTGTTCCAGACGACTCCGGGTACGGTTCGTGTTACGCATATGGTCCGCGCGCCCTGTTCCCACACCCTTGAAACAGAAGGAAATTTTTCAACCCGCTGGAGTGTTTTGGCTGGCTGGTGTCTTTGTCCTCCTGCGAGGACTCCGACCACCGTGTGTGTGTTTGTTTGTGTGTGTCCTGTGCGTGGGAAGATTGTTACGGGGCCAGTCCCGATGGGCGTGTGAGACCAACTGGGCAAGTGGTTATATCATCAAAGCAAGGCTTCGCGGATCTTTCTCCGTCCTGATGTCTCGGGACGGAACCATCGCGACGACGGCAGTGTCGTAATCGATCCAGAAACAAGAGTAAATTGCGGCGCAATCGATTGCCGAGCTTCAGGAGCAAAAGTGGTTATCAAAAAGCTGTGTTGTGTTGTTCCTGGCGTGGCGAAATTGAGGAAAAATCGGGTTTTCCTTCGGTGGAAAAGTCTGTGAAAAGTGGGCTAACGTTCCGCTGACGTAAGGCCACGGTGGAAGCGATAAAGGAAGATAATCGCTTTTTACGATTTTTTTGCCTGCTCCTACGACGTTGTGTTCCGAACATGGCAGCATAAATTTTAGAACGCGGGTGGAAAATTCGCGCCTGGGTGTGTGTGTGTGCGTGTGGGTGGGTGGCTTTGTTGTGGTTCGATACCCCTATAAAAGAGGAGCAATATCTACTACGTAAGGATGCAAAAGGTCAAAAGTTTCGTATGTGTTTTGATTGGTGCAAGTGATTAAAACCCACCGGGATAGTGTGCGGGTAGTGATTCTCATTCTAATCCAGCAAGGAATACTCAACAACGAAAAACGCCCACTTTCAACCCTTCACAATCGGATATGTAACGCCGTCGTAAACAGCCATCCAGAATATCAAACCAAATCGATAGTGGGTGGTACAAGTGCTAGTTCACATCCCTTTTACATACATCCTCGCCAAGAAACCAAGAAAGAACACAAACTCGTACGGCGGCGGCCATGGATCAGCATCCGCTGCTGCTGGCGAACGAGAGCATCCACGACAGCGGAATCATCGAGGATGTCCACCAGGAGTCGGAGTGCGACACCGGAAACGAGGAGTACGGCGACGAGAGCAACCTCGAGTCCAACTTGAGGAGGCGAAAGGGGAAAATTATCTCCTGCGTGGAAAATGGTGAGTTGTTCTTCTGTGGGGAATCTGGTTTTTTATATACCGTAAAACGGGGTGACTTTGATAGCCGGGGTGACTTTGATAGGTTTGCGATTTTTCCGCAAAATGAAGAGTACAATTAAAAAACGTAAGGAATGGTTTAGAAACATACTGATCGTGGTAGAGAAGTGTTCAAAGTACCTTAAGAAGAACTTTTCATAAAATTTTGACAAGTTTAAAAAGTTAGTTTACTATAGTCAAGAAAATGTTGATGAAAGTCATTATTTTAAACTTCTCAAAGTGTCATGATTTTCTCAATGTGTATGATTTTTAATCGGAAAACGGAATGAATTTTCGGATTCTTTGCACAATTTTCCACTAAGAGAAGGTTAAAAAAGTTTGTAAAAATAAATAATATGTGTTTTTGAAACACAATTATAAAAACTCTCTAAATTTATAGGCAATTTCAGTTGTACAAATTTCATGTAAAATGTGAAAACTTGTTATTCGTGCTTCGAATTCAGTATAAAATGCAATATAAATCGATAATTTTATAAACAAAACTAGTTTTAACAAATTTCAGGCAAAATTCCGACTTTTTAACAATTTTACCTCAAATTTATATGTATTTTGCTTAAAAGCTTATACACTTAGTTAACTAAATATAAACATTGATTTTTTTTCTTAAATACTATATCAGCTACTTTAGCGATGGTACATTCAACGTACAAATGAAGTTTGAACATCTTAAATATGATTTTAACAAGAAAAACTATGACTATCAAAGTCACCCCGGAATTCAAACTAAGAATTTTTGACGTAACTATTTTTCTAAACATTATTTAAAAAACTTTTTTCCGAAATAGTGCATGGACTTTGTGTGGCCTACCCCAGTACATGTTTTAAAAATAATAATCTTGAGAAAAACCTTACCTGTGGGAAAATATTCCAAAAACAACGGTTTACGGTATTTTACATATTTTTCTTGTGGCTTATGGAAGGCCACTAAATATAGAGGTGCTCGCTGTCCGTTTGCTGGAGATCTTTCGATTGAATTTGTGTTCTGGTGCTTTATGATTTTTCATAACTATAACTTTATGATTTTTCATAACTATTCCGAGAAAACCGCGTTTTAATGTTTTTCACCAATTTTTTGTCAAGGCGATTCCCCATAGCAATGGGACCAAACGGCTAAGGTGTAACGCATCGGCAGCCAAAACTAAACAATATCTGAGTTAAATTCATGTTTTGGAAGATACAACTACCACCTTGAGTAAAAATGTCGCTCGATTTTGACAAAAATGGATAATAGACGTTTTTCAACGATGGACAGATTATCTTGCTTTGTTCAGTTCCTCTTAAAATTAAAATTAAAAAATGATTTTTCAAAAGTGTTTTCCCTTTAGAACCCCAAACTGCAGTAAAAAGATAGAACGTGTTACATTCGTGAAGACGCGACAAAAAAAAAAATAAAACAATTCGACAAAAAAAAACAATTTAAATAATCAACATTGTATTTTCCGCAGCCGGCTGTTTAAGATTTTTTAAATATCAACCGATAACACATTGCTCATGGTCGCATCACTTACCATGGTGAATCCTGAATCATACCCATCTTATTAACCCCTCAAAACTCATGTGATATTTTGTCGAAGACGCAGCCGATTTAGCATCATCTTCATTCATCTTCATCACTCAAGTATCGGACTAACACTCCCATCCACTTTCCCGTGATCTTACCACTGGTCGTGGGATTGGTTCCTACTTTTCATCTGAGGTTCATGGAGCAATTTGTGGAGGTCCTGGTCTATAACATAACGGAGTAGCAACTACGGGTATACCCCAAAGTTAGAAGTGGGCAAAACCGCTCTTTTTTAGGAGACGCTCATTTTCGTTCGCTCATTAAAAAGAGCCGCTCTTTTGAACGGCTCTTTCGCTCTTTTTAAAAATTAGGAATTTAGGAGTTTTTTAAAGAATCGCGTGATTTTATAAGTTATTTCAAATTGTACTTTTAAAAACTATTTGATAAAATAAATTAAAGTGAAAACGAGAAGATGCCCTTGAAAACCATAGGTCTTTGTGGTCTCTTTGTCAAGATTTCTACTCGAACCTAAACATTCGAGTAATTGAATGGCATCCAAACTTAAATCTAGAATGCTGGAAAAAATGCTATTCTGAGAACTCTTTTCTACATTCTGATTTAATCAATAAAGCCTATAGACGCTAAAGTTTAATCGGATCAAAGGATTTATTCTTTTCAAAAATCTCTAAACTATTCAGTAGATTTTGGTAATATTGTACGAATTATGCAATTTGAAACGCTCAAATTTGTATTCCGGTAATACTTTAATGTACAGGTAGTTGTACAATGAAATGTTTTTTTTTCATTTTGATTAGTAAATCATTCAGTTTTGAGATTATTTTTTATAAGCATTGAAATATTTGAAATTGCATTTCCAAATCTCAAAAACAAATTTAATACCACATTTGTTGGAAATTCAATAAATTATATTTATACAAAAATCATGCCATCTTGAAACGGTTCTTTCAAAAGGCCGGAGTTTAAAAAAGAACCGTGGTCCTTTTTTTGTGAGTTACGATTCGTTCGCTCTTTTGAGTGAACCGGCTCTTTAAGCGGATCGCTCTTTTTTTGCCCACCTCTACCCAAAGCTATGCTATGATATGCTATGCTAATTTTGCGGTTTTTCAAAACGGTTTTTGTTTAATGTTATTCATACAAAGTATCTCGTCCATTTTTGAACTGTGTTTTCAATTCAATTCAATTCGGTTTTATTGGTGAATAATCAAGATACAATCAGTTCTTTTGCAGTTCATAACAGAGTTTTGGAGTTCCTTTCAGCTGTGTGTTGCACCATAATCCATTTTGGAACAATTATTTCTATAACTATGGCACTGACAAGAGCAAGAAAAATTAAAAAAAAAACTTGCTAAAATTGCAAAGGAAAGGGGAAAGAAAGAGAAAAAGCTTATACAGTCGACTCTCTGGCTGTCGATCTTCTTGATATCAATATTGCTCCATCTATCGATGAATTCTTCAGTCCCTTCAAACTGCATACTTCGATTGGCTTTATTCCTCGATATTTTCTCTTGCTTGAAGGATCTCTTCCTCGACGGTCCCTTGGATTCTATTTGCTTTAAAAATCTCTTCCGGTTGTCGATAATTTCATTTTCTCATGGCTTGCATAGACATTTTTCTTGGCGAAACGAAGCTTTGAAGGGTGTTTGACATTAGTTTGTTTTTGTTTGCTGGACGTTGCCATGATTCTCTCCCATAGCTGGGTACCAAGAAAAACATATTTTCAATCGAGTCTTCATTTTGCATCGTTCTGTAAACTGATGATTCTCTTCCTCGACTATCCCTTGGATATTGACAACCAGAGAGTCGACTGTAACTACATCACAGTATTTTATCCTTTGTAGATGTGCTTGATCATCAGCTCAGCAAGGGCTAGAAATTGCTCCGCCTTGTTACGGCAGGTCCGAAACCTCGACATCATCTCCCCCGCGAGAGCAAAGAACTCTGGCAGGGTGAAGAGATCTTCCCCGGTGACTTCTTGCTGGGCCGCATTGCCGCTACCGGCAGCAACCACGCTGGCAAACGATCGCCCCCAGCCAGGGGGGAATGCTGAGTTGTCCGCGGGAACCGTACGCTGCCCAGCAGCCGGCACGGTTACGCTCGTACTTCGCTGAGGAGGGTGGGACACTGCTGCTTTCTTCTTCCTCTTTTCCTGCTCCTCGAGGTAATTTTTTCGTGCACTGCATCCACGGTAGTTGCTGGTATGGTTACCTCAACAGTTGGCGCACTTGATGCGCGCCTTGGTTTGCTCTGCCTTGTCCCCCAGGTCCGCCTTGCACGGCAGTGCACACGCCTCAGAGAGGTGTGTTTCACCGCACTTCACACAGCGGGGCGGGAGGTTGCAGTTCCGCGAGCCGTGGCCGAATTTCTGGCAACGGTGGCATTGTGCTGCGTCCGACGGGTTCTTTGAATAGAACCGCCAGTTTACCCAAAACCCGTCCAACGCCTTAGTTCGTCGCAGGTCTTGAATCTTGATGGTGCCGCGGTCGAAGTACAACAGGTACAGTGTGTGTGTACCTGTTGTGGTATCCTAAATAATAGTGTATTTTGAGTAAGCTGTGAGAAGCGTGTAGAGCTGCGCGTGTGGAGAGTAGAAGTTCAGTTGACGGACGAACGAATAAAGAGTCAGACGTTAGTTGGAGTGCGTGTTAAATTAATTAATTAATTAAGTGTATAATTTACAAGATATCACATTGGCGATCCTGCCATGACGATATGTTGTGATGTTTTGTAATCCTGGATTATTAGTGGAAAAGCTTGGGAAATTAGCGGTCAGATTTGCGAGGCATGAGGCCAAAAGGAGCAGTCGAGAGAAGAATTTGTTTGTGTTCGTGTGACGCCGCATGGCTGCGTCGCTAGCAGCAGAAGGGCGGTTTTGTTGGTGGAGTGGACGTAGTTACGCGGAATTCGGTGAGATTGTTCCGATCATTGTTTGTTTTTTTTTTGTTTATGTGTGGCGAGTTAGTTCTGAAACGTAAGTGTATGTGAGGAAATATTTGCTTGACGACTTGGCGCAGGGCTTGCTGCGTTGATTGTGTGTGCGTGTGCGCTTGGGTGCACAAGAGGTGTCAAATGACGTCACGATTGTAAACCCAGGGGGTTGCTAAGTGACAGCCATCTTGGAGTTGAGATAAATGTAATGAAAACGCAGGGGGATGCTAGGTGGCAGCCATACTGTAGTTGGGATAAATTATGCGAAGGATGCATAGGAAAAATGTATTACCACACGAGTTCTTGATAATCTTATTGATACTTCTTTAGGTCACACAAAATAGGAAAATTCGCCTTACTACCATTTTAAACCTTTTTTTTTATAACATAAATCATGGTATTATTATTAACCAAAAAAAAAACATTTTTTTTTAAATTAGCAGTTGGACAAGATTTCTAGACAGAAACAAATCGCGCCGTAAACAAATTTAATCTCCTTTTGATTGATTTTCAGAAACATTTTGATATTTTAGATTTTTTAATATTTTTTTTTTGAAATTTGGATTTTAAGATTGTAAGATTTTAGGATTTCCGTAATTTTAAAAATTTTCGATTTTTAGATCTTCTTTTTAAATTTTTGGATTCGAAGATGGGAAGCGTCGCTAAGATTATTGATACATGAATGGGCTGTTAAAATTTGACGCAATCGGTTATCTGATCAACCTGGTTAAACAATAGGTTCAAATAAAACGTTGTATTATTCTTAAAAGGCTTGTTTTAAAAATATTTTGACAAATTATCCCGTCGCTTAGAAACGACAGATTGTTTGTTTTTTTTTTTCATTAAATAATGATAACAATGATAAAAAAAACTTATCCGACACAAAATTACTTTTGACATTTTTCAATTCTTTAGTGGTAATTGATTGTTTATTTGTGACGAGAGTCTGTTAGTTTACAACTTTTTATCAGGTTAAGGAGGTAACTTTAAGATAGAAAACGGAGATAAATCAACCAACCAAATGGTTGAATAAATAAAGGGTTTAGTGGTATTTGCTAGGTTGCGCCGTTTATGAACGGCCCTAGACCAAACAAGTTGCATTGGTTGTTTTGTCTATAGTGTTGGGGGAATAGTGTGTTGAGCATTCTCAAAATAATCTTTGTTACCAACTGATCTGTTTCCTTTTGTTTTATTTTAAATTGATAAAACAACATTTTACATTGGATCTACTATGGATCCCTTTTTAACAAGCTGTCAAGCATGTTCTTTCAAGTTATTTATTTTATCTATTATTATCTGTTTTTTTTTATCTAAATGATATTGATATTAATTGATTTAAAAAAATCCATTGCGTTCGTTCAAAGGACTCAAAAAAAAAATAACAGTCGGATTTTAACTGTTTGAGCTTATCGTTAATTCTTAAATTTTCTATAGGACATAAACTCTAGTAGAGAAAAATTAATGATAATGATAAAATGAGTGCAATATAATAACAGAAGGGTATAATCATGTGAATTTAGATGTTTATTATTTTACAACTGATTTTGCAATCAAAAGCAATGGAAAGGGAATGTGTTTATTATAATTGAAAATAAATTGTTTTTATTAACCACTCATGTGAGTGTAATTGTTGAAATAAAAATTCAATTTTATTATAAAGGAAGTGTTTGGATCTCGGTTTGGATTGTATTTTAATTTAATGAAGCTTAACTATCCTAGGTACAAGCAAAAGAGTTCCTGTAAAGTTGAGTCGGGTTTAGCCCAAGGCCAACTGCCGTAAAAGAGTTCCTGTAAAGTTGAGTCGGGTTTAGCCCAAGGCCAACTGCTGCAAAAGAGTTCCTGTAAAGTTGAGTCGGGTTTAGCCCAAGGCCAACTGCAGCAAACGATTGAGTCGAGTTTCAGCTCAAGGCCAATCATATGGAAAAAGTTGAGTCGGGTTTAGCCCAAGGCCAACTGCTGCAAAAGAGTTCCTGTAAAGTTGAGTCGGGTTTAGCCCAAGGCCAACTGCTGTAAAAGAGTTCCTGTAAAGTTGAGTCGGGTTTAGCCCAAGGCCAACTGCAGCAAAAGATTGAGTCGAGTTTCAGCTCAAGGCCAATCATATGGAAAAAGTTGAGTCGGGTTTAGCCCAAGGCCAACTGCTGCAAAAGAGTTCCTGTAAAGTTGAGTCGGGTTTAGCCCAAGGCCAACTACTGCAAAAGAGTTCCTGTAAAGTTGAGTCGGGTTTAGCCCAAGGCCAACTACTGCAAAAGAGTTCCTGTAAAGTTGAGTCGGGTTTAGCCCAAGGCCAACTGCTGTAAAAGAGTTCCTGTAAAGTTGAGTCGGGTTTAGCCCAAGGCCAACTGCAGCAAAAGATTGAGTCGAGTTTCAGCTCAAGGCCAATCATATGGAAAAAGTTGAGTCGGGTTTAGCCCAAGGCCAACTGCTGCAAAAGAGTTCCTGAAATGTTGAGTCGGGTTTAGCCCAAGGCCAACTACTGCAAAAGAGTTCCTAGAGTTGAGTTATAAAGTTAAGTTAGATAAACCACAAAAAAAAGTGTTTTAAAAGATCGAGATGAGTTTCAATTCAAATAAAAACATAGATAAATATTAATCAAGATAAGTATAAGTGGAAAATAGGGGAACAGCATGTAATTCCATCGGGCACCTAGTATTGGCATATCAGCATTTTGCCGTTATTTTAAAGCTATTTTAACAGGTTTTCATTTGAATTCATGATAAATAAACTAATGATGAGCAAGCAGGTTTTAATAAAAGTCTTACAAAATAAGTTGTTTACATAATCTACATCGGCGAATTGGATGGAATAAGTATCGAATTTATAACCTGCCAGTCATATAAGAAATTCCTCAAATCAATGTTATGCAAAAATAAATCGAAGGACAGTCATGTTTGGCCGTAAGAGAGAAAACTAAGCTTCAAATAACTTGTGACAGAAGAGTTAAGTGAAAGGAGCACAGACACAAACGGTTTTAGATAGTTGGGTTTTCGAGACGAGATTTGTCTGATTTGTCGAATGGGGAAGGAAATGTTGCTCTCAGCCTAAAGTTTTGGTCGTCATCTCAGTCCAGGTGTAGGAGTAGTCTCCTTGGGAAAACAACCTGCTTCGGTAGAGTCGCTGGCCGACAGTTTGACTCACAATCCAAAGATCATCAGTTCGAATCCTGAGGTGGATGGCAGCTTAGGTGTAAAAAGAAATTTGATTTGATTAACAGCGTGGACAGGCGTTTTATTTGTATCTAGTGAATTGAAATTGTTGGCACTCTAGCAAAGCCTACTTATTTAAAAAGCATGGGTAAATAAATGTTGCAATCATGAAATTAAAATTTAGAATCGCATTTTTCAAGTGATAGGAGTCTTCGAATTTGGCAAAGGTTTGGCAGGATATATTTGAAAAAGTTGGTAATCCTTTTACCTAAAAAAAAAAAATATAATAAAATAAACTTCAATGGAATTTCTGTCAACAGCGATTGCTACAAAAATAGGCAAGGATAGGAATGATTAGCCCCTAGATTTCAGACCTTTTTAAAGGCATGTTTTTATTATTGAAGAAAAATGCGAAAAAGTCTATTTTCTTGTTTCTCGGCTTCAAATTATTTTTATTTTACAAGAAAAAAAAATGGGAAGATATTTTTTTTGTTTTTCTCTCTTCCCACCGCAATGTAGGTAAGCAAAATTCATTGCCGGTTTTAAATGGGTACCGTATTGTACTGTAGAGGTTTTAATTGAGGTAAACTGCTGATTGCGATCTTAATTTGCGTTGCACTAATCGAGTTGATGTTTTTTTTATTTGTTGTATAATCAATTCATTCTTTTTTTTTCTTTTGTTTCATTCGGAGGAGGATCAGGAATACATGGAAACACAACGTGTAGTGCATTTGGACGAATATGCAGGCGTGTGCTGAACGAGGACGGATCATCTGCCAAGCATTCCGGCCCTTGAGACAAGCAGTTGCAGATCAGATTATAAACACCAAATTAGAAATTGTTCCTAAAATGTTATCGTCTAATCGAAGTTTTGATATTGTATTTAATATTCCATTATTTAAGCAAGGGGAGGATGTGGTATCCTAAATAATAGTGTATATTGAGTAAGCTGTGAGAAGCGTGTAGAGCTGCGCGTGTGGAGAGTAGAAGTTCAGTTGACGGACGAACGAATAAAGAGTCAGACGTTAGTTGGAGTGCGCGTTAAATCAATTAATTAATTAAGTGTATAATTTACAAGATATCACACCTGTGACTGTTGTCTTTCGCGAGAGGACTTTTATGTCACGCGGCGTTATTCCAGCACCCGAGAAGTCCTTCTTGAGGTCGGAGATCGGGCGGTCTTGGTACCCCTGCAAGACGACCTTAACGGCGGTCTTCTGCACGGAGTCGAATGTGTAGAACTTGAAGTTTTTACCCTTCAATTTCTCCACAACCAGGTCGAAGTTCTTGTTGTCAAATGTGTAGACTTGCACTGACGACTTACCGATTTTCAGACAATATCCGAGGCCTTCCAGCAACTCGTCAATATCGTCCACCAACGTGTCCAAAACAAAAATTGGAGGTGGTCTACGTTCCTTTGGAGAATTGTTCGTTTTTGGCGTCGGCACTTTTTTCCGTGCACGGCGATCGTCGTCGTCGTCGTCGTCGGTAGTGCTGCTACCGTCGGTGTTGTTGTTGTTGTTTTCTTCGTCGTCGCTCAGCATCTGGAACTCGTTCCTGATGGGAATGTTGGCGGATGTTGACGTGTTGGTCGTGGCACCGGAAGTACCGGAACGGGTTCGCACTGGTGATCTTGGAACATATCCGGGATGTAGCAACTTTTTGTCGATGCCTTCTGCGCTCACGCTCCCCTGCGCGATGGCGGTCGACACGGCGTTGGTTTGTTTACCTTTTTGCACACGGCCGGTAGACGAACTTCGCGGGTTTTTCGAGGCCGCACTCGAACTGCCACGGCCACGGCCGGCCTTTGGCATGCTGCAGGAGCAAACTCGCGGGTAATCACGGTAATTTACGGCGAAAAAAATCGAAAAAACGATGGAGCACTGAGCACTTGACTGCTGCTTGCTCTCGTGCTTACACGGGTCCTTGAACTGTGTTTTTGACAATTTAAAACGCTATTGTTGAAATTTTTACTCTGAATTTCTGTCAATTGAATAATCAAAATTTCTCAGATTTTCCATGGCTTCAAAATGTAACTACTTTTGTATTTTTATCCATGAAAAACACGTTTTTTCGAATTTCTTAGTACGTCATCAAATCGGGCGTCCAATTTTACTTAGAAGTTCGTTTGATACCAAATTTCCATATCATCACCATTTCAGGCTGCAAATTATTGTAAAACATGCTTTTGTAAAAAAAATGTTTATCCAACTCACACGAAATTGGAAAAAGTTGTCCAGCTCCTCTTCGATTTGCGTGAAACTTTGTCCTAAGGGGTAATCTGGTCGCTAACATGAATCCGAGGTCCATGTTTTGATATCTAGTGACGGTGGGGCGGTACGACCCCTTCAATTTTTCGAAAATTTAAAAGAAGAAGTGTTTTACAATAATTTACACCCTGAAACAGTGATGACTGTGGTGTCTAAGCTAATTCAATTTCAGAATTCCGAAAATCGTTTTTTTCATGAAAAATGATACAAAGGTAGTTTTCAAAATTTCCGTAAAATTCGAATGTAAAAAAAATTGGGACACGCCATTTAAAGGGAAATTTATGAACTTTTCGAATCTGCAATAACCCAGAAGTGTATTTTTTTCATTTAGAACAAAATTTGTAATTTTAAAATCTCGTGTTTTTTTGTAACTTTGTAGGGTTATTTTTTAGAGTGTAACAATGTTCTGCAAAGTTATAGAGCAGACAATTACAAAAATTTTGATGTATAAACTAATGAAGCTTGTGACCATCACAAGTTATCGCGATTTTACGAAACAAAGTTTTGAAAAAGTTGGTTGTGTCGATCATGACCATCCGCGACAGACGAAACAAAGAGGAACAAAAAAAGTAACTATTTAAAACTTTTTTTTCGTAGAATCATGATAACTCGTGATGTCTTGTATGTTTTTTTTGCTCAATACTGCACAAATTTAACACAAAACTATTCCAAAGTTGTTGTTGAAATATGGTAACTTTATCCGAAATGTGGTCATTCGTCATCTATTCCAATGAAAACGGCAAAAATCGAAAACTTCGAAACTTGGCAAAAGCAATGTTACAGAGCACACAGATTGTGTAAATATTCTGTTCTGTTTGCTGTTAGTTTCAATTTTCAAAACTATAATAACATGAAACATAACATAATTTGCTATGAAACCTTGTCGATAAAATTTTGAGATCGATTTGGTCCTCTAGACCACCTAGGGTTAAGTATAGGCAACCGAAATTAGAACAGATTTTTTTTTTTATTTTTAGTTTTGAATATTTTTGAATAGTTGAACCAACAAGATTCAAGATACAAAGGTTATATGTTTGACAGTTTTTTTTTACAGATTTAACATTTCTGAATAAATTTTCTACAATATTATTTAAGATATCAGATCGCCAAAACAGTCATTATTTTCAAAAATAGTTAAATTTCATAATTTAAAGTATGTTTTACTTTTATAGTAGTTGCACGTTCAAAGTCCTCCTTCAATAGTAAGAGAATCAGTGCATTTCCAGCCACATTCCAAACCCATCCGCCTTGCACAGAAGGAAAAGTTTGACTATTTGGCCGGATGGTTGTCTGCATCCATCGCATGGTTCTGCAGCTTCGTGTCGTGGGTGATAAATTGCCTGACTTTTTCGTTCCTTGCGGGCTGACTGAGGTTGTACTGATAAACTTATCGATTTTCGTTCTACGCTTTTCAGGACGTATTGTTCTTATGTAACCATCATCCTGGAATTGGGCACTTTTGCTTGCCCGACTGTCTGATGTGTTGTACGCCTCATTGACGCGGTTTCTTTTTGCGTTTCTTCGAATATCAGAGTAAATACGTTTCGGTTTCGTTAAGAAGGAACTCACTGGCTTGCGTGATCCTGCCGAGGCATCACCGACGACATTGAATGGAATTCGAGCGCCCGAAAAGACACGAAGTAACGGCACCACGGAGTTGGCAAAACACGGTCGGAAAAACTGTACACAAAAGGAGGTGGAAAATGAAAACATATTTCCGTTTGCTTGTGGTTATTTTGGGGAGTCTCCCTCTCCTTCCCTATCGCTTCCAACCACTCTCGCGCCTGAACGTTAAAGTTCTCCTCTGCGTTGATGGCTTCGAGTGTTCGAGTTGTGTGTCCCGTTTTGGAGTGTCCTTCTGGGGACCTAAGTGTTGACGTCTCATCCCTCCACGGTACGATGAAACAACGATGGCCATCAACTATAGAGTGAGATAGAGAGAGAGGGCACACCGCAGGGACTAGAAAGACCATCAGTAATCGCTTCAATGTGCTGAGTTGAAATTTAATAAAAAGCGATGGGCTATTTTCGTTTTTAATTTAGCCGTCTCGGCTGGAATCTCTGTCAGCTGTGCCGGGGGAAGAGATAATCTTGGAAGAGCTTTTTTGAGGGAGATAGTTCCTGACGGCTATAAATGAGTTTCTATTAGATTACAGCGAGTTTCCGTTTGGAGAGGATTAACCTAGAGTGCTTCAATATTTATGGATGTTCATGAATGTATTTTTTCGTTATAAACTTTGAAACAGTGTACAATGCTCATTCACTACAAATTGAAAGTTTTGAAACTGTTTGTTACAACTTACAAGAAATGTCTAATCAAATACAACCGACTGACATGCTTTTTGACAATATATATGTTTTTATCCAAATAAATTTATTTGGTTGTTTTTGAATCAGCCTCTAGACTGTGGCAAACAAACAAATAAACTTGCATTTTTTGTGTTTGACTGAGTTTGCCAAACTCGCAAACTTGTTTACGACAAACTCACAAACAAACTCAAACTTATGCAGGCTGACGTTTTTGCAAACGAATGCAGGCAAACAAACAAACAAACCAAGCAAACTTCCAAACTGTCAAAAAGTTTGTTTGTTTGTCATAGTCTAATACGTCCTTAATGCCAAAAAACTAACAAACCAGATTTTTTTGAATTTCTGATATGTTTTTTATGATATGGTTTTTGAAATGTACTAGATTTTTTAGAAGTATTGAAATGTACTATTTTAAAATAACTTCTTTAAAAAAGTAAAATTTCGTCAGAACTTGAAAATTGCAGTCCAAAACTTGTGATAAAGTGCTAAGTTGTAGACAGTTTTTGAAGGCAGTGTCCATCTTCGTTGACATCTTTAACTATTTCGTGTATTTAACACAGCAACTTAAATTTTCTGACCTTGGAGAGATCTTTACAACTTTTCCGAGGATAATTAAATTTCTCTGACAATATTATTTATTTACAATTATAATGAATTCTGAGCGGATAAACCAAATCTGCAAAATGATCTCGTCATAATATACTCACTAATTTACACCATTTCAAAATGCTTGCACCAGAGACGACTAATTGTAGTAATTTGATTAATGATTTCCAGTATATCGTACACCTCGCTGAACCGTTATCGAGTCAAATTATGTTAATTACTGCTTCCGCGTAGGTGTCACTCCCCGTTTAACCCCCGACCAACCTAATTTTCACACCGTTTGACAGAGCTCCGGAAAACACAGACAGACCCACACATGCAAGCAATATAATTGGAGGTCTAGGCCATCGGGAAAAACCACCAAACAGCACCGAACGCAATTGGTCGCTGAGTGGTCGCGAGCCTAATCGAGAGGCTATCAGCGATTATCCGATTTTGGGAGGAATTATCATGTTTAAAAATTTATCGAGTAGTTAGTGCCGGGCATAATGGAGCACCGGATTCGAGTGGTAGAAATGACAGTTCTCCCATAAGAAATACATTGTAGAAAAAAGCAAAAACTGCTCGAATGGAAATGCTCCATTAGTGTCGCTTATATTTAATTATTGTTTAAGAGTGATGTGGTTGCATGCCCATGCGAATATTAAAAAAGTTTGCTTTTTAATTTTAAAACAAAATGATGAATATCTTTTATTGTCATTTGTCAGACTGTTTAAATTTACCTCCTTGTTTCGATACAAAACTTTTCCACCTCTCTCATCATTCACCAGCAAAACACAAGTTCCGGACTAAGTTATAAACCTTACAGCTTACCATGTTCGCTTCCCGGCCGTTACCATCATCGACCCCAGTGCCGAAAAGTTGCCCAACAAACATGCTATCTCGCCGCATAGCCTTCGGGTGTTAATAGAGGGTTCCCTCCTGTAGGGGGACCATGCTTGGGCAATATTGGCAGAAACTGTCCCGAGGGACAATCGGGAAATATTAACCCGACAGGCAATTAATTAGTGTCAATTGTCGACCTAGTAGGAGGGGAGCTAGTGGAGTTCATTGACTAACAAACAAAAAAGTCTGTTGTACTTTTTGAGTTTTGTTGTCAATTATTTTATTTATTTATATTTAGAATTTTGGGACCATCCATAAACACTTGGACACTTTTCTGAAATCTCAGACCCTCCTCCCCCTAGTGGACAAATCTTTTTTGTATGGAGCAGGGACAATCACTGAACCCCCCCCCCCTAAGGTGTCCACGTGGTTTATGGATGGTCCCTTTACAAAAGGTAGTATTTCTACCTATTTTTTTTTAAATTAAGAGCAAGTCCACGAACAAAGCATACCCATCTCGCATTGACCTCACAAATCTGCCTGAAATTTTCAGGGGTTATTTGTACATATAAAACTAGCATCTGGTTAAAATATGAGCACTTTAGGTCAACATGAAGTGGGGCAAATCGGGACAAAAAGTTTAAAAGATCAAAAACGTCAAAAATCTTAAAAAGGCTTTTTTAACTTTCATTTTTAAAAGGTTAAAATGGATGAAAATAAATATTTTTATGCATGTTTCTATTGTGAAATTGTCTCAGGAACACGAATATGATGAAATTATCACCAGAAAATGGGATCTAAGGGGTCCCCCGAGCAAAAATTTACAACCAAAAAAATCACTAAAAGAAATATGTTTAATATATATTTCTTTTTTTCTGGAAATATGTTTAATTTAATATGTTAAATTGCCTTAGTCTCAGTCTCAGATGGTAGTCCCAGATGTCCCCTACAAGCTGTAGGTCGAACCGAGTTGATAGCTGGATGGAACACTTATTTATTTGAGTTTGAAGATTATGCTATTTTCTCACTAACCATTAAGATTTAAGGCTCTGGAAGGCATCATTCCAGATCGGCCATTTGTCGGCCATGTTTGTTTTAGAAAAACATTCATATCTTGATTCAGAATGTTTCAATCAAAAAATGGTTTTCTTTGTGTTGTTTGTAGAAGCATTTTACATATCGTGATTATTTTTTCATTGCAATTTTCTTTTTCTGGACACTGTATTCAAAACCATCATTGACAGTCATTATCCAAAAAGTGAAGGAGACCTTCTACGACCTTAACCAATTGGGATGCTTCACCCTGCATTTTTTTGCCCTTTCAGATGCATTTTGAATTTTGAAATTTAGTTAAGGTTAGCTCAAGTAACAGCCTTTTTAAAAAAAATTACGTTTTTGAACCATAAAACTTTTTGTCCCGATTTGCCCCACTTGCCGTTGGCTTAGAGTGCTCATATTTTGGCCAGATGCTGAAAATTTCAGGCAGATTGGTGAGGTCCAAACGACGTCCCATACAAAGGGGTATGCCCTGTTCGTGGACTCGCTCTTAAAGTCTTAGTTTCTGTAATTATAATGTATTATTAGAAGGTTTATTAGAAGGTTATTAGAAGGCCTGGGTTCAATCCCAGACGGACCCGGTGGCATTTTTCGTGACGAGATTTGCCTGACCACGCCTTCTATCGGATGGGGAAGTAAAACGTCGGTCCATTTGCGTAAAAAGAGGCTATGGGTGACTCACCACACATAACCTTCGGACGCCTCGAAATGAGCAGAAACTTGCAACAGAGCCCACAAAAGACCTGGGGGTCGTTAAAGTGGATTGCTTTGCTTTTTTTTTTATTAGAAGGTTGGTACGGATTGGATTAAGTTTGAATGAGGAATGAATGAAAAATGAAAACTTTTGCTTTAAATAAAAAAGACCCTTCTGGGTTATTGCAGATTCGAAAAGTAAATTAATTTTCCTATAAAATGACATGTCCCAAAAAAATTTACAGTCGAGTAAAGAAAAATCACAGATGTTTTGAAACTATTTTTGTATTTTTTTCGATGAAAAATACGTTTTTCGGAATTCTGAGCATGCCAGCAAATCGGGCGTCCCATAAAAGTCTCTTTGACCCCAAATTTATATATCATCACCATTTCAGGCTGCAAATTATTTAAAAACACGTCTTTTTAAATATTCAAATTAGATCTAGGGTTTTTTCTCAAAATTTATTTTCCCTAAAAGAACACCCAGTTAGCAAAATCTAAACTTAGAAATATGTATCCTCCCTGCAAATGCTTATGAATTGATCTCAGTTGAAAGGTTCTCCAAATCTCTGAATTGCAAATGTAACATCCTGGAGCAGTACTGTTAAATTCTAATAAAAACACAATTGAATTGAATTGAATTGAATTAAATATTCAAAAATATAGGGGGTCGAACGGCCCCTCCGTCACGAGATATCGAAAAATATTGCACGCAAATCGAAGAAGGATCGGGGCAACTGCTGTGTGAGAATCACCCCTCTTAAGGCGCCTACTTTGATCAACAAAAAACTTAAGATTTAAGCCTAAAATTTAAATCCCTTAGACCGATAACTTAACCTGTATGGATTTGACTTGAAATCGGCCGTCAGCCTTAAAATCTACCAAAAATCATCGGAAAGATTTTTGAAACACTTTGCAAAACGGTTCACCCAGTTATTGCATAGGTTGCTGACAATTTATTTCAACAATTTTGAAACTTCGGCCTATTTTCTTAACTAAAACTGGAAAAGATGACAAAACGTTAAAGAGTCTCGTCTTTTTCGAAATTTTTATTTTCCCTGTGTTTAGGAGGTCATTTTGAGCAACTTTTGTTCTAGGAAAAATTTTACTTCTCTTGTTTTATGTTTTACTTGTTTAATTTTTAGTACCTACTTAAATTTGCATTTATCTTGTTTAGATAATGTTTGTTTATGTTAGTATACTAATACTAATAATACTAATACTACCACTTCCTATCATTACCTTTTGTTTACACTCAATCCCCGGTGGTTAGTCACTTTTTCGTTTGCACTTTTTTAGTTTGTACTCCGTTGGTTGGTCAAAGTCAAACTAAAAAGTGACGAACTGTCGCTTTTTACACGGCGCTCACGCACACTATCAAAACAAACGTTTAGTAGTGCGTGTGAACTCCGTGTAAAAGGGGTGTCAAACTAAAAAGTGACCCCGTTCGTTTGACAACAGTTGGTGTCAAAGCATCGGGATTTGAGTGTATTTAGTTTTTTCATGTTTTTAAAGTCACTTTTTTTTGTAGGTTTTTCACATTTTTTACTCTAGATTGAAACCGTTATCATTAAAACTGTTTAACTGATATCTTTTCTTAGTTTGGAGACACTTTTTGTCGAGATATTTGCCAAGATACTCTTTTGCAGGTTATAATTAGACAAAAAAATTATGTAATCATGTAGGCAGTACCGATAAAATTAGGCTTGATTGACATTGAATAATAAAGGCAGACTATAAAAAAATCCTTGATTGAAGGATGACATTTATTATGTTCAGCCTTAGCGGATCCCATGTCATAAAAAGGGTAACCTGGCATACTGAGGGGGTACAATTTTCCTTTGCTCGGTTCAATAACTGTGTAGTTGTACAATATTGTCGGAAATTTTCCTCCAGATTTTGATCGAATCCAGGGAGTTGGCTTTAATGTGCCTAGCAATTGAATTTAAGAATTTCAGCTTTGCAGCTCAGCTGAGCCGCCCGTCAGCTCAACGTCACACCCATTGATCAAACATGTTCCACGTTGCTCGACAAATTTCCAAACAACGTGCACGCTTCGTGTAAGGGCAAACTTTCCTCAAACTGTTATGTTATGATTGATGACATTACGAGCCTCAGTATCACGGAACAAACGGGAAATCGGTGTAACCCCATTAGTCGAGGAAGTAAACGGCAAACACATGTTTCAGTTTGTTGCATAACTTTTGTTTTTTTTTTAAATATTTTCAAATTACAAGTTTCTTCACCAGTTTACTTTTGCAAAGTAATTTGTTTGCAAATAATATTGTTTGCCTCAAACCATCAGTCTACCTGCAGTCTGCACACTGCAATCGATGTTGTTCAATTCCGAGTAACAAGTCCCAATCCATCTGGCCGTTCCGTAATCAATTCGACCCTCGTACATATTTCATGACCCATTTGGCCCGCTCATCAGCGAGCAGACAGCAAGAGCCGAGTCCTTTTTGTGATCCACAATGATCCGTTTCAATAATTGATATCCTCTATCCTTCTGTTTTGTTTCAATCCAGCCTCGAGACTGATCCGGCGGCGAGTGCCTTGCGCAGGACACCTAATGACTCCCCGACGCCTCTGGCTGAACAAAATTCCGACCCAGTGCGATGTGGTGATTGAATTTCCAGGTAAGACTCCTCCGCTGCTTCTCGCTCTTCATGCAAAAATCATAAATCATGCTTTTCTCTCCCTGCTGCGAAGAGGATGCACCGGATGATGCCCTCCGATGGCTGCTGAATAAGATTAAGACGTCCCCACCGGAAGGCTTGGGATTGTCGGCAATGGTGAGAGCACACGACAGTACAAAACGGACGGCGTTCTACGTCACGGCGCCGATGAATGTGTAAGTACGAGTGTGGGGCTGGGGACTTGATTTCGTGTGAAAAGATCAGTTTATGAAATATGTAATGATGATTAAGCAATTTTGGAGCGAGTCACTGTGAGAATTGAGAAAAGCAGTGGAGACACACTGTGTGTTACTGTTAACCCTCTACTGCCCATTTTTTCGATTTTTTCTCCCGTGTTAAGGAGGTCATGTTGAGCAACTTTTGTTCTACGAAAACTTTACTTCTCTTGTTTTATGTTTTTCTTACAATACAATACAATGATTACTGAATACTTATTTTTACATATATAATAATAAAAAAATGTGAAAAACACAGCCAAAGTAGACCTCAGAAAAAGGTCACTTTTTAAAACATTGGCAAAGTAACATAAAACAAGTCACACTTCCAACCCTAAAATTTTATAAAATTTTAAAAATTCTTCTTTCAATGCTTTTGCAAGATCCAAAATACTACAACCTATATTCCTTCATTCCTCTTTTTGAGAAAGGTTCAACAATATTTTAAAATAAGTTCAAAAGTATGATTAAACCTGCTCGCTCTTCAAAAATAATTAATTCCGGATTTTTCACTAGCATTCGGTCAAGGCGGAATTCCCACCGGTAAAGAAACACGACTATTAATTGAGCACAGTTGAGTTTTGGCAGGTTCCAAAAATGGTTAGTTGAATGTTACCTCTTCTTCAGGGATGGAATGATCGCAAAAAAAAACATTTTCGCTTGCGAACTTAAAGAGAGAGAAGGCGAAACACACAAAAGAAAATCAACTTTTATAAAAAAAAATCAATCAGTTGAAGATTTTTTGTGATTTTTATTATTGGCACCACTTAAGTTAATTTAACGTAAAACGGGGTGACTTTGATAGGTTTGCGGTTTTTCCGCAAAATGAAGAGTACAATTAAAATACGTACGTAATTGTTTAGAATCATACTGACCGTGATAGAGAAGTGTTCAAAGTACCTCAAAAAGAACCTTTCAAAAAATTTGGAAAGTTTAAAAAGTTAGTTAACTATAGTTAAGAAAATGTTGATGAAAGCCATTATTTTAATCTTCTCCAAGTGTCATGATTTTCTCAATGAACATGATTTTGAATTGGAAAACGGAATGCATTTTCGGATTCTTTGGACAATTTACCACTAGGAGATGGTAAAATATGTTTGTAAATAATAAATAATATGTGTTTTTGAAACACAATTAAAAAAAATCTCTAAATTTATTGGCAATTTGAGTTGAACAAATTTCATGTAAAATGTGAAAACTTGTGATTCGTGCTTCGAATTCAGTATAAGTGCAATATAAATCGATAATTTTATAAACAAAACTTTTAACAAATTTCAGGAGAAATTCTGACTTTTTAACAAAATTTAACAAAGGCTTATAAACATAATTAACTAAATATAAACATTGATTTTTTTCTTAAAAACTATATCAGCTACTTTAGTGATGGTACATTTAACGTACAAATAAAGTTTGAACATCTTAAATATGATTTTAACAAGAAAAACTATGACTATCAAAGTAACCCGTAATTTAAATTAAGAATTTTTAATGTAACTATTTTTCTAAACATTTTTGAAAAAACTTTTTTTCCAAAATAGTGCATGGACTTTGTGTGGCCTACCCCAGTACATGTTTTAAAAATAATAATCTTGAGAAAAACCTTACCTGTTGGAAAATATTCCAAAAACAAATTGAAATCCTATCAATGTCACCCCGGGTTAAAGTATTTCGTTTTGTTCTTCTACGAAAAGAGTCATTCGAATAATCCAGATGATGATTTTTTTTGGGTTCATTTAATCGTTCATTTCATTTTCAGATTTCGACAAACAAAATAATAACACCAAATTTCAAGCCCAACTTTCTAAGTTTATAAGCAAAAATGCTTGTAAATTGTTACTATTGGTGTCAATGGCAATAGTGTCCTTTTTGATTAAAAATACAAAAAAGTATAAAATTTATTTTAATAGTTTTATCGATGATTTTTTTTTTAATTTTCCACAAAAAATGTTTTGCCTCCCGATTTTTTGGTAGTTTTGAAGGGGGGGGGCAATAAAAGATGTAACACTTTTCAACATTCCCCGGCGTAATTTTACCACGATTTATTTTTACTGTGATAATAATATACTCATTTTAGAACAGTCTCTTATTATGGTGATACTGTTATTTTTTCAACGAATAGGACTTTTAAATACACAGTAAAAATGATAATATTACATCGGAGAATGATGACCGATTTTGTGTCAGAAAATGTGTGTATTGCTTTAAAAATGCATAAATCTTTACAAATTCTACATAAACTGAGATAAATTTACATCAAAAAGAGGAAATCCATCAGTTTTTTTTCTCAAAATTTTGGAAAAAAAGTGATTTCATTAAAAGATTTTAAAAGTTAAAATAAGTAAGGAGTAAACTTTTTCACCAACAGTTGATGGTTTTGGAAACTTGAAAAAGAAATGAATTCTAGATTAGTTTTCCAAAACAACCAATGCGCTATGGGGTTCCTATGTACATAGGACCTTTTCAAAAAGTAAGCGAGGGTTAATAAAGGAATAGAGCTAATACAAAAATGAAATAAGAAAAAAACATGTAGAGTAAAATTTCAAGATCAAATCAACAAGATAAAATTTCTAAAGGGAGGTTAAGGTGAAAAGTCAAATATTATAATTTAGAAAAATCTCAAATTTTGATGTTATATACTTTTAATAACATTAAATAAGTATTTGAGGAAATTACATTAAAAAAAAATAAGTTCATACCATGTGCTGAGTATTGTATTGAATAACGTGTAAAAGGAATTGAGAAAATATTGCTAACGAATGAAAATTTGTATCTTTGAAATTCATAGAATGAATCATATCCCAAAATTTTCAAAAATGGCAAAAAAACTAAAAAAGCTCTATTTAATTGTTAAGAATGCATAACTATTCATTTCTAAAATTGCCAAAATTGCCTCCGAAAACAATAAACAGCTCAACATTGTTTTTTCTGAAGAACCGCAGCTATGTTTTTTTTAAATATAAATGAACAACAATTTTGTGGTTCCTAAATATTTCAAGATAAATATTGCATCAGAAAGCATTTTTTTAACCCTGAGTACAGGAAAACATGTGCTAATCTGTTTGACTAATAACAGCGTAGCAAAAAAGGGCAAACCACACTCTGCTGCGGTCCCCGTCACATTTTAAACATATGCGTGATTTGTGGTCTTTCTTCTGGCTCTTCCCTCTCCCCTCTCTAAATACGTACGCACGCACGCACGCACGCACAGACTGTTCAAGGCGGCCGAGGAGGCACGTCTGCCGAAACGACTCCGCACGGACCTGGGCGGAGCGCTGAAGGAGTTCACCAAGCGGGAAAGTCACTGTTTTGCCCAAACGAAGGACAGCGAAGGTGCGAACACGTTGTTCACCTCCCAGGAGCGCCAGTGGCTGGTACTACAGGTGAGTTTCTTGTTTGCTTTTTTTCGATGACGACGTTTTTAGTTTGCGAAGGACGTTTTTGTGGTGTGGTCTCTGTCTCTCTTTCTGTTCCGTTGAACGGCTGATGACTTTTCCGAGAAATGGCTTTTTCCATCCTCCAAACCTCCCTTGTGACTCATCAACTGTGCGGGATGGAATTTTCATTCTTTTCACCCTTGGATTGTGCATTGTGTGTGTGTGTGAGAGAGAGCGTGGTGTGCGATCCAATATGCTGCTTTTTGCTGAATGAACCGTAACATGAATAAATGAATATGCTGCATTGTTCATACTTGTGGTTTTTGTGTTGAAGGGTTTTCTTCACTGCTCCGGTCGAGATAAGTCTTCCATTGAAGCTTGCTGGATTGTCAACTAATTTTAAAATGTATTAAATTGGAAGATTTTGTTTTTGTTTTTAGCTAAGAATTAAACTGCAGCTTATAAAAATGTCAAATGTTTCAGATTCCAGGCGTAAAAAAATCGGATATCAGGTAGAAATAATTCATGAAAATGGTGTTTTGAAAACATATTCAATTGACGATGAAAAGTTAAAAAAAAGTAAATGAGGAAAAATTATCCCCTCTGATTCCGAATACGCGGGGAAAAATTTCTCTATTTTAAATACTTTTTTTTATTTAGACCACCAAGTTAAAAATATCAAAAAACTATTTTCATGAACTCTGTAAAAAATATTTTTCATTTCATTTTAACCTCAAATTTATATCTCGGGATAATTTGTAATAGGTCCTTAGCGCCATTTTTATGCTAAGCAGCTTTTCGATCGATTCTCGAATTATCAATTTCAAAATTATTTAAGTTGTTCATCTGCACGTCCTTAAAATGCTCTTTACTGAAAATCAATGAAGATTCGATTCGATGAAAAAATAAATAATTGTTGGATGTTATGATAACATTAACGACGTATTGCAAACTAACCAAAGCATGTATTTTATAAAAAAATATATATTTTTAGTTGAACATTCGTTTTAATGTAAATAATCCAAATTGCTGACTAACAACCTGAATTTTGCAAGAAACATAGAGACTGTCAAATTCTACCCGGAATTCAAAGAATCAATTGTTAAGACACTTTTTAAACAATATTCTGATAAAAAGTACATGGGCAATGTGTGGTTTATCCCGGTGAATTTTTTTTTTTAAATAAATTTTGAGACAAGCATTACAAAATTACAAATAAATTACAAACTCGGCACACGCGGAGCGGACAGATTGTTGGAGAGTGGAATGGATAAACGCCAATATTACCATAACATTTTGGTAAAGTGGTTTTTATACTGATGAGTTACATATTTCTGGTTGTGATATTACATATAAGTTCATAAAATAATGCTGGATTTGGATTCAGCGGGAACATTTTATGTAAAGTTTTTTTTACCTGATAGACAAAATCTGGAGTTTTTTTTTCAAAAGGTCCAATAAACATAATTTTCATTTATAACTAGTGCGTCCACCCTGGGAATTCCGGGGATTTTTTGAAACCAGAGAATTCCCGAAACTCGAGAATTTTTATATTTTGTCCCGGTTTTCCCCATATTGAAAATAATAATACTAATTTTAATAAGGATATTGAGATTTTGTTGTGAAAAATAAAGCGTCCAATTTCCCGGGGTTACGAAATTCCTGGGAAACGGGAAATTTTCAACAAATCTTAAACGATGAAAAAAGAATGAACAGTTGAGTACATAATAGTTAATAAGAATTACATTTTTATTCGGCATATATATAAGCATTAATTTGGGTTATTGGGGACATTGTCAAAAATTCATTTTACAGTTTCGCAAAATGCCTAGCGTTTTAAATATTTTCTATGTTATTTCATGAATTTATCAAAGACTGTGTTAAGTAAATGAATAATTTTCCACTTAAACAAAAAATCATATAATATATTTTTTCCTCAAGCACCGGCAACTGAGGGAAATCAGGACAAATTAAGACAGCAGTCGAAAACCAACTTTTTAGTACCGTCAGTGGGGTTGACTATGGGTCAAAAAACGATACACCACTCGTAATTTCTTAATAACAAAAACAATTTGAATAACATCGAAAATCTTTTATCGTAGAATTGTTCTTAGATAGTTTACTAACATTTTCCCAAAATATGGTGTAATTTGATGGACTCTACCTTAAATGGCAATCGTTTGAAAATTGACCCAATCTCACCCCTTTGAGACGGTGACATTGGGTCAAATGAAACTAAAATGATGCTCAAATACAAATATATAGTAAAAACAAGTCATCCAACAGTGTTTCTTGTTCGAGGGAATCGTATTGACATGCTAGCTAAAATATTTTTCAAACATTTGGGTATTTTTTGATCAATTCCAACTAAAAATTTAAAAAGTTGATTTTTCGAGAGGTCATTTTTGGCCAAAAACGTACCTCAACTTTAGACAGCTGCTAACATGACAGGATTTGTTCCCGGAACGAGATTTTTTCAGAAAAGTCATCTTAAGATGTCCCTTGCACAACCCTTTTAACAGAATTTAGTTTCATTGAGAAGTACCTGAGAAATTTTAAAATCCGTTAAAAAAATACTTTGACCCAATCTCACCCCCCAGACCCAATGTCACCCCCACTGACGGTATATTGCTTTGATTTTTTCAAAATTGATTTTAGGTGAAATAGGAACAAAATAAAACAATTAGTGCATCGATTTTCAAATTTGTTGCTATAAAATCTCCTGTCCCTATTCAGACTATAGTCCCGATTTTCCCCAGTTGGTAGTAGTGACTTAAGGCTGGTACACATTTTATTGAACATGCGTATAAATACGTGTTTTTTTAAATAATGTGCAGCCCGAAATGGTGATGAGATGGAAATTTGGTTTCAAAGGGACTTATATGTAAAATTAGACGTCCTCAAAATTCCGAAAATAACGTAATTTTCCTCGAGAAAAATACAACAACAAAATAGTTTTTAAAACTCTCCCATTTCTCGTTACTCAACAGTTATTTTTTTTTGGAACATGTCATTTTAGGGAAAATTTAATGTACCTTTCGAATCTGTGTCATCTAACCCAGAAGGGTAATTTTTTCTAAAGGAATCGCATTTTTCATTTAAAAAATTCTTGTTTTTTGTATGCAGGATTATTTGCACACTGAATAATCATATTTGTGAGAAATGCTTTTTTTCAAAGCGAAAAAAAAATAAATTAATAATCTTTTTGTTTTTTTTTATTGACTGTTTATCTCAAAACCTAAAAATCATTTCTTAATTTTTTAGCATTTTTTTGTTTTTTGCCAATTTTCATTCTCAGACTCGATTATCCGAAGGCCTAGGCCAAATTTCACTTCGGATAATCGAATCACAAACTAAAAAAGAAAACTACATCTCTTGAATATGAGACTTTTGATGTCTAAACTAATATTTGAAAAAAAGACACTCACTCCATACAAAAAAAGAAGTTGACTTAATAGCTGTCGGCCAATATTGCTAATACCAATCACTAATGTCTTCCTTTTATCTACAAGGACTTCGCCGCCTTGGGCTCCTATGTGTATGTGGCACGGAGCGACGTCTCCGAATACCCATATCCGGTTCGCGGTCGCAGTCCGATTGATCCGCACGAGCGGGACACACCATCAATTTGTCCAAAAAATCATCAGTAAAATTCAATCAACATCGATCAGAAACGTCCTACCGTCAATTTTCATAAATTGTTTTGAGCCATCACAGAGATAACGAAACAAGTTCACCTTCGGGACCGTCAAGCTTCAGATCAGCTTTTGCACTCAGCAGGGCAGCTTTTCATTTTCAGGGATATTAGGTACTTTCCCCGGCTGCATAAGTGATGATGGTCCCGTGGCTTCCAAACTGCTGAAATATGCATCATCACCGACGTTGTCCGTCTTTTTTTTTTGAGGCAAGACTTTTAGTTTATGTCCAAAGGTATTTTCGAAAGCAAAGCTTTTGTTGGGTCCGTCTGTAAAAACTTCTTGAAAGGGAGCAAAAACGGCAAACAATCAACCCTCCAAAAGCAGAATAAGAAGAGCTCTTTTCACATTTTCGAGCAAGCAATTTTGTTTTTATCTTTTCGGGATGATGTAAATTCTTTTTTGTTTTGCGAGTCACTCTTTATCTGCATATTTTTCTTACTCTATATCTTTTCTTGTAAATCTCCCACCCACATACAGGTGCTGCAAGGACTCAGGGCAGGAGTTTCGGATCTGAAGGCCCTGCAAGGACGGGCACAGGTCGAGGAAGGCCAGAGCATAGGTGAGTTTGTATACATGATATGTCTAAGATGAAAGAGCGCGAGGGAAAAAACGGAAAAGTAAACATCACCACAAGTGTTGTTTGGGAAATTGAAGGTGTTTTCACTCCCGCTAGTCAACATCAGCAGCATCATCGTCAACAGTTATCCACGGCACGAGTCTCGAGTTGAGTTGAGGAATTACGATGAGTGGCGGGAGAGAGACTCTGCTTTTTTAAGTACTTTCCATTTCACAGCAAATTTGTGTGTATGTTGGTTGGATACTTAAAGGATACGACTGACTGGGAAGCGGGGTTGGGTTTACGTTTAATGTTGTGGAATTCGTCATACACACTAAAAAATTTGGAATATTACATTTGACGTAATCGTTGAATTGACCTATTATTGAATCGTGTAAACGTATTTTAGATGTAAAATTGTGTATATTATGACGTAAATTGATAAAATTTCCATTGGTACTCCTCTACATTATGTGAAACCTAAAATTACAGGTCAAATAACCCAACATTACGCTTTCTTTGATGCACATAACTGGAGCATCAAATAAGATGTAATTTTACATCAAATGAAACCCGATTACACGCGCTTCAGCCGTTACATTTTCGTCCGAGTGGTGAACTGTCAAAACGTTCGCCATGCTCGACGTCGCTAAGAAATTTGTTGCAGCAGTTGTTTTCGGGCGAAACAATATTCAATTTCGAACCTTTACTGGCCAGAACCTGCTACCGTTCAAGATAAAGGTAAGTTTATTAATGTTTAAAGTGGTGCAACAGATCGCTGATGTTTTTTGTCGTCTCGTTTTTGGCAGGTTGCGGCAGGCACCCATGATGAACTGTTCCGGCAAGCCGCTTCTTGTTGTTGGCTGAACAATTTCTTTCCACCAAAGAGGAAGTTCCCGGAGTGAATTAAATCGTAGTCCGCAAGAAGTGAGTTTTCTCCAGTTGTGCCACCTTGATGCCTGCTTCCGTGGGGTGTCCGACTGATTGCAAATGACAAGCCGAAAGATTTCAAGTGGAACAAAAGCCAAGGGCGAAAATCCGGTGGAAAATTGAAGAAGAAAAACCATGTTGAGCTGTGATTTAAGTTGTGTCGTAAAATTATGATGTGTTACAATAAAAACATTTTAGTTTTGGACAGTATTAACAGGTTTTTTTATTCCAATAAGAATTATAAGATTCCTATTCGAAAAGCGATTCACCGGAGTCACGTTAAATGTAATATTACACGACCTTGGATGATTTATGGTCGTGTAATTTTACGTCTTATTCAACGCGACATTAGGTCTGATTTGATGCTCCACCCTCTGAGAATTTTGGCTCGAGCCTCGACTCGATTCAGGCTCGATCTCGAGCCAGATCGACTCGAGGCTCGAGCCAAAATTCTCAGTGGGCAGTTATGTGCATCTAATATAACCGAAAATTACATGTTTTTTTCGTAGTGTGTAGGCAGAGTTGTTAAAATTTTTAAAATGGAAAACGCGATGCAAATAAAATAAACAATTGGGTACTAAAGCCCTATGTCAATTTTTATGTACAACGGTAAAAAAACACGATTAAAAGCCATTTCTGATCACTTTTTTTCATTTTAATGCAAATTTTTTTTGACAAGACAACATTTTTTCGATGGATCAACTATGGTCCCCTTGGAACGAGCTGTCAAGTAGGAGCTTTTCTGTCAAGAAGGACCGCGAGGTTAATTTTTCAAAATTAATTTAAAAATCCATTTTAAACTCTTTATGGTCGTACAAAGGGTCATTGTACTCAGAAAAATAAGCTTTATCGCTGTAAACAATAATAACAGCAATCTAAGCTTCATTTTAGGACCCAATTCCATAAGATTTTAAAACTGTATTCCCAATTTTTCGATTTTCACAAAAATAATTCCATGTATACTTGAATAAAATTTTGCTTAAATCGTTTAAAAAATTGCCTTATAACTTGACAGTTGGTGACATTTAAGATTTCACACGCGGTCATTCCTGTCATCAGATAAAAAAAGTGTTTCCCACCTCTGCTCTCAACTTCAAGGAATTCTTCACATGTAGCTTCGAGTAAAATCGAAAGTGAATTCTGGCGGAGCCGCATACTCAACAACCCTTGTAACATCAAACATTTAAAATGCAAAAAAGCGATTCTTCGTTACGTTTAGCTGAATCGACATTTCACAATCTCAATCCATTAAGAAAAGAAAAGGTAAAGGAAACATCAGTAAAGAATCCCATTTGACTGAAACAGGGACAGTAAATCCGTTTGTTTCCCTCCCAGACCAAAATATGCAAATCCGTGCTACCTTATGCAGAACTTTAAATTTCAAAGTGTGTTTGGTGAAAACTTCTCGATTGCCAAACACTGCATTTAAAATCAGGGCCAGAAGAAATCAACAAGTTTTTAAGCGCTTTTCCCTCCCCCAACATCGACACATAACGAGTATGCTCTCTCTCTGTCTATAGACGTGAAAGTGATACAAGCGACCAGGGAAAAAATGTTAACGATATCTGCTAACCTTTCGAGCATGGCCGGAGCCGGCCTTTTCGTGTCATAGTTGCAGACTTGTACGAACGAGCATAGCTATAGACCACCAATAGTAGTGACATAGCGCCGAAGGGAGGGAGGCTTTTTCACCGGAAACACAAGGCACATCAAGGCGAAGGAAAAACATAAGAAAATCATTTAATGACCTCGGCGACCCCGCCCGCTTCTCCGTAACCTCCGGGTGGTTCGGTGTCAAATGGATCATAGACTGTGTTTTGGCCTGGTTTCCAGTGTATAGTACGGAATCGGCTTGAAGTTTGAAATGAATGGAAAAATACCGCCGGGGTCGTGATCTGATTTAAGTTAGGATTGTGAGTCATTTTTTGTTCTGATTGGACTTCGTTATGTTGTTATTGTTATGGTGGGAAGCGATATGAAGAAGTTAATTTTGGAAAACAAATAAGTAGAACTGATTTTCATTTCAAACTACAATCATTATTAGGCTACATATTTCTCGTGTAATAATACATGAGCAGTTCTCTACGGAATCTGTATTTTTTCTTTAATTTTGATTTTTGTATTTGTTAATCCGGCTGAAATTTTTTTGGTGCCTTCGGTATGCCCAAAGAAGCCATTTTGCATCATTAGTTCGTTCATATAATTTTCCATACAAATTCGGCAGCTGTCCATACAAAAATTGTATGTGAAAATTTAAAAATCTGTATCTTTTGAAGAAATTTTTTGATCGATTTGGTGTATTCGGCAAAGTTGTAGGAATGGATATGGACTACACTGAAAAAAAAATGATACACGGTAAAATTTTTTTTGGTGATTTTTTAATTCACTTTTTGTAACTAAAACTTGATTTGCAAAAAAACACTATTTTTATTTTTTTTATTTTTTGATATGTTTTAGAGGACATCAAATGCCAACTTTTCAGAAACTTCCAGAATGGGCAAAAATCTTTGACCGAGTTATGATTTTTTGAATCAATACAGATTTTTTAAAAAATCGAAATATTGGTCGCAAAAAATTTTCAACTTCAGTTTTCGATGTAAAATCGAAATTGAAATCAAAAAGAACTTTAGTGAATTTTTGATAAAGTGCACCGTTTTCAAGTTATAGCAATTGTTGGGTAAATTTTTTGAAAATAGTCGCAGTTTTTCATTTTTTAAATTAGTGCCCATGTTTGCCCACCTTTAAAAAAATATTTTTGAAAAGCTGAGAATTTTTTTTATATTTTGCTTTTTTGAACTTTGTTAATACGACCCTTAGTTGCTGAGATATTGCTATGGAAAGGTTAAAAAACAGGAAAATTTATGTTTTCTAAGTCTCACCCAAACAACCCACCATTTTCTAATGTTGATATCTCAGCAACTAATGGTCCGATTTACAATGTTAAAATATGAAACATTCGTGAAATTTTCCGATCTTTTCGAAAAAAAATATTTTGAAAAATTTGAAATCAAGACTAACATTTTAAACGGGCCAAACATTTTTTTTGAAAATATTGTTTTCGAATAGATCGGAAAATTTACGAATGTTTCATATTTTAACATTTTAAATCGGACCATTAGTTGCTGAGATATCGACATTAGAAAATGGTGGGTTGTTCGGGTGAGACTTAGAAAACATCAGTGCTGTTAAACGTTAAACATTAACGCGTTGATAAACGCGTTTATCCCCAACTTTGAGGGCTTGTATCTTCTAATCGATAACATCTAGCGGGTTACTTCCAGTTGCATTTTACGGGCATTAACTGTGACTATTTGTTCCCGGTGAGGTAATTTGTCCAAAGTGGCCACCGGTTCCGGCAACCCGGAACATCCGTCAAGCAGGTTTTCTTAAAGTTTTTGTCATTCAATCGACATTTTAGCCAATGTTATGAAACGTTGTTTGTAGTACAGAGGTATATAGTACATACTCATTGCTCACATGAGTAATTTTCTATACCAACTCACACGGAATCGGGAAAAGTTGCCGTCCCGATTTGCGCGAAACTTTGTCCTTATAGGTAACTTTTGTCCCGGATCACAAATCCGAGGTCCGTTTTTTGATATCTCGTGACGGATAGGCGGTACGACCCCTTCAATTTTTGAACATGCGATTAATGACATGTTTTTCAAAAACAACGGCGACGAATTATCGAAAATATTTCCAAATGTCATCTTCGGTAGCATCATACAAACATCATGCTTGGAAAATTTACAAATGTAGCGATTAGCATAAATACCTATTATCCTAATTCACACTAGACTTGAAAGCTCTTCAAATAAGTAGATTAGTCGCGTGTTGATAATGACATTACGAACCGAAAAACAAACATGTGTCTTTTTTCGCTCCAATTCCACTGAAATGTGACCAAGTTAACAATTCCGTGACATGCTAACCAGATAAAACACACTGATGTCGTCCATCTTTCTATTTTTTCCCGCTCTATTCATACAATATCCGACTTCATCTCGCGGCAACAAAGCCACAAGAAATTATTGTGCCTTTCCCTCCCCCAGAGGGACCTCCGTCATCTAATTCTATTTGTATACGTCGTTTTTCTTCCTCTTGTTTCATTCCGACAGTGGCCGCCTGGCAGGAACTGGGCCTGATAACACAAGTGTTTCCCTTACACGAAACAAGCGCCTTACAGCAGCTACAGTCGAGCTGGGTACGGAAGTTTTTTGCGCCGCAACCGTTAGGTAATTAAGCGAAAATGCCCACCTTCCCGCCCAACCGCCAACGTGTCCATCCGGTGACATCTTTTGTTTGGTTTATACTCGGAGGATGTTGGCGCTCTTGGATTTCTGTTCCGGCGAATGCGAACTAACCTTTATTTCTTCTTCCAGACGACATTGCTGCGTACTTTGGAGTGAAAGTGGCTTTATACTTTGCGTGGCTGGGCCATTACACGTGTGCACTGTGTGTTCCGGCCGTCCTCGGTACGATACTGTACGCCGGCCTGTGGGGCCGTGGCCAGGTGGGTGGTGTTTGCCTCTTTGTGTACAAACGCGCGGTAAATTTACTTGACGTGGGTTTCTGTTGTGTCTTTTCTTCTTCTGCAGACGGCACAGGACATTGGCCATGTGATTTTTTCCCTGTTCAACGTGGCGTGGGCGTCCCTGTATCTGGAGGCCTGGAGGCGCTACTCGGTCGAGTTGGCCTTCCGGTGGGGCACGCTGTCCACCCCTCCGGAACTACTCGAACCACCGAGACCACTGTACAAGGTAAGCCGGCACTGTTGCTTTTAATAATTCATTTTGTACAATCATCATCGTTTCCACCTGTCCCCAGGGTCCACTGGAGGAAAGTCCCGTCACGGGACGGCTGGAGCCCAGGGAAACGCCGGCCTGGCAGCGACGTGCGTTCCGGTATCTAGTTAGTTTTCCAATTATTGGGCTCTGTTTAGTGCTAGTGTTTGTAGTGATGTTCCTAATGTTACGACTACAGGTATTTATCTCCTTAATATTTTCAAACTAACCTTCTCTCTAGTCAAACAGTCAACGTTGATGTTTTGTGCTCTCCTGTTTCACACCTCCCTCTTAAATATAGTCATGTTCAGTCTTCAGCCCGAAACAAAAACCTTTCGGCAACATCATCAACCAACAGAAAACCAAACAAACAGCGATCGCTATCACCGCTTGTTTTTGATTAGTTTGAGCAATGTTACTTCACCGAAACCCCGAACTAGGTGACTCTGGCCGTGTGTAGTAGTAATTATCCTGTTGTACATTCATTTCCCAACACGCACACGAACATAGCATATACGACTTCGCGATCTGGTTCTATCTTTTTCGCATTTAATTTGGGGTATGATCACTGTTCAGAGCTCATGCGTCTCCTTTTAACCCATTAGTTTGTAATTCCAAAAACACCTTTCAATGTTTTTTTGTTTTCATTGGAACGTTTGTTTCCTCGCTCAAGATAACTGTCAACCTTCATTTTTTTATGGATTTTTTGATAAACTTTTGATAATTTTTTTATGTAAATATTTTTTTATCTATTTTAGGAATTTTTCAGTCAAAAATGTACACGTATATTTATTTGCATTATTTGAGCCTTTGAACAATGTATTTTTTTGTATTTTAGATTTTTGTGGGTATAATCTTTACGAATAAAGAAGATATGTACACAATAAGTTCGCCCATACAAGTCTGCATACAATTTATGTAGCTGTTCATACAAAAAGGCTATGAAAATATTTGAAAATCTTTGGTGTCTTGGACAAAGCTGCAGTAATTCAGATATCAGAAGAAAAAGATATTTTTTTTTTAATTTCAAATATTCAAATGCGTATTCAACCATTTATTTGTTTATTTTCGTGAGCAGAACAAGCTTTCACAAAATCATTAAAAAAAAGAAACATAAAAACACAACATCGATTGAGCAAAACGTGATTTAACTTTTTTTTAATGAATTTATAAACATTTTTGCTTTTACGACAAATCATGTTATTTTCAAAATCGAGTCGAGGCTCGAGCCAAAATTCTCAGTGGGTTGCGCTATAGCTCAAAGATGACAGTTTGGTTATCTAAAACGCATAAAAAAGTAGCATTAAAAAATATTTAGCGCAATTCGTTACATTTTTATTTGTGTTTAACGGTACACATCAACCAGAGCTTTTGCACCAAGATTTTTGTTACCGACATTTTAGTATCTTCAAAACTAAGGGAACTATCGATATAATTTTTTATTCATCCCTTGAAGTACTGGCTTCAAAGTTATTTACAACAAAGTTTGAATATTTTTACAATCAGGTTGTTGCAGCATTGGGTCCTTAAGTTTGACAATTTTGGAATAAGAAGACAACAACTTACTTGGTTGCTGTGCGTGCACCCAATGTGCACCCAAGCACCTGCAATGTTGCCGAAGACATCAAATCGATCAGACGACAGTTGAATACGGCGTGTTTTCTAGAACCAAATTTCAGGAAAAATAATCTCCGCTGCTTTCAAATCAATCTCAAACCTGTTAAAATTTCCATTGTATCAGATCAGCTTTATTAGAGCACACAGGTGATATTGTAAGGTTTTATGATTTCATTTCTTAAAAATCCCACATATTCAAATAATCATGATAAACTTTTTTTTAATGTTTAGCGACTTGCACAAAGTTGTTTATTGTCTTATTTTGCACATTTTGATATTAATTTAATTGTCATACATAAAACAAATTATTTTACATGTTATCTGAACTTTTATTATTATTTTTATTCCAATAAATCATTATTATACCAATAAATTATGAAGGAATTAAAAAACGTAATTCTCAAAAAACATTTCGCTCTTTGAAGCATTGGAAAGCAAAGAAAATTGCCTAAAAGACACTAGCGATGTAGCGTAGTGATGACTTTTTTTTATTTCAAAGGTTGCCCAGAAAACACGCCGTGAAAAGGCAACCGAATTGAATTAAAATAGAAGTGTAACATTAGAAAATATTTAGCCCATCAACCACAGAATAGTAGAAGATTTTTTTAGCGCTAGTCGCACATCTATCCAACGAGGTTTTCTGAGTTGGATAAATAGGAAGAGTGCTGAAAAAACAAGATTTGCAACGAGATGCTTAATAGCAGTTTATGCAACACGTTGCGAAAACAAGATTTTTTCAGCACGAGTCGTACATTTACATTTAGAATGGAATTTTATGCCAAAAATCCATGTGTTAAGTAAATTCACCGTTCAAAACAAAAAATATTAAAAAAAGTTACTTTTCGATACAAGTGTTGAAAAGTTCAACTTTTCAGCACCCATCTCAGTGCTGAAAAGTAGGACTTTTCAACACTGGTATTTGAAGGTATTGATTTTCAAATCTGTTATTTCTGGTAGGGAAAAGTAGGCCGTTTTGTTTCTCCAGAAGGACAGGAAAAGTTGACAGTTTCACAGCGGAATAGCAAAAAAAAAAAAAAATTTGTCATGTTAAGAGCGAGTCCACGAACAGGGCATACCCCTTTGTATGGGACGTCGTTTGGACCTCACCAATCTGCCTGAAATTTTCAGGGGTTGTTTGTACATATAAAACTAGCATCTGGCCAAAATATGAGCACTCTAGGTCAACGGGAAGTGGGGCAAATCGGGACACAAAGTTTGAAGGTTCAAAAACGTAAAAAATCTTAAAAAGGCTATAACTTAGGCAAAATTCAATTTAATTTCAAAATTCAAAATGCATCTTAAAGGGCTTAAAAACTGCAACAAAATGCATGGTAGATCATCCAAATTGATTAATTCTAAAGGGAGTTATTGGCATTTTAGTGAAAAAATAGCATAATTTTCAAACTCAAATAAAAAAGTGTTCCATCCAGATATCAACTCGGTTCGACCTGCAGCTTGTAGGGGACATCTGGGACTACCATCTGAGACTGAGAACGCTTTGGGTAAGGCAGTTTAACATATTGAATAGACACTTTTACTTTTAGTGAATTTTTTGGTTGTAAATTTTTGCTCGGGGGACCCCTTAGATCCCATTTTATGGTGATAATTTTATCATATTCGTGTTCCTGAGACAATTTCACAATAGAAACATACATAAAAATGTATATTATCATCCATTTTAACCCTTTAAAAAATGAAAGATAAAAAAAATTAAGAAGCTGCTTTTTTTCTGGTGTCATCTAGTATCCTTGGAAACGAACTTGATTTTCAATAAATGTGAATCAAAGTTTTTTTTTTAACTTTCATTTTTTAATGGGTTAAAATGAATGAAAACAAACATGTTTATGCATGTTTCTAATGTGAAATTGTCTCAGGAACACGATTATGATAAAATTATCACCAGAAAATGGGATCTAAGGGGTCCTCCGAGCAAAAATTTACTACCAAAAAATTCACTAAAAGTAAAAGTGTCTATTTGATATGTTAAACTGCCTTACCCAAAGCGGTCTCAGTCTCAGATGGTAGTCCCAGATGTCCCCTACAAGCTGCAGGTCGAACCGAGTTGATATCTGGATGGAACACTTTTTTATTTGAGTTTGAAAATTATGCTATTTTTTCACTAAAATGCCAATAACTCCCTTTAGAATTAACCAATTGGGATGCTCTACCCTGCATTTTGTTGCATTTTTGAAGCCCTTTAAGATGCATTTTGAATTTTGAAATTAAATTGAATTTTGTTTAAGTTATAGCCTTTTTAAGATTTTTTACGTTTTTGAGCCTTCAAACTTTGTGTCCCGATTTGCCCCACTTCCCGTTGACCTAGAGTGCTCATATTTTGGCCAGATGCTAGTTTTATATGTATAAACAACCCCTGAAAATTTCAGGCAGATTGGTGAGGTCGATGCGAGATGGGTATGCTTTGCTCGTGGACTCGCTCTTAAGTATATTCACCGCTCAAAACAAAAAAAAATATTAAAAGATGTTACTCTTCAATACTGGTGCTGAAAAGTTCAATTTTTCTAGAACTTTTCTGCACTGGTATTAAAATGTATTAATTTTCCATTCTGTTATTTTTGGTAGAGAAAAGTAGACCGTTTCGTCGCTCGAGAATGACAGGAAAAGTATGAAGTTTCACAACGGAATTATAAAAAGAAAATTTCAAGAATTTTTCACAACTATTCGATTGTTTTCCTGGTATTCCAGGGCCTTTCTGGACGAAATTCTTGTAATCTGCAAAATATTTATTGATAATCGATTGCATAAAATATATTTCAGAATTTGCGATATTTTGCAAAAATCAACATTTTTCAGAAAATCATAAATCGACCAAAAAATGCTTCCTCTAGAAAGACATTTAAAAAGTTTACATACCGTCAGTAGAAGTGGTATCTGGTCTAATGCAAATGATTAGATCTTACAAATTTCATCAAAATTGTATAACCCAATCACTCCTTCCAGAACTCTGCTGATGGTACTAATTTTGTATGACCGACCCGCAAATTTGTAGCGAAACTTTCTGGGTACGGTACGGCAAACTAATGGTGCAAAGTAGCTTCTTTCGACATAGAAATTCTAGAAAAAAAAAATCGAATAAAACGTGAAACAGACCAACTTAATGCGTAAAACGATAGAACTTTCTCTCCTTCTCTGTCCTCAACTAAAACTTCCATTAATTTTACTCTCCTCTCACATACACGCACAATCACCCGTACACACTGTCAAATTTTATTTTAATTAATTATGCTTCCATATACCACCGACGTCCGTCACAACTTTGCAGGATTGGCTCGATCAGCACTCTCCAAATTCTAACGGTGCCCTCTGGGATTGCATGTGCATGGCGTCAAAGGTCTGGACACTAGAATATGTTAGCTTTAAGTTCCCCGTTTCTTTTTTTAACTTCCCTTGAGATTATACATTCTGGTGAGAGTACGATAGTAAGAAGGTTAGACCTGCTTCAATTTCCCCTATGGGAAGAAGTTTGCTGGACAGTCGACCACTCGGGGGTACAGCATTTAATTAAATGTGGTATTTGTGCAGCATTATGTACACTTTGGTTGCGCTTCACATCACGTTACATTTCTCACACCACACTTACCATCCACTCTGTATCGTGTACTCTGTGCTTTGGAGGAAGAACGTGTTTGTGGAATCTGGAAATTCTTAAAGCAGATATTAAATGGCAATTGAATTCAACATAATTTCATTTCTATTCTAGCTTGTAAGTCACACAGAAACTACGTCATGCAGATTTCCTCCGTCGCCATTGATTTGTCACATTGTAGCAAATAAATTGCATTACTTTTCATCGTTTTTCCGACCCGGTAGAGCTCACTTCTGGAGAGAGAGGATACTCGCCCGAAGGCAAGTTTTTTCAAGTGTCAGACGGGTGGGTGACAGACCGTAAGGGCACAACACTCGAGGGCTACTCGAGATGGCAAGGCGGCAAAACATGATGTAACATTGTGTGGATTACATCCAGCATCTTTGCTGGCCGGGATTAGCATAATACAATGATATTTGTGGTGCGATGGCTTTGGGCGACCATCATTATGATTTGTTTTTTGGATACAAGAAAGTTAGGGAAAAACTGTTTGGGCTGTTTGATCCAATTTTGATAATTATTTTAATCTTCATTACATGTTTTTTTCAGTGTGTATTTTTCAGCTTTGTTGTTGTTGCAACTAAGTATCATTTCTTAAAATTTAATGGTAAACATTTAAATGTTTTTGAAAAGATTTAATTGATATTTAGTGCTCATTTTCTTGAGATAGGTTTGGGTCGATGAGGGTGAATTCCTTAAAATAGTCCACATGGTTTTGTATTGCCATTAAAACAGACTTAAAACATTAATAAAATAATTCCACATTTACTATACAATGTGTTCTTCGCATTTCACACAAACTGTTTCATGAGGTACTTTTCACACTTTTATAGTAAGCTCAGTATTTATTAGCAACTTATTGTTTAATTGGGGATTTCCTTTTGTATTTAAGGAAATTTTACAGGAAATATAAAAATGATTTGATCTTTAAATGGATTTTTTAATTTTCTGCAAAATTTTTGTCTCCGGTATATAATGGGGTCGAGGGATGGCAGGAACAAATCTAAATTGAGAATGTTTTTTTTTTTTTAAATTTTTAAGCTATATTAATTTTACAATGCATAACAGCTATTTTGCTATTAACTTACTTATAAAAAGTCAAACAATTTATGAAAACAATACTTTACATCAAATTTCAAAGCCAAAATTGAAAAAAAATATTTTAAAAAGTCAAAATGTGTCTAATGTAGATTAGTATTTCGATTAGGATAATTTGGAGAAGCTTTAGGAAAAAGGTAAAAAACAAATCATAATATTATAAAAAGGCTCATAAAAAACAGATTAGTGCAAACACTGTTCGAAGATTGACATTGTCATGATTTTAAGGTCGAAAATAAAAATTTGCGTCGCTGGCAATGAGTTGATAAATAACCTTCAACAAATATTTAGGATAGGGGCAGGGGGAGGCAGAATGGACCAGGGGAGCAGAATGGGCCACCCTTGGTTTTGGGCTTTAGAATGGATTTAGACCAATTGTGAGGCAAGGGTCTTGTAGAGGACGTCAAATAACGTCACCATACCGAGAACGACGTTTGAATTCATTGTATTTTTTGAATTATGAGCAAAAATGTAAATTTATTGACAAAATTACGTAAATGTTGTTTATTTCGAGGTTTTTAAATAAGCTTTCTGAAAAGTTGGATTGTTTGAAAAAGTTTGCTAAATGCTTATAACGATACTAGATTGTACTACCAAGGTATACAAACAACAACGGAACCTTAAAATCATTTAGAGGCTTGGTGGTGGAAGTGTTAAATTAAAATCCACTTGGGGGCAGAATGGACCACCCTTATCCTGCCTTATAAAAACAATCAAAAGTTATGAAATTTTGATTTAATGTATTATTTCACTCCCGGTAGCTTCACAAATAACGTTTAATGCAACACTAGTTGATTTTAAGTTGTTTTGATGATTGTTTGTAAAAATAGTGTCCTTTTTCAACATATTAACACTATTTTCAAAAATGTTTGTTTTGGTAAGTGACTATTTTTATTAAAGTGATCTAACTTCATGGAAACTATGTTAGAAAGGTACCTCATGTCATTTCTTATTTTCCTTCAACGTTGTATTAGACGAAATTGCTTGTTTTCTAAGGTGGCCCATTCTGCCCCGCCGGGTGGCCCATTCTGCCCCGCATCCTGGAAAAGTAGGCAAAAAAACTTTTTTTAAAGTGGCTCAAAAATAGTTTTAAGCTAAAAAATTTCATCAACCAAGTATACAACATTAGCCCGGGTCAAAAAAATTAAAGTTGCTCAAATCAAAAATTATATGAGATTGCCCGAAAGAGTACTCAAAATGGAGGCTCAGGCCAAAATTTCAGCCCATTCGGTTGAAAACTGGCTTGCCTTGAGCAGGAACAAGTTTAAATGGGAATTAACCCGTAAAACTGGAGCATTTAGGTAAATTGCTCTGTACAGGTCAGCGGTTAACAAATGACGACTTTTGCATACCATGGGGTCCTAGGGGATGGTCTGGGGTACAATTCCTCCGAAGGGTGCAAGACGATCCGAGGCCCCTGGTCTTGTCTTGGTGGCTTTTAAGGTGGTTTTGTTATTCCTTGGACACTTTATTCAACCAGATATTTGATCAAAAACACCTTAACAACGCTAAATGTAATTTTGAAGCCGAATTTGAAGTTATTTTCCTGCCACGTGGTGGCTGATTGCCATGTGGCGTCCTCTGATCGAGGCAGCCTTCTTAGTGTGCTTTGATTTTTCCCTATACATTTAGCTGGGACCATGAGAATTTCTGCGACGCCGGAATGAATCCGGTTCAAGGCAAGACCAGGGGCCTCGGATCGTCTTGCACCCTTCGGAGGAATTGTACCCCAGACCATCCCCTAGGACCCCATGGTATGCAAAAGTCGTCATTTGTTAACCGCTGACCTGTACAGAGAAATTTACCTAAATGCTCCAGTTTTACGGGTTAATTCCCATTTAAACTTGTTCCTGCTCAAGGCAAGCCAGTTTTCAACCGAATGGGCTGAAATTTTGGCCTGAGCCTCCATTTTGAGTACTCTTTCGGGCAATCTCATATAATTTTTGATTTGAGCAACTTTATTTTTTTTGACCCGGGCTAATACAACATTGAAGGGAACATCCCAAAGCATAAGCCTACTACACTGAATTCATAATTTTTCATGTTTTTCTATGGTTTTTGGCGCATTTCACTTAGGCGGGCCATTCTGCCCCTCCTGACCCTAGTACTTTATACATTTTGATTGATTTTGGGAATGATTGTTTATTGCTTGTCAAGTTATGCAAATCATCGTGGATTAAAGATTGATGATCTTACACTTTAATGATTGCATGGTTCAATTTGAGCAAATATTTCTTCAGATTTGTTTTTTTTGAGAACAATCGTTGATTTGTACAGAGTTTTTTTTAGAGATATGGTCAAGAAAATCAAAAGTTGGAACGAATTAAAATCAATGTAATTTAACAAATCGTGTTTGAAAGAATGTGTATTAAGAAATTATTTCTCGAGTTTGTTTGTAAAATAAGACAAGTTTAACGTTTTAGTGAGGTAATTGGAAGTACTGGTATATCTTTTCCGGATAGAAAAACAATCCATATCAATCCAATCAGCCCAGTTTAATTAGAAAAGCAAACCGGAATCGAACACCCTTCCCCAATCTGAAAAATGGGATCGAAAGGTTGTAAAACTGATCCAATTGATGGGAGAACACATGTTGAACCAGTCCACCGGGTACCCTGCGGCAATGTTTTCCTCCAAAGCATAGACATCACCAATCACAATTCCATTTAACATTCACTACAGTTGTAACATACACATGTGAGCCCCAGTCTGGCACAAATATAACTCTAGCATTATCAACACCATACCATCGTCACCGTCACCATCATCATCATCAGCATTGTCGGACCCAAAATTTAATCGATATTAGAAGCCCCCCTCCTCCCATATCGACAAGTTGCAATCAACTTTACTACATTTGCTCCGTATTTGTCTGTGCGTTTGTGTGTCCCTTTTTTCCACTATTCTGGAATCAAACAGGACTGGTGGGACGAGAAACTCCCCGAGCAGGGCATTTTCAGCTGTTTGAGTGTGATACCGAAGGTCCTCCTGGCCGGCGCCATCACCCTGATGGACGAGGCGTACTACAAGTTGGCCGTCTGGCTCAACGACAAAGGTGAGATGGGGGGTTTTAATCTATGCTGAGTGGAGTGTTTTTAACTTTGCGCTTTGGGGGTTTTGTTTGCAGAGAACTATCGGCTGCAGTCCAAGTACGAGAACCATCTTATCGGCAAGGTGGCCCTGTTTCAGTTTGTCAACAGCTTTCTGTCGCTGTTCTACATCGCGTTTTATCTGCGCGATCAAGATAAGCTGAAGGAGGTATTGTTAACTTTGTATAGTGATTGGTGGGTGTTTAACGGTGTCCTTTTCTGTAGCAACTGGCTGGTTTGCTTATATCGCGCCAGATTATCGGGAATCTTCGAGAGTCCGCATGGCCCTACTTGGTGGAGCAGTGGAAGCTGGCCAAGCTGAGTTTCAAGCTGTGGGGAGCGTTGAGTCCAACGCAGGAATTGCCACCCCCAATGATTGAGAACAAACAGGTCAATGAAGGCAAAGGATCCTCGGAGTGCACCTCGTCAACACCGAAGAGATCTATCGGGCAAGCCGAGGTCGAGAGTTCTCTGTACAAATACGATGGAACCTTCTCGGACCACCTGGAGATGCTGGTCCAGATGGGCTACGTGGTTCTGTTTTCGGCAGCATTTCCTCTGGCTGGACTGTGCGCCTTGGCTAACAATTTGCTGGAGATTCGGTCCGATGCGTTTAAACTTGCACACGTACATCAGAGGCCTTTCGGGCAGAGAGTGGCCAACATTGGCACCTGGCAGAATGCCCTTGGAATGCTCGGACTTGCAGCTGTGATCGTGAACTGTGCCCTGATCGGACTGTCCGGACAGGTCTCGCGACTATGGCCCGGATTGACCTCGACACAAACAGTTATTCTGATTGTGGCCCTCGAGCACGTGATGCTTGGTCTTCGATCAGCACTAACCTGGCTTCTTCCGGAACTTCCATCGTGGCTGGCCGCCGAAATAGCCCGTGCCGAGCACTGTCGTCGAGAGATGCAATGCAAGGGTCCCTCTCCTCGGCAGACCCCTCCATCTCCACCGTCGTCCACATCCCTCTCGCACCACGATCACGACTTCAACAGCAACCAGGACATCTACGACAAAACGGAACAATCCGTTGGCAGGTACTTGTACAAAACCGCGTTGAACTCGCTTGCTAGAAAATCCACAAAAATCCTAAACACTCTTTTCACCAACAAAGATTTCACATCTTCCCTAGTCACGATATTCAGGAGAACGAAATGGAACGGGTCCCGTTGGCGGGCAGCTTGGCGACCAAGCTGGACAATCTAACCAGCAGCGGCAGTGGCGGCGGCCATCAGTCCCAATCGCAATCCCACCTTCAGCCCCACCAGAAAGAACCTCGCAGCAGCAACGACAACATCGACATCTTCGCAACGGAAACACGAGAGGTCACACCGGATTCGCCGATCTCGCAGGTACTCGAATGTGGGTCGGTTCAAGCCGTGCCACTCTATGGCTTCCATGCAAAGATTATATCAATTTCCTTCGTTTTTTCGAGTTTCCCTTTAGTCATTTCGCTCTTCACGAATTTTCCCCCTATTTTAATTGTACTAACGTTGTTATTCCATCACGCCAGAAAAGAAAAAAAAAACCCAAATCGACTAACATCACTAGCCAAAAATATCCGCTGAGGCTAAAGAAACCCAATTACGTCTTGGCCGGTAGGTAAGGGTCAACCGGCATTGAATGGTGATTAATTATACACGCGGTGAACGGTCATGGTCAATTTTTGTTTCGCTTTCCGTTATGTATATATGTAAAGGACCTTGCAAGGAGGTTAATGTGAGATAATTATTCCCTTTTTTGTTTCGCTCCCAATACGATGATGTATGAGCCCTATAGCCATCTGTTTATTTCGTTAGTTGATGTCACTAAGTTCCTATTATGTGTGCTCGAAACGGATGGAACTGAAATAATTAGATTGGAGTTCAGGAATTCATATTTTTTGAGCATTTATGCGTATTTGTTAAGATTTGACAAAATAAGTCCTATGTTTTACATCTGAAAAACTGTTTTAGTGTTCTATTTTAAGCCTCTATGCAAACTGGGACTGTCGAGACATCGCAGTTTATATTTTTTGATACTCTGCAAAACTGGGTTATGGATTTAGTGTTTTAGTCACTTCTACTAGTAATATTGGATAGTATCGTTCCTTTTCAAGGACAAGGACTACGTCACTCTGGGCTATCCAGATTTTTAAGCGAAGATGGTGCACGCCCGAAATGTCAACTTCGCGCAGTGGTACCAACCTTTAAAAAAGTGTGACTATCTTGCCATGGCACACTTTTTTTGTTATGTTGGTACCGCTGCGTGATTTTGACATTTCGGGCGTGCATCATTCTTAACGCCATCTTCGCTTGAAAATCTGGATATGGCTTAGGTTACCAACTGTACGGATTTTTTCCGTACCGTACGGATTTTCGACCCCCTTCGAGGATTTTTACATCCCGGATTTTTGTACGGATTTTTTTTATATTACGGATTTTTAAGGAATTTAATGATCATAACAACAACTTTTTTAAATTTAATTGCTTTTTTGATTTGGACAAAGCTTTGCTAATAAGATTTTTATATTCAACTGGAAGTTTGATTTTAAAAGGATAATTTTGGTTGTTCAAACATTACTATCAATTATTATTTTTACTTCCTTTCAAAACAAATTTATTCAATAAAATATCTAAGAGCTTTCTAAACATCTGATTTAACAAATTGTCTTGTATAAACACTCAGAGCAATATTACTTTAAAAGCAAACTTGACATTTCGTGAACTTTAAAACGTTTAACAATTGGAAAAAAAACATATAGATTTTGTGCTCCAAGCTACGGTTTATTTTTAAAATCTTTTTTAAGCGTCCAAGTCATAAGCTACAAATTGTAGTTTTTTTTCTCTAAATTTCTAAATATTTTTTTAACGGTTTGTTATGCCCGTGGGTCAAATCGGCTAAGTGTACGGATTTTTGCAAAGCAAGAGTTGGTAGCCTTATATATGGTAAAGGGTACAGTGTCTAGAATTTTCGCTTTCGCAGCGAACTTTTTTTCCGATAATTTCGATTTTTTTTACATAAGAAGATTTGTTTAATATTAGACCTATGCCGTTATTTCGTTTCGTTTCAACTGTTCAAAAATCATGAGACATGCCATTTTATGGGAAATTGGATGTTGTTTTCCAAATATTGCAATATCAAGGTAATTTTTATTTTAAAATTTCGTGATTTAAAAAAAAATGCTTTCTGAGCTTGTCTTTGTTGTCGTTGGAAAAAATATCCTTCTGGGTTATTGCAGCATCGGAAAGTACTTTGAACTTTCCTTTAAATTAATAAAAAAAGTAAACCAAAAATCGTAATTGGGTTTCTTTAATCAGCATTTCACTTTAACATAGTTTTTGTTCAAGAATTTTTCCTTAACATTGATTTTCGCCTTTATTTTTCATTCCACACATATATCAGCCCATTCTGCTAACAATAAATGTACATTTTTACTATTTTTAATATATTTCAACTGTTTCTCAACATATTTAATTGTATTTTTATCGTTTCTCTGCCAACAAAATCCATCAATCAAACAAAATATTTCCCCGCTTTTTGTTCTCCAAATTTGGCTGCCAAACAAAAAAAAAAACGCCAATACAATTCAAACGCCTACAACAACAACAATAACAAATGCCAAAAACAATGTCCAATTATTTTCCATAGACCAGCACAGTATTATTACGACCTCTCCAAGATTCTCCCCTTAGTGGTCAATCAGCACAAACTGTTGCATTAGAATCTACACAGAACTCAGGGTATGACATACTTTTTTACTTCTTGTTGTCTTTTTTGTTTGGTTGTTTCTACAAACCGATGTTGTATGTGAATAGTGAAATGTCATCGTCATCGTCATTTTTTTATTGGTTTGTTTTTACATTGAAAATTGCTTGCGCTTTGGTTTATGCTTTCAATTGGCTTGCGAGTTTTGTAACCTAAAAATTAAAAAAAATATTGAGAATGTTTCTTAAAGTCATACTCATAAATCACGACAAAGTAACATGCTTTTAGTTTATTTAAAACAATATAAAATAACTGCTTTCCAAAATACACATTGAAATGTTATAATGTTTAGTACAATTATTTTATCTTAATTTAGTAAAAATAATTTTCATGGTTCGCATTGGAAGTTAATTAGGCTTTTTCATTTTGTTTGTGCATGGAATTCACAAATAATACGCATTTTCATAACAGAAAAAAAATATGGCTCACATTTTGATCATCAAGTTTTCGATCTTTTCGAAAATACATACATTTTCATCAAAACATCGTAAAAATTATGTCTAATCTTGTGTTAGATATTTTACAATTTTGATTGGTTTAACAAGATTTTCAAAAAAACACAAAATATAAAAAAGATTCGTTTTTGTTCAAAGAAAAATCTCTCGAAAAGTTTTAAACAAATTGCAAAACAATTCAAAAAATAATATAATTTTTAACAATTCCAAAATAATCAGTATCGAAAATTATTTTACATTTTTTGTTTGAGTTTTGAAAATTATTCCCGTTTTTTTATTGTACTTTGTGAAACGTCACATAATAATTTACATGTTGATTTTGTTATTTGAAACTTTTTTCGCATATCAATGTCTTAATAATTGTTCAATGTGCTGTGTATATTGCTGATGTAACGTTATTGTAGCTAATAAATCGTAAACGTTTTTAACAGGAACAATTCGATTATATTTCGGCAAAAAAGTTGAACAAAACTTTTCATCTGATCCCATTGTTCCTGTGTGTTTTTCTTAACCCGTTTTTCTCGCCGGCATTTTTCGCTACACTTTTTTATAATTACATTTATAGTGCATGCCCAATGAAGCCAAGCATTAAGCTCGCTGCAATTCCGCCATTCCGGGGACAGTCGATGAAGCACAGTTATAGTATTTACGATAAGCGAAGCATCAACCTCGGGTATGGTTTTTACGAGTTTTTTGACTCTTTTACCTGTTCTATAAATCACAAATCTAGTTGTTTTATTTTGTAATTAGTGTTTTCTTTAAGCCTGAATTTTTCTTCCTTAGCTGCTAGCAAATCCTTCTGCATACCATTTTTCAAAATTTCACTGTCAGTTTGAGTCTTTGTGTTTTTTACTTCCATTGTTTTCCTCAATCAACTAAGTAACTCTATCGCCCATTTAATAATCTGGTTTAACGAGCAATAACCCCATAGAGCGAATGAATGTTTGCTGCCTCCGAAGCTGGCCCGCTGCCACGTGACCGGAAGTGTACTAACCATTCCGTCTGGCGTCCCATTTCAGTGAAACGATGAGTCCCCGAGTTTCGTCGCAGCCTATCCAGATTCCAGAGATTCCACCTTTCCGCAAGCAAGCACACTCCACCATGCACTCGCCCGTCAGCCAGAGCCCCCAGAATCTGGGCCTGGTGAACGCCTCACCACCTAGAATAGCGGAAATTCCGCCCTTCCGGCCTCGCATCCGGTCCAAGGAGTGGATGCCCAACATCGAGGTGAGCAGAATGAAGGTCAGTTCCCAGCAAACGAACCCTGCCGTACTAACCTGCGTGGATTTGCACTCTTTTTTTCCTCTTTTTTGTTTCTCTTGTAAATTTTATAATTTTGTTTGAAATAAAAAATCAACAAAAAACATCAAACAAATCAAAACTGAAATAAAAGCACACCGAACATCATCTCACGATCGGGCCCAGTGGAGGCGCCGAGTGGGCGAAACGTTTGAAGGCGGCCGATCCTTCCATTATTCACAGAAGCACCGACTGTATTGTAGCGAAGGTAACGTTCAGTTTCTGCACACCCACTCACACACACAAGCAAACGCAAGCTCCGTCCTTCCTTATCCTTCTTGCCGCAGCATGTTCGCATTTATCTGGTGTTTTGAAAAAGCCACGAGAAACAGTGGTCGTGGTTGTAGTGTAGCCTTTATTACTATGTTGATCTATCGCAATCGGAATTTAAGATAAATGAAATGCATTTTCTGAAAATGTGAGAAAAATCGGAAGAGCTTTTGAAACAGAATCAAGGCCAGGCATAATTGTTCCACACAGATTTGTTGTTATATGACTATAAATGTATACGAAACAGTTTATTATATTTTATCTTGTATAGCAAAAGAATCCGTAGAGTTTGGTTGCGTATGTCCTCGTATCCTCCCCACCTGTAGATTCTGTGAAATGTGATCTGTATGCAGGAAAGATCTTAAAAAATATAGATAAACACTAGATTTTTTTAAAGGTTCAATAAAGTAAATTTTTAATTTTTGGTTTTTGGGTGTTTCTGAAACCGCCTTATGTCAGGGATATTCAAAATCACCCAAAAAGCAAAAAATAAAAATTTGGTTTATTGGATCATTTAAAAAAAGTCCAGAACTGTTAACTGGGATTCGTCGTCGGATTTTCAACACTGACTGGGACGAATAATGATAAATTGAGATAGCGCGGACATTTATGCGTAGAGCGGCAGATAAGTTTTTTTGGGTAACAATTCTGTTTGCGATGCACAAATTTATATTTAAAAAATCTAATATAAGACAATGACAAAAATTAATTGATTGATCTGGCAATCCAAAATAAAGGCTATGCTTTGCTACTCGCATTTGATACAATGTTTGTTAATTTGATACACACCTCGCTATACTATAACAACATCATGCACTTATTCAATGTACAACCGTTTGACAAAAAAAAGTGTTCGAATAATGTCGTTAGTGTTGAAATACACTCAATCCCGGTGGTTGATCACTTTTTTGTTTGATACTTTTTAGTTTGTACCCCGTTGGTTTGACAAAGTCAAACTAAAAAGTGACAAACCGTCACTATTACACGGGACTTACACTTACTATCAAACCAAACGTTTGGAAGTAAGTGTGAGCCATGTGTAAAGAGGGTGTCAAACTAGAAAGTTACCCCGTTCAGTGTAATAAAGTGTTGATTGCTAATTTTCTTTAAATCAAATATTCGTTGTGGGGTTTGAATGGAGGTAAAAATTAAGTTTGAAATGTTTTGTAAAATGCAAAAACAAGGTTTATAATTCCGTGAGCGCAATAACATTTATCAAGACCGCAAAGGATTTAAACTGACTTTTTTTAAGAGCGAATTTTTCACTAATGTATCATAGGTATTAAGGTGCTCCGATTTGGATGATGTTTTCAGAGTTTGTTTGTCTATTCATGAGATGAACTCATGCCAAATATAAGCCCTCTACGACAAAAAGAAGTGGGGTGAAACGGACATTGAAATTTCGAAAAATCGTAAAAAATCTTACAATTGCTCGCATTCTAAAGGTCTTTTGAAGCCCTTCAAAAATGCCATAAACATCCCAGATTGGACATTTTTTCAAAGCTTTTGTAAATAACTGTTAGAAATGAATATTTTTAAAACCCCAATATGTAGGGAATTTCATGGACGATAAGCCTACGGTATTAACATTTTGGTCTCAATTTTGACATATTCGAAATCCTCGGGAAATTCCTCGTATATTTGAAGTATTGGAAACAAGTTAGGTCTTGTGTAGGGCTCATATTTGGCATGAGTTCATCTCGTGTATAGACAAATAAACGCTGAAAGTTTCATCTAAATCGGAGTACCCCGATACGACCTCCAGAACAAACCGAAAAACAGTTGACAGCTTCAAACCAAAACCAAAAGCATAAGTTATTAGAAAATAGTTGTCTGGTATACTTATAATCGTTGTATGCTTAAACGATTATACGAAGTTTCAAATATCCTAAGTTCGGTTTCCCTGAAGATCTTCAAAGAAACTGGGGTAATAAAATCACGAAGTTTTTTTTTAAATGTTTTATTCATTTTGTTTATTTTTAAGATCAAATTTGTGTTTATCGAATCAGTAAAATTCTAATGGTAGATTCGTGAACATTACACGGAAAAAATATGATTTTTTTTTAAATTTAGCTTTTTATAACTAAAAGTTGTATTCCCAAAATATGTATTTTTCAATTTACGGTTTTTTATATGTTTAAAAAAGACATACTTTGAGCCATAGTGCGTGATGGACAAAATCTGATTTAGACGATATGATTTTTTGAAAAATAGTGTTTTTTGGAAATTATCGAAATTTGCACTGAGAAAATTTCCTTTACTTTTTCTCTGAAACTTAGAAAATCGGGCAATTTGAGCAAGTATTACACTCAAACCCCGATGGTTTGACACCAACTGTTGTCAAACGAACGGGGTCACTTTTTAGTTTGACACCCCTTTTACACGGAGTTCACACACACTACCATTTGTTTGTTTTAATAGTGTGCGTGAGCGCCGTGTAAAAAGTGACAGTTCGTCACTTTTTAGTTTGACTTTGACCAACCAACGGGGTACAAACTAAAAAAGTGTCAAACGAAAAAGTGACCAACCACCGGGGGTTGAGTGTATTTTTAAAAATGAAAAAAAAAAAACGAAAAGAAATCGAAAATAAATATCCAAAAGTGGATGTAACTTGAGAACGGTACACTGCCGTTCTACGCATAATTGTCCCATGTTAAAAAAAGTGCAACTGAGAAAAACGCGATTGAAATTTTTCGACCGATTTCTGTGTTTCTACGCATAATTGTCCCGTGGGTTCCTATTCGCCCTATGTGTCCCTAATCGCCCCAGTTAGCAGTTTATCACCCTTAGTTGTGATTCTCTTGCTATACAACAGGTTAAAAAGACATAATACTTAGTAAAACTAATGATTTCGTGTAAGAAAATACTTGGTGGGACAATTATGCGTAGAAGTTTAACGATGGGACAAACAGACTTGGTGTTGTTTTTAATGAGTTTCCGAACAAAGTACCAGATTTTATGTGTTTTTCTTAAAGTATACGTAAAACTAAACTCAAAAGTGTCATAAAGTCAAAATCGGCCAAAACTGACATGGGACAATTATGCGTAGAACGGCAGTACATCTTATAAAAATAATAAAAAAATCAGATGTATGTACGTTTCGATCACAAATTCGATTTTGCTTCAAAAAATGATATTAGTATTTTTTGTCCAGATTTTTGATATTTTCCAAACGATTTTTTTTTCATAAATGTTTATCTCCTAAACTAGATTTTGCACCATGATGCAGTATGGCTCAAAAGATATATATTTCTGGGCTTTGGAATCAATAAACGTGTAGGATAGTGTTCAAATATCAGCTTTACATTGTTTATAATTATCTCCGTTAATGTTGTGCAATGTACATTATATTTCCGCAATCTTAACTATTTATTAACACCGTATTTGAACAGCAAATGTGTACTCATTTCTATCTCCGTTGATTGGCTCCTGGTAATAATTCGTGAATAATTTGAGAACATCTTGTAACCAAATTTCAAAATTTCGTAGACTATTGCTAAATGTGTCGTTACTCGCTGAATCTTTTCTCTGTCCGATCACCCTCTAAACAACGTTCAAACATTTCCAGCAACAAGAACTGGCCTCCGGATCCGACTCGGAGCTGATGAAGGCAGCCCCCTCGTGGAACAACATGGCACCCAAAACGGTCGATCAGCCCGGCACCAGTACGAGCGCACCATCCGTCAAGGCCCAAACCGAAGAGGAAGCGGCCAAAGGTATGAGCATCCGTACCTTGAATGCCTCTGTTTAACATTGTCCAAATATTTCCTTCTGTCCTTGTTTTCTCAAGCCGCAGCCGAACTGGCCGCGAAAAAGTCCCGCATCAAGCAGAGTCTGGTCAAGCGGGCCCGATCGGTGGCGATCTTCTCGCTGAAGCTGAAGGAGCAACGCGCGAAACGTGCCGAAAAGGCCGCCCAGGAAGCTAGGGTAGGTCGATTGTGGGAGCAAGTCGATTGGACAGTGTTTTATGATTTCCGATGCTTCTTTCAGGACGCCCTTCCACCGCCACCCCCGGGCGGAGAGCTATCGCTAATTCCCATCGAGCAGCTGATCCAGGTGGACGATGTCCTGAACCAGCGAAATCTGAACCACGGCGGGGGTCACAACAACCACCACAGCAGCAGTGCCGGGTCGGGCAGTACGTAAGGTAACTTGCCAGGTTGATCCTCAACTTTGTACAGCAGAATGTAAGGCGCACATGCACTGTAAAATAAAAAGGTCAGACAATTACGACCGTTACGCGATGCGGCGGCGGCTGCTGCTGCTACCAGGTGATAATTGCGCGCAAGTGGACGACGAGTTGGATGGTCCTGTAAAAATACGAGTAAAGAATCAAGGGAACGCGAACCATTTGAGACAGACATATTTTATCCGTAGCTCTTGTGCAGTAGTGATTCGGTGTTTACTTTTTAGAGTAGTTAATTGCAAGCGAGGAGAGTAGCAGGTTTGACCGCGAGACATCAGGGAGGATATTTTTAAGGGACGAGATCCTCAACGTAGAATGGCCGTTACAGCGGAGCGGAAAAGCCCGAGGTCAATGAGCGCAGAAGATATCGAGCGACGAATACGAAGTTTTGCAAAAGCGGTTTTGGGTGCTTCTATACAGTATTAAGAAAGCCATAGTTGGTAATGGATCGATTCAGCACACACACATACACAAAAAAAACATACACATACATAAACATAACAACACATTACAGACAGTTTTTGAAACGGAAAGGCGTGATACTAGTTTTGGGAATACTTTTACAAAAAATGATTAGCGCGGTTACGAGGCAAGACTAGCAAAAGAAACAAAAAATATCGAAGTTCACGGCCAAAATAATAAAAGAAAGGAAAACATGTTCTAAAATATTTAGTGAGTTATGGTAAAACTGCTTTGTTGAAAAATGTAAAAAAAAAGATAAGCCAGCGATTTATTCGTGCGAAGAGCTTCATACTTGCTTCCTCAGTTGGTTCCTAACGAAGATTTCCTCACTTTTAAAATTTAATTTTATTGATTTCTATCACCTTTTCGATTTTATTTTCAAATATTTTTTTTTTAGATTTTGATGTTTTGAGAAATGCATTTTAATAATATTTAAAATTTTAAATGTCTCCATTCCCTAATTTTTTTATGGCCTTTAAATATACTACCTAAAAAGTCCGCCAAATTTCATTCTGCGAAAAAAAATCAGTTTTTTAATTTATTTCACATTTTAAAAGTCTTTCACAACAAACACAAAATTCCAGTTTTCGAAATACAGCCGCCATGAGATTATTTTGAAAGAACAATCTTTATTTTTTCGATGTTTTAAAATAGTATCCACAAAGGTAAAAAAAATAAATTAAATTTTAGAAGGAACGAGAGTTGAACCATCAATTTTGTGGTTGTTAATCCGACATGCTACCATCACATCATGGATCGCTTGATGGCATAAGAGAGACATAGCACAAATATATTTTTCTCTGACTAGTTTCACGAGCAAAATTATATTGTTTGTAGTAAATCCACTATGACAGATTTTTATACATTTATTTCCTGTGGGCGAATTCATGTGGAATAAGGAACATTACACATAAAAAGACGTGAGTTTATATATTTTAGATGTAATATTTCACACAGTGTTGTAAATGATTGATAGAAATCCCCATCATTTGATGATTCCTGCACCAAAATATCAGTGGGTATAGCGACCGTCACTATAGCTTGTGAACTCTCTTCGTTTATCACGTAATTCTCAGCAACAATATTCTCTCTCTATCACTCGTACTCTTTTTCTCGTTCACGCACACTCGCCGGAGATCCTTTTGTTTTATCAAAAACATGGAATGAAAGAACGCGAGAGGTGGATTGGGAATCGACCACTTATTACGTCCCGTGAAACTGCGTTGGAATTTTTTTTTTCATGTCTACAATTTTTTCTTGAAAAGGTCCTACAAATATATGAAACACAATAGCTTATAGGACCTTTACAAAAAGACTCTAGATGTTTGTTTTGTTTGTGAATGAGGGAATGAGAGAGAAAAAGAGAATGTCCCACGGAAGAGTGTAAACACGAGATAGAGACTGGCTTTAGGACTGGCTATTCTTGGTGCCGAGAATCACGCTACGGAGAAAGAAGCAGTGACTGTTGGGAGATGAGATTTCGGGCATGGTAATTGTAGTCGCTGAGACAGCTAAGGTCGATTAAAATTGCAGAGTAATGATTTTTTAACAATGTGTTTTTTTTCGCGAAAATCGACGAAAAATGTCATGATTCGGACCACCTTGACCTACGTCGTGTCACTTTAATGGCCAAACAAAACTCACTCGTACTCTTTTTCTCGTTCACGCACACTCGCCGGAGATCCTTTTGTTTTATCAAAAACATGGAATGAAAGAACGCGAGAGGTGGATTGGGAATCGACCACTTATTACGTCCCGTGAAACTGCGTTGGAATTTTTTTTTTCATGTCTACAATTTTTTCTTGAAAAGGTCCTACAAATATATGAAACACAATAGCTTATAGGACCTTTACAAAAAGACTCTAGATGTTTGTTTTGTTTGTGAATGAGGGAATGAGAGAGAAAAAGAGAATGTCCCACGGAAGAGTGTAAACACGAGATAGAGACTGGCTTTAGGACTGGCTATTCTTGGTGCCGAGAATCACGCTACGGAGAAAGAAGCAGTGACTGTTGGGAGATGAGATTTCGGGCATGGTAATTGTAGTCGCTGAGACAGCTAAGGTCGATTAAAATTGCAGAGTAATGATTTTTTAACAATGTGTTTTTTTTCGCGAAAATCGACGAAAAATGTCATGATTCGGACCACCTTGACCTACGTCGTGTCACTTTAATGGCCAAACAAAACTCACTCGTACTCTTTTTCTCGTTCACGCACACTCGCCGGAGATCCTTTTGTTTTATCAAAAACATGGAATGAAAGAACGCGAGAGGTGGATTGGGAATCGACCACTTATTACGTCCCGTGAAACTGCGTTGGAATTTTTTTTTTCATGTCTACAATTTTTTCTTGAAAAGGTCCTACAAATATATGAAACACAATAGCTTATAGGACCTTTACAAAAAGACTCTAGATGTTTGTTTTGTTTGTGAATGAGGGAATGAGAGAGAAAAAGAGAATGTCCCACGGAAGAGTGTAAACACGAGATAGAGACTGGCTTTAGGACTGGCTATTCTTGGTGCCGAGAATCACGCTACGGAGAAAGAAGCAGTGACTGTTGGGAGATGAGATTTCGGGCATGGTAATTGTAGTCGCTGAGACAGCTAAGGTCGATTAAAATTGCAGAGTAATGATTTTTTAACAATGTGTTTTTTTTCGCGAAAATCGACGAAAAATGTCATGATTCGGACCACCTTGACCTACGTCGTGTCACTTTAATGGCCAAACAAAACTCACTCGTACTCTTTTTCTCGTTCACGCACACTCGCCGGAGATCCTTTTGTTTTATCAAAAACATGGAATGAAAGAACGCGAGAGGTGGATTGGGAATCGACCACTTATTACGTCCCGTGAAACTGCGTTGGAATTTTTTTTTTCATGTCTACAATTTTTTCTTGAAAAGGTCCTACAAATATATGAAACACAATAGCTTATAGGACCTTTACAAAAAGACTCTAGATGTTTGTTTTGTTTGTGAATGAGGGAATGAGAGAGAAAAAGAGAATGTCCCACGGAAGAGTGTAAACACGAGATAGATACTGGCTTTAGGACTGGCTATTCTTGGTGCCGAGAATCACGCTACGGAGAAAGAAGCAGTGACAGTTGGGAGATGAGATTTCGGGCATGGTAATTGTAGTCGCTGAGAACTGAGTTTGATATTTTTTCAACCCATATTACACATTTTCCTGGCTAAAGTTAGTTGTTAATATAAAATATCAAAATTGTTTTGGAAATTTGCTAGTTCTTGCAAGGCAGAAGCCAGAGGCAATGGAAATAGCGAATTTTATTTGCAATTAAGTGAGAGATCTCTTTTCCGTGTAATACAGTTAACGTGAAGACTTCCATCATTGTCATGATTTTTCGTTCAAAGATATACATTTTGCGAAGCTTTCAATATTTTGACAAAATTCCTTCAACAAAACGAAAAACGAAGTTGACTTTATAGCTGTCGGCCACCATTGCTAGTACCAACCACTAGTGTCTTCCTTTTTATCTACAAGGACTTCGCCGCCCTGGGCTCCTAAGTGTATGAAAGTATGGCACGGAGCGACGGCGCCGAATACCCATATTTACACAAAGAATTTTAGAGCGCCTGCCGCGGGATTCGAACCGTCGGCCTCTGGATTGTGAGTCCAGTGCGCGGTCCGATTGATCCACACGGGCGGGACGACAACAAGTTGTTTAGAATAGTGCCCTACACATGCTGATTCCTTTTGATAACGATTATCCCATGCTTTGTAAAGTTATGGAAATCGTCATTAATCAATGATTGCTAACTAGAACGTCAATGATTGTACCACAAAATTATATAAATTTTTAAACGCATTTGATTTAGATCGAAAATTCTTTCAGTGACTTGAAGAACTCAACACCCGGCACATGCTGATTCCTTTTAGTGCTGAAATTCGTTGAATTGAATTTTTATGCAGAACAAGCCGTACCCTGCAAACTTCGTCCTGCCCTTTTTGGTTTCTTGACGTTTTTAGCTTGTTTGCTTATTCAGCCTCCTGTGATCAAAATTTGATTTTACGCAACTTTTCCCATACAAACGGCGGTGTTCCGGAATCGGTCTGATAGTGGCCAAAGTGTCAACTTATTAGCGTAAAAACCTTCCTTGAGCTTATACGAACCCAACGCAGCAAAGAGCGCTCCGATCCGACCTCCCGTGTTCAACTGATGCGCGTTCGAACAAAACCATCGAAATTTTTTATATATATATAGATATTTTATTGTGATAATCAATTTCCTTCGAAAATGATCAACGGCTTCACCTTAAACCTCGCATAGTGCGCAGGCGTTACGCTTTGTATTTCTTCGATTACTCTAAAACGACATAATATTTTTGCAATCTCTTTGAAGTTAATTGTAGATTGGAACAAGACGAACAAATTGCTTCAAAAAGATTGCAAAAATATTATGTCGTTTTAGAGTAATCGAAGAAATACAAAGCGTAACGCCTGCGCACTATGCGAAGTTTAACTGTATTCTGTTGATCAAGTTTTAGTTTAAATTTAGTGAAAATAAAAAAAAACTTACACCAAGTTTTTAAAAATGATTTCTTGCTGGCAGAATAAATCAAACTTTAAGTTAAAGCTTATGGATTTAGCATAAAATGAATGAGACAAAATTTCGTTCAGAATCTTCTTTCTACGGTGTCATATAATTATGTCTGTATGAAAATTAGTAATATATAGAAATTATTTACAAAAAAATCCCGTTTCCGCGAGCGACGCTTCGAAAAAACCCTGTTTTTTTTTAAATATCGTGTCTCGGAATCTTGTTAATGCACCCTTTGGTCCAAACACCGTCAGACCGACATTTTAAAGTTTCATTTGACTTTTTCAAATACATATTAGCCTGAATTTCTCAGTCCTCAATTTTTTTTTTCTATCATCATTTGCGTCCAAGACAGCTAAGGTCGATTAAAATTGCAGAGTAATGATTTTTTTAACAATGTGTTTTTTGATTTTGATTATCCGAAGGCCTTGGAAAAATTTTACTCCTGATAATCGAATCAGGAAAAAATATTTTTTCTTTGTCTTATTTTTGTTTGTCAAGCTTAGGTATGATTCCTAATTTAGTTTTAAACTACTCTAAAAGAATTAAAATTTTTAAATCCTAGATGGTGGGGACGAAACATTGAAAAATGCATTTCACTATTCAAATGCAATCAACTATTTACCAAAATAGCGTCGAAACTCGAATTAGACGTTTAAAACAAATGAAACAAACTAAAACATTTTTTTTGTTCGTCATTTGTTTTCCGTCCCATACCCATACAAACCTTCGGATAATCGAGTCTTCAGATAATCGAGTCTGGACTGTATAGTTAAATTTTTAAACCTATATTTTTTTAAGTTTATTGTACTTTTTATTATTTATTACTACAATATGTTTTATTTGCTTAACAATCTTTAAACAAATCTAAGAGTGGATTGTTGAATCATTATAGCAAGTCTTCGGTTTTTAGTTGTAATTTGTAATTTGTTTGAAGCTCACATTGCACTGCGCAATCGCACATATCATATAGGTACATTATTGTTAGGACGTTTGCGAGCTTGTTGTACATGATGCAAATAGCATTGCATTTAATTTAGGCTTAAGTAAAATCAAACGTACAATGCTGCGATAGATTCAACGTACATCGTTTACAGATCAACTGTATTCTGTTCACGAAAATGACTGAGAAATTGCAATTACTTTACTATAGTTTGAAATAATTTTCTAAATCACTGTTCAGAGAAACGAATACAATCATTTACTTTAACAGCATGTTTTTTGCAAGTTTAGTCGACAATCTATTTGTTTCAATTTCCGGCAATCTGTTCAAACCTCTTAAGAAACTAACAGTTCAAAACTCAAACGTGTTGCAGTTCAGCAGTGATAATTTCATGCAATAACATTTACAAAAGAAAACAAGCTTTCTAGCTCGTTTGTATATTTTACTATCAATGATCTCAACCACAAATCAACAAATTCAATTGAGTACTGCTTTTTCCAAGCTTTATCTTACAAAACGAAATGGTTGTTTAGCTATACAGCGCAAAAACTGATTTTGCTAGCATACATTAGTTTTTTAACCACACCAGAGTGAGAGCTGCTCTCCACAAAAATAATAGTGAAAAGAATCCGTCAAGTCAATTAAGTCAGGCAACAGCACAACTTTAACCAGAAAACAGAACAACAATAGCAAAATTACCAGGAAAAAAAATACCGTCTTCAAATAGCGAGCCGAGATGAGAAAGTCTGTCCCACCAGAAATTATTAACAAAAAACAACATCAAACTGAATATTGAACAAACATGTCGAGGCTGGATTGTAGAAAGCACATTTCTTGGAAGTAAAACGAAACGCTTTGAAGCACACACACACACAGGCACACATACACACTCAAACATACACTAGTCCTTTTTACCATAACAATACTCAGCAAGCAAAAAAAAAAAAACTTTCTCTAACCATTGTAGTGTTAACTCAAATCTCTGGAAATCAATTCACCTTTCTCAAACTAAGAAAAACTATTACTACTCAACAGTTTGCAAACTTGTCACAACTTATCATCCACATTCGACAGATATTCTAAAACAGTCTTTAACTCTAGCAGCAAAAACAAGAACGGTAGCGAATAGAACGAGTTCAAACTTTTGCGTTTATTTCTTCATCCCGCGTCAATTTGTGTAACTAGAGCTCAGAGGATTTTGTTCAACACCATCCCAACACCACCCCTCCTGCTGACCGTTTGGTTTCAACCGGTAATTTTAGAAAAAAGCAAAGAAGACAAATTAAAGCAAGAATTGTGAAATTGTACAATTAAAGGGTAAGCTGGCATTGTTAATTAAAACCAAAAATTTAACGATAACAGTTGATTAGTTAAATCAAAATATTGGATACGCACTCTGTACATTGATTTGTTTCGAGAAGTAAAATGTTGATGTTACTTGACGATGCGCTGTTGCAACTTAACTTTTTTGTGGAAGTTGATATCACAGTCCTTGGGTTGTGGGCTTATTTTAGTTTTTATTTTCAAATTAGATTAAACATTGTATATGGGGGAATTTGAGTTTGTTCCAATTCTTGTGTTCTCTATCAAAAATGTTTTAATTTCAAGCATTTTCTCATTCACTTGTCTTTTTAGCATGGTAGTCGTTGATGCAAAGTTCAAAGAACGCTTGTATTGTTTTACTTGTGCAGCGTTTCTATTTATTTAAAATATTTATCAATCATTTATTAGAATTTTTAACTTATTCACGGTTATTTATTCCTTTGTAAAGATTTTAAATTAATAGAAACGACGGACAAGTAACAATCCAAACAAACCAAGGACAAAAAGGAATGAAGGCTGGTACAAAATTTATTTAAAGTTTTTGTTTCCCCCCTTCAAAGTTGGCCCGAAAAATCAGGGGGCAAAACAATTATTTAAAAAAAAACTTCAAAATTTAAATGGAAATTTAAGCGCAAACAGCTGAAATCAATTTTGAATGCATTCCTCTGCGTTTAGAATCATTTTTAGCATGTTTGGGTTGATTTAAAAATATGTAGAATGTTTGGTGTTTATTATCGCAAAAAGCTTTGCTAATTTTTTTGTTTTCGTCAAATCTTACATTTTTTAGAAACTAATGATTGTAAAACAACTGAACTGCCCATGTTCGCATATATGTCCCATATGCAAAAACAGTAAGCTGAGAAAAACGCATTTGAAGTTTGTCCCACACATAAGGCTTCGTGTTAAGTTTTCGTGAAAAAACTGTATTTCCTCCTGATTTCTAGAACAAAGTACTGGAAGTTATATGCTTTTCTGAAAGAGCACACGATTTTGAACTAAACTGCATCATTAACTCAAAAATGATGAAAATGCATATGGGACATTTATGCGATCATGGGCAGTGAACTAGTGTAAAATGCGTTTTTAAACACCTCCAGAGTTTTTTTTTAAAAGGATCTATAAGCTATTGTCTTTCATTAGGACCTATTCAAAGAAAACTCTAGACTTGTTCCATGCACGAGTTGAAACTATGACTTGTCATTTCAATATTTTTATTTTTTTTATTTAAATGTTAATTTTAAATGTTTTTACTAAGATTTTTTAATCTGTATATATACAAAATTTCGACGGTTTTGTTCGAACGCGAATCAATTCAACACGGAACGTCGGATCGAGGTGCTCTTTGTTACGTTGGGTTCTTATAAATCCAAGGAAGGTTCTTACGCCAAAAAGTTACAACTTTGGCCACTCTGGAACTGATTCCGGAAAATCTGCAGATTGTATGGGAAAAGTTATGTATATTCAAATTTTGATCACAGGAGGCTGAATAAGCAAAAAAGATAAAAACGTCAACAAACGAAAAAAAGGCAGAACGAATTTTGTCGGGTAAGGCTTGTAATGTGTAAAGTATATCAAAGAATAAGTACTAAATAATACATAAAATTCCGAATATTTTGAATATATTCAAATAATCATAAATTGCAATATAGGTATCAAAAGGAATAAAACATGTTTTTTCAATTTTATTAGAGCGTTTATGTAAATATTAAAATTTACGCAAATTATCGTATTTTTCGAAAATTTTATAAATTTGCAATATGGGTACCAATCAAAGCGAAACATGCATTTTCACTTTATTAGATTTTTGTTGTTATAATACTCAAATTTCCAAAAAATACCATATTTTTTCGAAAATACTCAAATTTGTTTGTTGCAAAATTTAATTCCAGCATTTTTTTATAAGCTAAAACTTTCACAAAATACTAAATCTAAAAAACGTTTTTTCAATTAATACGGTGTTTTTGGAAAAATACGGTATTTTGTAAAAAATTTAGCATTTTACAAACAAAACTGTATTGAAGTCTAAATACATAATAAATTTCACTTCGTTTTATGTTTAAAATGCTAAATATATTTTTTTTTCTAAAAAAATTAAAATTTTCACAAAATGCCGTATTTTTTGAAAATATTAAAGTTTTCTAAATGTGCAGTATGGGTACCAATCAAAGCAAAATTTTATTTGCATTTTCACTTTATTCCTTTTTTTTCTATTACCAGTAAAATTTTCAAAAAATACCATATTTTTTCGAAAACACTAAAAAAAACTGTTATATTCAAAAAAAAAAACGTATTTTTAAATAATATTTTGGAGTTTATGGAAAAATATGGCATTTTGTTAATTTTTTTTAATTATTTTACAAACAAAACTGTAGCAAAATAAAAAATCATAGTAAATTTCACTTCGTTTGAAATCCTCTTGCAATTTATGAAAATTTGGGTATTTTTGGAAAAATCTGAATGCTTTAAAAAAATTACATGATTTGGTTGGATTCAGTAAATTTCATAAATATATCAAAAAATAGTTTAGGTCTGTTATCGTAGATAAGATTATCGCCGATAGAATTATTTTAAATAGAACTATCGTTATCGAGCCTCGATAATTGAATCGTGAACAACCTTGGCAATCAACCATTCAAATTTTTCTATAATCGAGTCGTAGAATTCTAATTGGATGTTAAAAGCAAGATTTTTTTTTTTGTTCATGATTCGATTATTCGATGTTTTATACAAACCTTCGGACAATCGAACTTCTGATAATCGAAAAATCGGATAATCGAGGCTTTGGATGATCGGGTCTGGACTGTATAGCAGTTTTTTCATTTAATATTGAAGTAAATATAAAACGACAATTTCAGAAGAGATGATATGACTTTATTAAATTTCATGTGAACTGGTAGATAAATGAGATCTGACCAAAACCAAAAAAAGGTTGATGTTTCAGATCGAAAACAGGTGATACGATGTGTCCTGGTCGTTGCTGCTGCAATACTCGTTGAAACGCACATTAAATCTCGAAACAAATTCTTCCAGCATATACTACACATTTCAACTATTTCAGTCGCAAGCCATAATCACTACCGTGTGAGCTTTTAAACGATTCACCTGCTTACCGTTTGCTAGCTTCAGCCGACAGTACAAAGTGTCCAACAGCAGCATCGCGTGGATCTTCCTCGAAGCAGCAGCGACCAGCCATGAATGACCCGAAGGTGATGAATGGGAAAAGATGCTGGACACAATTAAAAATCCTTGTGTGTTTCTCTCGCCTCAAAAATGTTATAGTGATTAAATTAATTATGCTTTTTTTGATTTATCTGCGCTGTAGCCAGTTTGTGAGCTCGGTTTACGACCCAGGCAAAAGTGCGTGGCTTGGGTGTTCAGTGTTTCACTCTGGTACACACTTTTAGGAGTGATAATTATATGAGCTTGTAATTTTCTGTCTTTTCACCCCTCTCCCTCCTGATGGTGATGGTTGTTATGCTGAGGACACCAAACAGAAACAGCCTTTCATAATGGTGTAAATGACGGAGCACTGTCCTAGGTGATATGTGGAGCAATGGCAGCAATGTTGTGCTGTGTCGCGGTACCGCGGTGTAATTTCGTCTTGTTGCTTTTCAGAAAACATTTTTCTCAGCAATCTTTTAATCCGAGAGCAGGTCCAACCGCGTTGGGCATTAACGGATCATAGATGTCGTTACGAGCCTGAGAAAAGTTGACAGTGTGTTTGGTAACGGTAACAAAACTCCCGCGGGGTTTACTTTTCATAGTCCAGAGGTGAAATCTACTCGCACGATTTCTACCAGCTTGACCTATTGATGACCTAATTTTCTCCATAGAACCATTCCAATTCAAATCCAACCCCGTCGTCTCACGTCATCAGAAACGTGTCCGAATAGATCCAATTTCCAAGTGGCTCGATCACGCTCGATTGTCAAAAGGTTGATCCTCGCGAGCGCATCACCATAAATCGCTGATTAATATTAACGAAACTATTTTTAAATTAAAATATTATCCATTTAACTCATATTTATCGTGTTTCTAAACGATATAAATATCGCGTAGCGAAGATAAGCCACACCATATATGAAATCAAACTCAATTCGATTTGAATAAATAACATATATTTAACAAAGGTGACAAATTATTCGCTCCGGCGGCCGGCGGTTGATGCCGTGGTCGATCAACGTGGTGGCCGATCGTTGAGTTTTTGTCGCCTCTGCACTTTGCCAGTGAATGTCGTTAGCGGACTAGAGATGGTCATCACATTTAGGATAACTCACAACTGCTTAAAATTAAACAGATCTAGAACAAAACACGAATCTCAATGACGAATCAAGCTAATTTTTTTCTTTTTTTTAAACTTCATCATCCCGGAACGAGAATCGAACTCACGACCTCTGGATTGGAAACCCAGCACGCCGCTAGTCGAAACCCATCCCCTACCGGTCAGTACTCCCAGTGAGCATATTTACTCCTTTAAGGGAACTGACTTTGCCGAGCCAGACAGGAATCGAACCCATCACCTTCCGCTTACAAGGCGAAACCCGTAACCTCACGGCCACGGAAGCTCGGCTCGGTCTTTAATCTGACGAAATTTCGGAAACTTTTTAGAAGAGACTGGCAAAATAAATTCTAAAATCGATTGAAATAGCTGAAAATTTGGAACAATATTTATTTTTCTAATATCTTTCTTTCCGATCTGCGGTCTCAAAAAATTAAATAAACTAAATCTTCAAAGTAGTAACAGAAAAATATCTTATAATTATTTATTTTTTTGAAACTGTAAACCCCCATTAGTCATGTTTGTTTATTTCTCTGAGATTGTTGATTAGCAACCGTTTGTCCAATCTGGAATGCTATTGTAACAAGTTTGTAAAAACTCCAGGATGATCAAGCTTGGCGATTCCAAATTGAGTTTAATAGAAAAATAATAGCTTTACCTTGGATTTACCTCTGTACTGCCTGTCGTGACCAGACGGACATATTTCGGTTCTATCCGTCGTCTTCTCGCGGATTTCGGATGCCAATTCAAAACGCGTGTTTCATGGCCAAAGCAAAGCAGAAGACTGATTTATTTTTCTCTCTATCACTCACACTACCATATAAGTTCTCGCACATGCCAGCACACCAATACTACTGTTCGCTACAAGATATTATGCTAGGGGTGCTCACATTTCTACATGCCACGCTCCATCACTACATCCTCGTTCTCCCCTACACTCCTCTTTTTCCTTTTTTTTTATTTGAACAATTGTAAAGAAAACTATACCTTTGTTACAGTAAAAACATCATTGCTATAAGGCATTCTAGTCAGAAATTTACTAACACATTCAAAGTATGTTTACATTACAGCTGGACATTTGTTTGCATCAGGTTTCCTATCTCTTTCTAGCAAAAGTTTTTTGTACGGCGACTTCTAGCTGGATTTTTTGACTGATAGCTCGATATGTCAGACAACATACTTCGCAGGGCTGTGACAGCTCGAGCTCGATGATTGTTTGCATCAGGACACCGTGACGAGAAGTTCTTAATTTTTGGGTTAAATTATATTTTTTTCACTGGGCCAAGAAAGCCTTATACATTATCATTCTATTTGCTTTTTTTCGCTTTTTTTTTGCCATTATTATTTTTGTTATTTTCTTATGTCAGGAAAAGCCAATTTTACCCTGGCCGCAAAAACCTGAATCTTTTCATAAACAATAATTTACTACACATAGCTGTCGTAATTTCGTTGCTGCCTCCGTTACATACGATTACGGTTCACTTCTGCTCGTCAAATCTCGTCCTGTCCTCGATTTCCAAACGATGTTGATCTAGAAAACCATCCACGCCACAACCCACAGGCTTCTGGTCTCTGTTGAATGGTTTTAACACGTATCACGTCGATGGGTCAATAATCTGAAAATATACAAGAAAAAAAATCCAAACTTCTCGTTTGGCTTATATCAGACAATGTGTGATATAATTTATAGTTATCTTAGATACAAACTGTTTATCTGTAAGTTTAAATATGCTGACATTATTTTAAATTCTATGATGAATTCGTTCAAACCAACAATAAATCATCACTTTGATTGAGAATCTTAAATTTCTTTGCCAACTTAAATAACATTCATCTTAAATTCCCACACACTTCACATCCAATTTCACATTTTCTCTAAAATTTATTTTGAAAATTGCCCCAGAAACGATCACTTTCACCATTTTGTTGAATCTTCCTAAAAGCTTAATTTCCAGTCCAGGTTACAAGACTATTGTTTCCTAAATCATCGCTTCAAAAGATTGAAAATCTAAAATTGGATCATTCTCATCATTGTATATAGCATCTTGAAATCCAATCACGAGCTTCAACCAAAGAATAATTTTCACCTATTATCACATCTTTTCTATAATTCCGATACCAATTTGTCCAACAATCGATCCGAAATCCAATCGATCATTTTCTTCATTCGTCCTATCATATCTTCCCTGAAATCCTATCATGAGCTCCAATTTAAGTCGTATAGGTTACAAGCAAGTACAAGTTTCTTAAATCATCAATTCAAAAGATTGAAAATATAAATTTCTCTTGCCCATTTGAATAATTTCCTTCTGTTTTCACATTTTCTCTAAAATTCCATTTCCAAATATTCCAACAATCGATCGCTTTCATCATTTTATTACATCTTCCCTGAAATCCATCTTGATCTCCAATTTAAGTCGCGAGGCTACAATTAAATAATTTCCATCTGTTATCATATTTTTTGGAAATTCCTTTTCCGAATATTCCAACAACATCATCATTTCATCCCATCTTCCCTGAAATCCAATCATGAGCTCCAATTTAAGTCGTGTAGGCTACAAACCTATTGTTTCTTAAATCATCACTTCGAAAAGATTGAAAATCGAAAATTTTCTTAACCAATTGAATAATTTCCATCTGTTTTCACATTTTTTGGAAATTCCTTTTCCGAATATTCCAACAACATCATCATTTCATCCAATCTTCCCTGAAATCCAATCATGAGCTCCAATTTAAGTCGTGTAGGCTACAAACCTATCGTTTCTTAAATCATCACTTCGAAAAGATTGAAAATCGAAAATTTTCTTAACCAATTGAATAATTTCCATCCGTTATCACATTTTTTGGAAATTCCTTTTCCGAATATTCCAACAACATCATCATTTCATCCCATCTTCCCTGAAATCCAATCATGAGCTCCAATTTAAGTCGTGTAGGCTACAAACCTATTGTTTCTTAAATCATCACTTCGAAAAGATTGAAAATCGAAAATTTTCTTAACCAATTGAATAATTTCCATCTGTTTTCACATTTTTTGGAAATTCCTTTTCCGAATATTCCAACAACATCATCATTTCATCCCATCTTCCCTGAAATCCAATCATGAGCTCCAATTTAAGTCGTGTAGGCTACAAACCTATCGTTTCTTAAATCATCACTTCGAAAAGATTGAAAATCGAAAATTTTCTTAACCAATTGAATAATTTCCATCTGTTATCACATTTTTTGGAAATTCCTTTTCCGAATATTCCAACAACATCATCATTTCATCCCATCTTCCCTGAAATCCAATCATGAGCTCCAATTTAAGTCGTGTAGGCTACAAACCTATCGTTTCTTAAATCATCACTTCGAAAAGATTGAAAATCGAAAATTTTCTTAACCAATTGAATAATTTCCATCTGTTATCACATTTTTTGGAAATTCCTTTTCCGAATATTCCAACAACATCATCATTTCATCCCATCTTCCCTGAAATCCAATCATGAGCTCCAATTGGGTCCTAAAATGAAGCTTAGAATGCTGATATTATTGTTTACAGCGATAAAGCTTATTTTTCTGAGTACAATAACCCTTTGTACGACCACAAAGAGTTTAAAATGGATTTTTAAATCAATTTTGAAAAATTTACCTCGCGGTCCTTCTTGACAGAAAAGCTCCTACTTGACAGCTTGTTCCAAGGGGACCATAGTTGATCCATCTAAAAAATGTTGTCTTGTCAAAAAAAAATTTTGCATTAAAATGAAAAAAAGTGATCAGAAATGGTTTTTAATCGTGTTTTTTACCGTTGTACATAAACATTGACATAGGGCTTTAGTACCCAATTTAAGTCGTGTAGGCTACAAACCTATCGTTTCTTAAATCATCACTTCGAAAAGATTGAAAATCGAAAATTTTCTTAACCAATTGAATAATTTCCATCTGTTATCACATTTTTTGGAAATTCCTTTTCCGAATATTCCAACAACATCATCATTTCATCCCATCTTCCCTGAAATCCAATCATGAGCTCCAATTTAAGTCGTGTAGGCTACAAACCTATCGTTTCTTAAATTATCACTTCGAAATGATTGAAAATCGAAAATTTCCTAACCCATTGAATAATTTCCGTTGGTTATCACATTTTTCGGAAATTTCTTTTCCGAATATTCCAACAACATCATTATTTTATCGCATCTTCCCTGAAATCCAATCATGAGCTCCAATTCAAGTCGTGTAGGCTACAAACCTATCGTTTCTTAAATCATCACTTCGAAAAGATTAAAAATCGAAAATTTTCTTAACCAATTAAATAATTTCCAACTGTTATCACATTTTTCGGAAATTCCTTTTCCGAATATTCCAACAACATCATCATCAACAACATCACCGAATATTCCAACAACAACATCAACATCAATCATTTCATCCCAACTTCCCTGAAATCCAATCATGAGCTCCAATTTAAGTCGTGTAGGCTACAAACCTATCGTTTCTTAAATCATCCCTTCGAAAAGATTGAAAATCGAAAATTTTCCTAACCAATTGAATAATTTCCATCTGTTTACATCAAATGAAGTAAGTAAATTTAGCTAATGATACGTAATTTACGTTCTACCCTTACAGGGAACTCAAGCTGAGCATATCCATCATTTTCCTTCTACTCTAACAGGGGACTTATGCTTAAAGTTTCATGATGTACGTTTTACCATGCCAAGTGCTTAATGTTCAAAGATTAACCTGTTAAAGCTGTTGCGCCACAGGTATATATATAATGATGTATACGCTAACGACAAACCACTACCTATTTTTTTTGTTCAGCGCAACAGATTTTTTTTGTTGCGCAACAGAATTGATGCGCACTTCGGTTTGATACACGCGTACGCGCATAATACATTCGTTCAACTTTCAGGGAACTCAAGCTTTTTTTGATCCAACTTCCGCGCTCTACCCTCTCAGGGGACTCAAGCTTACTGATCCTTCATTCATGCTCTACCCTCTCAGGGGGCTCGAGCTTTTTGATCCAACTTCCGCGCTCTACCCTCTCAGGGGACTCAAGCTTACTGATCCTTCATTCATGCTCTACCCTCTCAGGGGACTCAAGCTTATTGATCCTTCAATCATGCTCTACCCTCTCAGGGGACTCGAGCTTTTTGATCCAACTTCCGCGCTCTACCCTCTCAGGGGACTCAAGCTTACTGATCCTTCATTCATGCTCTACCCTCTCAGGGGACTCGAGCTTTTTGATCCAACTTCCGCGCTCTACCCTCTCAGGGGACTCAAGCTTACTGATCCTTCATTCATGCTCTACCCTCTCAGGGAACTCGAGCTTTTTGATCCAACTTCCGCGCTCTACCCTCTCAGGGGACTCAAGCTTACTGATCCTTCATTCATGCTCTACCCTCTCAGGGGACTCAAGCTTATTGATCCTTCAATCATGCTCTACCCTCTCAGGGGACTCGAGCTTTTTGATCCAACTTCCGCGCTCTACCCTCTCAGGGGACTCAAGCTTACTGATCCTTCATTCATGCTCTACCCTCTCAGGGGACTCGAGCTTTTTGATCCAACTTCCGCGCTCTACCCTCTCAGGGGACTCAAGCTTACTGATCCTTCATTCATGCTCTACCCTCTCAGGGGACTCGAGCTTTTTGATCCAACTTCCGCGCTCTACCCTCTCAGGGGACTCAAGCTTACTGATCCTTCATTCATGCTCTACCCTCTCAGGGGACTCGAGCTTTTTGATCCAACTTCCGCGCTCTACCCTCTCAGGGGACTCAAGCTTACTGATCCTTCATTCATGCTCTACCCTCTCAGGGGACTCAAGCTTATTGATCCTTCAATCATGCTCTACCCTCTCAGGGGACTCGAGCTTTTTGATCCAACTTCCGCGCTCTACCCTCTCAGGGGACTCAAGCTTACTGATCCTTCATTCATGCTCTACCCTCTCAGGGGACTCGAGCTTTTTGATCCAACTTCCGCGCTCTACCCTCTCAGGGGACTCAAGCTTACTGATCCTTCATTCATGCTCTACCCTCTCAGGGGACTCGAGCTTTTTGATCCAACTTCCGCGCTCTACCCTCTCAGGGGACTCAAGCTTACTGATCCTTCATTCATGCTTTACCATCTCAGGGGACTCAAGCTTATTAGTCCACTTCCACGCTCTACTCTCTCGAAATTCTTACAATCTTTCTTACCTTTGCATGGTTCTCATACTCAAAAAAATCACAATCAACCGCCCAATCGTCTAAGGAATCTCAAGACAACTTTGTTTACAAACAGAGTTGAAACGCATGCAAGTTATGACGAACGAATTTGATTTCCTTTTGAACACAGCACCCGCAACCTAAGTTACCAGAAATTCTACACAAAACGTATTGTTAAAAACCATCAACAATGTTACATGCCCATCATACACATACACCCATCATTTCGGCTCTAATTGAACCATTCGCCTTCGCGGAGTCGTTATTTGTAAGAAAACTTGACAGAAACTACTTTAGCATCTATTTTTAAAACCACGAATACGATCTTGTTCGGCGCCATCCACGAAATACTGACTGTTTCTTACAATTTAAACGCCGCACGACATTTAAGAATGTGCCGTTGACATTGTTTCCAGTTATTATCAGCAAGTGTAGAACAGTCGAAAATAAAACTAACAACATTGCCAACGATTGGTAGAAGAACAACAGCAAAAACGAAACAAAGTATGGGATTTGACAGCAAGTATTTAGTCGTAAGTGCGGCATGCAGTTCGAGGCTGCCTTGCCGCGTACTTTTATTGCACATATGCGACTTCCAGCATTCATCCTACAAAAAATAACTTTTTGGTCAAACATCGGCCTGACATCGGTCTGATAGTAGAGCGTCTATAATAAGAAGGCTTCACAAGTGTCGGTCCTACTTCAACCATGACTAGCACCGTTGAACTGAACAGGGAAAATAATCAAAACAAACAACGCAGCCGTCTTGCTGTTCTTTTTATTTGTTAGCTTTTGCCAATCTCGCCGCTACTGACTTACCAATAAAAACATTTCCTCTGGTAATACACTCCGTGTTATTTTCGTCCGATAGCAATCAAAATCACTGCTCGATGGTTTCACACGATTACAATTTAGATTTTTTCACTGGCTGCTGCTGCGAGGGACACACGCGCCATTAAGGCTTCCTAAGCTGTCGAACACCACAGCAAATTAACTTTTTTCACCACGCAATTTCTTCTTTGCAAACAAATTTTCACTGCAGTTCGCGTCGGGAGCGCTGTTTGCGCCATTGTCGTGACCAGACGGACATATTTCGGTTCTATCCGTCGTCTTCTCGCGGATTTCGGATGCCAATTCAAAACGCGTGTTTCATGGCCAAAGCAAAGCAGAAGACTGATTTATTTTTCTCTCTATCACTCACACTACCATATAAGTTCTCGCACATGCCAGCACACCAATACTACTGTTCGCTACAAGATATTATGCTAGGGGTGCTCACATTTCTACATGCCACGCTCCATCACTACACTGCCCAAATTTTTTTTCTAACATTTTTATTTTTCTCGTGTTCAGGAGGTCATTTTGAGCCAATTTTTGTTCTACGAAAAACTTTACTTCTCTTGTTTTATGTTTTTCTTGTTTCATATTTAGTATTTTAATTTGCATTTATTTCGTTTAGATTATGTTTGTTTTTGGTTGTATTTGGCCTATTCTACCACCTCCTATCATTAAATTTTGCCTATCTCATTTTCCATGTTTTTAAGTCACTTTTTCAATTTTTTGCTTGTTTTTCACATTTATGATATAAAATGGCACCATTATCATTTAAATTGTAAAAAATGCGTAGAGGCATAGTCTGGGACACTAGAAAAAAATACTGCATACTTCTTTTTACTTAAAATATAGAAAATGTTAGTAAAAAACACAACTAAAGTTGGCCTCAAAAAAAATCATTTTTTAAAGTCACATTAAACAAGTAAAACTTCCAACCTATACATTTTCTAAAATGTTAAGAGTTCTTCTTTCCAATGCTTTTTGAAGATCAAAATTGGTTGAAAAATTGATTTTTGGCGATTTTTTAAATCGAAGCCCGTTCGGGGTTGGGTTGTAGAGGGTTAAAGGAAATTGTGCACATTATCAAAAAAATGTTTGAAATATAAACCTGAAGCATTTTTTTAGACTTTTAAAAAATTTTGGAACCAAATAAGTTTTGAAATTCATGTGTAATAACACAAAAAAATAACTTAAACTAGGACACGATTAATTTTGATTGCAACTATTTTTTAACGAATTCTTTTTTTTTATTAAACAACAACTTTTCATACCGTCAACTAGAGTGAATAGGGACTACAGTCTGAATTGGGATAGCACGTTTTAGAGCATTTAAAAGCTTGAAATGAATGTACATATTTTGTTGCTCTGAATCTGGTCCAACCGAAATCACTCAAAAATATTAAAATATTAGGCTGCAGCATTGCTAAAACTGCTGTCCCAATTCTCCCTATGTGTCTCGATTCGCTCCAGATGACGGTACATCTGAATCTGAAAACTTAGTTATTAGGTTTCTGACCAAGTTAAACCTCTTTTTATCATAATGTTTGTCTAAATTATTTTGACAAATAATAGGAATGTTATTAAAATAAATATCTCTTATTCTTTTTTTCATAAAACTTTATAAACTGAGTACATTTTAAAATATATCTTTATTCTTGCCATATTCTTTTCAATTTTATTATGTTTGAGCACGTTTTAGATTAATATGAATACAATTGTTTTTTTTTACATTAACGTGCCTCAAAAGATAAATGCTTAATTTTCTTAAAACCTACAATTTTTATCTTAAAAATTTGAAATGAGCTTGATATTTCGTCCGAAATAAATATATTTCAGCAAATTTTCGATTAATTTAAAATATTCAATTATCAATTTAATTTATTAGCTATTTTTTTGCAATCAACACAAGTTAAATGCTTATAAGATAATTCATATTACATTTTAATACTTTACGGTCCAGACTCGATTATCAGAAACTTCAATTATCCGAAGTTTTGATTATCCAAAGTTTGATTATCCGAAGGTTTGTATGGGACTTCGGATAATCGAATCATGATCATTCTAAAGTTTGTTTGTTTCTTACTTTTAGCATCAAATGCGAGCTCTGCGACCCAATTTTAGTCAAATTTTAATGGTTGATTGCCTTTTAAATTACTAATTGAATTTTCAACATACTTTTTACCTCCATTTTGGCCATCTTGAATTGAAAAAAATAATTTTTTTTACCAATTTACAGTAGTTTAGGGGTCAAGTCAAGTTAGGGTTTATTCGACTGTCATGAATAAATACATTTTTTTCGTGATTCGCTTATCCGATGTGATTTTTTTTCAAAGAATTTGGATAATCAAGTCCGGACTGTAATATGTTCTTAGGATATATAATCAAAATCCATAATTTTGGAAATATTTTTTTAGTAGCTTTTTCTTACCATTTCCTAAAACAATTGTGCACATCCCTACGGGAAGCGATCTGCTACACGGTGTCCAGACCACGCGTGCTCGATCGGAATTCTGTTTCATTTTCGGAACAGCCGGAATGATCTTCATCTTGTCAAAATTCGTCCGAAAAAAAAGCGCGCTCGCTCACACCAGTTGACGATGATGACCACAGCCATCATATCAAACCCGGTGAACCACAGACAAATGGACGGGGTACTTTGATTTTTTTTTGTTTAAATATTGTTACAGTTGATTAACCTTTGAGTTATTTGATTAGATTGATTAGATTATTTCGCCAAAATTGTTTACAATTTTATTTGAAATTTTCAAAACATTGATTTTGTAAAAGTTATGATTTCAGTATGAGTGTATTTCAAGCAGTTGCGATGGGTGTCCAAACAGAAATTCCATCGACTCGCCTCACACTAATGTTGCGCTTCGTCCCGCGTCAGCTCGTTTCATGTGGTTCAAAATCGAGATATTATGCAAATGTTCACCCCATCACCTGGACCGCGGCCAACCCGGCCCGGGGTGGCGACCCTGCCTGCCCGGGGTATGATGTTGTTCTGGGGCGAGATTATTTTCAATTTCTTTGCTCCATAAAAAGCTCGATAAATGAGATTTGCTTTTCGGCAGTGTCGGCTTGAATGGGACAACATTAAGGATTTTTTGAAGGCACGCCGCGGCTTCACGGTGGGCCTCATTGGCACCTGGACCTGGACCACATTATTGGCGGGCAGAGGGCGCGAACAAGAATGTTAACGATTGAACCTCTCATGCTTCGAGCGTGTGGCCACGATATGGGTGTGTTTTTTTGAATTTGAAACAAGTGGCCGTTGAACAGCTGGATGCTGCAAAGGTCGAGTAATGAATTTAAATTTCATGAAAATTTTGTCAGACAGCAGTTCCTAAAATCACTGACAAGTGCAAACACTGAGATCATTATCCCACCCAAGAAAAAAGGCACTTGTAAGCTCTGTCCCTTCTCTGTAGGTCCAGGCCACCTAATTCGAGAGCCCGGGGTGTCTCGTTTTGTGTGCGCTTCTCGTGTTTCAATTAATTTCACATATGTGTAGCAATTAGGTCTAATTTTTGGTGCAGGATTCTCGGTAGGACGACCTGCTCCCATCTCCCAGATCCCAAGTCTGGACCCACGGCGAGGATGATGATGGACAACATGAATGGGAACAAGATAAAAATCAGAGCTGCTCCCAGTCCCATGAGAGTGAGCTTTATGCTTCCATTTATATTTAAATTAATTAGTTTGCTTCTGTGGTCCGTTTTTCGGGTCCTCATTTGTGTCCACTTCGTACGGACGACTGGGACACTCTGCTCTAACGTGTGACTAAGCCTGAAACACCCTGAGCCTCAAACACAACCCCAGTTTTTGATGGGTTTTGATGCTGCGATATGGTGCTTTACAGCACAGATTTAATTTCTCAACACCAAATTAAACGAACATAAAACGCACAGGTAGTTGCGCTTGGCAGGAATAACTACCTGCGGAAAGGGACCCTAAAAAAAAACAGGTGTAGCCAGGGTTTGCTCGCTCGGTGGGGCACCTCACACGGTGACGGTGAGTTGGGCGTGAGGTCAAATGTCACTTGCTCTCATCGGGGATACAAAACAGCTAGAGGAGACGCTGCTGGTGATGCTGCAGGTGAATTAATTGGCGATAAAAGTAGAAAAAGGAGACTTAACATTTTTATTCCTTGTAACGAAATTCCCAGATGACGGCGGGATGATTTGTGGTGGAGATGGTGGATATCACTCAGTCCTGCGCTGATGGTGGGAAGCTTAGCGAGAATATGAACTAGATTGAACCGGTGAAGTGTTCACAGAAATATATTAGGAATTTCGTAAAAAATATAAATATTTTCATTCGATCTCAAACATGCTTAATATGATTTTAAACCCAGGAGAATGCATTTTAAATCGTTTTCAGACGATTAGACCTTTATTTTTATTTAAATTATGAAGTTTTTTGAAAAAATATATTTTTTTTGCCCTTTGATTTTTCGGGAGACATAAACTTTAACAAATGTTTGCAACGGCCTTATGATAATTCTTACAAAAACAAAACAATATTTTCTTCAAAACAGGATGACAAATTAATTTTTAGGTTGCAATTGAACTTAAGGGTGCACAGCAACCAAATAAGTTGTTGTGTTCTTAATCCAAAAAAGGGCACAAATCTGCAACAATCTTATTATAAAAATAGCCAAATTTTGTAAAATATGTTTTATAGACAGTACTTTAGGGGATGAGTAAAAAATGTATCATTAGTTTCCGTAGTTTCAAAATAACTAAAATATCTGTAACAAAAATCTTGGTTCAAAAACGCTGGTTGATGTGCACTGTTAAAACTTAAAAAATCAGTAAATCAACAAATTGATCAGAAAATTCGTTTTAAAAATAATGTTTTTTTATTAATTTAACTTTTTGGTATGGACAAGCTAATTGATGATGCAAATTTTTTTCTTTAGTCATAGAGAAAATACTCAAAAAGTTTCAGCGTTACGTTGTACATTTTTTTCGAATATTACAAGCATCGTGTGAGCAGCAGTGCCGGGAATATGGATTTTTGTGGTGTTCTTTTTGTGCTGTATTCGTGATCGTGTTCATGTTCATATCATGCATGCGGTGAGGGGGGTCATTGTGCTAATGAATATTATTGCGCGTCAGTCGAAGTCGTGATTATTCAGGTTAATTTTTTTTTGTGTGCTTTTGTGTCGCTGTTCGTATGGAGTGAGTGATTCTGGTAATTTTACTGTCTGCATGTAAATTTATCAACTCACTATATGGTTTATATAAATAATTATATTATTCCTTATCCTTTTCCTTTCCTGAAACATACCATCTCCTCATACCATATATGATCAAATTGTTTAAATTAACGAAACTTTCTAGAACAGCATGGGAACCATCTGGAGCATTTATATTTTAAATTACTGCTATTTTTTACAGCTTCCTGGAATCATCTTGATTTTATTTATTATATTTATTATATGTATTATATTTGTTTCATCTATAATTTTTACAAAACTACATGCTTATTATATAATACACTAAAGACTCACATTTACACGTACAAACTTCTAAATCATTTAATACAGTACGCATTCAACCATTTTCATCGGCCCGATGAAATTCCCAAAATCCCCATTCCAAACCTCCCAAATATATTCCGTTCACTTTTAAAAGTCGCATGAGTTCCCTGCACTTTTGCCACTAGAGCAAATCTCTACGAAATCGGTCTTTTTTCTTCAATTTAATTTTTGTATTTTTTAATCCGACTGAAACTTTTTTGGTGCCTTCGGTATGCCCAAAGAAGCCATTTTGCATCATTAGTTTGTCCATATAATTTTCCATACAAATTTGGTAGCTGTCCATACAAAAATGATGTATGAAAATTCAAAAATCTGTATCTTTTGTAGGAATTTTTTGATCGATTTGGTGTCTTCGGCAAAGTTGTGGGTATGGATACGGACTACACTGAAAAAAAATAATACACGGTAAAAAAAATTGGTTATTTTTTTTATTTAACTTTTTATCACTAAAACTTGATTTGCAAAAAAACACTATTTTTATTTTTTTTTTATTTTTTTTGATATGTTTTAGAGGACATAAAATGCCAACTTTTCAGAAATTTCCAGGTTGTGCAAAAAATCTTTGACCGAGTTATGATTTTTTTAATCAATACTATTGAAATTGAAATTTTGGTCGCAAAAATTTTTCAACTTCATTTTGCGATGTAAAATTGAATTTGCAATCAAAAAGTACTATAGTGAAATTTTGATAAAGTGCACCGTTTTCAAGTTAGACCCATTTTTATGTAACTTTTTTCAAAATAGTCGCAGTTTTTCATTTTTTAAAATTAGTGCACATGTTTGCCCACTAGCCTGTCCCATTTTGAGGTCATGTCGAGGAATTTCAGGTGCTCACTTCTTAAATGATAGATTATGATGTTAGGAACAATGTTTTCTTAGACAAGAAAAAATAATAAAATACTTTCTCGCACCCCCTAGTCGATTTACTGAAAAATGTCACTTTTTTGAACAAATTTTCTAAAATCGCTTGGAATCAATACAAAAACTGATTCGATCTGGTGAATATTATCTTCAAACGATAGGTTTTTGTCCATAGATTAAGATGCACTATCAATATTGGACCAAAATCTAAGTTTTTGGACTCTCCCAGGCGGATTTATGTCGAAAAAATCGCATTTTTTTGAAACTTTTTTCAGAAATGCTCATTTAATTTAGGGTAGCCTATTTTTCCTAGTAAAACCAATACATGCAGCTTATAGGAAATTTCATGGCGAACATTTTTCCCTCTGAGAAAATGCAATTTCGACACTCCAGAGCCGAGATATTTGAGTTTTAGTGAGGAAAAAAGTGCCAATTTTCAAAATTTCTCAGAATTCAGAAGCAAGGCCTACTAATTACCCGATGTTGCAAGCATGTGTCGCAAAGGTCAGGGTATGCTTTCTTATAGTAATTTTGGCCGCTGAATCCGAATCTGAAATCAAAATTCGTGTAAACAGTGATGTTATGTAACTACACCCTTTTGGAATGTTATTTGCGTAATTAAATCGCTGCCATTCAAATTGCTTGCAAGTTCGGTCATACTTTTCTCGGTTTTCGTTCCACTTTGATTGATTTTTTACTTACAGATCTGTTAAATGTTTTTTACTTTTTGATTATCTTAAGCAATTCGAAAAATCGCATATTGTTATTTGGTGGTGGCTTAGGGACTATCCATAAACCACGTGGACACTTTTTTTTTTAATCGCTGACCCCCTCCTCCCCAATTTCCATACAAAACAAATCTTTTTGATATGGAGAGTGGAAAATCGCTGAATCAAAGTGGTATTTACGAAAACCGAAAAAAGTATGATCGAACTTGCAAGCAATTTGAATGGCAGCGATTTTATCACGCAAATAACATTCCAAAAGGGTGTAGTTACATAACATCACTGTTTACACGAATTTTGATTTCAGATTCGGATTCAGCGGCCAAAATTACTATAAGAAAGCATACCCTGACCTTTGCGACACATGCTTGCAACATCGGGTAATTAGTAGGCCTTGCTTCTGAATTGTGAGAAATTTTGAAAATTGGCACATTTTTCCTCACTAAAACTCAAATATCTCGGCTCTGGAGTGTCGAAATTGCATTTTCTCAGAGGGAAAAATGTTCGCCATGAAATTTCCTACAAGCTGCATGTATTGGTTTTACTAGGAAAAATAGGCTACCCTAAATTAAATGAGCATTTCTGAAAAAAGTTTCAAAAAAATGCGATTTTTTCGACATAAATCCACCTGGGAGAGTCCAAAAACTTAGATTTTGGTCCAATATTGATAGTGCATCTTAATCTATGGACAAAAACCTATCGTTTGAAGATAATACTCACCAGATCGAATCAGTTTTTGTATTGATTCCAAGCGATTTTAGAAAATTTGTTCAAAAAAGTGACATTTTTCAGTAAATCGAGTAGGGGGTGCGAGAAAGTATTTTATTATTTTTTCTTGTCTAAGAAAACATTGTTCCTAACATCATAATCTATCATTTAAGAAGTGAGCACCTGAAATTCCTCGACATGACCTCAAAATGGGACAGGCTATTGCCCACATTTGAAAAAAATATTTTTGAAAGGCTGAGAAAATTCTCTATATTTTGCTTCTTCCGACTTTGTTGATACGACCTTTAGTTGCTGAGATATTGCAATGCAAAGGTTTAAAAACAGGAAAATTGATGTTTTCTAAGTCTCACCCAAACAGCCCACCATTTTTCAATGTTGATATCTCAGCAACTAATGGTCCGATTTTCAATGTTAAAATATGAAACATTTGTGAAATTTTCCGATCTTTTCGAAAACAATATTTTCAAAATTTTCAAATCAAGGCTAACATTTCAAAAAAGGCTAAACATTCAATATTACGCCCTTTTAAAATGTTAGTCTTGATTTGAAAATTTTGAAAATATTGTTTTTTCAATTCCGTCGTGAAACTACTTACTTTTCCTGTCATTCTTGAACGACGAAATAGCCTACTTTTCTGTACCAATAATAAAAGAATCGAATAGTAACACTTTTCAAAATAAATACTGAAAAGTTCTACTTTTCAGCACTGAAATGGGTGCTGAAAAGTTGAACTTTTCAGCACTTGTTTCGAAAAGTAACACTTTTCAACATTTTTTTGATTTAAACGTTTTATAGACAAAATACATGAAAATTTGACTTAAAATTTCATTCAATGGGTGTTTTTCGGAATTGCAAAAAATGTTGTATGGAACTCGTTGCAAAACTTGATTTTTCCAGCACTCGTCGTATTTATCCAACTCGGTGAACCTCGTTGGATAAATGTACGACTCGTGCTGAAAAAATCCTGTTTTTGCAACTTGTTGCATAAACTACTATTTCGAAAAGATCGGAAAATTTCACAAATGTTTCATATTTTAACATTGAAAATCGGACCATTAGTTGCTGAGATATCAACATTGAAAAATTGTGGGCTGTTTGGGTGAGACCGGGCAGCAACCAAATTGTCTAAGAATATTGAATTGACCATTGTGGCACCCCCTACAGCGTGGTGCAGACCCGTTATGCTATGCTAACATTTTTTTCGAAAATTACAAAAAAGTCATAAACTGTAATATTTTACACTGTGTTATTATTGAACTTTCTGTGTAGCCGCAAACTGCCTCCAGGAAATCACCCACCACGTGGGAGTGATCACGGACCGCGACGTGCATCTTGCTTGTCCGCTTGCTGAGATGCGACTGCCCGACTGACAGCCGCACGCTGTCATCGAGCAGTTCCCTGTTGTCACTGCGAGAGTGCAATAGGCACTCTCTACATAGACTGGCACGCTCTCATGCGTGTGCCCCACACATCTCCCTTCCTCTCTAAAATAAAATAATTTGATGTAATGTTGAGTTGCACATATTACATTTAAAACTAACATCGACAAGTATCTATACAAATGTTTCAGATAAAAAGGTTCCTTTGTTGTGTTCCGGTATGGCGAATACCAATTTAACACTTAGGGGTTTTTATGTGTTCGCCGCGGAATCTGACTGCCACTGGATTATTAGTCCAGTGCGCGGTCTGATTGATCCATACAGGCTGGCAATATTTCTACCATCACGCACCGTATTTTCTCTTATCACTCGTCTGCCTAAATACATTTTTGATCAACGCTTGTTAAAATAAATTTCCTTCGCTAAGTTTTCCAAAGACTTCAAATTTCGCAAAAAACTATAATTCTTTTATCATTTTCCCCTTTTCACTTTTCATAAAAGGTCATCATTCTAACCTTTTTCAATTCTCTTTATGGCTGTTTGTATCCCGTCGTTTAAGATTCCTTCTAAAATCGCGCAAAAAATTTATAATTTTTCTGTTCCGTTTCCTGAGTGATTAAATGATTTAAATTTTTTCTTTAACATAAGATCTTGTTTCGCATAACTAATCTGTTCCCTCTCTTCTTTTGAGTGGGATGCCTGACCACACTTTTGTCTTTTTCTTTCCCAATGATCCATCAGACTTTTCTTTTTATCTTTACCGTGTGGTTCACCCAATTCCACACTTCTCTTTTTTCTTCAAATAGCCCGGCTTCTCTCCTTTCCCTTTGACGAGCGGTTCACCTCTCTATTTTAATCTATCTATCCCTCTATCCTTCTAAATATCTATATTTATCTTTCCCTCTTTATCTATCTACGAAACTCTTTCATAAGCTAGCTCTCTCCTTATCTAACCTTCTCTCTATATAATTCCCTTTATATATCCCTATCTATCTTTCTATACCTATCTCCTAAACTCTTTCATTCGCTAACTCTGTCCTTATCTAACCTTCTCTCTGTCTAATTCTCTCAACCTCCCCTGTCTCTAACACCCAGCTACATTAGTTATTGTAAACGATAAACCTAAACTAGTCACGATAACCTTCGATTGATCTTTCTCAAACCTTAAACTATTTAAACCCACATTAAGGTATTTCCCAGTCCCGAAATATTTTAGCAGAGCTGGTTTTGCTAGAATGCTGTAAGAATATCCAGCTCTGTGAGAACTCTGCTAGAATTTTGCTAGAACGTGACTGGGTTGGCATGCTTCATTTTCTGCGAAAACCAGATTCTACATAACCAAAATGTACAGCTTAATGAAAACACAAGTCTAAGAAAACAACTAAGTCATTTGTTAAGTTCCTGACGTACTCTGAGCGATTTAAGCCACTCAGTTGTTCGAAGCACATGTTTGAACATACTCACAATCCTCATCCAACGATCAGCGACTCTTTTTATTCCCTTTTCCGATCGGTCCGTACGAATGCACTCTTCCTTCTCCCTTTAAGAGTGGGCTTCTAAAATACACCCTTCTTTTAACTCTACAGAGTGGTCTGGTCTACCGCACTCTTCTTGTTTATTTTTGAGTAGTAAGCGCTATCTCTTCTCTTTCCCTTTACTTAAAACGATCGATTTATTTTTTTAGGAATTATGACTTTGCCTAGCGGTCCTCGGAAACACGCTGTGGTGGTGCGGTCTCAAACTCTCCCACACCTTTGAGTAGTCCCTCAAACTACACTCTTTCTCATTCGAGCGGTCTCAAAACACGCTTTGGTGGCGCGGTCTCAAGCTCACACACACACCTTGAGTGGTCCATCAGACTTCACCCTTTCTCGTACGAGCGGTCCTCAAAACCTCGCTCTGGCGGTGCGGTCTCAAACTCACACACAAACCTTGAGTGGTCCATCAGACTTCACTCTTCCTCTTCCGAGCGGTTCCAAAAACTCGCTCTGGTGGTGCGGTCTCAAACTCACACACACACCTTGAGTGGTCCATCAGACTTCACCCTTTCTCGTACGAGCGGTCCTCAAAACCTCGCTCTGGCGGTGCGGTCTCAAACTCACACACACACCTTGAGTGGTCCATCAGACTTCACTCTTTCTCTTCCGAGCTGTTCTCAAAAAACTCGCTCTGGTGGTGCGGTCTCAAACTCTCACACACACCATGAGCGGTCCATCAATCTTCACTCCTCCTTTCCGAAATTCGGTCTCCTGACCTCGCACACATACATACCACAAACTATTCCATGCATCAAATCTTCTCCAAAGGTGTTCTTTACAAACACTGTTTCATTTCTCAACGACTACTACTCTCATCACCAACGCACAACACCAACCGCAATCCGTACGGCACTTTCCCAAACAAACAATAATACTGGAACAAACCCGCAGTGTGGGTGATTTCCTGGATGATTTCAAAGTGAAAACTGCAGGATTTGCTATAATAAAGTAAGCAAAATATCTGCCACGGTCGCCAAAATGTGTAGCCGCAAACTGCCTCCAGGAAATCACCCACCACGTGGGAGTGATCACGGACCGCGACGTGCATCTTGCTTGTCCGCTTGCTGAGATGCGACTGCCCGACTGACAGCCGCACGCTGTCATCGAGCAGTTCCCTGTTGTCACTGCGAGAGTGCAATAGGCACTCTCTACATAGACTGGCACGCTCTCATGCGTGTGCCCCACACACTTTCATATTTTGTTTTTTCATTTTTGTTTCTTTCTCTATCCAAATCAATTGATATAATCTTAAATTACATCACAATGATCTATAGTACAAATCATAGTCGAAATTTACTGCAAAACTCTATTAGGTTATAGTACATACTAAAATGTGTAAAAATAAATAAATGAAAAAAATATTGAATTGAATTGATTTGTGAAATTTTCAAAATTAAAAAGTTGTTCGTGGTAAACTTCAGTTCAATACTTAGCATTTTTCAGCTCCATAGTCATCAATTTCCTTCCACTAAAAAATAAATATAAATCGAATGTGTAAAGTTTATCTGAATCGACTTAGAATACTTTTCCGTTTTTACAAAACAAAAAAAATATGATTATAATACATACTTTTTTTACTGTGCGACTATGTGCTGCGGGTTCAGTTCAGTTTAAGATTTTTCAACAGTTCAGAAATTGATTTTAAGAATAAAACCATGTTATTTAATAAGCAATTAAAAAAACTTTCTATTCCAATATAATTTATTGGCGCCAAAATTTCTCCAAATTCCAAAATATCGCTATCGATTTTGAAAGACTTGAAACTTCAGTCAACTGGAATTTCTTCACACTGCACCGCCTCGTCCTAGTTGACGATCTCCACCTAAATTGCCTTCTTCAGGCAATTTAACTTTTCGTTACGAGCGTAAATCTCTCAATTTATTCGACCGTGCCAGCGATTGATCCCATTCCAGTGACCCAAAGTGTTTGACTGATTTACCTACCACAGCCCTCCCAGGAAATGTCTCGATCTATGTGGTCCAAATCCGTGCTCGAGATGATGTTTAGAGTTTGTCTATTTGAATAATATGAAAGTTTGAATAATTTTATTGACAGAACTGAGGATTTTCTGTTGAGTTTTTGAAATCAAGATTTTGATGTTTTCCCAGGGAGATTGACGGATCCGCCGAACAGAAGATGATTAAGTTTTCGGTTTAGAATTGGTGATTCAAGAAGCCACCTGAACTGTTGATAAATAGTGCCTAATATACTCGAAGCTAATTAATCACGACCAATTTAAAGCCAACGCTGGTACCATGTTGCCAAGATAAATGGCCTTCCCTTGAGGTTCTTGAAAGGGGTGCTCGTACTGCTCGTGTGTGCCTTCAATGCTCACCGATGATTGATGGCTGCTTTGGCCGGAGGCAGCACCAAGACGTGTGAGGAAAAACATTTTCCACTGAGCAGACTGACTACAGCGCATAATGTTGGTACGTACAAATTTGATTACAATAAAAATGTCGCCGGACACATTACAAGTGGCTTATTATGACGACAATTAATTTCGTGGAAAAGCGGACCAACATGGCCGCCGGCCACACCGAACATGCTTTCCACCCTTCCACAATGGCCGCGGAGATCCGGGCTCGACACGGCGACAAGCCCACAATGGGTGTTTGCTGAAAAAAGCACAGTAATTAACAGGCACTTGTAAGGTGTCAACGGTTGTTAAAAAGTGGTCCTGTTGGTTATAATTCACCCATCTTGTCATAATGTTGAATGTTGGAGTTTTTTTCGAGGCAAACATGGCCACGGTGACGTCACGTCACGATCGCACAGTTTGAGGGATGCAAAAGCAACTGTAAATTTGATCCAGTGTCAACCCGACTGTGCAACGGTGCGTGGTGGAAAACTGGAAAACAGGATATCATTAAGCCATAATTAAATTAACGACAGATATTTTAATTATCTCTGACCATTCTTTGGCCGTTCGCGTTGTACCAAGGAAATTATTTGTTTACATACAATTACTCATCTTCCTGTCATCCTACTGCATATATGTCAAACGAGATCAATTCTCGATTAAATTTTCAAAAGGTCCTATCTGCATAGGAAACCCATGAGGGATAGGTTGTTTTGAAAATTTAATCTAGAATTGATCCTCGTCTCTCGTCACCATACCCAAGTTGCAGCGGGAGCGCTCCAGATTGAACGAGTGACACTGTTCATTTCTGGACGAGTTAAGGGGATGCCGAGATGGCGACATCTTTCTTTCCTACTACTTTTTTTTCGTTCACTCAGCTTTACCCGAGTGCGTCTGCTTTGTGGGGTGTCATTATTATAATAAGCATTAGCATAAAGTAGGAAGTGTGATCAATTAGCATGTGAGCAGCTGCGACGAAGAGTGTGCGTGACTTTGCTAGGTTAAGTCTGGAAATTGTAACTCTAGTAAACTAGAAATCTAATCATGCAGGAAGTTATCATTCGAACAGGATCAGTTTCTTTCGTTTATGACATTATATGACGTTTATAACATTGTTGTAAGCAAAATGCATGATTATCTGAATCAATAATATGTAAATATTCTAAAATCTGACTTGTTCAAATTTGTAGCAGGAGCTCATTTGTGGGCTGGACTATCAGATAGAAAATCAGTTAGAAATAAATCATATTTTGAATCAAATGTACCAAATTTATTTAAAATCAGATTTTCGGGGTATTTAGTCCATTGCAAATTTTATCTTAAGTTTTTGTCCCCATCCCTTTAAACATGGGGAAAAAACTAAACTGGTTAGGCCGTTGCAAATATCTATCAAAGTTATGTCGCCCCCTTATCCAAATTGGTCAGAAAAATCAGGGGGCAAAAAAAGACAAGAAAATTTCAATGGAAATAGAAGTCTAATCAGTGTTCAGAACCATGATAAAACCTGTAAGTTTTAAAATGTTGCTAGGGATCGCAAATACTTTTTTTTTCTCGCATTTTTTTTTTCGTCAATATTATCATATTTTGGAAACTTATGATTGCAAAACAAGTGGACAGGTGTGTTTCATGCATATGTTAACAGGTGGCTTTTTTTTTTTTTTTTTCCCCTCCCCGCCCCCCCTCGACATTGGTCAGAGCCGAGAGACGTACACTTCAAAAAATATTTGCAACGGCCTTGTTGTGATAAAAATGATTATCAAGACAGGAAATGCATTTTAACCCACTACTGCCCAAATTTATTTTATCGAAAATTTTTATTTTTCCGGTGTTTAGGGGGTCATTTTGAGCAACTTTTGGTCTACGAAAAACATGACTTCTCTTGTTTTATATTTTTCTTGTTACATTTTTAGTATTTTAATTTGCATTAATCTAGTTAAGTTTATGTTTGTTTCTGGTAATATTTGGCTTACTCCACCTCCTATCATTACCTTTTGCCTATCTATTTTTTCATGTTTTTACAGTCACTTTTTTTCAATTTTTTGCTTGTGTTTCACATTTTCTACTATAAAACGATACGATAGAACGATTACATAAAACATTTCACACTTCCGACCGTAGAATTTTCTTCTCTTTTATGAGTTCTTTTTTCCAATGTTTTTTAAAGATCAAAAATTGGTTGAAAAATGGATTTTTGGTGAATGTTTAGATCGAAGCTCGCCTAGAGGCTTGTATAGGGTTTATTTTTTCAGTTGATTTTTTTTGGTCTATTTTCATTAAAGTTCTACTGATACAACATTGTTTTACCCCATGATTTTTAAGCAAATATTGAAGGGGAGAGCGAAATAAACTTACTCCAGCCTTAACCCACTAATGCCCAAATTTTGTTTCTGAATACAGTGAACTCTCTCGTTGTCGATATTGAAGGAACCGTCGAGAACGGAAGTTAGCAAATTATAGAACGAAAAATCAAAGCAATCTTCTTGAAGAGACTGACAAATTTATTGACAGCTGGAGCAATATTGATATCGAGAAGATCGACAGCCAGAGAGTCGACTGTATTTTTATTTTTTCGTGTTCAGGAGGCCATTTTAAGCAAATGTCGTTTTAACTTCTCTTTTTTATGTTCTTCTTACTTGTTGTTTGTTTTTGATCTCACAGCAAAAAAAGTAGTAATCCAACTACATGTAAAAGGCCTGGATGTAAAATAAATTTTGCATTATTTTATCAAATTCTATGTAATATTACACCTTGACATATGTAGCCCATCAGTATGGGAAACCTACTTGACCGAAATGTCAAGCTCATGTATGCGTTTATCTATTCCATTTTTCATCGGTCTGATGGCCAAGCGGGCTAAGCTGCCAGTCTTTACTGTTGGTGCCAGGTTCGAATCCCGTAGGTTGCAACTTTTTTTTTTGTGATTACAAAACTTGTACATGCAGTGTATAATATCAAGTGTATTTTGACGAAGGTGATGTGCATGATTTTGCATGCGATTGTATCATCGGATTTTTTGCTGTGTAGTATTTAGCTTATACTTTCATTTCCTGTCATTATTACCTTTTACTTTTTTCGCTTTTTTCATGTTTTAACAGTAACTTTTTGATATTTTTGCTTATTTTTTACATTTTCTACTATAGAATGTGCATATAAAACGGGTAAATTTTCTAATCCAAAAATTTTGTAAAATTTTAAGAGTTCTTCTTTCTAATGCTTTTCAAAGATCAATAATTGGTTGGAAATTTGTTATTTTGACATATCACATATTTAGAACAACAAAAAAAAGATGTACAGTCTATTGTAGAACTAAAGTTTTTGTTTGTAGAACAAATCTTTTCGTCCTGAACATGGGAAAATCTGGCAGTAGAGGGTTAAGCTGCCAGAAGATCTTGAACAAATGAGCTTTGCTTGGTTTGGAGTGCCAGAGTCCCATGTTATTATAGAGATGTAAGCAGTAGACGTGCATGCAAGAGTGGCAAAACGGTCTCTCACTGGAATTTACTTTATAAACTTGTCACAACTGTAGGCAGAAAAAAATATTATATGCATGAAAATTAAGCGGTTTTTGTTGATTAACTCAACCTACCCTGTAATAACGTAAAATCTACACATCGCTATTCTATTTATTTAAATACATTTCAATAACTCGATCAATAGTTTACGTAAACAAAAATTCATAAATTAATTGGATAAAGTTTAAAGAAAAACTTTCATCCATTACAGGACATAGTCTTGGTGGAATACGAATCCCAGATCACTAGAACACCATAGAAGACACCTAAATAAAGATGTAAAGCGAACAAATGTTTTTTTACTGGTTGCGAATTCGAGTCTCGCAAGCCAAATCAATTTGAAATGGGATTAAACTCCGTATTAAATCACCTAGACTATTATGTACGAAAATTGCCTATAGTTTGAACCAAAATCCGCAGGATCTTTAATCTAAACTGTTCGCCTATTAAGATACAGATTTGAATATCAGTAAACAAATGCAAACAAATCGTACCATTTCAAAGATGCTAGTGGCGCCATTTTCTGACACCCTATCGCGATCGAAAGGGGTAGCCCCACCAATAGATCCGATCATTAATCAGCATAAAAGGCGCGACAATGATGTAGTGCCGTCAGCAGCGCACTATTCCAGTTCCCTCATTCCTTTGACTGATGGCAGCCTGCCATCACCACAACATCTCCATCATCGACGTTGCGTGTGTGCGTGGTTGGTATCTAGATATTCAAATGAAAAGGTAACTTGTTCTAAAAGGAAAACCGACCACCTCTGCTGGGCTCATGATGATAATCGGCCACGTCCCTCATCGCCGTGTGTCGTGAGTCGCCCCGTATCAAGATCTTCGAGGTGCTCTCTTCAGTCACTTTGTTGGCATATCGCCACGCCACGCCACACACGGTAGCAATCTTTTATGACCCAACAACGGATGGAAAACCATGAATGAAGCAAGTCAATTGGTTGGTCGTCGATAGCCCTAGTATGGATGTGGAGGTAGTTGCTTCAGCGGGATCAATTACAATAATTTATATCATCACGTGCTATTAACGCCACGCGGATTACCTGGGTCGAGCCCTGGCGGCAGCGGCGGGGAGTTGTTTTGCCTGGTAACTTGTCACATCGTTGTCCGCGAGTCCTCGAGGTATCATCGATGAATTATGCTATGAAATGATACGAGCCAATTGGCGTGACATCATTAATGAATGAGCCTCTCTTGAGTGGAGAGTGATGCATGATGTGATGCAAGAAGGATGACACTAAATGCCGTTGTTTGACGGTGCGCTTCTGCTGCTGGAGTGCCCTACACTCGTGATTGGGCTGATAAGATTGATGCTCATCGATATCAGCTGTGGCAAGCGTAATTAAATCATCAAAGTGTAGACTGAGGGAGGTAGTCGAAGGTGTTCGCTGTTGAGCATAGGAACTGGGCCATCATCCAGCGTGCATGTATAAGCGATGACAGAGTATTTAACATGAAACGGTTTTTCTTGGGTGGGTAGTGTCAGAACGGGAACATGACTGACCAAGAAACCACCCAGCACTAGAAGAAATCATAGATCAGCTAGAAATAAGTGTTCTATCGCAACTCAGCCTCAAAACTTTATAAGTAGGAACTCCTAACCCTGTTAAACGCACCAGAACGATTTTTGATTTTCAAAAAGTTATTTTTTTTAAATTATGTTATCCACTCAATAAAATGAGTTCGCGTAAACGTGAACAGAGTTCATGCCAGCGAGAACCAGGAAGAAACTGTTCAACTTTCATGGTGCAATTTTGAATTTTGCACCATGAAAGTTGAACAGTTTCTTCTTGATTCCCGCTGGCATGAACTCTGTTCACGTTTACGCGAACTCATTTTTTTTGAGTGTACTATCTTATTTTTTAAAATAATTTAACTAAAGTTGGGAAAAAATGATAAAGATACTGGAAAACATAAAAACGCAAAAAAGATAGCTGAATAACTGAAAAAATAAACAAATTTCATAATGCGAAAAAAGTACATAAAGTCGAACAAATTGAGAAATGTTACCTAAAATGTGTAAAAATGCGAAATTCAACTTAAAAATATCTTAAAACTTATGAAAAATGTATGTTCGTGTCTATTCCAATTTTAGCACCAATTTTTTTAAATTTTCCAAAAGTTCGAAGTTATCCCAACCTACTTTTAGGGTACACAGCAACGGGACCATCCATAAACCACGTGGACACTTTAGATAGGGGGGGGGGGGGTCCACGCTCCATACAAAAAAGATTTATTTTGTATGGACAATTGTCCACGAAGGGCCCCCCCTTTCGGTTTGAGATTTCCAAAAAAAAGTGTCCACGTGGTTTATGGATGGTCCCAACCCAGGAATTTATTGTCTTCTTGTTCCAATCCTTCTGCCTCGGGATTCGAAATTATTTTGATTATCTGATTGCCTACCATCTGATTGAGACAGGCCAAAATTTGTTGAAATCGGAGGAATATTTTTGGAAAATAATTAAGAACGATAACAATTTATGATTAATTACACTCTATCTAAAGATTAAATTACGCGGCTACATACATATTTCAGATTTTATGTCAAAATGTCTCTTGAGAGTGAAGTACTGATTTTGGTTTTTAAAATCCCGTAACAAGATGGTCGTAAACCTTTATAAAACTGGAAAAATGATTAAAATTTCTGGAGCAACACCGGCAAAGGGCGGATAAGCATTTTGACAGCTGGAATTATTTTGCAAATTCCGAGACAATAAGTAACTTTTTCAGAAAACTTGTAATGTGAAACAATAGCTGGCCTCCACAGCTTCCTTTTAAAACTGCAAGTTTTACTAAATAGTTACCCATTGTCTCTGAATTTGCAAAAAAATTCCAGCTGTCAAAATTCTTTTGTGCCCTTTTCAAATGTTGCTCCAGATTAAGAGAATTAATTAAAGCAATGCTTATTTGTCGTCTACAAAAAGAATTAACTCCTTTTCATAATAATTCAGTTTTTTTGCTGCTGGAATGCTTTTATTTTGGAAAATACCAAAAAAAAAAACTGCAAAAAAAGAGCTTGCAGCTAGAATCAAGTATTAATAAGAAAATCATCATGATCCGATGACCTTTCCTGCTTTTAATCGCCGTGTTCTATGAATTAAAGAAGTTTTAATTGCCATTTTTTATAATCCTTTTCAAACATTTCTGCTGTGCCGAAAATTTGCAAGCATCAATAATCCAACACAAAAATTCATAAATCACACCTCTCAAATTCCCAAACGAGCATCCGGTCGAGTTTTGACGAGATCTCGCGCTGCCCAGATGCCACCAACGGCGGGATCACCCAGATAGATAATGGTGATAATCGTTCGGAATTGTGCCCACCAGAATGCCCAAATGCGCACACCGCGAGGGTCATTTCCGAGGCTCGAGTGCCCCTCCCGTGTCCCATAAAATCAACATAATTTCATTGATCGACAATAGAAAGGAGTCGTAAAATCCTGCTGCGCGACAGTAGTATCATATTTATAATTTAATATTGTAATGCCATTACGGCGGCGCGTGAGCCCGGGCACATCTCCCGCGCGTCAAACGCGGCCCCCGGGGACGGATCTGCTGCTGATTTGCGCCCCAGGGTTCCACAGCCGGGCGTGATGGATCCGCAGCCGAAAACGGGGTTCCGAACCGCGAACGAATTGATTGAAATGGCTTAGAAAAGCTTGAAATTATTAACATCGTCGTAAAATATGATCATTATGGATCGAGAGTCGTGAAATAAATAAATGTGTGTGCCGTATGACAAATTCCGGCACACATTCGGGCGGCCATATTTGCATAATCTAATAGAAACGAGCGCTCGTCAATGGAGACGCTGCCATTGAGATGATGATTTCCTAAGCCCGAAATTGGCGCTCGGAAAATAAATCAAAGCTGAAAGGAGCAACCAGCAGCGTGTTGTTTTGGCTAATAAAAAGTAGAAATGACTATAACGTTCCGCTTGTAGAGGCAACATGTGTGTCATACCGGCTGCTAAAATGTTTGTGGAAAGCACGCTTGTTGGCGGAAATTCGCGTGGTTTAATAGGATCTTGGAGGTGTTGGCGAAAATTTGACATTATTTCAATGAAATGCTAGCGGGGAGCGGTCATCGATGCCGTTTAGTGATAAAATTTTTTTTATTTCTTCTGTAAAAAATTGTTTATCAAAGAGTAGTATAATCTTACAGTAAAATTATGTTTTGAGCAATTCTTTGAGACTTCGGTCCAAATGAACCAACTTCAGCCTTAGTCAATGGAGATAAACTTCAAAAAATATTTGCATTACTTTAGGCGGATTGCACTTAAACTTTGTATGCACACTGGAGCCATTTTCATCCCCCATTCGTCCATACAAGGCTCCATACAAATTTGGAAGGTGATTATTATACAAAATTAAAATTTTGTGGTAATTTGTCAATAAAATGCAAAATGTAAATGGCTCGTAATCCAAATTTTTTTTTGCCCCCCTCGACTTAGGGATCTTTGACATTGGTCAGTGTCGAGGGACATAAACTTCAAAAAATATTTGCACCGGCCTAAAAAGATCGCAAATAAAGCAAACAAAGTAGAAGTGAATCATGATGTTTAATTGTAGATTTCATTTGTTTTTTTTTTAATTATTTGCCGATCTGTAATTTATTCCAAATGTGAGTGATGACTATAGCACCATTACTTGAGTTATTGGTATTTGAATACTTGACGTTATTTGGGCTAAACTCAGAATATTTCAAAAGACAAAAATGGTTTTCTTTCAAAGGCTGTAACGTCATGATTCGAAATCCGGACACTTAGTAGCATATCATTTTTGTTATAGCTGTCAAAAAATCATGTAATATGTTGGAAATGTAGAAATATCATCAGGATGTAGTATAAACAGTCAGTTTCAAGAAAGTGCATGCAAAATATGTCTTTTCTAACAATTTTTCATCAGAATTTTAAAATTAAATTTACTTGTTGTGCTTCGAATCCCGGACACTGATAAATGCTGATTCGAAATCCGGACACTTTTGCTTCGAATTCCGGACACACGATTTTACTTATGAATCGCACAAATTTGGACTGAAATGTTAGTAAAAGGCATTCTCTAGGTCTCTGATAAGCTGTTAACAACAAAACAATCGACAGTTTATATAAAAATTTGCTAGAATTTAAGAAAATCGAAACCATAAATTTCTGCTTTGCCTTCCCGGTGCTTCGAACGCCTATGAAATATTTCAAGTGAAATGTTTCGCATTTTTTGGTAAACTTATAATTTTATTGTATTTAATTGTGTTGGCATTAACTACAGCGTTCAAACAAACTTTAAATTAAAGTTGAAGTTGGAATTCATCAAATAACACAGTTTTGACATTCATAATGCGAACTTATATACAAATAATTGATAAAACAAGATGAAGTGTCCGGGTTTCGAAGCGTCCGGGAATTCGAATCATGACGTTATTTGCTGAGAAATATTGGTCCAATCATAAATGTCTTCGAAACTAAATTTAGGAAATTATCTGATCTGTACGATTTTTTTTATTATTTTTTATGAGTGAGACTGAGAAATTGTGGCTTTTGTCTATTGACTTCATTAAAACTATAAAGTATAAAAGAAATTGCGGCTGATTTGTTTTAAACGTTTTGGAACAGCAGAGAGCAGCCCAAACTTTAAAAAAAAAATCTGAAAAGGAACATGAAACTTATTTAAAATTTTGTTTTATATATTTGTGAGAACTCGTAACGGTTGCAAGCAAAGCTTATAGTTTTGCACATCATTTTTCTGCTCTTCAACTTTGTAGAACATTGTTACACTGTAAAAAAAATCGCAAAGTTATAAAAAAAGCAATTCTTAGTTATTGCAGATTAAAAAAGTTGATAAAATTTCCTATGAAATGAAAAATCTCACGATTTTTTACTGATTTGTAAAGAAGAATGGTAGAGGATTTATTGTGATTTTTTTTATGTTTGTACTGAAAAATGTTTTTTTTTCTGGAAATGTGAGTGCCGTTAACTGGGGTGAATCGGGACTACTGTCTGAATAGGGACAACTGTTTTTAAAGTTGAATGCAAATAGCTTTAAACTAAGAAATCAATGCAATAATTTAGTTGACCTTTATCTATTCTAACTAAAATCAATCAAAAATATCAAAAAATTGTACAAGAACCATCTAAAACAGATGTCCCAATTCGTCACTTGTGTCCTGATTTGCCTCAAATGACGGTACTTAAAATTCACTTTTACATCAAATGTCTTAGTAATAACAATTTTGAGCTGCTAAATATTGAAAAAAAAACGTGCATTTTTTTTTAATATTAATAAGTGGAAAGGGTTTTACCACCACTCAGTCACAAGATACCGTCATCAAGGGTGATATTGGATCTGAGGGTGAGATTGAATCATATAAATTTCTAGAGTTTTTTTAATAGGTCCTATAATCATATGAAAGACAATAGTTTAAAGAACCTTTTAAAGAAAACTCTAGATTTCTGCATTTTATATGACCCGATAATCCAGACCCAATGAAACCCTGCTGACGGTATCAAAAATGGGCATAGAAAGGAAAATTTCTCGAAAATCTAAGAACACTTTTTTTTTAAATTTCATATTAATAGTTGATAAAGAATGACTCCATTAAAGTATTTAATTTCATTTTTGTTTTATAAATTTCGTCCTTTAAGGACAACGGTTAGTTAGTTGTTATTAACGTAACACCTTATAATGTAGCCCTCTTAAACCTTGCGGTTTTGTCAACGGATCCACAGGCGTGTATCGTTCTTTTTGCGACAAGACTCCGCCTCCCGGGTCTCCTAAGTGTGAAGGTATGGGCACGGGGAGAGGGCACCGAACGAGCCATTCAGCCATAAACGCTGGTTCGACTCAAAAGGACAACGGTTTTTATTGGTGTTTTTATTTTCAATTTTTATTATAAAGATTTTTTTAAAAAAAAAAGCTACGTTGCTCATCACTACCCCCTACAAATCTCACAGTGCCAAGGATGTCCGTGAATGGAGCCCGACATGGCCGCTCAAATTGTGTCATTTGCATAATTCTAAATAACGATTTCGATTGCGGTCCGTCCTCCCATCAGTGGCCGCTAAGTTGTGTTGACTGCGGCGGGCTCAACAATGATAACAATTGTTGTTTAATGACAAAAAAAAAACGCTAATCTGCCAAGCTTCCATATTGGCTTATCCAATATATCGTGTAACACCCGCCGGTTGCTGTTAGGATGCCGGGGCAAAAGATGAAGGTGGACCATTTCGTCACGTGCCACCCGCATAAAATATGGAAATGAAGAGATTCTTCTTCGCGGTGAGTCGACACCACACGATGGGGTCGCAAGTTGCGTTGTGTCGAGGTCGTCACCGCACACACATTATTAACATTTGTCAAAGCTGGTCTTTTTCGTTTGCTGTCGATGATAAAAGTGAAAGCTTAAGATTTAGTTGCTTCTACTAGGGGTAGAGCTACTACCATAATACATTTGTTGTGTTATTTTGGGGGGTATTTCAGTGGGTCAGGGACAAGAGGTGACAAATTTGCTATCATTTCCTTGACAAAAGATTCGTTCATTCCGGTAGGGTAGGTGTCATTTTGTTTGTGATGATATAACCTTTAGTAGTTAAAGCTCAGATTTTAGCAATTTTAAATTTCAATGATTTTGGCGATTGCATAAAATATAAGGTTGAAAACTTTTGGCAGTGACTTAACTGTAATTATGTTGAAAAGATTTTAAATTCTATTTAATGTTTTGAAAATTAGTCACAATAAACATTTTTTAGGCCATTGCTAATTTTATTTCAAGTTTTTGTCCTTCCCGCTGCAAAATATGGATGGCCCCTAACTAAGGATATAAATTTATACAATCTATCCATCCATATCCTTGTCCAGCGATATAATCGTAAAACAACGAGCTTCTGAATTTTACTCCGGCTCAACCTGGTTGGTCCACCGTCGCTTGCATTTTACGATCCTTTTTGACCACCTTCACGCTGCCGCTAAAGAGAAGATCACACAATGAAGTGCCAAAGAGGCAATCAGCTAGATAACAGAATATGCTCTCATCCTACACCCATGAGCATGTTTCTCTCCTCAGATCCAATTTGTGTTGCGCCGACCAAGTTGAGAGCGATGAAGAAGAGCGACAATCCGGCTGAGAAGATGACGAGATCACACACAGCCAGGGCGTCTTGTTTATCGTGCGCTTTGATCGAGGACTGACGATCACCTGTGTGTGTGTGTTTGTATGTGAATACACGCGATACAAGAACTGAATGAGTGTCATATCTCACGTTTGACGACCGAAAACGTGGGCTTTGATGGCTTGATTCTTTTGTTGTCGAGCGCGCGCGTCCACAGGCGGAATAAATGGATCAGCCACATACACACACGGAAATGTATCGAAAATTTGTAACATCGCGGTCAACGCCATTTCCACCAATCATGATGGGCACTCCCTAGTCTGCGAATGATGACCACCCTGGCTATGATTTTAAATTGCCCGAAGTGGATGATTTCATAAATATATATCTTAATTACCGACCGGGTAGGATGATTTAGGTGTATGTTTTGACGTTATCAGAAGAATTGACAAACGAGTGTGATTTTACAATAATTTGCTGTATGACTGCTTTGCATTTCTTATTTTCAGTTTAATTCTTTTTTTTTAAGTAACTGGCAGACACATAAATTTAAATATAAAGATTTATGAAAATCCAATAGATGAGTAAATATTAAAACAGTTACAGCAAAACAGAGTAAAAATTTGTTTTCTCAGAAAACCCTCAAATTTTAATTGAAATGAAGCAAATGTAACTGCAATTAGCTTTGGTTTTTATCATTATTACCTGGCTCGGCTTCAAATCTAATCTCATATAATCTTATCTAACCCTAGCGCAGCCAGTCTTTCGAGGGCATCCTCGAAAATGCCTTAGGTTGATTAACGCCTAGCATCCTCTTGTCATTATTAATAATTGCAGTGCCCCATTGCATTAGATTGCATTGAAACATCACAAACGTTAAAGCGGCCAGGCCAACTGCGTAAAGTTTGCCGCAAAACTGATTCGTTGAATTGGATTGAGTTTGAGCATGAATGTTCAAACAACAATACAGTTCTGAATCTACATGGGAGGAAGAAACGTGGGGATCCCCCGCTTACGTTCCGGTTTATTTTATGCTAAGAAGTTTTGGTGCTCCTGGACACTCGGGGATGGGACATTGTATTTCCACAGATACCCTAGACACTATTTGCCGTGGTTATAGCTCCACAACTCGATCTCATTATTACCTGGCTCGGCTTATTGAAAAACAACCGATAAGCTTGGCTAAATAATTTATAATATAGACTACAGCTAGGACTGCACTGCCGTTTTACGGCGATATGATGTATACGCCATTGAGGTGATTTTGCTGTAGGCACGATTTTCTGTTTTTGTTCATTTTTTCAATTTAAAATGACTAATTTAAGGTCTGCTCTGTAGAAACTGTTAAAAAGTACAATAAAAATGTGGCCCCTACAAAATTTCTTGTTTTTTTCCTATTCTCTATGATTTTAAACAACAAACATCATTTGGCCGAAAAAATAGCAATAAAAAATCACTACTTTTCTTTCCCAATGATGTATGTATACATTGCTCGATCAAAGCAGGCTATATTTTTTGTGCCAGCTATTTTGACAGCTGAGCGGATCTCTTAATGCATTGTCCACGTGGATACTTTAAGGGGGGAGGGTATTAGGGAGCGTTCTTTTATTACGTAACGCAGTTGGGGGGGAGGGTCGGAGGCCGTGTTACGCTCCACACAAAAAAATTAAATTTGTATGGAAATTTTGTTACGAGGGGGGGAGGGGGTCTAAAAATCCGATTTTTTGCGTTACGTAATAAAAGAACGCTCCCTTAGCAATTGTCTACGCTCCATAAACACATTTTTTGCATGAACAATTGTCCGCAAGGGAGGTGGGTGGGTCTAGAATTTTCAAAAAAGTGTCTACGTGGATGTGGATAAGGTGTCATCCATTAAGTACGTCACATTAAAATCAGCCAAAATTTACTCCACCCCCCTTTGTCACGATTTCCCTATGCTTTTAACACGCAACGTCACGCTTGCTCAAAACCCCCCTCTTCCCTCAGAACGTGACGTACTTTATGGATGATGCCTAATGGACGTCCCCTTAAGAATTAAATCGAAATAATGTAATAAAATATTGCCCAGTCTTGATTTGGTCCCAAATCCTCAAATCAACATTCAAACAGTATTTAATTTAACTTCTATCAATTCTCAATGTATACATACATCATTTTGAGTAAAATTGGCGTATACATCATTGTTTGTTTGCTTAATAAAATGGGCCCCAGAGCAGTTTTTTGAAAAAATCTTTCGTCAGGAGGTAGCTTTTAAGATTCTTTATCACACTGTACAATAAAATTGGAAATGTCCAAAATGGCGTATACATCATATCGCCGTAAAACGGCAGTGCAGTCAGAGTATTCTCATACTCATCCAATATTTTTGAAAAAAGAAATGCAGTGCAATAAAAAATTAAAAATGAATGAACCCTCTAAGGCTTGCATAAAACTTTATCCGAAGAGATAATTTTGATCGATGATCCAAGTTAAAGGTCCAACTTTGTAGAACACTGATACACTCTAAAAAATTACTCTGCCAAATTTACAAAAAAAAGAAATTGTTTTTGTTCTCAACGACAAAATTACCTTTCTTAGATATTGCAGATTCGAAAAGTACATTCATTCCCCATAAAATGACAAATTCCATTAAATTAAATAGTTGAGTACCGAGAAATGACATAAGGTTTTCAAACTATTATTCAGCGATTCCACGTCAAACAAGAAGCATTCAAATTTAAATGCTCCGATTTGGCTAAAATTTGGCATGGGATTTCTTTGGCAAAAATAATAAGACCCGACGTTTTTCGTCGATTTTCGCAAAAACCTCATTTTTCAAGAAATCATATCTCCAGAACGGCTGAACCAATTTGATAGCGCTCCAATCCAAAAGAAAGGTTATAAGTTTATGGAAAAAATGTTGAGGTCCGAAAAAACTAGCTGAATATTTGAAAAACTCCAATGAAAATATCATTTGCTGATTTGAAGGGACCTAGAGCTCATATCTGAAATTATTTTTCTCTGATTCCTTGTAATAGTTTACTTAAAATATCTAAAAATTGCGAATATACATTAACTTTGCGTTTTTCAGCTTTGGTACCCAAAAAAGTATAGGTCATCGCTTAAATTTTCAAGTTAATCGCAAATCTGAGTTCATGGTTTTTTAACAGTGGAGAGCGCAATAGTCAGAAGGGTTCTCATGGTTAGAATAAGCTCAAATTTGGAATTTAGCCTAGAATTTTAATAACATAAATTTTGAATTTAGCCTAATGATTTGCCTACCTTTGATTTCAGGGGGTAGCCACGAGAAAGCTCGGATTTGGACCACCTTAGTGATCAGGGACCAGAGAATGTGAGGTAAATAAAACATTTCTTGACTTTTTTTTGATAAGGTCCTATAAACAAATGTAAACATTGAGTGTATCCCTTTCACACCTTATGTCAAAGTCCATCGGAGTAAGCGGGATACACTCAATGTTTACATTTGTTTATAGGACCTTATCAAAAAAAAGTCAAGATTTGTCAATTTTCAAGGTCTACAATTTTATCTATGATACCAAATCGATTTGAAATTCTGGGTTCAAAATACATTATTTTTTGACAGCTTGTATTATTATTTGAATCGAATAACTAATTATGCAAAATCAGAAAAGGGTGTGTCTCGGAAGATATTTAACCTCATGATTTTGAATGACTGGGCTTTGAGTGACATTTTGTTGCACTGTGCAATTAAATTTCGAAAAGCTTAGATATTTACGATTTAAAAAAAATACATGCATTGTTTTGAACAGTTTGTAACGACGGTAAGTGTGGATTAAAATTAAACAATGGTGGCTCATTTAATGCTTTGTTCTGTGTGAGATTGACATTTTTGAATGTTTTTTGTCTATCAATAATAATTTAGTGCTACAAAGTTTAATAATATGATTTGCTCTTCATAAGTTAACAAGTAAATAAGAACAAGAACATAAAAAAAAATCTCAACATTACCAGCTCACTTTACAATGTCAGACTAAACGAGAACGAAAAGCACCCATCCTCCGCGGGTGACACGCTCAAAAAGAGAGCATCGTCAGGCAAAGGTGCGAGAGCGAGATCGACGACACTCAACCTGGCTTAATCTTGTCGGTAGATGTCGTCGCCGTCACCACTGTTGTGATCGCCCGCAGCATCTTCTTCGCGCGCGCGCGCGCCAGAGCCTTCTCAGATGGTAGTCGCGGCCGTAATCAGCCAGTTTATCAAAGCAAACAGACGTTAATGGTCGCACACGGGTGCGCGCGCGCGATCTGTCTTCAACGGCTACTGTGATCGTCAAGTATCGAGTTTTGTGAGGGGGTCCTTTTTTGAGTGTTTTTTTTTTCGGGAAGGGAAGGACCACGTGCTTGGGAGTGTCACGTTGGGGTGTTGTGGTGTTTTGTGATACTATGGGATTTACCGATAGCAAGATGAGTGATTTGAACTTCTTGCCAAAGAAGCACACCAATTTCAGTATCGAGAACATCCTGCTGAAGCAAAAGTCGGACTCCAGTGCTGGCAGGACGTTTGAGATCGAACAGAAGGTGGACCTTACGGTGAAGACCTGCATCAAGTACGAGCAGGATGACCTCAAAGTGGCAACGGCGCCGTCCCCGTCGACGTCGTCCACTCTGCAGCAGACGCGTCCCCTGAATCGTGTTCTGGCCAATCCCTGGTGCTCGCGGGGACCGTTAATGTTTGACCCAAAGATGATGATTAGTGGCGCGAAGGCGACCACAACGGCGACAGCTGCCCCAGCATCGGTGGCCACGGCGACGTCCTCACTGGTCGGAGCCCCGCAACAGCTGATCAAAACGGAAGTCGAGAGAAAAGTGGTGCTAAGCGCGTATGCTAATAGCAGTGTAATTGAACGAAACAGATTATCTATCAATTATCCCTATCCGGTCGGGTTCTTCAACGCGTATGCTGCGGCAGCATCGATCGCCACCCATCATCATCAGCAGCATCTCAATCATCATCACCTGCACCATCAGCATCGACTGGAGCAACAAAGTGTCACAGTTCCGACGGTCTTGAACTCATTCCATCTGGAAAAGAGTGACGAAAATCAGAACAGCATCTTCCCGCTGACGACCAGCCTGTCCAACGGGAGCAATAGCAACAGTAGTCACGGTAGCTACCCATCGGACTCCACCCCCGCAAGCAATCCGCAGCATCCATTCTTTGGCCTGGAGTCCGAAGATTTGCTCAGCTATGGAGAGTTGCGGTCTCCGAACGGAGCAGGGTCGTCTCCCGTCGGCGGAGCTGCGACTGCGTTTGGGTCGTTGGTGGGCTTGCCGGAGTTTTCGTTCCAGTGCCAGATGTGTGATAAAATTTTCGGCAGCCAGGATACGTTGCTGGTGAGTGGAAAGCACAAGTGGTTCGCTGCTGGTGGGGGCGTTGAAGTTACTGAAGTGGTTTGAGGTTGGCTGAGCCTTAATGGAGACGCGTGGTGGTTTGTGATATTTGTGGAAACATTCTTATTTATTTTACGGAATCTTACTATTTTGATTGATTTATTGAATTAAACTGGTAATTTTTATTAATGTGCAGTTATCTTATCAAAAAAGTACTTTTGTTACATCCGCTTTAATAACCCTTTAATATGTAATTTATCGAAATCCGTTCAACGAATTGGCCTAAATCTGTTTGCGTGTTTTTTTTAGGATGTTTACTAACATTCCAACGCCCAAGGCTCCAAAAAAGTTGGAACGGTAACTTTAACTCGCTGGTTCTCGGGCAGCAAGACGATTCTTTTTTCCAGTGATTTATTAGGATGTCTAGATGATCCTAGAACTTTGCAGAATTCAATTTGAACAAATCTGTAATTTCTGCGATCAAAAACATCGTTCTAACTTTTTTTTCACGCGTAAAAAAAATTGCCGAAAATTCCGCGGAGACAGACTTTTTGAAAAAGTTGGAACGATGTTTTTGGTCGCAGAAATTACAGATTTGTTCAAATCAAGTTCTGCAAAATTTATGGATCATCTAAACATTCTTACAAATCCCTGGAAACAAGAATCGTCCCGATTGGTTGAGTTATGTCTGAGAACCAGCGATTTGAAGTAACCGTTCCAACATTTTATACACTGAAGGAAAGGTTTTCAAAGCATTATTTTTTTTGTTTGGAACCTATTTAACATGTACAACTTTGTAGAACATATCAAAGCTGTAAAACTAGATCCTGAAAAGTTATTAGCGATTTAAAAAAGTCATTTTTGTAGGAAAAACATTTTTTTTCGCCAACTTTAGACTCGAGTATCAATGGGTTTATCTCATCCAATTTCGCTCAAAATTTACACAGATGCTTAAAATACTCCAAAAAACCGCCTTCCGCTTGTGGAGTCATTTTTTCTGGGCACCCTAATGTACACATGCTAAATACATCATAAGTAGTCAAAACAGGCTCGATTCCGACCTAATAACAAGGTCGCATTTTTTATGGGCCATACTGTATAATATTAAACACTTACTTAAGAAAGTTTTTCTACTAGGAATATGTAATAAATTTCTCAAGTGGACCTAAGCAAGCAACATTCTTTTTTTAGTTTAGATAGAAAAGATTTAAATGAATTATAGTTATTAATTAATGAATACTTTAATTCATTAAATAAAGTATTCAGCTTGGCATGCTTCAACAAAGGAAAGCTTACTAATGCATCTAATTAAAATAGATACCAAGATCTATTTTAATTACATGCATCTATTCTCGATTAAAACATTTTCTAGAAATCCAGTTAGTTGAATTAGGACTGCATTGATCAGTTTGATAGGTTTCTAAATATTCTGATCCTGCCCCACGGTGTATTTTCTAGAACAACCTAAATATAAAAATCAGTATTTATGATACCGTGAAAGAAAGACAAAATCGAAATATTCCGGGTATCTTTTTCAAAAGATTTTATTATTATTATAAGTATATTTCTCAAAAAAAGTAAATGTAATAACCGATTCTTCGGCTCTTTTTCAAAAAAATCCCAAGTTTTTTTCAGCGTTTTGGCTATAGTGGCCAAATAAAAGAAGAAACCCCCCAATGTTATTACATATTTGGAAAGATAATTGATTTCCTACAAAGAAATATCATGTAGAATATACTGCCCATGTTCGCATAAATGTCCCATATGCAAAAACAGCAAGCTGAGAAAAACGCATTTAAAGTTTGTCCCATACATAAAGCTACGTGTTAAGTTTTCGCGAAAAAAATGGATTTCCACCTGATTTCTAGAACAAAGTACTGGATGTTATAGGCTCTTTTGAAAGAGCACACGATTTCAAACCAAACTGCATCAATAACTCAAAAGCGATGAAAATGCATATGGGACATTTATGCCATCATGGGCAGTATAGTACCTGTGCCTTCCCTGAAATAACAATGTAGCGTGACGGGACAACATCGTAAAACTGGACTTTAAAAAGGCACGCTACAAAAATCGCTACAGTTTTGCCAGTTTAATTTTTAAAAACTTTTGCTCTTCTACATATTATCACAAATTAAAAAAAAACAATCTTTTGTTCCTTGAACTGATAGAATTGGTTGAAATTTGAGTTTTTGCCAGCCATTTCTTTCCGTGACGGGACAACGAAAGGAGCAGATTTATGAAAAAACTCCTTTTCCATTTAATGGCTTGCAGATCATATTTGGTCAATATTTTTGGCTTTTGAGGTAAGAAAACGGATTTAAAGCACATTGAAATTATTGAATCATAATAAAAATGATATCTTTCATATAAAAAATCACATTGAAAATTGAAAAATGTGACATTTTGGTGTAGCTTCACCAAGAATCGGTCAATATGATATGAAATTACGTACGTTTTTGTTTCATTTCTCATAAATATGTCAAAAGACTCTTTGAAAAATTCTTCTTCAATATTTGACCACTAATCAAAAGTTGATTGATTAAAAATCTTCAGTTATCTTACATTCTTTTGAATAACCCTTACTGCCTTTTTGCAAGGACTTATTTTTTTTTTCATTTTACTTATGAAGTATCATCAAAATGCAACAATGATAGTAAATTGAGCGCTAAATATAGATAAACACCGACTATTTCATCGAGATAGTCAGTATTAAAGTTGTAGATGGCGTCATTACCTTTTGGAACAATGACCGTCAATGATGGATCAGGATGTAAAGCCCCGAAATAGCAATTGGAAATAAAAAATAATTACGGTATTATACATTTTTGATTGATGCCTTCTGAATCAAAATTTTAATGTTTTTAGAGTAAATTACTCATTAAATATGGCGAAAATTACTTCCCAGCTTCTTTGGCACTTTCAGAACGTGAAAAACTTTCTTTAGCACAATTTACATCAGTAAAATAAAAATCAATATGCAATATAAGTCGAGATATGTCCAATTGGGTTCTAGAATAAAGCTTAAACTGCTGATGTTATTGATCCCAACAATAAAGTTTATTTTTCTAAGTACAATGACCTTTTGTACGATCACAAAGGGTTTTGAATGGATTTTTAAATCAATTCATAACAATAAACTTCGCGGCCTACTTGACAGCTTGATAGCTCTTTCCAAGGCGACCACAGTTGATTCATCGGAAATTGTTGTCACGTCAATTTTATTTTTAACATTGAAATAAAAAAAACTGATCGGATATGGTTTTAAGCGTGTTTTTCATCGTTAATAAAAATTAACATAGGGCTTTAGAACCCTATTAAGTAAAATAGAACGTGACTTTCATCTAAATTCCAGAAATAAATTTCCTTTTCGTGTAAAGTGCTTTGCATACTTCGATGCTTTGAACTGTTTCGCTATATTTTAACACACATTTTCAATCAAATTCGAAAACAGGAATTAAACATATGAGGCTTTTTATGTGGTCTCAGGAAAGTGAAGGGTGCATTAAAATTGTATGTTTTTTTTGGAATTTCGAAGAAAGTCTCGGTTTATTTTATCCATTTGAAAAATTCCGACTAATATTGTACATAAATTCATGTTTTATTAACGGAACTCTAACGTTGTGAATGTGCCAAACACTCAATTTGGTCATTTGATATTGGAAAAATAATAATACAATTTTAAGATATTTAATGAGTAATTACTGAATACTGACTAATTTACTGAAATATTCAATGTTCAGCTATAAATCGAGAGATGTATTGAGTTGTTTTCTCTGTATTATAAGTCATTCTGTTATATCACAAGAACTTACAAAAATCCTCCAACATGGCCCATCCATAAATTACGTGGACACCCTTAGTGGGAGGGGGGGGGGGGGGGTTGGGGGTTGCGATTGTTTACACTCCATACAAAAATATTTGTTTTGTATAGAAATTGTCCACGAGAATGGGAGGGGGGGTCTGAGATATCCAAAAAGACTCTTTGGTTTATGGATGATCCCCAAGCAATATTAATATTACCACGTATTTTTTCGGTTGGACATTTGAAAATCTCCCTCCTTTCAGCTAATCGGTCATATAACTATTACAGCATCGGAAAAAGAAATTTCACAACTAGGAAACGTCTTACCAAACTCCTTTCCCGTTTTTCATCCCCACCCAGCTCCACGAGAAAACGCACAAGAGTCCGCGCTTCGAGTGCGAGGAATGCGGCAAAGGGTTTTCCCAGCTGCGCAACTACAAGTACCACATTTCGGTGCACCGCGGAACGAAGGAGTTTGCCGCCAAGTGTCCCGAGTGCGGCAAGGTGTTCAACGATAAGGGCTACCTGAGCTCGCACCTGAAAATCCACCGCAACAAGAAGGAGTACGCGTGCCCGCACTGTCCCAAGTCGTTCAACCAGCGCGTCGCCTTTAACATGCACGTCCGCATTCACACGGGTAAGCTTTAGAGAAAATTATTTCGGGAAATATGGTTGCTATAAGATTTGCTATTCCTCACTTTGTTTTTCCCAGGAGTTAAACCTCACAAGTGCAACGAGTGTGGGAAGCGATTTTCGCGGAAAATGCTTCTCAAGCAGCACCTGCGGACGCATTCCGGGGAAAAGCCCTATCAGGTAAGATTTTGATTTTTGCTTATTTTAGTTTGATTTTAATGGAAAAAAAGTTGATAAGAACTACAGTACTTGTTCGGTAACTGGGCGCTCGATAACACTTAAAAAGCAGACAAACGTCAAAAAACAATAATAAACAAAAATTGCCGAGGGGGTCCGTAAATCCAAAAATCAATTTTACTAATGAAATGATCTATTTTTTTAATTTTATGAAATTTTAATAAAAAAATCAAGGGAACATGAAAGCTTAACTCTGGAAACAATTTTTGTAACATATATAATTATATTTGATTAGGTAAATATTGTGCATCGGTGATCCCCTCGTCATTTTTCGATCAGCCCAGTTAGCGAGCAGTATTCGGTAACTGGTTTACGTTCTCAGCCCAGTACGAACAAATTTGATACACACAAAAAAATAATTAGACGCAATGAAAATTTAAAAATATAATTAATTAATGCGACGGAGCCTGGTACCCAAAATATCTCAAAATATCAAGGTTGTCAACGATAAAACTATCAAGGCTCGATAACGATAATCTATCGTTATAGTTATTCCGATAATTCTATCGCCGATAATGGACGATAACTCATTTTTAAAATCTATCTAAAATAGACTTAATTCAACCACATCATGTTAAATTTCAATGCTTTCACTAAGAATATATTTTTTGAAAATCTAGTAAGTTTGAAAGTGAACTTAAAATTTTTCACAAAATTCCGTATTATTTCGAACAATTTAACAACAATTTCGAACAATTTAAGAATTTAAGAATGTAAGAATGTAAGAATGTAAGAATGTAAGAATTTAAGAATTTAAGAATTTAAGAATTTAAGAATGTAAGAATGTAAGAATGTAAGAATTTAAGAATTTAAGAATTTAAGAATTTAAGAATTTAAGAATTTAAGAATTTAAGAATTTAAGAATTTAAAAATTTAAGAATTTAAGAATTTAAGAATTTAAGAATTTAAGAATTTAAGAATTTAAGAATTTAAGAATTTAAGAATTTAAGAATTTAAGAATTTAAGAATTTAAGAATTTAAGAATGTAAGAATGTAAGAATGTAAGAATTTAAGAATTTAAGAATTTAAGAATTTAAGAATTTAAGAATTTAAGAATTTAAGAATTTAAGAATTTAAGAATTTAAGAATTTAAGAATTTAAGAATTTAAGAATTTAAGAATTTAAGAATTTAAGAATTTAAGAATTTAAGAATTTAAGAATTTAAGAATTTAAGAATTTAAGAATTTAAGAATTTAAGAATTTAAGAATTTAAGAATTAAAGAATTAAAGAATTTAAGAATTTAAGAATTTAAGAATTTAAAAATTTAAGAATTTAAGAATTTAAGAATATTGTGATAATTATTTGTACCTGTAGGGGCAGGGGAGGCAGAATGGACCACCCTTTTCCTGCCTTATAAAAACAATCAAAAGTTAAAAAATTTGAGCTAAATGGATTATTTCACTCCTGGTAGCTTCACAAATCACGTTTAATGCAACATAAGTTGATTTTTTAGTTGTTTCGACGCTTAGTTGTAAAAATAGTGTCTTCTTTCGACATATTTACACTATTTTCAAAAATCTTTGATTTTTAAATTTACTATTTTTATAAAAGTGATCAAATTTCATGGAAACTATAATGGAAAGGTCCCCTCCCCTTTCTTATCACCCTTCAACGTTGTAGGGGCAGGGGGGGCAGAATGGCCCGCCTAAGTAAAATGCGCCAAAAACCATGGAAAAACATGAAAACTTATGAATTCAGTGTAGTAGGCTTATGCTTTGGGATGTTCCCTTCAATGTTGTATACTTGGTTGATGAAATTTTTTAGCTTAAAACTATTTTTGAGCCACTTTAAAAAAAATGTTTTTTCGACTACTTTTCTAGGGTGCGGGGCAGAATGGGCCACCCTGCGGGGCAGAATGGGCCACCTTAGAAAACAAGCCATTTCGTCTAATACAACGTTGAAGGGAGATAAGAAATGACTTAAGGTACCTTTCTAACATAGTATCCATGAAGTTAGACCACTTTAATAAAAATAGTCACTTACCAAAACAAACATTTGTGAAAATAGTGTTAATATGTTGAAAAAGGACACTATTTTTACAAATAATCATCAAAACAACTAACAAATCAACTAATGTTGCATCAAACGTGATTTGTGAAGCTACCAGGAGTGAAATAATCCATTTAATCCAAATTTCATAACTTTTGATTGTTTTTATAAGGCAGGATAAGGGTGGTCCATTCTGCCCCCAAGTGGATTTTATTTTAACACTTCCACCACCAAGCCTCTAAATGATTTTAAGGTTCCGTTGTTGTTCGTATACCTTGGTAGTAACATCTAGTATCGTTATAAGCATTGAGCAAACTTTTTCAAACAATCCAACTTTTTAGAAAGCTTATTTAAAAACCTCGAAATAAACAACATTTGCGTAATTTTGTCAATAAATTTACATTTTTGCTCATAATTCGAAAAATACAATGAATTCAAACGTCGTTTTCGGTATGGTGAAGTTATTTGACGTCCTTTATAAGACCCTTGCCTTACAATTGGTCTAAATCCATTCTAAAGCCCAAAACCAAGGGTGGACCATTCTGCCCCCCTGGTCCATTCTGCCCCCCCTGCCCCTATTAGGACAAATGGCTTGTTTTCTAAGGTGGCCCATTCTGCCCCGCACCCTGGAAAGTTAGTCGAAAAAACTTTTTTTTTAAAGTGGCTCAAAAATAGTTTTAAGTAAATAATTTTCATCAACCAAGTATACTACATTATACAACATTGAAGGGAACAATCCAAAGCATACAGTATGTAAAAAAAGTATTTACACCCCTTGGGCACTATGCACATTTTGTGATGAAACATGTAAAAAATTTAAAATTTGACAGGAACCAAGTACTACGTTTTGTTCAGAAACTCATGCCAAACCACCAAACATGCCTACTACACTGGATTCATAAATTTTTATGTTTTTCTATGGTTTTCGATACATGTTACTTAGGTGGACCATGCTGCCCCCCCTGCCCCTACTAAATTACTAAAGTAATTTCAATCCTTTCTTTCCAGTGTTCCGTTTGCGGCAAAAGCTTCGCGGACCGCAGCAACATGACGCTGCACCACCGGTTACACTCGGGCGTTAAACCCTTCGCGTGTCCCGTGTGTCCGAAGGCCTTCACCAAGAAGCATCACCTTAAAACCCACATCAACTATCACACCGGCCACAAACCGTACACCTGCCCACACGCCAACTGCGGCCAAACCTTCACCCAGTCGAGCAACATGCGGACACACGCAAAAAAGTGCCAGTTTAAGCCACCGGAACAGGCTTGAGAAGGGGGGGGGAGAGGAGACGCGTGATGTTTTTTTAAGGCTGAATCGAATTTTTGTCGTTGAATGTTGAAATAAAGTTAAAATATGTATTTTATTTATTGCATACAATCTTATAAGTTAAAACGCAACATTTGTTTTTGTTTTTTTGTTCGCACAAGGAAATTCCTCAAAACTAGCCGAAAAGTAAGCAGGCGCTCAATCCAACAAACTCTTCAGTTTGAAATACTAATAGGTTCAATCAATATATATTTTTCCCAAACATTCACATCCGAAACACATTCGTCTCACGCGCGCTCGCATTTCTTTGTCACAAAACGGAAATCGTCGCCGCCGTCGCGGCACGAACGGCTTACTTCTTTTTGCGATCCTGTGAGCACTTTGGACAGAACCACTTGCCCTTCGGTTTGGTGGTCAGCCCGACGCACGCAAAGTGGAACCACTCGATGGGGCACTGCGAGAAGAGAAAAAAAAGTTTAATTTCACATCTCAGATTGCATTCTTGAACAAACTCACATCCGGGTTGTCGCAACCGATCATCTCGCCGTACGACACCTGGTGGCACAGACAGTAGGTGGGCTCGTTCGGGTCGACCGGCATGTCCAGGACGTCGCTGGGGTGGGGCGTGCCGTGGCCCTCCTGGGCGCTGTCATCCAGTTCGGCGTTTTTCTAGGGGCGTTGGAAAAAATAAAACACATTTTTCAGAACGATACGAAAGGGGGATTGCGGTTGATGAGAAACGATTCGAAGGATGGAAAACGTGCAGTTAATGAGATTTGCAACTGATAAATGAGGAAAATTAAATTAGATTAGTATTTGATCCAGAACCGATGAGCGTGTTTTCTTTTTAGTTTACATACTTACAATTCATTTCTAATAGAATAGGGTGAATTAGAGCAAGAAGAAATGTAATCTTAGAGGCAGTTTTTCTAGGTTTTGTCCGGTTTGTTCCAGAGGTCCTACCGAGGTGTCCCGATATATAAACCCTTTATGACAAAGGGAAATGGGGTAAAATGGACATTATTGTTGAAGGTCCAAAAACATTAAAATCTTAAAACTTGATGAAATCCAAAATATTTGTTGCATTTGAGATGTAAGCAGTTCTCTACGAAATCGGTATTTTTGCCTTCCTCACCTTACTGAGGAAAGGCTATAAAATCACTCGAAAAATTAACTTCCTAATTCGGCCTCGTAGACCCACCTTCACGTATACCTATCGACTCAGTTATAGCCCTTTTTTGGTAACTTTTTGAAAATAGACGCAGTTCAGGGTGGCCACTCAAATCCCATTTTCAAATGCCCGACTTTTTCCCGACTGTTCCAGAACTACAAAAAAATTGTTTTTCTTATCTGAAGAATGATTTCAAATCAAAAACTCTGCATAAAAAGTCAATATAAACCATCGAACAAAATTTCTTTAAAAAAATCATTGACAGTTTTTGTAAAAAAAAAACTTAAATTTCAATTATAAATTCCTTTAAATTTCACTTCAAAAATGGAACCATCATGTTGATTCAGAGTAAAAACAAAAAATCAGTCTTTGAAAAATAACCGATAGTTAAGCAATGCCTATTAGTTACATTAGTTGGTAAACATAAAGTTTTTTTGAAATTTCGTTTCAACTGGCAATGAAAATGATGATGACAAAAAAATTAAAGACAACCAAATATTAAATTTTATTATTATGATTATATTTGTTATCAAATATTTACATATCTTTACATTTGATTACTGTTACTATTATTTCAAAGAATTGAAAAATATCGATGAATTTTTTAAAAAGATATTTTTACCAAGTATCCTTTAAAATTTTGTAAATTTTGATATTAAATTTTTTGAATCAATGATGATTTATCGGAGTGTCAATATTTAAATGTTTAAACTTTTTGTCAATGAAATATTTTACCACTTATTTTATACGAAGGTTTCTAGAAAAGTTCTGTAAACTAATTAAAAATAACTCAGGCAAATTCTTTTTAATTTAATAAAGCCAATACAAATTTTAATTTAATTTGTCTCGTCATTCAAAAATCATATAGTCTTTTACATGCTTTTTAGAAAACATAGTATAACGTTTATTAATAAATTTATTATCAAATGATGGCTTTTTGAACTTTTTACAAATTTTGAATTTTGAGAGCACAAAACGAAAGAGACGTAAAACTTCAGCAAAGCAATATTTTCGTAAATTCATTGATAAACTGAACAAACCTGAGGGTAAAAAACCATGATTAAAATTTTCACCAGTCTTGTTTGCAATTTCAAGATTTTTAACTATATTCGGAGTGTAAAAAAGTTTTTCAATTTTTTTCATTCAGAACGAAAAACCTTTGAATTTTTTTTCGAATTTCTTTATCTATAGTTGTGGTACCCATAATCACACAAAAGTTTAAGGGAATCAAACATTTGGAAACAATATTTGAAATGACTGAATGAATTTAGTTAAACATTTAAAAATATTCACTTAAAATAAAATTATAGCCAATCTGTAGTTGGATTTGTTTTTTTTTTATATTCAAGCAATGTGGCAAAATGAATCATAACTATACGCTGATGTAATCGTTAAAATTAAACTCTTTTTCACATTGGCTTTATTGGTTTGTTGTTGTTTAAAGTTAGATGTTACCTTTTGTTTGATAAACATAGTCAAAAATAAAAAAAACAATCATTTGATCCATAAAAAATATTATTAAAAAAATTGGGTCGAATTCATGTCAAAATAATCATTCAATATTTATTGAGATTTTTATTGTATTAGGTCTTAAATAGCCATTTCATTCTCATATAGATTGAAAAAGTGAAAAGAACCCGAAATTTGCTGAAGACGAATTGAGTGAAATGAATTTCAAAGGTGTACAAAATATTTCAAAATTGTTCAAGAGTTAGAAAATATTAAAAAAAAACAGGGATGCAGGGATTCCCGACTTTTCCAGACTTTCTAACAAAAAATCACAATTCCCGACTTTTTCCCGATTTTTCGTGGATTTTGGCGATTTTCCGACTTTTTCCTGACTTTCCCGATTTCCCGACTTCAGGGGCCACCCTGCGCAGTTGTTTATTTTTTTTTTAATTATTGCCCATGTTTACCCAGTTAGAAAAAAAAAATTTTTGAAAAGCTGTGAAAAATCTATATATTTTGCTAATATTGAATGTTAGGCGCTTTTGAAATGTAAGACTTGATTTAAAAAAAATTGAAAATATTGTTTTCGGAAAGATTTAACATTGAAAATCAAACCATTAGTTACTGAGATATCAGCATAAAAAATGATGAGTTGTTAGTGTGAGACTTATAAAACATAAATTTTCCTTTGTTATAATCTTTGCATGGTAATATTTCGTCCGTGGTATTGCACACTTTGCACCAAATTCTCCGCCTGTGCAAATCATAACTGCACACCAAATATTTGCACACTTGAAATCCTACCCATCCTACCCCTTCTCCCCCCCGGTTGCCTACAGTAGTGCGTGTCTCGACTGAGCTTTGTTGCTTTCGACCACTTTAGAACAGTTTCAAACTAGGGTGTGTGTCTTAGATTGTTTTTTTTCTGCTGTAGTTTGAGGTGTGCACTTAGTTGGAGAGCTTTTTACAACTTGCACGATTGTCTAAAAATCTTTGAAATCCGCAATAATATCTTAGCAACTAAGATTCGTATCAACAAAGTTCAAAAAAACAAAATATAGAGAATTTTCTCAGCTTTTCAAAAATATTTTTTTCAAAGGTGGGCAAACATGGGTGACTATTTTCAAAAAAGTTACCGAAAAATGGCTATAACTTGAAAACGGTGCACTTTTTGAATTTTCATATTTTTGAATTTTCATACATCATTTTTGCATGGACACCTGCCAAATTTGTAAATTATATGGACAAACAAATGATGCAAAATGGCTTCTTTGGGCATAACGAAGGCACCAAAAAAATTTCAGCCGGATTAAAAAATACAAAAATTAAAATAAAAAAATTACCGTTTTCGTAGAGAATGACTCCCCTAAAACATATAAAAAACATGAAAATTCTGAAATACATATTCTGGGAATTTTACTTTTAGTGATGAAAAGTTGAGTAAAAAATCGGAAATATGTTTTCCGTGTACCTTATTTTTTCCCAAAGGTCTACAAAATTGTATGGAGACTTGTATGGAAAAACTAATGATACAAACTTTCGTCCAAATAAAAAAAAAATACAAAAAAGTAGATTTGCGAAATTGTAGAGAAACCACCCAGCTGTGAAAAATAAAATGGTTTTAGGATTCATTTGAAACTCTAAGTAAATCTTTCCCAGTTCCTGAGGGGAACACCCTTGAAGAGTATCGGGGCCGGCATTTACAAAGCGGATTCAGTGGCATTTTGATTCTCAACTTAATGTTAACATCTTGACTTTTTTTTGATAAGGTCCTATAAACAAATGTAAACATTGAGTGTATCCCTTTCACACCTTATGTCAAAGTCAATCGGAGTAAGCGGGATACACTCAATGTTTACATTTGTTTATAGGACCTTATCAAAAAAAAGTCAAGACATGTTAAGGTTAATGTTAACATTCCATAGGTCGCCTCCCTAAGGTGTCGTGATAAGGTCCAGTTTGTGACGATACACTACCTTCCCTTTACTAAGCAATCGAATCCAGAAGAGAAAAGATCACCAGTTGTGTTGGTCCGAGCCGGGATTTGAACCCCGATCTACCGCTTACTAGGCGGAAGCGTTACCACTAGGCTACGTGGCTCGGTCCAGCTTTGAAACTCTAGCATAATCGATTTTGTCGGGTAAGTATGATACGATCCGTTTTTGGGGTCCCGTTAGTTCCTTTTTAATAACTTTTAGTTTAGTTAACTGCCGTTCTACGCATAATTGTCCCATGTCATTTTTGGTCGATTCTGACTTTTTGTCATTTTTAGGTTTAGTTTGACGTTTAAAATCGCGTTTTACTCAGTTGCACTTTTTTGAACATGGGACAATTATGCGTAGAACGGCAGTTAAGTACTTCACAAGTTAAGATGAAAATGGATTTTGGTTAAAGTCCGGAAGACTGCAATAAAGTGCTTTTGATAGCTAACTGGTCATGTCATAAATTTCCAGAATGAAATAAAAATTGGAAAATCTAACAATCCTATTAAATGTTATGTGCACTTAATAGATAATTATTTATCGTTTATCTGAGATCGGATCTCAGATATTTTGATGAAAACCCTGTTCAGATCTGTCATCGACTCATCGTTTGACGAAAGACCTTTTCGATGAGCTTAAAATTTTGAAGATTCGATAATTATTTCCTATGTTCTAAGGTGAATCTAGAGAGTTTTAGAAAGTGTGATATTGCTGTTTTGTATAAAAATACAATACAACAAAATAATCGAATTTTAAATATAGCTAAGAAAACTACTCAACTATCAGCCATTCATTCAAATTGACGGAATTACTAAACTGTAAACCAAGATTAAATCTTTGACATTTTGAAATCGATTTCCAGTATATTGTGCTTTTATGTAAATAATTCAGCAAAATCTAATGAAACTATTATTATAACTATCAACGTTTATATAGATGTTGTTTTACCTAAATAAACTATTTACAAAATCTACCTCAAAATAATTATTTAAAAAGCGAGTTTCGTTCCATGAACAAACAATAGAGATAAAACTACAAACTAACAAAAAGAAAGGAGAGTAAACAAAAAAATAGTAAAATTGATGCACAATGAGATGAAACGATGATCCTACCTTCTGACCTTTGCGGCCTTCTTTTTCTTGATTTACCTTCTGCTTCTTGTTGTTCTTGCCTTTACCGTTCGCGCTCGCTCCGCCGCTGGCCGCACCACTGGCCCCGCTAGCGCCCGCCGTCCGGCCCTCGTCCTCCGACGAGTGGGCCCGCTTCTTTTTGGCCGAATTTTTCGTATCCTTGACCTTCTTCCGGCCGCCCTTCTTCGTGACCGCTTCCTCGGACTTTTCCCGCACGTTCAGCGTCTTGTCCTGGATTTCGCCCTCGAACCTGGCCAAATCCGAGTCCAGCCGGCGAATGTGTTTGTCCACCAGCTCGTACGTCTGAATGGCCAGCTGGACCTTGTCGTCGCCGAGTTCCTTCGCCTTGTTGAACAGCTCCTGGATCGTTCGCAGCTTTTCCTTTTTCACGTCGTCCGGAAAGGTTTCCTTTGTGTTTACCAGCTGTTTCATGAACTCGTTGGCCTTTTCGTCGATCGATTTCATCATACCCTGGGCCCGGGAGTCCAGCTCGCGCATCAACGTGAAATTACGCTTCAGCTCGTTCGGCAAATGCTCCAAACCTGGTCCAAGGAAGAAAATTTTCATCAGCCAACGAACCGGTGCTGGATCTCGGAAGTTAGTTCACTTACCATCTAAATAGTGTTCTAAATACAGCGCAGAAGTCATCTTCGTAAAATGTGATGTCTATTTGAGAGGAGTAAAACTTTTTTTTGCACGGGAAATCTGGTATTTTTAAGCTTCTGTTTGGAAAATCGCCATCAACAAGCAGCAGCCATCACGGATTGTGTGTGTGTGCTAAATTGTTTTGTTTGCGGCGTGACAGCCATCGAGAAGGGGCGGTGCATTGGAAACGAACCTCTCGTTTCACCGTTTAGAGCAGGGTTGGATTGAATGTTGGTCAAGTTTAGTACAAGAGTTTTTACTCATTGAATGAGTAAATAACTTGAGTGCGAGTCCAAGAAAATAAGAAGCTGTTTTTTCTGTTGACATTTTCAACAAATCGTCGCTGTCGTGCTAACTTGTCGCACGTGCATTTTGGGCCAAATTGAGTTAACAACGCCATTTGTGCAGCTAACAATGCCTCACCTTTTGACCTTCATAGATCCCCAAAATTCGATTTCAATCTTCTCTGGCTTGCTCTCGCCGTCGCTGCTGCCCATTTGATTTGTTTCTTAACCGGTTCGTTCCGAAGTGCAAATACAGCTTAAAGGGATGAAATTGATGAAATAAAAAATTTATGATTGTTTCAATTATAGAATTGACTCAGGAACACAAATTTCATAAAATTATTACCAGAAAATTGAATCTAAGGCAGGAGTCTCGTCTTTGGCCTATCTGTAAAGTGATTTTGTAAGATTAAGAAAGCGTTTTCATGAAACTTCTTTATTTTCGGTAAGAATAAAACGAATAATTTATCCACACTTTGATTCCGATTATACCATTCAAAACAAACATTTTGTTAAAAAAAAACTATTAAAAGTTTAAATGAGATTGAAAATAGTAATTTCGTCAAAATGTTCATCAAACTTGTTTCGAAATGAGTTATAAAAAAAGAATCTCACACTTGGACAATTTTGGGCAAGACCCGCGCTTTTCACCAACGATAAAAAGCGACCCCTTAACCTTAACCGATTTGGCTCAAAATTGGCACAGTTACTTATTTTTGCCTAAAAAATCGAATCAGAGGGTATCCCTAAAGTCGATTTTTTTTATTGTCACCCTAATGTAACACTTCTGTAGTTTTTTTTAAAGATCTGTTACTCCGGATAGCTCGCGCGCAAATGGACTGTATTTTTTCGTAAGTCAGTCGGAGAGAAATCAAAACGCGTCCGTTCTCTTTACACGTTTATTCTCAACTCTTACCGGAAATGGCATCTGTCAAATCAGGTCGCGCAGCGCTGAAGGCGGTGCGGTCAAACCAGAAACTAAAATACACTGGAAGAAATCTGTTGGTTGTTTTTTGGGTTTTTCTCTACGGTTTTTGCAGTAACATCCTCCCCCCCTTGAGCTTGGCTCAAGCCGTCGTCTCCTCCAGTTCCTGGGTCTCGTTGTCCAAAATCGGAAGTACTGCTACCTGCGTCGTTGGTCTCCGGTATTCACCGGAGCTGGTGCGAACCGTCACCACCCTCGTGACGCCGTCCTTCCCGGGGTGGGTGTCCACGATTCGGCCAAGCCTCCACTGCTGCGGTGGTACGTTGTCCTGCTTCAGGATGACCAACATACCCTTCCGAACCACGGATGCTCCCTTGTTCCACTTGCCGCGCTGTTGCAGCTCGGTAAGGTACTCGTTGCACCACCGGCGATAGAAATCCTGCTTCCGCTTCTGGACGAGCTGGTACCGCGTCAGTTTGTTCTCCTTCAGCCCGTCGTACAGCGGTTCCGGAAGCGCCGTCAACTCGCGACCCACGAGGAAGTGCCCTGGGCTGAGAGCACGGTAGTCGAGCGGGTCGTCAGTCTGCTGACAAAGCGGGCGCGAGTTCAGCACCGCCTCGATTTGGATCAGCAGCGTGTTCATTTCTTCGTAGGTGAGATGGGACTCGTTCAGTACCCGGTACAGGTGGTGTTTGGCACTCTTTACACCTGCTTCCCACAGTCCTCCCTGGTGCGGGGCCTTGGGCGGGTTGAAACTCCAGTCAATACTTCGTGCTTGGCAGAACTCGTCTAGCTTCCGCTCAAGCATCTGCGACCGCAACAGCTCTGCTAGTTCGGTCAGTTCTCGCGCCGCTCCAATGAAGTTGGTCCCATTGTCAGACTTCATTTCGCTCACGTTCCCGCGTCGGCTCACGAAACGGTGTAGCGCCGCCAGAAACGCTTCAGTTGACATCGAGGTGACGAGCTCAAGGTGTATTGCTTTGGTACACAGGCAGACAAACACTGCAATGTACCCCTTGACTGGTGCCTTGAGACGTCCTTGCTTCAGCATCACTGGTCCAGCGTAGTCCACGCCGGTTCGCGCAAATGGCTCAGCGACTGTCACTCTACACTTCGGGAGATCGCCCATGAACTGCTCCGTGTCGGTGGGTTTGACCCGGAAGCACGTAACACAGCGCCGCAGCACTCGGTGTATCGCCCGCTTCGCGTTCACAGGCCAGAAGCGACGCCTCAGCGACGCTAGCAGACCGTTCAGTCCGACGTGTAGGTTTTCGGTGTGTAGAGTATCGATGATCAGCTCAGTGAGGTGGTGCTTTTCTGGCAGGATCATCGGGTGCCGTTGGTTGTACGGCAAGTCGGAGTTGCTCAGGCGGCCACCGACTCTCAGCAGTCCACTGTCCTTCTCCACCATCGGGTTCAACTTGTTCAGCTTGTTGTTGAGCGGCTTGCCGGCTTCCAGGCGCTTCAGGTCTTCGCTGAACTCCTCCTGTTGGACCGCTTTCACCATCACTTGAAGTGCGGCACAATAGTCTTCTCTACCCAGTCTGCCGCATCGTCGGTCTTCCAGCTTCTTCTTGCAGTTTCCAACGAACCTCAGCACGTAGCCAAAGATCCGCTCCAGTTTCCGAAAGCTGCCGCAGTCCGAGATCACTTCCAGCACTCGGTTCCCGTCCGGAACCATCTTCTCGCAGAGCATCACTATCGGGCCCAAATTCTCGGTGTGGCGAGCCTTCCACCACAAGCCGCACTTCACCAACTGCTTCGGTAGCAAACCACGGGAGATGTGGTCGGCGGGGTTGTTCTTGGTTGATACGTAGTGCCACTCGTACTTGCTTGTGAGCTCTCGGATTCGGTTGACCCGATTTCTGACGAAGACCGGGGTTCCAGGTTTCATGTACTCCAGCCAGCTGAGTACAATCTGCGAGTCGGACCACAGTACGACTCGGTCAATGGGGATGTCGATGGCCTTCACCACCTTTACAATTTGCTCGGCCAGCAGCTCGGCCGCGCACGTCTCCAGTCTTGGCATCGTCATGTCAGCTGGTTCAGCGTCATCCTTCTGCTTGCGTTCGGCTTCCTTGACCGGAGTGACTCGCGACTTCCCGCACAGCAAGAAAAGTTCTTCTGTGCCATCCACCTTGACGTTCCGCAAGTAGATGCTGCAACCGTAGGCCTTGGCGGACGCATCCGCGTAGCCGTGAAGTTCCCAGCTTCTCGCGTCATCGGTGGTCACTCGCCTCGGGATCTTGATCTCGGTAAGTTCAGCAAGGGCGTTCCGCAGTTTCCTCCATCGTGCCATCAGGGGTGGTGGCAGCACGTCGTTCCATCCAATGCCACTTCTCCAGGTTTCTTGCATGACCATCTTTGCCAACGCTACCGTTGGGCCCAGCAACCCAAGCGGATCAAACAGTTTGGCAATCTCCGATAGTACTTGCTGTTTCGTCCAGTTGTCACGGTCCTTGTCCAGCGGCTTGACGCGGAAGAAGAAGTGGTCCTCGACGGGGTTCCACAGAAGCCCGAGCGTCTTGACTGTGTCCTTGGCGTCGTGGTTCTCGAAGTCGAGCTGCTTTTCTTGCTTCGCAATGGGGATGTCTTCCAGCAGCGCCGCGTCGTTTGCGCACCACTTGTGCAGCTCAAAACCGCCTCTTGCGAGTAGCGCCGCCAGATCAGACTGCAGCTGCTTCGCTTTCTCAATCGTCGCTGCACCCGAAAGCACATCGTCTACGTAAAAGCTCGACGACACAACTTTGCTGGCTTCGGGGTAGTCCTCCTTCTCGTCTGCTGCCAGCTGGTTCAAAGCTCGTGTGGCGAGGAACGGGGCCGCAGCTGTCCCGTAAGTCACCGTCATCAATTCGATCACTTGCAACGGCTTGGATCGATCGTCACGCCACACAATCCGCTGGAACTTGGTGTCCTCCGGGCTCACTCGTACCTGCCGGTACATTTTGGGCACGTCAGCGGTGAACGCGTACTTGTGCAGCCTAAACCGCAGCAGGATCTCGAACAACGTGTCTTGCACGGGTGGCCCAATCATCATCGTGTCGTTCAGGGAGTGGCCAGTAGTGCTTCGGGCGGAAGCATCAAAAACGACTCGCAGCTTCGTCGTGGAGCTGTCCGGACGGAGCACGCAGTGGTGTGGCAGGAAGTATCCGTCTTGTGTGCCACACTCCGTTTCAGCCAGCACTCTGCCGTGGCCGAGGTCGACGTACTCTTTGATAAACTCGGAGTACTGCTTCTTCTGTGCTGGGTTCTGGTCAAGTCGTCGTTCGAGGTGGTTGAAGCGCTTCTCCGCCTGCTGGCGTGACGCTCCTAGTTCTTCAATCTCCTTCCGAAACGGCAGTCGTACAACGTACCGTCCGTCGGCGGCACGCACGTGGGTCTCCGCAAAGTGCCGCTCGCAATCGTCGTCATCAGGTTTCGGCTCGACCGTTTGATCGTCGATCGTCCAAAACTTCTTCAGCAGGTTCGTCAGCTCTGCGTCCACGTCGGGAGCAGAAATCGCTTGGCACGCTCGAACCGTTGTCACTGCGGCTGAGCCCGCCACTCGCCCGGACACCAACCAACCCAGCGTGCTCTCTTGTAGCACAGGTAAATCAGAGGACATTTTGATCTTACCTGAGAGCAGCATCTCGAAGAAGGCCTCAGCCCCAACAAGCAGGTCGATGCGGGATGGTTCGAAGAACGTCGGGTCCGCCAGATCCACTCCGGCAGGTATTGGCCATCCGTCAATGTGCACTTTCTGTACCGGCAGCGCCCCAGTAACGCGGGGAACAACCAGGTAGTCCAGACAGAACTCGCTTGCCGAGGCTCTGGACTTCGCTCGCACGTGCACTTGGAACTTCACCATCGTACGCATTCCACTGACTCCGATGACGGGGATGTTCACGCAGCGCTTCTTTAGCTGCAGCAGGTCCGCCATCCGCTGGGACACGAAGTTCGCCATAGCTCCGGAGTCCAGCAACACACGGCACTTGTGCTGGTCGCCGTTGTCGTCGTACACGTACACCACCGCGGTCGCAAGTAGCACCTGCGTCGGCGGTTCAGTGGCTCTGCACGGGATCACACACTTCGCCACGGTGGTCGGTGCACTCTCCGTGGAACCAGCAGGTTTCACTTCAGGCACTGACTTTTCCTGGGCGCACTTTTCCTCGGGGTGCAGCAGCACATTGTGTCGCTTGGCACACTTCGAGCACTTCACTTTTTCTGGACAATCACTTGTGCGATGTCCCTTTTTCAGACACGCGAAGCACAGCCCCAGCTGTTTCGCCTTTTCGTATCTGATCTTCACTTCACTACGCTTGAACGCGTCACACTTTTCCACGGCATGCTTCTCGTCACACACTGGACAGGAACTAGCCGCTTTCTGGATCACCGCCGTGTGCGCCTTGCTAGCCGCCGTCGTTTGAGCAGAGCGGGCGGCCGGATGGGAGCTGCGGTTCTTCTGGATCCCCTTCGCGTTCTCGCAGCGCTCCAAGACATGCTGCTGGTTGCGAAGAACGGAGATCAGCTGCTTGTATGCGGGCATCTGCCCACGCTTCACTGACGATTCCCACACCTTCCGTGTGTCGGCGTCCAACTTCGAAGACACCAACGTGATCACAATCGCTTCCGACAGCTTATCCATCTTAAGCTTGTGAAATTCCAGGGAACTCACACACTTCTCCACTTCGTCAATCAGCGTCTTCAGTTGGTGGAAGGAGTCGTCCGTCATCGCCTTCAAGCTCAGCAGCCTCGAGATCGTCTCGCTAATCAGAGCCGGCAGGTTCTCGAATTGCTCCGTCAGACTTCGCCAGGCTCCCTCATAGTCGTTGTCTCGGATGATCTGAGGATCGATCGCTCCTTGCGCCTTCCCGACCAGGGCCTTGTCCAGGAAGTGCAACTTCGTCGCAGCCGAGTCAGCAGCGCACTTGTCGGCAATGTCCCGGAACATCTGCTTAAACTTGAACCAGCTTTCGTATTTGCCGTCAAAGGTGGGCAACGCCGACTGCTGCAGGACGATCGTCGGGGTGAATCTCGTCATCGAATCTATGCCACTCGTTCCGGGTTGGACCAGCGGAACTGGTAGCGGTTTCACGTTCTGTGCGGCTGCCAGCTGCAGCGCAGCCTTGGCCTCGGTGTGCTCCTCGATCATCTGGCATAGCGCAATCCGCACAAATTCGTATAACTCCTCGAAGTCTACGAACAACGGTTCAAACTCACCTCTTCGGGACGGGGCAGCCAAGTAGATCTTGTTCAGGTATTCGTTTGCTTCAGCGTAGGCTGTGTCCACCGTCTTGAGGTAAGTGTTCAGTGCGTGGATGTTGAATTTCGAGTGGTCCAGCTGCGCACTTTCGATTGCAACTCTTACCCGCTGAACCTTCGCTTGAGCTGCCTGGCAACACTGGCTGTAGGCCTCGACGGATTCATCCACCTTGCTCTTCTCCCGTGCCGCCGCCTGCTCTTGCTTCTGCTGCTTGACGGTTTTCGCCGGCTTCGCACCCGGGGTAGAAAACTTCTCCCGCGGGGTGTAATACCGCAGCTTTTTCCGCAACCCACTGTTCAGCATTTTCTTTCTTCCTCTCAGCTCAATTTAGACCACTCAAAACTCTCCCACTTTCTCGCTCTTCTCTTTTTCGTCGCTTTTCAAATCTTCCTTCTCACTTTTTGCCACAAACTGGCAACACTGGCCTTGAAAAGGCTTTTCTTCCCCTTGCGCAAAAGGCCTTTCGTTCACTTGCACAAGATGGCGTCGACGAAAACGACGAGAAGATTTCTTCTTTGTAGCAAGCCGCAGCAAGCCACTTTTCTCGACACGACACGTCGCAACGTGTTTCAAATCACTGTTTTCCGCCGAGCCTGGCCCGTTCCGAATCACTTTTTTCCCGGAATTCGACCTTTTCACCCGAGTCGAATCTTTTCGGGATTCACACTTCCCCAGCACTGTTACGGCGGCAGGAACCACTTTTCGGCAAGCCGGAATCTTCCCGGACGCTCCGCTTTTCGTCCTCCGCCACGCAACCACGTGCCAGGTCACTTTTCGGCAAGCCGGATTTTCTCCGAACGCTCCGAAATCACTTCACCGACGCGGACAACCGAGCCGGAATCGAATCTTTTCCCGATCCGCGAATCGAGAAATCACTTTTCACTCGCGGTTACGCAAATCCGGATCGAATACGACCAAATGTTACTCCGGATAGCTCGCGCGCAAATGGACTGTATTTTTTCGTAAGTCAGTCGGAGAGAAATCAAAACGCGTCCGTTCTCTTTACACGTTTATTCTCAACTCTTACCGGAAATGGCATCTGTCAAATCAGGTCGCGCAGCGCTGAAGGCGGTGCGGTCAAACCAGAAACTAAAATACACTGGAAGAAATCTGTTGGTTGTTTTTTGGGTTTTTCTCTACGGTTTTTGCAGTAACAAGATCCAATAAACCAAATGTTCAGTTTTTGCTTTTTGGGTGTTTTTTAATACTCAAGGCGGTTTCAAAAACACCCAAAAAGCAAAATCTGGAAATTTAAAACTTTTTATTTGAGTTTTAAAAATGTGCTATTTTGTCACTAAAATGCACTAAAATGTTAATAAATTCAGATTTAACCAATTGGGATGCTTCACCCCGAATTTTGTTGCATTTTTCAAGTCCTTTCTGATCTAGTTCCAGATGCATTTTAAATTTTGAATTTCAACCATTAAACCTTTACCATTTTTATGAAAAGTTTTTACCTATTTTAATTAGCCCCCTCCCAAATGTTCTGACCGCATTTTTAGTACCAACTCCAGCCCTGCGAGCTGTCAGTGACATTTTTGTCATTATTCGTTTCCTCGTGCAGTCGAGAAGGTGTCTGCAATTTCGAGATTTCACGAAAGACGAAAAAAAAAGTTGGAATTTTGGACAAAACCGCGAGCTTTTCACGGCGGAAAGCGTCCTCTCGGGGGGAAGACACCATAGTCAGCTTCGGGAAACCCAGTGAACGGAAATCAGGGATGAAAATTTGGGTGGAAAATGTGCTGAAAATGGAATCGAGTTTTGTCGTCGGATTGGACATTTTGTTGTTGCTGGCTTTGGAGGAAAAGAAATCCTGACGGGATTAGACGGGAGTTGTCCGTGGTTACGAAATTGCACGGAAATTGTCCTGCCTCATCACCGCTTACTCACTCCGGGTTGACTCGCGGAAGCACACGCAAGGGGAAGATTAGTTTGCTGCTGACAGTCGATCGAAAAGGTGGCGCACAAATCGAGAGGAGAAGAGGAAGTGAAACAAAAAGTGATTTTTTTTTGTCTCAAGTCAAGGTGTTAATTTCGATACGTAATTTCTTGGGTAGAGGAAAATATTTGGCTTGTTTTGCTGGATTAACTCCAACCAACCAACCATGGAATATTCTAGCAACGATGTGAAGCAGATGTTCAGGTGAGTCATCAGAATGTGCGGAAAGAAACAAAACTGCATCGTTCTAGAACGGGGGAGGGAGAGGCTACGTGCAAACTTCTTCAAGGTCGACCGACGACGACGTCACTGAGCTGCGTGATGTCACAAAAATCGACATGCTGCGTTCTTGGCTTCGGTTTGTTTGGCTTGTTGCTGAGTCAAGCAAACAACAATGTTGCATCAAGTTTTGAAATTTGATTTTTATGATTAATCGAACAAGATTGTAAAGGATGACTCTACAAATAAAATATCTTGATTTTAAGAAAGAAAAACAAAGATAACTTCCAATAAATGTGTCGTAGCGATTTATTTTAAAGCTTGATTTCCTAAACACAACATTATATAAAAATCAATGAGGCATCAGAAACTTTATTGAAACAAAATATGGATTCAAATCTTCTTTACAATCAAAAACATTTTTGCAACTTTGTTCAAATATATTACAAAATATTTTGAAATGATTTTAAACAAACACACACAATTTTTGAATTGGAGAAAAATATGTAGGTATGAAAAGTTATCAATTCGTTATTTTAAGAATTTCTTTAAACATTAAAGTCTATGAAAAAATATATTTTTTGCTCCCTGCTTTCTTGACATATATTAAAAATATTTGCAGCGGTCAGTATAATTAATATGATTTATTTAATTTTCTATATACTTTTTTTAAACAAAACTTTATCACTGAAAAATTGTTCTGAAAAAAATACTTTATTTTTGGCTTACTCATGAATTTAAAAAATAGTTTTAATCAAATTCCTCAAAACAGAAGAAAGTTCCATTTGAATAAACACAGTAAAAACTGTAAGAAATTCAAATTAAGTGTCTTTTTGGCACTTTTAGACAACAAATCAAGTTTATTAAATATTTTTGATATATTTTACATTTTTATGAAATGGGGGGAGGTGTCCACGTGCTTCCATCCCGCCAGTCCATATGTATAGCCTTAGTGTTGTGTTTGCTGTATTTGATATTTTGTGAACCACACCGTATGCTGTACTCGACAGATATGGACTGGTTCCCGGCCGGGCTGATGGGTCTCGCAGCTGGCTAGTTGAACGTACCTGTTAGAACATCAAATCATGATGTTTTATCCTTTTGTTTTCTTAGTAACAGTAGCATAGTTAGTTCAGCAAGGGAAGCAATAGTTTGATCCGTTCAGCTGTTCAAGCAATTACTTTCGATTCAAACTTGTGCTGAACATTGTTGGACTACCTAGACTACTGTTCAAAGGAAACAAACACGAGGGTACAAAGGGATAAGCTCCCCCCGGATGGGGCTAAATTGTGGAACGCTCCCAGTGAGTTTTACTGAGCTGCTTTGGACATTTTAGGTAAAAGTTGTACACAAAAAAATAGTTAAAGCTCGGTATTAATTCACTGGGAGGTCGTGTGCAAATTCCCGTGCTTGTGAAGTTCTGTTTCTGTGTCACTGTTGTGTTAGCTTGTAACATGTTCGACATGACACTAATAACCAGCAGTGATTAGTTATGCGGAAATTTCCAAGTACGGGAACACGACGAAAATTAGACGACCCGAAGAAATAGTGAAAGTGATAGTGAAAGCAAAATAAATAAAGTGTCTATAAAGAATCATGAAGTGAAATTATTATTATAATTATTTATATTTAATATGATATTACACTTTACAGATGAATTGAAACTCACTATCAGAATCTAATGTTTTCTTGTGTTCTCTTTTGTTCTTTTCGTTTCAAACTGAATGAGCGAGCATCTGACTTGCTACGCAGCCGCAGGATAACACCAGCTGTGATCAATACCACACCGACTGACGAGGTTTGCTACCAAGCTTGGTGTCCACGGCTATATGTCCAACCGAGAGACCTCCAAGGTCGCAGGGAAGTATTAATTAGTATCGCCTTTTTATTTTTGACCCTTTTGTTAATACAAATTTCTTTGCAGATACCACTTTAAAAGTATGCCTCGCGGCCTGCTTTGATCTTTTGCTTATTCTATCCGCTTTCTACCCCCAATGTGTCCTGCACTGGGGGTGCCTGGGGTAACTTCGAGTTGACCTGGGCCGCCCGAGGAATTATGTCGTAGGTGGCTCGTGTACTGGTTCACTCACCTCTCCTCGCGGCAAGGGTTTCCGTAGGTCTACACTCGAACATGCAACATGGGACAGCATGAATCTTCAGCTGAAGCCGGACGAATGTATTCCGAAATTACAGAATTACAGAATTTTACATTTTTATGAAATGGATTATTTTGTTTTCTTGCGCCATTTTTTAGTTTAATGATTGATTTTTAAACTAACGATAAAGAAATCCAGAGTTTTTTTAAAGCTCTATAAGCTATTGTCTTTTATATGTTTATAGGACCTATTAAAAAAAAACTCTAGAAATGTTAAGAATAAAATTCAAACATAAAGAATGTTTGACTTTGAGTAAAAAAAGGTGAAAAAACAAAATATTTCTAATAAAATTTTTGACAAAATTTGTGAAAATTTGATCTCAAGCTTATTTTTTTTAATTGAGACACTCAATTTATAAATTGAATATTTCAAGATTAGCCTAGAGAGCCGGTTATTTTTATTTTTGTTTTTCGCGGTTCTGGACAACGGGCATACCCGCCTGACCGGGTTCGGGGAAGTGGCGATCAATGAAGTATCATGTCCACAATTGAACGTTCAAAAAATTCCGAGATTTTTACGAGCGTTTTATTCCAGCTCCACTTGAGTTTTGAATATTTTCTAAGTCTGTGGAATTAAAGGATTCGAATTCCGGATTCTGAGATTTAGGGGAAATATACCCATTTTAATCACTCTAAGCCGTTCGACCAATTTTCATCACTTTTGCCGTTTTCCGCTAATAAATCAACATTTTCAGACGTATCAACAATGGAGAGTTGCTTGCTCACTTTTATTTGAGCTATTTATAACTTTGGAACAGTCAAAAACACTTTATGAAAAATGTAATTCGTTACCAAAGTGCTGATAGGCCGATAATAGAAATAGGCTGAGAAAGGGCATATTTCCCCTAGTTACTCCAACTGCCTTTCAAAAAGAACTGTCTCTGCCGAATCCAACAAACACTCCGATTATGACAAATGATGTAGAGAAGGAGAACATCTTGAGCAGAGTACATATGGGAGCGTTCTTTTATTACGTAACGCAGTTAAGGGGGGAGAGGGGGTGTCAGTGTATGTTACGAAATGTTACGAAAATAGGGGGAGGGGGGGGGGGAGTGCTGAAAAATTCTGCTATGTAACGCAAAATTTTCATATAAGAATTCTTAAAAAAATGCAAAAAGACCTTGCGTTACACGTTACAGGGGGGGGGGGGGGTAGTGGGGTCGCTCATCTGTTACGATTTGTTACGAAGGGGGGAGTAGAGGGAGGGTCAAAAATACCAAATTTTGCGTTACGTAATAAAAGAACGCTCCCTTATTTCTAATGAACAAATCTAAATAGCTGCGTGCCGCTTAATTCATTTGCCTATTTTTCTCATTTCGTCGCAGTCGAGCTAACTTGTCGTACGTCGATTTTGGACCAAATTGAATTAAGAAAGCCATTTTGTGCAGCTCACAATGCCCAAAACTCGATTTCAATTCTGAGATATTCAATAAAAACCGAAAAATTTTGTCTCGTGCTAACTTGACACACTCTGAAAATTGCTGTAAGTGAGACAACTGGCCAAAGAGGTTTCAGATCAGAATGCGTTTGACACACGTACATGCCCGACTACCGTAAACGATTGTAATTCGGGACCTCAGCAACCAAATTCAAACAAATTTTAGGACAATGCACAGAATGGTCAACAAAATCAAGCAAAACATTGTAAAAGGTCCAAAGTCAAAACTGTAAACAAACGGGATTTTTACTGCAAATGATGCTTTTAGTCGTAAACTACCACTACATATCGAAAAAAGTATAAAAAGTTGATTGTTAGGTGGAAAAAATACAGTTTTGCTAAAGTCCTATGTTTATAACATCTTGTTTGTTTTCAACCTTCACATAGACCCCTTGTATCAAAGGGCCAATATAGAAACTGGTTTGTTTTGTTTTGAAATTGTGTTAGTTCCAGGGACAAACACAATGTCGTTCCAAATAAAAATCGAAACAAAGTATGGCCCTTGGTTAAAACTTGGTTAAAACAACCAGCGACACTGACGCAATGAAGTAGCTACACCGTGCGAGGCCTGCCACAAAGCACATTTTCACTTACGGTTGCGTCGAAAAGGACGATCATCAACCTGGCCCATTAAAACACCTCGAAAGTCCAGACAAAATCTGCGTGAATAGTTTGGCGCGTTCCACGCTTCGTCTTGGTATGGGCAGTTCTACTTGGCCAGTGCCAAAATTACGCAAAAAAAATCACTAGATCAAGAATACTTGCCAAAATCTGTTTTCGCTCATTTCTTAGAAGCTAAGGTTTCGGGTAACTTATTTCGACCCGTGGGGAGATGTGAGGACCAACGTGGTTTCATTATCGTGAAGCTTCTTTCTGATTCTTCAGAATCAATTTTTGAGGGATAAAAATCCTCTACTTTTTTGCACCTTTTAATTTCCATACAGCTCCAGGTGTCAGACGATCTCTATTTTTGCAAAAAATATCACAAAAATCATTCAAAGACCTCAAAAATCAAATTAAAACACCGAAAAACTAAATTCGTTGCAAAAGGCCAAAAAGAAAAGTGAAGTTTGTTTTGGTTAGATCTGTTTTGGCCACTGGCCGAACAAACAAAGCATAAACATAAACAAAACAGAATCGTGTTTGGCCTGGGGCCAAAACGGAAAGTGAAACTGCCACTGTTTACAAAGGTATTAAAACGCAAAGGGCCAACACATATCGCGTGGAACGAAAATTTTATAGCAGGGTCTATGTTGCTTTTTTTATGAATTTCCACGAAAAAAATCATTTGGAGGTAAATTTGAACATAAGGAACAGTAACCCTAATAGTTTTCTACCATTTAAGGGAATAATCTTTCAAATTCTCACAGTTTTATTGAATTAGGATTTGAAATACTTTTCCCAAACTTCAAATTGATTTTTCTCAATGTTTTGAAAATGGACAACGTGCCTTTTACAATGTTTTGCTTGAAATAAAACGTGATTGTTATTGTTTACATAGCGTGCTTTATTTTTCGTTTATTCAAGGTCAAACACTAACACGCATTTTTCTCGGAACGTCAAAAAGCGACAAACGACAAGATAGCACGACAGCGTCAATTTGATACATTGATCATTTCGCTTTTTTTTTGCATTTAGTTGAAAATCGAAATACAGTCCAGACTCGGATATCCAAAGGCCTTGTCGAAAGTTCACTTCGGGTAATACCCCCTAAACTACTTTAAAGTGATTTAGTAATTTTAAACCCAAAATGGCGGTGATGAAATATTTAAAAAAATGCATTTTGTAATTCAATAATCAACTATTTAGATTTCACTAAAAAGTTAAACAAAATCTAGAACAAACTGATTCCTGCGTTTCGTGTCGTCGCTTAAAGATATCGGTGCTGTGCAATCCTTACCACGTGGATACCGTTTTGGAAAATTGTGCTTTGCTGAAAATTGTCCATACAAAAAAAAATCTTTTTTTTGAACATGGATGATCCCAAAACCTCGCTTTCTTGAAGTTTCCGCGTGGTTTATGAATGGCCTTCTACGGTCATTTGTTTTTTTTTCATATTTAAAAACACACGTAGGAGAATTAAATATTAAGGTCATACTTTTGTAAAAATATCCCTAAAAAACAGTTTAGTCTATATCTAAGTTAATATCATTCGGGAAAATGGAACTTTTGGGGAAATAACCATTCGGGTATATGTAAATTCGGGAAAACGACAGTTCGGTAAAATGGCCATTCAGGTAAATGACATTCGGGGATATGGATTTTTCGGGAAAATGATTTTCGGGGATGTGGAAATTTCGGGAAAATGATTTTCGGGGAAATGGCACTTTCGGGGAAATGATTTTCGGGAATGTGGAATTTTCGGGGAAATGATTTTCGGGGATATGGGATTCGGGAAAGTGGGATTCGGGAATATGGGATAAAACCGTAAAACTACGTATTTTCGGAATTTTGAGATGATGGAGGGTGTTTTAGAATCAGTTTTGTTCGCTTTATATGATTCTGACAAAAACTCAGTTTGTTTACATCTGAGGGTTTCGCCCTTTTGAAAAGTTGTTACTGAAATAAAAGATTACGTGAACCTCGTGACGAAAAAAAAGCATCATGAAAAAGACGCCATGTACATTTGCCGACGAAAAGCGAATCATAACAAAACTTCCCCTCCACTGGCAAAAGGCGCCATGTACATTCGGCGAAGAAAAACGAATCATAACAAAGGGTGATATAGACGTTGGTGATTTCAAAAGAAGTCATGTTTGTTTTATTCTTAAATATAATGACGGGAATAACCCTTGGCTTTGTTATAATGAGTGTCATAGGTTTGATGCTTGTTTGGCAAAGAGTATGATTTGATTCGATGCGGAATTAAAATCGAAGTTTTCAGTATATTGCTGAAGCTTCCATTTTTACACATGGACACCACTTCATGCTACGAGAACCCACTTTGACGCAGTCTCAGGGCTTAATCGATGGCCGGTAAGCTGTCATCGAGACAAGGAGGTTCTCCGATAGTGGAAATATCACATTTGTACAATGAACTGCTACATATGTGATTTTTCCATATCTCAATGTGGGTGTCAGGTTAGGATGCGGGTTTTTAAAAATTTAGTTTTTGTAGAATTTAGGATTTTAACTCTAAATATACTTTTTATACTTTGCATTTAGTTATTTAGGGACAAAATTAGGAATAGTGAATTTAGTAATTCTATCAGAATCGGTGATTTTCATTCAAGTAGCATAAAAACCATTCTGATTTGTCAAAATTTCCATAGAGTCTCGATCAATCAATAGTGAAATGATATCGGACTAAATTCGTTGATCTGTTGAACTAACGGTTGTCGGATAATGATTGTATCGACCATTGTTGCGAATCGAGGATCTACTGGAATTCTGACGATCAAATGGTCGTCTTTTTTCAATTCACGACTTGTGAAAAAATATCAACTGTTAATCTATTTTTTTTTTCTGTTTTTAAAAGAAGCCAGACAGGTTTTAAAAGAAACGTTCTAGATTATTTGGCTATTAATTAAAATGTCGGGGATTTGAGATAAGAGTAGCTTTCGGATAGGTTACCTTAAAATTTGGACTTATTTGAATAATTGAACATTTTGGACTTATGAATAACACACAACTGTGCATTTATTCTAGAGTCAGATCCATACAGTGTCAGTGTTTATTTGGTCGAAGTGTACTAATTCATTGGCAGATCTGGTTCTAGTTGTAATGTACGACAAGACTACTGACGGACGTGACAGGACGAGGGCCCAGTTTAGAGGTTTCGACATCAACAATGTGCGGCTGGATCACCCTCCAAAAAAAAAAAAAAAAAAAAAATATATATATATATATATATATATATATATATATATATATATATATATATATATATATATATATATATATATATATATATATATATATATATATAATGATAATATAATGAGTATCAATAAAAGCAATGTTTTTCATCGTTTTATTATCATTAGAACATCTTATTTAGCTTTTATATTAAAATGGGAATTGAAAAATGATGCTCAACATTTAAATGCGTTTTTCTTGAAACGCATGGTTTGTAATTGATGCTTTTTGAAATGTTTGCGTCGATTTCCGTCCAAATTTGAGCGGTTCATATGCAAAATCGAGTGTCCAGAATTCGAAGCAAAAGTGTCTGGATTTCGAATCAGCTTTTATCAGTGTCCGGGGTTCGAAGCACAACAAGTCATTTTAATTTTAAAATTCTGATGAAAAATTGTTAGAAAAGACATATTTTGCATGCATTATCTTAAAACTGACTGTTTATACTACATCCTGATGATATTTCTACATTTCCAATTTGTTGCCAGCTAGAACAAAAATGATATGCTACTAAGTGTCCGGATTTCGAATCATGACGTTATGAGGAAAAACATCGCTTCAGAATTTAACCGGCAGTTGGCGCAAGAATTGCCCAATTCAATTCCCTACAACTTTGTCGAAGGGTCCAAAACGTTCCGAGTTGATCCTGATTTTTTGGTGATTTTTTTTAGTAAACAGTTTTTTCTTATATACAAATCGAGCCAGGGTAGAGATCTTCCAAATTTTTATTTTTTTCTTGTCACACTAGTGTATAATTTAATTTGAATGTTTATACCTTTTTTTTTATTTTTTGTATGAAGCTTGGACAATTCCAAACCCCTTCCCCGATCCCCTATAAAGTGTTCATGTGGTTTATGGATTGCCCCTACCCAGTAGTGGCAAATTTGAACTCGATATTCATAAGACAGGATCAAATTTGTGTTGCACCCCAGCCTTGGAGACGGCCTAAGTGTGTATCCAGACGCCAATTGTATTTTCTATAATGGCAAAAACTCGATTTTTTCAGCACTCGTCGTATTTATTCAACGCGGCTACCCTCGTTGGATAAATTGACAACTCGTGGTCAAAAAGAACTACAATGATGACAGTGGTTTGGGAAAATTAGGCAACAAATAATGATTGAAAAATATTTTTCACGAAAACAACAGTGTTCAACAGGTACCACAATAACCGTGATTATGCGATACGGTTCAGCAGGTCCAATGTAAACAAAATGGTACCGCCGCTCTACGTCAGCCAGCTCGTGTATGCAAGGCATACAGTGCTCGAGTGGCTACGTGCGTTTACATTACACAACAACAAGGTCGTGATACGTGTAAAGATGATTGGTGCAAATAAAATGAAACTTCATCAATCGATTGCTACCGTTTGATGTTGGGAGTAGCTACTGAACAAGTTATTCTGGAAAAAGAGACTTTGAACGAGACAGGACTACGTGACTACAATTGTACTCGGTTACGTGGCGTAGCCTAAAAAGTGATAAGATTTCTGTTGGGGTTTAACTTACTCAGACACTTCACGTGCTCGACCAAATGTGCACTAGCCAGAACGTCTTTTCTAAACAAAATTTTCCATTCTCTTCCCCTCCAGATCGGTGTACACGCTGGTCAAGCAGCAGGACGAGCGCAAGGGCGCGCTCACGCTGGCCACGCTGGCGACCGAGCCGGCCTTCCTGGAGGAGCACCGCCAGCTGGTGGCCCGCTGCGTGACGCTGCTGTTCGAGGACTTTGAGACGGTGGGCAAGAAGGCGCGGGAGATTCTGTGGCGCAAGGGTTACTACGACCTGATTACGGTGTTCAAGAAGCACGCCCAGCAGCTGGCGCAGCAGAGGAAGTCGGCGCTTCGAGGGGAGGAGTTGGCGCGGGTTGCGGCGGACGAGGTGTTACTGCGGCAGGGCGTTGAGCGGTTGCTGCTGGACGGGGTTAATCATTTGAAGGTGATTGTGCTGCGGCTGGGGCAGATATTTAATCTGGATCGGCTGCGGTATGTTGTGAGCTACGAGCTGCTGGAGAATTATGATGATGAGCTGTTGGTGCGGGAGTCGAGTTGCTATGAGAATTTGAACTTGAAGGAGGAACGGAGCGAGGAGGAGAAGAAGGTGATTTACACCAAGCAGGAGATTTCGTTTGCGCTGGAGTCGGTGCACGCGTTGCTGACTTCGTTGGGCGATTTGCACCGGTACTATTGCGAGTTTGGGTTGGACGGGTTGAGCAACGTTAAGGAGGTGACGGCGAGTTACTACTGGGAGGCGTTCAAGCTGAATACGAAGGTTGGGATAACGCAGAACCAGCTGGGGACGCTGTACAACGGGAGGAACTACAACCTGGACTCGGTGTATCATTATTTGTACTCGCTGTGCTGTCCGATTCCGTTCGAGTGCAGCGAGCCGAACGTGAGCAGAATCTTCCAGAAAAACATTCGCTATCTGGAGTCGAATGGCGGGGCGGACGTAGAGGAGGAGGACTACGCCGTGCGGGAGTTTATGGCAAAATTTTTGCTGGTCGTTGACGTGTTCTTCTACGATAAGAGTGTGAGCGACTTTACGAGCTTGTGCCACTCGGTGTTGATCGATTTCAAGAATGTGCTGGGGGCGCGTCGCCTTGTAGACGACGAGTACTACATGACGGACGAGTTCATCTTCAAGATCGTGTCGATTCTGTTCTTCTGCATGTACCGGCTGCAGCTGAACAGTTCGGAGAAGATTTACAGCTTGAACGCGTTCATGGTGGCGCTGTGCTCGGAACTGCTCGAGTACTGCACGATGGCGGTGGAGAAGTACGTGGTGGAGAACGTCCGCGAGGATAAGAAGTTCCGCGAGCTGTACACGGCCATGTACCAGCGGTACGACGACGAGGTTCGCCGGTCTCGGCAGATGGTGAAGGACGGCACGTCCGGGGGGATCTTCACCAAGGATCAGAAGTCTTCTTCGGGTGTGGAGGAGGGAAATGGGAGCGAGGATCATTCCAACAAGGAGAACGACGAGCGCAAGAGTCAGGCCAGTTCGGGCAAGCAGGGTGGAGGCTTGAAGAAGAAGCACGCTCGCAGACGCCGTCGTGCCATGTCGAACGAGTCCGAGTCGGAGTTGTCGGACGATACCAGCGACTGCCAGCTTGATTCGGATTCCGGCGAGGACGATGACGACGAGGAGGACGACGACGGTGATTCTATTTCGAGCTTCGAGTCGTACGACGATTTCTCCGACGAAGAGGACGAAGTTGAGCAGCGGAATGAGTCGTTCGGTGAGCGTAACGGAAACGAACCGGTTGAGTTGCAAAGCGCCGAGGAGGCGAACAACAATCTGGACCAGAACCAAACCGCTTCCGTTCAGCTCAAGTTCAAGAAGCGCTACCACAAGCTGAACCCGAACGTGGTGATTGAGTTTGCCGAGCAGGAGCGAACGATGCGTTCGCTCAAACTCCTGTTCGACTGGCTGCAAACCAACCTGGACATCCTGGTCGGGTGCTACCAGTCCAACCCGGAGTTCCTGCATAACATCATGAAGCTCCTGAACCACTTCAACATCGACATCTTCTCCAACCGCTACTTCTTCCCGCGCGAGCTCATCACCGCGCCCGCCATTCGCGAGGACTTCCGCCAGCTGTTTGAGGCCCGGCGCGGTATCCCGCTCCAGGAAGACATCGCCATGAAGCGGTTCCCGCTGTTCGACGCGGCCCAGGAAGGGCTTGACTGGGAAACCAACTACCGCTTGGGCGTGACTCCGTCGGAGCAGAGCTTCCTGCGCGTCATGAAGCTGGTCGACTTTGGCTTTTCGCTGTGCAAGTCGAAGAAGTTTGAGTACGCGTTCTGTCCCAAGTCGCGCGACTTCAGCCTGAAGAGCACCAAGCAGACGAAGCAGCAGCAGCGCGGCGGCAAGAGGGAGGAGTTGAATAGGCGGGTCGTTGGAGGGCCGAAGGAGATGGGGACGAACCGCGCGGCGCGTCGTCGTGAGCAGCAGGAGGAGAAGCGTCGCGCCAAGAAGTTGGTGCAGCGGGAGGAACGTGGACAGCGGGAGCGTGAGCCCAGGACGCGTCGCAATCGTAACCGGCAGAACGCTGGAAGAGTTGGCGGGTTGGGATCCGGTGGTGAAGGTCAGCGTTCGAGCCAGGAAGGTGAGGGCAAGTTTGCAGCGCCAGCGATTATCACCAAGAAGGGCTACCTGAAGAACCGCGGATTGACGCTGCGCAACCGGAAGGAGCCGGCGGACTCGGGCCACTCGGAGAGCACGGCCGACGAGGGTGGAGTTGTCGCTGGACAGCGCGGCGAGGAGAAGAACATCAACGAGCTGATGGGACAGCTTTGGCTGCGCGACGAGGTGAAGAAGCTGGAGACCAAGGTGAAGCGGGAGGTCAAAAACATTACGCTCACGCCGTATCTGATGCTGGACTCCGCTTGTCTGACCGAGTACACGTCCATCGTGAAGAACCTGGTCAAGACGAAGAAGTTTGTCATACTGATTCCGACGGCGGGTAAGTTACTCAATGATTGTTGTTGAAAGAATCGCTGACTAATTGTGGATTCTCTTGCAGTTCTTTCCGACTTGGACGAGCTGAAGAAGCACAGCGAGGGAGCTCGCAACGCCATCAAGTGGCTCGAGTTCGAGTTGAGCAAGGGCAACCGGTTCCTGCGCTCCCAGAAGAGCCACGAGGTGCTGCCAATGCCGTTGATCCGCGTCCCGAAGAAGCTTGGTAAGTTTGAACGATAAAATTCCTCAAATATCTCAAGGCTAATCAACGCCCTTCCCCATCCACAGACCGCGACGGCGCCCTCTTCCACCAGATCGTGCAGTTCTGCAACCACCTGGTGTCGAACCACGCCGACCAGGAGAGCGGCCCCGCCGACATCATCACGTACCTGTCGGGCGACTCGCTGCACGACAAGAAGCTGTACAACTCGAGCTACGTCGGCATCCTGGAGGCGATCCCGGTCAAGTTTGAGCAGATCGTCACGTTCTACGCGAGCTACAAACGCAAATGAACAGCGGCGCCGTCATCGTGGCGCTCGTAACCTCAAACTCCAATCGGAACTCGCGCAGAAAGGCAAAATGCAACATCAACACACACACACTCTACCAAGCAATCAAGCAAAAAGGAACCCGGTCCGCGTTTGTCCTCGCGCACGTGCGCGTCGTTTGCTCGAATGGAAATCCGCGGCCGCCAAAGTGGTGCGGTCGGCGGAGGAGCAGCGAAACGTGTGGGATGCGGTGGTTGCTTTTTATAAGATAGAGAGAGAGAGAGAAGTTTAAAAATCAACATCAGCGGCGGTGGTGGCGGCGGCAACGCTGGCGAGCCACAGGAAAAGCATAATTCTTTCATTTAACAGGGTGCGCGTCTCCATCAAAAAGTGTCCCAAAAGCAGAAGATTTGTAACGTTGAACAAGGGTTTCGACGGTCAAGCGAATCATCTGCTGGATCGCGGATCATTTTGGACGGGAGAGCCGCCTAGAAGTTACTATCGTGTTGGTTGATATCTCTGTAACACAACGCAATCAAGCAAATTCTTTCAAGATGTTCAACAAGATGGATTCGTCAACACCAACCCTTCATCGTAACAACAGCAAACAGCGGTTCCAACGCCTTGTTGCAGCGGAGAAAACAACTATGTTTAAACAAACAAACAAAAAACGAAGCTATCAGTATAACAAACATTATCGACAGTACTGTTTTGAGGAAATATAACAAATGACAAACTAAATTATTTGGTTCATCTGGTAGACTCTAATTTCTGGTTAACTCAATTCACACAACAACAATAAAGCAAACAAATAGAAATAAAACAGCAGCTGATGGCATCGTTTAAACCGTAGTTTAACAGTATTCTCATAATTCGCTTAAAAACAGTGGCTCCAGGGTTTGTTTGTTAGGTGCATCAAACAGTGTTAATAACGCAAATGTAGCAATGCAAAATTGGTTGTCGTTTTGAATCGTTTACAAAAAAACTCTTGACGCGTCTCCCTTCAAATTCATTTGAAGGGTACGCTTGGTTATTTCTTGGTCAACAAAAAAAATCTTGTTGCAATTTTGAAGCATTCCATAAACACATCTAATAATGATAAATACTTTACAGTTGGTTACATTGCGTTATCTACAACATTATAACATATTTTCTTTCGGAATCGTATTCCCATGCATATTTCATTGATCATTTCCTCCCCCTACTATCTATATTGTTCCAGTGCAGAAAAAAAACAGGTTTTAAAGGTTTACTTGAAGAAAAACAGTAAAGCTTACTATTATTTTGGCTGAATTAACAAAAATAAATTGGAAGGCAAATTCAAAAGTGTTGTTTATTTTTTCATCCGAAAGCTTTTTCTAAAAAAAACAACTATTCCATTATTCTTAACCGGAGAAATTGCAGATATTTAAAGGAGTTGAGGAGTCAGCGTCCCGCCCGCGTGGATCAATCGGACCGCGCACTGGACTCACAATCCAGAGGTCGACGGTTCGAATCCCGCGGCGGGCGCTCTAAAATTCTTTGTGTAAATATGGGTATTCGGCGCCGTCGCTCCGTGCCATACTTTCATACACTTAGGAGCCCAGGGCGGCGAAGTCCTTGTAGATAAAAAGGAAGACACTAGTGGTTGGTACTAGCAATGGTGGCCGACAGCTATAAAGTCAACTTCGTTTTTTGCCTTCCTCACCTCACTGAGGCAAGGCTATAAAATCACTCAAAAATTGAACTTTTTAAATAAGCCTTCCAGATATACCTTTACGTATACATATCGGCTCAGAATCAAATTCTGAGCAAATGTCTGTGCGTGTGGATGGACGTAGAATTTTTTTTCTCACTCACTTTTCTCGGAACTGGCCCGACCGATTTTGTCCGGATCTATGTTTTTAGAGTCGCCTGCAGGTCCTTTAAGTCTTTTTTAAATTTCATCCGGTTTGGTGCAGTACTTCAAAAGTTATGTTAGAAAAACTGTTTTGGTTGATACTAAAAAGGGTCATTATTTACATAATTTGAAAGCTCCGGTGGATAGCTGTCGGAACTTTCCGCTCAGTGCACGCCGTGCACGCACACAAACACTGCAGTGCTTTCAAATGAATAATTAAATTTATCATAGATGGCAGCACTCAGATGTATAGTGTCTTTACTAAGTAAGCGTTAGCCAAAGCATTCAGGAGGAAGGCAGCAATCACCTTCTCGTGGATTAAGTAACGTTTTTTTTGAGGAGTCAGCTATCATCATCGACTCGACCGTTGAATGATTACTAACAGTTGGTGATCGTCATTTGGATGCGACCGTCGGTTGATACACACGTAGTTGACACGAGAGGATGCCGAGCTCAACACTCAAACAGCCAGGCGACACGACGACAAATGCTCTTTTTGTCTCTTGTCCTATCTCTTTCCAGCGTGTGTGAGAGCAAAGCATTTCAACTTTGTATGGAAATTTATGTGGGAAACCCCTTTTTTTTACATTGCGATTTTTATAATTTTCAATTTTCACTAAATTTAAAAACTAACACCTAAAACTAACACCGTATACTTTCCCCAAGAAAGTATAGTATAGAAATGTGTAAAGTAATTTTAGATTGCAAATTTGATTTTGAAATCTCCGCGATTCGGGACCAACCTTAAACCACGTGAACACTTTTTTAGAAATCTCACAACCTTCCCTCCCCTTATGGGATATTGTCCGTACAAAAAAAATAATAAAATAATGTGTAGCATGGACAATCGCCAACTGATTAGTTAGGCTTTAATGGAATTGTTTTTAAGACATTTTTAAACAGCTGAATATAGCTGAATACAAAATCAAATGAAAACTTTGTTTGAAGTTCTCGGGACCAAACAGATAACTGCAGATATTATTTTAGAGCAATTCCAGACCAAAACAGGATTTTTTTAGGTACTTTTTTCTCGACCCTCTTGGATTTCAATGAAACGTTGTAGACTAGACATTAGGGTGGGTACGGATTTTGAAAAGTTCTCAGATCAAGTTCTGGTGTGGTTCCCCTTGTAGGGCATACCCATAGGGACTCTCACGCCAAATTTCAGCTCATTTGGTTGAAAACTGGCTTGTCTCAAGCGGGTTCAAGTTTACATGGAAATTACTATGAGAAATTTTGAATTTTCGTTCATTCGCTCCTACAGACCTGGGGAAAACATGTAGAAACTTCTAGGATGGCCAGAAATGAGCGGAATCGTCTGGAGAACAACTTTCCCTAAGAGACCAGGTCGATTCGTTCAACCCCCATTGAGCTCAACGGTAATACATCCGGGGTTTTCGGAACCAACCGTTTTCCCCAGAAAAGCATCAAATTTTCCTTAGCATGCTATGAATGCTTGATGAACACCGCGACGCCACATGTCAAACAGTTACCATGTGATTGTAAAATTTGCACCATAACAACTTTTTTTCTTATTTGGAGGTTTAGAATACAGCTAAATAGTATCAGGATCACCATAAATGGTAATTCTATACTTCAAAAAGTAATAAAAAGTAATTTTTTATAGGCGATGCTAGTCCACGTGGTAGCTGTTTGACATGTGGCGTCGCGGTGTTCATCAAGCATTCATAGCATGCTAAGGAAAATTTGATGCTTTTCTGGGGAAAACGGTTGGTTCCGAAAACCCCGGATGTATTACCGATGGGGGTTGAATGAATCGACCTGGTCTCTTAGTGAAAGTTGTTCTCCAGACGATTCCGCTCATTTCTGGCCTTCCTAGAAGTTTCTACATGTTTTCCCCAGGCCTGTAGGAGCGAATGAACGAAAATTCAAAATTTCCCATAGTAATTTCCATGTAAACTTGAACACGCTTGAGACAAGCCAGTTTTCAACCAAATGAGCTGAAATTTGGCCTGAGAGTCCCTATGGGTATGCCCTAGAGACCCTAAATAGGGAGACTGGTCTAAGCTGGCTAAATCGATCTGGCAACGTATGTTTTGAGCTTGGCAACACTGATAAGTTTTGCTGGGCGTAAAGGCAAATGCTCGTTTGGATACGTCAAACTCGTGTCTGTTTGGGTACGTCAAATTCACTTCGACCAGTCTCCCTATTTAGGATCTCTAGTATGCCCTACAAGGGGAACCTCACCAGAACATGATCTGAGAACTTTTCAAAATCCGTACCCACCCTACTAGACATGTTATCCATATTGACCACTGTCCTAAGCCCAATCCTTGTGAAGTTACTGTGGCTTTAAAAATAAAAATGTTGAAAAAAATGTTTTTTTGATGGTTTTTGACAATTTCTATACTGCCGTTCTACGCATATTTGTCCCATGTCATTTTGGACGATTTTGACTTTTTGATATTTTTAAGTTAAGTTTGAAAGAAAAACCCATAAAATCTAGTACTTTGTTCGGAAACATATTGAAAACAACACCAAGTCTGTTCTGTTTTACGCATAATTGTCCCACCAAGTATTTTCTTTCACGGAATCATTTGTTTTACGCCGCATTATGTCTTGTTTCCCTAATATATAGCAAGAGGATCACAAATAAGAGTGATAAACTACTTACTGGGGGCGATTAGGGACACATAGGGCGAATAGAGACTCCCGGGACAATTATGCGTAGAACCCGAGGTAGAACCACAGAAATCGGTCGAAAAATTTCAATCGCGTTTTTCTCAATTGGGTTTTAAAATGAAGCTTATATTGCTGACAATAATTTTTACAGCGATAAAGCTTATTTTTCTGAGTAAAATGACCCTTTGTACGACCACAAAGAGTTTAAAATAGATTTTTAAATCAATTTTGAAAAATTAACCTCGCGGTCCTTCTTGACAGAAAAGCTCCTACTTGACAGCTCGTTCCAAGGGGACCATAGTTGATCCATCGAAAAAATGTTGTCTTGTCAAAAAAAAATTTTGCATTAAAATGAAAAAAAAAAGCGATCAGAAATGGTTTTTGATCGTGTTTTTTACCGTTGTACATAAAAATTTACATATAGCTTTAGTACCCAATTGCACTTTTTCGAACATGGGACAATTATGCGTAGAACAGCAGTATATGACTGACTTGATTTTTCAGTTTCGTAATTATTTTTACCGGAAAGCTCGTCATTTGATTGTTCTCAGTTAATTAGACTTCTATTTACATTGAATTTTGATGTTTTTTGATTTTTTTTTGCCCCCTGATTTTAGGGGGGGCGGGGCGACATTTTTTAAAGTTATACTAAAAGAACTCAATAAAAAATTATAATTTTTTTTTTACTTTTTTAACTTTCAGCAAACATTAGTCCCGGCCCGCCACTTCTTAAGAAAAATCAGATCTGACCCGCAGGGCCTAATGGTTGGGCACCCCGGCTTTAATTTTTTTTTCTTTAAAAAAAATATGAGTGTTGAAAAAATCTCAAAAGAATAAAAAAAATCGATTTCGAAAAATAATGAAGTGGATAGGGACAACAAAGGGGTTTGAAATTTATAAAACAAATCCGCGGGGTTTATGGATGGCCCCTTTAAGATATTTTATATTATAAAATCAAAAACACAAAAATGTATTGTAACTGTGAGAGTTTATAACTTTGAAAAAAAGTTATCCTGTAATCAGGTAAGAAGGAGGGGGGGGGGGATTATTACCGATTTTGGCGTCCTCAAAATAATCCGAATATACGGAACAAAAACAATATTTTTTTAAACTTAAAAATTTTGATGGAAACAATTTGAAATGCATTTTCTTGTGTTTAAAATCATATTTGCAAAATCATTAATGGTATACCATGGATTTTAATTTTTTTTTCATTATTTTTTTTAAAATAAAAATTTGGGATTTTGTGTGATTTTGTATGGATGAACAAATATTGCGAAATAGTTCGTTTTCATTAACATCAGCTTCATTGATATAGTTACAATCTAGATATGTTTAGTTTTTTTTTAAATCACGATTTTTTAACAAAAAATAGTTTTTTTTCAAAAATCGGCAGAAAATCATGAATTTCAATATTTTAAGAACATTTTAGAGGTCAAATTTTTACAGTATTAAATTATCAAAAGCAACTTTCAGTGACCAGACCAGTGACTTCACTTCGATTAGCGCAAATTTTAATTAGTAAAAACACCAAGAACCACGCTAATCGCTACACTAGTAGCTCATCTCCAATCCTCATCACCAACATCAACCAACCACCAAATAAAATTAGCGAAACAGGTTTTAGTGATGATGCTATGTTGGAGAAGACAACGCGCTGCTGAATTGGAGTTTGTTTTGATCAAGTCTTCGTCATGACGAAGTTCCACCACCATCAGGTCAACCCAGAGCAGTGTTGAGCCACTAACCGAACCGCACAGAGTGGTAATCGAAACCACTTCTTCGCGGGTACTTGAACTCGACGAGTCAACACCTTTTGGGTGTGATTGCTTTTCGGCTAAGTGAGACGTTAGGGGTTTTGTGGGAAATTAGTGTTTACTGCTATGACGGAACAGGACCACGAGCTCCAGGATTTGGGGTGGTTTAGGAAGTTAAGGTCTTACGTAACAATCGAACCGGTTATAGTGTTTTATATTTTTGGAGTCGTTTCGTCTACCGGACTCAAAGTATTCGAGTATGAGAAAGTACGTCGTAAAGCAAGGTGAGTTTAATTAGGTTAGTAGAGTGATGATCAACGCTTTGTTCTAATTACGATAGGCATGTGCAACGAAGCTGGACGTAGATCTCGCAGTTTGTGAGTTCTTCCCACAACTAGAAGACAACAATTTGTGTGATGATGTAGCCACCGAAGAAATGACCAACTCGTCTTCAGCGCAAATGTTGTCCGCGATCGCGAACTTTACTACCGATTCAGACCAGCATTTCAGTAAAACGGTTTGTTCGGCGAAAGAAAAGTCTATCAACGAGGTGGCGTTTCTCAACTCGTACCGCAGTATCATCAGTGAGTCACTCGAAAATGTCGCCTTTTGCAGAATGTTAGCAATAAAAATTCAACATACTTTCAGCTGGGCTGGTTCAAGCGGTGGTGCTGCTTTTTGCGGGCAGCTGGAGTGATCGAGTAGGGCTACGAAAGCCATGCATATTGATTCCGATTGCGGCGGATATTGCCAATTTCTGTGGTTTGTATAGCAAAAAAAAAATCTAATTTACACCGTTCTTCTCAAATTCCCATTAATAATCCAAAATTACTTTAAAAATTTAAAGATGTACTGAAATTGAAAAATGTTTGTCGTTTCAGGTCTAAGAGAAATATTTGATGACTTGACTGTCTATGTTTTAAGTAATCTGTGATAATTTTTAAATATTTTTAGAAGCAAAAAACTAAATTCCGAATTTTAAGACTTATTTCATACAAAAGCTAACCACAAAATACTTTATTCATTATTACAGTTAAATCATTTTTCAAAGTTTATTGATCCTTGCACTGTAACTTGGATTTGGCCCGCACTTTTCTCTCGCACTTTTGACAACAAAATTTCCAAAAATTAGGCAACCAGCAGTTGTTTATTTACATTTCCAGTCGCAGTTTCCACCAAACTGGACATTCGCACTTTAAAATTGCGATTGACAGGTGAGCAACATCGGCTCGCTTTGATCATTTCATTTGAGAAAATTAAAATTTTCCAAGCCAGTTTGACAAGTCGCAATAGTGCGATCGATAGTAATAATTCAGTGCAAAGTCCAAGTTAGTAGGAATTGCGCAATATGTCCCCGATTTTTTTTTATTTAACATAGGCTTGAAAAAATATTGACAAAAAACCATTCAACTCGCTTGTAAAACGATTTGTTTTTCCTGGCATTCTTGGTAGAAGAATCGGCCTACTTTTCATCATCAAAAATACGAGAATCGAAAAGTAATACGTGATCTGCCTGTCAAAAATTGGCGTTATATAAAAGAATTCATGAGAATAGTTGTTTTTCATATTTTTTGCCTTCCTCACCTCACTGAGGCAAGGCTATAAAATCACTCAAAAATTGAACTTTTTAAATAAGCCTTCCAGATATACCTTTACGTATACATATCGGCTCAGAATCAAATTCTGAGCAAATGTCTGTGCGTGTGGATGGACGTAGAATTTTTTTTCTCACTCACTTTTCTCGGAACTGGCCCGACCGATTTTGTCCGGATCTATGTTTTTAGATTCGCCTGCAGGTCCTTTAAGTCTTTTTTAAATTTCATCCGGTTTGGTGCAGTACTTCAAAAGTTATGTTAGAAAAACTGTTTTGGTTGATACTAAAAAGGGTCATTATTTACATAATTTGAAAGCTCCGGTGGATAGCTGTCGGAACTTTCCGCTCAGTGCACGCCGTGCACGCACACAAACACTGCAGTGCTTTCAAATGAATAATTAAATTTATCATAGATGGCAGCACTCAGATGTATAGTGTCTTTACTAAGTAAGCGTTAGCCAAAGCATTCAGGAGGAAGGCAGCAATCACCTTCTCGTGGATTAAGTAACGTTTTTTACTAGAGAGCCTGTATGGAGAGGCGAATTGTTAATCTCTGGGTTCCAATCGAGCTGTCAAAACAGGGTTCGAATCGAGCGACAAGAGTTTGCAAAGCTATGGTTGGAATCGGTTTATAATTTATTTGATCGAAAAACGAGATTTCAAGCATTATAAATTTTGTGTAAGTTTTGCTTACGATTACAATTATTATAAATAATTTTTTTTCTAAAAAATATTTTATAGTTATTTTAAAGATTGGAACCTAGAGAGTAACATTTTGCCTCTCCATACAGGCTCTCTAGTTTTTACTCATTTTCCGATTTAAGGTTCCAAAATTCGAAATTTGGTAAAAGCTTGAAAACATTTTATTTCATTATGATTACAATTACAATTTACAATAGATTGTTCCTTGATTTTTTGGGGAAATTTTGAAGGGGGGAATAAAACTTTAAATAAAATTTGCATTGGCCTTATATGTAGTATGTTTTTAAATTCAGTAATTTGTTCTGTTTTTTCATGTTTCCAGGCTTTGAAAATAAATCGTTATTTATTGCATCAAATAAAAATTGTCTAAAATCTATATTCAAATAGTTTTTGAACTATATCATTCGTTTAGGAGCAATTGCCTTCATTTTATTTTTGATAGAATTGTTTTGCTGCATTGCATTAGAAAGATAATAAAAAAAATGACTAATTTTCAAGGGTATATTTTTTAATAGTCTGAAACTTTGTCAAAGACACCAGATCGATCAGAAATTGCTTCTGAGGATACAGCTTTTTCGATTTTTTTTTGTTGCTGTGGAAAATTATGATGATTCTAATGTCAAATAAAATAACATAACTGCTTCAATGAACTTTGTTCATGAGACAAAACATTATACAATTTATTAAACTTAGAAAAAACTTTACTTACAATGCCAAAATCATGTTACAATTTCCAAAGCTTTCCCGTCAAAACTTAATCAAATCAATCCAATGCAAAAAACGTCTCTATTTTTTGCTAATTTAAGCTGCGATGTTTCGTGATTAGAAAACCGTGGAGGTTGATCAAGAACTCATCTTAATAACACGTAGATTTGTCTTCAGAAATCCCTTTTTCCGTTTTATAGTTGTTTTCATTCCACCTTGAGCATAGAATTTGTGATTTGACCTCACCCTTATCAGACAATTTTACACAAATTTTTCAATTTTGTTCAAGATTTTAAATTCAATCTTTGTTCCACAGTTCTCATCCTTTGCGCCACCTTCATGCGCGAGATATCGTTGGAAGTAACGGGAATTCTGCCAAATCTTCTCACCTCGCTCAGCGGAGGCACCCCCCTCGTGGTCACCGGCATGTACAGCTACCTCACAGTTTGCACCTCGGAAAAGAATCGTACCTTCCGGTTCGCTTGCGCTGCCGTCGTCATCGCCACCATCCCGATTGGGGCCAACTTTTTCAGCGGTTTCCTGTTCAAATCGTTGGGATTTGTGAGTGAGTTGAATTTGATTGGGGATTTGGTTTTCATTGAGTAATTTTTTAAATTATTTTTAGAGCTTTGCTTGCTATGCATCGTGACGGATTCAATTGGACTCATGTACGGATTTTTTATCCTGAAGGAACCCACTGAAATTTCGGACAACTCTGCAGTTCAAGAGAAAGAGTCACGCTCGAATCAAAATGGAGGCACACTGAACGAATCTTGGCGCAAACTGTTCGATTTCACCCTGGTCATCGATTGCATTCAAGTGTTGACGAGAAAGCGCAACTTCAACCTGCGACTCATCGTGATACTGACCGTCGTGGTGTATTTCATCAACTATGGATCGCTGGGGGACGCGGAATCGGCGGCGATCCTGGCCTATCTCCGCTTCAACTGGATCACCAACCTTGGCACGTGGATCTCGTACGATCTGGCAACGACGCTGCTGGGAACACTGCTGGCCATGGGAGTGCTGAGCAAACGGTTCGGAGTGTCCGATTTTCTCATCTGTGTGTTCTCGGTGTGCTTCACGCTGGTTGGGAAGCCAATTATGGTGAGTTTTAATAAACTTATTTTAAACATTCAAAAAACCTCGTTGATTTGCAGGCATACGCTGTCAGCGCAGTAAAACCTCACCTGTACTATGTGGCCACATCGATTGATGTGTTTGAGGGTAGTAAAACGGTGGCCATTCGAAGTATAGTTTCCAAACTGGTGGAGCAGCATGAAATTGGTAATTTAGGGAGCACCATTCAATAAGTACCATGCGTCTCCATGAAAACATTGACTTGAGCATTTATTCGAGGGAGACGCGTGGTACTTTTTGTAATTTTAACTAATTTCTTCGTTTTGTTCACAGGCAAAATGCTCGCCATCATTGGGATTGTCGACTCAATGCAGGTGGTAATTTATCCCACCTTGTACAGCACAGTGTACCTGAAAACGCAAGACTTTTTCCTCGGGTCAGTGTTTCTGCTGAGTGAGGCATTTCTCCTAGTGTCGTTGGGTTTCTACATGTAAGAATATTACTTCCATAAGAAGATACTAACGAAATATTTATTAAAATAACTTCTTTTAAATTTTCTAGTACGTTATACTTTTTGGTTAAAAAATCCAACAGGAGGAAAACAGCTGAAATAACGAAACAGAATGCAATGGAGGGCATTGATAATCCTGCCATGGAAATAACATCGCTGTGATTTTTAGTTTCATTAAGAATAAAGCCTTCCCAAGTGACCACGCGTCCAACATCGACCTTCACCAAATCTGCTCATATTTGGTATAGGGGTTGTTTTTGCCCCAAAAACAAAGAATCCCAAGTTTGGTGACATTTGGTCCACCCCCGCGCCCGTGGCACCCCCCTCTTTTTCTGAGATTTTTGAAAAACCTCATTTTTAAAATGCATTTTGCTAAGAGAAATGTTTACAAAAAGTGAACTTTTGGGTATGCATTTTTAAAGATTTTTTGATGTAGCCGGCGTACTCAAAATTTACGTACAGTGTTGCCAGATATGAAAATTTTGCGCTTTTGAGTTTTAAAATGCATTTTAAACCCTTTGGACGAGCACTTACGGGAAAACTGACAATTGCATTCGATTGCTGAGAGTTTTTTACATTAAATTCAATCAAAACCTCAGGGTAAAATGAATATTTCTTGAGATATCACATTTTTAAGTTGGAAAGCTCTGTATTGCACAGCAAATGTTTTACTTCACCATCAATTTTCAACAGTACATTGCGTGAGAGCATGGTAGGCCTTGAAATTTGAATATTCTTTTTTCAATTTCTTAACCGAAGCAAGTGAATGTCCCAAAATTGAATTTATGTATGTATGTATGGTATGTATGTATGTATTTGTGTATGTATGTATTGTATGTATGCATTTGAACCTTCGTTTTGGCAGGACTTGGCGTGGTTCACGGATATAAGAAAATGACAAAATGTTTAATTTCGAGCGCATCAACCGGAATTAGGGCGTCCAATTTTCCCGGGTTTTGAATTTCCCGGGAAACGGGAAAAATATTTTTGGAATCCCGGGAATTCCCGGGATCCCGGGAAATTTTTGAATCAGTAATAAAATCTATAATTCATTATATTTGTTATGTTTTCAAGCTTCAAATCATTGAATTAGCTTAATAATATCAAATGGTGATAATCCTCACTTCAATCTAAACAAAGACGACAGTTTCAAAATAGCATAAAAGAATTTTGTTTTTGTCTTTGTGGTGTTTAGGATTCTATATCAACTACTATTTTAAATTCCAGTATGATTAATTATTTTTTTATTTGCGAATCAAATTACATAATTCTTGAGTTTTTTTTTGAAAAGGTCCAATAAGCTTTTGTCTTCCATATGTTTATAGGACCTATTCAAAAAAAAAAACTTTGAAATTCTTTTATATTTTTTTTTTCTTTTATATATATTTTTATATGACATGACTTAAACAGCTTAAAAAAATTATTTGATACGTCTAAAAAACAAAAAACGACAATAAATAAGTCAATGTAAAATTTTATATAAGTTTTGAATTCTTTGTTTTATATCAAACATATTTTACAAATTATCTTCAAGTTACTACCGCCAACCGAGGGAAAATCAGAATTACAGTCTAAATAGGTACAGGAGATTTTAGAGCAATACATTTGGAAGTACAAATTGTTTTGTTCTGTTCCTGTTTTAACCGAAGTCATCCAAAACGGCATGCCATTATTTTTTGCTTTAATAGCTGTATTTATTCGTTACGTTTGTACGTATTTGCCCTAGATGCCGGTGTTTGATTATAAATAATTTGATATGAGATTGTTTTTTTTTTCAAATTTAAAATCGAAAATATAGGTAAATATATCCAGTCTTTAAAAAAAATAAAATAATAGAGAAAAAAAATTAAAGCACTAGGCATTTTGCGGACCTGTTAATTAAAATTATAATATTTTTTCCTAAAAAGCCAATTTAATGCTGAGATTTGCTGAATACAAATTTTAATTCATTTTATTGTTCTACTATTTTCACAACCAAATCTGAATTTCCAGACCAAAACATGATTTTTTTTTCAATTTCGGGAATTCCCGGGACAAATTATAGAAAATCCCGGGATTCGGGAATTCCCGGTTTAGAAAAAATCCCGGGATTTTTGTCCCGGGAATTCCCGGGATGGACGCACTAACGGAATGTTCTAGTTTTATGGCCCCAGAAGCTAGCCTGATAATATGAGCCCATTTGGTTAATGTTTAGTGGGTCCAGTTTTGACCTGAAGTTAGAATGGAACTTTAATTAATTTACTATGGGGAATTTTCACTTTTAACATCCTTTTCGACAAAGTTTCCCAAAACGCTATCAAATTTTCTTATTGTCAAAATTCTCAAAGATTTTGATCCGGGGTACAACTTTGTAGAACATCGCAAAGCGCTAGGAATTGATCCCGAATTGTTAATTTTTTGAGCATGTTTTTAAATTTTGCAGAAAAAACTCCAAAAATCCTTCAGGTAAAAAATGGACCCACCAACCCTAACCAAATAAGCTCATATTTTCAGGTTAGCTTCTGGGGCCATAAAACTAGAAAATTCCGGTTGATGCGCTCGAAATTAAACATTTTGTCATTTTTTTATATCCGTGAACCACGCCAAGTCCTGCCAAGACGAAGGTTCAAATGCATACATACAATACATACATACACAAATACATACATACATACAATACATACATACATAAATTCAATTTTGGGACATTCACTTGCTTCGGTTAAGAAATTGAAAAAAGAATATTCAAATTTCAAGGCCTACCATGCTCTCACGCAATGTACTGTTGAAAATTGATGGTGAAGTAAAACATTTGCTGTGCAATACAAAGCTTTCCAACTTAAAAATGTGATATCTCAAGAAATATTCATTTTACCCTGAGGTTTTGATTGAATTTAATGTAAAAAACTCTCAGCAATCGAATGCAATTGTCAGTTTTCCCGTAAGTGCTCGTCCAAAGGGTTAAAAATGCATTTTAAAACTCAAAAGCGCAAAATTTTCATATCTGGCAACACTGTACGTAAATTTTGAGTACGCCGGCTACATCAAAAAATCTTTAAAAATTAGTGCGTCCATCCCGGGAATTCCCGGGACAAAAATCCCGGGATTTTTCCAAAACCGGGATTTCCCGAATCCCGGGATTTTCTTTAATTTATCCCGGGAATTCCCGAAATTTGAAAAAAAAATATTTTGGTCTGGAAATTCAGATTTGGTTGTGGAAATAGTAGCATAGTTGAATCGACGACGTTGAATACTAAGTAATCGATAAGAAGCATTAAAATAGATGAACAGTTGAATGCTTAGTAATCGACAAAATGAATTAAATTTTTTATTTGGCAAATATCAGCATTAATTTGGCTTTATAAGAAAAAATAATAAAATTTTAATTAACAGGTCCGCAAAATGCCTAGCGCTTAAAATTTTTTATCTTTTATTTTTTTAAAGACTGGATATATTTACGTATATTTTCGATTTTAAATTAAAAAAAATCTAAAATTAAATTATTTTTAATCAAACACCGGCATCTGGGGCAAATAAGGACAAATAAAACGAATAAAGACAGCTGTCTAAGCAAAAAAAATGCATAATGTTTTGGATGACTTCGGTTAAAACATGAACAGATCAAAACAATTAGTACACTGACTTCCAAATGTATTGCTCTAAAATCTCCTGTACCTATTCAGACTGTAGTCCCGATTTTCCCCCGGTTGTCGGTAGTAACTTAAAGATAATTTGTAAAATATATTTTATAAAAAAAACAATTAAATCAAAAGTTATCTAAAATTTTACATTTACTGGTATCATTTTATTTGTTGTCTTTTTTTGTTTTTTAGACATATAAAAGACATTTTTTTAAGCACACCTCAAAGAATAAAAAAAACAATTTTTGATTTCTTTTAGGCTATTTAAAAACTGTCGTCCTTGTTTAGATTGAAGTGTGGATCACCAATTAATATTATTATGCTAATTCTATGATTTTAAGCTTAAAAAATAACAAATATGAGTAATTCTCGCTGAAAGTGGACCACTATTTACACAAGGTGCTCAAAAATCAAATGCAATGTACTTTTCCAATAGCCCCCACCAAGTTATGAAAGAAACCATGTTTGGTTGGTTGAACTTCTCCTCACCTCGGCGCCACGAAGCTAAAACATTTTTTTAAATTGGTAATTTTTTGACTTAGGCGCGCCTACAAAATTGCTAATAACTTTGCAAAACTTCAACGAACCCTTGATGTTTAGGGGTGTTTTGGAAAGGAAATGAGCAGAGCTTTCGAATGCACTTTTCAGAAAAATACCGTTCCATACATTTTTTTGCCACAAAACACCAATGTATTTTTAAAAGTCATTTTTGAAGGCCGGCGCCCCGCTTTATCGAAAAAATGACAAATCCATTCGAACGCTGAGACGATTTCACATAAAGGACCAATAAATCTAAGGTGTATGTTCCTCCTATCTTTTTTAATCTAATTTTGATTCTGCGAGCGCAGCGCTCCGTTCGCATTTCGGGCACCCAAAATGTTGCAATTTGCTTGCCCCAATTTAAGGTTTTGTCAAAAAATATAGGTGCTCACTTTTTAAATGATAGTTTATTGTCCAAGGATCAAAATGCACTTTCGATAATTGACCAATATTTATGTTTTTGGGTTCTTCTAGGCAATTTGATGTCGAAAATTTGTTTTTTTTTACTTTGGACTTGTTTTCAGTAGAAATAATGAATGCAGCATGTAGGAAATTTCACCACGGAAATTTTTCTCTAAAAGAAAACGTAATTTCGATACTCCAGTGCCAAGATATTTTAGTTTAAGTGAGAAAAAAAAGTGCCAATTTTACAAATTTCTCAGAATTAACAAGCACGGTTTATTATTTACATGCGGCATATGTTTTGGAGGCCAGAGTATGGTTTCTTATATTTATTTTGGTCGCTCAATTCGGATCTGGAATCAAATTTCAGATTAACAGTTAAATTTGGAGCCACGCCCAAAAGTTATTTGCGGTAATATTCTGTAATTTTAATCGCTGGTGAATTCGGTCATATTTCATCTTTCGCTCACCTTTAATTGATATTTTAATTACGGATTATTTTATGGAGATTGTTTTTTTCAACTTCTGATTGTTTTGAGAGTCCTCGTGGCGCGGTGGTTAGCGGCTTCGGCTGCCGATCCCTAAGAGGCTATGGGGAATACATGCAAATAATATTTGAGCGTGGCTAAAATATCACTGTTCACTGCTTATCTAAATTTTGATTCCAGATCCGAATTCAGCGACCAAAATAACTATAAGAAACCATACTCTGACCTCCAAAACATATGCCGCATGTAAATAATAGGCCGTGCTTGTTAATTCTGAGAAATTTGTAAAATTGGCACTTTTTTTCTCACTTAAACTAAAATATCTTGGCACTGGAGTATCAAAATTACGTTTTCTTTTAAAGAAAAATTTCCGTGGTGAAATTTCCTACATGCTACATTCATTATTTCTACTGAAAAAAAGTCCACCCAATTGTAAGTGAGCATTTTACAAAAAAAAAAAAGTAAAAAAAAACAAATTTTCGACATTAAATTGCCTAGAAGAACCCAAAAACATAAATATTGGTCAATTATCGAAAGTGCATTTTGATCCTTGGACAATAAACTATCATTTAAAAAGTGCGCACCTATATTTTTTGACAAAACCTTAAAATGGGGCAAGCAAATTGCAACATTTTGGGTGCCCGAAATGCGAACGGAGCGCTACGCTCGCAGAATCAAAATTAGATTAAAAAAGATAGGAGGAACATACACCTTAGATTTATTGGTCCTTTATGTGAAATCGTCTCAGCTTTCGAATGGATTTGTCAGTTTTTCGATAAAGCGGGGCGCCGGCCTTCAAAAATGACTTTTAAAAATACATTGGTGTTTTGTGGCAAAAAAATGTATGGAACGGTATTTTTCTGAAAAGTGCATTCGAAAGCTCTGCTCATTTCCTTTCCAAAACACCCCTAAACATCAAGGGTTCGTTGAAGTTTTGCAAAGTTATGAGCAATTTTGTGGACGCGTCTAAGTCACAAAAATACCAATTTAAAAAAATGTTTTAGCTTCGTGGCGCCGAGGTGAGGACAAATTTAACCAACCAAACATGGTTTCATTCATAACTTGGTGGGGGCTATTGGAAAAGTACATTGCTTTTGATTTTTGAGCACCTTGTGTAAATAGTGGTCCACTTTCAGCGAGAATTACTCATATAATAAAAACATCGATTTTATTACTGACTCAAAAATTTCCCGGGATCCCGGGAATTCCCGGTGTTGAAGACGATAAATGTTTTTGTGCTGAAATTAAATGTTGTTAGTTAAAATTTTGTGTTAGTACTTATCTTAGACATTAAGAACACCAATTAACACTTACCTGTACAAAACACAAAATATCTGTAAACAAAAATCATAAAACTTACCCACTAAACGCACCGCAAAAAACTGTTATACACAATGTGACAGACACAAAACACACACGACACACAACACACACCTGACTTTGTACATAGACACACATGCAATAAAACATTCACGAACAGCAAGTCACCGCGTTTGGTTCGGACTAAAACACAAAACAAGAAGTTACACGTTTTTCGACAAAATCCGAACAATTTTCACTAACAAGAACTACAAAAGTACGCGCGCGGACAAGTGAGAGGTGTTTTCGTGCAAGGAAAGGATCAAGGAAGGCGGAATTGGAGTGGAAAAGGTGCACACACGGAAGGAGGAAAATTTGGAAAAGGTGCACACAAGGAAGAGGAAGGAAGCAAGGAAAAGGTTTTGGAAAAGGTGACACTAAGATCTGGACCATTTGCTGAACATTAATTTGGTCCTTCGAAGACCGGATTCCAAAGAATCCGAAGTGCCGGTGTGGAAAATTAGATTCCAGATCAAAAGTGTCGTGGGCAAATGGTCGCCGTGACCATTTTGTTCTAAAAGTGGAGTTGTTTCCGGCGTTCGACCACAAGTGTGCACGAACACTACGCAGTGCAAGAACACTTCCACCACCAAAAAGTCCATCGTGTACGAGTGTTAGTGCATTCAAAAACACTTTGCGGTTTCCGCAAGTTCTTGCCATCTCACTTGTGCTTTGTTTACAAGTTGCACTTGTGAGAATCGAGGCACGGTGGGCTCAAAAGAAGAAATTGGTGGACAAAATTTGAAAAAAAATTGTGGTTGGAACTTTACGCTGTGGAAAACTGTGAGCCGGAAACAATTCACTGGCTGTACCGGAACCGAAAGTGACGTGAAAGTGCAAAAAGTGAAAAATGGCCGATGAGCTGAAAAAGAAGCTGGCAATGGTCAGCGACTCGCTGGGGCTGCTAGAGAAGTACAAGGAGGACTACACAACGAATCCTAAGCTAGCAGATCAGGTGGGTGCGTGGGCGAAACAACTGGAGGCGATGTACGACAGGTTCTACGGTTTCTCTGCCAAGCTGGAGATGCTGTCAACCGATGCAGAAGTGGACAAGCTCAAGGAGGATAGGCTGGCGTTTGACGCTCGCTACTACACGATGCTGGCCTTTTGCTTGAATAAGTCGACGCCCTCTGGAGCTGCGCCCAGTTTGCCTGCATCTTCGGCTTCTTCTTCTTCCCAAACGCTGAGGACGAAGCTTCCTGAGTTGATTCTTCCAAAGTTCAACGGCGAACTCAAACATTGGTGCGAGTTTCGCGACGCATTCAAGTCGGCGATCGGCTCCCGTGACGATATCAGTGGAGTAGACAAGGTGCGGTACCTGAAGGGGCTCATGGAAGGCGAAGCCAAGCTGTACCTGAACAACGTAGAGATTAGTGAGCAGGGCTACAAGGATGCGATGCGCAAACTCTATCTGCGCTACGAAAACAATCGTCAACTCATCAAGTGCCACATCGAAACCCTCTTCGACACGCCTGCAATGTCACGGGAATCGGCGGACGAGCTGTTGCTGCTCATCGATCGATTCGAGCAGCAGCTTTCGGTTCTCAAATCTTTGGGTGAACCAGCCGACAAGTGGAGCTCTCTGTTGGTTTACCAGTTGTCCATCCGCCTCGACCAGCGCACACTTCGGGAGTGGGAGAGCTACTGCACAAAGCTCGACTCCGAGAACGTTGCATCCGTACTGGGAGGAATCGTCAAGCCTGCTGAGAATTCCGATGAGAAGACGGTCACGCCGTCGTACGTCACGATGATCAACTACCTGCAGAACTACGCTCGTGTCCTGACAGCCGCTCCAGCTACGTCGCCACACCCACCTTCGCTGTCTCGCTCCAAGCCCAAACCATCGAAGACGGTGGCCTACACAGCAACTGCAGCAGCGAAACCTGAAAGCAGTTCAACTACAGCAGCATCCAGCAGCGGAAAGACGAGCAAGCCGTGCGTCAAGTGCGGACAAGAACATCACCTGTACCACTGCCCAGGATTCCACCAGCTCAACGTAAGCCAACGATTTGAACTGGTGAGACAAAAACGCCTTTGCATGAACTGCCTTCGTAGCACCGCGCACCTCGCTCGCGACTGTCCTGGTTCAACCTGTCGAACCTGTTCCAAGAAGCACCATACACTCCTCCACACAAATGCTTCCAGTGCTGCGTCTCATTCCCAGACCATTCCCCCTCCACCGCAATCCACCTCGCAAGCTTCTGCCCAGCAAACAAACCCCTCAACTTCTGCGAGTGTTCAGAGCACTTCTGGAACGCCACAGTACGCTCTAGTCTCTCACGATAGAGCTGCTGTTCTGGAAACCGTCTTTCTACCCACCGCGCTCGTGAACATTCGAGATTGCAGAGGTCGCACCCAAGTCGCTCGTTGTCTGCTGGATTGTGCGTCGCAACGCAACTTCATCACAGAAGCCCTTTGCCAAAAGCTGCAACTGCCACGTGTCCGCCTCCCGGACGCGATCTCCATCTGCGGAATCGGGAACTCGTCTGCTTCTGTGAAGCACAAGACCACGGTCGCTGTCCATTCTCGAGTCTCCTCCTTCGCGCTGAACAGCTCAATGCTGGTTCTGCCGACGATCACCGTGAAGCTACCACAGTCAACGGTGGATGTTGGACAATGGGCGATCCCGCAGCACGTCGAGCTGGCTGATCCAAATTTTGCTGTTCCTGGGTCAATCGACATGATCCTGGGCGCGTCGCATTTCTTCCGAATTCTCCGCAACGGACGAGTCAAACTCGGAGAAAACCTGCCACTTCTACAGAACACCAAGTTCGGCTGGGTCATTTCTGGAGATTGTCTGCGCGAAGGTCACGACCACGTAAATCCACGAGACTGTCAGTTCAGCAACCCGTGCACGATCGAGGAACTGGTCAGCCGTTTCTGGGAGCTCGAGGAGGTTCAAGACAACAAAGGCTGGTCACCGTCGGAACGCTACTGTGAGGATCACTTCCTCCAGCACACAACCAGGGATCCCGACGGCCGCTACGTAGTGAAGCTTCCCAAGCGCGAAGAAATGGTGCCGCTTTTGAAAGACAACCGGTTCAACGCAACTCGTCGCTTCTACTCTCTGGAGCAATCTCTCGAACGAGACCCGGAGAAGAAGGCGCAGTATCACCGATTCATCGCTGAGTACCTGCAGCTCGGCCACATGCGGGAGGTCGCACCAGAAGAGGTCGACGCTCAGCCGCAGTATTTCCTTCCGCACCACGCTGTCATGAAACCAGACAGTACCACCACGAAACTTCGCACTGTTTTCGACGCATCGTGCCGCTCGAAGTCGGGTCTCTCGCTAAACGATGTCTTACTTCCTGGTCCCACCATCCAGGACACCCTGGTCAAGATTGTGATGCGCTTCAGATTCCACCAGTTTGTCGTTTGCGCGGACATCGAGAAGATGTTCCGGCAAATCTTGGTCCACCCGTCGGATCAACCCCTCCAACGCATCCTGTGGCGCGACGATCCTGCTTTGCCGCTCAAGGAACTCCAGCTGTTGACGGTCACCTACGGCACAAACAGCGCACCGTTCCTGTCTACCAGGGTACTTCAGCAGCTCGCTGACGATGAAGAACACCAGTTCCCTCTTGCCGCCCAAGCTTTACGCCGTGACTTCTACGTCGACAATCTCCTCAGTGGTTCCGATGACGAAAGCGCTCTCACCGCATCCTGCAAGCAGCTCGTTGAGATGCTCGCTTCCGCAGGACTTCCCCTCCGACAATGGTCCTCGAACAGCCAAGCTGTGCTCGCTGCGATCCCGCCGGAACTCCACGAGAAAAGCGCAATCCGAGATCTGGACCATGAGGCGTCGGTAACCACCCTCGGCCTTCGATGGGAACCCAACACCGACTTCTTGCTCTTCAAACCACCACACTGGAAGGAGTCACCCGTTCTCACGAAGCGAGTGATAGCGTCGCAAGTCAGCAGCATGTTCGACCCTCTCGGATTTGTGTGTCCGACAATCACGAAGGCGAAAATCAAGTTGCAAGCACTCTGGAGGATGCAGATCGACTGGGACGCGCCCGTCCCTGAAGCGGTCGTGCGAGATTGGATGGAGTTCAAGCAAAGGTTGACCGGTTTCGATCGGCTTCGCATTCCTCGCCACGTCATCCGTCCCGGCTCCAAGCGCCTAGAACTACACGGGTTCTGCGACGCGTCGGAGAACGCGTTCGGCGCCTGCATTTACCTCCGTTCCATCTCCGAGGACAAGAAGTGCACCGTTCGTCTTCTTACCGCCAAGTCCAAAGTTGCCCCCATCAACATCAAAACGATCCCACGTCTAGAACTCTGCGGCGCCCGCCTGCTTGCAAAGCTGCTGTGCCAAGTTCTGGAAAGTTACGCAATCGACGCACCTGTCTACCTCTGGACAGACTCAACCATCGTCCTGAACTGGATCTCTGGATCACCGGTGATGTGGGGAACCTTTGTAGCCAACAGGGTCGCTGAAATCCAAGAACGCACTGCTCTCGCCACCTGGAATCACGTTCCGTCTGGAGACAACCCTGCGGACTTGGTTTCGCGAGGAATGGACCTTGACGAACTGATGGAAAGCGCACTGTGGTGGCACGGACCGCAGTGGCTTGGAATCGACCAGCATCCCTGGCCGCAAATCTACGTTCCCAACGCGAATGTGGACGAAGAAAGACGGCGAGTCGTCTCTCTACCGGCTGTTGAAGACCAGCAGGATATCATCAACCGGTACTCAAATCTGCGTCACTTGATCAGAATCGGAGCTCTGCTTCGGCGGTTCTGCGAGAACTGCCTGCGTCACAAGAACGGTCAACTCAAGCTGGTTGGTCCACTCACCCTCGAAGAACTCGATCGCACACAGCTGGACCTCATCCGTCGAGTTCAGCAGCAGTATTTTGAAGAAGACTTCCGCTTACTCAGCACAACGGGAAGAGCTCACCGGAAGTCGAAGCTGCGTTTCCTTCATCCGCAGCTCGTCAATGGCATTATTCGGGTTGGCGGCCGGCTTCACAATGCGAGGGCCCCGGTCGATGTCAAGCATCCGATCGTTCTACCAGCCAAACACCGCTTGACCGAGATGATCGCCAGAAGAGAACACCTACGAACACTTCACGCTGGTCCTGGGCTGCTGTTGTCCACCCTCCGACAGCGATTCTGGCCTCTTGGCGGCCGGAACCTAGTGCGAAGCATCGTCCACCGGTGCATGACATGCGCCCGAGCGAAACCAAGTACGCTGGAGCAGCTGATGGGCAACCTTCCAAGCGTTCGGGTCAACCAGGCACACCCTTTCGAGAACGTCGGAGTGGATCTAGCTGGTCCGATCTACATCTGTTCCTCACTACGAAACCATCGGAACCCGATCATCAAGGCGTACATCGTGGTGTACGTTTGTTTGGCAACAAAAGCGGTCCATCTGGATCTTGTCACGGACCTCACAACAGATGCCTTCATCGCCTGTTTGCGCCGATTCTGTGGACGGAGAGGACTTCCCGCAAACATTTACTGCGACAACGGGACCAACTTCGTCGGGGCGCACAAGGAGCTGGAGGATCTGCGGAAGCTGTTTTTGACACAACGACACCAAGATGCAGTTGCACGAGACTGTGCGGACAACGGAATCCACTTTCACTTTATCCCACCTCGTTCGCCAACCTTCGGTGGTATCTGGGAAGCCTGTGTCAAGTCCGTCAAGCATCTGCTGCGAAGAGTTGTCGGCGATGCCCACCTCCTCGAGTCCGAGATGCAGACTGTGTTGATCCAAATTGAAGGTCAGCTGAACTCACGTCCAATCGTTCCGTTGCCTGCAAGCCCGTCTGACGAAATGGCCCTTACACCAGGGCACTTCCTGGTCGGACGACCGCTCAACGCGATTCCCGACCCAGATCAACAAGCTATCCCTGAAAACCGCCTGTCACGCTGGAGAAGAGTACAACAACTAGCACAACACTTCTGGTCGCGCTGGCACAAAGAGTATCTGGCGACTCTTCAGAATCGCTATCGCTGGAACACGGAACTGGACAATCTCGCAGTCGGTTCTGTTGTCGCGCTGATGGACGAGCGATACCCACCGCAAAAATGGCTCCTGGGACGTGTTCTCGACGTACACCCGGGTGCAGATGGCCTTGTACGGGTGGCCACGATCAAGACGAGCACCGGGACGACTCAACGCGCCATCAACAAACTCTGCCTGCTTCCGGTGGAGATTGATCCAGCCAGCATAGCAACGCAACAACAATCGCCGGTCGAGAGGTCTCCTGGCCCTAGCTCGGGGAACAGAGCAGCCGGTTCGGACGCCGGTGCTTACTCTAGTTAGAGTCGCCAGTCGAGGGGGACCTCCTGGCCCGCGCTCGGGGGAATCGAGCAGTTCCTGGTTCAACTGTAAAGAGGAACAAAGCCTCGCCGTGTGGGTCCTCGGACCCCGCGGCTGGGACTTGGCCCAAGGCAAGTACCCTTTTGTTCCTTCTCAATCAGATATTAAGCCGTTCATCCTTCTAGCGTTGCACCACACCTCCCGAAGGATGACACGCACCAAACACCAGCCAGGACTGCCGATCAACCCCCAGCTGTTCGAGGAGCATCTCTAATTCGACGAAAAGCCTCGTCACGTGGGTCTGGGAGACAAACCAGACCCCGTGGCTGAGACTTAACTAGAGTTAAGTACTCGCATCCGTTCCCGCAGATTCCTGCGCTCATTTCTTTTCGTTCCAGCTCGCACCAGGACACCAGCATCCGTCGGTCTCTGGCAACGAAGATGCTCCCGCTCACGTCTGCACAATCCTGCCCGATGATCACCACCAACGTTCACCTGAACAACATTTCATTGGCGGCCGGGATGTTGAAGACGATAAATGTTTTTGTGCTGAAATTAAATGTTGTTAGTTAAAATTTTGTGTTAGTACTTATCTTAGACATTAAGAACACCAATTAACACTTACCTGTACAAAACACAAAATATCTGTAAACAAAAATCATAAAACTTACCCACTAAACGCACCGCAAAAAACTGTTATACACAATGTGACAGACACAAAACACACACGACACACAACACACACCTGACTTTGTACATAGACACACATGCAATAAAACATTCACGAACAGCAAGTCACCGCGTTTGGTTCGGACTAAAACACAAAACAAGAAGTTACACGTTTTTCGACAAAATCCGAACAATTTTCACTAACAAGAACTACAAAAGTACGCGCGCGGACAAGTGAGAGGTGTTTTCGTGCAAGGAAAGGATCAAGGAAGGCGGAATTGGAGTGGAAAAGGTGCACACACGGAAGGAGGAAAATTTGGAAAAGGTGCACACAAGGAAGAGGAAGGAAGCAAGGAAAAGGTTTTGGAAAAGGTGACACTAAGATCTGGACCATTTGCTGAACACCCGGGATTCCAAAAATATTTTTCCCGTTTCCCGGGAAATTCAAAACCCGGGAAAATTGGACGCCCTATTAAAAATGCATACCCAAAAGTTCACTTTTTGTAAACATTTCTCTTAGCAAAATGCATTTTAAAAATGAGGTTTTTCAAAAATCTCAGAAAAAGAGGGGGGTGCCACGGGCGCGGGGGTGGACCAAATGTCACCAAACTTGGGATTCTTTGTTTTTGGGACAAAAACAACCCCTATGCCAAATATGAGCAAATTGGGGCAGGTCGATGTTGGACGCGTGGTCACTTGGGAAGGAATGACCCATGAATAAACTTAATTGTTGCATGAATTTTTCCTAAGTGTATTTCCCCTTACCCTTCAAAAATGCCCTAAAAATCGAGAAGCAAATACTGAGTTTCAAAACACTTAGAAATGTATTCAAATAGGAGTACAAATTCCAAAAACAATTGAAAATGCCATAAAAAATGTTCCATAGTTATTTTATGTTCAGCAAGAATTTTTTAGGATATTTTTTTAACAGGCACTTAATTAAAGTTATTAAAATTCCGCAAAAACACATTTTGTCCGTAAAAATATATTGCCGATTCAATGAAAAATGCCCAACTCGCCGGCGAATAAGTAGCACTTTCTCCCCGAAAAAAAAAAGGTGTTCGAGTTAGGAAAAAAGTGAGGTATGGAATAATGACTAAAAAGTTATCTAGTAAAGTATTAAAATTTTAAAAGCATCGCAACTAGATAACTGTTTAGTACATAAGTTAGCTAGTAGCGATGTTTTTTTAAAAACTAAAATTCCACCAATATTTTCGCTGACTAGATAACTTCGGAATATTTTAGAATAATTTCTAAATTTATTAATTAACCAAGATAATAGATAACTTCTTCTGAAACTCCAGCAATATTTCTGCTTATTAAATAGATAAGTAGCAGGAAAAAATGCTAAAATTTCAAGAAAGGTAACAAGTAGCAGGAAAAAAATGTTCCAGTCATAGTTCCTACAAGTTTGCCTTTGACCTCTTTTTGAAACGATGCAACGGCTTCGAGGCAATGTTTAAATTACGAAATTGAAAATTATTCAATTATTTGATTAGCTAACGCCCTTTTCAACTATCATTCTCAAATGCAACTGGGTCCATAAACACGAAAATGGCTATTAGAAGCCTGTATACAAATTACAAAACTAACTTAATCCACCTGTGTGTGTGTGTGTGTGTGTGTGTGTGTGTGTGTGTATGTGCCCAAAATTCTTGCCAAGTTTTCTAAGCACTGGCTGGACCGATTTTGATCAAACCGGTTGCATTCGACTTGGTTTAGGGTCCCATAAATCGCTATTGAATTGTTTGATGTTTCGATAAGTAGTTCTAAAGTTATATATAAAAATGTGTTTTCACATATATCCGGATCTCACTTATATGCATGAAAACTATGTCCGGATCTATCATCCAACCCATCGTTGGTTAGGTTATCAAAAGACCTTTCCAACGCGTCCAAAACATTGAAGATCTGGCAACCCTGTCTCGAGATATGGCCACTTAAGTGATATTTATGTACATTTTTATTCCGGATCTAAAAAATAGATGAAATTTGTGTCCAACCCCATCATATCACCCATTGTTGGTAATGAGTGAGGAAGGCTCCAACCACATAGGTGCATTAAGTTAGTTTTTATGACAACAATGCTTTTCAATGCATGAGAGATTAGTAAGAAGTTTATTCTTTAAGTAATATATCGATTTTTGCCTTCCTCACTGAGGTAAGGCTATAATCCTGCTCTAAAATTGAACTTTTTGTTTAAAGCTCGAAAACCCCCCTTGATGTATACATATCGACTCAGAATCGAAAACTGATCAAATGTCTGTGTGTATGTGTGTGTGTATGTGTGTGTGTATGTGACCAATAATGTCACTCAGTTTTCTCAGCACTGGCTGAACCGATTTTGACCAAACCAGTCGCATTCGACTTGGTTTAGGGTCCCATACAGTGCTATTGAATTGTTTGAAGTTTCGATAAGTAGTTCAAAAGTTATGTATAAAAATGTGTTTTCGCATATTTTCGGAAGATGAATAAATGGCAGTAAACTGAACCAAACATCTTCATGTTATACATCGTTAGTTAGGTAATTGAAAGACCTTTCCCAGGAGTCCACAACATTGAAGATCTGGCAACCCTGTCTCGAGTTATAACAAATTAAGTGATATTTATGTACTTTTTTGTAGCCGGATCTCACTTTAATGTATGTAAACAATGTCCGGATCCATCATCCGACCCATCGTTGGTTAGGTAATTGAGAGACCTTTCCAACGAGTCCAAAACATTGAAGATCTGGCAACCCTGTCTCGAGTTCTGATCACTTAAGTGATATTTATGTACTTTTTTTGTAGCCGGATCTCAATTAAATGTATGCAAACGATGTCCGGATCCATCATCCAACCCATAGTTGGTAAGGTAATCGAGAGACCTTTCCAACAAGTCCACAACATTGAAGATCTGGCAACCCTGTCTCGAGTTCTGACCACTTATGTGATATTTATGTACTTTTTTGTAGCCGGATCTCACTTAAATGTATGTAAACAATGTCCGGATCCATTATCCGACCCATCGTTGGTTAGGTTATCGAAATACCTTTCCAACGAGTCTAAAATATAGAAGATCTGGCAACCCTGTCTCGAGTTATGATCACATAAGTGATATTTATATACATTTTTGAACCCGGATCTCAATTAAATGTATGCAAACGATGTCCGGATCCATCATCCAACCCATAGTTGGTAAGGTAATCGAGAGACCTTTCCAACAAGTCCACAACATTGAAGATCTGGCAACCCTGTCTCGAGTTCTGACCACTTATGTGATATTTATGTACTTTTTTGTAGCCGGATCTCACTTAAATGTATGTAAACAATGTCCGGATCCATTATCCGACCCATCGTTGGTTAGGTTATCGAAATACCTTTCCAACGAGTCTAAAATATAGAAGATCTGGCAACCCTGTCTCGAGTTATGATCACATAAGTGATATTTATATACATTTTTGAACCCGGATCTCAATTAAATGTATGCAAACGATGTCCGGATCCATCATCCAACCCATAGTTGGTAAGGTAATCGAGAGACCTTTCCAACAAGTCCACAACATTGAAGATCTGGCAACCCTGTCTCGAGTTCTGACCACTTATGTGATATTTATGTACTTTTTTGTAGCCGGATCTCACTTAAATGTATGTAAACAATGTCCGGATCCATTATCCGACCCATCGTTGGTTAGGTTATCGAAATACCTTTCCAACGAGTCCACAACATTGAAGATCTGGCAACCCTGTCTAGAGTTATGACCACTTATGATGCCACTTATGAGCCCTTGAGTGATATGTGTGTTTTTTTGGACCAAATTTGTGTCCAAACCCATCATATCACATATCACCCATTGTTGGAAAAGAGTGAGGAAGGCACCAACCACATAGGTGGATTAAGTTAGTTTTTCTTTTTACAATGATTGGTGGTAATATAATTAACTGAATCAATATAAATTATCTTCGTTTTAACCCACCTACGTCACCCATTCATGTATACTTTTCACACCTTCAACAATCAAGTAATTATTATGCAACTGCCCACTACAACTCCCTTCCTGCGAAAGCCTTATCCTACCTTATATAGTCTTTATGGAAATTAGCGGGCATTTAATCATGCTACCTTTTAACGATTAACCGGGGCGTCATTTCAGGATTACCTTTGAACTTGTCCACAATGACGTGCCGGCGAGGCTTCAGCCTCCGTCGACTTTGAGTGTTTAATTTCCGTTTTTCCTCTCCGCTACAGTCACACACCTGTGGCTGAATGTTGTCTACTACTCAGATTTATTCCTGCGATGCTGATGTACTAAAGTAAGTGGGAAAAAGAAGTTCTTAAACATGCATATGCGAACATCAACTCCACAAGATACGAGTCGTCACCGTACGGAGTTTGTGTAGGCTTAACATGGACAAAAAAATACCAGTAATTTTCAATTCAAGGCAAGTCGGTTAAAATCTCCTCACTGCTGTTGTGTGGTACAGGAGAGATATGCAGCAGCAGCAGCACACTACTTGCACTCTGTACTAAGATGTGTTTCAGCGGCGTTCGTACAGTACTACTAGCTACTAAATATAAATAGAGGTTGTTCTCGGGCAACCACTTCCAGATTACATTCTGAGCCGGGCGGTGCTATAGCTTGAAAGTGGTGATTGTTAATTTTTTTTCGGAGGCAGTTGAAAGTGCAACGAATTGAAATGAAAGTTGTGATACTGCTTTTGGGCGCCTTGTGCGCCTTCGTCGCTGGTCAGACGGATTTCGTGGACGATCCCGAGGCTGAGCTGCGTAAGTGAATTCGAGTGTAAAGTGACTTGTGGAAATTGAGCGTGTAAATTATTTGCAGGCGTTTGATTCGCAAAGTGATAAACCGTTTTTGGGACTGTTATTAGTATGATGTATGGTATTATTTTTGGTGAATTACAAAAATCATCATGAGGAAGTGACAGTTGCTCAACAAATGAGAATACTGAAATGATAGGTGACATATCAATCAGATTAAGACATGTTTAAAAGTCATTCAGGTTATTGTGTTCACTCGCACTCATTAATTAATTTACGACTTGGTATAATAAACACAAGCAGTTGAGCTTTACTTCAGAATTGGTTGTCTTATTCCACTTTTTTTTGGCTGTGTTCGCTAAGCTGTAATATATACGTCTTAGTTCTATCATTGTCGTTAACTCTTACGCGTGTTTTCATTTCGAGCGTGATGCAGCTGTTTATTACCATTGTGGTTTGTCATTGTATCAGCTGTATAGCTTGCTTCAACAACTTTTTTATAGCGATTACAAACGAAATATTAACTATACGTACGTGCTTTACTCACATCCGATTATTTATCATTAAGAATATGCCTGTTCCTCGCTTAAATTGCATTGAAGTTTCTCTCAACTGCTGTAAATGTTTCGGCAAGATTCGTAAAGCAGTTACAGTCGTGCCTCGGTTTAGCACCGCATATGGGGGATGCAAAACCGAGGCGTGCATAACCGAGGCACAGAGCTTATAGGATTTTGGCTATATGGGAGACATTGGCTTTAATCGTACGAAAAATCATGCAAACATCAAAAAATTATAGTGTTTTGGAATCGGGATGATGTCAGCTATCCATTAAAATTATTATTTCATGAAAATTTTCACAAAAATACGTATTTTTCCTGTATTTCGAAAATGCATATTTTTTTCTCTAAAGAAACCAAAAATATATTGTTATCGCGATATGGGTATCAAATGATCAGGTTTTTTTTAATACATTTTGGATTTAACAATATAATTTTTTAGAAAATACTCAAAATTTTAACAAAACTACGTATTTTCGAAAAAAAAATACTCAAAATTTCAATTTTTACAATATGGGTATCAAACGATCGGGATATTTTCATACATTTCGTATTTAATAACAACATTTTTAGCAAATTCTCAAAATTTCACAAAACTACGTATTTTCGAAAAAAATACTCAAAATTTTAATTTTTACAATATGGGTATCAAACGATCGGCATTTTTTTATACATTTCGAATGTAATAACAACATTTTTAGAAAATACTCAAAATTTTCACAAAACTACGTATTTTTAAAAAATACTCAAAATTTAAATTTTTACTATATGGGTATCAAACGATTGGGATTTTTTCATACATTTCGAATGTAATAACATATTTTTTTGAAAATACTCAAAATTTTCACAAAACTACGTATTTTTGAAAAAATACTCAAAATTTAAATTTTTACACTATGGGTATCAAACGATCGGGATTTTTTCATACATTTTTGAATGTAATAACAACATTTTGAGCAAATTCTCAAAATTTCACAAAACTACGTATTTTCGAAAAAAAATACTCATGAAAAAATCCCGATCGTTTGATACCCACATTGTAAAAAATGAAATTTTGAGTATTTTTTCGAAAATACGTAGTTTTGTGAAAATTTTGAGTATTTTCTAAAAATGTTGTAATTACATTCAAAATGTATGAAAAAATCCCGATCGTTTGATACCCACATTGTAAAAACGGAAATTTTAAGTATTTTTTCGAAAATACGTAGTTATGTGAAAATTTTGAGTATTTTTTAAAAATGTTGTTATTACATTCAAAATGTATGAAAAAATCCTGATCGTTTGATACCCACATTGTAAAAACGGAAATTTTGAGTATTTTTTTTTCGAAAATACGTAGTTTTGTGAAAATTATGAGTATTTTCAAAAAAATATGTTATTACATTCGAAATGTATGAAAAAATCCCGATCGTTTGATACCCACATTGTAAAAAAGGAAATTTTGAGTATTTTTTCGAAAATACGTAGTTTTGTGAAAATTTTGAGTATTTTCTAGAAATGTTGTTATTAAATTCGAAATGTATAAAAAATCCCGATCGTTTGATACCCATATTGTAAAAATTGAAATTTTGAGTATTTTTTTCGAAAATACGTAGTTTTGTGAAAATTTTGAGTATTTTCTAAAAATGTTATTGTTACATTCAAAATGTATGAAAAAAACCTGATCATTTGATACCCATATTGCAATAACAATATATTTTTGGTTTCTTTAGAGAAAAAAATATGCATTTTCAAAATACAGGAAAAATACGTATTTTTGTGAAAATTTTTAATGAAGTAATAATTTTAATGGATAGCTGACATCATCCCGATTCCAAAACACTATAATTTTTTTATGTTTGCATGATTATTCATAGAATTATAGCCAATGTCTCCCATATAGCCAAAATCCCATAAGCTCTGTGCTTCAGTTTAGCACTGGGCCGTGCTTAACCGAGGCAGCTGAACGGTGCAAAACCGGGGCAGTGCAAAACCGAGGCGTGCAAAACCGAGGCATGACTGTATTTAAGAAAATCAAATAAGTTTAAAAAAATCAATCTTCTAAATACTGAAAAAATATAAAGAGCTTTTTGCCATGCATTGTGTACAACTGTCCGGCAAGAAATGGAACATTTTTAGGAGTTTAAATATTAAATTATTTGTAAATGAAATCAATTGAAATGGAGTATAAAGCATGTTGTGATACTTTTTTTTATAAATGCATCATGCATTTGAACTTTTTTGCATTTAACTTTAGATAGGATTCTGAATACCTTGGTAATAATGTATAACGTTTTATCAAAACTCGGCCCAATAAAATCTTCTTTTCAAGCTCTAAAAGTATGATTCTTTGGAAACTGAACATCGATACTAGGCTAAGTGATTTCTCACGAAATTTTCAGAATTTTTTCAATTCTCTCGAGGTAGAATATACCAAAACGTTAAATGTAGGAAATTCTTGAAAATCGTCAAAATGAAAAGGAAAACTGGTTTTTCTCAATTTCCATTGTGAGACTACTTACTTTTCCTGAATTTTAGAATGGTGAAACGGCCTACTTTTAATTGCCAAAAATAACTCTTTAGCATCAATTTTAGTGCATTGCCTCATTTACAATCAAACTTACGCAAACTCTTGGCTAACCATTGAAATTTTCATCACTTTTATATGTTGGAGTTTGACACATATCTTGACGGAAAATAACATACAAACGGGGAACAAACCTGTCACTGGGAAACCCATTTCAAATGTTATTTTAAGAATCGCAAAAAAAGGAAGGTCATCCCACATATTCGGAACGGTTTACAGATCGGCCGATGTTAAAAAAATCATAGGAAATCGATAGTTGCTATTGACAAATTATCACAAAAGTGTTCCGAATTTGTGGGTGTTCCGAAGATGTGGGATGACTGTAACCGGTTGCAAAACTTTATTTTTTCAGAACTCGCGGTTAAAAAAATCTTCTTTTTGCAACTGGTTTCATATACTACATTTTTAATTAGTTTTAGGCAATCCAAGATACTATAATAGATTAAGCTATGATAGCAAACACGTTATGCAATTTTGTTATTTTAATTTGATGGACTGAAAAATATAATTTTATAGAAAGCAATGTTACTGTCACATGCTTTATGTTTGTCTATAGACATTTGAATCTTTACAAAACAAAACCTTTCATAAGTTTAAAATGTTTTTTGCTTCTTATTCAATACTTTTTAACGGTGCACATCAACCAGAGCTTTTGCACCCAGATTTTTGTTACAGACATTTTAGTATCTTCAAAACTACGAGTACTATTGAAATAGTTTTTTATTCATCCCCTAATGTACTATCCACAAAGTAATTTACAACAAAGTTTGACTAATTTTACAATCCCGATGTTGCAGGAATGGGTCCGTAAGTTTGACAATTTTGGAATAAGAAGACAACAAGTTCCTACAATGAAAAAAAATGATGGTTATATTCACCAGGAAATTCTGACAGATTTTGTGTCAATAAAATGTGTAATATTACATCAGGAATTTGTAAATATTCAGTTTTTGATGAATTTTCATCAGGTTCACATTTTTACTCATTGTTAAGTAAAATTAATCAAATAAGAGGTAATATTCAACCAACCAAAATTTCAACCTTCCAACATTAAACTTTTTTTTCTGTGTATGGGGTGGCAATGTATGAAACATGATTCGTATCAAAATTCATGCATTTCATGACACTAATTTTGTCGTTGACATTGCGCTGTTAGATGGATAACTGATTCACGTTGTTTCAATATCAGGTGACGAGATCATGAAAGATGAGACATTTTTCAATTAGGCTTTTTCAAATATGTACCCAGAAAAAGCATTCAAACTCGCATGATTTCTTTTGAAATGTAACATTTCTGGGAGAAACCCACATTTCACAGATTTCCCTTATTCCATGAAAACGTTAATTTACTGAAAAAAAATCATTTTTCTAAATGAACTTCTCTCACCAACGAAAGAGAGAGAAGGTGAAGGTAAATGAAACTGCTCCCGAGCTTCCAATAGAACATCGAGATTTTTTCAAGATTCAATGTAAATGGGCCAATATCCTGCTCCAAAATATTAAAGATCTGGCAACCCTGTCTCAAGGTACGACCGCTTAAGGTGAAATTCTAGTACAACAGAAAATGGCAGATGTATCTTTTTTTAGGGGCAAGCTTGCAACATACACTCTTAGGCAAAGTTGTAGAGCACCTTCCAGAGCATCCGAATATGAATCCGGTTTTAGTACAGCGTGAAACGTGAATTTTATAAACATCAAATTCCAACAGAAAATTAAATTGCTTTGCCCAAAGTGAGGACTAATCCAATCGTTCCCAAACTTTGGGGAGTTGTTTAGGTCCCCAAAAGGAACTGAAAAAGTGCTGTGCTGGAAAATCAAATATGAATCGTAAGACCTTCCAAACGAGTATAATTATTGAAAATATTGAAGATCTGGCAACCCTATCTGAAGTTACCACTTAAGGGTACACAGCGCTCAACGAAGTTGTTGTCTTCTTATTCCAAAATTGTATAGCTTACGGACCGAATCCTACAACAATCTGAGTGTAGAAACAGTCAAACTTTGTTGTACATAATTTTGTATTCAGTACTTTAGGGGATAAATTGTAAATTACAGCGATAGTTTCCGTAGTTTGTAACAAAACTCAAAACTGCAAAAAGCTCAAGTTAATACTTTCCGTTATGTGATATTTATTAACTTTTTTTTAAAGCTGGATCTCATCCGGATCAATCATCCAGAGTATCCTTGGAAAAGTCAACGAAAAAACGAAAAAACGAAGTTGACTTTATAGCTGTCGGCCACTATTGCTAGTACCAACCACTAGTGTATTCCTTTTATCTACAAGGACTTCGCCGCCCTGGTCTCCTAAGTATTTGAGTACGGCACGGAGCGACGGCGCCGGATACCCCTATTTACACAAAGAATTTTGGAGCGCCCGCCGCGGGATTCGAACCAGCAACCTCTGGTCCAAAATATGGAAGATTTGGCAACCCTGTCTCAAGTAATGACCACTTACGTAATGTTTCTGTACTTTTTTGAAGCCGGATCTTTTGTTTTTTGATTATTATCGACCAAAAACCATTGTTTGATGTTTGATAGGGGTGAGGAAGGTACCAGCAACATAGGTGGGTAATTCTCTACCAACTCACACGAAATCGGGAAAAGTTGCCCCGACCCCTCTTCGATTTGCGTGAAACTTTGTCTTAAGGGGTAACTTTTGTCCCTGATCACGAATCCGAGGTCCGTTTTTTGATATCTCATGCGGAGGGGCGGTACGACCCCTTCCATTTTTGAACATGCGAAAAAATAGGTGTTTTTCAATAATTTGCAGCCTGAAACGGTGTTGAGATAGAAATTTGGTGTCAAAGGGACTTTTATGTAAAATTAGACGCCCGTTATCGCGATTTTACGAAAAAAAGTTTTGAAAAAGTTACTTTTTGCGTTTTTCTTTGTTTCGTCGTCCGTGTCTGTCGCGGGTGACCATGAACGGCCATGATCGATGACGACCAACTTTTTCAAAACTTTTTTTCGTAAAATCGCGATAACTCGTGATGTTCATAAGCAAACCCCTTATGTCTACATATTTAAATTTTTGTAATTGTCTGCTCTACAACTTTGTAGAACATTGTTACACTCTAAAAAATAACCCTGCAAAGTTAGAAAAAAACAAGAAATTTTAAAATGAAAAATTTTGTTCTAAATGAAAAAATGACCCTTCTGGGTCAATGTAGATTCGAAAAGTACATTAAATTTCCCATAAAATAACATGTTCCAAAAAAATTTACAGTCGTGTAACGGAAAATGGGATAGTTTTTAAAACTTTTTAAGTGTTTTTTTCGATGAAAATTACGTTTTTTTTTAATTCTGAGTACGCCATCAAATCGGGCGTCTAATTTTACATAAAAGTCCCTTTGACACCAAATTTCTATCTATTCACCTGCAAATTATTGAAAAACACCTATTTTTTCGCATGTTCAAAAATGGAAGGGGTCGTACCGCCCCTCCGTCACGAGATATCAAAAAAACGGACCTCGGATTCGTGATCAGGGACAAAAGTTACCCCTTAGGACAAAGTTTCACGCAAATCGAAGAGGGGTCGGGGCAACTGCTGTGTGAGTTGGCGGAGAATTACCCAGGTGGATTTAGTCAATTTTTCTAATTAGGTTAGCGGATGCACAGAAAATCAAGAGTAATGTGATTGGATCACGCACGATCAGCAGTGCGCAAATCAAGATGTTATGATTCCCTGCAGGGTTACGATATAATAACAGTTCGATGTATACGAACTAATAGTAGCACACGCGTCCATTGTTTCGCGCGGGAATCAGATGTCTGTTGCCATGTATTTATTGACTTTGTGCTTCGAGGCTTCTCAGATCAATTTGAGGCAAATATTTGATTATTTTTTAACGATGTTGCATCGTAACATGCGTAGATTCAACGACACCTTTTTTGAAACTGTAAGATTCTTTATTTTAATTTTAAAATAAGCATATGTTAGGTTTATTTAAACAGTATCATATTCGAAACACAAATTCACCACCATCCAATGGTAAACGCCTTATGGTTATGCAACTAACTCACCATGAGCAGTGTTTATTCAGTCCCCGAAGATGCGCAATTTCTCAGTCATAAATCATGAATGAACGCACAAGAATAAATTAACTTAAGCTAGAATCAATTACCTGCACAATTAGTACTCAAAAAGATAGTCATGTACGTCGATTCACACGTCGCAAGCCGTGCATTAATACCAGTCACAGCTCAATTCAAGTTTCAGAGCATCAACTCTCTATAAGGTCCGCATGTGTGTGTGTTTTGTGGATCTCACGGTCAACGTAACGGACAGTCGTAGACGTTGTAGATCATTGGCCATTACGTAATACGGGCAATGTCAAGCCAGGCTATTGCACCGGTTAATGGGTATTTAATTTGCATATTGTGCATATGTGCATATTATTCGCAGATCCAAGCAAATGTGGCGTAATCAAGTAAAACATCTTGCTAATCGTTCAAGTGAGAGAAACTCATAAATTAATGAAGATTCAGTGAAGTCAATCAATACCAAGAAAAACCAAAATCACATTACAAAGTAGCAGGAAAGGTGACATGTTGCTCACCTTAAGTTCGATCAGGTTTATAAATCGCTCAACAGCCAAGTCGTTCTGCTTCGATCCCACTTAACTGATTCTGGTTTCTGTCTTCTTTTACAGCATCGTACATGAGCATTTGCCGCCGTGACGACCCTGCACTTGGCGAGTGCATCAAGGATTCCATCCAGCGGCTGCTTCCGGAACTGCATGTGAGTATGATCGAGGATTATCGAATGTTATTGTTTGCGGAAGTAAGGGGCTCGTTTATGTTGACACTGACCACGGGTTAGATTTAACTGGTTGTTAATCGTGATCATATAATTACTGACCAGCAACTTAGAGGCCATTCCTAAATCGTGTGATTTAACTAAAGGTCTTTTTATATACATTCTACAATTTTATGGTACATGTTTTTTCATATATTATGTTTTGAATGTGCTACACTAAGTTGCCTAAAAAATCTTTTTGCAATTCCGTCGTACTTACTTTTCCTGTCATTCTTGAACGACGAAATAGCCTACGTTTCTGTACCAAAAATAACAGAATCGAATAGCAACACTTTTCAAAAGAAATGCTGAAAAGTTCTACTTTTCAGCACTGAAATGGGTGCTGAAAAGTTGAACTTTTCAGCACTTGTTTCGAAAAGTAACACTTTTCAACATTTTTTTGATTTAAACAATTTATTGACAAAATACATGAAAATTCGACTTAAAATTTCACTCAATGGGTGTTTTTCGAAATTGCAAAAAATGTTGTATGGAACTCGTTGCAAAACTTGATTTTTTCAGCACTCGTCGTATTTATAAATGTACGACTCGTGCTGTAAAAATCCTCTTTTTGCAACTTGTTGCATAAACTACTATTTTGAAATTTTTAAAAAGACATTTCATATAATATTATGAAGGTTGATATAATTTTCTGTAAACTAGCATGTCAACAATACAACAAAACCAAATTAATAAGAAATTTAACTCTCTTTTTCAACCAGGCCGGCATTCCCTCGATTGGCTTCCCCCCGCTGGAACCTTACTCCCAGGAGAGCAGCTACTTCGAGTACAAGAACCAGCAAATCCACGGCTCGGTGCACATCAAGAACGGAAAAACTTTCGGCATGACCCGGGCCCAAATCCGGGACGTCCGGGCCACCGCCGACGACGACACCTTCCAGCTGGAGGTGGACGTGCGCTTCCCGAAGCTGATCTCCGAGGGCAAGTTCAAGGGCGAGGGTCGCTTCAACGCCATCAAGATCGTCTCCAAGGGATTCTTCAATATCACGTTCAGTAAGAAGATTGAAAAAAAATTAAATTTTTGAAAAGTTGAAAATTGACAATTTTATTTCCCTCCTCAGCTGATGTCACCACCACTTGGCAAATGTCCGGCAAAACCGTCGAACGAAACGGTGAAAAGTACATGCTGGTGGACAAATTCGACATGACTCCGGAGGTCGGTGACATGAAGGTCTACGCCACTGGACTGTTCCCGGATCCAGGACTAAGTATGAAACATACCTCAAAATTTCTTTACCAAATTTTAAACTTAACCGCAATTTCAGACCAAGTCGCGCTGGACTTTGTCAACCAGTACTGGCCGGCCCTGTACAAGGAGATGCTGCCGGAAACGCGTCGGTCCTGGGAACCGCTGATGCTCGATGTGGTCAACAAGATGTTCAACCGTGTTCCGTACCGAAGGCTGCTGCCGAAGTCGGAATAAACGCGGTGCAGTGTAGTGCTGTGATTTGTGGTTTGGCTATTTTTGAGTTATGTTAAGGTCAATAAAAAGAAGGAAATTGTTTAAAAATGTGTATCTTGTGATTCTTCGAAGTTCAAGTTGAGAATTAAAATTTTGAAGCAAATTTCGAGATTTTTATATTATGTATTTTTTTATTTGGATTGAATTTTTTTTCATCAATTCCTTACGTCCAAATAAGGCCATTGCAAACTTTATTTCAAGTTTTGCCTCCCTTCAAAATTTTCTCATCAATACTCAGGGAGCTAAAAAAAATATTGACAAAATTGAATTTACATTGAAAAAACTTGTAAAATCGATTGTAAACAATTCATAATACATTGCATAATGCACATTTATGCATTCTATATCGAATAAATAGCTTTCAATCTACATATTTACACATTTTTAGTTCAGGGACCACAGATTTGAACAAAACGTAAAAAGTTTATGAAAAAAAAATATTTGAATGAATTCATTGATATTTTCCATTTTTTTTTTTATATAGAAGCATACCTGTAATGATGTTCAAAGCATTTTGGAATACATAATTGATGTTTCGTAGCTTAGAAAAAATAAATTCAAGCCCTCCCAAGCCGAGGGACAAATAATTTCAATAACATTTGTATCAGCCTAAGCTATTTTGCATCATTAACCAATAGTAGTCTCCACACTAGCGGTGGACAAAACTGCTCTTTTATAGCGCTTTAAAACCATTGGTCCTGTCGGTCTCTACATCAAAATTTCTACTCAAACCTTAACGTTTGAGTAATTCAATCGCACCTGAACTAGAATCTAGGATGTTGAAGAAAATTGCAATGAATTTTACGAAATTTTGTATATTTCTGTCATAATTATCAGAAGTTTAATCGAATAAGAGGATTGAATATTTTCCCAAAATCTTGTGAGCTATTCAGTAGATTTTTGGTAAAGTTAAGCAAATTTGAAATGCTCATATTTGTATTCGGGTAATGTGCGATCAGTTGTACATTTTTTTTATTTTGTTTAGAAAATCATTCACTATTGGAACTTCAAAGAAAACTAGGAAACTGAAAATATGAGTTTGAAAACTTTTAAGTATTCTTGAAATATGTATTAGAATAAATGCTATTTAGAGTATTTCAATATATCAATGCCTCTGTGCTTTCTTGTTCTAAGCTTGCTGATTTTCCTATCTTTTTTTCTGTTTGAGTATTAAGACACTGAATCCTGATTACAAGGACTATTGTATCGTGTTACCCATTTTTACTGTTATTAAGCATTTCCAGATATATAACACAGTCCCTATTGAGAGAGAATGTGCTGTTCCATCCAGATGCTGTAAACTCCATTCCTTGTGCCTTGTGCGCTATGTATCGCTAGAACCGCGGTAACAATTTTTTCGTGTCATTTTCAAGCTCTTCCCAGCAGCTATTATTTGCCGCGCGGGGTCTTGTAAAGACAATTGTCTTTTTGCAGCGCTACTTTTGCGGTGTTCCCTTTGCTCTGATCTGGGAAGACACGAGGAATGTATTTTGGGAAAGAGGCGCAAAGGAATATCCCAAGATCGATCACATGCTTGAAGAGCACGTGAAGCAACCGTTTTATACTCATGCGGTTGCTGCTACCTCTGAACTTAAACCTAAGGCTGCCACCCTGAGAAGAACCCATGACTTTCCGCTTATGAGGCGAAACCCGTAACCATTCGGCCACAGGAGGTTGGCGATTTTCCTATCTAGTTAGCATAAGAGAGCAAAGAGGCATCGATATATTGATAATAAACAAGAACGGTTCTTTCAAAAGGCCGAAGTCTCAAAAAATACTGCGGCTCTTTTTTTGTGAGCCATGGTTCGTTTGCTCATTTTAGTGAACCGGCTATTTGAGCAGCTCGCTCTTTTTTGTCCACCTCTACTCCACACAAATTTTTCCATGTAAAAGTGCTATGGAAAAATTCGAAAATCTATTCCATGAAAAGGGATTTTCTGACCGATTTGGTGTCTTTTTAAAGGTGATTGGGACAATTCAGAAAAAAGGGTATACGAAAAAACAATTCCCAAACGTTGTTATTTCTCTTTTTAACACATGACTCAATTTTGATAAACTTTATCCACTTTGTTTTTTTTCTTTGTCGTGTGTTCTAGTAGACCAAAACCCAGTGAGAATTTTGGATTGCCAACTTTTGAGTTACAGTTAATTTCGTCCAATTAATGTTTTTTAATTGTGATTTTTGAAAAAAATACAAACAAAAACAAAAATCGTTTAAGGATGTGAAATTGAATATGCAACTGAAAAGGATTTATGTTTTTTTTTTTTTTATAAAGTAATGGGTTTCCGAGACATACTAATTTTCGGTTATTTTCTTAAAAAAAACCTTTTTCGAATTAAATAGTGTCCATCTTGGATTTTGGGAAATTGTGTACTAACAAGCCTTACCCGACAAACTTCGTTCTGCCCTTTTTAGGTTTCCTGACGTTTTTAACTTATTTGCTTCTTCAGCCTCGTGTGATCTAAATTTGATTTTACGTAACATTTCCCATACAATCTGCAGATTTTCCGGAATCGGTTCCAGAGTGGCCAAAGTTGTAACTTTTTGGCGTAAGAACCTTCCTTCGACTTATACGAACCCAACGCAACAAAGAGCACCTCGATCCGACGTTCCGTGATGAATTGATTCGCGTTCGTACAAAACCGTCGAAATTTTTTATATATATAGATAAAAAAAGTTGATTGAAAAATCGGCAAAAATTTCTGTGTACTTATTTTTTTGCTGAATAGCCCTCATCAATACCTATAACTTTGCCGAAGACACCAAATTGATCAGAAAATTCCTGCAAAAGTAACAGATTTTCAAATATTTACTTACCATTTTTGTATGGACAGATGCCAAATTTTTTTGGAGACTTGTAAGAGTGAACCAATGACACAAAATGGCTTCTTTGGTCATCGTGAAGGTTTGAGCCAAATAAAAAAATACAAATAAAATATATTTCCAGTTTTGGTAGAGAACTGTTCAATTGATTCAAATACATAACTTAATGACCTTAACGTCATTCCACTTCAATCGTAGTCAAAAGAAAGTTCAAAAATTAAATCATCTTGTTCTGATCAAATTAAAAATCTATGGGGCTGTTAATATCATCAAAACAAGCAAGAATTTCGTTTTTCCCACTCTCTCTCTCTCTCTCTCTTTGCCATCACCCCGAAGAAAAGTTTTTTTCATGAATTTTGTGAAAAACATTAATTTTTAAACTGTTATAACTCGGAAACCACAAGTCGTATAAGGTCGATCATGGACTCAATTTGAAGAAACTTGGACGCCTTTCCATTTTTTCAGCATTTTTCTGTCTACATAGGTTGAGGATGACTTTTGGTGAAGTAAACTTAAAATTTGATAATTTATTCACTTCATTGCCTTAAATGTATGGAAAGAATTTTAATATTAGAAATATATAGCGACGAGAAGGCTTTCGGTATTCATGTTTTTTTGTTCTTTTCAACACTAGTTGTACAATACTTATATTTTTTTTTTGTAAATTTCAGCCATTATTATGGGGATTCTGGGAAAACGAAATTTTTTACTGTTTGCTATTCCAAAAATTAAAATTTCTGTTCTGCAATTCCATAGATTTTAGTACGAGAAAGAACATTATCAAACATTCCGAATTGTTCGGACCAGATCTGACTGGTAACTGCTCTCACATATGAAGGCATTCAAGTCAGGTTTAATTTCCGGAAATTCCCCAAAATCCGACAGTCGTCTGTGTTTCGGCTGTTTAACCCACTTAAAGTTTCAACTGAATCACGCAAAAGCACGTTTTCAGATTAACAGCGTGGCGCATTTTGCTTTCTTAATTTGATAAAAGCCACATTAATCAAATTGTTTTCACATTGTCAATTTGTGATGGGAAATTCCATGACTCACGTATATTTTGTAGTTTACCAAGAAAGTTCGCAGTGCAACGCTGAAACTATTCATTAATCGAACCTGACCAGTGTACCAATTAGCAACATCGTAAACACACAGAAAGTTACAGTTACTTAGATGTGCATTCTTTGAAATTGTGCAAACATTAAAAGTTCGCGTATACGAGAGTTCCACTCAATGTAGGGCAGTTCCCGGTCGTGACTTTGCCTGCAGAAAGATAAATAAACAAACGCAAACATCAGGGCAGGAATCTAAATACAAGAAGTACCGTATTTAATGGGTGAATAGAACCAATTACAGGCCTAGTCTTAGGAGCAAGCTCGTAAAAATTCGCAACATTTCTTCTTCCTCAAGAGAGAAAAGGTAACGAAGCCACAACAGATCCTCTTGAAGATACTTTTAATTTGCCAACATAAATTGCCAGCTGAACACGACCAGACCAGGGGAGGGCACGCACTGGAGACTTGAACAAGAACCAGCGACGAACCCGCTTTGATGTTCCTCAATGCAGTAGACAGACCAGCGTCGGTCGGCGCTGCACTTGTGTACTTTCAACGCTGAACGATCGATCGAAGTTGTGGGCAAATAAAAATGGGAATAATGCGAATCGCGCTAATGCACTTTGGAATCGAGGTCCCTCTGAAGTCGCAGGTTGCAGAGTTGGGAACGGTGGCCGCAACCTGTTCCTGACCGCGGTGATTCGCACACAGAATTACAATATCTTAAGGTGTTCTGTTCGTAGAGCAGAGCAATTGTCGTGCCTACGATCGCTACGCAACATGAATTGACAATCGAACATAACAGCCGGTGCGTGGTCTGTACAATTTGCAAAGTTTTTTTTGCGAAATTCCTGCAATTGTAATGAGCAAGTGTCGCAGGACAGAATGAGGGTGGTTACAGCTTTAAAGTTATCGTTTGGCGAATTTTGTGATTTTTAGCGAATTTCTTAAGTCTACTGTAACGATCGCGTACCATCCTGAAGGAGTTCACCGCTGCAGTGACATTCAAGCGACGAACCCCGGCCGTCCAAACAAATGCGCAATACTCGCAATCGCCGGTAGTTCTTGACTTACAAATAAGAAGAGGGGGCAATATATTTTGCAAGAAATCAACAACCCCAATCAAATTCAAACCGAAAAAATATATTTTGAACAAAGACACTTTTTTGTAGGTGCAACGATCGCTTTATATATTATTATTGAACGAATAAAGACAATAAGTTCTGCGCGTTTAAGTATTCAAAGTGTGGCCGGAATTCCCAAAGTTCAGTCACCCCTTCCGGTTGGGGAGGTTTTGTTGACCGCAAATCAGGACGGCAAGGTGTTTCTTTTCTCTGGATTCGCCAACCAGTTGAACGATATACCAGTATTTATCATTTCATATGTCAAGGCTAGTTACTTTTTCTGATTGATCTTTTTTTTTTGTTCTGTGCCAAACAAGGGGAACGAAATTGAGGCAACCAGTTTTACCTGCTGAAGTCGAGATTAAATCAAAAGGGGAGTCTCTGGATGAGTGCTTGGAGGCGTTTTTTTGTGTTCGCAATGAAGTAATCTGGAATTCTGGTCTCTACCTCCTATGTTACGCGTTGATGATTCTTTATTTTCGTTGTTGACTTTGAATTTGAAGTTCAAAATCTTTAAAAAATTAATTGTAGTTTAACTTTTATGAAAACATTACGAAAGTATAAATGCCATGCGTCTCCATAAAAGGCAAATAAAAAGTCAAAACTTCATTATAATCTCCCCTACCGTGAGGATTGCGGTTGATTGGATTATCAAATGGCAAAAGCGTGCTTCCGCCAACCCACGCTTAAAAAACGCAAACAAAATAGTTGATGCCACGATCTCGTAGTACAGGACGAGCCACGATTGTCAAGATCAGCTGAATATTTACGCCCAAGAACCTGCGTACTTGCGTGTGGTTTTAATGTTAAACAGAATCTCTATAGGTGGGCTTGTACGACAAATTTGTGGCCAACCAGAATTAAAAATAATGGTCGATCGTAGGAGAACTCGTGTCTCACGACAAGTCTCAATTTCATGCCGAAAGTTGATCTGGAACAAGAGCTCGATTCTTGTGTGATTTCTGGACTAGTTCACAGCACCTTTGCTTGATCGTTGGCCGAGCAGCTCAGGTTTCTAGTTCTTCCTACGAAGGAACAATCAAGGGGTCATTCGAATATTACAAGACGAACAATTTGGTAAACCTCAACCCTCCTTCACCCTACGTTTAGAATTTTCCAGTGCCGGCACAAAGATTTCCTTGAAAGTGTCACGTAATAGCTGAATGATCCCCTCTAGGGATGAAACTCGATGGGTTTTCCGCGTCAGGTTCTGCGAGGCCAACAAGACCACTAAACCGAAAGCAACGATTTGATTTCAGCGGACGGAATCAGGAAGCCTACTAGGGTGGATGGGCAATTGCTTCGATTTTTAATTAATTTTTAATTAGGATGAACAATGGACTCATTGTGTGTTCAACTGCAAAGTCATCTGATAAGTTGAAAAAAAAATCATATTGATTAAATAATTTTATTATGGATTCTCGGTACATCAGAGTTTTAAGTGAAAAATACTCCAATTTGCAGTTTAATTTGATGTTTATTTTTGAACTTTTTATTTATAGATTTTGTCTTAGTTACAAATTATAGAACTAGGGATGCCAATCAGGACTCATTTTAAATAAAATTTTACGTAAAATAAATTGGTGTAGTCCATTTTTCAAATAAAACTGCTAAATTTTCCCATTGAGAACCATTTCTGTTGCCCAACAAATAGACATTTCCGATTGGGTCCTAAAATTGAGTTTAAATTTTTGATATTAAAGTTCACAACGATAAAGCTTACATTTCTGAGTACAATGACCCTTTGTACGACCGCAAAGGATTTAAAATCAATTTTTAAATTAATTTAAAAAAATAATAACTTCACGACCCTTCTTGACAGAATGGTTCTTGACTTGACAGCTCGTTCCAAGGGGACCATAGTTGACTCATCGAAAAAAAATGTTGTCTTGTCAAAAAAGTGATCACAAATGGTTTTTAATCGTGTTTTATACCGTTGTACACAAAAAATTACATAGTGCTTTAGGACCCTATTTTCAATACTACAGACATCGAGATTATCTCAAACTAACCTTGAGATGAAATTTTCTGAATAGTTCAATAAGAAAAGAACAGAAAAATGAATTTAATTAAATGAAATTTAGTTATTTCATCTTATTTTTTTCCGCTGAAATTTCGGATAAATCTGAGGAAATTTACATATTTTTCCCACGAATTCCCACGATTTTATTTTTCGCGGGACGGGAAATTGAACGCATTATTTAACCCCTTCCCGCCCAGAGCAAAATCGAGATTTTTACGTTTTTCTACCAAACTTGTAACTGGATCAACCAAATTGGATGAAATTTTAATGGTTGTAAGTTAAAATTCTATACAAACTAATGCAGGTTGAACCAGGTTGAAAAAATGCATGGTTGCAAAGAAATTTAATTTTGATGGCAAAAATAGTGGTGCTCTAGAGTAACCATGCGCATTAAAGAATTAAATAAGCTTCTTTGGTCATAGCGAAAGTACACACAAATTTCAGCTAAATCAAAAAAGTTAAAAAATATTGTGTTCAAAGTTTCAGAGATTGATTGATTGATTGATTTTAGAGGAATGGTTGTATAACTACTATTATTTAAAATTTTATTTTGTATTTTTCAATTTGGATTAAACTTTGTGTGTATTTTTTCTATGCCGAATTAGGTTATTTTGCACCATTGGCAAGTCCATACAAGTCTCCATTCAATTTTGGCAATCGTCCATACTTAAAGGCTATTTAAATATTCCAAAATCGGTATCTTGAAAGAGGTTTTTTTTTTAATCGATTTGGTGTCTTTCGCAAAGTTTTATGTACAATCAGAAATTTTCATAAAAAAATTGTTAGAGTCCGAAAAAAATTAGCTAATTTTCAATGGGGCTTTTCACACAAATAATTTAATTGCGCAAAATATCAATTTAAGAAAATACTAATTTTTGAAGATCTTTTAAAGACAAAACATGCCATCTTTTGAGCTATTTTTCAAGTTGTTCAAAACTCATTTGGCAGTGTTGCCAATTTTGAAGAAAATAATAATTCATGAAAAAAGTCGATTTTTTTCCAAATTTTCAATCGATAAGTATTATTTTAAAATTAGTCACATAAATTTCGATATTCTGCGCCGTTTTCAAGTTATAGCCACCAAAAATTGTTTTTTTTTTTGTTGCTAATGTGACTTTTTGCCTTCCTCACCTTACTGAGGAAAGGCTATAAAATCACTCGAAAATTGAACTTTTTAATACGAGCTCCTAGACCCACCGTCACGTATAAATATCGACTCAGAATCAAAAACTGAACAAATGTCTGTGTGTGGTGGGATGTTGATCTCTAAATTTGCACTGGGTTATCTCGGCATTGGCTCAACCGATTTTGTCTTGACCACCTCGGAAAATATTTTTTCGAAAATGTCAGAAAATTTTCTAAACATTTGCTTTTAAGACATTGAACATATGGTTGTTGAGATATAGCCTCTGAAAGAAAAACAAACAGGTACAATAAGGGTTTCTATGATGTAAAGAAAATAGCAAAACAGCGTGCATTTTTTAGAGACGACTCCGATTTTCAATGTCTAAAAATTATAAATCGTGAAACTTCCTGATCTTTCGAATACATATTTAAGAAAAATCAAATCAGCCTCAACTTTTGAAATCTCAAAAACACTTTTTCCGACCATATCAAATAAATAGGGCTGCTTTCAAAATTTTTAAAATATTTATATTTCAAAGATTGGGAAATTTTACAATAAATTAATTTTCTGACATTGAAAATCGGTCGCATATTTGATGTGTTATCACCTCTTAAAATTTGAAGCTATTTTGGTGATGTAGAGAAATCTAATTTTTGTTGCATAATTTGGTTTCGGAAAAACCGTTTCAGAAAAATATATATTGAGAACGGATTTTTCAAGGCATTGACTATTAAAAAAATGAAAATTCTTCAAAAATTACATGATTTTTAAAGAACTTTTTATCTCAAAGATTGTCTGAGTACTAAAAAATTCCAAAAAGTATGTAATATTTTTAAAACTTCAAATTTTTTAGTTAATAATGGGATACATTTGAAAATTTTGAATTTTTGATCCATATATATCTCTTAGACTTGAAAGGGTTAAAAAAAGATCAATTCAGTATTTTTTTATTTACAATCGGGTTTAAAAAAAAATCACGTTTTGCAGTTTTTATATTATATAATCGTGAATTTTAATTCAAACTATTTCAACTAATTTTAATAAAATTAATGATTAGTGGTTGATAAAGTTCATCAGGCAAGATTTTTTTTTAAATATCCAAATCCACCCTAACCACTCAGATCGGGAACGACCACGGCGACGAAGGCGGTGAAGCGTATATCCCAAAACAAGTAGCCTTCTTAAACCCTGGAACAACGAGGGGGAGTCGACGGTGGACCCTCGGCGTTGAGGAGGGAACCTTCCCCCAGAGTATATAAATACATCATCAATAACCAATTCACATTACAGTTCATTTTCAAACGGTTTCGAGTCAATGTCACGGACGGGCGTCGTCGCGGTCTTCGTCGCTGGTTGGCCATTCTTCGGCGGGTCTTGGCAGAATCAGAACTAGACACCTTGCGGACATCGGGGTGGCCACTGCGCTCAGTTGGCAAGTGGCCGTCCTCGGGTTAAGACCTAGGTGCTCTCCCGAGGGGAAGAAGACGGGAGTTGAGTGTGAAGAGTTGAGTAAAGTGTTGAGACAAGTGTGTTGATTGCTGTCAGAGCATGGTCTGAAACAAAGTGAGGAAGATTTAAACTGGGCAGCAACAGGTTCAATTATTTATGGTGGATTAAAACGCGAACAGTGCGTGAAAAATGAAGATATTCGTGGGATTGGTCTCAGGGCTAGCCCTGCTGGGATTGACCACAGCAGCAGCAGCAGCGGTAGCAGATTCCCTGGAAGAAGAACTCAACGATTCGGAGGTTGTGGAAGGTTGGTGTTGATCGCGGAGTTTGTTTGAAGGCAATTTGGCTAATGATGAAGTATTTATGTTTTTGTGGGATTATGCAAAGTGAATAGAAAAGGTGTCAGATCAGCACCCAAGTGGACTATTTTGGAATTCATTAGCGGAATAGCGGGTAGCAAGTGTGAAGACAAGCCAACGGAAAATTTTGAAGCACGGCCAAATCCTGAATTTTGACTAAGACTAGAACGGGATCGTGATGCTGAGGAAAAAAACGATTCTAGCTTTTTGTATGGGATTGATAGCATTGGCGTTAAAAATGGTATGGTGGAATGTGATTTTTTATGAAGAGGACTGTAATACCTGTAACACGCTAATGGGTCCTGTTTTCAGAGGGATAAAGTTAATGGTTAGCGATGCTGATGCAAACAAAGAGGTGAATTTCATCAGAAAAAATCTCTGCGGGATTCCTTTTTGTTGAGTTCTTTTACCTTTTCGACTAAGCGAAAAATTATACAATTTTGAGGAAACGCATTTCTAATTCATTTTGAGTTTTTTACTGATACTTAAAAGCGAAGGATAGAGAAATTGTCTTGAATGCAAATAAGTTTTACTGATTGAATACAATTCTCAGCTCATTAAAATCAAATCATTCGCCAACACCATGTTCTTGGCAGTCTTTATGTCAAAATGTCAACTCGGCTCTAGATGTTCAAAAAATTGAATGGTGAGACAATCATACCTATTTTACACCTATCCTCCCGCCCTTTCACTTCGGGATTCGAACTGACGATCTTTGGATTGTGAATCCAACCACCGACCAGCGAATCTACCGAAGTATGCTTGATCTGGTACCTGCATTGTACCTATAGCAGAGACTGACCCAACGACCTAACCTCTAAAGCAGGTATTAGACTATGGCAAACAAACAAAAAATGACACTTTTTGACAGTTTGCTTGTTTGTTTGTTTGCCTGCATTTGTTTGCAGAAACGTCGGCTGCATACATTTTGCTTTGTTTGCGATTTCGTCGCAAACAAGTTTGCGAGTTTGGCAAACTGTCAAATACGGAAAAGTGCGAGTTTGTTTATCATAGTCTAATATCTCCTTAAGCTATACGGGGACTGAGATTGAACCCAGGCCAACTGGGATAAGAGGTAACCACGCTTACCACTACACCACCGCCTGCGGCAACTCTCAGCTGATATGTACTCTAAAATATAAAATCATCATGCGTCTCCACTAAAGTGATCCATCATTAGGATGTGTGTGAGATTATAGAACGAAACAATCAAAGACTGCTGACTGGGAGGGACTGAAAAATCCATCGAAATAGAATGGTTTGTTTAGAAAACAGAGAGTCGACTATAAAACAATTCATACAGAATTCTAACAGATTTCTTTTAGTCAGCATTCTCAAAGTTTTGGCTGGGCTGCTGTAACTCTTCTACGGGTCTACATGAAAAAAATATCTAAACCATTACTTAGTAAAAAGAAAATTCTCAATATCGCAGACATTTTTCATTCTTTAGTGGAATCAAAAAACAATTACTCCACCCACTTCTGCGTCACGCCAGGCGACCAAACGAATATGACACACAAACCATATTCGTTCTATTAAGCCACAACACAGCTATTAACAAATCGCAACCGAACAATCTTCCATAATAAACAAACGCGCAGGGTTACCAAAAAAATCGCACAATTGAATACTTTCAATTTTAAACACAGCACTATGTTCATGCGTTGAATAACGGAAAACTTATTGCATATATTTTATAAAACATTTTTGTGTAAAAAGTGTAATTTTACACCAGGAACTGGTGAAATTTTCATCAGTTTGTGTTGAACTTCACATTTTAATCAATATTTTGGTAATATTACTCATATTTTCAACCCTCTGTTTATTTAACTGTTTTGTTAACCTTTATTAAATTATTGTAATGGTATACAATTTCAATGGTTTGCTACAAGAAATTCGCTTGATTTTTATTGTGTACGGCATATCTTCAATTCACATCAGGCACGTATGACAGAGTTAATGGATACTTGGCAGCACTTTCCTTCCTTTTGGCCAAGTCTGGGCAGTGCCAAAAAATAAGAATACGAAAAAAAATTCTATCTAGCCACCACTCATAATTATGCAAATTGTTGGAATTGCTGAGACACGCATATTTCGTGAGTAATTCCAAAATAATAAGGCAGAGTCTTAAATTCAAATACCTAAGAGTAATTTTTTACTTTTCTTTGTAATTTAAGATTTGAGTGAAATTTTGTCCAATGTGCATACTGCATTGTAAACAATCTGTGTCTTAAAAAGAGAATTTCTGATCGATTTGACAACTTTTCTCTAATTGTAATCAGAGTAATTAATCGATAAAATTTCGTCAGAAAAATTGCCAGAAAATCAATTTTCGATGCGCCGTCGTTCGAAGCGTTTAAAACCCTTTTTTTGGATACTAAAAATTGTTGGACCTAATCTTTAAATTTTGAAAAAAGAATTGCTGGGTTGCTTTTTCTTCAGGTAAAAAAAGGCGTCTTTGACATAGAGCAATTCCATCTCAAATCAGGATTTTTTTCTGATACTTTTGTACCCGATCCACTCCGATTTCAATGAAACTTTTTAGAAATTTTATCCTAGGCCTATATAAGCCATTTTTGTGTATATGCAGCCAATTGTACTCAAATATGACATTTGAGAAGGGCGTAAGTTATTTAAATATTTTTGTATTTTGTAATTTAAAAATTACTGTAACTCAAATTGCATCGAATCAAAAAGTGATCAAAGCCAAACTTGTAGGAAATTGGACGGGGTTTCTGAAAAAAAAAAACACGCCACTTCTATGAGAGTTTTCAATTATTAGGATTAAAAGATAAATTTTAAGGTTATGTCACGTTTTTTTTCGTTCAAAATTGTTGAGGAAATAGCCTAAGATGTTACAAAAAGACTCACGAAAAATGCAGGATGGTATGTCTCTCCTAACCGAAAACTGCAGGATGGTATGTCTCTCCTAGCGAAAACATTTTTTTTTAGAAAAATGGTCTGAACGTCAAAATTTTGTAAATCCGATAGTGGGAATCGGTTCCCCAGACCATTTTACATAAAAGTCTCCATATTGACCATTGTCCTATGTCCAATCCTTTTAAAGATACAACGGGTTTAAAAATAAAAATGTTGAAAAAATAGGTTTTTTGGTGGTTTTTTGGCAATTTCTATATGACAGACTTGATTTTTCAGTCTCGAAAATATTTTAACCGAAAAGCTCGTCCAATTTCCTATAAGTTTGCCTTTAACAGCATTTGAATTGGATGTATGGGCTTACAGATATAAGCATAACTGAAAATAGTATATTTTTTCAGAGTGGTAGAAACCTGAATAGTAAATGAGCTTACGTAAATATTAAAACGAGTCTAATCTTAAAAATTGAAAAATCTCATAGAAGTGGCGTGTATTTTTCTTTCAGTGTATTTTTTTCAGAAAGCCTGTCCAATTTCCTGCAAGTTTGTCTTTGACCACTTTTTGATTCGATGTAACGGCTTTGAGTTACAGTAATTTTTAAATTACAAAATACAAAAATATTGAAATACCTTACGCTATTCTCAAATGTCATATTTGAGTACAATTGGGTCCTAAAATGAAGCTTAGATTGCTGATATTATTGTTTACAGCGATAAAGCTTACTTTTCTGAGTACAATGACCCTTTGTACTACCACAAAGTGTTTAACAGGGATTTTTAAATCAATTTGGAAAAATTATCCTCGCGGTCCTTCTTGACAGAAATGCTCCTACTTGACAGCTCGTTCCAAGGGGACCATAGTTGATCCATCGAAAAAATGTTGTCTTGTCAATATTTTTTTTTGGCATTAAAATGAAAAAAAGTGATCAGAAATGGTTTTTAATCGTGTTTTTTACCGTTGTACATAAAAATTGACATAGGGCTTTAGTACCCAATTGGCTCCATATACACAAAAATGGCTTATATAGGCTTAGGATAACATGTCTAAAAAGTTTCATTGAAAACGGAAAGGGTCGGGTACAAAAGTACCAGAAAAAATCCTGATTTATGCTGGAATTGCTCCATAAAGTTTCATTAACATTCCAACGCCCAAGGCTCCAAAAAAGTTGGAACGGTAACTTCAACTCAATGGTTCTCGGGCATTACTCAACCAATCAAGATGATTCTTCTTTCCAGTGATTTGTTAGGATGATTCTAGAACTTTGGAGAACTTAATTTGATGAAATCTGTAATTTTTGCAATCAAAAACATCGTTCCAACTTTTTTTTTTCGCGTGTATGAAAAATTCGCCAAAAATTCCGCGGTGGCAGTCGTTTAAAAAAAGGTGGAACGATGTTTTCGGTCGCAGAAATTATAGATTTGTTCAAATCAAAATCTGCATAATTTTAGGATCATCTAGAAATTCTAACAAATCACTGGAAACAAGAATCGTCCCGATTGATTGAGTAATGCCTGAGAACCAGCGAGTTGAAGTTACCGTTCCACCTTTTTTGGGAGGCTTGTGCGTCCGTGTAAGTTGGACATGCGTTGGGCGTTCCAGTGTTAAAATAAAAAAAATATATAAAAATCTCGAAAATTTGTATTTCCGAATCGTGTTTCAACTAATTATTTAACAGATCGACGCTGTCGTGCTAACTTGTCGCAAGTCGCTTTTTGACGTTCCGAGAAAAACGCGTTTTAGTGATGGTGAATAAACCAAAACGAGAGCACGCAATGTAAACAATAACAAACACGTTTTGTTTGGTTGACACCTTTGTGCATTGTCCTGAAGATTGGTTGAATTTGGTTGCTGAAGTCCCGAGTTATAATTACACATGTTTACGGTAGTCGAGCACGTAATTGTGTCAAACGCGTTCTTACCTGAAATCCATTCGACCAGTTGTCGCACTTGCATCAATTTCCACAGTGTGTCAGGATAGCACGACAAGATTGAAATTTCTTTCATATAAAAAGTGACAACAGTGCACGGAGTTTTTTCGGTTTTTATGGAATATCTCAGGATTGAAATCGGATTTTGAGGATTTGTGAAGGTCAAAAGGTGAGGCATTGTGAGCTGCACCAAATGGTGTTTTAAACTCAATTTGGCCCAACATTCACGTGCGACATGTTAGTACGACAGCGACGAGATGATTCTATAATCTTTCCCAAAATTTAAAGACAAACAAGGGATTAAAGAAAGAAACATTAAAGCACGCAGACAATTACAAACGAGAACAGGTCATAAATCAACGTCGAATCAGTCGTGGTCGTGGAATGAATCACCCGCCCGTCAACCAGTCGTCAAACGGCGACTGCAGCCCGCTTTCGGGGTTCATTCACTTTCCGCGGGGGAATTCTACACCCCCTTCCCCGGACAATGTGTCTGGAATGTATCGGCATAAATTTACATCCCAAGCAGCGGCAGCGGCCCACCGTAAGTGCGGTTTATTTTTGTATCCATCAGCGATCGCGATCAAGTTGAGGTGGGTCTCCGCGCGAATTATAAACCTGTTGGATCGCGGGATAGCACGTTACAACAGAATACCACCTCTTGTGGATCGTACAGAGTGCAATGGCAGGTTGTTGAAAAGGGGGGCAATCAAAGCAACCTGCTGCCGGGACGGGGTTGAGTTATTGCGTCTTTAGCTGCTGGTGCAATCACTAAGGGAATCTAGAAGTGAAGAGTTTCCTTTTCTGGACAAATTCTGAACACCTTGACTTAACAACTTGCCAGCTATAAGAAAGTAGTTCAACTTGAACTATGCGGTGAGAATTGGCACCATGTTGCGAAATGGGTCCTGCAAGCACTGTTTATTTATGCCAACCACGGCCGGCTACCGGCGTGAGGAACGTAAACATTAGCCACAGAAGGAAGCTGCCGCTGTTGTGCCGGTCATTATAACAGTACTCTTGAGAGTACTATCGCGAAGAGGTGCAGAGCTAATTGGAGAATTTTGCGCGCGCTTTTACCACATTACGCATGGAGTTTTCTATCAAATGCTTCTTGTAGAGATCCTGTCATATGTAGCTCTTTTCTATAAATTGTTTAAATATTTGAATTTTATTTAAATTATAATTTTTGTTTTGTTTCATTTTTCTGTCCTTGACCCGCAATCCCTCAGCCAGCGAGCTCAAGCCGCGCCAACCACGATATCTCTGGCTGACGACGCGTACGACCACGTGGACGCAAGCACTCGGCGATGGTAGCCCGTGTCTCACCTCCAAGGGACACCTCGGATCATGCACCTCGTTCCGCAAGTGCTACCCATACTTCAAGGTGCCCGACCTGAGCGTCTGGGAATCCTGGGTCCTCGGAAACTACGACACCTGCAGCTACTTCAACGACCAGGGCCGGCAAGCATTCGGCGTGTGCTGTACGAACCCAATCACCCCGATGCCCCCAACGGATTCCTCCGCCGAAACCACAACCGCAGCTCCCCCAATCGTCGTAGCCGGCAGTGGCAACGAACTCGGCAGCGAAACCCAGAAGAAACCCCCCAAAAACAACAATTACCCAAGCTGGCCACCACCAGTCCCAACCCATCCACCGGACCACACTGCGGCCACTCATCCACCCTCGTTCACCTCCTCAACGCCGGCCTCGTTCGTGACGACGGAAGCGCCAACAACCGCCAGACCGGCCTCGACGACGTGGCCAACGAAACCACGACCGCCCTCGGAAGGGAACCAACCGACGAACACACCTCCGGCGATGGTTTGGCCACCGCCAATTCCGACGCACCCACCCATGCCGCAGGTTGAAGTGACCACCACCAGTCGGCCGGGAGCAGGTGGCGGTCAACCAGGGGAAGGGGCAGGAATTGGAGGTGGATCTTTCTCACGGTGTGGAGTCAAGAACGGAAATCCGGTAGGTGATTCTTCCCTGATCTTTAATGATATAGTGTTTAGAACAAGGTTGTTAATCGAAAAAAATATTTAACAGTTGGTCGTAAATCCCGTAAAATGTACACCAAATAATTAAACTAAACAAACTCACTCAACCCAGAAACACAAAGCTGAAAAGGAACCTCCTGAGCACTTGAAATGTACAACAAATGTAAAATTAAAAACAGGAATGAAATTAATTTATCGATAATATTATCGTCTAACGATAACGATAATGGTTATCGTTATCGTCATTTCGATAATACTATTGCCATATCAAGTTATATAAACATATAAATTTGCAATGCTTACACTAAGAATATATTTTTTGAAAATGTAGTATGTTTCAAAGAATGGATACTCTAATTTGTTCACAAAATACCGTATTTTTATAGTGTTTTATGTTAATAGGTCCTACAGTCATGCCTCGGTTTAGCACCGCATAAGGGGGATGCAAAACCGAGGCGTGCATAACCGAGGCACAGAGCTTATGGGATTTTGGCTATATGGGAGACATTGGCTTTAATTGTACGAAAAATCATGCAAACATCAAAAAATTATAGTGTTTTGGAATCGGGATGATGTCAGCTATCCATTAAAATTGTTATTTCATGAAAAATTTCACAAAAATACGTATTTTTCCTGTATTTTGAAAATGCATTTTTTTTCTCTAAAGAAACCATAAATATGTTGTTATTGCAATATAGGTATCAAATGATCAGGTTTTTTTTCATACATTTTGAATGTAATAACAACATTTTTTGAAAATACTCCAAATTTTCACAAAACTAAGTATTTTTGAAAAAAAAATACTCAAAATTTCCGGTTTTACCATATAGGTGTCAAACGATCGGGATTTTTTCATACATTTCGAATGTAATAGCAATATTTTTTGAAAATACTCAAAATTTTCACAAAACTACGTATTTTTGTAAAACTTTTCAAAATTTCAGTTTTTACAATATGGGTATCAAATAATCGGGATTTTTTCATACATTTCGAATGTAATAACCACATTTTTTGAAAATACTCCAAATATTCACTAAACTACGTATTTTCGAAAAAAAAAATACTCAAAATTCCCGTTTTTACAATGTGGGTATCAAACGATCTGGATTTTTCCATACATTTCGAATGTAATAACAATATTTTTTTAAAATACTCAAAATTTTCACAAAACTACGTATTTTCGAAAAAAAAACTCAAAATTTCCGTTTTTTAGAAAGTGGTAATCAAACGATCGGAATTTTTCATACATTTCGAAAGTTATTAAAAAAATGATTATACTTAAAATTTTCACAAAACTACGTATTTTTGAAAAAAAAATTTGATTATTTGATACCAATATTGTAAAAACTAAAATTTTCAAAAAATTTACAAAAATACGTAGTTTTGTGAAAATTTTGAGTATTTTCAAAAAATATTGTTATTACATTCGAAATGTATGAAAAAATCCCGATCGTTTGATACCCACATTGTAAAAACAGAAATTTTGAGAAGTTTTTCAAAAATACGTAGTTTTGTGAAAATTTTGAGTATTTTCAAAAAATGTTGTTATTACATTCGAAATGTATGAAAAAATCCCGATCGTTTGATACCCACATTGTAAAAACGGAAATTTTGAGTATTTTTTTCAAAAATACGTAGTTTTGTGAAAATTTTGAGTATTTTCTAAAAATGTTGTTATTACATTCGAAATGTATGAAAAAATCCCGATCGTTTGATACCCATATTGTAAAAATTGAAATTTTGAGTATTTTTTCGAAAAAAACGTAGTTTTGTGAAAATTTGGAGTATTTTCTAAAAATGTTGTTATTACATTCAAAATGTATGAAAAAACCTGATCATTTGATACCCATATTGCAATAACAACATATTTTTGGTTTCTTTGGTTTGGTTCATTTTCGAAATACAGGAAAAATACGTATTTTTGTGAAAATTTTCATGAAATAATAATTTTAATGGATAACTGACATCATTCCAATTCCAAACACTTTAGTTTTTGATGTTTGCATGATTTTTCATACGATTAAAGCCAATGTCTCCCATATAGACAAAAACCCATAAGCTCTGTGCTTCAGTTAAGCTCTGGGCCGTGCTTAACCGAGGCAGCTGAACGGTGCAAAACCGGGGCAGTGCAAAACCGAGGCGTGCAAAACCGAGGCATGACTGTATAAACATATGAAACACAATAGCTTAACCCTTTCAGGCCTGATTTTTTTTTAAATATTTGTTTATCTAATGATGGGAAAATGATTTTGAGGACCATGCGAAAATTATAGGCTAGTTTAAAAAGAACGATTTTTAGGTCATATATGACCATCAGGCCTGAAAGGGTTATAGGACCTATAAACAAAAAACTCTAGTTATTTTTCTAAAGTACTCAAATTTTCATTATTTGCAATATGCTTTTTGATAGTTTTTTTTAAATACTAATTTTTTTACAAATTACGGTATTTTTTCGAAAATACCCAAATTTTCAAAATTTGCAATATGGGTATCAAACGAAGCAGAATTTTGTGTGCGTATTCCCATCATTCGAGTTTTTTTTTTTGTTGAAAATTAAAATTTTCACAAGCTATCGTATTTTTTGGAAAATACTCAACTTTTCAAAATTACAATATGGGTATCAAACGAAGCAAAATTTTGTTTGCGTTTTCACTTTTTAAGAGTTTTTTTTATTGAAAATGTTCACAAAATACCGTATATTTTTCGAAAATATTCAAATTTTCAAAATTTGTCATAAAGGTATCAAACGAAGCTAAACTTTGTGTGCGTATTCCCTTCATTAGAGTTTTGTCTTCCTCACTTTACTGAGGAAAGGCTATAAAATCACTCGAAAAATGAACTTTTTAGTTAGACCTCCTAGACCTAAAGTCATTTATACATATCAACTCAGAATCACCAGCTGAGCAAATGTCTGTGTGTTTGGCTGTATGTAGACATGTGTACCGAATCAATGTCACTGGAATATCTCGTATTGGCCTCATTCGATTCGTCTTGGGGTCCCATAAGTCCCTATTGAAATTTATAAGATTTAGTAAAGCACATCAAAAGTCATGCTTAAAAAACTGCTGCATATAAATTTCACAATTTGCAAAAAAGGGTGGTTTTTGCATGGAAACATGCCATATTATATATTTTTAGAAAGGTTCTGAAATTAAAATTCTTGTGGATTAAGAATTTTCAAGATCTGACTTACCTATCTAAAATTCCAAGCAATTTAAAAAATGCTCTGAATTTACATAACCTCAATCTATTTCCCCACGGCGTTGTAGTAAAATCTTGACAAAAAGTCTGTAGGGGGGAATTCATTTTATAAATGAGAGGAAGTCACCAACCACCTAAGGGTGGAATATGTAACTTTTTTTTGTTAAATCAAACGATCAAACGAAGCAAAATTTTGTTTGCGTTTTCACTTTTTTAGAAATTTTTTTTTTTTATGAAAACTCAAATTTTCACAAAACACCGTAATTTTTGAATTTTTGAAAAATACTCAACTTTTCAAAATTTTAAAATTTGCAAAGCAAATTTTTGTATGCATTTTCACCTTAATAGATCTTTTTTGTTGAAAACTAAAATTTTCACAAAATACCGTATTTTTTCGAAAATACTTAAATTTTCATAATTAGGGTAGGGTAGTCATCAATGAGACACTTTTGGTTTTTAAACTTCAACGATTTTTGTATTTTTTTCATTAGAATATTTTAAAGAACTTTTTGTTGCATTTTCTTTCTTTTAGTTTGTTCTAACATTGATCGATCTGACGTCTACAGTCAGAGTTATTCAACTGTCTCATTGTAGACGCACTTGGCAGGAACAATGAGACAGCTGGGGAACAATGAGTTCATCATGTTTTTATATTGTTACATTGCAGGTGACTTGCTTTAAATATTTTTAAGCAATTTTGTCAACATGAAACTTCAATTTACAAAAGTTATACTAAAAAGTATTTAAATTTTGTAAAATCTATATATTTTATCAAATAACTTTATATTTTTGGTTAAATGAAGTTCAAACTCAATAAATATGCCAAAAATCACTTCCAATTCATGTTTTGAAAGATTTCCACAGATTTTGAAAAGTTCAATGAAGAAAAATCAAAGTGTCTCATTGTTACCCATGGGTAGAAGAGAGCGAGGAACAATGAGACAGCCCTGGATTCTGGGTATATTCTAAATTTTGGTCAAACCCAATAAAAGGACATTGTAGCCCAACTCATGCCCTGTAAAATGACGAAAGAAATTTGGAGAAATATTAGTTTTTGTGTTAATGGCAGCCTATGAGCGAAAATGTAATTTTTACAAGGGAGCATCCATAACCAAAGCCACAATTACGGCAGACGTGTATCTAGTAGACACACCTTTCCCCCAAATATGAGCCTGATTGATTAAAACTACGTCTTGTGAGAGCCATTTTATCATTGTTCCCCGTGTCTCATTGATGACTACTCTATCCTAGAAATAAAGGTATCAAACGATGCAAAATTGTGTATGCATTTTCATTTTAATAATGTTTTTTTGTTGAAAACTAAAATTTTCACAAATTCGGTATTTTTTGGAAAATACTCAAATTTTATAAATTGAAATATGGGTATCAGCAAAATGTTGTATGCGTTTTCATTTTATTAGTTTTTTTTGTTAAAAACTAAATTTTACACAAAACTTTGAAAATTTTAGTATTATTGAAACATACGGTATTTTGAGAAAATTTTATACTAAAATACTGCAATACTAAAATACTAAAACAATAAAATACTGAAATCTAGAGTAAATTTTCAAAAGGTCCTATGCGACAAAAGTAAACAAACTGAGTTATTTATTGCATTACATTCTGCAAGCTGGAAACTACACTCACCGCTGATCCAATTTCTTCAAAGCCTTTTATTTTTAAAGTTATTGATAAAATACAAAACAACCTAAAAGCATTCTTAATAAATTCTACACCAAATAAATATAGGTCGTTTTACCACACGGGAGTCCTATGTGCAATCGAGTGAAACGTGCACATAGAACCGTAGCAAATCAACCTATGGAACATTAATATAATTTTTTAATGCTGATGCACATACGCTCATATCAAAATGACCTATGTACATGTTTATTGAGTTTATTTGAAAATATGTATAAGTCGTTTTTTAATAAAATTCTAAAACATAAATATTTTACAATCTTCATGTTTGTACAATCCACGCACAACGTGTAGTCATCAGCTGGGAGAGAGCATGAAATGTTTCAATGCTGTCAAAGCAAAAGAGAGAAGTTCAATTCAACCTATCTGCACTCTCTCGAATTTGACAGATACGCCACCCAAAAACTTGGGAGCATAACACCAACAAGGCAGCATAAAAAATCATAACATTTGTGCATATAGGTCGTTTTGCACGGTTTAGTTTTTTGTTGTTTTTAAATGCGATTTTTCATTGATGGAGGTAAGTCTTCATAAAATAGATAAGTCATTTTTTTTTTTTGAAGGGGTGGAGTGATTTGGAGAGAGTTTTAACAGGTTGTAAAGTGAGAGTGATCATTATTTTCTGTTTGTTTATTTTTTCTCAGAAGTGTCGAGGTGTGCTCCACCGGGGGTTTTTAAATCGCCTCATTATGTTCGGCACGGAACCGTAGCCTAGTTTTAAATCCCAACACAAGCATAACTCGAACAAGATACTTATCCGGAAGTTGCCGTCTCCAGCTTTTGTTCGCGGGTGCTGTACAGGTGCGAAATTACCTGCTGATGTTTCACTGCACTCAGCAGTGTTGCTGGCGGAGTTTAGTGACATCATTCATCAGTTTGGACTACGTGTGTTTTGCGTCCGCTGTCAGACCGACTTTCATTCTTGATGTTACGCTGATCGTACCGCTAGTTGGTAAGTTCCTCGATATTTTCCTACTGTGAACAATTGCTAAACTCACACCTCCAAAGACAGCACATTCCGAACGAAATTTCCGCCTTTCACGGTGACCGAAGTGTTGGAAGCGGGCAATCGTCTACGTTCCAAGGAATCCCTAAAACTCCCGGCGGTGCCAGAATCCAAGCTGAAGGCAACGAAGGCTAAGTTGTTGGCCCACCCGGAAAATCTGCGCCGCCAGCTGCAGGCCGTCAAGCTACTTCGCGTTAGGTAGAACCTGCTGCGCGCGGCCAAGTACACCAAGAAGTATGCCCGGATGGAGCATGAGGTGGTGGACAAGGCACGCGAGGTTAAGAAGGCCGGAAACATCTACATTCCGGGCGAGCCGAAGGTTGCCTTCGTCATGCGTATCTGTGGTATCATTATCAAGCTGAACAAAGTCACCAAGAACTTGCTGCGTATCACCGCCCCGACATCACCTAGGGCTATCCCTTGCTTAAGTTCGTCAAGCACCGACAAAACCGAATCCCAACTACGGACTTCTTCGTGATCGACTGAAGCTGCGTGCCGCGTACAAGCCTCAACACCCCGACCGGTGAATGGCGCAAGTACAACCAACTACGCAAGTACAACCACTACGTCGAAGACGGAGACTTTGGCAACCGCAAGGAAAAGATCAATCAGCTGATCAAGCATATGGTTTAAGTGATACATAGCGCGTTGAGGGAGAGTGTTGAATAAAACAAAACCAAGAATATAAATAAATTTGGTTTGAGAAAATCCTGTATGTTTAGTACTTCATTTAGGCAGCAATCGCGTGTAAGTTGAACCCACACACACATGCGCGGTCATGTCCGTCGTCTAGCTTTTGCCACGCGTGTTTCAAGCGCTGGTGTTCTATCTTCCAGGGGAACGCCAACCAGACCAGCTGAGTAACGTACAGAAGATCACCCTGCTGAAAACGCTCCTTCTAAATTCTAACTTTTGCGTCAACGAACACTGTAGAACGTTCTATGTGTAAATTGGCAGCATTCAGCGACAAGTTGTAACAGCTGATGACCAATTGCGGGCGGATCCGATACACTGAACCCGGTTCGTCGAACTGATGAATTCTGATCTCTTGATGACCATGAGCTACCATTTGACCCCTAGCTCATTGCTTTTGATCTAGTCATCCGCGGAAAAAGTAGGCACACACGGCTTCCACGTAAAATAATATTATTTCCTCGACTTGTCCAATATGCGACAACACGAAAATTGAAAAATATATTTAAAGTAGTTAGAGTCAACGAATTCAGTTTTTTATTTTGCAAATCCAAACGGTATGAATAATACGGTCAAAAAATCATCAATCTTCCTCCTCTTCCCTCGGGCAACATCTTCTGGCTTTTGGACATCCTCTGCTAGTACAGCCGCTTCCGCTTCCTTCTGCGTACCTTCCTTGCCGTTAGTTGCACTTTGCTTCTCTTCAACCTTTATCTCCTCATCGCCAGCGACCTTCTCGCCAGACTCCTATCCATTCTGCTCCTCGGTCGATTCCTGCGACTTGGCGTCCTCGTCCTGTCGGGTGCAAATTTCTATCAGTTCGAATACTGCGGCACAATGCTAATCAGCATCAACCGTTTGGTCACTTCTACGATCCCCGAGTTCTTGACGCTGATCAGTTCGGCGAGCGCGTTGGTAACGATCTCGCGTTCCAGTCCGTTGTTGATCATCGGTTGAAAGTGACCGCGAACGTTTTCGGTTCCTTCACAAGTACAGGACAGCTTGCCGGCGCCGTCCATAATGTCCTTCAGGTTGGCCTTGGTGATTGAAACTAGCCGCACAATATTTCTTGGTTCCGGCCGCGTCCTGCAGAATCTTGAGCGCCAATTCCGTCGAATTTTCAGCCCGTCTTAATGAAGCAGATGTTTTTTCGCCCCGATGACTACCGACTCAAACCGGTACTTTTTCTTCTCCATTTTGGCAGATTCGGCTTGTTTTCCCACAAGCAATGAAATGTCCTCCCCCTCCTCGTCTTTTTTTTGCTCTGCCGCGGCCTTTTCGACAGGTTGTTCGTTGGTCGGAGGCGGAGAATCACACACCTTCCCGTACAGATCGTTGGCGTACTCGTTTGTGATCGGTACGTGTCCCGGGTTTAGTTTTGCTCGATCATGTTGCACGTCACAAGGAATCCGCGCTGGCCCGCTTCCAGGTAGGCCGGTTTCTTCCGGTGAAGATTTACGCTTGCTTGTTTTCTGACCAGATCTGTAATACAAATTAAACGAAAAAAAAAAAAAACACAAATTATAAGCTGCCACTGTACTGCATACTTGAAAAAACTCACCTGAACCGCTTACGACAGGATTGAATCAAAAACGCAAAAAAGCAAAAAAACAATTCTAGAGTAAATTTTCAAAAGGTCCTATGTGCAAAAACCTCAATCTAAGTAAATTGATGTCAAAGTTTTGCTGGACAGTTTTAAATCCCATTTAAACAAGGTTGGGTATTTTTCAATTCTAAAAACGCACAAATGGACCTAGAATGATGCTTTTTAAGTGTACTTAACGGGAACTATCAAAAATTTAGTTTAAACTTATTTCTGAATAACTTTGTTTCATACGACCTTTTAGTGCACATAGGACACGCTTCATAGAACTTTTTTTGCAGATAGGATCAACCACATTGGAGCAAATATGTGCAGCATTGCACATAGGATCTTTCTAAACTTAATTTAAATCTTTATTAAATAAAATTAAATTTTAAATTTAAATTTTAAAAAGAACAACTTTTTCATGATAATTATGATTACCCAATCCTCGCGCAACGTGTAGGCAACAGCTGATCGAGACCATGAAATGTTTCAATGCTTTCCAGCGCGAGAGAGAGAAACCGTTACGAGAACAAATCGACCAATCACAGAACTCGTCGGCATCTGCCGGATAGGTGCTTACAAAACATCCTATCCGACAATGTAAACAAAGTTTAACTGAGTGCGCATAGAACTTTTCTGGTTTTTTTTTAATTTTCAATTGTTTTTTTGCTTTTTTGCGTTTTTGATTCAATCCTGTCGTAAGCGGTTCAGGTGAGTTTTTTCAAGTATGCAGTACAGTGGCAGCTTATAATTTGTGTTTTTTTTTTTTTTTCGTTTAATTTGTATTACAGATCTGGTCAGAAAACAAGCAAGCGTAAATCTTCACCGGAAGAAACCGGCCTACCTGGAAGCGGGCCAGCGCGGATTCCTTGTGACGTGCAACATGATCGAGCAAAACTAAACCCGGGACACGTACCGATCACAAACGAGTACGCCAACGATCTGTACGGGAAGGTGTGTGATTCTCCGCCTCCGACCAACGAACAACCTGTCGAAAAGGCCGCGGCAGAGCAAAAAAAAGACGAGGAGGGGGAGGACATTTCATTGCTTGTGGGAAAACAAGCCGAATCTGCCAAAATGGAGAAGAAAAAGTACCGGTTTGAGTCGGTAGTCATCGGGGCGAAAAAACATCTGCTTCATTAAGACGGGCTGAAAATTCGACGGAATTGGCGCTCAAGATTCTGCAGGACGCGGCCGGAACCAAGAAATATTGTGCGGCTAGTTTCAATCACCAAGGCCAACCTGAAGGACATTATGGACGGCGCCGGCAAGCTGTCCTGTACTTGTGAAGGAACCGAAAACGTTCGCGGTCACTTTCAACCGATGATCAACAACGGACTGGAACGCGAGATCGTTACCAACGCGCTCGCCGAACTGATCAGCGTCAAGAACTCGGGGATCGTAGAAGTGACCAAACGGTTGATGCTGATTAGCATTGTGCCGCAGTATTCGAACTGATAGAAATTTGCACCCGACAGGACGAGGACGCCAAGTCGCAGGAATCGACCGAGGAGCAGAATGGATAGGAGTCTGGCGAGAAGGTCGCTGGCGATGAGGAGATAAAGGTTGAAGAGAAGCAAAGTGCAACTAACGGCAAGGAAGGTACGCAGAAGGAAGCGGAAGCGGCTGTACTAGCAGAGGATGTCCAAAAGCCAGAAGATGTTGCCCGAGGGAAGAGGAGGAAGATTGATGATTTTTTGACCGTATTATTCATACCGTTTGGATTTGCAAAATAAAAAACTGAATTCGTTGACTCTAACTACTTTAAATATATTTTTCAATTTTCGTGTTGTCGCATATTGGACAAGTCGAGGAAATAATATTATTTTACGTGGAAGCCGTGTGTGCCTACTTTTTCCGCGGATGACTAGATCAAAAGCAATGAGCTAGGGGTCAAATGGTAGCTCATGGTCATCAAGAGATCAGAATTCATCAGTTCGACGAACCGGGTTCAGTGTATCGGATCCGCCCGCAATTGGTCATCAGCTGTTACAACTTGTCGCTGAATGCTGCCAATTTACACATAGAACGTTCTACAGTGTTCGTTGACGCAAAAGTTAGAATTTAGAAGGAGCGTTTTCAGCAGGGTGATCTTCTGTACGTTACTCAGCTGGTCTGGTTGGCGTTCCCCTGGAAGATAGAACACCAGCGCTTGAAACACGCGTGGCAAAAGCTAGACGACGGACATGACCGCGCATGTGTGTGTGGGTTCAACTTACACGCGATTGCTGCCTAAATGAAGTACTAAACATACAGGATTTTCTCAAACCAAATTTATTTATATTCTTGGTTTTGTTTTATTCAACACTCTCCCTCAACGCGCTATGTATCACTTAAACCATATGCTTGATCAGCTGATTGATCTTTTCCTTGCGGTTGCCAAAGTCTCCGTCTTCGACGTAGTGGTTGTACTTGCGTAGTTGGTTGTACTTGCGCCATTCACCGGTCGGGGTGTTGAGGCTTGTACGCGGCACGCAGCTTCAGTCGATCACGAAGAAGTCCGTAGTTGGGATTCGGTTTTGTCGGTGCTTGACGAACTTAAGCAAGGGATAGCCCTAGGTGATGTCGGGGCGGTGATACGCAGCAAGTTCTTGGTGACTTTGTTCAGCTTGATAATGATACCACAGATACGCATGACGAAGGCAACCTTCGGCTCGCCCGGAATGTAGATGTTTCCGGCCTTCTTAACCTCGCGTGCCTTGTCCACCACCTCATGCTCCATCCGGGCATACTTCTTGGTGTACTTGGCCGCGCGCAGCAGGTTCTACCTAACGCGAAGTAGCTTGACGGCCTGCAGCTGGCGGCGCAGATTTTCCGGGTGGGCCAACAACTTAGCCTTCGTTGCCTTCAGCTTGGATTCTGGCACCGCCGGGAGTTTTAGGGATTCCTTGGAACGTAGACGATTGCCCGCTTCCAACACTTCGGTCACCGTGAAAGGCGGAAATTTCGTTCGGAATGTGCTGTCTTTGGAGGTGTGAGTTTAGCAATTGTTCACAGTAGGAAAATATCGAGGAACTTACCAACTAGCGGTACGATCAGCGTAACATCAAGAATGAAAGTCGGTCTGACAGCGGACGCAAAACACACGTAGTCCAAACTGATGAATGATGTCACTAAACTCCGCCAGCAACACTGCTGAGTGCAGTGAAACATCAGCAGGTAATTTCGCACCTGTACAGCACCCGCGAACAAAAGCTGGAGACGGCAACTTCCGGATAAGTATCTTGTTCGAGTTATGCTTGTGTTGGGATTTAAAACTAGGCTACGGTTCCGTGCCGAACATAATGAGGCGATTTAAAAACCCCCGGTGGAGCACACCTCGACACTTCTGAGAAAAAATAAACAAACAGAAAATAATGATCACTCTCACTTTACAACCTGTTAAAACTCTCTCCAAATCACTCCACCCCTTCAAAAAAAAAAAATGACTTATCTATTTTATGAAGACTTACCTCCATCAATGAAAAATCGCATTTAAAAACAACAAAAAACTAAACCGTGCAAAACGACCTATATGCACAAATGTTATGATTTTTTATGCTGCCTTGTTGGTGTTATGCTCCCAAGTTTTTGGGTGGCGTATCTGTCAAATTCGAGAGAGTGCAGATAGGTTGAATTGAACTTCTCTCTTTTGCTTTGACAGCATTGAAACATTTCATGCTCTCTCCCAGCTGATGACTACACGTTGTGCGTGGATTGTACAAACATGAAGATTGTAAAATATTTATGTTTTAGAATTTTATTAAAAAACGACTTATACATATTTTCAAATAAACTCAATAAACATGTACATAGGTCATTTTGATATGAGCGTATGTGCATCAGCATTAAAAAATTATATTAATGTTCCATAGGTTGATTTGCTACGGTTCTATGTGCACGTTTCACTCGATTGCACATAGGACTCCCGTGTGGTAAAACGACCTATATTTATTTGGTGTAGAATTTATTAAGAATGCTTTTAGGTTGTTTTGTATTTTATCAATAACTTTAAAAATAAAAGGCTTTGAAGAAATTGGATCAGCGGTGAGTGTAGTTTCCAGCTTGCAGAATGTAATGCAATAAATAACTCAGTTTGTTTACTTTTGTCGCATAGGACCTTTTGAAAATTTACTCTATTGAAAATTAAAAAAAAACCAGAAAAGTTCTATGCGCACTCAGTTAAACTTTGTTTACATTGTCGGATAGGATGTTTTGTAAGCACCTATCCGGCAGATGCCGACGAGTTCTGTGATTGGTCGATTTGTTCTCGTAACGGTTTCTCTCTCTCGCGCTGGAAAGCATTGAAACATTTCATGGTCTCGATCAGCTGTTGCCTACACGTTGCGCGAGGATTGGGTAATCATAATTATCATGAAAAAGTTGTTCTTTTTAAAATTTAAATTTAAAATTTAATTTTATTTAATAAAGATTTAAATTAAGTTTAGAAAGATCCTATGTGCAATGCTGCACATATTTGCTCCAATGTGGTTGATCCTATCTGCAAAAAAAGTTCTATGAAGCGTGTCCTATGTGCACTAAAAGGTCGTATGAAACAAAGTTATTCAGAAATAAGTTTAAACTAAATTTTTGATAGTTCCCGTTAAGTACACTTAAAAAGCATCATTCTAGGTCCATTTGTGCGTTTTTAGAATTGAAAAATACCCAACCTTGTTTAAATGGGATTTAAAACTGTCCAGCAAAACTTTGACATCAATTTACTTAGATTGAGGTTTTTGCACATAGGACCTTTTGAAAATTTACTCTAGAAATACTAAAATACTAAAACACTAAAATACTGAAATACTAAAATACTAAAATACTAAAATACGAAAATACTAAAATACTAAAATACTTAAATACTAAAATACTAAAATACTAAAATACTAAAATACTAAAATACTAAAATACTAAAATACTAAAATACTAAAATACTAAAATACTAAAATACTAAAATACTAAAATACTAAAATACTAAAATACTAAAATACTAAAATACTAAAATACTAAAATACTAAAATACTAAAATACTAAAATACTAAAATACTAAAATACTAAAATACTAAAATACTAAAATACTAAAATACTAAAATACTAAAATACTAAAATACTAAAATACTAAAATACTAAAATACTAAAATACTAAAATACTAAAATACTAAAATACTAAAATACTAAAATACTAAAATACTTAAATACTTAAAAACTTAAATACTAAAATACTAAAATACTAAAATACTAAAATACTAAAATACTAAAATACTAAAATACTAAAATACTAAAATACTAAAATACTAAAATACTAAAATACTAAAATACTAAAATACTAAAATACTAAAATACTAAAATACTAAAATACTAAAATACTAAAATACTAAAATACTAAAATACTAAAATACTAAAAAACTAAAATACTTAAATACTAAAATACTAAAATACTTAAATACTAAAATACTTAAATAATAAAATACTAAAATACTAAAATACTAAAATACTAAAATACTAAAATACTAAAATACTAAAATACTAAAATACTAAAATACTAAAATACTAAAATACTAAAATACTAAAATACTAAAGTACTAAATTACTCAAATGGTAAAATAGTAAAAATAGTAAAAAACTAAAATACAAAAAAAAACTGAACTGCAAAAATACAACCAAAACAAAAAAATTTTTTTAACAATTTTCAATCATATAATATGAAATTTAAATTAGTTGACCACAATCTTTCAAGTGTGCATGATAATTCGAATCAATTTTATTAACAACCCTTTTTTCCAGGACACGGAACGCATCGTGGGCGGCCACAACGCCGACCCGAACGAGTGGCCCTGGATCGCGGCCCTGTTCAACAACGGGCGCCAGTTCTGCGGCGGCTCGCTGATCGACAACATCCACATCCTGACGGCGGCCCATTGCGTGGCACAGTAGGTCTACCTTCAAACGTGTTAATCCGGATTCTACAGATTCATACGTCTCATCAAGATCTGTTGTAAGACTAACTCTCCGTGTTCTTCTTTCTATATTTCAGCATGAGCTCCTGGGACGTGGCCCGGCTATCGGTGAAGCTCGGTGACCACAATATCCGATCTACCACGGAGGTGGTGCACGTCGAACGAAAGGTCAAACGACTTGTACGACATCGTGGTTTCGATTCGCGAACTTTGGTATGAAAAGGTCATTCAATTTTAAAGATTCTTGAAATTAAAGGTGTTATTTTGCAGTATAACGACATCGCGGTGCTGACGATGGATCAACCGGTTCAGTTCTCGAAATCGGTGCGACCGATTTGTCTGCCAGGCGGTGATAGCTCCCGGGCCTACAACGGATTGACGGCCACCGTCATTGGCTGGGGTAGCTTGCGAGAAAGTACGGACTTCGTGATTTTACCCCCAGGACTTTATTACCAACCAAAATGCTTATATTTCAGACGGACCTCAACCGGCAATTTTGCAAGAAGTGAACCTTCCGATTTGGACCAACCCGGAGTGCAGTCGAAAGTACGGGGCGGCAGCCCCGGGAGGAATCATCGAATCGATGCTGTGCGCCGGACAAGCGGCCAAGGATTCATGCAGTGTAAGAATGCTCAACGGGTTCGAGTTCGTCGCTTGTTCAAACACTCAACTCGTTTCTTTTAGGGTGATTCCGGTGGTCCGCTGATGGTCAACGACGGCGGCTGGACACAGGTCGGAGTGGTCTCGTGGGGCATTGGCTGCGGCAAGGGTCAGTATCCGGGGGTGTACTCGCGGGTGACCTCATTTATGCCCTGGATTACGAAGAACACGAAGGATACTTGAAGGAGCGGGTTCGCGGGCGTGGGGCGTGATTTTGCTTTTAATTTTTCCAGCAGTAATGCTTGTGATTGCTGCCAATTTTTAACTTGAAAACAGTATTGTGTGTATAAAAATAAAACTTTCAGCGAAAATTAAATTCTGTTTGAATATTAGCAGTGATCAAAATTTACATCGAAATTCCCTGCAAATTGATGGTCTACTAAAAATGTATGTTACTAAATCTTGACCATTTCAGGCTGAACATTATTGAAAAACTCGTCTTTTCCGAATGTTTGAAACTGAAAGGGGTCGAACCGCCCCTTCGTCACGAGTTATCGAAAAACAGACCTCGGAATCGTAATCAAAAACATAATTACCCTTTAGATTAGGAACTATGGTCAAAACCAAAGTATATAGATTAGATAAGGTAAGGCGGGTTTTCCAGCTGTGAACAAATAAAATAGCATAGCAATAGAAATTTGACCATTTTCCGGGCAAATCAAAGGACTTTTTTCTGTAGGGTTGTTAAGCATGCCAAACTGAAGGGACTATTCATAAACCACGTGGACACTTTTTAGGGAATCGAGTTTTACAGCTTTGATATGTTCTACAAAGTTGTAGAGCATAAAATTTTCAATAAGAATCTCACTTTTGGGAATATTTGAATGGAAGTAGCGCACCATGCAGACCAAACCGTAAACCCTAAAGTGTCCACAACCAAAAAACGCTTTTTGCTAATTTTTTTAAATAATATTTTTTTACTATTTTAATGTTGATTGTAAATTTTCTCAATTTTTTTTCGATAGTCGACGTCCTAGTTTTTTGAAAAAGATTATTTTTTAAATTTCTGTGAGTTCCATGTTCATAAATTCGTTAAACTTGAAAAGCTTTAGAAACAATCTTTTCAAATATTTTTGGGATGTTTTGAATTTTAATTCTTATTTGAACATTGAGAATTTTTGTGAGGTTTTACTAAATACTTAATTGAAAATCAAACAATAGCCCCATTTTTTTTTAACTTTCCATAACTTTTCCTAACAAGTAAAAGTTATACTTTTCAACATTTTTTTGATTTAAACGATTCATTGACTCAATGCATGGACATTTGTCCTGTAATTCTGTTCAAATTGTGTTTTTCGGAATTGCAAAAAACATTGTATGGAACTCGTTGCAAAACTTGATTTTTTCATCAATCGTCGTATATAACCATTAGAGTGTAACAAAAATGACTTTTTGGCGGGCATTCAAGGGTTTGTTCCGGTGGGCATACTAAGCCCAAATCCAAAATATGAGCTTGATTGGACGTAACAGGAGCTGGCGCTCCGCCCTTCAATTTTAAATGGGATCTAACCCGTAAAAAAAGATTTTTTCAAAAATGTCACTTTTTAAGGCATTTTGGCCACTGAAGCGTTTATTTTCAACATCATTGGCGTGTAGGCCAGATCCTTGCGCATCTTTTGGTATATATAACATTGAAATTTGGAGCACCCTGGAGCTCGGTACAGACCTTCAAAGTTTGGAATTTTTTCGAAATATCGGCCCCGGCAAAATCAAATGGCGTCTAGGGCGTCGCGAGGCGCGACGCATATCTTTTTTGCCGGGACCGATTTTTTGAAAAAATGCCAAACTTTGAAGGTCTGTACCGAGCTCCAGGGTGCTCCAAATTTCAATGTTATATATACCAAAAGATGCGCAAGGATCTGGCCTACACGCCAATGATGTTGAAAATAAACGCTTCAGTGGCCAAAATGCCTTAAAAAGTGACATTTTTGAAAAAATCTTTTTTTACGGGTTAAATCCCATTTAAAATTGAAGGGCGGAGCGCCAGCTCCTGTTACGTCCAATCAAGCTCATATTTTGGATTTGGGCTTAGTATGCCCACAGGAACAAACCCTTGAATGCCCGCCAAAAAGTCATTTTTGTTACATCCTAATATCCATCTCGGTTGGATAAATGAACGACTCGAGGTGAAAAAATCTTCTTTTTGCAACTTGTTGCATGAACTACTATTTCAGGAGTGTTTTTTTTTTTTCAAAAAGCGTTTTTAAAATGCAAAAAAAAAAACAAAAATGTATACCTAAAATCAGCTTTAACTCAAAAATTATACATTTCATAAAACAAATTGTAATGTACTTTTTGGTTTCAAAGTCGACATTCCTTTAAAAAATGATTTTCAATAATTTTTTTGTCCAGGTTTTCAATTTTTTCCAAAAAAAACACGATTTTTTTCAAAACATTGTATTTCCTAAACCAATTTTTGCACCATTATGCACCGTGGCTCAGAAGATATATTGTTTAATTCCGTAAAACAAATAAAAATCGAAAATTAAAAAATACGTATTTTGGGAACATAACTTTTAGTCAGAAAAACTCAATTAACCCTCTAACGCCGATGGTACTCGAGAGCACCACAAATTTTTGTGTACAAAATTAAATTTCTCTGCAACCATGCATTTTTTCAACCTGGTTCAACCTGCATTAGTTTATGAAGAATGTTAACTTATAACCATTAAAATTTCATCCAATTTGGTCGATTCAGTTACGAGCAAGCTTCCCATGCGCCAGTGCCAACGCACACCGCGGGTTTGGTTTTCTAGCTTCGTTACGTGCCTGAACCCATTTGTGTATTGGTATCTTGGTACATCGTACCAGCGCACCACGACACTCTCGGCTCGCCCCATAGGTTTTGTGTCTGGCACTCACCCATGGCATGAACCCAGCGTGCGGTGGTACGCGCCGTGGTATTGAACCCGTTTTGTACCACCAGCGCGTACCACGGCACGTACCTCGGCTCGTACCGAGTGAATCACCTTGGTTCATACACCGGGTTCATGCCATGGGTGAGTGCCAGACACAAAACCGACGCGGCGGACCGAGAGTGTCGTGGTGCGCTGGTACGATGAACCAAAATACCCTCGGTTCGTGTGAGTCGGGTTCGGGTGTAAACCGAACAAAGCAGGCGCAAAGCAAACCCGAGGTACGAGTGAACCGCGTGTACCGCACGGAGCAGGGAAGCTTGGTTACGAGTAATGGTGAAAAACGTAAAAAACTCGATTTTGCTCTTGGCGGGAAGGGGTTAATAAAATAGGATTTTTTACGTGTACCTATTTTTTTTAAAGTCCAAATCATACAAAATGGGTATGTAAATGTATTAAAATCTGTATTTTGAGAAGAGATTTGTAGGGCAAAGTTCTAGGTTATGATTTGGAATGATTTTATTATTTAAATAATTATCATTAGAAGTTAGATTCAAAAAATACGTATTATTTTTTTGACTACTTTTGATATAAATGCATGGACAAATTTTCATCCAAACAAAAACATACATAAACAAAAAACGATTTGCGAAATCGTATAGAACAACTCTACACAAAATAAAACCAACATTAAGAAAGGTTTTGGTGTTTATGTTACAGACATAACCCGAATGATAACATAAACATTGTAAGATAATAAAAAAAATCAATCACTTTGGTTGACCATATTGCTTTCATGGTTCATTAAATGTCTTCCCGTCTGTACATCCCTGAGGGCACCGACCAACGAGGTTGTTACCAATTCTGTCGAAATAGGATTTTCTGTATGAGCAATTACAGCTCAAATCAGGAATTTTTCTTGTACTTTAGTACCCGACCCTCTCCGATTTCAATGAAACTTTGTAGACATGTTATCCTAGGCCTATATAAGCCATTTATGTGTATATGGAGCCAATAGTACTCGAAAATAACAATTGAGAAGGACGTAAGGAATCTTAATATTTTTGTATTTTGCAATTTAAAAATTACTGTATCTCGAAGCCATTGCATCATATCAAAAAGTGGTCAAAGACAAACTTGTAGGAAATTGGACGGGCTTTCTGAAAAAATACACTGAAACAAAAATACTCGCTAATTCTATGAGATTTGTCAATTTTTAAGCTTAAAACTTAAATTTTAAGGTGATGTCACGATTTTTTCTGCTCAAAATTTTTGAGGAAATGGAAATAGATGTTACAAAAAGACTCACGAAAAATGCAGGATGGAGTATGCCTCTCCTAAAAAAATACAAAAATCATTTACTAAAACTGTTTTTTTTAAGTGGTCCAAACGTCATTTTTTTCAAAAACCGATGGTGGGAATCGATTTCCCAAACAAATTGACATCCATATTGACCATTGTCCTATGTCCAATCCTTGTGACCCTCTGAGAATTTTGGCTCGAGCCTCGACTCGATTCAGGCTCGATCTCGAGCCCTTGTGAAGCCGTTGTATCTTCACAAGGATTGGACATAAGACAATGGTCAAAATGGATGTCAATTTGTTTGGGAAATCGATTCCCACCATCGGTTTTTGAAAAAAATGACGGTTGGACCACTATTCAAAAAAACAGTTTCAGTAAATGATTTTTGTATTTGTTTAGGAGAGGCATACCATCCTGCATTTTTCGTGAGTCTTTTTGTAACATCTAAGGCTACTCCTCAAAAATTTTGAGCGAGAAAAAATCGTAACATCACCTTAAAATTTAAGTTTTAAACTTAAAAATTGATAAATCTCATAGAAGTAGCGTGTATTTTTGTTTCAGTGTATTTTTTTCAGAAAGCCCGTCCAATTTCCTATAAGTTTGTCTTTGACAACTTTTTGATACGATCAACGGCTTCGAGATACAGTAATTTTTAAATTGTAAAATACAAAAATATTTAAATACCTTACGTCCTTCTCAAATGTTATTTTCGAGTACTATTGGCTCCATATACACAAAAATGGCTTGTATAGGCCTAGGATAACATGTCTACAAAGTTTCATTGAAATCGGAGAGGGTCGGGTACAAAAGTACCAGAAATATTCCCGATTTGAGCTGGAATTGCTCGTATGTATGATACCGATAATGACCGAATTTGTATGATTCGAAGATTAATTTAACCTCTTAATAAAAGATAATAAAAATCTTATTATCTTGAAGTTTGTATGGATTTTCGGATCAATAACAAAGCAGTATTTAGTAAATTCAAGTTTTGTTTTAATATTATTTTCCATTTAATAGTCATCATAGAGTCTCTTCTCTGTCATGCATAAGTTCGTCATTGTCTCCTCTCGATTTACATTCTCTTTGAACCTATGCCCTATGATCTCCCTCTCTCGATTAGTTTAGACACGCCTCAGCCCCTCTCGCTCGTTTACCATCGCTTTTCGAATAAATAATTGTGTCGATTTCAGCTACCAACCGTATAAAACACAAATTTAACGACTCATACTCTTTTTTTTTTTTGCTTGACGACGCGAACAGCTATTTTTGTTACTGAATTGTTAATTGTGGTGTGGTTTGTTGCTTGTTAAATCTTTCTCTCCTGATTGCATGTACGACACAATGTGCTGATGTTTTTGTTTTTTAATTGCCACGATTTTTGAAGAAAAAAATAAAGTATTTAACATAAGCTGACGTAACGAGAACTAAAATTATATATCACGAACATTGATCCTTAAAATCACAAGACAACGGCAGACCTGTTAACTGTTCAAATGTTGCTTTTCGTCTCTTTCTCTGTTTTTTTTTTTTTTGTAATAAGGCTTACCATTAATGGAAGAAAAATAGAGGGAGTGGGTTGTGTTTTAAACGTGTACAGAAATATATTGTTGTGCTAAATAAAATTAAACTGTGCGACTGTGTAAAGCAAAACGATAAATAATACTTTGGTGATGATGTAAAAGTGCGTCGAATATAAATCATAGATCCTTTCGTGTTTTGTCTTTTTTAGGAAAATTTAACTAATATATTAAACAGTAAATTAAATAGTAAATAGAAACAGAACTTTCAGCCAAATATAAGTTTAAATTGTGAGTAACGATAAAGGTAAAGCAATAACACTCATTTCAGTTCAGATGTCTCGTAAACCACGTTTTAGCCTTGTTTTATTAGTAGTGTTTTTTTGTTGTTGTTTCTTTGTGAGGGTCGAAAAACTTGCGACGAAAGTTTAAGATTACTTTTTTCGAATTTTCTTTGTGTTGTTTAGTGTACGTGTATCTCTCTTGCTGCTGCGATGCCGTTACCTTAGGAAAGCTTCGAGTACGACGGCGGGGAAAACTTTTTGCGCAGGAATTTCAAAATGTACAGCGGCAAACAGGACACGAGCGTAATCACCAGGACCTTCCACAGGAACTCCCACGACCAGATGAACTCCCAGTCTGTTGAAGGGGGGGATTTTGTTTAATATTTAGTTTTAAGCCAGATTTATTTAAAAAAATATGTTCGATATATGTAGTATGAAAATATTTCAGTTACAAAAATGATTTTCTATTCAAAATACAATATTATGTATTTCTAATAAACTGGCGAGTTGAAATTTTTTAAAAGAAAACTTGGCCTTTATTTATTCTAATTATTAAGTTAGGGGTTGTCCATAAACGGCGATATTTTACTCTCATTGTTATTGTCCCCCAGGAGCTGGACTGGGCACGCTAGTGAACTCTTCTTTCCAGCTTTTATTGAAAAAATATATTTACAAAACAACTATGTTTTATAAGAACAAAACAGTTTTTAGTATGGTGTCCAATAGGGTGTAATATCTAAATCGATTTTCCAGCACAGCAATTTTTCAGTGCCTATTGGGGTCCTAAACAACTCCCCAAAGTTTGGGAACGATTGGTTAAGTCCTCACTTTGGCAAAGCGATTCAATTTTCCATATAAATTTGTATGGGAAAACCAATGTTTTTGGATTTTGATATTTATAAAATCCACGTTTCACGCTGTACTTAAACCGGATTCATATTCGGATGCTCTGGAAGGTGCTCTACAACTTTCCCGAAGAGAGTATGGTGCTAGCTTGTCCCTGAAAGAAGATACAGCGTCCTCAAAACTCGTCTAAAACGTGATTTTCGAGCAAAAACACGATTTAGACGGGTTTTGAACACGCTGTATCTTTTTTTTAGGAGCAAGTTAACACCATACTCTCTTCGGGAAAAATAAATATCAAAATCCACATTGGTTTTCCCATACAAATTTATATGGAAAATTGAATCGTTTTGCGCAAAGTGAGGACTTAACCAATCGTTCCCATACTTTGGGGAGTTGTTAAGGACCCCAAAAGCAACTGAAAAAATGCTGTGCTCGCTAAATTTGGACAACTTTATTTTTTCCATACAACCATATTACACCCTAGTGTCCAACTTTCCCGAGCTTTGAATTTTCTGGGAAACGAGAAAAATATTTTTCAAATCCCGAGTAATCCCGTAACATTTTCTAAATGGTCCTAAAAAAATGTTCAAAATAATTCTTAAGATTTTAAAGCTTGAAATCAAAAAAATGATTGATTAACATTAACTGATAGATAAAAGCATTAAAAATTTATGTAATTTGTAGTGCTCCGGATTTTAAATCAATCACAATTCTTTACCCAATGTCATTCAGATTATTTTATTTCCTTTTTTTTTTTTTCAAGTGAGGCCGTTGCAAATATTTTTCAAGGTTTATGTCGCCCCCCTTTCAAAGTCGGCCTGAATAATCAGGGGGCAATTTTTTTTTTCGAAAACTTAAAAATTTTAAAGAAAATTAAAGTTCAATCAACTGAAAACCAGTTAAAATGTGTTAGCATGTTTGAACTCCTTTGAAAACATTTTAAATTTTCATGAAATAGGGGCAGGGGGGCAGAATGGCCCGGCTAAGTAAAATGTACCGAAAATCTTACAAAAACTTACAAATTTATGAATCCAGTGTAGTAAGCTTATGCTTTGGGATGTTTCCTTCAATGTTGTATACTGCCGTTCTACGCATAATTGTCCCATGTTCGAAAAAGTGCAACTGAGAAAAACGCGATTGAAATTTTTCGATCGATTTCTGTGTTTCTACGCATAATTGTCCCGTGGGTTCCTATTCGCCCTATGTGTCCCTAATCGCCCCAGTTAGCAGTGTATCACTCTTTTTTGTGATCCTCTTGCTAAACAACAGGTAAACACGACATAATGCTTCATAAAACTATTGATTCCGTATGAGAAAATACTTGGTGGGACAATTATGCGTAGAAGTACAACGATGGGACAAACAGACTTGATGTTGTTTTCAGTGAGTTTCCGAACAAAGTACCAGATTTTATGTGTTTTTCTAAAAGTATACGACAAACTAATCATAAAAATGGTAAAAAGTCAAAATCGACAAAAAAATGACATGGGACAATTATGCGTAGAACGGCAGTATACTGGTTGATGAAAATTTTCAGCAAAAAAACTATTTTTGATGCACTTAAAAAAAAGTGTTTTTTCGACTTCTTTTCCAGGGTGCGGGGCAGAATGGACCACCCTGCGGGGCAGAATGGACCACCTTAGAAAACAAGCCATTTCGTCTAATACAACGTCGAAAGGTGATAAGAAATGACTTAAGTAACCTTTCCAACATAGTTTCCATGAAGTTTGATAACTTTTCGCAATTCGCAATTCGCAATTTTCAGTGTAAGAACGGGCCTTGACCGATCTTATGCACCAGGTTCCCGACGAACACGCACTGCCCTTACACCTACATCTCACCCTTGCTCTGAGTCAGTACGAGCAGCACGCTAGAACACGCTTTGAGTGTTCGTGCCAGGCATGCACACCTTCTTTTCCGGTTACGCATTTTAACTCGGCCGGGGGTGGTACATTACGTAGGGTTTGATGTAAGTATAAGCGCCTAACCATTTAAAGTGTGCCTATCAATTTTCATTAAAGCAAGAACTGTTATATTTTTAGTTTGAATTCAAAAACTATTTGTTATTTTACTGTATTATTGTTTTCTCCTGAAATCTTACCTATTGTTGAGTCGTGTTAATCTGTTGCTATTTCTTTTGTCGCGGTGTTTTGTTACAATATTTTGGTCCTAAGCATTTTAGAAAAGTTTTTCAAAAGTACAATAGTAATATTTGTGTTAATCCTTTAATCATTCCATAAATTGAGTAAGGGCTCGAACCTTACTTGTTTGAAAAAAGGGTGAAGATTGAAAACAATAGACAGTAAAAGAGAATATATTTTATAAAAAATCAAGAATCAATAGTAAGAGAATGATGAGCGTATTTTAAAGAATAAAAATGAGAAGCTGGATGTATTAGATGTAAAATAAGACAATAGTTAATAAATAAAGATACAAAACAAGCTTAGATTATAGTAATGATAATTTATAGGACAAATAAAGAATTGTTCAAATAAATAAATTCGCAATAAAATCAAAAAAGATTAGGCAAATGATAAATAGACCTGATATTACTAGTACATTAAGGAAAAGTATATTTTTAAGGTTACAGCAGTATCAATTGGTAAAAAATAGTGGAAAAGTTTGAGAGATAAGACAATCAAAAGTTAGTAAAATCAAAATCAAATGATGGATATTAAATTGAAGAATCAGTAAAGAATTGAGAATCAGTAGAGCAAAATAAAAATAGGAGATAGGTGGTAGCTGAGAATGAAGAGAAGAGAAACCCGTTGTGCGATGTTTCAGGTACATCCACAGCAGTTGACTCAACATACTGCGAATCAAAACAATACCGTCTACAATCACAAATTACTTCCCTTTCCCACACTGTCGCGCCCCTTTCTTTTAGCCGTCTCGACTCTGACCCGCGGTGGTTAAAGGTTTACGATCCGTTTCCACAGGCCACCAGCTAGGTCATCATGAAAACCAAGCCAACGTGGAGGTAAGAAAATAGGACACTCGCAAGGAACCAGAGCTATACTGTTCTGATCAAGATAATTCGGATGATCTAACAGAACTACGGATGTAGTTAGTTACGCTCCTTCCAGGATGTTCCTTACGTGGACGTCAACCGAAGAGCACGCAACAAGGTCAGTGCCATTGCATGCTCTTAGGTATCAATCCTTGGCCTGCATGAAGTTTGATAACTTTTATAAAAATATTCACTTAACAAAACAAACATTTTTGAAAATAGTGTAAATATGTCGAAATAAGACACTATTTTTACAAATAAGCATCAAAACAAGTAAAAAATCAACTAATGTTGCATTAAACGTGATTTGTGAAGCTACCAGGAGTGAAATAATCCATTTAGCTCAAATTTCGTAATTTTTGATTGTTTTTATAAGGCAGGAAAAGAGTGGTCCATTCTGCCCCCAAGTGGATTTTAATTTAACAATTCCACCACCAAGCCTCTAAATGATTTGAAGCTTCCGTTCTTGTTTGATTACCTTCGTAATAGCTTCTGGTAAAAATCCAAACATTGAACAAACTTTTTCAAACAATCCAACATTTCAGAAAGCTAATTTAAAAACAACTTTTGCGTGGTTTTTCAATAAATTTACATTTTTGCGCATAATTTGAAAAATACAATGAATTCAAACGTCGTTTTCGGTATGGTGATGTTATTTGACGTACTTTATAAAACCCTTGCCTTAGAGTTGGTCTAAATCCATTCTAAAGCCCAAAACCAAGGGTGTCCCATTCTGCCCCCATGGTCCATTCTGCCCCCCCTGCTCCTACCAATGTACAGTCCCAACAAACAAAAGTTTGTTTTTTTTTTGTTAAAAAAAATTCCGTCAATATCTCGATATTTTGAAAACTAATGATTGGAAAGCAACTAGACGCGTGAAGAATGCATTTTAAAGCACTTTTTTGATCCAAATGTTGAAGCCTAGGCTTGTATTTTCATTTTTTTATGATTATTATTTGCCCCCCCCCCCTCCCCCCCCCTTGACTTTGGTCAGAGCCGAAGGACATAAACTTCAAAAAATATTTGCAACGGCCTGACTGGAAAAATTAAAAATAAATATTGATAATTTCTAAAAAATAAAACAATATACAAAAGAAACGGAAAGAAAGAAAATAACATCCAGTCAATGTTAAATTTTATACAGTACGAATCAAGAAAAACATTTTTTTTCATTGTTTTATTTTTAATGATCGAGCTTTAGTATGACCCATAAACTACTCCAAAATGATGGTGGCCAAAATGGCGGTGTCAACATATTGAAAAAAAAATGCATTTTTGAAAACCACAATAGGGTCTCAAAACTCTTGTTTAATGTTAAAAGTAAGAAAAAAAAAATCCGATTATCCGAAGTTCGAAAAATTTCGTTTTTTTTTAAATTCCAGGAAATTCTGTCTCGGGAAATCCTGGAATGGACGCACTACACAGCAAAAAATTGTGTAATTTTGGAAGCTGTAAAATTGGAAGGATTCAATATTACCTCTTTTATGATGTAATATTACATCAATTTAGACTGAAAAGTAGCATAACAACGAAAAAGTGGTAAATTTTCACAATTTTAGAGGTAAAATTACACATTTTATCTGACATAAAAGATATACTCATTTCCAGATGTAATATTACCATGATTTTTTTTACTGTGTAGTTTTTATCAATTTGAGTTTTAAACAAAAATGGTTATTTTGTGAAATCCATGTATAATGCGGCGTTTATCTCAACGTTCTCTTGGTATTAAAACAATCACATTTAAAGTATTGGGTTCCTTTCAGTTCCGTTCAAATTTGGCTACTGTGGCTACCGGAAACCTGCCTCGACCGAAACAAAAGTTGTTTTTGAGTCCCAATTTGATCCAATATGGCCGAACATGTTTACCTTCGCATCTTTACAATTCTTTTTAAAAGTCTTTTTTAACTTATTTTGAAACTTTCAACAATTTTAAAGTTTTTTTTCCAAGTTTTGCAGGCCATTGCAACTTAGAAATTCAATCAACCATAATAAGGGAACAGCATCTAATTCCAGCGTGCCTCTAATGTTGGCAGGTCAGAACTTTGACATTCAATTAAAGCTAATTAAAAGCGTTTTCAACTGAAATGGAGTGATAAATAGCTCAATAAGAAGTGAGCAAGCCAGTTTCTATCAAAAGTTTTGCAAAATTAGTTGTTTGAATAGTGAAAATCAACAAATTGGATGGAGTTAGGAGCGAGTGCTTAACCTGCCAAACATACGAGAATTTCCCCTAGATTTAAGCTTGACTTACCAAAGTATTCATGCAACACCGCCAGTGAGATTATGTAGAGCACTAAGCTAAACAGTTCGGCAAGCACCATCAATCTAGAATAGAAGACAAATACATTAAAATTAAAAATTTAAAAGCACATCGAATGTTATATCAAACTCACTTGTGCCATGTTCTGATGGTTAGCGCGACCATAATGAGCTCGGTCAGAATTAGTGCCGAGAAGCTGATCGCCACAATGTGGATGAACTCGTCTTCGAACAGGATTAGCGCGCCGTACATTATGACGCCACCTTAATTGAATGTCAAAACAGGGGTTAGTTTAAAGATTCTTAAGCGAAAGCGATCAACATTACCTTGGTAGATGCTGATTAGCACCCACATGAAGAACGTCTTGTAGCTCAAGCTGCGTCCCTTGGACAGTTCCTTGTACAGCTCGGGGTAGGTGAGCGCAATGTTGGAGCTGATGTCCTGGTCCAGCACGAGCGAAAACACCGGGAACATGGTGTACAGCGTCGCATAGCCGACCATCAGGAATCCCTGGTATAAGGCCACGGAGGAAAGGTAAAACACGGCCGAGAAGACGGCCTGCATCGTTGATATGATCAGACCCCGATGGATGACGAACTGGGAGAGTGCGGCGGATCGTTTGTACGAGCGCCGACCGTGCACGATCAGCAGTTTGGCGATGTGCGAGAACTGCGGTATGCTGAAATCGCCCGCGAGGGAAGCTTGTTTGCCTTCGCGACCCTCGATACCGATACCGGCGTCCGCCTGCTGGATCATGCTGACGTCGTTACCGCCGTCGCCTACGGCGCAGGTTCGCTTTCCGGAGTACTTCTGGATGAGGGACACGACTTGCGCCTTTTGTGTGGGGCTGCACCGGCAGCAGACCACCGCCGGGCAGGCCGTGGCCAGTTCCATGAACTCTGGCTGGTAATACTGCAGACAGATCTCTAAACTCTCGCCGGAAACCACCAGCGCGCAGTCCTGCTTCCGCCGGAACTGGTTCAGCTCCAGATGGGCGTCGGTTCGCGTGAGCACACTCTTCAGCACGTGCACGTTCTGATTCCGGCCCACGAGGTGGGAACTCTTGGCGATGCAAGTCGCCGTCTCCAGCTTGTCGCCCGTCAACATCCAGATCTTGATGCCGGCGTTGCGCAGCAACTCCAACGTTGGCCGCACCCGGTCTTGCAGTCTGTCCTCGACGCCCGTCAAGCAGAGCAGCTCCAACTCGCGCTCCAGACTCTCGATGACGGCGGAAACCTTCGTTCCGCGATCGGTCACGCTGACCTTGGCCGCGTTGAAGCGCGTCTCGAAATCGTTGTACTGATCTTCGGTGAGCACCTTCTTGGCGACGACCAGCGTGCGAAGGCCCTCGCGGGCCATGTTGCCACTTTCCTCCGCCAGCCAGTCGTTGTACTGGACGATGCCGGACATGACCACGTCGGCACCTTTCAGGTAGAACGTGATCTCGCCTGTGTTCAACTCTTTTACGATAATGCCCATGCGTTTGTTTTCACTCGTGAAGGGGAACGTCTGCAGGATTTGATACTTCATGAGGCCTCCATTTAGCGAGTTCAACGAGGTCACGCTGCCCGAGCTTGACGGCGAGTTTAGGTCCGTCTTGGAGTTCACCGACAGGTTCGTGACCGTCGTGTTGATCGAGGCGTTCTCGTTCATCGAGTTCCGTTGGGTTTCTTTCTCCCGGATCTGCAGTGTCATGTGGTTCAAGTCGCGGTTGATCAGTGTCAGCCCAACCGATTCGGTCCACTTGACGAGCGCAATCTCATCCGGGCTTGACGCCTGGTAAGTCTTTTCCGGAAGCTTCGACGGCTCAACGGGTGCCTCAACGGAAATTGATCGCGTCGGGGAGTTCCTCCGATCAGCACCGTTACCATTGATTCCATTACCGTTGTCGTAAGACGGCGTCACGTTGTGACACAAGGCAAGCGCTTTTACCGATTCCCAGATGCGCCACCCTTCGGGCTTCTTCAACCGCGGTTGATACCCGGAAGGCTTCGCCGGCGACGCTTCCCCGTGCACATTTATGCTGTTGTACACCGACTGAATCGCGCTGGAAACCATCGGGAATGTGTCCCGTCCGTAGGCCGCCGTTCCGACGTGAATCTTCTTGAAGATCATCTCGTTTTGAGTCAACGTGCCCGTCTTGTCGGTCAACAGGTACGATATTCGACCCAGTTCCTCTGGAATGGTCGTCGATCGTACCACCGTTCCTTGAATTTCCTCGTCGTTTTGAATCTGCCACGAGTAGAACGCCTTGCCCATGTCCAGGTTAACGCGCAAGCTGATCGGGATGATGTACGAAAATAGCAACACAAACCGGAACATGTACCGATACCACGGCCCGTTGAATCCCTTCAGACACATCATCGCAAAGGACAACCCGATAACGGCACAGAACAGCACCTTCGTCAGCCCGTTGATCTCCAGATCGAGCAGTCCCACCTTGCTGCGCGGCTGCGAGTTGTTCATGACACTTCTTGTTTCCGCCCCGGTGTAGATGACGATTCCAACGGCCGTGCCGGACGCGACCACCGTGTTGGCCCACAGCGTGTTCTCCACGGTCAGACCTTCGTCCTCGGAACCTTCCAACTGAAACGAACAAACCCGTTACAAATCCATCCAATCAATTCCCACACAATACCAAACCCATACCTTCGAATACGTCCCGATGAACGTGTGAATGTCCCGCTGCGGTTTCTCCACATACAGCGACGCCCCAATGCTAAACAGATCGTTATGACTCGCCAACTTCTGCGTCGCCGGCACCGCCAACCTCAGCTTCCAGTCCGTCTCCCCGTCCAACATGTCCGTCCGCACGAAAACCGCCCCACTCTTATCACTGGTCCGCAGCAGAATCAAATCCGCCGGCACCCGCTCATCCTTCTCCACCATCACAATGTCCCCGACCTTCAGCTTCGACGACGAAACCAGCTCCGGCGGTTTATCAACCCCCCCGAACCGCTTATACTTTTGCGAGTTGACTTCGCGATCGCGCTTGTGCCGCCGCAGATCGTCCACCGCCTCGCGACAAATCGTCACGGCCAGCACGAACCCCAGCGGACCCCAGTACGTGTACAGGTAGCCGATCCGGATGTCCGGGATGAACTGGCTGGCGGCCATGATCAGGAAGTACAGATTCAGAAAGAACCGAAACTGCTCAAAAAGGACCAGCGGCAGGAAGGTGAAAAAGTTGTACTTTTGGTTGCGGATCTCGTTCGGGGGGAACTTTTCGGCCGTCGGACGACCGATCAGGATCGTCCGCGGCTTGAGCTCCTTGGAAGCGCACCATTTCCGCCAGGCCCAGCACCAGCAGCTGGAAGAAAGGATAGGGTGATTGTTTAGTATGCTGTTGTTTGAATAACAACGAATCACAATCAATTCTCAAAAGAATCATCTTTTCGGTTAATCTTAGTGATAAGGTCGGCCTGGCCGCTTTTCAAATCAAAGACTTAAGTTTGTGATGCGAATCTTAATTATAATAAAAGAATGCAGACATTTATCGAGCATAGATTCAAAAAAAATCAAACCATCCACATTAACGACCCCCGGGTCTTTTGTAATCTCTATTGCAAGTTTCTGCTCGAACCTAGGAGTCCGAAGGCTTGAATGGGGAGAGCACCCAAACCTCTTTCTACTCCAAGGAACCTTCCACCCCAGTGTTTGAACTGACGACCTTTGGATTGCGAGTCCAACCGCCGCCAGCGATTCCACCGGAGTAGGCTTGGTTTGGTGTGTTGTTTGTACTTATGGCATGGAGACGACTCCTACACCTGGAATGACTTAACGGCCTAACAACCAAGGCCGGGACTGACATTTTACTTTCTCATCCGATGGAAGGTTGGAGCAGATGGGAATCGAACCCAGAATCATCCGCTTACAAAGCGGACAGCGTAACCATTCGGCCACGCACTGCCACTAGATTAGAACATTGTAAAGAAGCCGTCCTAGTAGCAACAAGCGTTACTAACATTTCTTTTTCATTCCCCGAGATCTACCAACTGACATGGTAGGCACCGTTGGTGACCAACAACTGTTAATTAATAGCACAGAGATTCGAGTTTTATTGTTCTAGGCGTTCACAGTTGATACCCAAAACTTGTGACAGGTAGGGGTTGATTTTTTTATGTTAAAGTTTTTCATAGATCACGAATGTGGCTAATTTTCATGCACAAATATCTATAAACGAGTGTAAATAAATGCAACAAGGATTTTTTTTTTCAAAAATAAACCGTTATTGCCTTTTTATAGGATTTATAAAACAATATTGAGTTGTTGAAAACATGAGCAGTTTATTTTAAAATTGTTTTTTTTAAGTGGTCTAAGCGTCAAAATTTCTAAAAACTTATAGTGGGAATCGATTTTTCAGACAATTTTACATTGAAATGAGAAAAAAAACATGCAGAAATTATATTTTTCATGACAAATTCTGGTTTCAGCTCTTGAACAAATGGTAAAGCTTTTTAGTGTTGGTTTTACTCCAAACAACCCAATGTTTTCAAATATTTGAAGCAAGCTTTGAATATATTTTTGCATTTTTTGAGAACAAACATCATTTCAATGATTTTTTTGTTTTATTATGCAACATAATTTAAATTATACGATAAATTAACATCATTCCACAAAAAGTCTTCAATTTTTTCACATTTAACCCTCTAACACCTGTAGTTGCACCAGTGCTCCATAATTCTTTTACTTCAAATTGTATTTTTTTAGTACTAGGTATTCAACCAATTGAATTGAATCTTTTTGCACAAATTCGATTTTCATCTCATTTGATCATGGTAAACAAAAACGCAAAAGAATCTCAATTTTAATTTGGAGGTAAGGAGTTAATATTGTTTTGATGAAATAACATCAATCTGTAAAAAGCTTACCTAATTGTAATAATTTAATAATCATTAAGCAAGATCTATTCCAAGTTGCTTCAAAAATTAATATCATCAGAAATAATTCTGATATCATAATTTCTGATAATATGATTAATTATATATAAACCAAACAATACATTTAATTGAACAAAATCATGTTGAGTTTGTTCATTTATTATTTTTTCAGAGCATTTTCAAAAAAATCTAAAAATTTGGAGCCTAACATTTCAAAAGGGCACATAACTTTTGTAAACAATAGTGTATCCCTTTCACTCAAATGACAGTTTACATAAGGTGTGAAAGGGACACACTCTTGCTTAAAAAAGTTATGTGCCCTAATGAAATGGCAAGCACGATTTAAAAAAATGTATACTTCCGCTTGAATTTCGGGAATTCCCGGGAAATTTACACATTTCCCGGGAAACGGGAAATATTTTTTTCGGGAAATCCCGGGAATTCCCGGGAAATTTACACATTTCCCGGGAAACGGGAAATATTTTTTTTCGGGAAATCCCGGGAATTCCCGGGAAATTTTTTCCCGGAACGGGAAATTGGAATCTCTAAGTTTTGGCCATTTTTGGCCATTTTTATATGACAGACTTGATTTTTCAGTTTCATAAATATTTTTACCGAAAGTTCGTCAAATTTCCTATCAGTTTGACTTTGACCACTTTTCAATTGAGCTCATTTTATTATTTATGTAACGTCAGTGGGTTGTGACATTTGGTCTAGGGGGTGAGATTGGGTCAAAATGAGGTATACGTTTTGGCCAAAAATGACCTCTCGAAAAATCAGCTTTTAAATATTTTTGTTGGAATTGCTCGGAAAGTACCCAAATGTTAGAAAATCTATACTACATAGAAGCATGTCAATACGATTCCCTCGAACAAGAAACACTGTTGGATGACTTGTTTTACCATTTTTTTTTTGTAGTTGAGCATCATTTTTGTTTCATTTTACCCAATTTGGGTCAATTTTTAAACGTAGAGTTCATCAAATTCCACCATATTTTGGGAAAATTTTAGTAAACTATCTAAGAAGAATTCAATGTTGATACATTTTCGATGTTATTTTAATTGTTTTTGTCATTAAAAATAGTAAATTGAAATGATTAGTGCGCTGACCACGGGGACGCGCTGTCTTGTTTTGCATGCTCATTTTCATTTCTTTTGTGTCGCTGTTTGTGTGCTTGAGTGCGTGGTTATTATAATTAAATAATGGCATCATTAGTGCTGAGCGGTCCCGCCCGTGTGGATCAATCGGATCGCGCACTGGACTCACAATCCAGAGGTTGCTGGTTCGAATCCCGCGGCGGGCGCTCTAAAATTCTTTGTGTAAATATGGGTATTCGGCGCCGTCGCTCCGTGCCATACTTTCATACACTTAGGAGCCCAGGGCGGCGAAGTCCTTGTAGATAAAAAGGAAGACACTAGTGGTTGGTACTAGCAATGGTGGCCGACAGCTATAAAGTCAACTTCGTTTTTTTTTTTTAAGTGCTGAGCGAGTTGTGGCGCTATAACCACGGCAAATAGTGTCCTGGGCATTTGTGGAAATTCAATGTCCCATCCTTGAGGGTCCCGGAGCACCAAAACTTCTTAGCATGGTGCTCCCAACGAATAATAACTAAAACCAAAACTCGGAGCGTATGGTGGTGTGTCCCCACGCTTCTTCCTCCCCTGTAGATTCAGAACTGTATTGTGGTTTGAACACACAACCCGTGCTCAAACTCAATTTAATTCAACGAATCATCTCTGCGGTAAACTTTACACAGTAGGCCAAGTTAGAGAAGAAAAGTGTTTGGTTTGGTATTTTTTTTAAATGCTGATTAATTTCATAAAAAGCGAGATCAAAACCCTTCCTTTGAGCAATTTTGGAAAAGAAATTTTAGTCGCATTGAATTTTACCGAAAAATACAATTGTTACGCTTTACTAAACCAACAAATCAATACGAAAACTGAGACAATTCCAAATAACAATAAAAAAATAGGTTCATTTTATTTGAGGTATTTGTCCCCCACCCTTCAAAATTTTCTTTAAAAAAATCAGGCAATAAATAATAATTATTAAAAAAAATTGAAAAAATCTAGAAAGATACTTTATACGTTTTACGGCTGGTACAAATTTTATTTAAAGTTATTGAAATGTTTTCATGTGATTTCACGTCTAAATTATGAAGCAATTCGAAAAAATAGGTTTTCTGATGTTTTGAGCCGATCTTGATAGGGGGAGGGTGTCATAAGCTTTGAAAAATAATTGCAACGGCCTAAAATATCAAATAGTATCAAGTTACAAGTATTAAAGTTTAATTCATTGATTAACTGATGTTAAAAAAATGCTGATTTTTTATTTTTTTCTAATGCGTCGCCAAACAGCACGCGGAAAAAATATCCAAAATTACGAATAAAAAAAAAAATCTGCCCAATTTCATATCTTTCATATTTTTTAAACAATAGAAAAACTCAAAGAAATAATGGTTGAAAATCAAAAAAATATCTAAGAAATGAAAGGAAAATAAATCAAAAAAAAAAAAAACAAAGCAATCCACTTTAACGACCCCCGGGTCTTTTGTGGTCTCTGTTGCAAGTTTCTGCTCATTTCTAGGCGTCCGAAGGTTATGTGTGGTGAGTCACCCAAAACCTCTTATACGCAAATGGACCGACGTTTTACTTCCCCTTCCGATAGAAGGCCAGGAGGATAAGGCGGGAATCGAATCCGCACCCCATAGTAACTTAGGGATCGGCAGCCGAAGCCGCTAACCACCGCGCCACGAGGTCCTTCAGAAAAATAAATCAACAAGGTTTTATTTATCGAATGCTTGAATGAATGCAATATCTTACAGTTATCTTTTTATGGAAAGTCGATTATGTTCTGTTTTTTTAGGAGAGACATACCATTCTGCATTTTTCGTGAGTATTTTAGTAACATTTTAGCTTATTTCCTCAACAATTTAGAACGAAGAAAAATCGTGACATCTCCTTAAAATTTAACTACTAAACTTAAAAATCGAAAAATCTCATAGAAGTGGCGTGTATTTTTCTTTCAGTATTTTTTTTCAGAAAGTCCGCCCAATTCCTCACAAGTTTGTCTTTGATTACAACTTACGCCCTTCTCAAATGCCATTTTCGAGTATAATTGGCTCCATATACACATAAATGGCTTATACAAGCCTAGGATAACATGTCAGCAAAGTTTTATTGAAATCGGAGAGGGTCGGTTTCAAAAGTACCAGAAAAATCTTGATTTAAGCTGGAATTGCCTTAATATCTTTATAAGATCTAAACAAAATTAGATGGTTCCATATTCAATATTTTCGTTGGTTCTATGGGTCTGTATCTTTTGCAAAGCGAATTTAAAGAGTACTCAAGTCCACGTAATTTTTAATCATTCCCGATAGCTGATAACAAACTTCCGGCATCGAAAACCGACGACACTACCAAGAGACAGACAGATACTTCGCGAACAAAACACACAATAGTACTATGTATCGCTCACAGGTGAAAATCGATACAAGATTTTGCCGTGCACTTTATTTTTAGGTCATCGACGTCACTTTTACGCCACAAACTATACCGCAACGCGGTTTGGAACTAAATATTCATAATAATTACTATTCGCAAGTGCAAAAACGGTAATTCCCAGAAACACCAAGTCGTATCGTGGGTGAAAATGAAGTAAGTTCCTGCGCCATCATTGATTCGTCACCATCCTCCTCCTCCAGGTCTCTCTCGTGTGTGTGCCTCGAGTTACGTACCTCAGCCAGAGGCGACTTTTGCGATTTTTCTCAATCAGCGGAACCGTTTCTTTGGTCACGATGGCCGCAGGATTCGACGACGGGGCGGGCTGCGAGGCGTCCTCCATCCCGCGGATTACTTGTAGCTCATGAATTTTGGTGGCTTTTTCTGCGGACGCGGACCGAGCTTCGAGAGACCGACGACGACGGGTTTGTAGAAAGTTTGCCAGAAACTATCGGAGGGGCAGAAAACAGCACTTTTTTCGCGAATAAAGAGAACGAACGACTGACATCAGCCAGCAGCAGTCAGTGACGGTGTGTGATGATGCACCCCTCTTTTCCTCCTCTTCGCTCTCTCACATTCATTGACGTTTCTCTCTGTTGAAGTTTTCAACGCACACAACAACGGTACCGTTTCAGTGGGTTGTTGTGTTTACATGAATGAAGGGAGAAGGCCAGAAACAGCGTTGACACAACCGACACTCAACTCCAGCCGTGGTGAATTGAAGGTGGGTTTACAGTGGATGCGTTAGTTTCATTGATAGATTCAAACCTCAACGTCTGAATTTTGGTTAATTTTGCAATTTTTCAATTTTCTTTCATTTCCAGAGTTTTTTTTTAAAAGGTCCTATAAACATATAAAAGACAATACTTTATAAGACCTTTTCAAAAAAACTCTTGATTTGGAATATTGGATTTTTGTTTAGTTATTTTTAGATGAGCAATTCACTTCGAAATCGGCCGATTTCGACCATTTTTATTTTTTTTTGTATTTTTTTTATTTGCAAAATGACGTCAAAAACGATTTAACGGTGCACATCAACCAGAGCTTTTGCACCAAGATTTTTGTTACAGATATTTTAGTATTTTCAAAACTACGAGAACTATCGAAATATTTTTTTTATTCTTCCCCTAAAGTAGTGTCCATAAAGTAATTTACAACAAAGTTTGATTAGTTTTACAATTCCGTTATTGCAGGATTGGGTCCGTAAGTATGACAATTTTGGAATAAGAAGACAACAACTTCCTTCGTTGCTGTGCACCCTTAAAAATTGCATTTTTAAGTTTAAAAAGCAATCAAACATTTAAATTTTACTGGCTGCCAATCCCAGGGGGACCAAAGAGTAAAAGATAAACATACTCAAGACACTAATATTGGTGCACACAAAATAGAAAAAACAATTTTGCAAAAAAAAACTTATTTTTTCAACTGAAAATCTGTTTTGAATACTATAAAATGATTCAATTAATTGGCTTCTTGTCAAAAGCAGATAAAATAAATATATTTATAGCTCTGTTTTGAAAAAAAAAATGAACCGAATTTTCGGTGTTCACCTTAAGCTTCTTGAAATAAGATATGCGGAATTGTGAATCTTCTGCTTACATCACCCCAAAAAATGTCCAACAAAAATCACAACTTTTGAGACAATTGAGAAGCATGCCGCCGAGTATGATTAAAAAAATGTGTTTTTTAGCAAAAAATAGAAATTTTAGTCGGTTTTTTTAACTTTAGTCTTTAATGTAAAATTAAATATGCAAATTTACAGATTTTTTTTATAAAGAGCACCGTTTTCAAGATAAAGAAATCGAAAGTTTAATATTAAATTAAAAATTTGCTTTTTCTCGATTTTTTTTTAAATAGTGTCCAAATAGATTTTTTTTCGAAAAGTTAAGGAAATTTACAATCAAATTGCCAAATTTAAAGATTAGACCTCGAGGCATCGCTTAGGAAATCTAATTTTTTCCTGTTTTATATTTCTTTGCATGCACTGAAAACCCAACCATGGTAATTGCTACCATATTGTAGGGTTAAATTGAGAACACGCACCAACGTATTTTTGCTGAAAACATTCCGTGCTTGGATTCACTGATTAACGCAGTCAGTTTCACTATGTCGAGAGCGGTATGGTAATTTAACCCTACAATATGGAGAGAATGATAATGATTTCCTAATTGCTGCCATGCAATTTTGTGGAAGCATGGTACATTTTACCATATTTGCGTTTACTTCCACCAAAAAGCCACAGTTAAATTAATAAGCAGCATTTTTAGCAAATGTTCTTTAAAATTACCATGGTCGGGCGTTCAGTGTGGCCATATCCAGGGTGACTACTCAAATCCCATTTTCAAATTCCCGACTTTTCCATAAACTCAAAAAATAGGCATTTCTTATAGAAATAATGATTTCAAATAAAGTTAATATCAACCATCGAAATAATCTAAACAAATAAAAAAATCAAACTATTTACAATTTTCGTTAAAAAAGAAACTCAACAACAAACTCCTAAAAAATACTTTTAAAATGGAAGCACTCATTATTTTGATTCAGGGTAAAAACGTAAACAAATAATGGTCTGTGGAAAATAACTGAATGCTTAAAAATACTTCTAATTTCAATGTTGTTTTTTAAAACTGAAAAATGATAGTTTTTGATTCTTCATTTCAACTTGAAATGGCAAAAAGTTAAAGATAATTGAATATAACATTTTATTTTTAATTTTATTTTATTTAAAATCATAGAACGCTTAAAACATGATTACACGATTTCAACGAATTTAGAAAAATATCTAGAAATTCGTTTATTTTTTTTAGTTCCCTTCTAAATTTTGAAAATATTGATCTGATTTATCCAGTTGTTAGTATTTAACTGTTTTAATTTTTTCAATTGAAAATTTGGTTTGATAAGATTCTATGTTTTACAACATACTTTATGCGCAATGTTTCGAGAGACAAATACTTTAAACAAACGTATTTGCAATCATTTAAATCAAAATTTGTTATTTTTTTTGCTTTTTTAATGTTTTTTCATGTTACAAAACGTAATAAAGTTTTAATTTTTTTTTATTCAGAACGAACAACGATTGGATTTTATTAGATATTTAAGTTTTCCAAAAACTGAAACTTCAAGGTAAACCTTTGGAAAAAAATATTTGAAATGACCACCAAAAAAACCATTGCCAAACTCTAGTTGGAATCTTTTTTCAAATATTCAATCAATATTTAAACAAAATCATAACTTTACTTTAGTCAAAATTAGGTTCTATTTTTCAAGTAGTTTTTGATTAACTTTGTTGTTGTTTCAGTTAAGTTTGTTTGATAAATAGATCTTGTTTGCTGAACAAAAATTAGTAAAAACCTTTTACAAATTAAAAAAAATATATGAAAATCTGTGTTGAATGCATTTAATATTTATTAGGATTTTTTATGTCTTAAATGGCCTTTTTATTCTGAAATAAATTTAAATAATGAAAGGAACCTTGAATTTAAACAAAGTTACTTAAGAAAAATTGATTGAATTCAATTTAAAAACTGTACAAAATATGACAAAATTATTCAAGAGTTAGGAAATAATTTTCGAACAAGTATGCTTGGGAGTCCCGACTTTTTGACAAATAAAAAAAAAACACAAAAATTCCCGACTTTTTTTTGCGGATTTTGATGAATTTCCGACTTTGTCCCGACTTGAGTGGCCACCCTGCATATCTCTGGAACCAAAGGTCGTATCAACAAAGTTTAAGAAAGCAAAATATAGGAAATTTTCTCAGCCAAAAAATAAAAAAATAAGCTTCAAGAATGGGCAAACATGGCCAGTTTTTTTTTTTAATTTCATACTTGCTCCTTTTACTAAAAATACCTTGAAGTGACTAAAACATGAAAACAGTGCACATTTTTTAAATTTCACCGAAGTACTTCTTGATTGCAAAGTTAGTTTTACATTAAAAATAAGAAAAAAAAATTACTTGTTTTTGTTTTTTTAACTCATTTTTTTCAAAATGTAGGACTAGGTCAAATATTTCTAGCCCGTTCTAGAATTTACTGACCAGATGGCAGTTTATCAAAAAATATAAAAGAGATTTTTTCGCAAAATGTAAGTCACGAATTAAATTATTCTTAGGATTAGTAGGAAGTAGTAGAATTCTCTAACACGAAACCAAATTCTTTAAAATGCATTTAAAAATATTAGCTAAGATTTATAGTTTATAAGTGGCGAGATACCATAATAAAAAAAGCTTAATCAGATTAAAGGAAAATTAATTTAAATTAATTTAATGATTTTCCAAAAATAATGAAAATTAAACACAGTTGATTCCTTTATAAAACAGCAAGTGCAAAATGCGAAGAACAGTCAACAGAGGAAAGCAGATAAGACAGCTTTTATTAACACACAAAGGTGGATAAATTGGATATCTTATCAGGCAGATGATTCATCAAATTTTCTCCCTTTTGAAAGCAGTAATCTGGGCTGGCCCTACGCTGCAAGGGTGTTGGCACATAACTAGTTAGACCCACACGCACCGTGCCAAAAAAAACATGTGAAGGCCACACTATTTCCAGGGACCGATTCCGCACCTAATCGATCCACCCAAAAAAAAAGGGGGATGCACACTTTCAAGGACGTTCCAAGGCAAACAAAGCGCTACACTTACCAGAACAAATTTTTCAGAAAGTTCCCCAGCTTGAACGGTTCTTTCCGCCGGTATCGCAAGGAACGTGCACCACCGTACGTGGTTCGCGGGACACCCCGTCCGGACGAGGCAGGTTCGCGTTCGAGAAGTAGCTCTGCTTCTGAGTCACTGATTTCGAAATCGCGCAGTTCCACATTCATCTCCCACCGAGCCAGCCGTCAGAGGGAGGCTAATCTTTATCAGGCCGTGCCAGGGCGGCCCCTTTCTTCCGCGGTTCAATGGCACTGATGTGTTTTTGTTACTTTCTTTCACTCTTGATTGTGTCAGAAATTTTCACTGCAGAGCAATTTGAGACAATTCGACGTTTTTTTTTTCTAAATTAATATTCAAGACACTTTCATTCGTTGTAATTCACCATTTTAAGCAACACTAGTGGCAAATAAACCGCCTAACCGACCAACACACGCGCCGCGCTACTCATCCAGGTTGTTTTCATTGCTTATCAGTGGCGATTTTGGTTCCGGAGCTGATAAAACTTATCACCACGCAATTTCGAGGAAGAATCGACCCCGAACAACGCTACGAATGACCGCGAAGGAATTTGCAACACAAAGCAAAACAAACGAAAATGTCAAAGCAGTGCATGCACTGGGGAAAATGTACCCCGCTCATTTGGATTTGAAACTTATCGTTTGTTTGGTCGATGAGAGCAAGCACAGTGAAATGAGTCGACACCAGCGCCTCGTGTGGGAGATAGCAGAACCCGAGCCTCCCTTAGGCTCTTTTTTTTATTTGCAAAAAATGGCATTTTTGGGCGCCCAAGGGCCTCCTGAGGGCGCTATATCTTTGTCATGAAGACGCAACACAAATCGGCAACTTGGCAAATTTGCAAAATGCAAAGTTTCTCTTGGGCCCTGCTGAGGGCGCCAAATTGTTTAAGGAGGGCGACATTTTTGGTAAAGAACTTGTTAGTCGACGACTAACCTCGACTAACTTACAGCTCAGCCCTGCCCTAGGCAGAACCTCTGTCGCTAAATTTAAAATGTTGACCAAGCTGAAGAACACAATGTCCAAATTTTTTCATACTTTTTCTTGAAATTGGGTTCTAAAATTGCGTTTTGGTTGTTTATTTTACTAAACACAACGATTAGGCTTATTTTTTGAAATTTCATAACTTCATAATTTCATAATTTCGTATTTTTATAATTTTTAAACTTTCGTATTTCTAGTTTTAGAATTAAAGAATTTCAAATTTTCTGTTTTTTTTATATAAGAAATTTTTAATTATTGATAAATAAATTTTATTTATAATTAATAATTGTTGTTAAAAGTTTTTGGATAGGCATTTTTAATCTATTTAGTTTAAACTTTTTGAATATTTACCATCTTTTTATGTTTTCCCTTATTCGCGATTAAAGGCTCCATAATGCCGGCAGATGGCGCAAAGTATCGAAGAATGACGATTCAAATTTTCGCCGTTCGGTTACATAGGAATGCAAACTTAAAATTGAATTTACAGCTCTTAGAACAACTTTTGAGAAAAAATTCAAGTAGTACGAGTGTAAACTTTTTGCCCTCTATAGAGGATCAACATTTTTAGGAAACTTATGCTGGATTCGGATGAGAAAAATTATTTCCAACAATTTGGTGTACAACTTTCCAATATTTGTTTGATTTTTCTATGAGAAAACTGTAAATTTAGAAAGTATAGTAATTTAGACTATTTGGCAAGAAAGTCTGTCAAAAATCAATAAAAATGGTTGAATATACGTTAACGCATCTGTTATCAACTATATAACTCTTTATTTCATTGATCAAAATCAAACCATCCACATTGACGACCCCCGGGTCTTTTGTGGTCTCTATTGCAAGTTTCTGCTCGAACCTAGGAGTCCGAAGGCTTGAATGGGGAGAGCACCCAAACCTTTTTCTACTCCAAGGAACCTTCCACCCCAATGTTTGAACTGACGACCTTTGGATTGCGAGTCCAACCGCCGCCAGCGATTCCACCGGAGTAGGCTTGGTTTGGTGTGTTGTTTGTACTTATGGTATGGAGACGACTCCTACACCTGGAATGACTTAACGGCCTAACAACCAAGGCCGGGACCGAAATTTTACTTCCTCATCCGATGGAAGGTTGGAGCAGATGGGAATCGAACCCAGAATCATCCGCTTACAAAGCGGACAGCGTAACCATTCGGCCACGCACTGCCATTGATATATAGGGCTAATACGCAGCTCCCAAGAAAAGGGGTCAAGAAATGGCTTTACGAACAGCAGAACAAAGAAGAGAGAATGATTTCTTGGGGCTTTTCTTCACTTTTCTTCATTTTTTTCTTGGCCGGTTCCTTCCGAAGTGCGTTTACAGCTATACTAGGAAACTAATTTTTTCGTGTTCTAAAACATGTTTTTTCAAGAAAAAGTTCACAAAAAATTGATTTCAGCTGATTGCACTTAAATTCCCATTAAAATTTTGAAGTTTTTTTGAAAAAATATTGTTTTGCCCCTCGAATAAAGTCGAGCCAAACATTTCATTAGGGCACAAAACCAAAACGTAAACATTTGGGATTATTCCACTATTCCATTCATTAGTACACTCCCTACATGCCCTCCAAGAATCAGATTGATAGCAAACAATTTCCGAAAAAATCAAAAAAACAAAAGGGCACATAACAATGTTCACTCCAAACCAGAAAAAAAGTTCAATTGTGCCCTTTTCTTTTTCGTTAGTTTTTCGTGGTTAAGGAACTTTCTATGTTATAAAGTGAACTTTTCATACATTCTTAACACTAATTCACTTCAAAACAAAGTTTGGTTTAAGTTTCACCAAGGATTTCTGCAGAAAAAAACTTCGTCGAAATACAATATTTAATACGGCCTGCGGCTGCTGTTCAGTACACTTTTGAAGAATTTGTATGTTTCACATGCCTTATCTACACACAAAACTTCACCAATAATCAAAATTTCTACTGAATTCCTCATTATTTCTTACTAAACAAAAGGGCCCGTAAACATCATTCAAAACAACAATCAGGTGACAACGCTTTAGTGCCCTTTCAGCCATAGACTAATAAAAGACTATACAGTGGGATCTGAACCATGACTCAACCTTTTTATGACCCCTCGGCACGGCCGGTTCACTGTCAAAAATGACAGATCAAAATGTCAAGAACTGGCTCCACTGACGATTTTCTGACGTTTCTTTTTTTTTGTTTTGATTGGTGAATCTAAACAAACACACAAATTCGATTTATTTGAGGATGCATTTGCCATCCCAAAAATATCGGAGAACCGGAACGACCGACAGGTTGTTCAGGCTGATCGCCAAAATTTCTAATTTAATTTTAATTTTGCCTTCTATTTCCGTCGATTTCGTAATAAGTCGCCGATTGAACAAATGGCCATTCGGCATCGGTTCCGGGTTGATCAGCAGGTGCTGCATTCGGTCATGTAACATCCCTTGGTACTTCCGATTACCGGTTTCACAAGAAATTAAGCACGCGAGAGCAACGATTGCAAAAGGCTTGTGTGCTTGCCGGAATGAACACGATGGTGGTCGGTTTGAAAGCTTCCGGTTCCGGTACACGGAACCCCGGGGAAAGTCGTAGAATCGAATGTATTTGAACCGATCGGAACCAGGATACGCTGCAGCTTTTCTTAGACGCAATCCCTCCTGATTAGCATGCTGTTCAACTCCACCTTACAGGACATTTCCAACCAAGGTTCCAACTGATATAGCTCTAAGTTGTTTAGTATCAATTAAATTTTCAATCGAAAAGTTCATTCAAACTAAAAAAGATGTCTAGAGTGTTGATTAGATCAATCATCATTTACAATCAAATTCAAAATGAAAAAGACTTGTAACAATATGATTGTATTTTGCTAAGTCACGGTCATCAAAAGACATTTCTGTGGCTAAGGAATTTAAAACCAGGTTCTAACATAACAGCTCGGGAAACGGCATATTTGATTAAACATCGACAAAAAGCTGTAAATTTTATATATTTTCAATTCAAACTTAACCACAAATTTACATCAGTAACATACACACAAATACACCCACACATAAGTCGACGACTTGGCTGCGGTAGCCCTAGGTTGGGCCTTCCCCTCGCGGATGCGGTTCTTCTCGGTGGCAGGGTCTACGTTGGTAGGGAAGCCTTCTTCTTGCACACGTCCTTGAGAAACGGTAACGGCACTCTTCAGCCTGGTCATTTCACGCCTTCCCTCGAGCATTTCTTCTCCGCCAGTTCTTGCTTTTCCTTCAACTTGTTTTGGTGGTAGTGGGCACCGAATGACCCCGCTCCATTTATCTGGGAGGCCGGTGCACGGGCGTGGTCAAGGACATGACAGCGAATTCCCTGGAAAGAGACAAATGATTTCTCGCTTAAGATAGGAAAATCTGGTTAATATGTCGGATTAGTTTTCAAAAGGACGTAAGAGCCATTGGTAAATAAAGCTCTTTTTCATCGGTATTCGACCTACTTACGAAAAACCAATTACGAAAATGCTTGAGATTGTTCATCTACACGTCCTTCAAGTGCCCTGAACTAAACAAAAATGAAATTTTGTTTCAATTTGGAGAAAACCCGGAAATAAAGTCAGAGGTCAAGGTGGCTCTTACGGCTTTTTGAAAACTCATCCGAGATATGTTCAAATCCTCATATCGCAAGAAGAGTTTGAACTACTCAACTGATCTTATGCTATTTAAAAACACATAAATCTTACCATTTTGTTTGAATAATAATCGAAGGAGTTCTGCAACAAAAACAAAAATTCCACCGTCCAGCTGATGCGAAAACAAAAATAAACACGATGCGCGCCTCGATGCGATACGCGCGCAAAACAGCACAAAGCAAAATTGAAAAAGGCAGTGCGGCCAAGGAAATCTGTCATACGGGGGGGTAAGCCGATGCGGTTCAACGTGGTTCACGCGGTTCACAGCATATGAGTCATATTTTTTTGAAAAAAATGTTCGGAGTGTTTAGTCTTTAATTAGTCTATGTTTCAGCTCTCTTCGAAATTGCATTTAGAAAGGGCCCATTATGAACAACAGTTGGAACGTTAAAAGGGCCCAATAGTGAGATTTTTTAAAATAATGAGTTTTATTGCGAAAATCAACATAAATTAAGAAGCATTAAAGCAGAGCTGAGGATAATGATTTGTTTTATCGTATCATCAGTAAAAAAACCACCAGTCAAGCTTTCTTTTTAAATAGGAATTGAAACAAGTTGTCCACTTTTTGCCAGCGATTTTCTCGAATTGCGGTTTTTGGTTTTGTGCCCTAATGAAATGTTTGGCTCGAAGTCTTGTAAAGACTGATAGGCCCCCAAAACCAAAGCTAAAAACTCGATTCGCCACCTACATTCGAGTAGGAGAACTTTGGTGCAAGGTTACGTTTACGTTTTTGCGCGATAAGTGCAAAGGGGAGTGAAAACTATTTTAAGGTTTTTTAAAAGAAAATTGATCTTTTGGAATAAAATAAAGTTAACAGGGGTAAGAAATAAAAACTTCTATCGATTGACTATTTGATTTTTTTGCTAAGTTGCCTTTTTCATTGAAAATTCTGAGATCCGGATTGAAAACGCGAGAATGAGGTTAGATTGCAAATTTTGAAAATCATTCCAATTACCATTTTTCAAGCAGAGCTTTGCTTTTATGGTAGAAGTGACTTCAAAAAATATTTGTCCACTTGAATAATCTACATTCTCAGTTAGGTTTTGGTTGATTGAAACATTCCATTATTTTGAATCAGATAATGAACAGGTTAAATCGGCAATCACAAAAATATTTTCGCTTATATCAATTAAGCTATTCATTTCTTACCTGCAAATGGTATAATTTGCTATAAATGTCGATTTTATGATGAAATAAAACAATTTCAAATTTCAAACCAACTTACTTGCTGTAGGTTATAATGAAAACATCACCCCAAGTTTCAGCGCCCTCTAGTGGGGGGTAATTTTGACGTTTGATTTCCTATCGTACAAAATATTTTTTTTCTTCGTGTATGAACACACCGCGTTCAACGGCTGTGCACTTGGTCGATGAGGCGCGAAATCAAAAGAGAGCGGGAGATCGCGCAGTCGCGCAATGTAAACAAACACAAAGCATAAAACGGCGAGAGAAAGAAGCAAGAGCATCGTCCGCATCAGCAACATAAATGCCTTTGGATTGGCGAAATTTTCGCACATAAACAAACCAACCTACACACGGTCCGGTTCGGTGGTTTCTGGAGCGCGCGCGTACGACTGTGTCCTTGGCCAGTGTTGGGTTGTTCCTTTCGTTGGGTCCTTGGAAAAGTAACTGCTAGTGTTCATTTGTGAAGAAAAAATGTTCAACATCCGGTCGTCCCCGAAAAAGTCCTCCGGCGCTGGTCCACTGCAGGGCTACAAAATCACCAACGAATTGAGGAGCAAGAAATACGGAGTGGCCGCCAATTCGCTCCGGATGCTTCGGATGAAGGCTGAAGAAAAATTCAAGGTGAATGACCCAGATTGTGGTGGGAAAGGGATTTGGTGGTGTGGTGCGAGGAACCGGGACAAAAACCCATTCAGAAATTGCGTGGTGTTTGTTGAGTAAAGTAGATTCTTTTTTCACGATTTGCTACTGTGAGCAAGTCCTCTTATTTGGGACTTCCCAATGACAGGTTTAAATTACAATTCTTAAGTTCTTAAAATGCTACTAAAAGAAATTTCAAATCTCAAATTTCTTAATTTCCGAAACAATGTTTGTGTGTTTTTATTTAAATATTAAATATTTTGAGTGCCATCAATTACAACTTTTACAATAATTTGACTTAAGCTGTAGAAGTCATTCAATGCCTGGTATACAACATGATAGGATTCCATCATAACCTTTGACCATTCTTGCCTTATCCGGCCTTGGCCAAAATGTCTTCTAATGACAAGCAATATATTCAATCCTTTTTGCGTAAATTTAGACATTCAAGAAATTTAAGAATTTAAGAATTTAAGAATTTAAGAATTTAAGAATTTAAGAATTTAAGAGAATTTAAGAATATAAGAATTTAAGAATTTAAGAATTTAAGAATTCAAGAATTTAAGAATTTAAGAATTTAAGAATTTAAGAATTTAAGAATTTAAGAATTTAAGAATTTTAGAATTTAAGAATTTAAGAATTTAAGAGAATTTAAGAATATAAGAATTTAAGAATTTAAGAATTTAAGAATTCAAGAATTCAAGAATTTAAGAATTTAAGAATTTAAGAATTTTAGAATTTAAGAATTTAAGAATTTAAGAATTTAAGAATTTAAGAATTTATTTTCAAAAAAGTTACCTAAAAATGGCTATAACTTGAAAACGGTGCACTTTATCAAAATTTCACTAAAGTACTATTTGATTGAAAATTCGATTTAACATAAAAAAAATTAAGTTGAAATATTTTTGAGACCAATATTTCGATTTTTTGAAAAAGTTAGCATTGATTCAAAAATCATGACTCGGTCAAAGATTTTTTTAACATTCTGGAAATTTTTGATAAGTTGGCATTTGATGTCCCCTAAAACATACCAAAAATTAAAAAAATAAAAATATTGTTTATTTTTGCAAATCAAGGTTTAGTGACGAAAAGTGAAATTATAAATCCCCAAATTTGTTTTTTTTAACGTGTATCATTTTTTTGCAGTGTAGTCCTTATCCATACCTACAACTTTGCCGAAGACATCAAATCGATCAAAAAATTCCTTAAAAAGATACTTTTTTTTTGAAATTTTCACACATCATTTTTGTATGGACAGTTGCCGAATTTGTATGGAAAATTATATGGACAAACTAATGATGCAAAATGGCTTCTTTGGGCATACCGAAGGCACCAAAAAAGTTTCAACCGGATCAAAAAATACAACAAAAATCGAATGACCGAAATTTCAGTGAATTGCTCAGTTATGGGTTCTAAATTAACTGAATAAACCCAACCCTTCTCTCCCCTATCCTAACCCTGCTCCACCATATCGAGAGTCCTCGACGCTTTATGCTATAAAAGGACACAACTGTGAATTGTGCAACATAGACGACGACGCCGCGTCACTTCTCTCTCTCCCATCTCCCCACCCGAACCAGTTCAGTGGCCTTCGATCGGGAGAGACTGCAAGCGCAAGTGCACTCCACTGTGCCGTGAGAATTCCAAAATGCAACGGGCGCACAGCGCCGAGGCCAATGACATTGACCTGGTTGAATGTCCTTTCGGGTTTCGAAGAGTGGAATGCTGATGCGTTTCCTGTCCTTATTTGGGAAGTGACCTAGATTTTTTTTTAGAATGGTTCAAATTTGGATAACTTTAATTAAAATTCAAAACTCATCATTTTTATTTCATTTCAGCTGGAAAATTGTCGCGTATATCTGGCCCAGGACGGCGTAGAAGTCCTAGACGAGGACTATTTCCGCACCCTCCCAGCGCAGGTCCTGTTCGTGGTGGCCGAGCGGGACACCATCGTAAAAACTGGCAAGTGGCGCTTGTTTTATCGACCGATGACCATTATAAATATAACCATTTTCCATCCCTCTCCCCCACCCCGCATCGACCGTGACCCAATTTTGGACAATCCGGATCCGGCAGACTTTGAGCTGATGTATGACGCAATCCAGCAGACCCATAGCGAGCTGATTGAGGCGGGCAGCCTGGCGAAGCAGTTCGTGAGCAACAACCAGACGCAGATCGCCCGGATGCTGGAGGAGGCGCAGCGCGCCCAGGACGAGCGGACCGCCAAGAGCCGGCGCAGCGAGCACGCCGAGTGGTTTGAAGGTACACCTACGCGCAAAGGGAACGCTGGAACACACTTTTCGGGGATTGCAGGTGAAATTAAGGAGAGAGGGCAAATGTACTTCGAGATGATTTGTAGTTAATGGGCTGGGGAAGTACCGAATTTGGAATTCAAGGATTTTACATTGGCCATGAAGACGATGCGCAAAAATGTTGCGTAAAAGCGTTTCTTTGATTTAGGAATTATGCTAGCTCGAAAAAAAATCGTTTCTGATGTAGGAGCTGTGTTGTACTGCATAACTTAATTTGAACATTTCTACGCAGATTATCGAAAAACTTTCTAGTTTAGAATGTGTGGGGCCCAACTAAACTAAAACGATGCCCCATAAAAAAATATGGTTCATCTCATTTTTCAAGGTTGATTTGTACAAAACTATGCATTTTTGGACATTTTTTTTCGACTTTTGCAATCGTTTGAAATCCCATATTGCAAAAAATGTGAAAAAAAGTTTTGAAAAAAGCAGATTATTTTTATTTACCTTTAAAACATTTTTTTTTATGAAAAAGTATTTTTTTTAGAAACGGAACAATTACACATTTACTCCAGATTTTTTTTGTAATTTTCAAAAATACGTAGTTTAGTGTTAATTTGTTATGCAATACAGGTCAGACATAATTATCCGAAGCCTCGATTATCCAAAGTTTCGATTATCCAAAGGTTTGTATAGAACTTCAGATAGTCAAAAAAAAAACAAAACAAAGTTTTAATTTAATTACAAAATGTATTTTGTTAATATTCAATTGCTGCCATTTTGGCCGCCATCTTGAATTTCAAAATTCTAAATTAATTACATAAAAAAGAAAATCTGAATAAATATAAATTTAAAATAGTATTGTTTGTTTGAAATTCGTTGTTTTGTTAAAAAATACGTATTTTTTTTTTTAAAGTCAGTTCTAAAAATTTAAGATTTGAAACTCAATTTTGAGAAAGTCTGAATATTTATAGATAAAAAAAATATAAGGCTGCTGACTTTTTTAAGGTGGAAGTATTTGCGATGGCCTTATCTTCCTGAAACATTTCAAGCTTGTTATTTCAGTTTTAGTATTTAGGAAAGATTGTGTCCAAGATATGAATTTGCAAACAACATAAGCAAAAAAAAAAACTAAAAACTAAAAACTAAAAACTAAAAACTAAAAACTAAAAACTAAAAACTAAAAACTAAAAACTAAAAACTAAAAACTAAAAACTAAAAACTAAAAACTAAAAACTAAAAACTAAAAACTAAAAACTAAAAACTAAAAACTAAAAACTAAAAACTAAAAACTAAAAACTAAAAACTAAAAACTAAAAACTAAAAACTAAAAACTAAAAACTAAAAACTAAAAACTAAAAACTAAAAACTAAAAACTAAAAACTAAAAACTAAAAACTAAAAACTAAACACTAAAAACTAAAAACTAAAAACTAAAAACTAAAAACTAAAAACTAAAAACTAAAAACTAAAAACTAAAAACTAAAAACTAAAAACTAAAAACTAAAAACTAAAAACTAAAAACTAAAAACTAAAAACTAAAAACTAAAAACTAAAAAACTAAAAACTAAAAACTAAAAACTAAAAACTAAAAACTAAAAACTAAAAACTAAAAACTAAAAACTAAAAACTAAAAACTAAAAACTAAAAACTAAAAACTAAAAACTAAAAACTAAAAACTAAAAACTAAAAACTAAAAACTAAAAACTAAAAACTGAAAACTAAAAACTAAAAACTAAAAACTAAAAACTAAAAACTAAAAATTAAAAATTAAAAACTAAAAACTAAAAACTAAAAACTAAAAACTAAAAACTAAAAACTAAAAACTAAAAACTAAAAACTAAAAACTAAACACTAAAAACTAAAAACTAAAAACTAAAAACTAAAAACTAAAAACTAAAAACTAAAAACTAAAAACTAAAAACTAAAAATTAAAAACTAAAAACTAAAAACTAAAAACTAAAAACTAAAAACTAAAAACTAAAAACTAAAAACTAAAAACTAAAAACTAAAAACTAAAAACTAAAAACTAAAAACTAAAAACTAAAAACTAAAAACTAAAAACTAAAAACTAAAAACTAAAAACTAAAAACTAAAAACTAAAAACTAAAAACTAAAAACTAAAAACTAAAAACTAAAAAACTAAAAACTAAAAACTAAAAACTAAAAACTAAAAACTAAAAACTAAAAACTAAAAACTAAAAACTAAAAACGAAAAACTAAAAACAAAAAACTAAAAACTAAAAACTAAAAACTAAAAACTAAAAACTAAAAACTAAAAACTAAAAACTAAAAACTAAAAACTAAAAACTAAAAACTAAAAACTAAAAACTAAAAACTAAAAACTACAAACTAAAAACTAAAAACTAAAAACTAAAAACTAAAAACTAAAAACTAAAAACTAAAAACTAAAAACTAAAAACTAAAAACTAAAAACTAAAAACAAAAAACTAAAAACTAAAAACTAAAAACTAAAAACTAAAAACTAAAAACTAAAAACTAAAAACTAAAAACTAAAAACTAAAAACTAAAAACTAAAAACTAAAAACTAAAAACTAAAAACTAAAAACTAAAAACTAAAAACTAAAACCTAAAAACTAAAACCTAAAAACTAAAAACTAAAATCTAAAAACTGTTTTGTTTGTTTTGTTTGTTTTGTTTGTTTTGTTTGTTTTGTTTGTTTTGTTTGTTTTGTTTGTTTTGTTTGTTTTGTTTGTTTTGTTTGTTTTGTTTGTTTTGTTTGTTTTGTTTGTTTTGTTTGTTTTGTTTGTTTTGTTTGTTTTGTTTGTTTTGTTTGTTTTGTTTGTTTTGTTTGTTTTGTTTGTTTTGTTTGTTTTGTTTGTTTTGTTTGTTTTGTTTGTTTTGTTTGTTTTGTTTGTTTTGTTTGTTTTGTTTGTTTTGTTTGTTTTGTTTGTTTTGTTTGTTTTGTTTGTTTTGTTTGTTTTGTTTGTTTTGTTTGTTTTGTTTGTTTTGTTTGTTTTGTTTGTTTTGTTTGTTTTGTTTGTTTTGTTTGTTTTGTTTGTTTTGTTTGTTTTGTTTGTTTTGTTTGTTTTGTTTGTTTTGTTTGTTTTGTTTGTTTTGTTTGTTTTGTTTGTTTTGTTTGTTTTGTTTGTTTTGTTTGTTTTGTTTGTTTTGTTTGTTTTGTTTGTTTTGTTTGTTTTGTTTGTTTTGTTTGTTTTGTTTGTTTTGTTTGTTTTGTTTGTTTTGTTTGTTTTGTTTGTTTTGTTTGTTTTGTTTGTTTTGTTTGTTTTGTTTGTTTTGTTTGTTTTGTTTGTTTTGTTTGTTTTGTTTGTTTTGTTTGTTTTGTTTGTTTTGTTTGTTTTGTTTGTTTTGTTTGTTTTGTTTGTTTTGTTTGTTTTGTTTGTTTTGTTTGTTTTGTTTGTTTTGTTTGTTTTTTTTTAAACCCCATTCAAACTTATTCCTGCTTCCGATCAGGCAGTTCACTATTAAATGGGTTGGTCGGAGGCCTCCTTCGGGCAATCTCGTATACATTTCTAGTTGGAGAATTATTACTTTTTTGACTCGGGCTAATAAATACAACTTTGTCTATAACATAACTGAATCCGTTTTCAAGATTCAGATTTTAGAATATTAACAAACCAATTTTGTATGGAAAGTTGATGTAAACTGGCTACTTTCGTCATAAGTGAGCTCCAAACAAAGTTTAAGGCAAATAAAAATATACAAATATAAACAATTTCTGGTTTCCGGGATATTGTGGAATTTGTTACCGAATTTGAAATCAATCGTTATTTTATAAACTAATTAAATTATCACGGACATAAAAAAATCTCAATCAATGTTTTAATTTTCCTTCCCAAATCCCAAACAAAAAAAGGTTTCGACAGCCGGGCGGGCCAAACGAAGGAGGAGATCATGCAGCGCCGCGGCCAGGACCGGATCCGGGGTTACTTTTACAAAACCAAGGACGAGCTGACCAAGTGCGCCATCTACCGGGGCAACGTGATGGCGAAGGAGCTGATTGACGAGATGCTGGAGCTGTTCCGCCATCTGCTGATAGGTTTCGACTATTTTAGCGCTATTTTTGACCGCAGCCATTCGGCGCGGCTGCCGGACAACGCGGAGGTTTCAGACCTGGTCGTGGGAAGTGGCGAACGGGTCGTTGCTGCTGCTGCTGCGTCGCCGGAAGGGCAGGAAGATGAAGTGGACGCTCAGCGGATCGTGCCGAAGCGGATGAAGCTGGCGATTAAGGAGACGCTGGAGAAGGACGGCAACGCGATCGAGCGCTACCGGGTGGCGTTGTGCAATTCTCGGGGCGAGTTCCGCTGCATGGGGCTGTGGAACGAGCGCAAGTGCAAGTACGGAGCGCACGTGATCAATCCGTACGCCAGCCGGGAGAACATGATTCTGTTTCAGGTGTGGAATTTGGACCACCAGGTCGAGATAAGCCGGTCGGTGCTGCCGTCGATCGTGCAGAACGTGGCGCGGGTCGTCGCGAAAGAGGCGGATGCCATGTGTCGGGTGCACAACCGGCGAGGTAAGAAACTCTCTGTGATTACCTACTTTATCGAGCTGTTTACGCTCGGCAACCTGAAGCTGGTGCACATCGTGTGCCACGACAAAAGTATTCACGACATGATCTCGAGGGGGGCGATCATTTGCGAAAAGTGCGCCGAGTACAAGTATATTAAGGAATTCCAAAGCAAAATACGCTTCAATAAAAACGCTTTAATGTAGGGTTAAATGTATAGAGGATGCGCGTGTGTTTTGAACAGCAAGAAAAGTTGAGAAAGCCTACATATTTTGAACTCCCCAGCCCATACATTATTGAAAGAAAATATTTTCATTTCTTATATTGAAAATCTATTTTCATAGAAATAATTATAAATAATATTAAAACCTCAATTGAAACATTGTGAATTTGAATTGAATCTTTTTGTATTTTCTGTTTAGTTCTTTTGCTGTTAACCCTCTACAAACCAACCCCGCGGGCTTTGATCTAAAAATACGCCAAAAATCAATTTTCCACCAATTTTTGATCTTTGAAAAGCATTGGAAAGAAGAACTCTTAAAATATAAGAAAATTTCAGGGTTAGGAGTGTGACTTGTTTTATGTGATTTTGCCAAAGTAAAAAAATAAAGTTTTTTTATAGGATCAACTTTGGCTGTGTTTTACACTAATATTTTCTATATTATATTATAATAAGTATGCAGTAATTTTTGTATTGTCTCAGACTACGCTTCTTAGCATTTTTAAAACAATTTAAATGATAATGGTTTCATTCTAGAGCAATTCTCCACGAAATCGGTCTTTTTTTTGGAATTTTAATTTTTGTATTTTTTAATCCGACTGAATTTTTTTTGGTGCCTTCGGTATGCCCAAAAAAGCCATTTTGCATCATTAGTTTGTCCATATAATTTTCCATACAAATTTGGCAGCTGTCCATACAAAAATGATGTATGAAAATTCAAAAATCTGTATCTTTTGGAGGAATTTTTTGATCGATTTGGTGTCTTCGGCAAAGTTGTAGGTATGGATATGGACTACACTGAAAAAAAATGATACACGGTAAAAAATTTTTTGGTGATTTTTTATTTAACTTTTTGTCACTAAAACTTGATTTGCAAAAAAAACACTATTTTTAATTTTTTTATTTTTTGATATGTTTTAGAGGACATTAAATGACAACTTTTCTGAAATTTCCAAGTTGTGTGTGTGTGTGTGTGGTCCAATCCAATACCCGCTAACCGGTAGCGAAATTATGGGAAAGTATAATTTGTGTCAGACTTTGTATATGCCGAATGCTGATACAACTTATCTCAGTCCCGGGTATTAGGTGGTGATAACCCTCGCGCTGCTTCCAACGACCCATTTCAGAATGGCAGAGATCCTAGCGGCCCAATTCCGAGGTCGTTGGGCATTATCCGGCCCCGCCCTAACATAGAAGCAAGCACCAGACGGATCCTTGATCTATCTTAAGACTCCCAATCCCTTCAGGCAAATCAGGGATCAGAGCGTATTTAATATGAGAAGAATACAACATGTTTTATAACCTTTAGATGGCCGACTGGTTAGAGTCCCAGACCATCAATCCAAAGGTGTGATTTTCGAATCCCACCTGATTCTGTTTCGTTTTTGTTCATATTCAAAGTTCAAATTCCTGATTCCAAAATTCAAAGGTACCGACCGGGATTTGATCCCTGAACCTTCTGCTTGTGAGGCAGAAGCCGTAACCTTTAAGCCACGGAGCCGGTTACTTTTCAGAAATTTCCAAGTTGTGCAAAAAATCTTTGACCGAATTATGATTTTTTTTCTTTATTTTTCGATGTAAAATCAAATTTGCAATCAAAAAGTACTTTAGTGAAATTTTGATAAAGTGTACCGTTTTCAAGTTAAATCCATTTTTAGGTGACTTTTTTGAAAATAATCGCAGTTTTTCATTTTTTTAAATTAGTGCACATGTTTGCTCACTTTTGAAAAAAATATTTTTGGAAAGCTGAGAAAATTCTCTATCACGGGTCCCCCACAGACCGTTATTATGCAAAAAAAATTTCCACCCAAACCAATGATTGGACATTAGCCTGTCCCATTTTGAGGTCATGTCGGGGAATTTCAGGTGCTCACTTCTTAAATGATAGATTATGATGTTAGGAACAATGTTTTCTTAGACAAGAAAAAATAATAAAATACTTTCTCGCACCCCCTAGTCGATTTACTGAAAAAACTCATTTTTTTGAACAAATTTTCTAAAATCGCTTGGAATCAATACAAAAACTGTTTCGATCAGGTGTGTATTATCTTCAAACGATAGGTTTTTGTCCATAGATTAAGATGCACTATCAATATTGGACCAAAATTTAACTTTTTGGACTTTCCCAGGCGGATTTGTGTCGAAAAAATCGCATTTTTTCGAAACTTTTTTCAGAAATGTTCATTTAATTTAGGGTAGCCTATTTTTCCCAGTGAAACCAATACATGCAGCTTGTAGGAAATTTCATGGCGAACATTTTTACCTCTGAGAAAATGCAATTTCGACACTCTAGAGCCAAGATATTTGAGTTTTAGTGAGGAAAAAAGTGCCAATTTTCAAAATTTCTCAGAATTCAGAAGCAGGGCCTACTAATTACACGATGTAGCAAGCATATGTCTCAAAGGTCAAGGTATGCTTTTTTATAGTAATTTTGACCGCTGAATCCAAATCTGAAATCAAATTTCGTGTAAACAGTCATGTTTTGGAGCTACACCCTTTTGGAATGTTATTTGCGTGTTTAAGAGGCAGTTTTTGTAAATATTACTCGGTTTGTTCTAGAGGTCGTATCGAGGTGCTCCGATTTGGATGAAACTTTCAGCGTTTGTTTGTCTATACATGAGATGAACTCATGCGAAATATGAGCCCTCGACGAAAAAGGGAAGTGGGGTAAAACGGGCATTGAAGTTTGAGGTCCAAAAACATAAAAAATCTTAAAATTGCTCGCATTTTAGTAAAACTTCATCAATTCAAAACTCTCTTAGATGCATTCGAAAGGTCTTTTGAAGCACTTCAAAATGAGCCATAGACATCCAGGATTGGTTTAACTTTTTCTCATAGCTTTTGCAAATTACTGTTAAAAATTGATTTTTTTAAAACCTCAAAATCTTTTTGCAACAGCCTCCAACACCCATACACTTTTAGTTCAAAAGTTAGGGAATTTCATGGACTATAAGCCGACGGTAATAACTTTTTGGCCAATCGCAGTTTTTCTCATAGTTTTTAAATTTTTCTATAAAAACATTTTACAACGTTAGTTATTGTCCCTACAGCATCCATAGCGGCACTTTTTAGTCTCAATTTTGTCATATTCGAAATCCTTGGAAAATTCAAACTTCAATGCCCGTTTTACCCCACTTCCCTCATCTCATGTATAGACAAACAAACGCTGAAAGTTTCATCCAAATCGGAGCACCTCGATACGACCTCTAGAACAAACCGAGTAATATTTACAAAAACTGCCTCTTAAACACGCAAATAACATTCCAAAAGGGTGTAGCTCCAAAACATCACTGTTTACACGAAATTTGATTTCAGATTTGGATTCAGCGGTCAAAATTACTATAAAAAAGCATACCTTGACCTTTGAGACATATGCTTGCTACATCGTGTAATTAGTAGGCCCTGCTTCTGAATTCTGAGAAATTTTGAAAATTGGCACTTTTTTCCTCACTAAAACTCAAATATCTCGGCTCTAGAGTGTCGAAATTGCATTTTCTCAGAGGAAAAAATGTTCGCCATGAAATTTCCTACAAGCTGCATGTATTGGTTTCACTGGGAAAAATAGGCTACCCTAAATTAAATGAACATTTCTGAAAAAAGTTTCGAAAAAATGCGATTTTTTCGACACAAATCCGCCTGGGAGAGTCCAAAAAGTTAAATTTTGGTCCAATATTGATAGTGCATCTTAATCTATGGACAAAAACCTATCGTTTGAAGATAATACATACCTGATCGAAACAGTTTTTGTATTGATTCCAAGCGATTTTAGAAAATTTGTTCAAAAAAGTGACTTTTTTCAGTAAATCGACTAGGGGGTGCGAGAAAGTATTTTATTATTTTTTCTTGTCTAAGAAAACATTGTTCCTAACATCATAATCTATCATTTAAGAAGTGAGCACCTGAAATTCCTCGACATGACCTCAAAATGGGACAGGCTATTGGACATGGTTCCTGGGACCATTCTGCACCTCTGGCCCGAGTTTCAAAATATTTGCCGGCAGAAATTTCGAATACGGTCAGTTTTAGTGTTTCGAGTAGAAATTAAGGGGAAATCACATGTAAAATGCGTAGGAAAAGATCAAAGTTTCAATGTTTTAACTCCAAAACACTGGTCATGGTTTTAAATTGTATTAACATGTAGCAGAATGTTATAAAAACGATTTACAGCACTGACTTAGCCGGATTAATCCTAAGTTAAGTGACTTAAGTATATTATTTACAAGTTTACACCTTAATATTAAAAAAAAACCTCCTACATCAAGGAATTCAAAGTTAAGGAAAACTAGGTAGCACAAAAATAACTAAAAATGGGGTGACTTTGAGCCAAGGGGTGACATTGTACCAATAAATGCATTAAGATTGCTTTGATAAGCTTGAATTTTATGTTAATTTATTTATTTGTAGACGGATTAATTTGGTCTATTTATGTTCCCACAAAGCAATTTGATGATATTGCTACGCAAATCTGCTTATTCTGTTTGAATAAAGCCTGTTGATTTAAAATTTAATTAATTAAAATAAATTTAAAATCTCCTGGAATCCTCCAAATTTGAAAATTATGCTCACATTTTTCAGTTCTGAATCAATTCCTTCTGAAATCAAATAAAACAATCAAAATATTAGGGAAACAAATTTTTTAACGTGGCAAGTTTGTGACATAGCAATTAGAATAAACTTGTTCTTTTTTTGTTTTAAATCGTTTACAAATTTCAAACTTACGAATGAAATCCGGAGACAACTCCAGCTATCATTTAGCTCATATATTTTTGTTGTCCTGAGTAATGATTATACTTAGCAAAAGTTGAATGGCACAACTTCCCGCAGGATTAATATTTCAAACCAACCAATTATTTTTGAGCATTGCAGTTATCGTCTTAAAATAAAAAGAAATAAAATAAAATAACTTTTCATAATTGGATAAAATAATGTTGATACACTAATAGTAAGGATTCAATAAAACATATTATTGATCATCAAGAACGTTCACTAATAATGTATTCATTAAAACAAATCCTACTTCTGGCCAATGTGAAAACACAATCAATCTTTTAACAAGCTTGGCATATCTTAGTAAAACATGAAAATAGTACAGTTAAATATCAAATCAAATCAAATTGTTCGCTCTACAACATTACCAGCCAAACTGGGGTGAGAGGCAACCGCGTTTAACATTTTACCACCGAACCCGGTATAGTCAAGTATGTATAGGCGAAGTAAGTTTTCAATGTGACTTGTGTCCTAAAACTCTTGTCGGGGTCAAACGGTAAGGCTTATGAAACTAAAGCTTTATCTATTTTATCTATTTTTTTAGTTTTTCGTACTTATGAACTTTTTAAGGCAGAGGACATAATCTAAAAACAATATTTGCAACGATTATAATTTGCAATTCAAGCTTATCGAGCTTGGTGTTAAGCTATCTGGCCATTATAAAATCGTAAAATTTGGTACAATGGCACCCCTTGGCTCAAAGTCACCCCATTTTAAGTTATTTTTGTGCTATCTAGTTTTCCTTAACTTTAAATTCCTTGATGTAGGAGTTTTTTTTTAATATTAAGGTATAAACTTGTAAATAATATACTTAAGTCACTTAACTTAGGCTTAACCCGGCTAAGTCAGTGCTGTAAATCGTTTTTATAACATTCTGCTACATGTTAATACAATTTAAAACCATGACCAGTGTTTTGGAGTTAAAACATTGAAACTTTGATCTTTTCCTACGCATTTTACATGTGATTTCCCATTAATTTCTACTCGAAACACTAAAACTGACCGTATTCGAAATTTCTGCCGGCAAATATTTTGAAACTCGGCCCAGAGGTGCAGAATGGTCCCAGGAACCATGTCCAATCATTGGTTTGAGTGGAAATTTTTTATTTATAATAACGGTCTGTGGGGGACCCGTGCTATATTTTGCTTTTTTGAACTTTGTTGATACGACCCTTAGTTGCTGAGATTTTGCCATGCAAGTGTTTAAAAACAGGAAAATTGATGTTTTCATGGTGTCGATTTCTGGAAAAGTCAGGGAAAACCTGGAATTGTCAGGGAATTTTATTTTACCTGGAAAAGTCAGGGAAAGTCAGGGAATTTTAAGCTGGGTCAGGGAATTTTGATGATCTTAAAAATATTACTACAAAATTTCATTTCTTTTTGAAAATTAACCCTTGGTTATGTATTTCAATGTCTTCCAGGCCAAACTTTGCAACATTGATAATATTTATTTTTTTATATTGGTCAGTCCGGAAGGAACGCAAAACTCCATATAAAAAGTACTTAAGAAAAGGGTCACGAAGAAAAGGAACAGCAACGTAAAGTTGCATTTGGCACTTCTTCGCGCGTTGCTTGTTTGCAATATGTTTAGGTTTAAAAATCAAATAATTTGGATTTGCTTTGGATTTGCGTGCAACTGAAAATAACAAATTACTAGCGCACACAGGGGGGGACAATATGAGGCAGTTGCCCCCTCAGAGATTTGTTTTAAAATCGGTCGTTTGCTCAGCGGTTCGAAGGACCACTGGACTGACAATCCAGAGGTCACCGGTTCGAATCCCGCGGCGGGCGCTCTAAAATTCTTTGTGTAAATATGGGTATTCGGCGCCGTCGCTCCGTGCCGTACTCAAACACTCAAAGTCCAGGGCGGCGAAGTCCTTGTAGATAAAAAGGAAGACACTAGTGGTTGGTACTAGCAATGGTGGCCGACAGCTATAAAGTCAACTTCGTTTTTTTTCGTTTTCGTTTGCTCAGCATATAGGGACCATAGAGAGAATCATACATTTTGTCAAAAAAATTGAATGATTAAAAAAATCAAAAGTTATAAAATTCGAACAACAGAAAATTTAAAAAAATCTAAAATTCTAAAGCTCAAAGATTTCAAATTTTAAAAATTCTGGTATTTTGGAATTGTTGATTTGTTAATTTTTTAAATTTTTATTCTAAAATTCTAAAAAAATTGTAAGGTTAGAAAATATTCCAAAATTTTATTTTCCTCAAAATTTATGAACTATGATTTAAAAATGATCCAAAGTAATCTTATTTTGTGTAATCTAAAATGTAAGCAAAATAGTGATGGTGAAATGGTATTAAAAATTAAAAAATTAAATTCAAGAATAAAAGAAATAAAACTTTTTTTTTTAAATAAACAGGGTTGTTACGGACGGCGCGAATTTGGCGCGGATTTTACATGGTAGCAATTTTAATTAAAACAAATATTGAGAGAGATAAAATTACTTTCAACTTATAAAGAAAAATATTATCAAAAATCAGAATAATATTTTTTTTTTCGTTGAATGCAAAAACTTTGATTTTTTTATTGATTGAATTTTCTTCCGAAAATTTTTGTTTGTTTTTTCTCAATGAGAAAAATGAAGATGAAGATCATGAAGAGATATTTTTTTTAAATGTGTTGTTGAGGATTTCCTAAATAAACTCATTTTTAAACATACTGACTCTGATTATTTAATTTCTTTTAAGTTTTGAGTAATGTTTTTACCCTTATTTAGTGTTCTTTTATACTGGATACATTCAATTTTAAACTTGTGAAACTTAATCATATTTTAAACTCTTCCTGAAGATATAGACATAAGGATGTAACAAAAATAATTATTAGGGCATGTTCCAGTGGGTGTACTGTGCTTATATCCCAAATATGAGCTTGTTTGGACGTAACAGAAGCTGGCCTCCACCTTTGACTTTTAGATGGGATTTAGCCAGTAGAAATATATTTTTAAATTAAAATATTCTTTAAGAAAAATAAAATAAAAATCAAAATATTAAAAAAACTTCAAATTTAATTATTCAGAAATTAGGAAATAAAATTAGGAATAATAGTATTAAAAAAAACCCAAAAAAAATTATTCCTATTAAAAAAATTAAAAGTTCCAAAATTTTTAAATTAAAAATTTGGAAAATCTGAAAAAAATAAAAACTTAAATTAAAAAAAAAAAATTAAAAATCTGCAAAAAAAATTAAAAATCTGCAAAAAAATTTAAAAAATAATTTAAAAAAAAACAATCAAGAGAACAAAACAAATATTTTCTTAAATTCTTAAATTCTTAAATTCTTAAATTCTTAAATTCTTAAATTCTTAAATTCTTAAATTCTTAAATTCTTAAATTCTTAAATTCTTAAATTCTTAAATTCTTAAATTCTTAAATTCTTAAATTCTTAAATTCTTAAATTCTTAAATTCTTAAATTCTTAAATTCTTAAATTCTTAAATTCTTAAATTCTTAAATTCTTAAATTCTTAAATTCTTAAATTCTTAAATTCTTAAATTCTTAAATTCTTAAATTCTTAAATTCTTAAATTCTTAAATTCTTAAATTCTTAAATTCTTAAATTCTTAAATTCTTAAATTCTTAAATTCTTAAATTCTTAAATTCTTAAATTCTTAAATTCTTAAATTCTTAAATTCTTAAATTCTTAAATTCTTAAATTCTTAAATTCTTAAATTCTTAAATTCTTAAATTTTTGAATTTTTAAATTCTTAAATTCTGAAATTTTTAAATTCTGAAATTCTGAAATTCTTAAATTCCTAGATTCTTGAATGCTGCAATTTTTTTTCATCTTAAATTTCAGAAAACCTGATAAAATTTGAAGTACCTATTTTTGGAGTTAATTTTTTCGGTTAGAGAAATTTTGAGAAGAAGATGTCGGAAAATTTGCTTCGATTTTTCTAAGTGTCGCTTTCGTAAGATCATCGAGTATGAACTGTATCTGAAATTTAAAATCTCAAGATCGAGGATTTATTACAATTTTTAAATTTTATTGTTTTAATGTTAAAATTTCTGATTTTTTTTGCCTAAATGTTTGTTTTGGCTTTTATATCTAGTTTACCTTATTCTAGCAAAAATACATTTTCAGTGTTTCAAAATTCTGCGTTCTGAGATTACAAAATTGAATTTATTATGAAACTCCTTTATATGTTTGTCGCATAATTATTTTTCTTAAAATGACGCGGATTTTGCGCTGATTGGGATTTGGGATGGAGCGGATTTTTCTTATTTCTCCGTAAAAACCCTGAATAAAGGAATTTGAGAATTCTAGAATTTATAAAATATGGTCTCTTTGGAAAAGTTGTTTCTACTTTAATTAGGATCCAGCATCCGAGATTTCATAGGGATTGGACAACTACAAAAATGTTTTTCCCAAACAACATTCAAGGGCTTACTAGGAGGAATTCTCGTGGTCAGATCGAGCTTAAATTTGAAATCTATTCCAAAACACCCAAATATCTATGTTTGATAAATGATGACTTTTTGAATAGCTCGAGCATGTTGTATTTTGTTTTTATTTTTATAAAATGTATTGATCGTGTGAATGATCGTCTGTAGGCTCTGGTCAAGGTAGATAACACTTTTTTTTTTAATTTTACAGCAAACATATTGTTTTGTAAAATTATTTAAAAAGAGGTTTTCTTCAAATATCCATAAAACCGTTAACATTGTTGAAAAAGACCTAGATTCACATTTAATTGTATATTTTTCTTAGTTTTTCAGTTTTTTAAATCTTTATTAAGGTTCTGCACAATTACATAGTTTTGTCTCCAAAACCTTTTTTTTTTTGCACAATCAAAAATTGCATCGACCTAATTCTTTTGAAAATTCGGCAAAAGGCATCGATTTTAAAATTAAACATGACTTTTTAATTTAAATCAAATTTTCAATTGATTTTTTTGGAAAACTTTTAACTTTAAATTTTTTTTTTGGAAATAAAGTGAAATTAACTAATAGCATTTTGAAATTTGCAACAATTTTAATTATTAATTATTTCTAGAGTTTTTTTAAAGGTCCTATAAACTATTGTGTTTCATATGTTTATAGGACCTATTCAACAAAAAAAAACTAGATTTTTTGGTAAAGGGCAACATTTCAAATGACATCACAAGATTTAAAAACATAGGACATTTGTATGGTTGCTCATTTTGGATGTTCGATAAGAAAAAACGATTGACAAAATAAAAAAAAAACAAGTTTTTGAATTTTTGCAGAATCCATCTTTAAAAAAATAAAATAAAAAAGTCATTGAAGTTTTTCAATATCTTAAATTTCCAATATTCAAAAAGGAAAATGCATGAAACCATAAAAACGCTCTAAACAATATGTTAGTAAAAAATAGAAAATTAAAAAAAAATTGGTGGTCTGGAGAGGTCAGGGAAAAGTCAGGGAATTTTATTTTGGGATTTGGATCGACACCATGAGTTTTCTAAGTCTCACCCAAACAACCCACCATTTTCTAATGTCGATATCTCAGCAACTAATAGTCCGATTTACAATGTTAAAATATGAAACATTCGTGAAATTTTCCGATCTTTTCGAAAAAAATACTTTCAAAAATTTTAAATCAAGACTAACATTTTAAAAGGGCCAAAAATTCAATATTACGCCCTTTTGAAATGTTTGTCTTGGTTTAAATTTTTTTTAAATATTTTTTTCGAAGAGATCGGAAAATTTCACGAATGTTTCATATTTTAACATTGTAAATCGGACCATTAGTTGCTGAGATATCGACATTAGAAAATAGTGGGCTGTTAGGGTGAGACTTAGAAAACATCAATTTTCCTGTTTTTAAACACTTGCATGGCAATATCTCAGCAACTAAGGGTCGTATCAACAAAGTTCAAAAAAGCAAAATATAGAGAATTTTCTCAGCTTTTCAAAAATATTTTTTTCAAAGGTGGGCAAACATGTGCACTAATTTAAAAAAATGAAAAACTGCGACTATTTTCAAAAAAGTCACCTAAACATGGATTTAACTTGAAAACGGTGCACTTTATCAAAATTTCACTAAACTAAACTTTTTGATTGCAAATTTGATTTCACATCGAAAAATGAAGTTGAAAATTTTTTACGAGCAATATTTCGATTTTTTGAAAAAATCAGTATTGATTAAAAAATTTATAACACGGTCAAAGATTTTTTGCACAACCTGGAAATTTCTAAAAAGTTGGCATTTGATGTCCTCTAAAACATATCAAAAAATAAAAAAAAATAAAAATAGTGATTTTTTGCAAATCAAGTTTTAGTGACAAAAAGTTAAATAAAAAATCACCAAAAATTTTTTTACCGTGTATCATTTTTTTTCAGTGTAGTCCATATCCATACCTACAACTTTGCCGAAGACACCAAATCGATCAACAAATTCCTCCAAAAGATACAGATTTTTGAATTTTCATACATCATTTTTGTATGGACAGCTGCCAAATTTGTATGGAAAATTATATGGAGAATTTAATGATGCAAAATGGCTTCTTTGGGCATACCGAAGGCACCAAAAAAGTTTCAGTCGGATTAAAAATGCAAAAAAAATGGAATGACCGAATCTGAGAGAACTGCTCTCTAGAGTAAAAAATGTGTTTGATAAAATATATTAAAATTATAAAAAAATAGATCTTATGTTAAAAATAATACAATCAATCGCATTGATAGCCTGTTGCAATAAAAATCGTTGCTGAAATATTTTTAATTTACTGAATTAAAAATATCCGCTAAGAAAAAAAAAATATTCTGAATTTTGAATTGGAATTCAAGAAATGTGTATGAACTCGATCTGGTATATTTAGCCGAATTTTGAATCGTCGACTAGAAATTTTGCTGGACTATAAACTTTTTTTTGCAATTCCGTCGTGAAACTACTTACTTTTTCTGTCATTCTTGAACGACGAAATAGCCTACTTTTCTGTACCAAAAATAACAGAATCGAATAGCAACACTTTTCAAAATAAATGCTGAAAAGTTCTACTTTTCAGCACTGAAATGGGCGCTGAAAAGTTGAACTTTTCAGCACTTGTTTCGAAAAGTAACACTTTTTAACATTTTTTTTTGATTTAAACGATTTATTGACGAACTACATGAAAATTTGAATTAAAATTTCACTCAATGGGTGTTTTTCGGAATTGCAAAAAATGTTGTATGGAACTCGTTGCAAAACTTGATTTTTTCAGCACTCGTCGTATTTATCCAACTCGGTGAACCTCGTTGGATAAATGTACGACTCATGCTGAAAAAATCCTCTTTTTGCAACTTGTTGCATAAACTACTATTTCATGCATTTTTTCAGACTGTAATTTGTAAAATTATGATTATTTTATGTTTAAAAAACAAGCCCAAAGCACCCTGGAGATGGAGCCACACGTTGCCGTCGTTTCAGGGCTATTTGCCAAGATGGTTTCCGATGTTGATATATATCACACATTTATTTTATATTTATATACTTGTGTTGATAGAAATCACAACTTTTATACTATGTAAAATTGCAAGATATTGATTTTCTTTATTTGCATCTTAATATTCTTGTTTGTAAAATCTGGTAGGAACAGGTTTAAATCTTTTTGATACATCGTTAGCTTAGGTAGAAATTGCAGGCCAAGGATTGATACCTAAGAGCATGCAATGGCACTGACCTTGTTGCGTGCTCTTCGGTTGACGTCCACGTAAGGAACATCCTGGAAGGAGCGTAACTAACTACATCCGTAGTTCTGTTAGATCATCCGAATTATCTTGATCAGAACAGTATAGCTCTGGGTCCTTGCGAGTATCCTATTTTCTTACCTCCACGTTGGCTTGGTTTTCATGATGACCTAGCTGGTGGCCTGTGGAAACGGATCGTAATTCTTTGACCACCGCGGGTCAGAGTCGAGACGGCTGAAAGAAAGGGGCGCGACAATGTGGGAAAGGGAAGTAATTTGTGATTGTAGACGGTATTGTTTCGATTCGCAGTATGTTGAGTCAACTGCTGTGGATGTACCTGAAGCATCGCACAACGGGGTTTCTCTTCTTTTCATTCTCAGCTACCACCTATCTCCTATTTTTATTTTGCTCTACTGATTCTCACTTCTTCATTCATTCTTCTATATTAATCATTTGATTTTGATTTTACTAACTTTTGATTCTCTTATCTCTCAAAGCTTTTCCACTCTTTTTTACCAATTGATACTGCTGTAACAAACTTTGGTTTTTCCTTAAAAATATACTTTTCCTTAATGTACTAGTAATATCAAGTCTATTTATCATTCGCCTAATCTTTTTTGATTTTATTGCGAACTTATTTATTTGAATAATTCTTTATCTGTCCTATAAATTATCATTACTATAATCCTAGCTTGTTTTGTAACTCTTTTTATTAACTATTGTCTGATTTTACATCTGGGTGGGTCTCGTGGCGCAGGGGTAGCGGCTTCGGCTGCCGATCCCGATGATGCTATGAGACGCGGGTTCGATTCCCGCCTTATCCACTGAGCTTCTATCGGATGGAGAAGTAAAACGTCGGTCCCGGTTTCTCCTGTCTCGTCAGAGGCGCTGGAGCAGAAATCCCACGTTAGAGGAAGGCCATGCCCCGGGGGGCGTAGTGCCAATAGTTTCGTTTTTTTTTGATTTTACATCTAATACATCAAGCTTCTCATTTTTATTCTTTAAAATACGCTCATCATTCTCTTACTATTGATTCTTGATTTTTTATAAAATATATTCTCTTTTACTGTCTATTGTTTTCAATCTTCACCCTTTTTTTCAAACAAGTGAGGTTTGAGCCCTTACTCAATTTATGGAATGGTTAAAGGATTAACACAAATATTACTATTGTACTTTTGGTAAACTTTTATAACACGCTTAGGACCAAAAATTGTAACAAAACACCGCGACAAAAGAAATAGCAACATATAAACACGACTCAACAATAGGGGAGATTTCAGGAGAAAACAATACACAGTAAAATAACAGTTAGATTTTGAATTCAACCTAAAAATAAAACAGTTTTTGCTTTAATGAAAGTTGATAGGCACACTTTAAATGGTTAGGCCGAGTTAAAATGCGTAACCGGAAAAGAAGGTGTGCATGCCTGGCACGAACACTCAAAGCGTGTTCTAGCGTGCTGCTCGTACTGACTCAGAGCAAGGGTGAGATGTAGGTGTAAGGGCAGTGCGTGTTCGTCGGGAACCTGGTGCATAAGATCGGTCAAGGCCCGTTCTTACACTGAAAATTGCGAATTGCGAGTCCTACTTAGTATGATCGTAGTAGCTGTTTACAACAGGAATGAGTTAAATATCGAAGAATTTTGAAAATTGGCAACAATTTTCCCACTAAAATAGACATAACTTTACTGAAAATGGATAAAATGTCATACTTTTTTCTGCAAAATTGTTCTTCATTTTGTTTGCAACAATGCTACAACATTAGTTTTTGAATTCAGACATGACAGTTTATTTACCAGAACAATTTGGGAATATTTTTTTAGAAATAACACAATTTTACACCTTCTGATGACGCGGGAACTCAAGTAATGGACCGATTTAAGGTGTACTATGTCAGGAATATATTTTGGGAACTAAGAATTGATATTTTGATGAAAATCCCGAGTTAGACCGAGATTTTAGACGTATTTTTGTGGTTTTAGGTGATATATTAGGTTTTTTAACTTCAAATCGAGATAAAATCAGTTTTCACCGACAGAATATTTTGGGAATCGATTTTTCTGACTCAGAATAGTCATCCCAACAACCTCCAGGAGGAATTTCCGAGGTGCATGCAAGTTGCATAATAATCCCCTTCTTACCCACCGTGTAATGTTAACATTCCATAGGTCGCCTTCATAAGGTGTCTTTGATAAAGTCCAGCTTGTGACGATGTATTTCCTTCCCTTTACTAAGCAATCGAATCCAGAAGACCAGTTGTGTTGGTCCGAGCCGGAATTTTACCACTGGCCCTTAGGGAGCTGATAATTAAGTACATCTACAAAGGATGAGAATACTGTGATCTACATAGTTTTAAGCTTTCTCTCTGTATTTCCCCTATTCTCTGAAATTTTATTATTTTTTTCACAATTTTTTCTTACTCTTGGTAATTCTTTAGTTAAAAATGAAATAAACACAACAAAATAACTTTTTTTTTCTCTATTTGTAGACACATCAGTTGAGGGTTATCTAAATTGACTGCAAGTACATGCACGTTTGTTTTGCTGATTATCATTATTGTCTACAACCTCGACCACAACATACGGTAAGTCTCATTCAAATTACCACACAAGTTCTTTCATAATTCTTCTCCTAAAATTCTCCCCCAGGCTTCGCCCGCCCACAAAATGTCCCTAACCTCCGTCGGAACATCCCTGTCCGGCCTCATCGCCGCCCACAACGGCCTCCAACTGCTAACGCCGGGCTGCAACTCCGTCACCCGACTGGACAACGACCCCTCGGATGGGAAGGTTAAACTACTGTCCGGTGGCGGCAGCGGCCACGAACCGGCCCACGCCGGCTACGTCGGAGCGGGGATGTTGAGCGGCGCCATTTGCGGGGACATCTTCAGCTCGCCCTCGGTGGCTTCGATTCTGGACTGCTTGCGGACGGTGGCGGTGGGGGGCGAGTCGAGGGTGATTTTCATCGTGAAGAATTATACGGGGGATCGGTTGAACTTTGGGCTGGCGGTGGAGAGGGCTCGGGTTGGGTTGGGGTACGGGGATGACGTTCGGATGTTGCTGGTGGACGATGATTGTTCGATTGAGCGGGGCCAGGTGAGGGCGAGTGTGGGGAAGCGGGGGTTGGCCGGGGTCGTGCTGGTGCACAAGATTTTGGGAGCGATGGCCGAGGAGGGTGTGGGGTTGGATGAGGTTTATGGGTTTGGAGAGGGGTTGGTGCGCAACTTGGGTACGATTGGGTTCACTTTCAGGGTTGTGGGAGATAGGTTGGAGAACGTTGAGATTGGGAAGGGTATTCACGGTGAACCGGGAGTGTACACGATGCCGGCTTGTGGGGATTTTGAGGGGATTGTGGAGTTTTTGTTGAAGAAGCTGGAGAAGTGCGTACCGAAGGCTGCTGAAGTTGTACTGCTGGTGAACAATCTTGGAGGGACGTCCGAGTTCTTGATGGGGATCTTTTTGAAGAGTTTGCTTGACAAGGTTAAGCAGAGTTACACCGTGAAACGGACCTACTGTGGAACGTTTTTGTCATCGCTGGATCAAGCTGGAATTTCGGTGACTCTGTTAAACCTCGGATATTCTCCAAAGCTGTTGCAATACTTGGATTACGAAGTGTCAGTCCCTTCGATGCTTTTTGGAAGAAAACGCTGCAATCTACCTCCTTCAGCTGTTGCAACAGTGAGTCCGATGGAAGTTTTGCAAGAATCTTCGGGAGTCCCCACGTGTACAATCACCGAACAATTCGGCGCCAAGTTGGCCTCCACCGTAATCACCTTCGTCTGCGAAGCCCTCATCTCCTGCAAGGACATGCTGAACACCATCGACAAAGAGGCTGGCGACGGAGACACCGGAAGTACCATCTCCAGAGGTGCCCAAGCAATCCTAGACCAACTCAACGCCAACAAGCTAGACCTAACCCATCCCGCAAACCTCCTCCAGCAAATCAGCATCATCCTGGAGCGCGACATGGGCGGTTCGTCGGGCGCCCTCTACAGCCTGTTCTTCCAGGGAGCGTCGAAGATCTTCGCCGAAGGCGGCGATCAACGCGTCACGCTGAATCTCTGGAGTCAAGCGCTAACCGCCGGCAACGACACGATCGCCAAGTACGCCCTGACCCAGCTGGGCGACCGGACCATGCTGGATCCGTTGCGCGAAGGCGAACTTGCGCTGAGAGGTGCCCTCGAAGGTGGAAAAGCTACCCTAGAAGCCGTGGAGTGCTTCACGAAGGGCTGTGAAGAAGCGGCACGGGCCACCCAGCACATGGTGGCCAGGGCGGGACGTGCTTCGTACGCGGCGTCGTCCGGGGATGGCGACAGGAAGTATCAGCATCCCGATCCGGGAGCGCACGCCGTTTCGATCTGGGCGCGGGCGCTGCTGGAGGCCTGCAAGCAGGTTATCGTGGAGTGAGTTGTTTTGTAAATAAAATTCTATTTTGTTCGAACATTTCGTTTTAAACCGATTTTTATTAGGAACTTAGCCATCGTAACGTATTGTAATGAGAGAAAAATTTACAAATAAGAAGCAAAACTATAAATAAAAGCGCGTACATTAGTCAGCGAAAGAAATTAATCCAAAAAGTCCAAATGTGGCAGCTCCGGCTCGGGCACACTGAACAAAAAGTAGTCGGGCAAATCCCGCTGCACCGCGGGAGCCTTTCGCGCCGGCCTCTCCACCGTCGTCCGCGCCGGCATCTCGATCTCGGGCAAGTCCTGCAGTACGTTGCTGACTTTCAGCGGTTTCATCGGCTTCACCTTGCGCTGGTAGACGGCCCCGTGGAAGTCCATCATCTGCTCGAGCAGATCCTCGCGGAGGCAACTTTCCTTGCCCCATTTGTACTCGGCGTCCGCCGGGGTGAAGATTGTGAACGGGAAGGAGGGCTTCTTGGTGGATGGTTGCTGCTGCTGCGTGGAAGCTTCCGTCGATTTCTTGCCCAGAAAGGAGGAGCTTCCGGACTTTTGCAGCAGGGGCTTCTTGGAGGGGACTTCCGAAGACTGCTTACCGGTGAAGGCCGACCGCGAGGAGGCGTTGTTGGTTAGATCTTTCAGGGCCAGTTTGGAAGTGGTCCGGAGCTCGCTTTTGCCGGGCAGGGTCGTTTCTGAAAGGAAAGGATTTCTATTTTCCGGGAAGGAACCAAAATTCGAATCTACTTACTGCCATTCCGGTGATTTTCGTTGGTTTGTTCCAGGATGTTGAAGGCTCGCGTCGACGCCATTGTCACTTTATTTGTTAACTTATTTGGTACGAAAATAAAACGGGTTCCTTCGATCTGATCCCGGAGGCGCTTCTGGGACGTGAACGTGGATTTTTGCAGCGATGGCCGTTCGTTCCTTTTGTTTTACTCCCGGTCCTTTTAAACAGCCGTTGTTCTTTTGTTTTGTGTTTTGGCTCCCTTTTTGCTGTTTTCACGCGCGACGAGAAAAATAACGGTAACGATAAAAACGATAACTTGGTTTGTGAGGTGGTGCTGCTACCTTGCGGTGATTAGCAAACTTGGAGGATGGCTAGGGGAAGTTGGTTGATTTTAAATTGTCGAGAATGGCGTTTAAAAAGCGAATAGCCCTATGTCATTTTTTATCTACAACGGTAAAAAACATGCTTAAAAACAATGTCTGATTTTTTTTTGACCAGACAACATTTTTCGACGAAACAACTCCTTGGAACGAGCTGTCAAGTAGGCTGCTTTCTGTCAAGAAGAGCTGCGAAGCTAATTTTTCAAAATTGAATTGAAAATCAATTTTAAATCCTTTTTGGTTGTACAAAAGGTCATTAACCCCAAAGCGATAAATACCTTTTCTTTATACAATTTGTCATGAAAGTACAACAACAGATTTCCGGGGGAAATGGCCAATATCTCTACATATATTAAAACCATTTTTTTTTTATTTTAATGCAAAATTTGTAAGATAATTTTTTTTCGATGGATCAACTATGGTCTCTTTTTGTACAAGCTGTCAAGTAGGACCTTTTTTTTGATATTAAATCCTTTGCGGTCGTACAAAGGGTCATTGCACTAAAAAAAATAAGCTTTATCGTTGTAAACAATAAAATTACAAACGGAATGAAAAACGGAATCGACGTAACACCTTATAATGTGGCCCTCTTAAACCTTGCGGTTTCTTCAACAGATCCACAGGCGTGTATCGTTCTTTTTGCGACAAGACTCCGCCTTCCGGGTCTTCTAAGTGTGAATGTATGGCACGGGGAGAGGGCACCGAATACCTATATTAACACTTAGAATTTTTGCGTCTGTCTCAGGATTCGAACTCTGGGTTGTGAGACCAGTGCGCGGTCCGATTGATCCACAAAGGCAGACATAAAATTACAAATTCATGTTTAATTTTGATTTACGCCCAATTTAGTCCTAAAATGAGGCTCAAATGTGTGATATGATTGTTCACAACGATAAAGCTTACTTTTCAGAGTACAATGGCCCTTTGTACAACAGCAAAGAATTTGAAAAGGATTTTTAAATCAATTAAAAAAAAAATAACTTCGCGGCCCTTCTTGACAGAAAAGGTCCTACTTGACAGCTTGTTCCAAGGGAACCATAGTTGATCCATCGAAATGGCTCTAGGACCCTATTCCTTATTTTTTTTTTTAATTTTCGGATTTTGTTTTTATAGGGTCTAAAAAAAGCATTTTTGCGCATGAGTGAGACAGTAGCCTGTCCCATTTTGAGGTCATGTCGAGGAATTTCAGGTGCTCACTTCTTAAATGATAGATTATGATGTTAGGAACAATGTTTTCTTAGACAAGAAAAAATAATAAAATACTTTCTCGCACCCCCTAATCGATTTACTGAAAAAAGTCACTTTTTTGAACAAATTTTCTAAAATCGCTTGGAATCAATACAAAAACTGTTTCAATCTGGTGTGTATTTTGCTTAAACGATAGGTTTTTGTCTATAGGTTAAGATGCACTATCAATATTAGACCAAAATTTTAGTTTTTGGCTTCTCCCAGGCTGATTTATGTCGAAAAAATCGCATTTTTTCGAAACTTTTTTCAGAAATGCTCATTTAATTTAGGGCAGCCCATTTTTTCCAGCAAAACCAATACATGCAGCTTGTAGGAAATTTCACGGCGAACATTTTTCCTTCTGAGAAAATTCAATTTCGACACTCCAGTGCCGAGATATTTGAGTTTTAGTGAGAAAAAAAGTGCCAATTTTCAAAATTTCTCAGAATTCAGAAGCAAGGCCTACTAATTACACGACGTTGCAAGCATATGTCTTAAAGGTCAGGGTATACTTTCTTATAGTAATTTTGGCCGCTGAATCCGAATCTGGAACTTAATTTCGTGTAAACAGTGATGTTTTTGAGCTACGCCCTTTTGGAATGTTATTTGCTTGTTTAGCTGCAATTTAAATCGCTTGCAAGTTCGGTAAAATCTAAGATTTGGTTCAATTTTGATTGATGTTTTACTCACAGAACTATTTTAGTTTAATTTTTTCTCAAGTTCTGATTATTTTAAGAATATCGTATAATCGCATTTTGTGATTTGGCGGGTGCTTAAGCAAATATGGGTATATAAAAAAGGAAACCGAAGAAATTTTTAGAAAATGCGGCTCCATTTGGATAAATTTATTTGGACAATTGCATTAAAATTTAGTTCTAGAAGACATTTCCGAAAAATTTCCATAAAAAAAGTATGTTACAACCCTAAAAAATGCCTTAGAATTTTTATTTTTCTCTATTTATTATTCAATCCCTAAGTCTAGCCCCCATCAAATTAAAAAATGCGGTTAAACGATATTCTTAAGATAATCAAAAGATGAGAAAACATTAAACTAAAATAGTCTGTGAGTAAAATATCAATCAAAATTGAACGAAATCTGAGATTTTACCGAACTTGCAAGCGATTTAAATTGCAGCTAATACACGCAAATAACATTCCAAAAGGGCGTAGCTCCAAAACATCACTGTTTACACGAAATTAGATTCCAGATTCGGATTCAGCGGCCAAAATTACTATAAGAAAGTATACCTTGACCTTTAAGACATATGCTTGCAACGTCGTGTAATAAGTAGGCCTTGCTTCTAACTTCTGAGAAATTTTGAAAATTGGCACTTTTTTTCTCACTAAAACTCAAATATCTCGGCACTGGAGTGTCGAAATTGAATTTTCTCAGAAGGAAAAATGTTCGCCGTGAAATTTCCTACAAGCTGCATGCATTGGTTTTGCTGGGAAAAATGGGCTACCCTAAATTAAATGAGCATTTCTGAAAAAAGTTTCGAAAAAATGCGATTTTTTCGACATAAATCAGCCTGGGAGAAGCCAAAAACTTAAATTTTGGTCTAATATTGATAGTGCATCTTAACCTATAGACAAACATCTATCATTTAAGCAAAATACACACCAGATTGAACCAGTTTTTGTATTGATTCCAAGCGATTTTAGAAAATTTGTTCAAAAAAGTGACTTTTTTCAGTAAATCGAATAGGGGGTGCGAGAAAGTATTTTATTATTTTTTCTTGTCTAAGGAAACATTGTTCCTAACATCATAATCTATCATTTAAGAAGTGAGCACCTGAAATTCCTCGACATGACCTCAAAATGGGACAGGCTAGTGAGACAGTGTCAAATCTGGGGTTATGTTTTTAAAAATGTGATTTAAAAAAAATCTTAGACGCCGTCAAAAAAAAATTCTTGTGTAAAATTTAATTTGTATTTGGAAAAGACTACACATTTTGTGATATTTGTGATACTGTATTCAAGTAATAGACATTTCCGGGTGCTTTTATCTTTAAAAATGTTATTTTTAACAAAGTTTATAAAAGAAAAGCACTGCCGAGAAAACATATAAAATTTTCCTGCAATTTTCTTTTTTTTATAAGTATGGAAGTTTTGTTTCAAAAGAAGTGGGAGGGGTCCCAAATATTTTTTTTAATTTTTAAATCATTTTATTTAAAAATAATAGTAATAAAAGGTGACCAGAATATCCGAGTTTGGCGTTTGGGGTAACACAGACAACTAGAACATTTCAAATGATTATCGGTAATTGCCATCGGACATTTTGTAGTTTTAGTCTAGGGCGTCCAAATTTTTCGGGTTTTGAATTTGCCGGGAAATGGAAAACATATTTTTAGGAATTTCCGGGATCTCGGCAAATTTGTGAAACAGTCATAACATCTATGTTTTCATTATATTTGTTATGTTGTTCTAGCTTTAAATCATAGAATTAGCTCAATCATATTAACTGGTGATAATTTACTCTTCAATCTAAACAAGGACGACAAGTTTTAAATAGCTTAAAGGAAATTAAAATAAGTTTTTTTGTTCTTTGTCGTGCTTTGGTTTTTAAATAAACTACAATGTGATTAAAATTAAATAAACTTATATACATAAATATATTACTTATATATTTCTTTTCTATTTGACATGATCAGAAAAGCATGAAAAATTAATTTATATAATAAAGGTTAAACAAGTGGCAAGATTTTCTCAGCACGAGTCGTACATTTATCGAATAAATCTCGATTACTTTTTCTAAATGTCCTATGTACTTTTTAACAAAGTGGTACAATTGTGGTACAATTGGCAGTGCGTCTCAGTACTAATGAGGAGGTTGCGGGTTCAAGTCCCGCCTGGAGCCCGGTGATTTTTTTCGCTTCGTGGATCAGTTGGATACCAACAGTCGTCGTTTCTTTCGAATGTCGTCCCTAAAGTGTCCTATGTACTTAGGAAACTCTTGGCGCATTGGTTGTTTTGAAAAAGTAATCTAGAAATACGACAAGTGCTGGAAAAAACAAGTTTTACAACAAGTTGCTTATAATTTTTTTGCAATCCCGAATAAACGCCATTTGAATGGAATTTTTGCAAACATCCATGTGTTAAATAAATTCACTGCTATAATTTAAAAAAATAATAAAAATTTTACTTGTTGATGCAGCTGAAAAATTCCACTTTCACAAAAAGACTTTTGCAAAAAAACCTTTTTTCCAAATTATCTTTAAGTTACTACCGCCAACTAGGAAAAAAACAGGAATACAATTTAAATAGGTAAGGAGAATTTATAGGAATAAATTTAAAAATCGGTGTTCTGTGAAAATGTTTTGTTCTGTTGCTGTTTTAACCAAAGTTATTCAAAATTTCATGCAAAAAAGGCTAAATAGGTGTCTTAATTCGTTTCATTTGTCCCACATGGCAGTGTTTGATGAAAAATAATTTGATTTGATTTTTTTAATTTTAAATCATAAATATACATAGGTATCTCGATCTCCTAAAAATATATACAATCAAATAGAAATATTAAAAGCGCTAGGCATTTTGCGGATCGGTAAACTCAAATTTTAACAGTTTTCCCTAATAGCGTAAACTGGGGTGACTTTGAAAGGTTTTTCAAATGCCCGTAAAATTAATATCTAATCATTTTTGAGAATTTTGAGTATGTAAGCGTTAAGGGATAGCTTATTATCGAACATATATGCAAAAATGTGACTGTCACATTGGATGTATAAAAATTAGTGGCCAAATCAAATTTCTATCAATGTCACCCCGGGAATTCCCGGTTTTGAAAAAAATCCGGGAATTCCCGGGATGGACGCACTGTTGTAGTCAAACATAAACTTTTTTTTGCGTTTTTAAAATCGAGTTTTCAAACTCTTTTAAACATTTTTGTAGTTTTTATTTTACTCCTTTTCCTTCCAACTTTATGACACTCATGATCACCGCACTTCCGCACTTTGCTCTCGTTCTTATTTGACTTTCATATACAAAACAATAAAACCTCAACACTTCCACTTCCAACGAGGAAGGTGTCGAGTATGCACTTGCACAACATCCTGACGGTGTCTACTTGAAATTCTTTTGTCGAACTTTGGCCACTTTGGCGGGCGCGCATCAGAAGCTCACTTTTTTCCAACAAAGAGGTTTTTTTTTTTTTTTTGCCGGCCGGTGAAAAGAATGGGTCATCTCACACTGGAAAACAATATGCAAAACTTGCTTCTGTGTTTTCACCGATGGGATGGTGCAAATGCAAGAATAAAAGAAAGAAAAGTGGCTCGATTGTACAGGGCTCTCAAGTTTTTAAAATAATAAAGGTATAAAACTCGATGGGAAATGCTTCGCCGGGAAAAGTGTCAGCTCGCTCTCCCTGTATGATGGCGGAAAAGAAGAGGGAAGAACAAAAGGCCTCAGACAAACAGAAGTGAATCATTGAATATTTTGAACAAAATTCCTCAGAACTCTCTAGTTTTGAACACCGCACGGAGTTTGTAGTAGGTCAGTCGGAAACTCACCACACTGATTATCAATTCACCACCGATTATGCTTTTGACAGGTCGCTGAAAATGTCAAACATCTGTCAAGCAAGTGCAATGAGCGGTGGTGATTTCAATGAGGCACCGGATTCGAGTTGACCGTTAATTTTCTATTGATGAAATTTCAAAAATACTTGAGTCTGTTTGTCATTTTAAAGGCATTGAGAACTGAAAGCGGAACGTTGCCGGGAGCCGCGGGATGATGGTTAAGCACATATTCTTTATTTCGACGCCTGTTTTTTCCATGATGGCCAAGTAGCCTTTCTTCGCGCGAGGACTGTTCTTTTCTCCGGTACCACTGACAGCAAAATGGCCATAAGAAATTCAAGACAAGTACAATCTCACCTCCAGTGGTGTGCCCCTAACCCGACCGGTAGTGGCAGTACCGTCGGCTGGGGCGAATCGGGACAGATTTTTAAGCACAAAGATTTGATATTAATGATAAGTTTTGGCTATAAAAGACACAGAGTAACAATATTAATACTTCAATTTCTAATTTTGACCTTTGTTTCAGACCGTAGTCCCGATTCACCCCCAGTTTACGGTACTAAAGATTCGCCAGCGAGAGCTGCTTCGCGAGGATCCTCCAGATTCTTTTTATTTGTATTTCCGGCAGCCTTTGTGGGTAACTTTTGGCGCGCATTTCCTTTGATTTTCAACCTCACTTGATGTGAATGAAAGGGATTTTCCAACGAAAGCTGCACAGCTGAAGCTCAGCGTTGATCAATGGATGTTATGTTTGAAGAAGCTATGCATCAACTTTAGTGGTTCATGATGTTATCAACATTTGAAACATCTTCGAGTTCGAACCATTAAATTTTGTCTATGTATAAAAAAAATCCTGTCATTTTATTTAAAATCCAGTGTTGCAAATGAGTAATTGAGAAAACTATCATTTGATTATTCCGGCACCAGAATATCAGAGAGTTAGCGACTGTCACTAAAGCTTGCGAGATCTTTTCCTTTGTCTCGTGATTCTCAGTAAGGAAATTATCTTTTTATCACACATTCTTCTTTCTCTCAATTACGCGCTCTCACCGCTGAGTCTTTCATTCTCTCAGAAATCCACAACAAAAGGCGCGTTAGGGCGATTTTTCATGTGGGTAAATGGATGTAAAATAAGTACAGAATATGAAAAACTAACATAATACATAACCAATTGCTCCTTTTTACTGGAAAAAGTACCACCATCTAAACATATTGCACCGCCCCTCCTTCAGCTCAAGTGACCACGTGGCCAAGTGTGTGTGAGTGAGCCGCGTGTATTTGTAGTGCTCGATAGCATTGTTGGTTCAGCTATCACTTAAATATAAATTTTCCACCCCGGAGTACGATCCGACACTCAAAAAGCGCTGCACACCAACAACAACTGCAGACAGGCCAACTGGCCCCCCACATAAACATATAGAGAGAATACCACAACTACTTATACACAGGCTTCAATGGATACCATGCAGCAGTATGATCCCCCCCCCTCCCAGAAGTTTGTTAGAGATTTGTGGGGGGAGAGGAGGAGCAAAAGCAAAAGCATACATCAAATATCATCATCGGAATAATATTTAATATTTATCTTTCCATTCAATTTAATTCTCAACGAAATATTCAATCAATTCTTGCCTGACGCTGCTGCTGCTGCTGCTGCTTTCACTTCACGTATTATTTGGCCAGGCCCGTCAGCGGCAGAAGACCGAGTTCCGATGGCCAGTTCTAGGCTTAGGACGATGCAGTTGGACGGCTGTTGGTCAAAGCTCAGCAAACCGATTCAACTCTCCTCCCCCCCCCACTCGATCCTGAGTTGTTGGTGTGGTACTGATGGCCGGAAGGGGTGACTTTGGTCCAACACTCGAGCATTGGTTCAGTTGACACTTGGACGGGTCGCCGTGTGTGTGTGCCAATACGGCCTGGGAACTCAGTGACTCCTATGTGGAGATAGTTGGTTCTGGGGAGCATGGGCGTAACAATTGTTTATTTTTATTTTGTTGCAAAAATTTTTATGATTTAGTTTTTAATGACCACTTTTTTCTCGAGTATAAATAGCCGTCCTTGTTTGAATAAAAATCTGATTTGCAAAAACGAAAACAAAAAAAAACAAAAACTAAAACAAAAAAAAAACAAAAACAAAAACAAAAACAAAAACAAAAACAAAAACAAAAACAAAAACAAAAACCAACAACCAACAACCAACAACCAACAACCAACAACCAACAACCAACAACCAACAACCAACAACCAACAACCAACAACCAACAACCAACAACCAACAACCAACAACCAACAACCAACAACCAACAACCAACAACCAACAACCAACAACCAACAACCAACAACCAACAACCAACAACCAACAACCAACAACCAACAACCAACAACCAACAACCAACAACCAACAACCAACAACCAACAACCAACAACCAACAACCAACAACCAACAACCAACAACCAACAACCAACAACCAACAACCAACAACCAACAACCAACAACCAACAACCAACAACCAACAACCAACAACCAACAACCAACAACCAACAACCAACAACCAACAACCAACAACCAACAACCAACAACCAACAACCAACAACCAACAACCAACAACCAACAACCAACAACCAACAACCAACAACCAACAACCAACAACCAACAACCAACAACCAACAACCAACAACCAACAACCAACAACCAACAACCAACAACCAACAACCAACAACCAACAACCAACAACCAACAACCAACAACCAACAACCAACAACCAACAACCAACAACCAACAACCAACAACCAACAACCAACAACCAACAACCAACAACCAACAACCAACAACGAAATTGAAAATTGGTTCAGTTTGATTTTGCCTATGTAATTTTGTTTATTATTTTTGACAAAAAAAAAAAAAACGAAGAAATCTTCTCCTTCTCTGGAAACTACAAGCTTCGTACCCCTTCTTTCTGCTACTAATCTCTCCTTTTTTCTATTCGTATTTCGAGAATCCAAATAAAAACCCGCTTTTTGCAGTCGGACTCGGAACAGTTCGTTCCGCTGCACCGCGATTTGGTGCCACGTGGATGACGAATGAGGGCACATATAAACCAACTAAACCCAGAGTGAAAGCAGAGACCTCGTCGACAAATCCGGCATGAAATAATATTTGCCAAGTGGTGGTCCACCCCACCCCTTTCCACCACCTTTAATCGCGATGAATCTGTGTTCGGCAGAGGGCAGTCCTTGGGGTTCCCCGGCGAATCCCGATAGTTTAGAAGAAGTGGGGCTAGCGATTGTTTCGCCTGCGTCAATACCGGAGAGTGAACAGTGAATGAAAAATGGACTTGAGCCATCAGCGTTGCGTTTCTCCACCCGACCCCGAGCGCTGATGGCTCCCGTCACAGGATCATCCCGCTCGAAGCTTCCCCCAGTAAGGACCAATACTGCACGAACGAAACCCGTGGGAGATTTATTATTAGTGCGAATAATGTCAATACATAAATCATTGTCAGCTGGAACTTCCGCAGCTCGCTCACGTGGTGGGAGTTTGGGCGCGATTTTTCTATTTCGTGTTCTTTTTTTTCTGTTTAGTCTGACACGTGCGCGATTGCTGGTGATTAGATTCTACGCACGAAACGTGAAATTTGTTTTGAGAATTAGGTTAAAGTCAAGCTTGTTGATTGAGGACTTCAGGAACCAAGAATCAAATGAATCAAAAGAATCAACAGAATCAACAGAATCAACAGAATCAACAGAATCAACAGAATCAACAGAATCAACAGAATCAACAGAATCAACAGAATCAACAGAATCAACAGAATCAACAGAATCAACAGAATCAACAGAATCAACAGAATCAACAGAATCAACAGAATCAACAGAATCAACAGAATCAACAGAATCAACAGAATCAAGTAAAACAAAATGATCAAACAAGACAAACAAGACAAACAAGACAAACAAGACAAACAAGACAAACAAGACAAACAAGACAAACAAGACAAACAAGACAAACAAGACAAACAAGACAAACAAGACAAACAAGACAAACAAGACAAACAAGACAAACAAGACAAACAAGACAAACAAGACAAACAAGACAAACAAGACAAACAAAACAAACAAGACAAACAAGACAAACAAGACAAACAAGACAAACAAGACAAACAAGACAATACCATACCAAACAGCTTAGAACACCATACGCGGTGCCCGTGCTGTATCAAGAAGGTTGTTCCATGTTGCTCGGTTCTGGGCTGCAGCTCGCCAGTCTCCTAGGTTGCAGATCTTTCTTAGGTCCGCCTCGATCTGATTACCCCATCGTGCACGCTGCGCTCCTGCTCTTCGGCCAGTGCCGCCATCCGGTCGCGCGCGGTCAAAGAGCATCCTGACAGGATGGTCTTCGTCCATCCTCGCGACATGGCCGGCCCACCTGAGCCTCCCGATTCTCGCCAGGGTGACGATGGTCGGTTCTCCCAGCAGCGCGTGCAGTTCGTGGTTCATGCGCCTTCGCCACTCGTTCTGAGCTGTACGTACTCCACCGTAGATCGTTCGCAGCACCTTCCGTTCGAAAACTCCAAGGGCTCGTTCGTCCTCTTGCCGCAGCGTCCAGGTCTCGTGGCCATAGAGGGCAACCGGTCTAATCAGTGTCTTGTACAGGGTCAGCTTCGTGGCGCGTTGCACTCGATCAGATGTCAAGGTTTTCCGTAATCCAAAGTAGGCGCGATTCGCGGAGTGGATACGAGTCCGGATCTCTAAGCTGGTGTCGTTGTCGGCCGTTACCAGCGATCCCAAGTACACGAATTCGCTCACCTCCTCCAGCACATCGCCATCCACAGCTAGAGGGGTGAGTCTTGGGGGGTCAACGTCCTTTGAGCCCCTCCCTTTCATGTACTTTGTTTTCGTCGTATTCATGGCCAATCCAATTCGTCCTGCTTGCGTCTTTAAGGCGGTGTAAACCCTTTTCACCGTCTCTAGGTCTCTCGCTATAATATCAATGTCGTCCGCATAAACAAGAAGTTGGACTGTCCTGTTGCAAATCATGCCTCTCGTGTCTATACCCGCTCTTCGTACGACTCCCTCTAAGCCGATGTTAAACAGGGCATTGGATAAGCCGTCACCTTGTCGTAACCCTTGATGCGATTGGAAGGGGTCCGCTAGCTCCCCTGTTACTCGCACGTGACACATCACACGATCCAAGGTAGCCTTGATCAGCCGAGTCAGTTTGTCTGGAAATCCGTTCTCGTGCATGATCCGCCATAGCTGTTCGCGGTCGACTGTATCGTACGCTGCCTTGAAATCGATGAAAATGTGATGTGTGGGCACGTTGTACTCACGGCATTTCTCGAGGATCTGCCGGAGCGAGAAAATTTGGTCCGTGGTGGCCCGAGCGCCAGTAAACCCCGCTTGATAGGGGCCCACGAACCTCCGTGCGTACGGTGTCAGCAGACGGCAGAGGATCTGGGAGAGGATTTTATAGGCCGCGTTGATAAGCGTGATGCCGCGGTAGTTGCCGCAGTCCAGCTTATCGCCCTTTTTGTAGATGGGGCACACGACACCATCCATCCATTCTGCTGGTAGTTTCTCCTCCCTCCAGATCTTAGAAATCACCAAGTGGATCGCCCTCGCCAACTGCTCTCCTCCATATTTGAAGAGCTCACCGGGTAACCGATCTTTACCGGCGGCCCTGTTGTTCTTCAGCTGCCTGATCTCCTTCTTCACCGTCTCCAGATCAGGTGCCGGGAACTGTCCGTCGGCAGCAGGCGGTCCAAGTTGGGTTTCAAAGCCGTCTCCATGCGCTACATCGCCGTTGAGGTGCTCGTTGAAGAACTGCTGCCACCTGTTCAACACCTCGCCTTTGTCCATAAGAAGGTTTCCCTCGGCGTCCCGACAAGTGTTGGCTTGCGGCGCATAGCCTTTGCGGGACCGGTTAACTTTCTCGTAGAACTTACGCGTCTCGTTCTGCCGGAACAGCTGCTCCATTTCGGCGCGATCGCGATCTTCCAGCTGGCGCTTCTTGAGCTTGAAGACCGTTCTCTGCTGTTTCAGCGCTTGTTTGTATCTGGCCACGTTCTCATCAGTTGCAGCTCTCAGCTTCACCGCATAAGCTGCTTTCTTCTCGTCAAGTAGCCGCTGGCACTCCTCGTCGAACCAGCGCTGCTTTCCAACTCGGACCGTACTACCTAGCGCGGCTTCAGCGGCACTGCCGATGGCCGAGCATATTCTGCTCCATCCATCGTTGAGCGAGGCAGCGCCGAGTTCCTCCTCCGTTGGCAGGCTCGCTTCCAGCTGCTGCACGTAGTGCTGAGCCGCAGCCGTGTCCTGCAGCCGCTCGGTGTTGAACGGCGGTTGGAGCCGGCTCCGTCGTCGGTGGTACGTCGTCGACAGTTTTGAGTGCATGCTTGCACCCACCAGGTAGTGGTCCGAGTGGATGTCCGCACCGCGGTACGTGCGGATGTTCCGTATGTCCGAGAAGAATCGGCCGTCGATGAGGACGTGGTCGATTTGTGTTTTTGTTCGTTGGTTAGGCGATGTCCAGGTGACTTTGTGGATGTCTTTCCGGGGGAAGAATGTGCTCCGTACCACCATACCGCGGGAGGCTGCGAAGTTGATGCACAAACAAGACAAACAAGACAAACGAGCCCAACAAGAATCAGGTCACATGCACAAGTACAAAGCCCTGAAAAAATATAATCATAATCAGAACCACCCACTCGCGTGACTGACGCGAAACGATAAAGTTCGGGGCGTGAATTCTATTTATTATAATCTGTCCCACTTATTCATATTCATAACTGAACGTGAAACAACAACGTCGTCGTCGTCGCACATACGCGTCAGAACCATCCATGCAGCCATCCAATGAATCTCAAGCATCCGTCAGTCATCATCTCGGAGAGCGCGCGCATAGTTCATCTCGGCAAAAGCTCATCTTTTCGAGCATCAAACAAAGCTTCGTCCCCCTAACTCCAACTCCAAGCGACGATGTATGGCTCCGACTCTTCAGGAGTTTGTTCCGGCCGGCGGCACAACGTGATTGCTATTTGCGCCTCATCCTGATGGGGTTGGGAAACTATTTTCGACCTGCAAGCGGAAAGAAAAGTGAGGTTATAGCAGATGGGTCGAAAATAGGTACTTTCACTCGGGCCACGTAGGAGGTCTCCTCAATCATTCGTCATCAGCAGGGCCGGGGTGCTGCTGCTGTGCCACACGATTTTTGCAACAGCTTAGAGGAAAGATAGCTGAGATGAGCAACGCGCCGAATATAGAACTCTTTGGAGGTGGAGATCAAACAGGGGTGGGCTTTTCAGAAAAAATATTAATTAGTTTTAAAATGTATACAATTGTTAGGACTACACAACTGAAAAACAAAAAATTCGACATATTACAATTTATTTATACTGCGAAAAAAAGGAAAACATAATATATTTTTGCTTCATTATTTATAACTTCTTTAACCCTCTACAACCCAACCCCGCCTTTAGACGGGTTTCGATTGAAAAAATTGCTAAAAATCAATTTTTAATCAATTTTTGATCTTTAATAAGCATTGGAAAGAAGAGCTCTCAAGATTTTAGAAAATTTAAGGTTTGAAAGTTTAACTTGTTTTATGTAACTTTGCCAATGTTTTTAAAAATGACAGTTTTTTAGGGTCAACTTTGGCTGGGTTTTTAATTAACATTTCTTATAGTTTGAGTAAAAAGAAGTATGCAGTCATTTTTGTAATGCACCAGACTATGCCTTTACGCATTTTTTTTACAATTTGAATCATATTAGTGCCATTTTATAGCAGAAAATGTGAAAAACAAGCAACAAAATGAAAAAGTACCTAACTGTAAAAACTTGAAAGACTTAGATAGGCAAAATGTAATGAAAGGAGGTGGAAAAATGTGCTATTTCTGAATACCCATTGATTCAAGGATTGGTTTAGTTTATTGTAAGTTTAAGTTAGTTTTAGGTTAGGTTATGTTTTCTTAACATTTTTTTTCCTCATTGTACCTAGTGTTACAAAAATGATAAATCATATACTTTTAAAGTTATGAAAATGAACAGTGTTTAAACCACCAAAAGCAAATTAAAGCTGAAGAGCCACAGCTGACCACTTATTATGTAAACCAAATGTAAAGATTATAAAAAAGATTCAATTAAATATATTTAATTCAAAAAAAAATAATGAAAGGAGGTGGTAGAGTTAGCCAAATACTACCAAAAACAAACATAAACTAAACAAGATAAATGCAAATTAAAATACTCAACATGAAACAAGAAAAACATTAAACAAGATAAGTGAAGTTCATCTTTTTATTTAAAAACCTCAATTTTGTCAAACTTTACCCCTTCCATTTTTTTTCATTTTTTGATTTGTTAAGTAGACAAAAGTTGACAGCTTTTGATCTATAGGGTACAAGCTCTTCCCGGCAAACTTCGTCCTGCCCTTAATTTGTTATTTTGTTTAATTTGCTGTCCGATTCTATTTTTTTAAAGTTCTCATCGTTTTTACTTTTATTTTTATAAGCAATATACAGCAATTCCCCACGAAAACAGCATGATTCGAAAAAAAAGTTATCCGATCGGGATTAATTTTTTTCAGGGGGTCCCTTGGCCGAAATAATTAGACCCGTATTTTTTTTGACCATTAGGGTGACCTACGCCGTGTTAGGGTGGTCCGAAAAATGACAATTTTAGTCGATTTTTGCAAAAACCAAAATCTGAATCTGCCCTCAGAATCGAGCCAAAGTGTCAAAATATCAATTTTTAATAATAATTTTCTTTAAAACTAAACTAACTACGTTCAACGAATAGATTTTTGAAGGTTTGCTTTCGACTTGCTCAGATGTTTTCTCTAAATTTGGTCATATAAGGCGTAAGCTGCTAGATAAAATTATGGTGTCTTCAACAAAATTGCGTGGATGGCCTAGCTCAACAACTTGCTAGAGAATCTTCAAGGATTTTCCAATATATTTTTTTTAATGATGGACAAGAATGAACCCTTTTTTTAATAAAATAGACAATTTTGTTGTATAATTTAGCCTAAATATGGCTTTAAGTCAAGTATGAACTACCCTAGTCTTAATATAAATTTGCTGGCTAGTCATCCGAAATGTGTTTGGCAATTTTAGCATTAGCATTAGCATTAGCAATAAAGGTCGCACAATTCCGGATGGCTGCACAACGCTTATCTTGCTGTTTAACTGTAATTAAACGTATGATAGCACTAGACTCTCATCCGGTTACAATATTCCAACACGGGAGATACCATGTTTTCCTCTTTAGATGAGCGTGTAATACTATCCAGTAAGATAAGGGGCTCCTGGCCGGTACCTTGCTAACCTCGGGGATTGGAAGGTATGTTAGTAAACATCTATCTAGAATGCGCAGAGATCTCTACGTCACCTAGTGGTATAGATGTTTGTAGGGAGGTTTTGGACTCAATGTTAGTAAATTGAACGTTTGTTTTTTTTTAACACCACCACCACCACCACCAAAACCATACCATCACCACAAAAAGCCATGCTAGATTTTAATACAAATACATTACAAAACGAACACAACAATAAAACCATGTTCCTGGCCCTGCTGCCCACACGATACTGACGCGCAATAATATTAATTACGACAATGACCCCCCACTGCATGCATGACTTGAACATGAACACGAACATAGCACAAAGAGAACACCACAAAAATCCACCTTCCCATCACCACTGCTTGCACGATACTCGTCATGCGAAATGTGTTTGGCAATATAGATATAAACATCGGTTTCTTGAGAATAGAGCGTGCAATTTCCCGGGGTTACAAATTTGCCGGGAAACAGCCCAGGAAATTTTAAATTTATTGAAAATTGTTATGATCTTGGTTTTAATTAATATTATGCAACAAAATTGTATAGGGCAGTGTTGATGCCCTATACAATTTTTAAATAAGTGTGAAAATCAATAAACAGCTTGACTGCATATAAAAATCATTCAACTATAAGAAAATTTATTTTGGTATTTTAAACTTGCCTCTGTGACCAGTTTATTGAAATAAGAAAAAAAAAAAACATGCAGAAATTATGTTTTTTATGACAAATACGGTTTCAGCTCTTGAACAAATGGTAAAGCTTTTTAGTGTTGGTTTTATTCCAAACAACCCAATGTTTTCAAATATTTAAAGCAAGCTTTGAATATATTTATTAGGGTGGGTACGGATTTTGAAAAGTTCTCAGATCAAGTTCTGGTGTGGTTCCCCTTGTAGGGTATACCCAAAGGGACTCTCACGCCAAATTTCAGCTCATTTGGTTGAAAACTGGCTTGTCTCAAGCGAGTTCAAGTTTACATGGAAATTACTATGGGAAATTTTGAATTTTCGTTCATTCGCTCCTACAGGCCTGGAGAATACATGTAGAAACTTCTAGGATGGCCAGAAATGAGCGGAATCGTCTGGAGAACAACTTTCCCTAAGAGACCAGGTCGATTCGTTCAACCCCCATCGAGCTCAACGGGAATACATCCGGGGTCAATCCGGGGTTTTTGGAACCAACGGTTCTCCCCAGAAAAGCATCAAATTTTCCTTAGCATGCTATGAATGCTTGATGAAAACCGCGACGCCACATGTCAAAAAGCTACCACGTGATTGTAAAATTTGCACCACAACAGTTTTTTCTTATTTGGAGGTTCAGAATACAGCTGAAAAGTATCCTGATCACCATGAATGATAATTCAATGGTTCAAAAAGTAATAAAAAGTAATTTTTTATAGGCGATGCTAGTCCACGTGGTAGCTGTTTGACATGTGGCGTCGCGGTGTTTATCAAGCATTCATAGCATGCTAAGGAAAATTTGTTGCTTTTCTGGGGAAAACCGTTGGTGCCGAAAACCCCGGATGTAACGTCATGATTCGAATTCCCGGACGCTTCGAAACCCGGACACTTCATCTTGTTTTATCTATTATTTGGATATAAGTTCGCATTATGAATGTCAAAACTGTGTTATTTAATGAATTTCAACATCAACTTTCATTTAAAATTTGTTAGAACGCTGAAGTTAATGCCAAAACAGTTAAATTCAATAAAATTATAATTTTACCAAAAATGCGAAACATTTCACTTGAAATATTTCATAGCCGTTCGAAGCACCGGGAAGGCAAAGCAGAAATTTATGGTTTCGATTTCCTTAAATTCTAGCAAATTTTTATATAAACTATCGATTGTTTTAATGTTAACAGCTTATTTGAGACCTAAAGAATGCAATTCACTAACATTTCAGTACAAATTTGTGCGATTCATAAGTAAAATCGAGTGTCCGGAATTCGAAGCAAAAGTGTCCGGATTTCGAATCAGCTTTTATCAGTGTCCGGGATTCGAAGCACAACAAGTCATTTTAATTTTAAAATTCTGATGAAAAATTGTTAGAAAAGACCTATTTTGCATGCATTTTCTTGACACTGACTGTTTATACTACGTCCTGATGATATTTTTACATTTCCAGCTTATTACATGTTTTTTTGCCAGCTATAACAAAAATGATATGCTACTAAGTGTCCGGATTTCGAATCATGACGTTATTGCCGTTGAGCTCGATGGGGGTTGAACGAATCGGCCTGGTCTCTTAGGGAAAGTTGTTCTCCAGACGATTCCGCTCATTTTTGGCCATCCTAGAAGTTTCTACATGTTTTCCCCAGGCCTGTAGGAGCGAATGAACGAAAATTCAAAATTTCCCATAGTAATTTCCATGTAAACTTAAACTCGCTTGAGACAAGCCAGTTTTCAACCAAATGAGCTGAAATTTGACGTGGGAGTCCCTTTGGGTATACCCTACAAGGGGAACCACACCAGAACTTGATCTGAGAACTTTTCAAAATCCGTACCCACCCTAAATGCATTTTTTGAGAACAAACAATAGAAAGTAGTTTTTCAATGATTTAAATTATACGATAAATTCAACCAATTGAATTAATTCTTTTTGCACAAATTCGATTTTCATCTCATTTGATCATGGTAAACAAGAGCGTAAAAAAAATCTCAATTTTAATTTGGAGGAAAGGAGTTAATATTGTTTTGATGAAATAACATCAATCTGATAAAAGCTTACCTAATTGTAATAATTTAATACTCATTAAGCAAGATCTATTGCCAGTTGCTTCAAAAATTAATATTATCAGAAATAATTCTGATATCATAATTTCTGATAATCTGATTAATTATATATAAACCAAACAATACATTTAATTGAACAAAATCATGTTGAATTTGTTGATTTATTATTTTTCAGAGCATTTTCAAAAAATAGTTCCAAAAATTTAAGAAAATGTATACTTTCGCTTGAATTTCGGGAATTCCCGGGAAATTTACACATTTCCCGGGAAACGGGAAATATTTTTTTTCGGGAAATCCCGGGAATTTCCGGGACGGGAAATTGGATGCTCTACTTGAGAAAGAATTCTTATCCATGTAGCGAAAAGACACATTTTTTAATTCTGCATAATTACCCAAAAGCATTCCAATTTGTAGTCAGCCATATGAATAGATATAAACTTGCATTTAGGAGGCCTCGTGGTGCGGTGGCTGCCGATCCCTAAGTTGCTATGGGGCGCGAGTTTGATTCCCGCCTTATACTCCTGGCCTTTTATCGGATGGGGAAGTCAAACGTAAAAGAGGTTTTGGGTGACTCACCACACATTACCTTTGGACACCTAGAAATGAGCAAAAACTTGCAACAGAGACCACAAAAGACCCGGGGGTCGTTAAAATTACTTTGCTATTTTTGCTTTACTTATTAAATTTTCATATATTTATAATTACCTTTTTTGAAAAACGATTGTAGTGATGGTGCAAAACAAAAATCAGCGCTAATACAACTCATCTTAAATTCACCCCTGCCCCAATCAAACCTAGCCACACCACGATTTCAAACCCGTTTGGTCCGCGCAAAACGGAAGCTTTAGTTTCGCGTGCTGCTGAAAAATATGTGATGTATGTGAAATGAGAAGAAAATTGCCCGGGCAGCACCGCTTTTCAGGAGTTCATGGTGAAGAAAAATGCGATCCTTTATTCGTGGGGGGTAGTTTTTCATTTTGATGACTCTTGCCACGGTTAAGAGAGCACTCACACTCTCTCTTTTCGTATTCAAATTCCTCGGTGTGGGAGTGTCACTTTTGACGCACGTGCAAATATCACGTAACCTGGGGTGGTTTTGGAGGGCTTCAGAAAGAGTGGTAGATTTTCAAAAGGATGGTTGAGTAGCTGCGAATTATTTTATTTGAATGTTTCAAATTATTCAAATTAGTCATCCCCCAGTCAAAGTTATTTTTGGTTTCCAGTTTATTCCTTTCGAAGTTAACTCAATAATCCCTTAATCACAGATATGTTGTTCCTCAAAATGACTTATCCATTTTAAAACGAATCCATAAAGTACAAGATAACAGTATTAATACCTAGTGAATCATCACCGAAAACGGGCGAATATTATTTTTCAACTGGCCCAGAAATATATATTTTGACACGGTCATTACTCAAGTAACTGTCACAATCCAACGTGTCCAACGATAATCCCGGCCTCTCTTGTCCCCGGTGTTCCCGTCCGGTGGAGGCCTTCATCCAACATTGTTGGACACTATCCGTCCACAGACAAGTATATTTATTATTTGTTTATTATTAATTTCAGCCGAATTTAAAAATCAGCTGTGGTGAGCTCAAATCGGCTGTGGTGAGTTCATAAACTCACCAAACATTCAAACTGGCCGTTTATTTTCGGATTTTTTTTCAACTTGGAGTTCGACATCTGCTGCTCTGACGCGTGAATATAAATAACTCGAATTTGACCATGGCTCCAGTTTTTTTGTCGGAAGGGAACCCCAAATCGAATCAGGCCTCGCGATTTTTTGTCATGCAGTCGCAAAATATCCGCGGTGTGAAAATGACAACGTTCAATAATCTGCTGTATTTACAAGTTTTTTTTCCCGCTGTCGATGCCTTTTACACCCCCTCGTTATGATTTATACAATTTTTTAAAATGTTTATTATTTTTTCGGCGTGAATATTTATTTTTCGCTTGTCCTGCTCCTTTGGACTTTTGTGACACGATCGATGATGGAACTGCATCAGAGGGGACCCCAGCAGCGTGATGAGAGGCTTGTCGAAGTCCAGTCGAGTGTCAGGGCATTAATAAATTAACACGGTTTAATCCAAAACAGTCGTTAAATAAATCATCGTAAATGTGCTCTGCACGAGGGTGGGCTGTTTTTCGCGATCGGAGGAGAAAGGGAGAAAAAAGCATGTCAATATGGGCCCTGATTAATTAGCACAACATGATAGGAATTTTCGGAAAAAAATATGGGAGAGAACTTTGTGTAAAGATGAAACGCGCAAGCCATTTAAGCATAGATTTGTTTGTATTACAATCTTTTAATGAGGATACAATTTTCATCTTTTTTAAATTGAATTGTTTTCAATTTGTCATTTTATCTTGATTGTATCTCTAAAAAGTTATATATTGCAGTTTCATTGGATAATTCATCAAAAAAAAAAATTGATTAAACTATATCCATGCATGGGTTTGTGATGCTTTGGTATGGTGCAAAATCAGGTAACGAAACGAACGAAACTAGTGGCACTACGCCCCCCGGGGCATGGCCTTCCTCTAACGTGGGATTTCTGCTCCAGCGCCTCTGACGAGACAGGAGAAACCGGGACCGACGTTTTACTTCACCATCCGATAGAAGCTCAGTGGATAAGGCGGGAATCGAACCCGCGTCTCATAGCATCATCGGGATCGGCAGCCGAAGCCGCTACCCCTGCGCCACGAGACCCCCCCAAAATCAGGTGACGGAGTTATAATTTAAAAAATGATGATTTTGGAAAATTAAAACCCTGAAAAAAGAAATATTTTAAATGTATATTAAATCATACTTGAAATCGATTTTTTTTTCAAATCAAATGTTTTCAAATAAATGGTATCTTTAGGTTGAACATTTCGAAAAATGTTCTTTTTGTTATGAAGAAAATGCACCCATGCAAAAATTATTTCCGAAGGGATGAGATTTTCCTTGCAAGACTTAGTTGATCGAACAGATGGTTGCTGAGAGACAGTCTTTTAAAGATCAATTTTGATAAATATAAGTTTTTTTCATTGTCACTTAATAGGCCCACATCTTTCAACTCATCATATCTCGAAAAGTTTAATTTTCCATTTTTAAAAGTGATACTTTTATTTAAATTTTCTGCATTTTTTTAGAATAAGGCGTAACCTGGGTTTGGAACAGTGGTTCGCAAAGCGGCCTCAATTAAGTACTAAAGCCCTATGTCAATATTTATGTACAACGGTATTAAAATCTTTGACCGAGTTATAAATGTAGCGACCCTCAGTTAATCAGAATATAAATTTAGATTTTTAGTTCGACCAACAGGGAAGAATTTGTCAGAAGTACATTGGTCTTTACAATCAGACGAAGTACAACATCTCTGAAGCACATGTTGACACGAGTCAAAATGTCATATTTCTAGGAGTACGTAGGTTAAATATATAAATAAACACAGTAGGAGGATGGAAGGAAAAGCACAAAGCGAAAACAGAAGGGTCATGAACTCTGCCAGGATCCCTGCTGAGAATTTTCGAGCAGAAAGATTTCAAGATCAACGCGGTGTAGTCAAAACGCACGTGGCTGAGCTACTCCCGTAGAGATGAATATTGCGCATGCGTCTTGACTAAAAACGCTTCGGAGTATAAAAGCCTAAGTTAGATTTAGAATCAGGGTAGTTGAAATTAGGAGAGAGTTGAGAGTGGGAGTTGAAATTAGCAGTTAGAGTTGAGAGTTGCAGTTGGGAGTTGGAGTTGATTATTCGGTGTAAGTGCTACGATGCACAGATTCAACCAAAATGCCACGGGGCATATCTTAGAAGCATAGTGAAATGTTGCCATAAGCTTAAGGAAAATCTAAGAATACATATTTTGGAGTTAAAGTTAAATGGTGTCGTTCTGTGCAAAAGGAATAAAAATGAAAGAAATCCCACTGATATTAGAGACTAAGCTTACACAAGCTTACACATGAATTTTTTAATCAATACTGATTTAAAAAAAAAAAAAAAAACAAAATATTAGTCGCAAAATTTTTTCCACATCATTTTTCGATGTAAAATCCAATTTGCAATCAAAAAGTACTCTAGTGAAATTTTGATGAAGTGCACCGTTTTCAAGTTAAATCTATTTTTAGATGACTTTTTTTTAAATAGTCGCAGATTTTCATTTTTTTTAATTAGTGCACATGTTTGCCCACTTTTGAAAAAAATATTTTTGAAAAGCTGAGAAAATTCTCTATATTTTGCTTTTCTGAACTTTGTTGATACGACCCTTAGATGCTGAGATATTGCCATGCAAGTGTTTAAAAACAGGAAAATTGATGTTTTCTATGAAAGTCTCACCCAAACAACCCACCGTTTTCTAATGTCGATATCTCCGATTTACAATGTTAAAATATGAAACACTCGTGAAATTTTCCGATCTTTTCGAAAAAAAATAATTTTTAAACCAAGACTAACATTTTAAAAGGGCGTTATATTGAATATTTAGCCCCTTTGAAATGTTAGTTTTGATTTAAAAAATTGAAAATGTTGTTTTCGAAAAGTTCGGAAAATTTCAAGAATGTTTCATATTTTAACATTGTTTTTTGGCTTTAGTTGATGTTTTTCGGTGAGAAATGAAACAAAATTCTTCTTCGTTACGTTTCGGCCTACTTCTTGGTTTCGGCCATCTTCAGACACAAAAACTTTTCCAGGCCAGGCTACTCCTGCTGGAGTGTCTGGATCGTGTCACGAACTAAAGCCAAAAAACAAAAATTCTCGGTGACCAAAACTATCAAACAACATATTTTAACATTGTAAATCGGACCATTAGTTGCTGAGATATCGACGATAGAAAATGGTGGGTCGTTTGTGTGATACATCAATTTACATGTTTTTAAACCTTTGGCAATATCTCAGCAACTAAGGGTCGTATCAACAAAGTTCAAAATCGCAAAATATAGAGAATTTTCTCAGCTTTTCAAAAATATTTTTTCAAAAAACTGCGTCTGTTTTCAAAAAAAGTTACTTGAAAATGGCTTTAACTTGATACGGTGCACTTTATCAAAATTTCACTAAAGTACTTTTTGATTGCAATTTGATTTTACATCGAAAAATGAAGTTGAAAATTTTTTGCGACCGATATTTCGATTTATTTTTTAAATCAGTATTGATTAAAAAAAATCATAAAGCGGTCAAAGATTTTTTGCACAACCTGGAAATTTCTGAAAAGTTGACATTTAATGTCCCCTAAAACATATCAAAAAATAAAAAAATAGTGTTTTTTGCAAATCAAATTTTAGTGACAAAAAGTTAAATGAAAAATCACCAATTTTTTTACCGTGTATCATTTTTTTTTTCAGTGTAGTCCATATCCATACTTACAACTTTGCCGAAGACACCAAATCGATCAAAAAATTCCTTCAAAAGATACAGATTTTTGAATTTTCACATATCCTTTTTGTATGGACAGCTGCCAAATTTGTATGGAAAATTATATGGACAAACTAATGATGCAAAATGGCTTCTTTGGTATGCAAAGGCACCAAAAAAGTTTCATTCGGAAAAATACAAAAATTAAAATACTTAAAAAGACCGATTTCGTAGAAAATTGCTCCATTGTCCTTGACATTGTTTAAAAAAAATCCCAAATCTTAAAACTTGTTGAATATTTGGGTTTTATAAGTTTTGGTTTAATCGGTATAACCAATTAAAAAATGACACGAAAGTTTTGCGATTTTTTTTTTCTAAATGTCATAAATACCTACAGTTTTTGTTTGGTAACGGAGTGCCGATACCTGGGCTGTAGCCTACTTAAAAAGCACACAAACGTCATAAAACAATAATAAACCGAGGTGTGAGTCCATGAAAACATCACTTACAACAAATAACATGTCATTTTTAAAACTTTTATGAAATTTCATGTCAAATTTGTAGTAATATTAAAAAGTAAGCAATGGACAAAAAGTTGAGTAATTTATTTATGTGTATCTTTATGAAAACATTATGTATCAGTGGTCCCCTCGTCATTATCCCCATCAGCCCAGTAAGCGAGCAGCATTTAGTAACTGAGCTACTTTTTTGCTTAGTCATTGAATAAGAAAAAAAATATATATTTATTATTAAATCAGTTCAACTAAATTGTTTAAAAAAGAAAATTGAGCAACATTTTTTTTAATTATTTTTACTTTTTCTCCTTACATTTTTTACTTTTTGTATGGACTGATATAAACTTTTTTTTTTAATATTTAACATTGCGTTTTGAAAATTAATCGAAAAACTTTGAAAATATGAATATGAAAATATTTTGAATAATATTGGTTATGTAAACAAAACAATTAATTTATAATGTTTATGAGTTTTGATTATTTATTATGAACAGGAAAAAATAAAAAGGAAAGATTCTCTTTTCAATTTGATGGTTATCAAACTTGAATCATAGATTATGAAAAGTACAAAAAATCAGTGAAATTCGTACTCATTCTTAACATGTTTAAAGAAGTAAATAACGAAAATACAATCAAACAAATTGAAAAAACTGTGTTTGTAGTATGCGTGTCCAAATTAAAATTCAAGCCATGATATGTCCATATTTTCCTTACACCGTAATAATGTTACGGTGTAATGCTGTACGGTGTAACAAAGCTTGCCGTTTAGCCTAACATTCTTTGATCAGGTTCAAGCCAGGTTCAAGCCTGGTTCAAGCCAATTGTTAATTTTGGCTAGCTTCGCCTGGTTTGAACCAAATGAACCATGGCTCACGGCACTCAGTGAGCCCGAGCCAACGATGCTTGCCGACGTGTGGTGTGAACCTGAACCAGAAAAATGAACCTAGCCTAGCCGATGGCTTAGGCTCGTGGGAACACTGTTTTTTTGTTTCAGATCGGCGCAATTGCTTTAAAATTGTAAGTGATCCCATGCTGCCTAATTATGTAATTATTTGTCACATTACGTCAAATTAACAACATCATCAAATTACTCTCGCTGGTATAAAAATTTCGTGCGAGTTCACGACAATATGATTAATATGTCACCTTCCCGGCAAAATTGTGCATCGTTGCATCCCCCACAAAAAATGAATAAAGCGAAGTCATTTCAGCCAAAAACACTGAATCTTTCCAGCCATGGCGTGGCATGCATGAAACCTTGGTACGAAAACATCACGCAGCATACACATCAGCTCTGAAGTGAGTGCTCATCTCGTCCTGGGGGACGCTTTTTCCCGCGCCCACCACCAGCAGAAGTGATATTGATATAATTTAGCATAGCCCTAAATTAAATAAAAGTGATAAATTGTTAATGAAGAGCATGCATTTATCATCCTGCCAGATTTCCCGTTCCATTCCGGAGTGCTTCTTCCTCGGGGCTGGCGGAATTCGGCTCGAACAGATGACTGACTCGTGGCGGAACACATTCCCGGGCAAGGGGGCCCGGTGGAAATTCCTAGCGCTCAGCCAGCCAGCCAATTCCGGGTTCACGCGCGAGAGCAAAAGTTGCCGCGCTTTAAAGTGCAGCCTCAAAACTTTTTCCATTATCATCACTCTCGCTCGGGATTCGCGACCGAAAGCGGTGAATTTTTAGTCCGAAATAAAAGGAGTGCACACTGGGAGGATTCTAGGTTAAAATTGGTTAAAAGGTTGAGTTGAGATGAGTTGAGTTGAGTTGAGTTGAGTTGAGTTGAGTTGAGTTGAGTTGAGTTGAGTTGAGTTGAGTTGAGTTGAGTTGAGTTGAGTTGAGTTGAGTTGAGTTGAGTTGAGTTGAGTTGAGTTGAGTTGAGTTGAGTTGAGTTGAGTTGAGTTGAGTTGAGTTGAGTGAGTTGAGTTGAGTTGAGTTGAGTTGAGTTGAGTTGAGTTGAGTTGAGTTGAGTTGAGTTGAGTTGAGTTGAGTTGAGTTGAGTTGAGTTGAGTTGAGTTGAGTTGAGTTGAGTTGAGTTGAGTTGAGTTGAGTTGAGTTGAGTTGAGTTGAGTTGAGTGAGTTGAGTTGAGTTGAGTTGAGTTGAGTTGAGTTGAGTTGAGTTGAGTTGAGTTGAGTTGAGTTGAGTTGAGTTGAGTTGAGTTGAGTTGAGTTGAGTTGAGTTGAGTTGAGTTGAGTTGAGTTGAGTTGAGTTGAGTTGAGTTGAGTTGAGTTGAGTTGAGTTGAGTTGAGTTGAGTTGAGTTGAGTTGAGTTGAGTTGAGTTGAGTTGAGTTGAGTTGAGTTGAGTTGAGTTGAGTTGAGTTGAGTTGAGTTGAGTTGAGTTGAGTTGAGTTGAGTTGAGTTGAGTTGAGTTGAGTTGAGTTGAGTTGAGTTGAGTTGAGTTGAGTTGAGTTGAGTTGAGTTGAGTTGAGTTGAGTTGAGTTGAGTTGAGTTGAGTTGAGTTGAGTTGAGTTGAGTTGAGTTGAGTTGAGTTGAGTTGAGTGAGTTGAGTTGAGTTGAGTTGAGTTGAGTTGAGTTGAGTTGAGTGAGTTGAGTTGAGTTGAGTTGAGTTGAGTTGAGTTGAGTTGAGTTGAGTTGAGTTGAGTTGAGTTGAGTTGAGTTGAGTTGAGTTGAGTTGAGTTGAGTTGAGTTGAGTTGAGTTGAGTTGAGTTGAGTTGAGTTGAGTTGAGTTGAGTTGAGTTGAGTTGAGTTGAGTTGAGTTGAGTTGAGTTGAGTTGAGTTGAGTTGAGTTGAGTTGAGTTGAGTTGAGTTGAGTTGAGTTGAGTTGAGTTGAGTTGAGTTGAGTTGAGTTAAGTTGAGTTGAGTTGAGTTGAGTTGAGTTGAGTTGAGTTGAGTTGAGTTGCAGAGATTTATTCAAATGTATACTTCAAAACGAAGTTAATTTCTTCAACATTTAAAAAGTAACCATAAACCATTGTGTGGGAGGTACAACCCCTTCTCAACCGAGGGTGAGTGGACAGAAAAATGTTTCTTAAAACAGCATTTCCAACCGCCACCATCATTTGGGGCTGGCCCGATTGCTATGAATTCCAGCGCAACACTTTTGCTCGTGAATAGTACAGCTCACTCTCCGCGGTGAAAGATGAGGGATTTTCCGTGATAAATTTTTCGATTATTTCATGTCGAGATTAGACTTTGACTGCCGCTGCTGCTGCAAAACTCACAACTTTTCCGCCATCACACCCGGATGATGGGGTTGAAAAGTTTCTGGAGGGGGAGGGTGTGGGAAAATGGGAATTATATAAAGTATACGATGAAAATTGATATGGCATGAATATTCACATTTTGGCCTCGCGGATGACGAGGTCGTCGGGGGTTTCTAGTTTTTAGTGCCGGAGCCGAGAGAAAGCCTTTGGAAATAATGAAAAGTGAGTGGAACCGAGTTCGAGAGATTTTTGGCATGAAATTAGATTAAAACAGACGGCTGATTGTTACGTTAGCTTTTGAATATTTGCTTGATGAACTGGGGAAAAGTTTTTTGGTCTTTAAAAATTTATTGTTCGGATAATCTTTTATTTGCTGTCGTAGGTCGAGATTAATTTACATCAAGATTAACAACTTGATTCCAAAAAATTTAATTCAGCTGAATTAATTTAAAAAAAAATATACTGATTCAAATGTTTTCAAAAATATGTTTTGAACCGTTTGTTTGACTTTGGCTTTTAGTTTATAGCTTAACTATACAAATCTTCCAAATTTCCGCTCAATTACCAATCAAAAAATCAGCGTATGTCACACACCTCGCCCGCCACAACTTCGACATCCTGTCACTCACAAACAACTCTCTAGCCCCTCCGTAATGAATTTGCGGCCGGAAATTGCTGAAGCCGAAAGTCGTCACCGGCGGAGAAACTTCCAAACACGTTTGGTGTGATAGCAGCGAAAAAAAAGTTGATAATCAATCACTCTGAGGCTGATAAATAGAGGCGGAAAATGCGAAATAAAACACTCAATCACCGAAAATCACGAAACTCCCACGAGAGATCTCGAGAGTCTCTGTGTCGAAGTAATTTTCCCACCCCTCCGAACAAAAATTGGTGGATTTTTCCTTCTTGGAGGGCCGACTTCCCCCGTCCCCACCAAAAGGAGTGTCATTATCGGAACCATTTTATTCACTTCGCCGAGTTTGTCCTTTCACTTTCCGTGTTCAGGTTGAAGTGGTTTGCAGGGTTAAGTGTCTTGATTTGGACAAAAAAAAAACAAAAAACAAAAAACAAAAAACAAAAAACAAAAAACAAAAAACAAAAAACAAAAAACAAAAAACAAAAAACAAAAAACAAAAAACAAAAAACAAAAAACAAAAAACAAAAAACAAAAAACAAAAAACAAAAAACAAAAAACAAAAAACAAAAAACAAAAAACAAAAAACAAAAAACAAAAAACAAAAAACAAAAAACAAAAAACAAAAAACAAAAAACAAAAAACAAAAAACAAAAAACAAAAAACAAAAAACAAAAAACAAAAAACAAAAAACAAAAAACAAAAAACAAAAAACAAAAAACAAAAAACAAAAAACAAAAAACAAAAAACAAAAAACAAAAAACAAAAAACAAAAAACAAAAAACAAAAAACAAAAAACAAAAAACAAAAAACAAAAAACAAAAAACAAAAAACAAAAAACAAAAAACAAAAAACAAAAAACAAAAAACAAAAAACAAAAAACAAAAAACAAAAAACAAAAAACAAAAAACAAAAAACAAAAAACAAAAAACAAAAAACAAAAAACAAAAAACAAAAAACAAAAAACAAAAAACAAAAAACAAAAAACAAAAAACAAAAAACAAAAAACAAAAAACAAAAAACAAAAAACAAAAAACAAAAAACAAAAAACAAAAAACAAAAAACAAAAAACAAAAAACAAAAAACATTGATTTTATGATTTTATGATTTTATGATTTTATGATTTTATGATGTTATGATGTTATGATTTTATGATTTTATGATTTTATGATTTTATGATTTTATGATTTTATGATTTTATGATTTTATGATTTTATGATTTTATGATTTTATGATTTTATGATTTTATGATTTTATGATTTTATGATTTTATGATTTTATGATTTTATGATTTTATGATTTTATGATTTTATGATTTTATGATTTTATGATTTTATGATTTTATGATTTTATGATTTTATGATTTTATGATTTTATGATTTTATGATTTATGATTTTATGATTTTATGATTTTATGATTTTATGATTTTATGATTTTATGATTTTATGATTTTATGATTTTATGATTTTATGATTTTATGATTTTATGATTTTATGATTTTATGATTTTATGATTTTATGATTTTATGATTTTATGATTTTATGATTTTATGATTTTATGATTTTATGATTTTATGATTTTATGATTTTATGATTTTATGATTTTATGATTTTATGATTTTATGATTTTATGATTTTATGATTTTATGATTTTATGATTTTATGATTTTATGATTTTATGATTTTATGATTTTATGATTTTATGATTTTATGATGTTATGATTTTATGATTTTATGATTTTATGATTTTATGATTTTATGATTTTATGATTTTATGATTTTATGATTTTATGATTTTATGATTTTATGATTTTATGATTTTATGATTTTATGATTTTATGATTTTATGATTTTATGATTTTATGATTTTATGATTTTATGATTTTATGATTTTATGATTTACTGATTTTATGATTTTATGATTTTATGATTTTATGATTTTATGATTTTATGATTTTATGATTTTATGATTTTATGATTTTATGATTTTATGATTTTATGATTTTATGATTTTATGATTTTATGATTTTATGATTTTATGATTTTATGATTTTATGATTTTATGATTTTATGATTTTATGATTTTATGATTTTATGATTTTATGATTTTATGATTTTATGATTTTATGATTTTATGATTTTATGATTTTATGATTTTATGATTTTATGATTTTATGATTTTATGATTTTATGATTTTATGATTTTATGATTTTATGATTTATGATTTTATGATTTTATGATTTTATGATTTTATGATTTTATGATTTTATGATTTTATGATTTTATGATTTTATGATTTTATGATTTTATGATTTTATGATTTCATGAATTTATGATTTTATGATTTTATGATTTCATGAATTTATGATTTTATAATTTTATGATTTTATGATTTTATGATTTTATGATTTTATGATTTTATGATTTTATGATTTTATGATTTTATGATTTTATGATTTTATGATTTTATGATTTTATGATTTTATGATTTTATGATTTTATGATTTTATGATTTTATGATTTTATGATTTTATGATTTTATGATTTTATGATTTTATGATTTTATGATTTTATGATTTTATGATTTTATGATTTTATGATTTTATGATTTTATGATTTTATGATTTTATGATTTTATGATTTTATGATTTTATGATTTTATGATTTTATGATTTTATGATTTTATGATTTTATGATTTTATGATTTTATGATTTTATGATTTTATGATTTTATGATTTTATGATTTTATGATTTTATGATTTTATGATTTTATGATTTTATGATTTTATGATTTTATGATTTTATGATTTTATGACTTTATAATTCGGCCAAACAAAGCCTAAATATCCCTAGTTCTCTTATGATGTTTACGAAGAGTGTTTTTACTCGGAAGGCACGTGGAAAAATCAGAACAAAAATGTCGAAACTGCTGGCCCAAATCAGCGGCGTTGATCGCGTTGATTTTCTATAGACAAATTTTCTTGCTGAATTCTCCTATTTCCCGATTGGAAATCAACAGGATGTGGAAAAGTTTTTTTTTCTGTTGGAAAAGTAAAACACTCTGGCGCTCATTACGCCAATTTGGTGCTGAAGGACCGAAAGTAATTGAATTTTCGGTATTTAGAGGGCAGCGCAGAAAACTTTTAACCCGAAGTTTGCTTTTGCCCCTGTAAAGGATAAGGAAGGGAGGGGAATCTCTTCTGGGATCACTTTGGAAGGGCAATTTTGGGCTTATCTTGTGTTGTTCGATGAGGTGCTGGAGTTGGCACGTGAATGTACACAGATTAAGGAAAAGTTTGTGGAAGTATTTGTCATGAAAAGTTGTGATTTTGTTTTTTTTACAAAATTTATGTGAATTTATCTGAAAAAAAAAATATTTTGAAAATTAATCTCAAAACGATTTTTCATCAAGTGGCCACTCATCGATGACATTGTGGTGGGTGTGAGTTCTTTTGTGTGTTTGTGGGAGGCTTGATTACTTATTTTGAAGCGAGTCGATTAATCATTGAAAAGTTTTCCCCTTGATGGGGTACGGTTCCGTTGGTTTTGACAGCCATTCTGTCGGTTCAAGAGGTTTTAGATACTTGGACTATGCTCTCACTTTCTGATTAGGATTTTGGGGAGTTATTGAACGCTAATTTTGAAGATTACTTAATCAGTAAAATTCTGTCAAGAACAACTTCTTGTTCTATTAAAAAAATATTGTTTTCAAATATTTTTTCCCCTTACCAAAATAGCGAAAAAATAATCATTTTTGAATTCTTCCTACCTTCGAATCCTTTCTTAAATATGCCCCACATACCTTGAATCAGATTACGTTCCACATTTTAAAAATGCTTTCCTGATTGCATTTAAATATATGTTCGGTTAAATGTTTCAGCGTAAAAGAACACATGTTTTCCAGACATATTTTTAGCCGCGGCACCTGGCGCTCGCCCAAGGCTGGCCAGAGTTAAGTTTTTTGGCACGATGCCTCACAGATAATCAGATTTTGAATAAAAGTGAAGTTGTTTCAAATTTCGAGGAATTGTGATACATTTTAAGCTGAAACGTTAAATTAAAAAAAAAATATCTTTGAATAGATTTTGTTTCTTACACTTTTGTCAGTGGTTTTTATACCTCCCTTTAGCTATTATTTGTGACCCAGACCACTGTTGCTTGAAACTCGTGAATATTTTTTGTTGCTCGGACCTTCCCCACCGGTGTCCTTTGGCGGGCTGCTAAATAGAAAATAAAACGCTCTCTCGCGATTTTCACGTGGGTTTCCCTCTTTTGCCCAGCGGAAAAGGGCTGCACGAAAAATTCAACCCCGCGACGATACAAAGTGCAGAAAGCAATCTAATTGCTGGTGGGATTTTTTCTGCCCTTCCGCCTCTGGTTCTTCAAAGTTGCTCACAAAACTGTTCGTTAGCATGAACGTTTTCAAGTTGCGCCATGTGTTTTGGGCTGGTGGGGCTAAAACAAGGTGCATGTTTAGGGTTTTAGTGGGGTAAAATGGTACTAGTAACAAGTTAATTGAGAATTGAATAGTTCAAAATCGAAAAAATTAAGACGACAAAAAAATCATCAAACCATCTGTCACAAGAAAATATCCCGAAAAACAGAAACCCTCGACATTCACGCTGAGTTTGGTGGTGGAAAACGTAATGCCACGGAAAAGCTTTCATCGTTGGGGTTAAGTGAATAAAAATGGTATCCGATTCTATTCCTTGTAGGAGGACATTCTATTCACTGTGCAGATTTTGTAAAAAAAACTTTAATTAACTTATTTATTATTTTACAGGAAATTTAATTTATTTTTAAAATCTTCAAAACTAAATTGAGCAATTTTCTACGAAATCTGTATTTTTTCTTTGATTTTTATTTTTTTATTTTTTAATCCGGCTAAAACTTTTTAGGAGTTTTTGAAATGCCCATAGAAGCATTTTGCATCATTAGTTTGTCCATATAATTTTCCATACAAATTTGGCAGCTGTCCATACAAAAACGATGTATGAAAATTCGAAAATATGTATCTTTTGAAGGAAATTTTTGATCGATTTGGTGTCTTCGGCAAAGTTGTAGGTATGGATTAGGACTACACTGAAAAAAAATGATACGCGGTAAAAATAATTGGTGATTTTTAATATCACTTTCTGTCACTGAAACTTGATTTGCAAAAAAACACTATTTTTAATTTTTTTATTTTTTGATATGTTTTAGGGGACATCAAATGCCAATTTTTCAGAAATTTCCAGAACGGGCAAAAATACTGATTTTTTCAAAATATCGAAATATCGGTCGCAAAAATTTTTCAACCTAATTTTTCGATGTAGAATCGAATTTGCAATCAAAAAGTATTTTAGTGAAATTTTTATTGAGTTCACCGCTATTCTTTTTTTTTAAATTAGTGCCCATGTTTGCCCACTTTTGAAAAAAATATGTTTGGAAAGCTGAGAAAATTATCTATATTTTGCATTTTGAACTTTGTTGATACGACCCTTAGTTGCTGAGATATTGCCATGCAAAGATTTAAAAACAGGAAAATAGATGTTTTCTATGTCTCAACCAAACAACCCACCAATTCAGCAACTAATGGACCGATTTTCAATGTTTAATAATAAAACATTCGTGAAATTTTCCGATCTATTCGAAAACAATATTTTTATTTTTTTAATTCAGGACTAACATTCCAAAAGGGCGTAATGTTGAATGTTTGGCCCTTTTGAAATGTTAGTCTTGATTTTAAAAAAATGAAAATTTTGTTTTTTTCTGGGAAAAATATGAGAAAAATCGGCCAACATTTACCCATTGATACTCAAAGGTAAAGTTTGTATAGGAAAAATCGAAAAAATGTATAAAAAATCAAATTTTCTTACGGTTTTGTCTGCAGGGTGCGCTACTTCCATCCACATAATCCCAGAAGTAGAATTCTCATTGGAAATTTTATGCTCTTCAATTTTGTCCAACAAACCAAAGCTGTAGAACTCGACCTTAAAAAGTTATTAGTGATTTGAAAAAATATGTTTGTATAAAAACCCAAAAAACTGTTTTCCAATTGTGGAGCATCAGGGGGTAATTTTTTTATGCTGAGCAATTCTCTACGAAATCGGTCTTTTTTCTTTAATTTTAATTATTGTATTTTTTAATCCGACTGAAACTTTTTTGGTGCCTTCGATACGATATGCCCAAAGAAGCCATTTTGCATCATTAGTTTGTCCATATAATTTTCCATACAAATTTGGCAGCTGTCCATACAAAAATGATGCATGAAAATTCAAAAATCTGCATCTTTTGAAGGAATTTTTTGATCGATTTGGTGTCTTCGACAAAGTTGTAGGTATAAATACGGACTACACTGGAAAAAAATAATACACGGTAAAAAAAATTTGGTGATTTTTTTTATTTAACTTTTTATCACTAAAACTTGATTTGCAACAAAACACTATTTTTATTTTTATTTATTTTTTGATATGTTTTAGAGGACATCAATTCCAACTTTTCAGAAATGTCCAGGTTGTGCAAAAAATCTTTGAGCGAGTTATGATTTTTTGAATCAATACTATTTTTTTAAAAAAATCGAAAAATTGGTCGCAAAAATTTTTCAACTTCATTTTTCGATGTAAAATCTAATTTGCAATCAAAAAGTACTTTAGTGAAATTTTGATAAAGTGCACCGTTTTCAAGTTAAATCCATTTTTAGGTGACTTTTTTGAAAATAGTCGCAGTTTTTCATTTTTTTTTAAATTATTGCACATGTTTGCCCACTTTTGAAAAAAATATTTTTGAAAAGCTGAGAAAATTCTCTATAATTTGCACTTTTGAACTTTGTTTAGACGACCCTTAGTTGCTGAGATATTGCCATGCAAAGGTTTAAAAACAGGAAAATTGATGTTTTCTAAGTCCCACCCAAACAACACACCATTTTCTAATGTCGATATCTCAGCAACTTATGGTCCGATTTTCAATGTTAAAATATGAAACATTCGTGAAATTTTCCGATCTTTTCGAAAAAAATATTTTCAATTTTTTTAAATCAAGACTAACATTTCAAAAGGGCCAAACATTCAATATTACGCCCTTTTAAAATGTTAGTCTTAGTTTAAAAATTTTGAAAATATTTTTTTTCGAAAAGATCGGAAAATTTCACGAATGTTTCATATTTTAAAATTGAAAATCGGACCATTAGTTGCTGAGATATCGACATTAGAAAATCTCAAAAATATCTCAGCAACTAAGGGTCGTATAAACAAAGTTCAAAAGTGCAAAATATAGAGAATTTTCTCAGCTTTTCAAAAATATTTTTTTCAAAAGTGGGCAAACATGTGCAATAATTTGAAAAAATGAAAAACTTCAACTTTTTTCAAAAAAGTCACCTAAAAATGGATTTAACTTGAAAACGGTGCACTTTATCAAAATTTCACTAAAGTACTTTTTGATTGCAAATTTGATTTTACATCGAAAAATGAAGTTGAAAAATTTTTGCGACCAATTTTTCGATTTTTTAAAAAAAATAGTATTGATTCAAAAAATCATAACTCGCTCAAAGATTTTTTGCACAACCTGGACATTTCTGAAAAGTTGGCATTTTATGTTCTCTAAAACATATAAAAAAAAAATAAAGTAAAAATAGTGTTTTTTTGCAAATTGAGTTTTAGTGATAAAAAGTTAAATAACAAAATCACCATTTTTTTTACCGTGTATCATTTTTTTCCAGTGTAGTCCGTATCCATACCTACAACTTTGCCGAAGACACCAAACCGATCAAAAAATTCCTTCAAAAGATACAGATATTTGAATTTTCGTACATCATTTTTGTATGGCCAGCTGCCAAATTTGCATGGAAAATTATATGGAAAAACTAATGATGCAAAATGGCTTCTTTGGGCATACCGAAGGTACCAAAAAAGTTTCGGTCGGATTAAAAAATACAAAAAAATCGAATGACCGAAATCTGAGAGAACTGCTCTGCTTTAATTAATTACGTTTATTACAGATTCGAAAAATACATCAAATTTCTCTTCTAATGTTCCACATGCCCCACAATTTTTTACAGTAATGTAACGAAAAATTGCAGAGGTTTTTAACTATTTTTATTTTTTCGATGAAAAATAAGTTTTTTCGGATTTTTTCAGTGTTTCAAAAATTGAAAGGGGTGCACCGGCCTCCTTTCACGAGATATCCAAAAATATCCAAAATCACCCCATAAAACAAAGTTTCATGGAAATCGAAGAGGGGTCGGTGCAACTTTTTTTTTTGATTTCGTGTGAGTTGCCATACGTGAAGGTGGATCTTGAAGGTCCAATAAGGAAGTTTAATTTTTGAGTGATTTTATAACTGTTTCTCAGTTATTCAACTTAATAGAAGTTCATTTAACATTTTAACATAAAAAAATTATTGAGACATAGATGGACATAAATTGAACAACTCGGCAAAATGTTTTGCAAATTTAATTTAATTTTGAACCCTACTTTGCAAGTTAAATAACTTGAGAATTTATGTAACCCGCAAAAACGTAGAACGCCTTTTCAATACCTTTCCAACCTAATCAAACGGAAAATTTCCACTCAAAAAAAGGTTCTATACGATGCCTCCACGAAACTGGCTCTGGATGTGCTGCATAAATGCATACTCTGTGATTAAGGGGTCGCGCAGAAATTTATGGAATAAATTAGTGTAATCAAGTGGGTTTACAAAGTCAAGGAATTTTTATAGCGGTCAGCGTTCGCTTGTGAGTGTGATCAGGAAAAGCTTTCACCGGCTAATAATTACATTCCAAGCGGACTTCAGAGTGGACAATTCGCGTGGCAATTTCCGATTAAAATCAAATATTTGGTAGAATAAAAAAATAATCTGCCTTGATCATGAAAGCCATCTGAAATTGAATCTTTTCATTTTGCAAAGCAATTCTTTAAGCGGTTGTTTACTGTTCCATTTTCAGTAAAAAAAATTGCTCTAAGTTTTCGCCTTTCAGGGCTTTTTACCATGCAAGCTTCTACTGAACCATCAGGAATCCTTTTTCCACAGAAACTGCAGAGTACTGAAAATTCCACAACCAAAAGAACGCGGTAATGAAATGCTCGATGAATGTTTTTCAAAACCTGCCACAATCCCCCGTGGGACGATGCTTTACAGCGGGAATTTTCTTCTGATTTTCCCAATACCGTGGCACTGAACGGGAATTCCCCAGACCGAATACCATCCGAGAGGACGACGAGTAAACATCAAAAAAATGGGTAGCGAAAGAGTGAAAAAAAGCATCGACTGAGGAAAAACAGCTCGCACCGATAGAATCCGGCGACGAGGGAACACGATACGGTCTTTGGAAGGGAGTAGAAAAAATCCTGACTTTTTACCGGTTATGGACCACCGCTACTGACTGCTGTCGGAGAAGGAGCGTCGGATATATCACCTGCTGAGCGGATTCGACAATTCCCATGATGGCAAGCGCAGTTTCCCAGATAACACTGGATGAGGTTCTGTTATTTGGAGGGAATTAGCATAAGTGTTCGAAATTCTTGTAAATCTACTCCTGTTAAAATCAGGATATTTTCGCTGATTTTGAAGAAAATTCTAAAAAATAACTAAAGCTACCCCCACCTTACGGTAGCAGTAAAGATGCAACCACGATGAATTCAGCTGAATCGGTGCCAGCTTCCAGTAACACGCGCCCTCGCGAATGAAATGAGTTGATTAATGAATGCTGCTAGTTTTTTTTTTGCTAGCGCTTGTACTTTTCACTCATCAAACTAATTACCCGACGATTTCTGTCCAGCTCGGCCAACAGCCAAGAGACGGTGTTCAGTCGAAAAAAAATAATACTTCGATTGCCACCATGGCCACAGACAGGTGTTCCACCTGGCGTGAGATTCAATGAACTTACCACCACTCAAACGGGTCCGTCCGTGTTTGAAACGATAGCTGGGAAGGTAGGATAAAAATTGTTGAAATTCAGAGCGGCAAAAAAAATCAACTTTGCTTTGAATATTTTAATAACCGTAATGTGTTTGATGCACTTTAGCATAATTGGCTTTTCAATCAGTGAAAAGCTAGGATATGGGATGGTTTCGGAAGGCATATAAACTCTGCTAGATCAGCGGAAATCCACCGCCAGCAGTTGATCCCACTGTATATTTTGAAAGGACTTCACAAAAAACGATGTTTTTATGGATTATAAATATTCTGTCGAGAGATCTAAACAATATTGGTAAGTGGACTTGCCAGTACAAATTAAAGCGATGCACCCAAATAATCCTGTAAACTATACTTTATGCGATTTTTTATGTTAATCTTTATCAGTAAAGTTTTAAAGAAGACAAAATTTGACGTATGGGTTAATAAAAATGGAATGGTTTCATGCATCCGATAATATTTACCGCTATTCTACGAATAAAATTTTACAGTTAGATTTTTATTAAATTTTTGAATAGTAAGCACATTTATTCCATAATAAGTTTTCAAAAGGGCGTAACCTTGGAAGTAAACCACCGTCTATCTCACTTGCTTTATTGATTGTTCGTGTTGAGTGTGAGTGGAATAGGCTGCTTGTTTACATCCAAGTTTATTCCCTAACAAAAAAAAATATTACGCATTTTTCAGCTAAGGATTTTTGATTGTTTTTTTTTGCATGTTAAGGACTCGGTCCTGATTCCGTGTAATTTGCAAATTTATACTGTTAAAATAATTACATTATTATAATAAATAAATAAAACCCCTCTTCGATTTGCGTGAATTTTGTCATAAAGGTTAACATTATCCCTGATCACGAATCCAAGCTCCAATTTTTGATATCTCTTGAAAGAGAGGCGGTACGAAAATTTGGTTTCAAAAAAATTGGACGCCCGATCTGATGGCCTACTCGGAATTCCGAAAAATCATATTTTTCATCGAAACAAAATCACAAAAACAATTTGAACATTTTTGCCATTTTTCGGGAAATTTAAACTCATTTTCCAATCTGCAATAAACCAGAAGGGTATATTTGTATTTAGAACACATTTCATTTTACAATTTCGTGGTTTTTTGAACTTTGCAGGGTTATTTTTTAAAGAGTAACAATGCTCTAAGGGGCTTGTAACCATCACGAGTTATCGCGATTTTTCGAAAAAAAGTTTTAAAGAAGTAACTTTTATTGTTTTCAAAATCTGTTCACTTTTCAAAATCTTTTTTTCATAAAATCACGATAACTCAAGCAAACTTCTTATGTTTACACATCAAGTTTCTGCTCTACAGCTTTGTAGATTTTTTTTGCATTAACAAAAAACCTGCAATGTTAGAATAAACACGAAAATTTTAAATTAATTTTTTGCTCTAAATACAAAAATTACCCTTCTGGTTCATTGCAGATTCGAAAAGTATACTTTATTTCCCCTAATTCCTATAAATAAACCCATAGTGCTGAAACGGCCCACTAATCACTGCTAAAAGGTTCATTATATCGCTCATTTGAGCTTGAAAATGTAAATGTTTCAGCACTTGGATCTTTTCGTTATCCCATCAGGAGGACAGGAAAAGTATAAAGTTTCACGATGGAGTTGTAAAAAATACTTGTTTGAGTTGACACTTATTTTTGTTTTCGGTTGACTTGATACCACGATCCAAGTATTTGTAAAAATCTAGGGAAATATGGTGTCGAGCAGACACAACGGTAAAAATATATCTGAGAAAGGTTACTTCTTTAATGTCAGCAAAAAATGTAATTTTACCTCAAAAAATGTGTAAATTTACCTCTTTTCCAAAATATAACTTTTTACAAAAAAGGAAGTAATATTTCAAAAAATTTATACAATTTTATACATTTCACAGAAAAAAGTATTGAAAATTTGTTGAATGGTTGAAAGATGTTACACGGATCTACCAAATATAACCAAACCAGCACAGGGAATTTTACTGGATGATTTTTGCTGATTTTGGATTCGCGAAAATGTCTTAGTATTAGCGATAATTTCTACAGGTTGAGCAAATAGAAGCTTATTTTGGAAAGTTTTAGCAAAAATAAATAACTACAACTTTGAGATGAAACGCTTATTAGTTTTAAAACATTAAATATTCAAGTTGAGACTAATTTAAAGCATGTACACTAGGGTGCCCAGAATATGGGACTTTTTTTCAAAACCTCGCTCCACAAGCTGATTATTGTTCCTTGAGCTATTTTAGGACTGTAGGTCAAATATGTAGGTCAATATTTCCCCATCGATACTCGAGGGTGAAGTTTGTATGAGAAAAATCGGAAAATTGTTTGAAAATCCCAATTTTCGTACGGGTTTGTCTGCAGGGCGCGCTACTTTCATCCAAATATTCTCAAACGTGAGATTCTTATTGGAAATTTAATGTTCTACAACTTTATAGAACATGCCAAAGCTGTAAAACTCGATCCTTAAAAGTTATTAGCGATTTAAAAATGTCATTTTTGTATGAAAAACATTTTTTTTGCAAACTTTAGTCTCGAGTATCAATGGGTTAATCTTAACCAATTTCGCTCGAAATTTACACAGATGCTTAAAATAACCCAAAAATCCGTTTACCGCTTGTGGAGCAGGGGGTCATTTTTTGTACACAAAACAAATGAAAAAGAAAAAAACTAGTCCTCCTGATAACATATAAAACTATAACTAAATGATGGGTTATGGAATTATTTGATATGTATAAAATATTCACAAGAAAAAAATATAATAACAAAGTATACAAAGTTGAATAAAATGTTTGTTTGATATTTTTGTTTTAAAAACAAACTAGAAATAATCAAACCAAACCAAAAAAACTACCCCAAAATTCAATCTTAGTACCCAAGTAGCACTCATAACTTGCCGTCTGTTGAATAATAGTTAGACAACTGTTTTTGATCAACATACGAGAAAAAAAATTCAACATTAGTTAAATAACAGTTTGTGTCACTACTTGTATAACTGACTTATGTAACTCTTGAGATTTGTGCCACACAAGTGTTAAAACACAGTCAATTTCACTCTTTTCCAACTTTAACACACAAAATAGGGAATATTTTCACATGTTTGGGAGGGTAAGTACTTGCTCCTAACTCTATCCAATTTGCGGATTTTCACTATTTAAACAATTTATTTTGGAACACTTTTGATAGAAACTGGCTCGCTCACTTCCTATTGAGCTATTTATCACTTTATTTCACTTGAAAACACTTTTTATGAGCTGTAATTGAACGTCAAAGTGCTGATATGCCAAGATGCTGTTCCCTCATCTGCAATGTTTTACTCGAAAACAGTTTGTTGAATAAAAACAATATTGCACTGTTTGTTTCACTGCTTATCTAACATTGTCATGTGACGGCATCTTCTTAAAAATGGGCGTGGCCAACCATTCTATAAATAACCTTAGGTTTTCTCGCTTTGTTACACAAATGTTATCGGAGAATAGATTATATAACTGATGCTCAACATACATATTCAACTTGACATTGCGTGTTGTTAGGTGGTGTAAATTTGTACATGAGGAATTTAGAGTTTCAATAATGTTTATTTATTGAAGATTGCAATAGTTTTGATTGTTGACCGATTCATTTGTGAACATATCGCTGGTAAAAGCTACAAAAATTATCAGCTTATAGAGTTTATGATAGAGAAAACAACAAATCAAAATCATACCGATTTTCAATATTACTCCGTGGTACGGTAATCGAAATGACAGTTGAAACGGTTTGTTATAACAAAGTTATAAAGTGGAGTTATAAAAACTGACTTGAAACAAACTTATATAACTTCAATTCCAATGACAGCCTTCGTTGGAGTTAAGTTCTTTAGCTAACAAAACAGACAGCAGCCTTCTTATTGACGCTTGGGCCAGCTTGTTTACTATGAAGCCCCGTGGAGAGATGTGGAAGCGCGCCTGGACCTGCCGTGGAGATAACAACAAATCGTCGAAGTCATCGAATCGAATCTTGGAAAAGAGGAAGTTCACCAAAAAAGGAAAATTTTAAACTTCGCCATGCAGGGAATTTCACACTAATCACATGCGCGCCATGATTGTTTTTCTTTTTTAAATTCAATTTCGAATTATGTTAAATAAATCTTGCAGAAATAAGCGTACTTTTTTATAAGCTTCGTCGTAGATTGAAATTCTAATAAGAAACGTTTGTTTACATGTAAGTTAGTCGACGGTTAGACAGCTGTTTTCAATCTAACTTTCCTTTCCAGTGTGCGCTTTGATTTGACAGCACAGTCGTAAACCACGCCCCTTTTTTCGTTGAATCTCTTGTTAGATAGCACAGTGTTGTCAAATACATTTGTACAACTTACTCTGATAACTTGCATCTTTTTCTGGCAAGTTATACAACAGAAAAAAGTACGCTTTTTTCAGTTCACAGGAGTTGTAGGACAAGTTGTGGTAACGAGGTGGATTGGTTATACAACCAGTTAGGAAATACTTTATCCAGTTTTTGAGAAATTTTAGAAAAGATCTAGACTTAAATTGTGAAAAAGATTGAAGTCAATGTTTTAAATAACAAATATTATTCAAAATGTATTTTGTTTTATTTTAGTTGGAGAAAGTACGGTTAGATATTTGAACATGAAACCTAAAACTTTTTCTATTTTGATAAAATTATGATTGAAACAAGAAAAATATTTTGAGTGCCAGGTTACATTACAAAAGCCACTAATGTGGCAGAAGGGTGTTCATCCAAATACAAGCTTAATTGGTGACAAAGCGTTTTGTAAGGGCAATTTTATCATTGTTCCCCTTGTCTGAGTTATGACAAATCTCCCCTATAGAAATCAATATGAAGATAAACGACTTTTGAAAGATTTTTTAACAATCTATAGATAATTGTTTGTATTTGATTATGAATACATTTTTTAGTCGATTACGAACATCTTGCTAGAATATTGCATTTTTCCCAGCTACTAACTAACTCCCAACTCTCCCGTACATATAAGCATCAATTGATTATCCACAGATTCCCATCGCACTTACCCTTTTTCAAAAATCTTTACTAGCAGTCCAAAACACACAAAACTTTCTCGCATCTTACAAGCAGCTTCAAATTATCATATTCAATTACAATTCCGCAAGGAATCGATTCTTTCACGAGAGACAATGTTGAACACTGCACACACACACACACACACATACACTTTTCAATTCTCCAACAATCAGCCAGAAGCAGTTTTCCAGTTTTCCCCAGTTGTTGAAATGGTTGTCGAATAAAATGCATACCTCAACAAGGGGGGAGGAAGGGGTGAATCCTTGGTGCACAAGCAAGAAAAAGGAGTCAGAGATAACAATCGTAGGTTGTTCAGAAAGAAATTTTCCTAAAGTCCATTGCTGCCAGACAGACAATGCTGCTGCAGGAAAATCGGAAAAACGAACTCGCTCCAAGTTGTCCAAAGATTGTGTTTGCCTAAGGACTCAACTGTCCTTTGGGAGGGGAAAAGGGGAAAAAGGGGTTGACAAAGGAGAAAAACTATGGACTCTGAGCAAACTTTGGGGGCTGCTTCCTCCTCTTGAAGTCCGTGTCTCCTGGACTCCGAGAGTATGTGTGGAGAGAACATATACGATTTGTTGACATTCTGTCGAAATGGCAGAGAAAAGAAAATCTAATAGCCCCCTCGCCGCGCTGCCAATAATCGAAAGGCAAATTGGGACCAGGCCGAGACAAGGACCGTCGGATCATCGGTGACCAAACTCCTCGACCAAAAACTAGAAGAAGCCCCCCCAAGATCATGATACTTGTTGATGTTTTGTTTGCTTCCTCACTGACAACCTTTTTTTGTTGTTCGCCCTCCTTTTTCCAAGGAACCGAGAGTCCTTCATAACTGGAACTCTTCAGTTCTTTTTTTTCTGTGCTGGTGGCCACCGCCTGTTGGGCACAGAATTTAATAAAGATTCAAATTGGACCCAACTCGATAACAGTGATTGTTGCTGGCTGCTGCGAAAACCGGACGAAGACAACCGTTTAATAGTTTGATTTATGGGCGAACGTTATCTCCTCAGTCAATTTGAATATTAGATCTAGATGCCAATTTGGACTAATTCCAACAAACAAGGCAAGAGAGATCCAATCGGTGCCCGCCCCGCATGTTTGCCCCAAGTCAACGTTTGCGTTTGTGTAACTGGGAGGGGGGATGAAAAAATGGATCCCATGGAAAACTTTCCCACATATTGTTGTCATGATAGCGTCCCTGCTGGTGCTTATCTATTGCACCGATTTTGGGGACGACTTCGTGGAGAGCTCTGACGAAAAAATATACCGAGTTACTGTTACCCAATAGTTTTGCTTCGTATCTTTATGGCAATCTGAAGTGTTTTTAAATGTGTAATTTTTCGAGTACATTAAAATAACTAATTCTTCAATTCTAGATTAAATTTTCAAAACAACCTATCCCTCATGGGTTTCCTATGCAGATAGGACCTTTTGAAAATTTAATCTAGAATTCTGAAATTTGGAACCGTGAAACCGTGAATATTTCATCGGATGATCTAGTAAAAAGCAAAGCAATCCACTTTAACGACCCCCGGGTCTTTTGTGGGCTCTGTTGCAAGTTTCTGCTCATTTCTAGGCGTCCGAAGGTTATGTGTGGTGAGTCACTCAAAACCTCTTTTACGCTAAAGGACCGAAGTTTTACTTCCCCATCCGATAGAAGGCGTGGTCAGGCAAATCTCGTCTCGAAAAATGCCACCGTGTCCGTCTGGGATTGAACCCAGGCCATACTGGGGTTTGGAGGCTGCGGATGATCTAGTAGAACTTTCAATTTGGAGGCATTTTCAAACCGTTTTATAATTATAATATATTTTTTTAATTTAAAAATTTCTTCGATACATTTTATTGATAAAAATACTCTACGAAATCGGCCAATTTTGTGCATTTTTGCTGTATTGATTTTTTTATTTGCCTCAAATTTAATTGGGTCATTTTCTATGGACACCGCAGCATGATTTCGCGCAATCCATCGATTGCTATACACCAAAAGCTTCGTTTTTGCACTAGGAACAATAATCCGATGAAAAATCGCACTGCACGGACCGATGGCCGGAGTACAGGCCACCGGAAGATCCGGATTTTTGGAAAAAGTGTCAGATTTATCCAATTGTGAACTGGTAAGCTTTCTTCTACCATGAATAGTCATGCAAAACAATCATAGAAAAATATTAAATACCATAGGACCCATCGGAACCGGTTGCACCGATCTCCGGTGGCCACATCCGGAACCGCAGTGGGAAACAGCATAAACGTGCGACGTGCGACGTATCAAACTTCTTGATTTTGGATGGTGAGTATTTTAAAGATGTATTTTTGCCTCTTTGACCGGTTCCCAGGTTCTCCGGTGGCTACATCCGAAGATCATATTTGGCAAATTCCTGAAACATCTCTTGCGACATATCAAACTTCATGTTTTTAAAAGCGGACTGTATAACTCATGTCCCCATCTAAAATCGAGAAGTTTGATACGTCGCACGACTGGTTAACACTGATTCCTAATGCGGTTCCGGATGTGGCCACCAGAGATCGGTAGAACCGGTTCCGATGGGTCCTATGGTATTTAATATTTTTCTATGATTGTTTTGCATGACTATTCATGGTAGAAGAAAGCTTATCAGTTCACAATTGGATAAATCTGACACTTTTTCCAAAAATCCGGATCTTCCGGTGCCCTGTACTCCGGCCACCGGTCCGTGCAGTGCAATTTTTCATCGGATTATTGTTCCTGGTGCAAAAGCGAAGATTCTGGTGTATAGCAATCGATGGTTTGCGCGAAATCATGCTGCGGTAATTTTTTGGGCCCATTTTTCCCACTGTGATTGGCTATAATCCCATGTAAAATCTTCCTTAAATTTTAACAATAAGGGTAAGTTTAAGAATTGGGATAGTGTTAGTTTTACATTGCAATTATAATCATAGGAATATTTTCAGCAAAATACGTATTTTACTTTTATTTTGTAAATGCAATTTTTTCTCGAAAAAATAAAACTCAAAATTTTTGGTTTTCCTATATTGATGCGAGATTTTTCTTTATAAATTTCAAAAGTTATAACACACATTTTAAAGTCCTTGAAATTTTCACCAAACTAAGTATTTTCGAAAAAATACATAAAATCAGTTTTTTACAATATGGGTATCAAATAATCGTGATTTTTTTTTCATTTATACGAAAGTAATAACACATTTTTTTATGGAAATACTAAAAAATTTCACAAAACTATGTATTTTAGAAAAAGTACTCAAAATTTCTACAGTTTTCTACAATATGGGTATCAAATGACCGGGATTTTTTTTCATGCATGCGAAAGTAATAACACATTTTTTTTATGGAAATACTAAAAATTTCACAAAACTACGTATTTTCGAAAAAAAGTACTCAAAATTTCTACAGTTTTCTACAGTTCTACAGTTTTCTACAATATGGGTATCAAATGATCGGGATTTTTTTTTCATGCATACGAAAGTAATAACACATTTTTTTATGGAAATACTAAAAAATTTCACAAAACTATGTATTTTCAAAAAAAGTACTCAAAATTTTTACAGTTCTACAGTTTTCTACAATATGGGTATCATTTTCATATGTTTCAATAATATTAGGTTTTGTGAAAGTTTAGAGTTTTTTTTTTCAAAAAAAAAGTGGTTTTACTTTCGTATGTATGAAAAAACCTCGTTAATTTGATACCCATATTGTAAAAAACTGAAATGTTTTGTATTTTAGAAAATATGTAGTTTTGTGAAAATTTCGAGTGTTTTCAAAAATTTGTATTTTTAATTTTAAAATGTATGAAGAAACCCTGATCATTTGTTACCCATTGTATAAAAACTTTGAATTTTTAAGTATTTTTTTGAAAATATTTAAAAAAAAATCTTTCGAAATGCATGAAAAAATCCCGATCATTTGATACCCAAAAAGTAAAAAAAAGTGTTCAAGGAAAAGGTGTTCAAAGTCTCATCCAAACAGCCCAATTTTTAAATATCAATATCTCAGCAAGTAATGCTTAAATTTTCAATGTAAAAAAAATAAACAATTGTGAAATTTTCTGATCTTTTCAAAAGAAACATTTTGAAAGTTTGGGATTAAGATAAACTAATATAAAAAGCGTAGTATTGGCAATTTTTGCATTTTGAAGTGTCTTCCAATTTTTCAAAATATTTGATTTTGAAAATGATCAAAACATTTTCTTAAATGTTGCTGTTTTCCTATCCAATTAGCTTAACAGAGGACAAAGGCATCGAGTTGCTGAGATAATGTTAGGGCGTCCAATTTTTCCGGGTTTTGAATTTTCCGGAGAACGGGAAAAATATTTTTGAAATCCTGGGAATTCCCGAGATCCCGGGGAATTTTTGAAACAGTCATAAAATCTTTGTTTTCATTACATTGGCTATGTTTTCAAGCTAAAAATCATAGAATTAGCTCAAAAAATATTAATTGGTGATAATCTACACTTCTATCGAAAAAGGACAGCAGTCATTGGTTAAAAGACATTAAAAAATGATTTGTTTTTATCTGTGTTGTGCTTTGGAATTTAAATTACCATAATTTTTAATACATTGTGATTCAAATTGAATATGTCTTTTACAAATATATTTCTTTTATTTATTTTTGTATATGACGTGACTAGAAAAGCCAGAAAAATTTCTTTGAAAATGTAATAAAAAACAAGAAGCGATATAAAAAAATTAAACCTGTCAATGTATAATTTTAGATAGGTTTTGAATTTCATGTTTTATATAAAACATGTTCAAAAAATTATCTTTGAGTTACAACTGCCAGCTGGGGAAAACCGACACTACAGTCAAATAGTTACAGGAGATTTCAGAGCAATATATTTTAAATTGTTATCGGTTACTATGCATTCAACTTGTTATCTGTTTCCACATCCAAATCTGAATTTGCAGAATAAAATTTGATTTTTTTTTCAATTTCGGGAATTTCCGGGACTAATTATAAAACAATCCTGGGATTCGGGAATTCCTGGTTTTGGAAAAATCCCGGGATTTTTGTCCCGGGAATTCCCAGGATGGACGCACTAGATAATGTAATTAGAAAATTGGGAGCTGTTTGGGTGAAACTTTAAACATATAAATTCTCCTGTTTGATTTTCTTTTTGCCGCTTTGTTTCAGCAACCAGAGGTCCAATCTTCAATGTTCCTTAAATATTTTTAAGGACATTTTATGAACTTTTTGACGAACATATTTTTAGGATTGGCACCCATGATCACTTTAAAAATAAATCTTAAACTGATTTTTTTGTAGTAAAATCAAACTTTGTGTGGCCTTTGCCAGGAAATAGTGCACTTTATGAAACATTATGTGGAGTACATTTTGATTGAAAATTTGATTGTACATTAAAAACTTGATAAATTGCGCTTGCGTTTGAAATCCTGCGAGTTTCCTGATGTAGATCAGACCTAAGGTAAGCATTATAAGTATGTTTCTGGATTCAAGCAAATAACCCCACAATCTAGTAATCTTGAGTACTTTTTCAAAAGGTCCTTGGTGCTGTTTGTTTGACAAAAAATGTTAGTCCTACAATTTTTTTTTAAATTTTAATTTTTCTGTGAAAAATATTTGAATTATTTCTCTTTCGTGACATTTTCGCCGCAAGAAGCTCTTTCTACATTAGATCGGTGCAATCGGAACTCACATCAATAACATGCATCCAGCAACAACAACCTGCGAACCGGGAACGAGTATGACAATGATTTTTCTGTTCAATATATCATAAACGTGCTCTTCGGTGCTCAAAAACCCCGGAGGAGGAATGGTTCCGGCAAAACGATTTATTTATCACATGGCAAGTGATCATACATCAAAACACCGGTAAATATGGTAATATTTCTGTGCTGTCGTCTTCACCGTCGTCGTCGTTGTCGTCGTTGCTAATACGAATGTTATCCTTCTGTTGATGTCATCACCAAAATATTGGGGACATTGTGTATATTTTTTAGGGTATTTGGGTTTTAATATATGACTTTCAAGTAGTCGTGTTGAAACTAACAAGAATATCATGAGAGTATTATCCTTCCTCCTAAAAAGGTGTTAACAATGCAACACATCCTAAGTGGTAATTTCGCAGGCCAGAGGAGGTCTCCAATCCACACTGCTCGAACATACTTATGCTTCTACTCGCCGGCTAAAAGTCAGCAGCAGCAACATAATACGTTGCTGTCACGCTGAGTCTGAGTGTGTGTTTGGTGCGGAAAACATCGCAAACACATCGTTGATTGCAGAAACCCGCCAGCACTTCACGACATCCCGCACGCCACGGCCACGTACCGCAAACAGGCACTCTCGATATGCTAATTTTGACACACCTCCCCCCTCGAGTCCTCGCACAGAACACCCCTATTATTATTGAAATGCAGTCGCAATCCGAAAAGGTGCGGTTCTCCCCGCTGTTCCGGTGACACTTCAGCCAGCCAGCGTGGAATCCTTTTTGGCACACGTGCGTCTCTTGGCGCCTTCGACGTCCTTCCCGAAAGCTAGCTTCATTTGGATGTTTGTCGAAAGTCTTTAACATTTTTATTGATTTCGAAAAAAGGAAGAAAAATATGTGCCTTTTGAGCTGAACATCTTAAACGAATCTTGATAGTTCTTGCTATTTTTGTAATTAAGTAAGATTAATATTTTGTGAGTTAAAAAGAGGTCGAGCCATATAGCCTAGAGATAACGTTTCCGCCTCGTAGGCGGTAGATCGGAGTTCAAATCCCGGCACGGATCAACACAACTGGTGAAAGATTTCCTTCTGAATGCAATTCTTCTGAAAGTTCTGCAACCAATGCCAAACAATAATTTATCACATCAAACGGAGTACAGTACCATCACACAACATTTGCATACCTGCAGATGGACTCAATCTTGAAACGGAATCAAAGAGCATCTACCACTAATCAATTGGTTTGTGTGCCTGTGTGTTCGATCACACAAATACACTTTCCAGAACACAGCCAGCCTTCCTCCTGAGGGGTTAATTAATCAATATTCAATGCCATTTACATAAATCCGTCCAGGTGTTGACGGTACGCTTTGGGTGACACTTCCGGAGAAGCTTCTTCTTATGTTCTGGTGCATTCCAAACGAGAAGGACAGATTGTTTGAAGACTAATTGCATTAATTTTGGTTCGGCTGCAATTTGAAGCTTTCTTTGCGTTTCCTAGAAATTTTTATTGTTTGCTTGACTTTGATCATCTGTTGTTGTGATATCTTGTCACACGTTGCTTTTTGTTGTTCCGAGGAAAACGCGTTTTATTTTTGATCTTGATTAAAAAAAAAAAAAAAAGAGCACGCTATATAAACAATAACAAACACATTTTGTTTGGTTGACCATTCTGTACATTGTCCCGAAGTTTGGTTGAATTTGGTTGCTGGAGTCCCGAGTTATAATTAAAAAAGGTTTACATTTGTCGGGTATGTACGTGTGTCAAACACGTTCTGACCTGAAATTCCTTTGTCCAGTTGTCGCACATACAGCAATTTTCAGGGTGTGTCAAGATAGCACGAAAATATTTAAACTTCTGTCATATGAAAAGTGACAACAATGCACGGAGTTTTTTCGGATTTTATTGCATATCTCAGGATTGAAATCGAATGTTGGGGATCTGTGAAGGTCAAAGGGTGAAGCATTATGAGCTGCACAAAATGACATTCATAACTCAATTTGGCCCAAAATGCAAGTGCGACAAGATAGCACGACAACGACGACATAAGAAGTAGACAAACAAGTAAGTATAAACCTATGCTTAAAAGCGATACATGCAACAAAGCATTGAGAGTTGAATGGTACCACCATTTTAGGTTGAGAGCTCTTTCCTCTCGGTTAGGTGTCGCGCAAATTTGGGTGTAACTAGGCACTAGACAATCATTAGTCTTGTAAAATTTAGTGCGCTGTTGGCCCATTTTGGCTGCTACTTCCAACACAAGAGCTCACACATTGACAGGGTAATGGAGTTATTAGCCCCATGTAACGACGTTGCATAACAACCCCTTCTATTTGAATAGATAGCCTTCTAAGAACATTTAGAACCATCAACCTGAACCTCTCTTCTTATACTGTAGCAACACATGCAAATGTGTCCTTTCACACATACTTATCACCATTTCACCTCACCCGGGGAGGGGGTCCTCCTGGTGATCGAACGCAAGTGTTTTCAAGCCAATTTGAGTCTTTTTGCTGCTGCTTACGTTGGAGATCTGCATTCCGAAAAGGTGGAAATATTTTATTCAGTGCATTTTAAGTGCTTTCCATGCTTTGGAAATCGAGACGATGTGACTCAGCAGTGCTTCGTATGTGTGACGAGTTGTAAGTGTGCAGCGCTAAAGTGCCCAACTTTCGTTTTTAGACATCGATAGGCAGGATGACAGCGGCGCGACGACGACGGCTATGACGACTATGGTTGATGGAAATGTACTGTTTTCGGGTTTGCTTGCGAAAAGACTGCATTGACCAGAATTATACTGGCATAATCTGGGCAAAGCGCGCCATCTGGGTGCAGTAGAAATTTGACAAAAAGTTTTATGAGCAAAAATTTCCTATATTTTCAGATTTTGGAGAATTTTCAATGGAATACCCTGATTGAAAAAATTTCTAAATTAAAGAAAAAAAATTGATATTGACAATCTGTTCCCATTTGTTTTTTTCTTTTTCAATGTTTAAGTTAGGACAGGGAATAGAGGAGAAAATCGTGACGTCAGGAATGAACTCAAGTCACTCAAAGTTCATTTTGTGAGTGACTTTAACAGTTTGGCTTAGTTTGACAGCTACATTATCCCCAGTTTTTATGTGGGAGAGAAAAGAAGGCGAATACTTTATGAAAATCATACCTGTCAAAATTCCTAGCCTCAAAATTTTGTCGCGAGTTGCTTTTCTCCTCTATAGAGATATCCACGGTTTCTGACACGCACACTATGATGCAGTGTTTATACTATTTTTACGCAGACATAGGCAAATCGAGTAGCCAAACTCGCCAGTAATCACCAGCTGTTTACCACGTGCTCGTGGTATAACAAAGGACTCTGCTGACTCGATTTGCCTATGTCTGCGTGTAATTTTGTTACATACTAACACACTCTCCCGCGTGGATATTTCTATGACCAATAAGGACTGCCAGAAATAAATTAATCAACAACAACAACAATTTTTAAGTGGACAAAAATTGCGTAAAAGCTTTTTTCATCAAAAAATTTAAATATAGTTTGAAAACCTGTGCCATTTTTCGTTACACAACTGTAAAAATGGCGCTGCTTTCCCGTTTCACCCTAAAAAGAGAAATGACGGAATGAAAAAATAATAATTAAATTATTGTTATTTTGCGTATTAAAAACTGTAGCATGGCTGTATTAATTTCCAAAGCATATTGTGATACTTTTTTTTCCATTTTTTGATAATAAGCCTTGAATTTTTTATTTTTTATTTAGAGGATCGGGCCAACTGCTGTGTGAGTTGGCGAAGAATATCCCCGATATCTTTTTTATAAGATTTCTAAATGTGAAACAAACTATATTGTGAAATTTTCTCATCTCGATGAAAAAATATATTCTAGAATTTTCAAATTTATTGACGCTTCTCAATATAAGTTAAAATAAACTTTTTTGAAAAGTTTGGCGTCAGATATGTTCAAATGAATCACATAAATTGTTTTCTAAGTAAGGATTTATTTTCATATTTGTAAAAATATATTTTTTTTCCAAAAAGATAAAATCGGGAATTTTTAAAATTTTCCCAAACTTTTGATTATTTTAGTGGTACACTAAATATCTTTTAAAGGTGAATCTGTGTTGTACTTTGAGCTTATAGGATTTCAATTTATTTATTTCTTAATAATATTCAAACGATAAGATTAGTCTCGAAGTTTATATTCTTAAAACATAAGTGTGATCCGTTTTGCAAAAAGTTCCTCGGATCGATCTTAACATAGTTTTTTTTTCCAACAGCGTCTCAAAAAAAAATTTCGCCAATTTTTTTTATTTTCGTCCAATCTTACTTTATTTTGAAAACTAATGATTGCAAAACAACTGAACTATTGCAAAATGCATTTTAAAACACTTTTTGCATTCAAATGTTGGGACTAAGGCTTGTTATTTCAATTTTAATATGTTTTTATTTCCCCTCCCCCTCGGTCCCGCCAGAGCCGAGGAACAAAAACTTTAAAAAATATTTGCATCGGCCTAGCGAAATTCATTTTTTTTTCAAATTTATCTAGAAACTTGTATCTGACGATATTTTTGAATTCTGCTTATCAACATATAAAACTTAACCCCCTTCTGCCCAATTTTTTTCAGGAGGTCATTTTGAGTTTTTCTAGTTTCATTTTTAGTATTTTAATTTGCATTCATCTTGTTTAGATTATGTTTTTTTTTTGGTAGTATTTGGCCTATTCTACCACCTCCTATCATTACACTTTGCCTATCTCATTTTTCAATGTTTTTACGGTCACTTTTTTTTGCTTGTTTTTCACATTTTCTGCTATAAAATGGCACCATTATTATTTGAATTGTAACAAAATGCGTAGAGGCATAGTCTGGGACACTAAAAAATTACTATATACTTCTTTTTACTGAAAACATAGGAATTGTTAGTAAAAAACACAGCCAAAGTTGACCCCTAAAAAAATGACATTTTTAAAAACAAGTATAATATTCAAACCCATAAATTATCTAAAATTTTAAAAGTTCTTCTTCTTTCCAATGCTTTTTAAAGATCAAAATCGGTATAAAAATGGATTTTTGGCGATTTTTTAAATCGAAGCCCATCTAAAGACGAGGTTGGGTTGTAGAGGGTTAAATGTTAGAAACTTATATTTACTGCTTTTAGTGTAAAAATGTACATTGAAATCGAATTATTCTCGTTTCAATTGACGGCAGTCGGTTTGTATCCAAATTTCAAGCTAATATAAATTATTTCAAAGTTGAGTTTCTTGGATGATTTCATATACAGATAAAAAAAACTCTCAACACAAGTAAAAATTGTTCCTTGAAACAAAACGTTACATCGATTGTGACGTCTCACGCCGCTCCATTATTGTGGGTGGGCGGAGGCAACCCGTAAAGAAACAACAAATAAATGCAAAAATAAATAACAATCAGCGTAAAAAACGATTTGCGCCGGGCGCACTTCTTCGCGGGAGTCGGTGTGTCGAGCATAAAATAAGGACCACCGACCAGGGTGGATACTCGATGGTTTTCTTTCGCTTTCTTTGTTGCGAAAGGAAAAATGTCCGGAAAGAAAAACTTCTTTACATATACGAATACCTACAAAGTTCATTCAAGTGGGCAGGGGGTGGTGGCGGTGGTGGTGATGAGGGGTGGAAAAAAAATGCTCCAATATAAACCGGCAACAGCGGGAGTTTTGATTAATGACGATATGAACTTTGTTTGCGTTTTGCTCTCTTGGAGGATGTTGAAGATTTTTTTTCACTTGTCTTCAAAGAGAGTAAATGTTTCAACTTTGATAAAAATTTAAAAGTTTAGTTTGAAAAAGGTTTTGAAAATAATGCATGATTTTATGTCATTTTTTTTATTTATAAATTCGGGTCTTCTATGATGATTTTTTAAAAATCCCAATTTATAAAACCTTACTCCGCCTTTCTTAAAAAAACGGCGGCAATTCAAGTGGTATGTTTTCGCGTTCATTTTCCGGCGTGGGTGTTTAATTTGGAATATTAATTTTTCACTTTTTCCGTTGCGTAAATGAATGCAACAATTGAAATTTATGGGCTGTCAAGTGAGATCTTCACGACGCGTCCTCTGATTTGCCTAATTAACAAAATAATGGTTGATGTTTAATCCAGAGTTTGCAATGAATATTTTGAAAAGGACTGCTGTTGAGATGTTTGGGATTGAGAGTAATGCTGAAGCATTTTTGTATTTCCTGTCATGGAAATTTTGTTCTGTTTGCTGACAAGTGAAATTTGAGAACGCGAGCAAGTGCATTGGGCTTTGTTTTTTTTTTTTTTAATATTTTTCAATTTAGACAATGCACTGACGAAGGACACTTTGCCTACAGGGAATAATCCAGTTGCAACCGGAAAGATTCCCTTCGGAAGTCCCTTCCAAAACTGAAACTGTCCTACAAATTCGCAAACACTGCACAGTGAAAACAAATCATGTTTAGAATCTGCTAAAAATGTGCACAATTACCTTAAAATAAACGCAACTTTTCATGATTTTTGTAATCGCACTTTTTTACATAAACAAGATGTAATATTACATCATTTACTATTTTTTTCACTGTGTGACTCGTCTGGTTCTGAAGCGTGTAAAATGAAGTAAAATTCACAAATTGCCGCCGGCAGTTTGGTGTTTGTAACGATAGTAGTCAAGGCACGAAATCGAAAAAGGGCTCATTTTCGTGTGTCTAACGGCAAATCATGTAACAGGCCAGGTTTTGATGGATCTAGACTAAATCGACCCCGCTGAGTCCGAAAATCGCGGTCACGAAGCCGAATTCCTTAAGGGAAGCGAGATATTCAAGATGGCGACCAATATGGCGGCTATATAGAGAAGTTAACAATATCACAGTATAAAGGTTGTTGACGTGTCGATTTTAACTTATTTTGGGCCGCTGAACCCGAATATGACCATGAAAATCGGTCACGGCGACCCAGTAGCGTGTAATCCAAGATGGCGTCCAATATGGCGAATAGTGAATCTTCAAGTATTTTTAAACAACATGTAACAGGCTTGTGACCGATCAAATTTAACTAATTTGGGGTCGCTGAACCCGAATATGACCATGAAAATCGGTCACGGCGATCCAGGAGCGTGTAATCCAAGATGGCGTCCAATATGGCGAATAGTGAATCTTCAAGTATATTTAAACAACATGTAACTAGCTTGTTACCGATCAAATTTAACTAAATTGGGGTCGCTGAACCCGAATATGACCATGAATATCGGTCACGGCGATCCAGGAGCGTATAATCCAAGATGGCGTCCAATATGGCGAAGAGAGAATCTTCAAGTATTTTTAAACAAGATGTAACAGGCTTGTGACCGATCGAATTTAACTAATGTGGGGTCGTTGAACCCGAATATGACCATGAAAATCGGTCACGGCGACCCAGCAGCGTGTAATCCAAGATGGCGTCCAATATGGCGAATAGTGAATCTTCAAGTATTTTTAAACAACATGTAACAGGCTTGTGACCGATCAAATTTAACCAATTAGGGGTCGCTGAACTCGAATATGACCATGAAAATCGGTCACGGCGACCCAGTAGCGTGTAATCCAAGATGGCGTCCAATATGGCGAATAGTGAATCTTCAAGTATTTTTAAACAACATGTAACAGGCTTGTGACCGATCAAATTTAACTAATTTGGGGTCGCTGAACCCGAATATGACCATGAAAATCGGTCACGGCGATCCAGGAGCGTGTAATCCAAGATGGCGTCCAATATGGCGAATAGTGAATCTTCAAGTATTTTTAAACAACATGTAACAGGCTTGTGACCGATCAAATTTAACTAATTTGGGGTCGCTGAACCCGAATATGACCATGAAAATCGGTCACGGTGACCCAGTAGCGTGTAATCCAAGATGGCGTCCAATATGGCGAATAGTGAATCTTCAAGTATTTTTAAACAACATGTAACAGGCTTGTTACCGATCAAATTTAACTAAATTGGGATCGCTGAACCCGAATATGACCATGAAAATCGGTCACGGCGATCCAGCAGCGTGTAATCCAAGATGGCGTCCAATATGGCGAATAGTGAATCTTCAAGTATTTTTAAACAACATGTAACAGGCTTGTGACCGATCAAATTTAACTAATTTGGGGTCGCTGAACCCGAATATGACCATGAAAATCGGTCACGGCGATCCAGGAGCGTGTAATCCAAGATGGCGTCCAATATGGCGAATAGTGAATCTTCAAGTATTTTTAAACAACATGTAACAGGCTTGTGACCGATCAAATTTAACTCATTTGGGGTCGCTGAACCCGAATATGACCATGAAAATCGGTCATGGTGACCCAGCAGCGTGTAATCCAAGATGGCGTCGAATACTTGAAGATTCTCTCTTCGCCATATTGGACGCCATCTTGGATTACACGCTCCTGGGTCGCCGTGACCGATTTTCATGGTCATATTCGGGTTCAGCGACCTCAAATTAGTTAAATTTGATCGGTCACAAGCCTGTTACATGGTGTTTAAAAATACTTGAAGTTTCACTATTCGCCATATTGGACGCCATCTTGGATTACACGCTACTGGGTCGCCGTGACCGATTTTCATGGTCGTATTCGGGTTCGGCGACCCCAAATTAGTTAAATTTGATCGGTCACAAGCCTGTTACATCTTGTTTAAAAATACTTGAAGATTCACTATTCGCCATATTGGACGCCATCTTGGATTAAACGTTACTGGGTCGCCGTGACCGATTTTCATGGTCGTATTCGGGTTCAGCGACCTCAAATTAGTTAAATTTGATCGGTCACAAGCCTGTTACATGGTGTTGAAAAATACTTGAAGTTTCACTATTCGCCATATTGGACGCCATCTTGGATTACACGCTACTGGGTCGCCGTGACCGATTTTCATGGTCGTATTCGGGTTCGGCGACCCCAAATTAGTTAAATTTGATCGGTCACAAGCCTGTTACATCTTGTTTAAAAATACTTGAAGATTCACTATTCGCCATATTGGACGCCATCTTGGATTACACGCTCCTGGATCGCCGTGACCGATTTTCATGGTCATATTCGGGTTCAGCGACCTCAAATTTGTTAAGTTTGATCGGTCACAAGCCTGTTACATGTTGTTTAAAAATACTTGAAGTTTCACTATTCGCCATATTGGACGCCATCTGGGATTACACGCTACTGGGTCGCCGTGACCGATTTTCATGGTCGTATTCGGGTTCGGCGACCCCAAATTAGTTAAATTTGATCGGTCACAAGCCTGTTACATGTTGTTTAAAAATACTTGAAGATTCTCTCTTCGCCATATTGGACGCCATCTTGGATTACACGCTACTGGGTCGCCGTGACCGATTTTCATGGTCGTATTCGGGTTCGGCGACCCCAAATTAGTTAAATTTGATCGGTCACAAGCCTGTTACATCTTGTTTAAAAATACTTGAAGATTCACTATTCGCCATATTGGACGCCATCTTGGATTACACGCTCCTGGGTCGCCGTGACCGATTTTCATGGTCATATTCGGGTTCAGCGACCTCAAATTAGTTAAATTTGATCGGTCACAAGCCTGTTACATGTTGTTTAAAAATACTTGAAGATTCACTATTCGCCATATTGGACGCCATCTTGGATTACACGCTACTGGGTCACCGTGACCGATTTTCATGGTCATATTCGGGTTCAGCGACCTCAAATTAGTTAAATTTGATCGGTCACAAGCCTGTTACATGTTGTTTAAAAATACTTGAAGATTCACTATTCGCCATATTGGACGCCATCTTGGATTACACGCTACTGGGTCGCCGTGACCGATTTTCATGGTCGTATTCGGGTTCGGCGACCCCAAATTAGTTAAATTTGATCGGTCACAAGCCTGTTACATGTTGTTTAAAAATACTTGAAGATTCTCTCTTCGCCATATTGGACGCCATCTTGGATTACACGCTACTGGGTCGCCGTGACCGATTTTCATGGTCGTATTCGGGTTCGGCGACCCCAAATTAGTTAAATTTGATCGGTCACAAGCCTGTTACATCTTGTTTAAAAATACTTGAAGATTCACTATTCGCCATATTGGACGCCATCTTGGATTACACGCTCCTGGGTCGCCGTGACCGATTTTCATGGTCATATTCGGGTTCAGCGACCTCAAATTAGTTAAATTTGATCGGTCACAAGCCTGTTACATGTTGTTTAAAAATACTTGAAGTTTCACTATTCGCCTTATTGGACGCCATCTTGGATTACACGCTACTGGGTCGCCGTGACCGATTTTCATGGTCATATTCGGGTTCGGCGACCCCAAATTAGTTAAATTTGATCGGTCACAAGCCTGTTACATGTTGTTTAAAAATACTTGAAGATTCACTATTCGCCATATTGGACGCCATCTTGGATTACACGCTACTGGGTCGCCTTGACCGATTTTCATGGTCATATTCGGGTTCAGCGACCCCAAATTAGTTAAATTTGATCGGTCACAAGCCTGTTACATGTTGTTTAAAAATACTTGCAGTTTCACTATTCGCCATATTGGACGCCATCTTGGATTACACGCTACTGGGTCGCCGTGACCGATTTTCATGGTCGTATTCGGGTTCGGCGACCCCAAATTAGTTAAATTTGATCGGTCACAAGCCTGTTACATCTTGTTTAAAAATACTTGAAGATTCACTATTCGCCATATTGGACGCCATCTTGGATTACACGCTCCTGGGTCGCCGTGACCGATTTTCATGGTCATATTCGGGTTCAGCGACCTCAAATTAGTTAAATTTGATCGGTCACAAGCCTGTTACATGTTGTTTAAAAATACTTGAAGATTCACTATTCGCCTTATTGGACGCCATCTTGGATTACACGCTACTGGGTCGCCGTGACCGATTTTCATGGTCTTATTCGGGTTCGGCGACCCCAAATTAGTTAAATTTGATCGGTCACAAGCCTGTTACATGTTGTTTAAAAATACTTGAAGATTCACTATTCGCCATATTGGACGCCATCTTGGATTACACGCTACTGGGTCGCCTTGACCGATTTTCATGGTCATATTCGGGTTCAGCGACCCCAAATTAGTTAAATTTGATCGGTCACAAGCCTGTTACATGTTGTTTAAAAATACTTGCAGTTTCACTATTCGCCATATTGGACGCCATCTTGGATTACACGCTACTGGGTCACCTTGACCGATTTTCATGGTCATATTCGAGTTCAGCGACCCCAAATTAGTTAAATTTGACCGGTCACAAGCCTGTTACATGTTGTTTAAAAATACTTGCAGTTTCACTATTCGCCATATTGGATGCCATCTTGGATTACACGCTCCTGGGTCGCCGTGACCGATTTTCATGGTCATATTCGGGTTCAGCGACTTCAAATTAGTTAAATTTGATCGGTCACAAGCCTGTTACATGGTGTTTAAAAATACTTGAAGATTCACTATTCGCCATATTGGACGCCATCTTGGATTACACGCTCCTGGATCGCCTTGACCGATTTTCATGGTCATATTCGGGTTCAGCGACCCCAAATTAGTTAAATTTGATCGGTCACAAGCCTGTTACATGTTGTTTAAAAATACTTAAAGATTCACTATTCGCCATATTGGACGCCATCTTGGATTACACGCTACTGGGTCGCCGTGACCGATTTTCATGGTTATATTCGGGTTCAGCGACCCGAAATTAGTTAAAATCGACACGTCGACAACCTTCATACTGTGATATTGTTGACTTATCTATATAGCCGCCATATTGGTCGCCATCTTGAATATCTCGCTTCCCTTAAGGAATCGGGCTTCGTGACCGCGATATTCGGACTCAGCAGGGTCGATTTAGCCTAGATCCATCAAAACCTGGCCTGTTACACGATTTGCCGTTAGACATGCTATTTTTGGGTTTTTAGCCTTGACTATAGAGCATGCATCGGCATCACACGTTGTCAGTTTGAAAGCTGTCTGCGGGGAATCAAAAGCGGTTGTCAGTGGGGAGCAAAATTTGGTGTGTCCATCACCGAGAGCGGAAGTTTTGGGTTTTAGTGTATGGTGTTGGCATGTGTTATTTGTCAAACAATCTACAGTATGTAAAAAAAGTATTTACACCCCTTGGGCACTATGCACATTTTGTGATAAAACAATGTAAACAATTTAAAGTTTGACAGAAACCTAGTACTACGTTTTGTTCAGAAACTCATGCCGAACATTTTGCTACAAAAAGCTCACAAAAAGATGATTTCTATAAAAAGTTCTATAACAAACACTATTTCAAAAATCAAAAAAGGTACAAAAAAAGTTTGTACACCTTTCGAAAAATTACCATAAATAAAGTTTCGTGTTGACAAATCACCATAAATCCAGTCTCCCAACTCCAAATTGGCATCCTTGACTGATTAAAAAAAAGTCAAAGTAGTTATGTCACAGACATAACCGGAATGGCGTAGACTACGTAAAGTTTTGATATGTGGACATAGGGTTTTCCATATCTTAATTTTGAAGAATTAGCTAGATACTTTAAATAGATTTACGGAATAAGAACATAAATGGGAGATGGAACCCCCAACACGACAAAACTTACACACCCTTATGACCAACCCAGTAAAATAATTCTGGAAAGTAACTTATTCAGTAAAGTAATTCTGAAACAGAATTCATAAACGAATTGAATTCAGAGTGAGTTGACTGGAAAGGCCCATGCCAAACACAAATTTATAGGCCCAGTAAATAAATATAAACTCGGAAATGACTAATTCCTCATCACCGTTTCCTGTCCTGATGCAAACCATGATCATGCATGATCGAGCTTGAACTGTCAGAGCCCCTGCGAAGTATCGGACAATAAAACTTTTGCTAGAAATAGATAGCTCATCTGTTGCAAACAAATCCGCAGCTGCCATGTAAACATACTTTGAATGTGTTGGTAAATTTCTGACTAGAAAGCAGACTTACCTTTTGACGGGTGCGACAACGGTTTGCTATGATACCGGTTTTTCTATGCGCACCATTTCTCGTCACAACCCAAACCTGACACAGCTCGGTAGCTTGATCGGTGCACCGAAACCGAAGTTTGGTGTGACGGCGGTGTGGATCGGGTACACAAAACTGACATGGTTTCTGCGCCTACCAGACGGGAGAAGTTTGAATCTCTTGATGCCTAGCAAGCCAGCTGAAATCAACTGTTCTTAATGGTGTGTCAAAGGCAGTGCAATAATAATTTAAAGGATCATGGTTCGAATCTCGACAGCTATTTTTTTTAAATGTTTTTTTATTTGTTAGGATAATTCTTTAGGAATAGATTTTCGTAGTGTCATGAAATATAAACTCTAACTTCTCGTGCATATAATCCTGAAATAGGCTTTTTCATTTAAACCTGCCTGCATAATACAGAACGTTTTCTCTATTCCACTACAAAAATCCATTCATTTTTTTAACCATTTGACTAAAGCGTCGCAGGTACGAAGACGTTTTGCCTTCCTCACCTTACTGAGGAAAGGCTATAAAATCACTCTGAAAATGAACTTCTTAATTCGACCTTGTAGACCCACCTTCACGTATACCTATCGACTCAGAATCATGTTCTGAGCAAATGTCTGTGTGGATGTGTGTAGGTGGGTGGACAAAAAAATTGTCACTCGATTATCTTCGGACTGGATGAACGGATTTTGACCGTAGTAGTCTCATTCGATCCGTCTTGGGGTCCCATAGGTCTCTATTTAAAATCAGCAAGTTTAGTTAAGTACTTCAAAAGTTATGCTAAAAAAACGATTTTGGCGTATGTCCGGAAGATTGTAAAAAGGGTGGTTTTTGCAAGAAACCCTATCATGTTATACATTTTCAGAAAGGTATTAAAATGACCTTTCCAATGAGCCCAAAACATTGAAGATCTGACAACCCTATCAAAAGTTATTAGCACTTAAGTGTTATTTATACACTTTTGGAGGCCGGATCTCAGATATTTCAATGATAATGATGTCCGGGTCCATCATGCAACCCATCGTTAGTTAGATAATCGAAAGACCTTTCAAATGAGTCTAAAACATCAAGGATCTGACAACCCTATCAAAAGTTATTGGCACTTAAGTGTTATTTATACACTTTCTGGAGGCCGGATCTCAGATATTTTAGTAAAGATGATGTCCGGGTCCATCATGCGACCTGTCGTTAGTTAGATAATCGAAAGACCTTTCAAATGAGCCTAAAACATCAAGGATCTGACAACCCTTTCAAACGTTATTGGCACTTAAGTGTTATTTATGCTCTTTTTGGAGGCCGGATCTCAGATATTATAGTAAAAATGATGTCCGGGTCCATCATGCGACCTGTCGTTAGTTAGATAATCGAAAGACCTTTCAAATGAGTCTAAAACATCAAGTATCTGACAACCCTATCAAAAGTTATTGGCACTTAACTGTTATTTATACACTTTTTGGAGGCCGGATCTCAGATATTTCAGTAAAAATGATGTCCGGGTCCATCATGCGACCTGTCGTTAGTTAGACAATTGAAAGACCTTTCAAATGAGCCTAATACATCGAGGATCTGACAACCCCTTCAAAAGTTATTAGCACTTAAGTGTTATTTATACACATTTTAGAGGTCGGATTTCAGATATTGTGATAAAAATATTGTCTGAATCTTCCATGCGAACTATCGTTGGATAGGTTTTTTTTTGTCGATGAGCCAGAAAAATTAAAGGTCTGCGAACCCTATCAAAAGAAAAAAGTAATACAGTTGATTTGTTAAACATGTTAAGGGAATGTTGCTATTTTTACTGAATGTATTGACTTTATGAATGTGAGGAAGGCACCATTCACCTAAAGGTGGATTAAGTAACGTTTTTTTAAATGTATATAATCACTGATTTTGACAATAAATATTGAAAAAAAAGTCAGGAGTCAGGATTGAACCAGGAACCTCGTGATTAAAAGACGGAGATAACAACCGCCAGGCCACCCCGAAGATGCGAATGATAGCTGACAAACCTCAATCAAAACAATGTCGCCTCCGGTTTACTTGGATCAACCATTCTGTTGAGTTGCATCTTGGTATACAGTTTGGTGCACCGGTGGTGTACCAAGGTGCTTTCGGTACAGTTGCTATGGTGTGACAATAAACAGTTTGGTTTGGGTTCTAGAGTGACACGAAAACCGCACCACGGCGCACCAGATCTTGGTGTTCAGTGAAGCCTGCTAGAAAGTCTTATTCAAACACCAACACCAAAGAGAGGAAGGAAAGAGAAGAACGAACGATTGTTGGCAAAAGAATATAGGGGTGGAAGTGGGATTGGGGGCGAGAGCAGCCTCAGAAAGCTGCGCAGTCCGTCGCCCCCGAAGACCAAAATTTGTTCCTTAAAGGCATTTCGCCGACTAGTCTCGGGTGAGACGAGGGACGGGGAGTGAGGGCAACTCCGAAGAGTTGGGAAGTCCTCACCCCCTTCCCCAGGAGATCCAAACGGTCCGGCCATCGAGAGGCAACTGGCTGACGAGAAGGCGATGTGCGCTTCTTCTGCAGTTCGGGTCCTCTCTCTCCTGCTTCTCTGGTCTCTCTCGCGCTGCTGCTGCTCTGGTCTCTCTCCTGCTGCTGCTGCTCTGGGCCGAGCTTTCCTGCTGCTGCTGCCGGTCCGACGTCTGAGACGTGAATGATTTTCTGAAGACTGGCGCACTTTCTTATATATGTTTTCGGCTCGCTACTTCCCCTCCTTTTCGCGACCGAACAAGGAGGGGTGTCGGTCGCGGTGCTTGGGTGATTTTCCCCTCAAAATAGGTACTCGACATTCCCGTCCGTGAGTGGGAAGCGCTAATTTTGCTTGCACAATCTCTACATTTTGAAAACATTTTAAAACATTGAATTGTTCCAATAGTAAAACTATTTTGCCAACAATGAAAATTTGATAGCAAATTGCTGAATAATTTTCGAATCGAATGGAACATAAATCGTGTCGATTCGATTAGAGGGAAGGAAGATATAAGCGTTTGACGGATGACGCAGTATTCCAGGGCCTTCGGCCCGGGTTTTTTGGAATGGCACCCCAGCACCTTCGAGTAAGACGTAGTCTACGTCAATAATTTGGATTGAATATAAAGTTTACTAACTACTTAGTATAAAAGTTTTTATAACTCTGGAAATTCTATATAAATCTTATCTAGACTTAATTTTGCAAACTTTTAATTCAACTAAATGTCAATATATTACCATAGAACTGTTAAATAAACATTTTGGAGTGGGTATAACACCGTTTTGGGGGTCTTTGTATCGATAGAATAGATTTTTCGTTGGAATTTCGTACCAACCCGGAATTACGTCGTCGGAAAATCCGCTGGCATCCGAACCGGACCACGATTTACAAGTCAACCTAAGTGGCATCGGAAATGGCATAAAATTTCCGATCTTTTGATTCCCAAACATCTAGGTTTTCTTTAAAACCCACCCTCTAACGAAAAATCTATTCTATCGATACAGGGTGTTATACCCACTCCAAAATGTTCATTTAGCAATTCTATGGTAATATACTGTCATTTAGTTGAATTAAAAGATTGCAAAATTAAGTCTAGATAAGTTTTATATAGAATTTCCAGAGTTATAAATACTTTTATACTAAGTAGTTAGTAAACTTTATATTCTATTCAAATTATTTTGTAATCAGTCAAGGATGCCTATTTGGAGTTGGGAGACTGGATTTATGGTGATTTGTCAACAAATAACTTTATTTATGTAAATTTTTTGAAAGGTGTACAAACTTTTTTTTGCACCTTTTTTATTTTTGAAATAGTGTTTGTTATAGAACTTTTTATAGAAATCATCTTTTCATGAGCTTTTTGTAGCAAAATGTTCGGCATGAGTTTCTGAACAAAACGTAGTACTAGGTTTCTGTCAAACTTTAAATTGTTTACATGTTTTATCACAAAATGTGCATAGTGCCCAAGGGGTGTAAATACTTTTTTACATACTGTATGTTCGTTTGCATCACTGCAGTTGCTAATTACTTCATAATGCCGGAAGACTGGTGTTTTTATGCACTGATAATTTGCTTTGTTTTTGTTTCGGAAATGACTGAATGTCAGAATTTCGAAATACCCGATAATCGAGGCTTCGGATAATCGAGTATGGACGTTAATGAGAAAAGAGTTTTCATTTGCTTACAATTCGTCTTATTTAACTCCAGTGAAGAGTATGGAATTCAAAACTCCTGTTACAGAAGATACGTTTTCTTTTCGAAAACTATTTACCGCTTGGTTAAACAGTTCAGTACTTGCGGTTAGCCATTTGTACAAAGAGCCTTCCCGAAACAAGTTCTCATTTTCCAATTCTACCAGGGCAAACATCGACAAAAAATAAAACCCGTAACCAAACCCAGCAAACAAATTCACCACAAAACACCGGAAAAGAGTAATGTCTGACCACATGCATGCAGTTTATGTTTGTTAAGGATGACCTGGCCTCCCCGAGGCCAGGACCTCAAACATTGCAGCAGCAGCAGCAGTAGTTAGGAATTATCCTTGGGTTACGGTCTCGTTGCGAGCAACAACGAGCCCAAGACGCCTCTCTCTCTCTTCGCAGGTTTGGAAAGGTCCAATCATCCGGAATTGTGTGTGTGTCTGGATAATGCCCCATAGCTCGGTTTGCGCGCCTTGTGGGCCCCCAAAGGTAGATGAATGCAAAACCGGACCGGAATTTGAGCAAGAAAGGTGAACCTTCAAGAAGCCACCAGAGTGGAGTCGAACCCCGAGGGCAATAAATCTATCGCAAGTTGGTTCGGGTTGGGCTACGGGTTGTTAGAGGAGGTTTCCGGAAGTTTTCCGGTTCATCCCAAATGCCTTGGACTGGTTAAATGGAGGGGGGAGAGGTTCTATAGGTAACCGATGATGTTCTTGTTACTTCTGGTGGTGCAGGAGTTGGATTGTACATAAATTAGTGCATCTGTTGTCGGGTTATTTATGAGCTGCAAATCAATTTTCTGCAGTTTTACTTGCCAGTCGAAAATTTATTGATCGTTAAACGATGGGGAAGTTGTTTGCCGGAGTCCAGCCGAGCAGAACAATTATGATTGTTGGCTTTTTATGATGTTATGGACGAAGTGAATGCAAATATTTCGCTATGGGTGCTGAACCAGTACATACTATTAAAGGAACATAAGGTTATGGAATCTTTTACTCATATCAACTTGCTATACTATTAAAAAAACATTCTTATAATGTAGAAGTCTCTCAAAGTATTAGACAGTAAGACAAAATGTACCTTCCCAAAGACAACACCTAATCTGATCATCTGTGACCCGTCCCAAGCTGACAGTGCACATAGCACGCATAAATCTACTTTCTTTCCATCGGACACATTTTGCGTTCCACTTTGCATAAATGATGCAAAATCTGGCAGCACAAAACAGCGCTTCCTATGGTTTATCACGGGGGAGTCCGTCCCGTATACAGTTCGCTCAACTCACTGTGTGTCCAGTCAGTGTTTAATCCCGACGCCAACACGGGCTCTCCTCATGGTACTTACAGCTTAAAACTTTCAGCTTACAGCTAATCTCTCTCAGCTCAACTTGGTTCGTGCCAACCCCGAGCAGCCAGCATCAGCTCATTTCTCAGTCGCTGGGAAAAGTGATAAAAACGGGAAGTAAGAGTTTCAGGAAAGGGTTCCGAGTGCGAAGAAACCCCATCCGGATGGACAGGGTCCAGAACCAAGAAAAAAAAGCACACAGAAGGAAACACAAGAAACTTGTCCATTGTGCCCAGTTTATGTTTCTATTTCCAAACGAATGCACGATCCACCACTGACGTTTTATAGTGGGACGATTCCAGGGCAAGAATCTACATTTGCAATCGGTAAACCATCTTTCAAAATGATCAAAATTTTACCGAATATCCGTTGTACGATCAACAATAATGAACTTCTTTACTGAATTTCGGTAAATTTTTACCGACATCGGTAATTTTTAAGTATACCGCACTGTTCAGCAGTTGAAAATTCGGTAAACTTCACCGAATCCGGTAAAAAATAGTGTGTAGTTTACCATCATTTTCCAAAACTAAGTTTAAACAAAACTGTCATGAAAACTAACCTAATCTTATCTAATCTAATCCAACACAAACGCAGCCAGTCCGATGAAAGCATGCTGGAATGTCTTGTGATTAGATTACGCCCCAAGCACTTTTCTTGTCATTATTAATAATTGCAGTACATCCGAGAACACCCGAAATGCAAAAATTAAAGCGGCCAGCCCTACTGCGTTGTGTTTACCGCAGAGAGGATTCTGTGAACGGATCACATTTCACAGAATCTACAGGGGAGGAAGGATGCGTGGACATACCGTACCAAACGCTCCGATTTATTTTTGCATTATTGTTGTGTGTAGTTTAATTATATATGCTAAAAAAAAATATAATAAATGAATATAATCAATAGCTTCATTTTGTGTAGTAATTTACCTTCATAACCAGCTGAAAAATAAAAAAAATATTAAATGAAATAAGGCAGAGCGTACAGGACAGCGTTTTTTGTTGAAGGATTAAAGGGACTGTAGGAAATTATGGTAAGAAAAACTGAGTAGAATATTTTAACGAGGACAGAAAATAAAATGATGCTCCAAAAAAGTCAGTTTGCAGCAAAATTAAAAAAAAAATACTATTTTGAGGTACTACAGGTGGTTAGTTTAGAATGATTTTCTTCTTAACGGCGCATACGTCACATCGTTAAATTAATGAAAATCATTGGGTTTGCATGAAAATTGTTGTTGTAAAACAATGGTAAAAGTTAGTTTTCATAAAGAATTTCAAAAATTCGCCATTTTCGGATGTGCGACAAAAGGTCGAATCACAAATGTTCGTCCATTTGTGATTCGACCTTTTGTCGCACATCCGAAAATGGCGAATTTTCGAAATTCTTTATGAAAACTCACTTTTACCATTGTTTTATAACAACAATTTCCATGCAAAACCAATAATTTTCATTAATTTAACGATGTGACGTAGGTCTAATGCCAAAAGATCGAAAAACATAAGGTCGAATGGACAAATGGTCAAAAGTGAACAAAAGGTCGAATGGACAAAACGTCAAAAGGACAAAAGGTTGAATGTGAAAAAAATGAAACAAATAATAATAATTATAAACTTGTCAAATATCCTTGAAAAAAATATTTTCTTGCAATTAAATCCGATTTTTTTGCTGTGTGTGTGTGTGTGTGTGGTCCAATCCAATACCCGCTAACCGGCAGCGAAATTATGGGAACGTATAGTTTGTATCAGACTTTTGTATATGCCGAATGCTGATACAACTTATCTCAGTCCCGGGTATTAGGTGGTGATAGCCCTCGCGCTGCTTCCAACGACCCATTTCAGAAAGACAGAGCTCCTTGCGGTCCAATTCCGAGGTCGCTGGGCATTGTTCGGCCCCGCCTCAACATAGAAGCAAGCATCTGAAGGAAACTCGATCTATATTTAGACTTCCAATCCCCTCAGGCAAATCAGGGATCAGCGCGTATTTAATATGAGAAGATAACATGTTTCAACACTACGGATCAATTCACTGCTAGAGTGTAAACCTTCTGATGGCCGACTGCTTAGCGTCCCAGACCACCAATCCAAAGGTGTGAGTTCGAATCCTACCTGATTTCATTTTAGTTTTTATTCATATTCAAAGTTCAAATTCCTGATTCCAAATTTCAAAGGTACCGACCGGGATTTGATCCCTGAACCTTCTGCTTGTGAGGCAGAAGCCGTAACCATTAAGCCACGGAGCCGGTTCAATTAAATCCGATTTTTTTGCTGTCAGTTTATCCGTTCTTTTAGATTTAATATTTTTATAGACAGAATATTTTCAAGCCTTTTTTTGAGAAGTTTTCCATTTCAATAAAAATAATAGTTTTTGTAATGATCAGGGATGGAATAATCGCAAAATAGTAGTTTATGCAACAAGTTGCAAAAAGAAGATTTTTTCAGCACGAGTCGTACATTTATCCAACGAGGTTTACCGAGTTGGATAAATACGACGAGTGCTGAAAAAATCAAGTTTTGCAACGAGTCGCTTACAACATTTTTTGCAATTCCGAAAAACGCTTCTTGAATGGAATTTTATGTCAAACATTCATGTGTTTAGTAAATTCACGGTTCAAAACAAAAAAATATTTAAAAATGTAACTTTTCGATAATAGTGTTTAAAAGTTCAACTTTTCAGCACCCATTTCAGTGCTGAAAAGTAGAACTTTTCAGCACTGGTATTGAAAGGTATTAATTTTCCTTTCTGTTATTTTTGGTAGGGAAAAGTAGGCCGTTTCGTTTCTCCAGAAGGAAAAGTTGACAGTTTTACAGCGAAATTGCAAAAAAATCAATTTCGCTTGCGAACTTTCCTCACCCGCGAAAATCGCTCCCGAACTTCTCCAAGAAAATCAATCAGCTGATGATTTTTTGTGAATTTCCTTGTCAGCACCACTTAAATATTTTTATTTCACTTTGTTTACACACATTGCCCATCTACAAAATGTGACAGGTCATTTTTCGACGTGTGACGTTACACTTGCAAGTGTAGTAGTGAAAAAGATGTTCCGCCGAATAATCAAGATGATGATTTTTGCCTTCCTCACCTTACTGAGGAAAGGCTATAAAATCACTCGAAAAATGAACTTCTTAATTTGACCTCGTAGACCCACCTTCACGTATACCTATCGACTCAGAATCACATTCTGAGCAAATGTCTGTGTGTGTGTGTGTGTGTAGGGATGTGGGTCTGTGCACCAAAAAATATGCACTCGATTATCTCAGCACTGGCTTAACCGATTTGGACCGTTTTGGTCTCATTCGATTCGTCTTGGGGTTCCATAAGTCCCTATTGAAAATTATGAAGTTTAAAAAAGTACTTCAAAAGTTATGCTAAAAAAACGATTTTGGCGTATGTCCGGAAGATTGTAAAAAGGGTGGTTTTTGTAAGAAACCCTGTCATGTTATACATTTTCAGAAAGGTATTAAAAAGACCTTTCCAATGAGCCCAAAACATTGAAGATCTGATAACCCTATCAAAAGTTATTAGCACTTAAGTGTTATTTATACACTTTTTGGAGGCCGGATCGCAGATATTTCAATGAAAATGATGTCCGGGTCCATCATGCGACCCATCGTTAGTTAGATAATCGAAAGACCTTTCAAATGAGCCTAAAACATCAAGGATCTGACAATCCTATCAAAAGTTATTGACACTTAAGTGTTATTTATACACTTTTTGAAGGCCGGATCTCAGATATTTCAGTAAAAATTATGTCCGGGTCCATCATGCGACCCATCGTTAGTTAGATAATCGAAAGACCTTTCAAATGAGCATAAAACATCAAGGATCTGACAACCCTATTAAAAGTTATTGGCACTTAAGTGTTATTTATACACTTTTTAGAGGTTTGATTTCAGATTTTGTGATAAAAATATTGCCTGAATCTTCCATGCGAACTATCGTTGGATAGGTTTTTTTTATCAGACCTTGCCGATGAGCCAGAAATATTGATGGTCTGCGAACCATATCAAAAGAAATGAGTAATAAAGTTGATTTGTTAAACATATTAAGGGGGAATGTTGCTATTTTTACTGAATGTATTGACTTCATGAATGTGAGGAAGGCACCAACCACCTAAAGGTGGATTAAGTAACGTTTTTAGATTACTTTTACTAATCTTTCGTGCGCGAAAGAGGAGTGCCATAATGATAATGATTATTCCATCGCGAGCAATGATATTTTATAATAACATTGTGAGTTATCCTATTCTTTCTAACATGAGCAGTTATTTAAAAAAAGATCGACCTCTATAATATTTTTAAAGTTTTTTTTAATTAAACAACCTATTTTTGAATGTCATAAAATTATGTGAGACCTCATTCTTCCAAATATGAGCAGTTCTTCCAGAAAAAGTTCGACTTCTAAAATATTTTTAAAGTTTTAATTTTATTTTTGAAAATCTATCCAGTCAATGACGTATATTTTTGGGTGAATTTTTCCATTCTTTCAAACATTAGCGGTTCTTTTTAATAATATAACTTCTAAAATATTTTATAAGTTTTTAATTCATCTATAAAAAAATGGTTGGAATATTTTACTGAACTTTTCTTTCTTTCAAATATAAACAGTTTTTATGAAATATACGCATGTTTTAATTCATAAGATCTCTATATTTTTAAAAAAAAATAATTAAAACCGTTCAAAGCACCTTTCCATAGCTACTTTTCAATATTTATGCGTTAAGACATGTCAAAAGTTTTTTTTTCCAAATGGTTGAAATCGACCTTTTATCCTTTCGACGTTTTGTTCATTTGACCTTTTGTTCACATTCGATCTTTTGTCCATTCGACCATTTGTCCATTCGACCTTTTGTTCACTTTCGACCTTTTGTCCATTCGAACTTATGTCTTTCGACACTTTGTCATATGTTTCGTTTAAGGATAAGTTGACAAGACCTGATCTGATTGTTTCAATAGTTTCTTCAAAAAGCAAAAAAAAAAAAATGCGAAAATAGCTGTGTCAAAGTTCGGCAGAAAAATCAGAGTTTGTAGCAATTTTTCAACACCGGTAAAGCTAAAATAAAATAAAATATGTTCAGAACAGCGTATGTACTTTGAAAAACAAACATTTAGTGTGAAAAATTAAATTTGATCTATTTGGTGAAAATTTACAGCCGTTTTAATTTTAAAACTCTAGTATTTTGAAAAAGCGTAGGCCAATTTCAATGCACAAAGTTGCTTATGAAAGGGAAATCGTGGTGAATCTCAATATATCTCGAAGGCATTATTTTTAACTCAAGATATTTGTATTTGAAATGTCAAATTCTATAGAAAAGTATATGTTTTAAGATTTAAAAATAATTCTTTTTTTTTAAAGAAACTCAAAATATAACCAAACATTTTTGGACAATTTGGCTATCAATTTGGCTGATTGCGATTCACAGCCAAATTAACGTAAAAATAATAAATAGTTGATAATTTTTTTTAGTCTGAAAGGTTGTCACTTCCTCATTTTTGAAGTACACATGAGACAAGAACAAAAGAAATATTAAGAAGTTGCGTTGGTATTGGTCTCCCGTCCCCAATCCCCAAAGAAGCAAACCATCTTAAGGTCCGTTTCCAATGGAACCCAGTAACAAATCAAGCCCTCCCAAACCAATAAAACATTCAAATTTCACAAACAAGAAAAAGACAGAAAGGGGAGATTTGCGTTTACTTACATCTATTGCGATGATCTTACAACTAGGTGACGTCCTTATGAACTAGTTGGCGGCAGGGCCGTGTACAAGGGGGGGGTTTTAGGGGTTTAACCCCCCCCTGGCAAATTAAGTTAGTTACACCCCATGCGCCCTCGGCCCGAAGGGCCGATTTTTTTTTAGCTATGTTGCTAAATTGCCAAAGAGATTTTTTTTTTCAAATCGATATGAAAAATTTGACTGGAGGCGCCCTAATGACTAAAACATTTTTATGAAAATTATGAAAATTTAACTGGACTCGCCCCTACGACTTAATTTTTTTCAATACGAATATGCAATATAAAAATTTGACTGAAGGCGCCCCTACGTCTTAAACAAATCATGCAAATTCTCGATATGATAAATTGAATGGAGGCGCCCCTACGACTTTAAAAAAATCATATTAATTTTATTATGAAAATTGGCTGGAGGCGCCCTTATGACTTAAAAAAATCATGCAAATTCTCAATATGAAAAAAATGACTGGAGGCGCCCCTATGACTAAAATATTTTTATGAAAATTTAACTGGGCGCCCTAAGACTCAATTTTTTTCAATACAAATATGCAATATAAAAATTTGACTGAAGGCGCCCCTACGTCTTAAACAAATCATGCAAATTATCGATATGAAAAATTGAATGGAGGCGCCCCTACGACTTTAAAAAAATCATATTTATTTTATTATAAAAATTGACTGGAGGCGCCCTTATGACTTAAAAAATCATGCAAATTCTCAATATGAATATGAAAATTGACTGGAGGCGCCCTTATGACTAAAACATGTTTATGAAAATTATGAAAATTTAACTGGAGGCGCCCCTAATACTTTAACACTGGAACGCCCAACGCATGTCCAACTTACACGGACGCCCAAGCCTCCCAAAAAAGTTGGAACGGTAACTTCAACTCGCTGGTTCTCGGGCATAACTCAACCAATCAAGACGATTCTTTTTTCCAGTGATTTGTTAGGATGTCTAGATGATCCTAGAATTTTGCAGAACTCAATTTGATCAAAAACATCGTTCCAACTTTTTCAAAAAGACTGCCTCCGCGGAATTTTTGGCGAATTTTTTTTTAAACGCGAAAAAAAAAGTTGGAACGATGTTTTTGATCGCAAAAATTACAGATTTGATCAAATTGAGTTCTGCAAAGTTCTAGGATCATCTAAACATCCTAACAAATCACTGGAAAAAAGAATCGTCTTGATTGGTTGAGTTATGCCCGAGAACCAGCGAGTTGAAGTTACCGTTCCAACTTTTTTGGAGCCTTGGGCGTTGGAATGTTAAAAAAAATCATACAAATGAAAATTTGACTGAAGGCGCCTTTATGACTTAAAAAAATTATGCAAATTCTCAATATGAAAAATTTGACTGGAGGCGCCCCTATGACTAAAACATTTTTATGAAAATTTAACTGGACGCGCCCCTAAGACTTAATTTTTTTCAATACGAATATGCAATATAAAAATTTGACTGGAGGTGCCCCTACGTCTTAAACAAATCATGCAAATTCTCGATATGAAAAATTGAATGGAGGCGCCCCTACGACTTTAAAAAAATCATATTAATTTTATTATAAAAATTGACTGGAGGCGCCCTTATGACTTAAAAAAATCATGCAAATTTTTATTATGAAAATTTAACTGGTGCCACCCCTACGACTTAATTTTTTAAAACAAATTCTCAATATTAATAATTTGACAGGAGGTGCCCCTACGACTGAAAAAATCATGAAAAATTTAATGGATGCGAAACCTACGACTTTAAAAAATTCATACAATTTTTATATTACCAAAATTGACTGGAGGCGCCTCTATGACTTAAACATTTTTATGAAAATTCTCAATATGAAAATTTAATTGGAGGCGCCTTACGACTTAAAAAAATCATGCAAATTTTCGATATGAAAAATAGAATGGAGGCGCTCTTATGACTTGAAAAAACATGAAAATTCTCGATATTATAATTTGATTGTTGGCGCCCCTATGACTGAAACATTTTTATGAAAATTCTCGATATGAAAATTGAATTGGAGGTGCCTTACGACTTAAAAAAATCATGCAAATTCTCGATATGAAAAAATGATTGGAGGCACCACTACGACTTTAAAAAAATCATGCAAATTTTATTATGAAAATTTTACTGGAGGCGCCCTTATGACTAAAAAAAGAATCATACAAATTCTTATTATGAAAATTTGACCTATGAGTAATTCTCGCTGAGAGTGGACCACTATTTACACAAGGTGCTCAAAAATCAAATGCAATGTACTTTTCCAATAGCCCCCACCAAGTTATGAAAGAAACCATGTTTGGTTGGTTGAATTTCTCCTCACCTCGGCGCCACGAAGCTAAAACATTTTTTTAAATTGGTAATTTTTTGACTTAGGCGCGCCTACAAAATTGCTAATAACTTTGCAAAACTTCAACGAACCCTTGATGTTTAGGGGTGTTTTGGAAAGGAAATGAGGAGAGCTTTCGAATGAACTTGTCAGAAAAATACCGTTCCATACATTTTTTAGCCACAAAACACCAATGTATTTTTAAAAGTCATTTTTGAAGGCCGGCGCCCCGCTTTATCGAAAAACTGACAAATCCATTCGAAAGCTGAGACGATTTCACACAAAGGACCAACAAATCTAAGGTGTATGTTCCTCCTATCTTTTTTAATCTAATTTTGATTCTGCGAGCACAGCGCTCCGTTCGCATTTCGGGCACCCAAAATGTTGCAATTTGCTTGCCCCATTTTAAGGTTTTGTCAAAAAATATAGGTGCTCACTTTTTAAATGATAGTTTATTGTCCAAGGATCAAAATGCACTTTCGATAATTGACCAATATTTATGTTTTTGGGTTCTTCCAGGCAATTTAATGTCGAAAAATTGTTTTTTAACTTTTTTTTTGTAAAATGCTCACTTACAATTGGGTGGACTTTTTTTTCAGTAGAACTAATGAATGTAGCATGTAGGAAATTTCACTACGAACATTTTTCTCTAAAAGAAAACGTAATTTCGATACTCCAGTGCCAAGATATTTTAGTTTTAGTGAGAAAAAAAAGTGCCAATTTTACAAATTTCTCGGAATCAACAAGCACGGCCTATTATTTACATGCGGCATATGTTTTGGAGGCCAGAGTATGGTTTCTTATAGTTATTTTGGTCGCTGAATTCGGATCTGGAATCAAATTTAGGAGCCACGCCCAAAAATTATTTGCGGTAACATGCTGTAATTTTAATCACTAGTGAATTCGGTCATATTTCATTTTTCGCTCACCTTTAATTGATATTTTACTCACGGATTTTTTTATGGAGATTGTTTTTTTCAACTTCTGATTGTTTTAAGAGGCCTCGTGGCGTGGTGGTTAGTGGTTTCGGCTGCCGATCTCTAAGTGGCTATGGGGAATACACGCAAATAATATTTGAGCGTGGCTAAAATATCACGGTTCACTGTTAATCTGAAATTTGATTCCAGATCCGAATTCAGCGACCAAAATAACTATAAGATATAAATTATATATTTCCTACATGCTACATTCATTAGTTCTACTGAAAAAAAGTCCACCCAATTGTAAGTGAGCATTTTACAAAAAAAAGTTAAAAAAACAATTTTTCGACATTAAATTGCCTGGAAGAACCCAAAAACATAAATATTGGTCAATTATCGAAAGTGCATTTTGATCCTTGGACAATAAACTATCATTTAAAAAGTGAGCACCTATATTTTTTGACAAAACCTTAAAATGGGGCAAGCAAATTGCAACATTTTGGGTGCCCGAAATGCGAACGGAGCGCTGTGCTCGCATAATCAAAATTAGATTAAAATAGATAGGAGGAACATACACCTTAGATTTGTTGGTCCTTTGTGTGAAATCGTCTCAGCTTTCGAATGGATTTGTCAGTTTTTCGATAAAGCGGGGCGCCGGCCTTCAAAAATGACTTTTAAAAATACATTGGTGTTTTGTGGCTAAAAAATGTATGGAACGGTATTTTTCTGACAAGTTCATTCGAAAGCTCTCCTCATTTCCTTTCCAAAACACCCCTAAACATCAAGGGTTCGTTGAAGTTTTGCAAAGTTATTAGCAATTTTGTAGGCGCGCCTAAGTCAAAAAATTACCAATTTAAAAAAATGTTTTAGCTTCGTGGCGCCGAGGTGAGGAGAAGTTCAACCAACCAAACATGGTTTCTTTCATAACTTGGTGGGGGCTATTGGAAAAGTACATTGCATTTGATTTTTGAGCACCTTGTGTAAATAGTGGTCCACTTTCAGCGAGAATTACTCCTATGACTATGAATGAAACATTTTTATGAAAATTCTCAAAATGAAAATTTAACTGGAGGCGCCCTAATTTGTTTAAACATATTCTCATCAACTACGACTTAAAAAATCATGCAAATTCTGGATATAAAAAATTTACTGGAAGCGCCGCTTTGAATTATTTTTTAAATACATATTCTCAATGTAAAAATATATCTGAAGACGCCCCTACGACTTTAATGGCATATTCTCGATATGGCAACTTGGATTGAGGCGCCCTTATGACTTAAAAAATCATACAAATTCTTATTATGAAAATTTAACTGGTGGCGCCCCTACGACTTAATTTTTTTTAAACAAATTTTCAATATTAAAATTTTGACATGTAGCCCCCCTACGGCTTAACCCTTTCGAGCCTGATGGGTCATATATGACCCAAATATCAAAATTTCCAAAACTAGCCTATAATTTTCGTATGGTCATAAGAATCATTTTCCCATCATTGACTGAAAAAATATTTTTTTGAAAATTCAGGCCTGAAAGGGTAAAAAATCATGAAAATTTTCGCTATGAAAAATTTTATGGATGCGTCCCTACGACTTTAAAAAAATCATAAAATTTCTTATTATGTAAATTAACTGAAGGCGCCCCTATGACTTAAGCATTTTTATGAAAATTCTTAATATGAAAATTTAATGGGAGGCGCCACTACGACTTCAAAAAAATCATACAAATTTGGTTATGAAAATCTGACTGGAGGCGTCCTTATGACTAAAAAAAATCATGCAAATTCTCGATATGAAAAATTTGACTTGAGGCGCCCCTACGACTTAAAAAATTCATGCAAATTCTCGATATGGAAAATGGAATGGAGGCGCCCCTATGACGTAAACATTTTTATGTAAATTCTCAATATGGGTCATTCCATCTCAACTGTGCACGAAAAAGTGCAAATTTGAAAATTACCCTCTCCGATCCTGCTCAAATTTGGCAGGGCTGTTGATACTATCGAAACATGCAAGAATCCCGAATTTCATCCAAATCGGACCACCCCCTCCATTTTTGTACCTCCCCAAAACATCGACTTTTTGGCGATTTTTGAGCAAAACCCCTATTTTCAAACGGCGATAGCTCAGGAACCACAAATCTTAGAAGGTAGGTCTTAGACTCAATTTTGAAGGAAATTGGACGTAGAATCCATTTCCGTGATCAAAATTTTGATTAATTTATTTTTTCTACCTGCATTGCGCAATTGAAAACTTTAAACGGCCGTATCTCAAAACACCCCATCTTATTTTTTTGATTTGACCTCACCATCGTATTCCCCGTCCAATTTTACATAAGAATCACTTATCGACAGAAATGAATATGTTTCGTTCCAGAGATATCGAATTTTAAAGTTTTGAGTTTTTGAGATTACCTACATCAGCTTCATTCGCCGCATCTGCTGGAAGCACACAGGCGGGCTGATCAATAACTGCTACCTGATCATTTATTGAAATAATAATTCATCATAAATAATCTATATCACTTTGAGCAAAAATTAACTGTATAACTGTAGGAAACAGGAGTTTAATCGCAAATGTTTATCTGCTCAAAAAAAATTAAGTGAATTTCTGTGCTAACTCACAGGACAGAGCAATAACGACCTACAGTAAAGGGCAGAATTGGATTACGACGGAGCGTGCAGGAAAATGCAATTGATCTTGTAAGTAACACTGAACAATAAGTGCACGATACATTATTGAGTAAAAAAATATGAAATAAAATTAATAAAATTTGTTGATACGTTGTATTCTAGTGAAGGACGATCACAAGGAGTAGGAAAAGGATTTCTGGAAAGTATAAAAATGAAAAATGTTAGAAAATTACAAAGTTTGATCTGCTGCGAAGCGGCTAATTCCGCAAATAAAGTTGCGATGACTTCGACACCGTCAGAACAACAATGTTTTTTTTTCTGCTATCATTCTTGGATTCTTGGAACACAATACGGCTGCTGTCCACACGTATAAATATTTTGTTAATTAAATGTACCGTGACCAAAATCATCTTTTAATCAAATGGAGCTGGCTCACAATATAAAAATCGATTTAATATGATCAAACTTTTAATCCATAAATCAGATTTTGGGGTTTTTTGCTAAATCGTCAGTTGTGTGCTATCTTGTGACAACGACCATTTAGTACTATTCGAGAAAATCGATTTAAAAGTTTGACGATAAATATTTTCAAAATTATGAATGATAGAGTCAAACTTTTTGTAGCAATCGGTTCGTATACTATCGCTAAACAATCGCTCCAAGTTTGGTTAAACCAGTTAAAAGATACAATACATTATGTAAACAAAAATCTGAAAAGCACGTGTCACAAGTGTGTTTTGAAAGTAAAATTGTACTACGTGTCACAAGTATTCCCATACAAACTAAAATAAGCTTAAATCAATAGTTTAACCGACTTAATCAGTATATTTTCAAAAACAAAACATTGCATTGCCTTTAGAAAATGTGTATCAACATAAATTTGTGAAAACAAGAGAAATTTTCCACATTTTCCAACAACATGTATGACGTGTCACAAGTGTGCACGATCATTTTGATGATAAATTGGTCTATGTCACAAGTGTGCATTACGATATCCGGGAAACGGAAGCGAGTTCCCAAAATCGGGTTAAAGCATCTTGTAGTGTTTGTTAAATATAGCAAAACGTCTTCATTAACTCAGTTTCGACCAAAATGGCCTATGTCACAAGATAGCACACAGCTGACGAAATAGCACTATTTTGCTACCGCCCATGACAAAGGCCCTAGTCATGGCCTCGGGAGTACTCTAAAACGGTTAGCAACACGTAAAAAACGGTGCATTCAAAATAACCCAATAAATATTCCTTACACAAAAAAGATTGATCAAGGTATTAGCTATTTGAAAAAATATTTGCGTAAAATTATAAAAATAAAATTAATCATCTCTCAGAACACCAGGTAGCAGTTTTTAATCAGCCGGCCTGTGTGCTTCTAGCAGATGCGGCGAATGAAGCTGATGTAGGTAATCTCAACTACTCAAAACTTTAAAATTCGATATCTCTGGAACGAAACATATAAATTTCTGTCGATAAGTGATTCTTATGTAAAATTGGACGGGGAATACGATGGTGAGGTCAAATCAAAAAAATAAGATGGGGTGTTTTGAGATACGGCCGTTTAAAGTTTTCAATTGCGCAATACAGGTAGAAAAAATTAATTAATCAAAATTTTGATCACGGAAATGGATTCTACGTCCAATTTCCTTCAAAATTGAGTCTAAGACCGACCCTCTAAGATTTGTGGTTCCTGAGTTATCGTCGTTTGAAGATAGGGGTTTCGCTCAAAAATCGCCAAAAAGTCGATGTTTTGGGGAGGTACAAAAATGGAGGGGGTGGTCCGATTTGGATGAAATTCGGGATTCTTGCATGTTTTGATAGTATCAACAGCCCTGCCAAATTTGAGCAGGATCGGAGAGGGTAATTTTCAAATGCTGTTCCGCTTCAGATGGAATGACCCATATGTAAGTTTTACTGGAGGCGCCCTTATAAGAGGGAAAAAAATGGTAAAATTATTGAAAAAAAAGTTGATTAATCGGTGCCCAAAGCAGCTTAAAAATGATAAAAATATTTTAAAAATAAGATTTTACTGGAAACGCTATTATGACAAAATTAAAACATTCAACAAAAAAAAGTTTGACTATCCCTGGGCCTTGTAAAGTCAAGGGGCATGATTTGATCCTAGTGCATTAGTTAAAATTTGGGTATACATTCTTTTTTATAAGCACTATGGACACCACTTCATGCTACGAGAACTCGCTTTGTCGCAGCCCCAGGGCTTAAGCGTTGACCGATAAGCTGTCTTCGTGAACTAGGTAGTTCTCCGATAGTGAAAATATCACAATTGCACAAGACACCGCTGCTTCTGTGACTTTTTCACTATCACAATGTGGGATTTAGGTGGGACTTTAGGATAGTACAATTGATTTGTTGCTTAGCATTAGCATTTAAAATAAATCTGTATGCTTTCCAAATCTATTTGATGATAAATTTAGTTGCAATTGTTAAGTTAGAGTAATGCTGTCATTAAACTTTGATTGATGTAGAATACTAGGCATTCGTTTATGTCAAATTGTTCATAGAGTCTCGATCAATCAATAATGTAATGATATCGGACAAAATTCGTTGATCTGTTGAACTAACGGTTTTCGGATTATGGTTGTATTGACCATTGTTGCGAATCGAGGAACTACGGATCTTTTGACGTAAATGGTTATTTATTTTTCAAATCGCGATTTCTATCCTATTTGTATATCAGTTCACAATTTTTATTGTTTTTTGATAGAAGTAGTACTACAACAGTTAAAGGAACGTTTAGTTTTGAACATTAAGTTTAGAGGATTTTAGATTAAAATTTATATTTTCAATCCAAAGTAGTTAGCAAATGAATATTTGGACTTAAATGAATAATTGAATAAGTTGGACTTATGAATAACACACAACTGTACATTTCTCGAGTTTTTTTTGAAAAGGTCCTATAAACAAAATTTTCACTTTTTGCTTTTTGGGTGTTTTTGAATACCCCTGACTCAAGGCGGTTCTAAAAACACCCAAAAAGCAAAAATTGAAAATTTTGTTTATAGGACCTTTTCAAAAAAAAGTCGAGATTTGTTCTAGAGTCAGATCCATACAGCGTCAGTGTTTATTTGGTCGAAGTGTACTAATTCATTGGCAGATCTGATTCTAGTTGTAATGTACGACAAGACTACTGACGGACGTGACAGGACGAGGGCCCAGTTTAGAGGTTTCAACATCAACGATGTGCGGCTGGACCACCCTCCCAAAAAAAAAAAAAAAAAAAGTTTGACTATCGTCGCCCCTCTAGCGACATAAAGACTGTTTAATAAGAGCCAAACAAAGTTTGGCGTACGATAACATAACAAAATAAAAATTCTGTTAAACTAGCTACAACAATTTTTTGCGCCGGTTGGCACACTTTGTTTGACTAGTTTTTAACAGTCTTTATAGCTTGAGGAACATCGATAGTCAAATAATTTTATTTTGTTTTTATTTTAACAAAACGCCGCTGATAAAGTCCTTTTTTCAAAATATCTTTGATCTTTTTTTATGTTGCTCTACTTTTTCATTTTTTTTTATTTTGTCATGAGGGCACCTCTAGTGAAATTTTATTTTCATAAAGGTAGTCAAATTGTTTTATTAAACATTTTTATTTCATCACAAGGCGCAACTTTTTATAATTTTTATGTTGCTTAAGCTAACTTTTTTTGATTATTTTTTTTACGTGTTGTGAAACTTTCTTTGAAATCTTATTTTCAAAATATTTTCATCATTTCTATGGTGCTTTTCAGGCGTTGATAGTATTTTTTTAATATGTTAATTATTTTATCAAATTTTGTTTATGAGAGAGGTACCTTTTCGGAACATTTTCTGGGCTAAATCGAAATATATCTTTGTTTCCTGTAGCAACTTTGTTACTTTTTATCGATTTTGTAGGACGTTTCTTCAGAAAAGTCAAGGAATCGATAGAAATATATTCAAAATTATCTTTTTTCATTTTTTATACTCAAAAAGTCTGTTACAAATGTTTGACCCAAAAATGAAGTTTCTTATCTAATTTTTCAGATTTTCAGAAAAGTCAAAGATACAAAATTTCATACGTTTACATACCCATTCCTGCCCTCAAAATTGTATGGAGACTTGTATGGAAAAACAAATGATGCAAAATTGCTTCTTTTGACATAGGGAATGCAAAGAAAAGTCGATTGAAAATCGGACCAGTAATTTCCGAGTTATGATCAGTTGAACACATTCAGTTTATCCAGCTACAATCCAACCCCACCTCTAGACGGGGTTCGATCTAATAATTCGCCAAAAATCAATATTTTAACAAATTTTCGACCATTAAAAAGCAATGGAAAGAAGAACTCTTAAAATGTGAAAAAAATTAGGGTAGAACGTGTGACTTGTTTTATGTGACTTTACCAATGTTTTAAAAAAATGATTGTTTTTCTTGGCTGTGTTTTCCACTAATATTTTCTGTACTTTTTTTCTATTGTCTCAGACTACCTCTAAGCATTTTTTAACAATTTAAATGATAATGGTTTGTTCTAGAGTTTAAAAAAATGAAAAACATACAAAAAAATAATGAAAAATTGGCTGTAAAAAACATCACAAATTCGGTGCTAGAATAGGCCAAATACTACCAAAAAAAAACATCAACTAAACAAGATAAATGCAAATATAAAAACTAAAAATTAAACAAAAACAACATAAAACAAGAGAAGTAAAGTTTTTCGTAGAACAAAAGTTGCTCAAAATGACAAGGGAAAAATAAAAAAAAAATCGAAAAAAATTGGCAGCAAAGGGTAAACACTTAGATTTTGCATCATCACTAAAGTTCCGTAGATGTCTTTTTTAGTCCCCTAAAACATAAAAAATCGGATTTTTTGCTTTGCCCAAGACACCAAATCGATCAGATAATCCCTTGTGAAGATATAGAAACTCATTCATTTGCATATAAATTTAATATGATCAGCCCCCAGAATTGATGGACATTTGTATAGAAAAACGAATGATGCAAAATTGCTTCTTTTGACATAGAGAATGCATGGTGCATGGCAAAGTTTCATCCAAATAAAAAAAAAATGAAAAGTTAAAAATCGTGAAAAAAAAAATTGCGAAATCGTAGAGAACTACTCTTAATATAAAAAAAAGAAAACTTATGAAAAATTGTTTTGAGCAATTACTGCTACACTTCTTCACTAAAACCCCGTTTACGCTCCACAAGTGACCGGCCCATCAATCTTCCGATTTACGCCAAAACTCTCATTTGCGCAAAAATCTCAAATTCGCTCAAACTCCGAATTGACGCCCCCCCTTCATGGCGCTATTCAACACGATTTGCAGCGCCAATTCAAAAGGTGTAGTCTCCTGTTGCACCAATGTAAAATATATAAAAAAAAACGAAGTTGACTTTATATCTGTCGGCCGGTACTAGACCAAGTATTCTTTTTAACTACAAGGACTTCGCCTCCGTGTTTGAGTAAGGCACAGAGCGACGGCGCCGGATACCCATATTTACACTTAGAATTCGGACCAGCAAAACATATGTAAAATATACCAAAGTATTATTTATTGAGTTTAAAGATTGACTGTTAGCGCCCTTTTGCAATCTAAACAAGCACCCCATGCGCCCCTTTCGAGAAAACCCTCCCCTTTCGAAAATCCTGTGCACGACCCTGGTTGGCGGGCCTAATCTAGGTGTGGGGAGTGTGTGTGTGTGACGTGTATCCCACGGCGGCTGCGGCTTCTTCGATGAACTGCCCGGGCAAAATCCGCGACGGTGACCAGTGCCCAACACCGGTCATCCCCAGCGTTCCACGCCGTATTACCGTAGCAGGACGCCAACCACGACACGTTCCACAGCATCACGGCTCCAGCCGACATGGTGAAATTAGAGTTGAATATGGATAGAATAGAAGGCCTGCCGGCACAGGGTGGCGTTAGTTACAGTCACTACTTCGCTAGTTCTTCACTCCGGTCATTTCAGGCTTGCTTACCGATCTCCTGTGTCGATTCAATCTACTCGACAAGCTCCATTGTAGTTACACACAGGCAGTAGTTGTTCTCCCTGCACATGCGGTGCAAACTGCGTTCGATGTTGCGACTATCACTACACATGTTTAAGCATAATTAAATATCGGTCAACTTCCACCTAACTAGGGCAAGATCAAGATTACCTGCCCACTGTGGCCTCGTGGCTGTTAAACACAGTGCCGCAGATCAAGTATTGGCCTTCTTAGGCCAGCCACGCTCTATCAAGATAGAAAATTAAGTTATAACAAAAGATCCACTAGCGACCACGCGGTCAACCACGTACACCAGTCAGACTCCTAATTTGCACACTTCTCCGGACGAGTCTCGTGGGCCTCCAGAACGAAGAACCGGTCTGCTTGACTTTCAACTGGTAACTGATGTCGATGTTAGTGCGCCCCACGCCTATATCGGTTCGCAATCGGCTTCGGTAGCTCACTCTCTCCCGCGGGATTACACAGTCGCGTGATTGTAGAGATAACAGTTTCACGGTGGAGCACTGCGAGTATTAGTGTTGGCTACTAGTGTGGTTGTGCTAGAACCTCGATCGGCCTTCTGCTGTTGAGTTTTGTCCATTTGCACATGACACCCGTCTAATGTGCACTTGTTTCAACCCGGTAGGTGAGAGTGTAGTCGCTTCAGTCGTGGCGCGCGAAAGGGGATTACGCGGATAAGAACACCCAACACTTGTCTATGGGTGATCTGACGACGATCGTGTATTGTGTGCGTGTTGTCGAGAGTAGTGGAGTATAAATTTATGATAAGACAAAGACAACTTCAATGTTTTATTAAATTTGGGATGTCTAGGGGAACACACCTATTTATTTTCTCGGATATAAAATCATCTGCTTGTCTGAGTTATGAGTGGCAGGTTACAAGGTTTTTGCCACTTGAGCGCCCATTTTGTGAAGAAAAAAAAAATTTACCATTTAATATAAATTTGCAAAAACATTGCGCCCCTTAATCACATATTTTTATATTTTAATTCAAATATTCTGGTTATTCTGTAGTTCTACATTTACTTTTGTCGCCCTTTATGTTTGAATAATAATGAGGATTTTTTAACGGACATGAAATTTTTGTAAATCTGCGTCAACCCCTAGGTACGGCGCTGAATGTTAGTATTTTTTTACAGCAGCAAATCGTCTGTTGTGTGCTATCTTGTGACAACGACCATTTAGTGCTTTTCGAGAAAATCGATTTTTAAAGTTTGATGGTAAATAATTTCAAAAATATGAAAGATGGAGTCAAAGTTTTTGAAGCAATCGGTTCAAATACTATCGCTAAACAAACGCTCCAAGTTTCAACTAATTTGTTCACACCAGTTAAAAGATACAGTAAATTATGTAAACAAAAATCTGAAAAGCACGTGTCACAAGTGAAAGTAAAATTGTACTACGTGTCACAAGTGTGCACAGAATTCCCATACAAACTAAAATTAGCTCAAATCAATGGTTTAATTGACTTAATCAGTGTATTTTCAAAAACAAAAGACAGAATTGCTTTAAAAAAATAAGTATCAACACAATTTTTTGAAAAAAATTAAAAAATGTCCACATTTTCCAACAACATGTATCAAAAGTGTGCACGATCATTTTGATGATAAAATGGTCTAAGTCACAAGTGTGTTTTGCGATATCCGGGCAACGGAAGCGAATTTCCAATATCGGATTAAAGCATCTTGTAGTGTTTGTTAAGTATAGTAAAATGTTATCATTAACTCATTTTCGACCAAAATAGTCTATGTCACAAGATAGCACACAACAGAAGAAATGTGGATATTTTCACTTTGAACAGAACATTTCTTCGATTTTTGTCATGGAATCACCCTCTTCGAATCCGAACTTCTAGCGCACTGTTTTGCCAAGAAACCGTGAACCAACAACACCAACGACCAACCCGCTAGTCAGTGCAGTACAACATCAAATGAGACTGCCTACTGACCATCTAGCCAGGCAGTGTGGTGGCAAGAATCCCGGAGAAACACTGGGAAAGAGATTGTGACTTGAAAAGAAGCCCAAACCCGGGAACATGACCACGGTCATTTCCAGTATTAGCAGCAGAATGCATTGCATTCCGTGTTGGCGTGGCGGTTTCGCAATTGTTGTATTCCGGGTTGTACCACAGTTGTACCGTTCTCTACGGCTGGCCATGGTGGCAACTGGGTTCTTTACGGAAATGGGAAGACTGCTGGTAAATTGGGACAGTGAAGAGATAGGATGAAGGTTCTTAAATTTGATTAGAAAATCTTAAATCTTTTCAAAACTATGTATTTTCCAGGACAATGCTTGTATTTGTAAAAATGACTGTTTGACCAAGTCCTGGTAGATAACACATCGTGTCACCCCTTCAGAAGATCCTTATGCAGCGTTCAGGATTAGCTGATGCTCTTCTAGCAGGAGTTACAAAAAAGTGCGGCCCTAGCTGTCATCCATCATACCTCGGAGAAGACGGGAATAAAACAGAAAAAAATACACACATAACCTCTATAAATAAACTTTAACGACTCAAAACCAACGACTTCGTCCCAGAACTCCCCAGAAACAAGTCCTGTGAGGGTAAAATCTTCCACTTCACACGTGTTCAGTACACCGACACATACACTTCTTGCTGGTATCATGGTTTTCACATGCATTACCAGGATGAGTCGTGTTTTTCCCGGACTCTCTATTGTTTTGCCCGGAGGGAAGACGGCAGCACCGTGGAGCACTTTATTTTTCCAGCTTGGTGGCAGGGGGTAGGCTGAAAGGGAGTGTTTCAGGGGACCACTCAGTGCCGCACGAAGCTGGACACCCTGCACTGGCTGGGCTGGCAGGAGACCAGAGGAGTTACTTAGGAATTTTAAGATTATTATCTTTGTAAAAGTTATTCGAATTTGAATAAAAATTCTTAAAAAATAAATTATTTTCTAGATTTTTTAAAGTTACTCCCTCAAACGCCCCTGGTTCCCAAGGTTTCGGCATCATGATTCCCTTCCGGAACCAGTAAGTTGTCGTACGGTTCGTGCAAACCACCGTGCCCAGTACAAAAGAGGGGCCGAGCTGGACCTGAGACTGGATCTGGAACTGGCCACACGGACCGGCCCCTGTGTTTTGCCTTTTCGCCCTCCTAAGCTCACGTATAGTTTATCTTTGCCGCATACACGGCCGGCATAAAGATGAGGTTTCGCTTGGCCACGTCACGGAGCTGCCAGAGAAGTGTCTGGGCGGTTTGTCCCAGGGTCTGGGGGTAGGATTCACAGCAAAAAAAAGTTGAATTTTGGAATGTTGAAAATTTGGTTGGTTGAATATTAATAATTTTTTGAGTAATATTACTCAAAAAATGTGTAAAAATGTGAACCTGATGAATATTCATCAGAAACTGATGAAAATTCATCAATTCCTGATGTAATATTACACATATTTTTTGCCACAAAATCTGTCACCATTTCCTGATGAATATTACCATCATTTTTTTTTCTGTGTTGTTCAAGGATTTTGAAAAAGATCAAATTAAGCTCTAATGAGCTTAATTGAACCACATTTTTATCCAATATCTATCGATCACTTCTCACAAGAGCCATCTAGTTGTAAACGTGCGCATCGATTCAAGTATTTGATAGTGTGAGTGCAAACTGTTTTATGTAACTGTCAAACTGGCGTGAATGAGCGGTGGTGAGTTTTCAACACGGGGATGCTACGGCTGTCATCTGCATACAATTTCACTGAAGCCTAAAAAGTACCAAAGTTTTGGTGTCTAGTGTCAAAATTATGGGGAGTAACATGACGAAAAGGGCGCAAAATCGAAAGGACGAAAATATTTTGTTTCTTTATTTTTGTTTCGTTAGTTAAAATGAAATTAAATGTGTACCATTATCCCGGGCAAATCGGGACACATGGGGGGAATTGGGAAGTGATTTTAGCAATTTTTTTGCACACTATTTCAATATTTTTTAATGGTTTCAGTTAGAATAGACACAAAACAACAAAATTAGTTTCGTTGGATTTGAACAATTGGGATGCTTCACCCTTCATTTTGTAGCATTTTTAAGCCTTGTTTAAGAATTTTGAGACTCAATTGAAATTTGCCTCAGTTGCAAATATTTTCATTTTTTTAGGTATTTAAAAGTTCAAAAGTTGTGTCCAGATTTGTTCCACTTTCCATTGAGCTAGAGTGCTCATATTTAGCCCAGATGTTAGTTGTATAAGTTCAAACAACCCCTGAATCAGGCAGATTGGTGAGCTCCACAACGTCCCTAACAATGGGCTATGTCCTGTTCGTGGACTCGCTCTTAAGGTTTCCCAACAACATGGTTGAGCTCACATATTGGTTTAACCGCCTCAAATTGTAGATTTAAATTAATATTATGATGATCTGTAAGTTCATTGGCCAAATAAGAATTTGCAGAAGACATTTCAGAGGATTTGAAAAAGACACCTGCTGGGAAGCTTTGCCTGAGACCTGATGCTAAACATATATTGTTATTGGCGGCATTTTTGGTTTATTTTAATAAAAAGAATCATTATGAGCAGCTACAGGATTTTTTCCAAAAAAAAAAATAAGATTTATTATATTTTGATTTGTGACCCTCTGAAATGTTATTCCCGAAACAGCGCCACCAAACATTTGGTGGCGGCTTCAGCAAGCTACGTCAGTATCACGGGCCTGGTTTTCAACCATTCAAATTGACCGTTAAATTACCGATTCATGGGATTCAAACGAGATTTACGCCTGTTGGCAGTGTTTGAGCAAAGTGCAAAATGCATTCCAACATTTTCCGTAAAATCTACGTTACAATTCGAACATCCCACATCTTCGCAAATCTCTTCGGGTGTTTCTTTTGTACTGGGACTCTCCGGGAACATCCCGGCGGTCGACGGTGGCGGTCGGTTGGTCTATCTCGGTGGTTGGTGTTTAATTTAAAACATGCACTTGTTTATTCTCCTGCTGATTCATTACCAGACGAAGGGCCCAGACTATACGCTGCCAGCCTGAATTAAGCGTCCAAGCGTGAAAATATGGTTAAATAACTGTGTTGTGGGTGTTTTTGGTGTGTCTGTTTGTGTGTGGCGTGGTGGGCCTAAGTTCAACAATTACAACGAAGCCCTCCTTGTCTAGAATAAGCTCTAGTCTGTACAACTGCGCTGAATCATGGCACTTCATAACGCTAGGATTAAGAACAACAGTACCGTATTCACTTTTTATGACTTTCTCCGTCTAATTTTTGGTCCACACAACTAAATTCAATTTGGCAACGTGTCGTCGTCGTGTGCTTTGCATGATAAGTACTTTTCCAAGCTGCAGACTCCTGCACACACTCACACATACTACTCTCGGTACTATTCTCTTATTCATCGAACCGAAAAGTTAATTCATGTCAACTGCAACGTTTGTCAATTTATCCTGAACAAGTGCTGCAGCCAACCGAAAAGCTCCATTAACAATCTCCATTCAGCACAGACATTAGAATTAGACCTTCTGTGTGTGTGTGAATTTGTGAGTGTGAAAGTCGACGACGAAACAGGACTCGGAAATGCGGTGCAAGGACTCACACCAGGAACCAGACGCCCGAAAGTCAGGTCCCGGAATTGAAAGCCCCCGTGTTGCAAGGGTAGGGGAGGGGGTTCTCTTCATTTCCTAAATTGAATTTAGTTATTTAGAAAGTGTTTGAAAGCGTGTGAGTGGGTGTGCGCTTTCGCAATTGCAACCACTTTTCTTTCATTGATAAACTTTCCACAGTCACACACAGCCGCCACCCGTCCGCTTTGACGAGCGGGACACAGGATGTCCTGTTTCACAGAGCATGGCCGGCTGCACTTTCTCGTCATGTCAGATGAATCCCCTTCAAACTGGTTCACAAAGGTTCTTCACATTCTCACACGTTTTTACTAGGAAAACTTGTGGTGTCTTTTGATCTCGCGCAGACGGAAGTATCTTTGCTGTTGGTGCGATTGATTCACGACTTCTGCGTAAAGTAATTGGTCTAAGCTACGCACAGTAACACGAAAAACCAACCCGTCGCGGTCGTGCTATCTTAACGCACGTACACAAATTGCTCTGTATCAGAAAGTGGTTGAAGACAAAATTGTAGGAAATTTTACGAGTTTTCTGAAAAAATACACTGATAAAAAAAGCACAAAAAATGTCCAAAGAATCGAAAAAAGTGTGGCTTTTTCCAACATCACAGGCTATATCCACTAACAATTAGAACGAATAAATAGTCGACAACTCTTGAAGGGGACTTTTAAACTTAATCTAATCTAATCTTACACAAACGCAGCCAGTCCGATGAAAGCATGCGAGCAACACTCTACGAATTCTGTCTTTTTTTGTTATTTTTTTTTAATCCGACTGAAACTTTTTTGGTGCCTTCACAGAAAAAAAAAATGATGGTAATATTCATCAGGAAATGGTGACAGATTTTGTGGCAAAAAAAATGATTAATTTTACCCCAGAAAATGATGAATTTTCATCAGTTTTTGATGAATATTCATCAGGTTCACATTTTTACACATTTTTTATGTAATATTACTCAAAACAAGAGGTAATATTCAACCTACCAAATTTTCAACATTCCAAAATTCAACTTTTTTTTTCTGTGTTCTGTATGCTCAAAGAAGCCATTTTGCATCATAAGTTTGCTAATATACTTTTCCATACACATTTGGTAGCTGTCCATACAAAAATGATGTATGAAAATTCGAAAATCTGTATCTTTTGAAGACATTTTTTGATCGATTTGGTGTCTTCGGCAAAGTTGTAGGTAAAGATAAGGATAAGATTTTAATTTTTTTAATTAGTGACATGTTTGCCCACACAAAATATTTTTGAAAAGCTGAGAAAATTCTCTATATTTTGCTTTTTGAACATTAATGATACGACCCTTAGTTGGATAAGTGCAGTGCTTCTGGGGACGCGCATTCCTATTTTTTCGCGATGATTTTCGTCTCTTTTGTGTCGCTGTTTGTGAGCATGGGGTGATTGGTAATTATAATTAAATAATGGCATCATAGGTGCAGTGCTTCTGGGGACGCGCAGTCCTGTTTTTTCGCGATAAAATTCGTCTCTTTTGTGTTGCTGTTTGAGTTCAGATTATGTTCCACCAGTGCAAGCGGATGGTTGTGTTTGTGTGCAAAGTGAAGAAAAAAATCAGGATTGTGCCTGCAAGAATGGTGAGTGAAGGGACGCGTTGGTTGGGGGAAATTATTCAATTATGGTTGTGTTTGTGTGCAAAGTGAAAAAAGCAAAAAAAAAAAGAAAAAAAAAAACAAATCAGGATTGTGAGTTGGATTTTTGCGGTGTTCGTTTTGTGCTGTATTCGGGATCGTGAAAATCGAGAGCGCTGTAGTTATAAAACAAGATCGATCTTGAAAATAATTCATTTTAATCGGTGAGTTATTGTGTGCTTCAAGACCTTTCTTCATTATCGCTGATTGGATGGCAAGTTGACGATTGAGTTCGTTAGGTTTATCGCGTAACAAAATTATTTTGATTCATCAAGAACGTCGTGTGGTGCGCGAGTCTTTTTTGTGTTGAAAAGACCTTCCCATAGCTCCGTAGCTCGGAGGGCTCGACGTCGGTTGTTTGTGTGTTAAGCCCTCTCCATAGCATCGTAGCTCGAGAGGCAACGAAAATCAATACCTTATCTAGCTAACAGAAAGAAGATCGGAAGGCACTTGATGGTTGAGTTCGTCGCGTCTATTCCGTAACAAATTCATGAACTAAATGATTATATAATTAAAAATCAGACTACGCTATCATTGCAGCATTGCGTTTAACACCTCATTTTATAAATAAATATTATTTGGTTTTATCGTTCCACAGCCGGTTGTCTAAGATTAAACCATTTCATTAAAAAATTAACAACAGTTAAACGGGAAGTGTCTCATCCGCAGCATCCGATTGTTTGCCTTGAGAATAAAATATAATACCTTTCAACAAACACTATGCATCATCATCTTCTATGATGAATCCTGACCAAACACCCTATCCTACTAACAAGTTTTCAGGTTCCTGGCGCTCGTGGGGTGTAAGCACAGAGTAAATCAGCTGCCCTAGAAGCAACCTGCGCTAACTAACATTCCCGTCCCTTAAAATCGAGATCTACAAACTGACATGGCGGGCGCCGTTGGTGGCCAATCACTGTTACCTATTCGCAACTGATCTTGTTTTGGCAATCATGGTGTTTTATCTTTTCATCGCATTCATACATGCTGTTGATAAGGGAAATACCACTTGATAGTCGAAGCATATGATCAGTAGTGCTGAAAGGATATTACGGTTCTGTTCAGCAACGGAGAAGGACAAGCATGGGTGGGCTCTCATGCTCATGCTCATGCTAATTAATGATACGACCCTTAGTTGCTGAAATTTTGCCATGCAAAGGATTAAAATTAGGAAAATTGATGTTTTCTAAATCTCACCCAAACAACCCACCATTTTCTAACGTCGATATCTCAGCAACTAATGGACTTACGTTTCAAAAGGGCCAAATATTCAATATTACACCCTTTTGAAATGTTAATCTTGATTTAAATTTTTTGAAAATATTGTTTTCGAAAAGACCGGAAAACTTCACGAATGTTTCATGTTTTAACATTGAAAATCGGACCATTATTTGCTGATATATCGACGTTAGAAAATGGTGGGTTGTTTGGGTGAGACTTAGAAAACATCAATTTTCCTGTTTTTAAACCTTTGCATGGCAAAATCGCAGCAACTAAGGGTCGTATCAACAAAGTTCAAAGAAGCAAAATATAGAGAATTTTCTCAGCTTTTCAAAAATATTTTTTTCAAAAGTGGGCAAACATGTGCACTAATTTATAAAAATGAAAATCTTTTTTTTCAGTGTAGTCCTTGTCTATACCTACTACTTTGCCGAAGACACCAAATCGATCGAAAAATTCCTTCAAATGATACAGATATTTTAATTTTCATACATCATTTTTGTATGGACAGCTGACAAATTTGTATGGAATATTAATGAACAAACTAATGATGCAAAATGGCTTCTTTGGGCATTCCGAAGGCATTGAAAAAGTTTCAGCCGGATTAAATAATAAAAAAAAAAAATAAAAAAATGTGTAAGTTTGGAAGGTGTAATTTTGGAAGGTTGAATAATACCTCTTTTATGATGTAATTTTACCTCAATTTAGACTAAAAAGTGACATTACATCAGAAAAGTGGTAAAATTACACATTTTTTCTGACATAAAAGATGTACCCCTTCCCAGAAGTAATATTACCATGGTTTTTTTTTATACTGTGTGTATGTAAAGTGCTCGGAATCATATATACAAATGGATAAAACCCTTTCAATTATAATTATTTTTTGACAAAAATTACAGCGCTGTAGCGTGGTTCACGAATATATGATAAAGACAAAAGTGTTCAATTGTGTTTGCATTAACCGGAATTTTAAAGTACTATGGCCCCAGAAGCTACACAGTAAAAAAAATGTGTAAAATTGGAAGGTGTAATTTTGATAGGTTGAGTTTTTCCCCTTTAATGATGTAATTTTACCACAATTTAGTCTATAAAAGTGGCATTACAACAGAAAAGTGGTAAAATTACACATTTTTTCTGACATAAAAGATGACCCTTTCCCAGATGTAATATTACCATGATTTTTTTACTGTGTAGCCTGAAAATTTGAGCTCATTTGGTTAAGGATTAGTTGCTCCAGTTTTGATCTGAAGTTAGTATTTAATCAATTTACTATGGAGAATTGTAACTTTTAACATCTTCTTATAGAAAATATGTCAAATTTTCCTATTCTTAGGTTTCTTATAGAAACAACTTTGTAGAACATCGCAAAGTGCTAGAAATTGAAAATTTTAAAACATGCTCAAAAAATTAACCTGTATCTTTTCGGGATCAACTTCTAGAGCATTGCAATGTTCTACAAAGTTGTTCCCCGGATCAAATCCTACACAGAAAAAAAATCTTGCTAATTATATCTGGGAAGAAGTGAATTTTATGTTATAAAAAATGTATAATTTTACTTCTGAAAAGGTGTAATTTTACCTCTTTTCTGGTGTAATGCCACTTTTTCATTCTAAATTGAGGTAAAATTACATCATAAAAGAGGTAAAATTCAACCTTCTAAAATTAAACCTTCCAAATTTACACAATTAAAAAAAACATGGGGACCTAAATGTTCATCCTTCCCCTCGAGTTGAGCCTGCGCATACATTTTGTTTGTCGGTGTTATTTTTCGCTGGATTTGGCAAGTGAACGGATATAAATCATTCTTTAAATAGAAGTTGACAATAAATAATTCAAATATATATAATGCAGCTCAATTAACAGCATATTAACATTTAATTAATTCCAAAGTCAAAAATATTGTAATAAAACTGTGTTCGAAAATCTTGAAAGATGAACCAATACTTGGATGCAACTCTCTCAAAGCAAAAAAAAAAAAGAAGATAAAGACTTGAGCCCTTTTCTTTGCTTTGCCGGATCGGTTCGTGCGCTAAACAGATTACGGTGTACATAATTGAAAGACTTGCCTTTGTCAAGCTTTCCTTCACGTCGGTCTTTGGCCAGAACCAGGCGATAGTTTGGGGTTGGATGCGGGTTGCCAGTATCCAACGAAATATTATTTTTTTAATTTTGAAGATTATTGCGATGAAGCGATGAATTTTGATTGCTTGACATTTTAAGCAAAATTTAAAGAACGATATTTTTTATACAATTTCTGGCAACTCTGCCATTTCTGCCAGGACCCCGGCATCACGGGCCGCTTTTCCCATTGGGTGCCACACGTTTTTGCTCTCCTCCGTCCGGGAGAAAGGAGTGGTGCCTACTTTTCGCGAAAACTCCATTCAATTTGCAAACAACACTCATCCCCCTCTCTCTGTCTCTCTCTCACTGTTCTCTCGTTGCACTGGAAAAGCGCGGGAAAAACCTTTTCCGTGAACACGAGTACGGGACCAACACTATGGCGATGAATTATGAATTAATTTTATCTACGTTGTTCCCAGAGGGTCCTCTTTTGAGCAGCAGCACCAGCTTCAGAGTTGTAGTGATGGAATTTCCTTCTGTGCTCTTCCGGGACTTTTCCCCGGGTGGTGGGGAGGAGTAGGCCGTGTGGCCATTCTGCCATCACTTCGGGAGAAAACACACCCTGGAGTTAACGGCGGAAGTAAAAGCTATAACACTTTTGCCATGCAGTTGCCATAATTTTTCGACCAACTTTTCTTTCACCAGCTTTTCTCCCTGAAGCTTCTGCTCAATCCAGTAGTTTGGCAGGCAGTTTGGTGGAACATTCTGTTGGGAAAATGCACCCCCTTCTCCCTCACTTCATTGACGCAGGCCCAGCATTAGAATCCAACTTTGCTTCAATCTTTTGTTGGTGCCGAAATTATTTTCATCTTTACGCTCATTACTTGCATCATGCAAAACATCTCTCGGAAAGTTGTGCGCCAGCAGCTCAACAAAATTGGGCCAACAAAAAACAGGGCTGGGGATGAGTTAGGGTGGGCCTTCCGGATTGGTGTCGAAAATCGTCCGCCCACCACACACACCAAAGTTGTACACAAGCCGGAACTACGACGTCCAACCCCCTCGAGGGGGAATGGAAAAAGCAGAGTTAGTTGTTGGATGCATCGGAAACGATGTTGACCTGCGCAAGGCTGGATTGAGTTTCATTCAATTTTATTTTATCAAAATTACAAAATTTGCAGATAAAAATACGACGAGCGCTGAAAAAAAAACAAGTTTTGCAACGAGTTGTTTGTTCAAACCCCGATTTAAAGGGTTCCTGTTTTGCAAACTTTCACCAGCTTCAGGGAAACCGATTAGGGTGGCCCATAATTTCCCTATCACCCTCCCAGTGGAGAGCGGAGCTTCGGGAGTTGCCCCAAAAGCTCTATTGGCCAACGCTGAACGTGGCGTGGCAGCTGCTTTTTATGATCCGCGTGCCACTTTGCGTTTGAGAGAATATTCCTTCGTTGAGCTTTTTTCTGGTCTGGTTTTTAAAATGTGTGAACATGTTCTTGTGCCTTAACGGGGCTTTCTGGTGCAACGATGCAACCGTCTTTGGAAGGCAAAGTGAATGGATTTTCTTGGGAAAGCTCAACCATAATAAGTAGAGCAGAGTTTAAAAGCAGCACTCTTTCAAAATGAGCGATAAAACATGTTGCAAAAATGGGTACAAAAGCTTGACGAGTGGTTGCAGTAACAGTTGGCAGCACAAATAAGTTCTTTGAGAACGGATGTTTTGTTCATTTTCAATTTGGTGAAATCTATGCATCCCAGTTTCTTTATTTTTATTAAGCTGAAGAAAACAAAAAAACAAGTTTTCAATCAATTTTTGATCTTTAAAAAGCATTGCAAAGAAGAACCCTTAAAATTTTAGAAAATTTTAGGTTTTGAAGTTTTACTTGTTTTATGTGACTTTGCCAATGTTTTTAGAAAGGTAATTTTTAAGGGGTAAACTTCAGCTGTGTTTTGTAAAAACATGAAAAAAATAGATAGGCAATAGGTAATGATAGGAGGTGGTGGAATAGGCCAAATACTATCAAAAACAAACATAAACTAAACAAGATAAATGCAAATTAAAATGCTAAAAATAAAACAAGAAAAGCATAAAACAAGAAAAGTAAAGTTATCAGAACAAAAGTTGCCTAAAATGTTTGTGACATATATTTTTTATGTTCTAAACTTTTGTAATTAAAAAAGCAATTTTTGCAATTGCTTTTAAGGTAAAAAGTTAAGATCTGATAGTGCGTTTATACACATTGACTCGAATTTTTAAAAGCAGTTTTCAGGAAAATAATGCATCAAAAGTTCTGTAAGTTGCAGTATATAAATGAAGGAATGTAGCAAATCCTTTTAGGGATGTAAAATTAGTACCCCTCCCAAGGGCCAATTTCCCGCCGTGAAACAAAATTCCCGTTTCCCGGGAAATTTGGAAATGTATATGTTTGTATATGCAACATTTTGAAAATATATGGGAAAACATATACAATATAATCGACAAAAATATTTAATTTAATTAAATTCATTTTACTAATCGAATCGCGATAAAAAAAAATCTTATTTTTTTATTTTCGTCTTTAAACATCAAATTTGAGTTCTGTTAGCCCATTTCAGTCAAATTTGAATTTGTTATGACCGCCATTTCGGTCGCCAAAAATTATAAATCAATTTTGAGTAGTTTATGGCTCATACTTAAGGCTACCAAATCTTGCTGAGCAAAAATTCGTACACTTTGCCGATATGAAACCATGGTATAACAAAAACTGTCAATGAATTATTTATATAAATTACGTTTAATAAATCTGAGAATTAAAAATATAAAACTGTGTCGTTTTTAAAGCTAACAAATTTCACAAAATGCTATCAGAGTGATTATGACTTGCACGTTTAAAAGTATTCATACAATAAACCGTGATTTGCATCAAATCATGATGTTCTTCAATTTTTTTTGTTAAACGTTTAAAAGTTTACGAAATGTCAAGTTTGCTTTTACGAATAATATCGTTCTTAGTGTTTTCACGAACACTTTTCCAGAGTTTTTTTTTTATTGAAAAGGTCGTATAGCATGTGAAACACAACAGTTTATAGGACATTTAAAAAGAAACTCTAGATTTGTTAAATGTTCAAATGTTTTCAAAAAGTTGTAGAAAGCCTTTAGAAATGGAATATATTTAGTAAGGAATTTCTAAAAGAACAATTCTAGAGTATTTTTTAAAAAGGTCCTATCAACATATGAAAGACAATAGTTCAAAAACTCTAGAATTATTGATAATCACACGGTGGGTAAGAAGGGGATTATTATGCAACTTACATGCACCTCGGAAATTCCTTCGGGAGGTTGTTGGGGGGACTATTCTGAGTCAGAAAAATCGATTCCCAAAATATTCTGTCGGTGAAAACTGATTTTATCTCGATTTGAAGTTAAAAAACCTAATATATCACCTAAAACCCCAAAAAATACGTCTAAAATCTCAGGCTAACTCTGGACAAAGAAGTAAATTTTCATCAAGATATCAATTCTTAGTTCCCAAAATATAATCCTGGCATAGTACACCTTAAATCGGTCCATTACTGGAGTCCCAGCGTCATCAGGAGGTGTAAAATAGTGTTATTTCTAAAAAATATTTTCAATTTGCTCTGGTAAATCAACTGTCATGTCTGAATTCAAAAACTAATGTTGTAGCATTGTTGCAAACAAAATGAAGAACAATTTTGCAGAATAAAGTATGACATTTTATCCATTTTCAGTAAAGTTATGTCTATTTTTGTGGGAAAATTGTTGCCAATTTTCAAAATTCTTCGATATTTAACTTATTCCTGTTATAAACAGCTACTACGATCATTCTCATTAGGATGTGGGTAATTCTCCGCCAACTCACACAGCAGTTGCCCCGACCCCTCTTCGATTTGCGTGAAACTTTGTCCTAAGGGGTAACTTTTGTCCCTGATCACGAATCCGAGGTCCGTTTTTTGATATCTCGTGACGGAGGGGCGGTACGACCCCTTCCATTTTTGAACATGCGAAAAAAGAGGTGTTTTTCAATAATTTGCAGCCTGAAACGGTGATGAGATAGAAATTTGGTGTCAAAGGGACTTTTATGTAAAATTAGACGCCCGATTTGATGGCGTACTCAGAATTCCGAAAAAACGTATTTTTCATCGAAAAAAACACTAAAAAAGTTTTAAAAATTCTCCCATTTTCCGTTACTCGACTGTAAAAAAATTTGGAACATGTCATTTTATGGGAAATTTAATGTACTTTTCGAATCTACATTGTCCCAGAAGGGTCATTTTTTCATTTAGAACAAAATTTTTCATTTTAAAATTTTGTGTTTTTTCTAACATTGCAGGGTTATTTTTTAGAGTGTAACAATGTTCTACAAAGTTGTAGAGCAGACAATTACAAAAATTTTGATATATAGACATATGGGTTTGCTTATAATCATCACGAGTTATCGCGATTTTACGAAAAAAAGTTTTGAAAAAGTTGGTCGTCATCGATCATGGCCGTTCATGGTAACTCGCGACAGACACGGACGACGAAACAAAGAGAAACGCAAAAAGTAACTTTTTCAAAACTTTTTTTCGTAAAATCGCGATAACTTGTGATGTTTATAAGCAAACCCCTTATGTCTATATATCAAAATTTTTGTAATTGTCTGCTCTACAACTTTGTAGAACATTGTTACACTCTAAAAAATAACCCTGCAAAATTAGAAAAAACACGAAATTTTAAAATGAAAAATTTTGTTCTAAATGAAAAAATGACCCTTCTGGGACAATGTAGATTTGAAAAGTACATTAAATTTCCCATAAAATGACATGTTCCAAAATTTTTTACAGTCGAGTAACGGAAAATGGGAGAATTTTTAAAACTTTTTTAGTGTTTTTTTCGATGAAAAATACGTTTTTTCGGAATTCTGAGTACGCTATCAAATCGGGCGTCTAATTTTACATAAAAGTCCCTTTGACACCAAATTTCTATCTCATCACCGTTTCAGGCTGCAAATTATTGAAAAACACCTCTTTTTTCGCATGTTCAAAAATGAAAGGGGTCGTACCGCCCCTCCGTCACGAGATATCAAAAAACGGACCTCGGATTCGTGATCAGGGACAAAAGTTACCCCTTAGGACAAAGTTTCACGCAAATCGAAGAGGGGTCGGGGCAACTTTTCCCGATTTCGTGTGAGTTGGTAGAGAATTACCCATGTAACAAAATTTACCTTTTGGCGTGCATTCAGGGGCTGGTTCCGGTGGGCGTACTGAGCTCAAATCCCAAATATGAGCTTGATTGAACTAAATAGGAGCTGTCGCTTTGCATTTGAATTTAAATAGGACTCATCTCTTAAAAACATGTTTTTCAAAAATGTAGATTTTTTAGACAATTTGGCCACTGAAGCGTTTATTTTCAACATCATCGGCGTGTAGGCCAGATCCTTGCGCATGTTTTGGTATATATAGGGGCAGGGGGGCAGAATGGTCCGCCTAAGTAAAATATACCGAAAATCATAGAAAAACATGCAAATTTATGAATCCAGTGTAGTAGGCTTATGCTTTGAAATGTTCCCTTGAATGTTGTACACCTGGTTGATGATTTTTTTTTTACTTAAAACTATTTATGAGCCACTTTAAAAAAAATGTTTTTTCGAACAACTTTCCAGGGTGCGGGGCAGAATGGACCACCCAGCGGGGCAGAATGGGCCACCTTAGAAAACAAGCCATTTCTTCTATTACAACGTTGAAGGGTGATAAGAAATGACTTGAGAAACTTTTCCAGTATAGTTTCCATGAAATTTGATCACTTTTATAAAAATAGTCATTTACCAAAACAAACATTTTTGAAAATAGTGTTAATATGTTGAAAAAGGACACTATTTTTACAAATAATCATCAAAACAACTGAAAAATCAACTATTGTTGCATTAACAGTGATTTGTGAAGCTAACAGGAGTGAAATAATCCATTTAATCGAAATTTCATAACTTTTGATTGTTTTTATAAGGCAGGATAAGGGTGGTCCATTTTGCCCATTGAGAAAACTTTTTCAAACAATCCAACTTTTCAGAAAGCTTATTTAAAAACCTCGAAATAAACAACATTTGCGTAGTTTTGTCAATAAATTTACATTTTTGCTCATAATTCGAAAAATACAATGAATTTAAACGTCGTTTTTGGTACGGTGATGTTATTTGACGTCCTTGATAAGACCCTTGCCTTACAGTTGGTCTAAATCCCTTCTAAAGCCCAAAACCAAGGGTGGCCCAATCTGCCCCCATGGTCCATTCTGCCCCCCCTGCCCCTAACATTGAGTTGACGCACTCTGGAGCTCAGGCCTTCAAAGTTTTGAAATTTTTCGAAAGAACGGATCAGCAGAAAAGATAGGCGACGCGCCATTTCATTTTGCTCAAAACGTCAATGTTATCCCCGGAACCAGCCCCTGAATGCACGCCAAAAGGTAAATTTTGTTACATCCTACTGAGAATGATCGTAGTAGCTGTTTATAACAGGAATAAGTTAAATATCGAAGAATTTTGAAAATTGGCAACAATTTTCCCACAAAAATAGACATAACTTTACTGAAAATGGATAAAATGTCATACTTTATTCTGCAAAATTGTTCTTCATTTTGTTTGCAACAATGCTACAACATTAGTTTTTGAATTCAGACATGACAGTTGATTTACCAGAGCAAATTGAAAATATTTTTTAGAAATAACACTATTTTACACCTCCTGATGACGCTGGGACTCCAGTAATGGACCGATTTAAGGTGTACTATGCCAGGATTATATTTTGGGAACTAAGAATTGATATCTTGATGAAAATTTACTTCTTTGTCCAGAGTTAGCCTGAGATTTTAGACGTATTTTTGGGGTTTTAGGTGATATATTAGGTTTTTTAACTTCAAATCGAGATAAAATCAGTTTTCACCGACAGAATATTTTGGGAATCGATTTTTCTGACTCAGAATAGTCCCCCCAACAACCTCCCGAAGGAATTTCCGAGGTGCATGTAAGTTGCATAATAATCCCCTTCTTACCCAAGTGAATCAAGTTTGAATTGAGGAAACACGGGAAAACTCTCCCTTTTTTAAATCAAACTCACAGAAAAATAAAAATTTCTAGTTAACAAAAGCTTCGACCAAATCAAGAAAAAAAAATCAAATACAAATCCGTATTATGCGTAAAATTCACTACAAAAATTCCGGCCTGTTGAAAATCCGCGAAGAGGTTCAAAAATCCGTATGGTAAGGAAAAAATCCGTACAGTTGGTAGCCTTACTCATACTTAAGCTTAACCATAAATAATAAGACAACAAAAAAAAAACATTTTTTCCTGTTTCGATTATCCGAAATGAAACTTTTCTGAGGCCTCTGGATAAACGAGTCTGGACTGTAATCTTAATGTCTAAAGCATTATAAACTGGAAATAGCTCTTGCTTATATGTTTTGCAACAGAAATAGCAGTATTATGGAATGAAAATAAACTATTACATTTTTGATGAGCCTTTCTGCTCATAAAATCTGAAAAATTTCCGTAATCCGGGGCGACATTGATAGGATGTCAAATTATTTTTGGAATATTTTCCAACTGTTAAGGTTTTTCTCAAGATTTTCTTTAACATGTACTGGGGTTGGCCACATAAGGTCCATACACTATTTTTGAAGAAAAAATTTCAATAGTGTTTACAAAATAAGTTGCGTTGAAAATTCTTAGTTTGAATTCCGGGGTGACTTTGATAGTTATAGTTTTTCATGTTAAAATCAGATTTAAGGTGTTCAAATTTTATTGTTATGTCAAAAGTATCATCACTGAGGTTGCTGATATAGTTTTTAAGAAAAAAAATAAATGTTTATGTTTAGTTCACTAAGTTTATAAGCTTTTTAACAAAATAAATATAAATTTTAGGCAAAATCGTTAAAACTCATTATTTTGCCTGGAATACGTTAAAACTATTGTTGATTATAAAACTATAGATTCATATTGCATTTCAAACTGATTTCGAAGCACGAATCAAATATTTTCACATTTTATATGAAATTTGTTCTACTGAAAATGTCTATAAATTTAAAGATTTTTTTGAATTATATTTCAAAAACACATAATATTTATTATTTACAAACATATTTTACCTTCTCCTAGTGGAAAATTGTCCAAAGAATCCGAAAATGCATTCCGTTTTCCGATTCGAAATCATTTTCATTGAGAAAATCATGACACTTTGAGAATATTAAAATAATGCTATTCATCAACATTTTCTTAATTATAGTTAACTAACTTCATCCATTAACTTTTTACATTTTTCATAACTTTATGAAAACTTCTTCTTGAAATACTTTGAAAATTTCTCTACAAAGGTCAGTATGATTCCATAGCATTCCGTACGTATTTAATTTGTACTCTTCATTTTGCGGAAAAATCTCAAACTTATCAAAGTCCCAGGCTATCAAAGTCATCCCGTTTTACGGAATAAATTTTCTTCAAGTTGTGTGTTTTTTTTTAAAACAGTCAACAATTCAATTGATTCTCACAACTTAAGAGCGAGTCCACGAACAAGGCATACCCCTTTGTATAGGACGTCGTTTGGACCTCACCAACCTGCCTGAAATTTTCAGGAGTTGTTTGTACATATGAAACTAGCATCTGGCCAAAATATGAGCACTCTAGGTCAACAGGAAGTGGGGCAAATCGGGACACATAGTTTGAAGGTTCAAAAACGTCAAAAATCTTAAAAATGCTGTAACTTGGGCAAAATTCAATTTAATTTCAAAATTTAAAATGCATCTGAAAAGGCTTGAAAAATGCAGGGAGAAGCATCCCAATTGGTTAAATATAAAGGGAGTTATTGGCATTTTAGTGAAAAAATAGCATAATTTTCAAACTCAAATAATAAAAGTGTTCCATCCAGATATCAACTCGGTTCAACCTGCAGCTTGTAGGGGGCATCTGGGACTACCATCTGAGACTGAGAACGCTTTGGGTAAGGCAGTTTAACTTATTAAATAGACATTTTTACTTTAAGTAAATTTTTTGGTTGTGAATTTCAGCTTGGGGGACCCCTTAGATCCCATTTTCTGGTGATAATTTTATCATATTCGTGTTTCTGAGACAATTTCACAATAGATACATGCATAAAAATGTTTATTTTCATCAATTTTAACCCTTTTAAAAATGAGAGTTGAAAAAAGTTAAGAAGTTTCTTTTTCTGGTGTCATCTAGTATCCTTGGAAACGAACTTGATTTTCAATAAATGTGAATTGAAGATTTTTTTTAACTTTCATTTTTCAAAGGGTTAAAATGGATGAAAATGAACATTTTTATGCATGTATCTATTGAGCAGTTCTCTCAGATTTCGGTCATTCGATTTTTTTTGTATTTTTTTTATCCAACTGAAACTTTTTTGGTAACAGTTCCATACAAATTTGGCAGCTGTCCATACAAAAACGATGTATGAAAATTCAAAAATCTGTATCTATTGAAGGGATTTTTTTATTGATGATGGTGTCTTCAGCAAAGTTGTAGGTATGGATACGGACTGCACTGGAAAAAAATGATACACGGTTAAACAATTTTGGTGATTTTTTATTTAACTTTTTGTCTCTAAAAATTGATTTGCAAAATAACACTATTTTTATTTATTTTTTTCATTTTTTGATATGTTTTAGAGGACATTAAATGCCAACTTTTCAGAACATTCTAGGTTGTGCAAAAAATCTTTGACCGAGTTATGAATTTTTGAATCAATACTGATTTAAAAAAAAATCAAAGTATTTGTCGCAAAAATTTTTTAACTTCATTTTTCGATGTAAAATCAAATTTGCAATCAAAAAGTATTTTAGTGCAATTTTGATAAAGTGCACCGTTTTCAAGTTTAATCCATTTTTAGGTGACTTTTTTAAAAATAGTCGAAGTTTTTCATTTTTTTTAAATAAGTGCACATGTTTGCCCACTTTTGAAAAATATATTTTTGAAAAGCTGAGAAAATTCTCTTGATTGAGTGCTCCGTTATCGAGATATAGTCATTTAAGAATGTCATGTTTTTGAGCATATGCCTTTTTTCATTTAAATTTTGGTTTTTAAATATTTGAGCAGAATTCTCTACATTTTTTTATTTTTGTTGATCCTTTGGTGGCTGGGATGAAAAGAAAATTCGTGTTTATTTCTGTTACTCACTTTCAATCAACTTTCAATCAACTTTCAATAGTTTCCAAGATATCGCCGGTCGAAAAGTCGTCGCTGTCGTCCTATCTTGTCGCTCGTGCATTTTGGGCCAAATTGCAGCTCACCTTTCGACCTTCATAGATCCCCAAAATTCTATTTCAATCCTGAGATATTCAATAAAAACCGAAAAAAACTCCGTGCTTTTTTGTCACTTTTCATATCAAAGAAGTTTTAATCTTGACACAGCCAGAAAATTGATGTAAGTGCGACAATAGGCCAAAGGGAATTTAGGTCAGAACGCGTTCGACACAAGTACGAGCTCGACTACTTTAAACATTTGTATTAATAACTCTGGAATTCAGCAACCAAATTCAACCAAACTTCAGGACGATGCACAGATTGATCAACCACACAAAACGTGTTTGTTATTGTTTACATTGCGTGCTCTCGTTTTTGTTTATTCAAAGTCAAACATTAAAACGCGTTTTTCTCGAAACGTCAAAAAGCGACGTACGACAAGATAGCACGACAGCGTCGATTTGATTCTTTAGGTTGGGAACAGAGTTTAAGCTCTCTTAATGAATCGAGGAAATCAACTGATAGAAAGCTGCAAAATAATTTCGACTTAGTGGAGTTTATAATTCCTGCTTTTGTTTTCAGCTGTAAACTTTTAACGCTCGTTAGATTCAGCGCCAAGCTCATGTAATATTTGATGAATCTGCAAGGTATAGTTTTGAGCTACTAGCATGCGTTCGAGCTTATTTTTCCTCCGATTAGTCTAAATATTTAATCAGCACCCTTTTTAGCGCGCGCCAGCTATAAGTTTACTCAGTTTGTGAACATATTTTCCGCGTGCTCCAACTTTCGCAGCATTTACGGGGTTTTCGGACAAGTTTGTTTTTGCTCTCTCTCCCCCCTTAACTAGTTAGTTGAACTAACTAACGCGTAATGAGGCAGGCAAAGCTTAAGGTTAGAATCTGCTTTTCGGAGTTTTGTGCTTTATTTTTTGTGCCTGCGAGAACCAACTTTGGCCGGGTTGTTCCTGTAGCACAGGAGCTTAGCAGGTCCTGGGGAACTTCTTTTTTTTATCCTGCGTTCGTTCTCAGCTGCCAACCAGCATTACCGTGTCATCCAGCGGGGTGGGTATTGGGGTTTGTCCCATCAGCTTTCATTTAATTTAACCCCTTGAGCCGTCGTCGTTGTCGTCGTCATCGTTTCATTATATTGTTGCGCTTTAGTTTTTTTCCTGCTCTCAACTTCAGTTTTTTTTGTTGCGATCAAAAAAAAGGACGCATTCTGGTGCGCTATTTCTAAATTATGATAAACTTTTTTCTCCTTGCTCTCGTACTCGTCTTGACCAGCGCGACGCGACACCAGCAGCGCGGCAAAATTTGAATAAATTAAGCGTACACTGAGAGGTCCTCCACTTAAATGAAATGAAAGGCGAGAGAAGAATTGCGTCTTGTGAAGGCAGAAAAAAAAATTATAAAAAAAGGAAAAAGCTTGCTGACCCAAGTGATAATTCATTTTCATTATGAAGAACAAAATTGCTGAAAAATGAATGCAAGGTAATGGGTACAAGGAGGGGATCAAGCGAAAGAATTCTTCCATAAGCTTAATTCGTGCTTCTTCTAGGAATACACCCCGCAGGGCAGCCTTTTTTTTGCTGCAATTTTGGAGCCAATTTCCGTCATCGTTTCTCCGCCAGAACCGAGAGTTCACCTGAAGTTATTTTCTCTGTACGCTGTCATTTAAATCGTTTAATTTTGGATTACTTAGGACACCTGAACTTTACCAGAGCTCTTTATTTCTAAGCCTTTTTAAAGCCTTTATTAAATTTTTTTTTTTTTTTATAAAATATAGTTTTATTAGTCGTGAAAAAATCAAATAGATGAATTAATCGCGCGATCTTCTACCAGTCGTCATATAGATGATTCCAGTGAGGATCCCAGGGCTTTTTTCTTCGCGATCTTCTCTTGGGTTTCACCGTTTTTGCTGTTTCGTTGTCGTCGTCGTCCTCTGGAGAAATATCCATTGTCTGATCTGATGGTGTTGTTTGGTGATTTTTGACCGAGGTCGATGGCAAGAATGTTGTTGTTGTTGGTGGTGCTATTTCAGGCAGTGTTTTTTCTGGTGTTATTTCTTTTTCTATTGCTGTTGCTGATGGTGTTGATGTTGGTGCTGATAATGCTGGTAGTGTTGGTGCTAGTAGTTGTGCTGCTGGTGGTGTTGTTGTTGTTGTTGTTGTTGGGGTTAACGCTAGATTTTCGTCACACTTCTTCCCGTGGTGAAGTGGTTTCGCACAATGGCGGCAAGTTTTAACTTGCTGGTTGTACAAAATGTAGCCAACTTCTTCCTCTACCTTTATAAAGGAAGGAATTGGCTTCTCCAGAACCATTCGGACAACTCGAACTCCGTTCGGAATGCCTGGAAAATATTCTCGCCAGACTTCTCTCCGAATAGAGTTGACTTCCCCGTAGGCCTCGAGATGGGTGGCGATTATTTCGTTCGGCATGTGCGGCGGCAAATCGTGGACGCGGACTTGGATGGAATTGTCCTCCAGGAAAATAGGTATCCGGAACAATTTGCCTCTGCATCCTACCTTGTGTTTGAGGTTATGGCGTTCGGCTAGGTCCGAAGCTTCCTCCGGCGATCCCAGCTCGATGATGACGTGGTTTCGGGAATTGTTGAGTTGTAGGTTTTTAACTCGTTTCAAATCCAGTTGAAGGTCGTTGGAGATGAACTTTGAAACGGCCTCGATGTCCGGTCTTACCGGCAAGACGTTATAGTCGATTACGACCGCGTTCCGGCGATATTTCGACATTTCGAACGGCACGGCCCCGGCAGGGGAGAAAAAGAACAAAGGAGATCAGCACAGGCTAGTGTTTACGTCCGACCGCTGCAAGAGCAAGCTGTCGTCTGAATATTAAAATAGCCCCAATTTTGTGAGGAATTCAATACTGATGAAAGAAATGAAATAGGGGTAATTTGGCTGTGCAATCGTTATTAAAATGATCTAAACTGAAAAAATACTCAAAAAGTTCAGTCATAACTTGATACCAGGCATCAGACTTCATTTCATCATCATTTTATTTATATTCTGTAATTGGAACTGATTTTAAAATATTAGGAACACCCCTTAGGCTTTGTACACAGAATGTACTGAAACATGCGGGAAAATTTACTTAGGCAAAAATATAGTATAACGTTGAATACACCTTTCGAAATTATGAAAAAATAAGTGAGCTGTTTAAATATTGAGTTTTTAACCCAAAATAGTCATCCATAATCCAGTTAGAAAAGCATTTTGTCTAGACATAAAGTTTACTAACAACTTCTTTTGAATTTTAAATGAAATTTATCTAAACATAATTTTGTAAATATCATATTCACTCGAATGTCAATATATTATCAAAGTATTATTAAATAAACATTTTAGAGTGAATATAACACCGGTTTCTGATCAAGTCAGATACATGATGTTATATATTTCCTTAAGGTGATATATTCCTTTTCCTCATAAACATTGAAAATGTATTTAAAACATTCCAATAACACATTTATAAATACAAAATCATAATTGCAATCGAAAAGTATATTTGTTTTCCGATGAAGTGCCTCTTTTATTGATATTTAAATTATAAAAGAATATTAGATGCTAATCTAATCTAATCTAATCGAACACAAGCGCAGCCAGTCCGAAGAAAGCATCCTGGAAGAACTTGTGGTAAGATTACGCCTCAAGTCCTTTCTTGTCAATATTAATGATTACAGTACATCCGAGTTACCCCGAAAATGTATAGCAAAAATTAAAGCGGCCAGGCCTACTGCATTGCATTAACCGCAGAGACAGATTCTGTGAACGGATCACATTTCACAGAATCATCAGGGGAGGAAGGATGCGTGGACATACCGTACCAAACGCTCCGAATCAGTTGTGGTGTGGTGTGTTAGTGTAAATTTGGCAGATAATAATATTTAGAGACGGGGGGGAGGAAATGAGGATAGGAGAAAGGGAAGGTGGGAAAGGGATAATATCCCAAGTAACCACCCAGCACTAAAAGAAATCATAAATTGGCTGCTAAGCAGCATTGAAAAGCAAATTAGTCATAAAACAGCTAAACTCAATACAAATCAGCTCTAAAACGAATGCTCTCAATGAAGCTGAAATAGAGCTCATTTGATGCTGCCACTGGCAACACTGCAACACAATATTTCATCAAACTGGCAACACGATGTTTTTTCGTGTAAGAGCGAAAGAGAAAGCACAATGACATAAAACCAAATATATTTCCTACTCTTTCATCCGTTGAACCAAAATAAATCGAGCTAGGAACAAAATTCAGACAGCTTGGAATAAATATCTTTTAGTGAAGACATTTTTAGCTGGTTTCACCATGTTGGTAAGCTTAACTGCACTAATCTTAGATATATTTTAATTAAAGAAAATTTTTTTCAGGATGAACACAACATCCAGGTGACAACTTCTACCATTCCGGAGGCCTGCGCGAGCCGACGATTCGATTCACGGAAATGGAGGAAAGCCAAGAGGAAAGCAGAGTTTGCATTTCGTCAAAGAAGCTGACATTGCCCAGTTAGTTTGTGGATAGTGACAAAAAGTGACGATTGGATTACAACAAAATGGAACTTCAAAAAGAACCTCCCCCAACTCTCTTGCATGCATTTTCTGGAGGCTGTGAAATAAATTATTCAAATCTGCCATAAAAGTGTTTTTTTTTCTTTGATATAATCCGAAACATTCAAGTGGCTAAGTGGAATATATGTTTACATTTTAGATAAATCAATATCGAAGTCGAACATTTAACAACGAAACAGTTTTATAGCTCTGAAATCAATCTATGAAATCCATTCCTCATTTAGCCGTGAGGACACAGTCACAGGAATCATCAGGACCACATCAACATCCAGCATAAAATCGTCAACATCGCAAGTTCAAGCAAATAATTCAACTTCCCCACCCAGTCAGCTGAGTCGGCAAAGTAGTAAACAACCCGAAAATAGAATTGAGAAGAGCAGAAGAGAGAGAGAGGGACAGAGACAACAACATTTTTGTCTCTCAATTTTTTTTGACATTTTGCAGGGTTGGAACAACAACAGTAGGGGCCCAGCTGGAAATCAGAAATATAAAGTCCAAATTCGGTTGTAAATCTGCTGCAAAAGCGCTGTTAGTGCAGATATGAAAACTGTTTAGCTTTTGCTCGCAGCTGTTAAAGCGCTGTTAGTGCTGTACAGTGACATGATTTAGTGCTGATTGGTTACTTGGGATGGATATATCATTTGATCAATAGGATATTATATAAAATAAGGGAAAAATCATCTAACAAATAATGATAGATAAAATGGATAGATCTCACCAACTCAAGATTCTTCAGCTCCAGGCAGCTGGCAACCGTTTCCGTATTTTTATATTCTCCGTCACATCCAGATGGGCGAAAAACTCTTCCACGATAACGATGGTCGTCGAAATCATGTGCGCCACGAAACCAACCTTGGGCTTGTTCCTTGTTCAGCGAATATTAGATGCTTAAGATTAAAATAGTAGTTTATGCAACAAGTAGCAAAAAGAAGATTTTTTCAGCACGAGTCGTACATTTACGATAAACACGACAAGTGATGAAAAAATCAAGTTTTGCTACGAGTTTCATACAACATTTTCTGCAATTCCGAAAAACACCCTTTGAACAGAATTATAAGTCAAATATCCATCTATTTAGTCATTGAATCGTTTAAATAAAAAAATGTTCCAAAAAAAGTTCAACTTTTCAGCATCCGTTTCAGTGCTGAAAAGTAGAACTTTTCAGGATTTGTTTTGAAAAGGGTTACTATTCGATTCTGTTATTTTTCGTAGAGAAAAGAAGGCTGTTTCGTCGTTCGAGAACAGGAAAAGTAAGTAGTTTCACGACGGAATTGCAAAAAGTAGTTTTAGCAATTCCGTCATGAAACTACTTATCTTTTCCATTCTCATTCTTGAGCGACGAAGTGGTCTACTGTTTTCTACCAAAAATAACAGAATGGAGAATTAATACCTCTCATTTTCAGTGCTGAAAAGCTCTGATTTCGACCATGTTTTTTTATATTTTTTTTTATTTGGCTCAAGCTTGGTGGGGGCTTCCTTATGACCAAACAAGCCGTTTTGTGTCATTGATTCACCAATACAAGTCTCCATACAATTTTGACAGCTGTCCATACAAAACTGGTACGAGAATATTCGAAAATCAGTAACTTTTGAAAGAATTTTCTAAACAAGTTGTAGGCATTGATGAGGACTTGTTCAGAAAAAAATAGGCACACGGAAAAAATCTGGCCGATTTTGTAATAAACATTTTTTCACAAAAACTCAACCTACAAAAAAAATGATTTTAGAGATTTTTGATATGTTTTAGGGAACTAAAACCCGCAACTTTTGAGCCATAGAGAAGTTTGGATAAAAATGTTGCCGCCGAGTTATGATTTTTTTAAATATCGACATATCGATGATTTTGGTAAATATCGAAATTTTTAACAATTTTTTTACCTTATTTTTTTATGTAAATTTGAATTAGCAATCAAAAAGTAATTTATAGATGTTTTGATAAAGTGATTCGTTTTCAAACTATAGCCACCGAATGTTTGATTTCAGTGAAATATTGGTCATTATTTTTTTTTAAATCGAGAAACTGCAAATATTTCGCTGAAATCAAACATGCAATATATTGTAAACGGGCCCTATATAAAAAAAAATCTCAAGTACTTTTCGATTATAAATTTAATTTTATATTAAAAAAATTGGTCAAAAAAATTTCGATTTTTTCAAAAAAATTACTATACAGTGGACTTTCTGGCTGTCGATCTTATCGATATCAATATTGCTCCAGCTGTCAATATTTTTTTCAGTCTTTTCAAATAGATTGCTTTGATTTTTAGTTCTATAATTTGATAACTCCCGCTCTCGACGGTCCCTTCAAAATCAACAACGAGAGAGTCGACGCTGTATATCAAAATTTTATAACTCGGTGGCAGAATTTTTGACCATACTCTATGGCTCTATGGCTAAAAAAAAATAAAAAAATATACACACTCAGATTTTTATGCCGAACTTCGGCAGAATTCTGCCGAAATCAGAACAACTGAGCGCTCGGCAGAAAATTATTCTGCCGAAGTCTCGGCAAACCGAATTTTGACAGCGTCCGTTTTTCTGCCGAAGATCTCGGCATACGTAAACATAAATTTAACTGAAAATCTCGGCAATTTTTAAAACAAAACCAACCGAGATTTTCGTCATATTAATAAAATTCTTTCGAAAAATCAAAAAAAGATGCAATAACGGATGCTTTTGACATTTTTATTTTCCGTCCTTGTTATCACGTTCAATACAAGTTTGTGCAGTACACTAGCGGTTATTTACGTGAGCTGACGAAAGGTTTTGTTACAGTTGTGCTTGGCAGCAGAGGAGCATTGCATCAATAGAATACAATTTTCGCAAATTTCACCATCCGGGATCAACAGTTCCATCCAAACAAGACAGCAGTCTCCTTCCGCAAATTCCTTAGCTGCCACAAATAGCTGTGGATATCACAAGCAGAAAACTGCTCTTTGCACTGTAAAGATATATTAAATTTATACTAAATTGAATACAAAAACTGCAAACTAAAATACTCATTTCTTTACTCACCGAGCTTATTATTAAGTCATACGTCCGCTTCCTTCCGGGTATCAAGAACGGCCTGCGTCCAGTTAGACATGTTCCAGAATCCGGAATTTCCACGGAACCTGCACAAGTGCTCACAACAAAAAACTTAAACAAATATGGCTACCCAAAAATCTATCCGAACAGTTCGGCACTTCCACGCGTTTGACAGCTGGATTTTGCCGAGCTCGGCAGGTTTTGTTTACGCCGAGATGTTCGTCAAAATAATGTGACGAACTTCGGCATTTATTTTCATTTTGCCGAAGTATCGGTTGAAATAGCTGACAAATTCGGCATCTTTTATAATTCTGCCGAGATTTCGGCAGAAAATCATTCTGCCGATCACTTTCGGCAGAAAATTCTGCCGAAGTCAAAAATGAAATTTGAGTGTGTAGACTTTTGGAAATAGAGTTTTTGTAAAAAAAAGTTAATTCAAAAATCGCCAATTTTTCTGTGTACCTATTTTTTCTGAATATTCCTTAACAATACCTACAACTTTGCAGAAAACACCAAATTTATCAGAAAAGTTCAAATGTTAAATTTTTTCGAATAGTTATCGTACCATTTTTGTATGGACAGCTGCCATAATTGTATGGAGACTTGTATGGGTGAACCAATGACACAAAATGGCTTTTTTGCTCATTCATGAAATCGGCCAATAGATATCAAAATAATCTAAATAATTTCGATTATGTCGTTCAATTTCTATTCTTTCAACTCATATAACTGGTAGTTAAACATTAAACCAATATTTCCCTTTACTGATTTCATTTGATCCGTTCCGTACTTACGCTTTATTCCTTCAACTATCCAATAGCTCAAGGGCTTAAAACCTTCCTTTCATCGTCAGCTGAACTTCTTAACCAGCTCTCACCCTTTCCTGTTCCCGGTATAATACTTTTTTCTCGCGGATGCTCTTTTGATATCCACAGCAGAGCAGCAGTCAGTGGTGTTATTAATTTATTTTATGACACCATTTCCTCCATTATTTTAAGTTCCGCCATTTAACATAACCTCCCACTAAGTGGCAACCAGCAGCCCCATCGGGGCACACACCAGCAGCAGGCAAGAAAAAAAAAGTGCTGAGAAAATCATCGTCCCTTTCGGTGCAGTATCGGTTTTTATATGGTTCTTGTAGTAGTAATAAAAAGGTGTAATGCTGCATGATCAAAACTAATTTTCTTTTTTTTTAGCTGAACTTTTATAAACAATCATATTATTTATTTTGTTAAAAACCATAATTAACACGCAAAACAAGTTCGAAAGATATTTAGAAATGATGTTCGAATTATTTCCACAACATAATAAACTAAATTAGTCACATTTTTTAAAATGAAATACCTTCCCTCAGAAAAAACAATGCAACAGAATCGCTCAAGTGCACGAATTCGGCAAATAAACAGCGTGCAAATAGCGGAAGTAAATTCTTTAATTCAGCGTTTTCCCCAGCTCGGTGGGCGTCTCTCGTCTATTTGATGACAAAGTTTTGCCGAACATTTTGGTGTTGTTTTTGTTTCGACGCTCGCGAAAAGTGAGAAGAAGTTGTCGTCCTGATGTTCCAGGATTTTTACGCTTCATGCAGCATCACAATCACAATCGGATTTGAGCCGGAAGATTGCCCCCAGAGGGGGTAGATTCGTAGAAAAGTTGGGCTATGAATAATTAACGAGAAATTTGAAATAACTTTCCTGTCAAACTAGCAAAAGTCTGCAGAGTTTTACGCAAGTCCCAAAAAAGCTGCAGCTACCCTGGAACATTCGCAAACGACGAGAAAACGCAATTGTTCTTGTCGTATTTCACGCTTCAACGCGACCCTTGAGCGGAAGAGACTCGACTTCTTCTACGACTGTAGGAAGGACCTTAGTGCGATGCAACTGGAGACACGCGCAAAGTCAAGAGTTTCTTCCCCAAAGGAGAGAAGAACGAATGTTTGCTGAGCGACGATTTTGTTTATTATTTGGTGATAGTCTCGCGTATTGAAATCGCTGTTTGGCTCATGTTTCATCTTAATTGAAATTGGAACCACCACCAGAGTCAGCTTGCTAGTGCATTGCCAATCTCTAGAAAGTTGAGAGATTGTTTCGTCGGAATGACTTAAGTTGTACTATTGTTGGGCTAGGACGTTTATGTACTTAGAAACGTGATTTAATTTAGAATTTTCTTTCAGTTTGCTGATATTTTAATTGTGCAGCTTTCGTAGGGAACGTAATGTGAGTTATTAATTACTCTTACTTACACTTTGAGCATTTTTTCTATTCTTTTTGTCTTTTTAGGGACTTGGAGTCGCTGTTGGATAAATTTGAGGAGCTAGAGTCGGAGTCGTAGTCTGAGTCGAAGTTTTGTAAAATTGACCCAAAATTATGACATTTTTATTATTATTCAATATTTGTTTGAATGCAGTTCAATTCACAAAATTTCATTATCTCAAATTTGAATAGTGAAAATTTGATTTTTTTAAGTCTTGTGCACTGCGTTGACATTTTTCTATTTGATTTATTTTATGGTTCAAGAGATTTACCAAAATGGTACCATAAACCGGTGAGACATTGTTACACTGAAAAAAAAAAATATTATGATTGCTGCTATAAGTTTTACATATAGATTTTTGCAAAATGCTTCTGCATTTAACCGGTATATGCGCTGCACATAAACTGTATGAGCTCTGCATATATATGAATACAAGTTTGAAATATGCATAAATGTTCACGACACATGAAAAGTATATGCAATGCTAACAGAATGAAACATTTGGCGATATGCACCCACATATAGGTTGTATTTGCAGAATTCTTAATTTCAATGTATTTTTCTTTTGATTATCAAGAGTGGTGTATTTTGTTTTCATTTACTATTCTTAATGTTGAATTGCTGATTAAACTTTCTTCCAATATTAAAAAATTCTTATAATGTATTGCTACATTTTTTATTCAAATACTTGTTTTTAACAATTGCGTTTTGTACCACAAGAAATCACGTCGAGCAGCTTAAAGATTCATTTTCTTTTGCCGGAAAAAAAAACGGGCAGTTAAAACATAAAAAATAAACTAAATTCAAGCTTTATTTACCTTCTTGTTGCTAGACCCGATCTCGCCAACGGGGTTCATCTTCAGAACCTGACCAATCTGAGGAATCGGCCTCAGCACCGCAAGCTTTGAACATCTTTGATCCGGAAAACTTATGCTGGGTTTGCCTGGAAAATAACTGTTTTGTAAAATTTAAATCAAGAAAATAATCGTCACAAACCTGTCACGGAAGTCGATTTTCCGACGGATCGTCGATTCACGCCGTTTCAAACCCGCTTCTTCACGCGAGTCGAACGTCCAAACAACGAGGTTTAGCGACTTTTAGTGACGGCATCGACGCCAATGTCCGCCAGCGAGAACCACTTTTTGCACTTTTGCGGAAGATCCGGTTGAAGGAACTGGACTGGAGCAACTGCGAATAAGAAAATCTGACAATACATTTTTTTCCTCAATTTTCGCCATCTTGTTCAGAGAAAAACGTTTATTGCACGCAAACCGAGACGCATACATAAATATTGTGAGCATTGCACATAAGTTTTATGTATAAAAGCATACTGCAAAAATCTATAGTATCGCGCACATACAACTTATATGCAATGCTCACAAAGTGTATTTGCGTAAACAATATTTTTTGTTAGGAAGGAAGCAACTCGGTTATGTGCGATACGCATATATCATCTATGAAGATTGTTACTCAAATTTATATGTGGAGTACATGAGGTTCAATATGACAACTCATAAGTTTTAATAAGCTGATTTGAGATACAGTTATGTGCAGCTGGCATATATAATCAATCATGATTTTAGTTTCCGTGTAGGATTTCAATTTTATTTTTGGAATATTTTCCAACTATTAAGGTTTTTCTCAACATTTATTTTTAACACTGCGGTAGGCCATACAAGGTCCATGCACTACACAGAAATAAAAATCATGGTAATATTACATCTGGGCAGGGGTACATCTTTTATGTCAGAAAAAATGTGTAATTTTACCTCTGAAAATGTGTAATTTTACCACTATTCTGGTGTAATGTCGCTTTTTCAGTCATCATACAAGAGGTAATATTCAACTTTCTAAAATTACACATTCCAAAATTACACAATGTTTTGCTGTGTATCGTTAAAAAAAAATTCAATAGTGCTTTAAAAAATATTTGCGATGAAAATTCTTGTTTGGAATTCCGGGGTGACTTCGATAGTCATAGTTTTTCTTGTTAAAATTAGATTTAATTTCTATGTCAAATTTACAATTTTGCCTTAAATTCGTTAGAACTTGTTTTGTTTATAATATCATCGATTCATATTGCATTTTAAACTGAATTCGAAGCACGAACCAAAGTTTTCACATTTTATTTAAAATTTGTTCTACTGAAATGCCTATAAGAAGTTTTTTAAATATATTTAAAAAAACACACAGTAATTATTATTTACAACTTTATATTACCTTCTCTTAATGAAAATTTGTCCAAAGAATCCGAACATGCATTCCGTTCTCCGATTGTTCATTGAGAAAATCATGACACTTTGAGAATATTGAAATAATTGAAATAATGACAGTTTGGACACAGCCAGAGCGCCTTGCGGGTACTGAAGAAGACCTGCATGTAACTCCGGGTAACGTCCGAGCATTCCGCCTTGATGTGGTAAAAATTTTCGCAGTAAGAACACTGAGCAGGCTCAATGTCTTTGATCTCCTTCGCGCATGTACCGCAGACTCGATCCATTCCGTGCTTTGCGAAGCCTTGCTGTGCGTATAACAGTTACACGTAAACAGGCCGTTCAAGTGCGTCGTAGCTGCTGCACGGGCCACCGCAGCTGCCGAATGGCTAACAATAGTGCTTTAGAAAACACTAGCCGCAGCAAGCAAAAGTAAAATGCGAAAATTGCAATTCTTTTGCAGTAACACAGCAAACTCCAGTGGATTCGACGATTTGGTCAGCTTATTTGGAACTCGCGAAATTTTGAAAGCGTATCGGTATGTAATAATAGTACAAATACAATAATTAGATGACGATAAAATAACTAGACTTGTCAACAACAATTTGTTATTTACAAATATTTAAACTTTTCAATTTTTTTATGAAAACCGGCTTTTATATTTAATAATCTGATCTGATCGGTTTGCTGGAGGAAATTTATTTTGCTGATTTTTTAATTTATTAATAAAAAACAGTTTTCCAATATCTGTTCTTAGCTTATGAATTTTTCTTAAATGTTTAGGGGTCTAAAAACCCGCAACTTTTGTGGCATAGAAAGGTATTGGCTGATTTTTTTTCCGCTGAGGCATGATTTCCGAAAAAAAAGTTTTTGGGAAAAATAGAAATTTTACATTTTGAAAAAACTTCCTGACTTCAGTGTTTAATGACCAAAAAGTCAACATTACGCCCAACGTAAGTCTTGATTTTAAAATTGTCAAAATATTTTTTTCGAAAAGATCATAAAGTTTCACAAATGTTTAATTCATCAAAAATAAAAATTGGACCATTAGTTGCTGAGATATTGGCTTTGAAAAGGGGGACTGTTGGGATGAACTTATAAACTTAAATTTTGTTGTTTCTTTTTCTTTCATTCACTGTTTTTAAGCCAGCAATCTTCAATGTCTCTTAGGCACTTTTTGTAAATTTTCTTAACCCTTGGAAAAAATATTTGCAGGAATAAAAAATCAGGGAAAGCGAAAAACTTGATTTTTTCAGTCAAAATTAAATTTTTAGATGCTTTATCAAAAATTATGTGAAGTACTTTTTGATTTAAAGTTAAACATTAAAACTGAAGTCAAAAAAATGTTCCGATTATTTTTTTTTCAAAGAACACATTTTTTTTACAAACAATTTTTTTTATACATTTTAATGCTTCACAATGGCTTAAAAGTTGTGGTTTTTTGTTCCGGAAAACATTTCAAAAATTATCCGAATAAAAAAAAATAAAAAAGAAATTCGGTTATTTTTTTTCGTGTACCATTTTTTCTGAATGTTCCTCATTAATACCTTAACTTTGCTGAGGACACCCGAATCGATCAGATAATTCCTTCAAAATATTTGAGAATATTTACGTACCATTTTTAAATGACAACTGCCAAAATTGTAAGGAGCCTTGTATGGGTGAACTAATGACACAAAATAAATTCTTTGGTCATTGGGAAGGCCCCACAAATCGGCCGATTTCGTAGAGAATCGCATTGTTGTGCTTTTTGCATTGTGTGTGTGTGTGTGTGTGTGGTCCAATCCAATACCCGCTAACCGGTAGCGAAATTATGGGAAAGTATAATTTGTATCAGACTGTGTATATGTCGAATGCTGATACAGCTTATCTCAGTCCCGGGTATTAGGTGGTGACAGCCCTCGCGCTGCTTCCAACGACCCATTTCAGAATGACAGAGCTCCTTGCGGTCCAATTCCGAGGTCGCTGGGCATTGTTCGGCCCGCCTAAACATAGAAGCAAGCATCTGAAGGAAACTCGATCTATATTTAGACTTCCAATCCCGTCAGGCAAATCAGGGATCAGCGCGTATTTAATATGAGAAGATAACATGTTTCAACACTACGGATCAATTCACTGCAAGAGTGTAAACCTTCTGATGGCCGACTGCTTAGCGTCCCAGACCACCAATCCAAAGGTGTGAGTTCGAATCCCACCTGATTCATTTTAGTTTTTATTCATATTCAAATTCTTGATTCCAAATTTCAAAGGTATCGACCGGGATTTGATCCCTGAACCTTCTGCTTGGGGGAGACAGAAGCCGTAACCATTAAGCCACGGAGCCGGTTGAATGGGATGTGGTTCTCTGTATGGCTTTTTGCTAGATGAGAGCAGAGGACAACAATCATCTCAACGTTTCCACTTTACCCGGGCTAACGACCGGCAGTTCCAGTTCACGATGATTTCCCTTCATATGTTAAAAACCACTTATGATTTTGGCACATATTCCGTTTGTCAGCGTTTCCTGTCATTACTGGCGGGAAAAATCTACGTGGAATCAGCTGAGCAGACCTCATGTGTGACAGGAATGCAGGTTGAGCGACTCCCACGGGCAGCATTGTTGTGCTTTTTGCATTGCTGTGAAAATGTTGAAAAAAGAAAAAAACAATTTCTTCGCATTATTGGCTATAATTATGTTATTCCACTATGATTTCTCAATGATGTCCTGTTAATCCTATCTTACCCATACTGCAAACCGTGGCTCATAAAATGATAATCAATTCTCCGAAAACATTTTAAAAAGCGTTATAGGGGCTGACATAGCTCTATCTGAAATTAAAGCAACGAATTTTGGACTCTATAGTCTGGAGTCTATGAGTCTCTATAGTCAAAAATGTTCGATATAAGTGTACAAAATCCGGCTAAACAAAAAAAATCGTTGATGTACAAGCATAAATGAATTTCCCGAATTCATTAGCTCATGACACCACAAATTTCTGTTGAAAAAAAGGGCAAAACTATTTCAGCGTGCACGCAACAAGAGGGAACGACATTCCAGTTTGTTTTTAAGGTGAATTCCCCCCTCTCTGGGCATGCGCACACAACGTTGTTTAAAAAAGAGGGTGAGAGTGAACTGTCGTTGTCTTTCTTTGTTAAGTTGCAGTAGAGGGGGTGCAACATACACGCTGCAATTTTGCTTTTAACTTGAAGGGTGGAATAATGAATGATATTCATTTACGTGCGGGCTCTTTTGAATGGACGTTATTTGGTTCATGTGGAAATAAATTTGTATCATGATTGAATGCGAAAGTGAGAATTCATTCTGATATGCAAACTGCATGTTCATTGTAGGAATACAATTGAAGCTATAATTTTACAAACGAGGCCATAAAATAATGAACGAAGTTGACTTTATAGTTGTCACCCAATATTGCTAGTACCAACAACTCGTGTCCTAAGACACTTAGAATTGTAGGGTGCCCGCCGCGGGATTCGAACTAGCGACCTCTGGATTGTGAGTCCAATGCTCGGTCCGATTGATCCACACGGGCGGGCCTAAATAAGCTTTATCAAAACTTTACTTTGACAATGAAAAAATATAAGCAACCTCAAAATCTATTCGATACAAGTGATGAAAAGTTGAACTTTTCATCACCTCATTTAAGATTCTCGTATTAAAAAAACAAAACACTTCAGACAGAGTTATGACAGCTGTCAATGTTCTATTCTTTCTTATCTCCCAAGCTTTTCTCCGCTGTTATGATGTTTACAATTTTGATTGAATATCCTTTCTTTTTACTTTTTCTCTCATTCCCAATCATCCGGCTAGAAAATGAACTTACTACACCACATTTTCCCATGCAACAACCACCTGTTGCATTCATTCCCTTACCAGAAGTGGTGGGGAGACCCGTTCTGACTAGTTTCCTTTAACCGTTTCACCCAATGAACTCCTCCCCTTTCATTCAGTTCCAATTCAGCGTGCACGCTCTCTCCTCTCACCTGACCGCAACAGTTACTCTCTCGCTCTCCCTCTCCCGTTCAAGTCTTCCTCGCTAGCTGGAAAATCTGCTCCACTCTCATCGTCCTTTCGGGTTGAAAAGAAAAACTCTTCCCGAGAGAGGATGGGAGCGCAAAATTCGCGTCCGCACGAATCTGGCCCCACCGCCGGGAGTCGGGATTCAGTTTCAATTTGTCACTTGGTCGGGTAAAATACCGGACCGGGGCCGGTATTGTCGTCGGTCGGGCCAAATTTTCGAATGCGTTTTTCCGCGTCGCGTGACGAATTTTCCGAACCCACCACCACCCCTCGTCGCTGCAAGGTGTGTGCGTGAGTGCGAATTTTAGGGAAGAGGGGGTTTTTCCCGAATAGATGAGGTTTGGGGGAGGAAAAACAGCTGATTTCGTAACAGTTACCTGGGGGGACAGCACGGATTTCCGCGCGAAAGGTCGCGGACAGTTTGCAAAACAATAAAAAATCCACTTGTAAGGATTCGAAGGGGATTTGCGTTCGTCCTCCCCTCCCTCCCACAGGATTAGCTTCGTGGATGACGGCGAAAAGCTGCTGAAGTGGGTGGTGGTCAGAGTTATAAAGAAGAAGAAAAGAGACAAGGACGAATAATCGCATCAAATTAAATCTGATTAATTGAAGCAAACTGTTTTGCCGCACCAGTTCAGAAAGTGGGTCGTCGGGGGGATTTTCCCTCGTGGGAACAAACGAAACGAAGATTGCGAAAACAAAATCGAGTGAAAAGTGCAGCCTGAACTGAGAGGGGAAAACTAGTAGTTTTCTACTTTTCCCCAGGAAGGATTAATTAGACTCGTTCTAGCAGCGACTAATCTGAGGAAATAAGAACTTTGCAAAAATCAAAACCTAACCTCAAAAAGTCTACAAAATTGGTGTGACAAAGTCTCGCCAAAAAGAAAGCAATTTTTTTGTGTCAGTGGCGTGAAAAATTATGGTGGTCCTCGTCGTCGTGTGAATAAATTTCGTCGAAGGTTCGACCCTCGGTGGCCGGAAATGAAATTTAAGTGAAACGAGCTCGTTTTATTCCATTCTTCTGTTGTGAAGAAGCAGAAGAAAAATCGTCGCATCTCAAGCCGAAGAAAAGTGGAAAAATCGCCGAAAGGAAATCATCTGATTCACGACAGAGAGAGGAAAAATTAACCGGAAATCCGGCCCTAAAGTGTGTGTGATTTAGTGGAAAATTAAATTTGAGGTCACGCAGTCAGTGTCAGTGTGGCGTTGACGTGAAATTTCTCTCTCTGTGTGAAAAGAAGGAGTGCTGTTGCTGCTGCCGTGGGAGGAAAACAAGGTTAATAAAATTTATTTACATAATTCATTAACGACTAATGCATATTTGATGAGACGAGCCCCCCACCACCGCCCCTGTGTAATATAGACTGATTAAGTTTGCAACTTTCGGCGTTATGTTAGGTTGAGGTTAAACTTTCATGAGGTCAAATTGGCGTGAGGTGAAAGTTGGGCTAAAAATACGACTGTAATTACAGCGAAGCCTTGAGGTTCACATGCTTTTCGTTTCACTGTAAAAAAAACGCTCTTTTATGTAATTCTTGGCATTACTTATAAAAAGAAGTGAAAAAAGTATCCGTGTTCCTTAACGTAACATTGCCATGAATTTTTTAACTGTGCTTATTTCGGGAGAGTTAATTATTAAAATGCAGTCGAGCTTCTGAGAAAGCAAAAAAAAAGTTGACGCGAAAATAAACTGGAAACCAATTTGGCGTGTGCGTTATTGGAAGCCGTCTCTAAGAGGGGCTCTCGATTCAGTTTGGGTTCTGGTGTGCGCTAATTGGGGTTAATTAAAAGGGTACACTTCGCGAGAAGGATGGTTGCTGGTGGTACTAATTGATAGGTGAATGGATGGTGTTGTTTGCATTAATAAAAATTGATGCTCGAATGGCACTGGCATATTTGTTCAATCATTCGAGGTGTAATTTAATCTGGGATGCTGTGGAAAACCATAATTTAGCGAGTTTTTAAAAGTAGATAGTGGGTATAAAATTTTAAACACTCCAATGCTGCCCATAATTGAAAATTCGGCTATTATGCCAAATCAAGTATTCCGAGAAAAACGCGTTTTAGTGTTTGTCACAAAATCTCCGTCAAGGCAATTTCCCATAAGAGTGGCATATTAGCCGTTTGGTTTTTCGCATCGGCAGCCAAGTCTAAACACTATTTCAGTGAAATTCAAGTTCCAGGAGATGTGTTGGAACATCCTCTACCACCTGGTGCTAATATCTCATTTTTGCCAAAAGTGGATATTAGCCGTTTTTTCAACGGTGGGCAGAATGGTACTGGATATTGGTTTAATAGTTGGTATACAAATTGTTTAAAGTTAAATAGAAACACGTATCAATTATGCCTCCATCTTAAATAAACGTTTTAAATTTGAGTGAATAATTAAAGCTGATCAATTATTCAAATTTATAAAAAAATCATTTTTATTCCTATCAATCCTGTATGTTGCTTCATAACGTTAGTAATTTGTAGACAGTTGAAAGTTAGTTTTTTTCCACATGCAATGTGAACTATCAAACTTGACGTGAGTTTTTCTCGCAAACACCAAGTTGATTAACATGTGCCACGATTTCTTTATATCAGCTTGACTATAATGGTTTACATTAGAGGTGGAAACTTTCAAAAAGCAAGATACATTGTGAGTTTTATGTTGTTAAAATCCTAAAATCCTAATTACGGGTTTGATTTAGGGAAATTTTCATAAATCACGTAATGAATGAAATGGATGATTTTTTACTTTCAAAAACATAAATTGATTTATGATAAAAGATATTATTTGCATTCAAATAATTATATTTTGAATAATAACTAATTAATTTATGTTTTGAAAGTATTACGAGACCAAACATATCAAATAAATTTGGGTGTTGCCAAAATCAGGAATATCAGGAATGATTTCATAGTATTTTACCATCGATTACTGGGCTACATTTAGGTCGCTGATATTTCCTTAAGCAATACTTTTTTTTTCATGCCGTTTTTCTAAGCCCAGAAATTCTTCCCGGCGCAAGAAAAGAATTTTAAAATGGAAATGATATCACAAAGTGCATTATGCAACAGAAATTTATACCCATCAGATGATTCCAAATCGTTCTCAGTGATATTTTTCGCCACATCGAATACATATATTTGAAGTCCTGCAAAATACTGAAACTGGAAACTAGTACTTCAATAAATAAAAAAATAATTTACTTGTTATTACTTATTAATTTTAGTTGCATGATGATGGAAACTCTTCCATGTTTACATTCCCCATGTACTGGGGTAGGCCACACAAAGTCCAAGCACTATTTTAGAAAAAAAGTTTATTCAATATTGTAAAAAAATAGTTCCGTTAAAAATTCTTGATTTCAATTCCGGGGTGATTTTAATATTCAGAGTTTTTCTTGTTAAAATCAGATATAAGGTGTTCAAATTTTTTTTACGTCAAATGTAGCAACACTAAGGTTGCTGTTATAGTTTTGAAGAAAAATATCAATGTTTATATTTAGTTAACTATGTTTATAAAAGTTTTAACAAAATGCTTATAAGTTTTAGGTAAAATTGTTAAAAAATCTGAATCTTGCCAAACAATTTGCTAAAACTTGGATTTGTAACACTGCCTACCAGCGATGGAATGATCATCATCAAAAGAAAATCTTTGGACGTTCATCATGAGAAAAAATCCGAAGGGAGCATGGCTCTCCTCTCTCGCGCACGAAAGATCGGTAGGATTCTAAAAAAAATCATCACCTTGATTATTCGGCGGAACATCTTTTTCACTACTGCACTTGCAAGTGTAACGTCACACGTCGAAAAATGACCTGTCACATTTTGTAGATGGGCAATGTGTGTAAACAAAGCATAATAAATAATTTCAATTGGTGCCTACAAGGAAATTCATAAAAAAAATCATCGGCAGATTGATTTTCTTGGAGAATTTTAGGAGCGATTTTCTTTTGCGTGATTCTCTTCCTCTCTCTCTTTCGCGGGTGAAGAAATATCGCAAGCGAAACAGATTTTTTTTACATCCCTGCAGCCTGCAGATTTTATAAAAAACATTTCTTGACTTTTTTTTGATAAGGTCCTATAAACAAATGTAAACATTGAGTGTATCCCGCTTACTCCGATGGACTTTGACATAAGGTGTGAAAGGGATACACTCAATGTTTACATTTGTTTATAGGACCTTATCAAAAAAAAAGTCAAGATTTGTATTTACATTATTTCATTTTCATTGTTTTAATTTTTTTAGTATGCACTTAGATTTTATAACCGAATTCGGTAGTTGAAAAATTGGTAAAGTTTAGATCGGCAAACCATCTGTCAAAATGAACAAAATTTTGCCGAAAATCGGTAAGATTTGACCAAATTTGTTATTTTTCAGTTTATCAAACTGTTCAGCAGTTGAAGAATCGGTAAAATTTTAAGAAATTCGGTAAAAAAATCTAAGTGTGTAGCCATAGTGCGTCAATTCCGGGATATCCCGGGACAGAATTTTTGGAATTAATCCAAATCCTAAATTTCCCGAATCACGATTTTTTTTTAATTTTTGCTCCGGTTTTCCCGGATTAAAAAAAAATATATATACTTTTATATTTCATAGTTATTGTGAAAATGATGATTAAATTAAGAACAATTTAACACTGAAACGCCCAACGCATGTCCAACTTACATGGACGCCCAAGCCTCCGAAAAAAGGTGAAACGGTAACTTCAACTCGCCGGTTCTCGGGCATTACTCAACCACTCGGGACGATTCTTGTTTCCAGTGATTTGTAAGAATGTCTAGATGATGCTAAAATTTTGCAGATCTTGTTTTGAACAAATCTGTAATTTCTGCGACCAAAAACATCGTTCCACCTTTTTTTAAAATAATTGTCTCCGCGGAATTCCTGCTGAATTTTTTTTTACACGCGAAAAAAAAGTTGGAACGATGTTTTTGATCGCATAAATTACAGATTTGATCAAGTTCTGCAAAATTCTAGAATCATCTAGACATCCTAACAAATCACTGGAAAGAAGAATCATCTTGATTGGTTGAGTTATGCTCGAGAACCAGCGAGTTGAAGTTACCGTTCCAACTTTTTTGGAGCCTTGGGCGTTGGAATGTTAAATTATTGACAATCGGCATAATTCCCGGGAGATGGCAAAACTCAAAAGAGACAAATGTTTTAGAACACTTAAAAGCTTGGAATTTGGAAAACTTTGCCTTATTTTTATGGTTCTGTGTCTGTTCTATTCAAAACCAGTCAAAAATGACTGCATATTGTACAGTACCAAGGCTAAAACATCTGTTCCTGTGGATTGATTCACCCCAGATGATATTTATGTAGTACGTAATTAAGAGTCGTTCTTAGCAAACTTCCTGGGTTGTTATACGTTTCTATGCAGTTGTATGTTTACCTTTGATATGGAGACGTCAACTTACTGAAGATTTTTAAATATTTCTAATTTCATGTCAAGCCACTTATTAACGCACTATTCCATTTTAGAAGATCAGGTTCCTTTCAATTGATTCATATTCACAATCGCTTAGTACAATTTTCTAAGCTAAGTGATTGTAGAAAAGCCATTACTCGGATAAACTTTGCAGTCTGAAAATATCATATTTCGTCAACTTTAAACGCTATTTTTTGAAGAATCGCCTATACTTTTCAGAATTTTCTGGACTTTTTTCTGGATTAAAACAAAACAGATAAAGATAACCATTTGAAATGAAACCAGCAATCACTGCCCTTTATCACGATTTCATTATTATTTCAACACGAGAAGAATGAAAACAAAAATCACTGACTGCGTCCAAACAATAAATTCGTTCCACGCCGTGAACCAGCCAGAACACAACATTAGGTATCATCACACACAAATTAGTCCGTCTGACACGTGGCGTCTGTGTGTACGGCTCACGTCACAAGCTCCAAACACCCCCTTAACAGTCGGAGCCGAAGTCGATTATCACCGGAAGCCACGCAGGAAACGCCATTCTCCCCTTTTCCCACCCCTTCCACCCCCTCGGCGGGCAGACATTTTTTCCGGCTAAGCGAGAATCATTCAAGTGCCCTCACGGAATTCCAACCGAATGAGCCTTCGTCAGGATCGCTACAAGTTGGTGAAGGGAAGGATAAAAATGGGGTCCCAGGAAGGGGACGTTGGGAAGCGAATAAAAAACCACACCCCGCAATTACCCTTTAGTACGTAACTTTTTCCTTCCCACCCGCGTGCTCTGCGGTAGCTTGCTATTTTTGGTTTCTCTGTATGTGTGTATGGAAATGTCTGCTGAATGAAGGAAAAACCTCAAAATGTTGGTGGTCGTGTGTGTGTGCGTGAAAAGTGAAAGCTCATCCCCGAGGAAGAGGAATAATATTCAATCGTGCGTAATATGACGCTTTATGAGCTGAGTCCCTTTTTCCTCCATGTTTTCCGTCCCTATTTTTAAACCATGTCAGAGATCAACACGATAAGTCGACTTGCTTATTCACTTGGGCGGGACAGCTCAGACTTGCAATTTTTGAATGAAAATTCGTTAGGGATTTTTGGGCTGGATTTAACACGAACTCTTCTAAAGAAATAATTTTCAAATTCAGTAGAAAAATAAACTTTTGGTGAGGTGATTTTCATCCAGAAACGCGTTCACCACGAGAAAAAAGAAGAAATTTGAAAAGTGAAGTTGGTAAACACACTCGCAACCATACTCACTCAAACACAAGGTAAACCCTTACAATAAGGCAGGTGAAATTATGGGTAATTTGAATAATATTAGCACGATCCGGAGTTTTGCTCGTTTCAATCCACTCACACAAACGAAAGCACAATACACACACATATGGGTCGTCATCGGGGTAACATCCGGTTCATGACCTCCCGGTTCAATGGTTTTCGACTTGTGGAACAACTCACGCACGCACACACTCACACACCCGCTAACATATCCGGTGCCACGCCTGGAAGGTATACTCGCGCACTGCAAAAGATTGCCGAATGATAAAGTTCCGGAAATGGGTTGTACACAAACGATTTGAAAATCAATCGGATGGCGTACCTTATCGCAACCGGCCGGGCTGGTCGGTGGAGTTTATACACAGGCAGGAAAGCCGGATGGAACCGATACCGGAACGGGAAGCGATATGGGTTATGTAAATTGATAATGATGCCCGTGAACGCCGCGTTGCGTTGAGTGGTTTCGTACAGGTGAGGCTTGGAAGCTTGATGGTATTTTGATAATTCTTATTTTTTTTATCGGTGGATCTCGAACTCTGACAGCTATCTTGAAATCGAAAAAAAATGTGATGATTCCACTCAATTTAATGAATGTTTGTCCTGGAGAGTAATGTCGGCTTGATTGTTGAGGCAATTGTAAACCTCTTTTTACACCTTAACTTCCATCCACCCCGGGATTCGAACTGACGACCTTTGGATTGTTAGTCCAACTGCCTACCAGCGACTCCACCGAGGCAGGACTCAGGGAGACGACTCCTACACCTGGACTGAGCTAACGACCTAACCTTTTTTAGGTTAGTCCGGGGCCAACATTTACTTCCCTATTCGACGGAAGGCGTGATCAGACAAATCTCTTCTCGAAAAATGCCACCGGGACCGTCTGGGATCGAACCCAGGCCGACTGGGTGAGAGGCAATCACGCTTACCCCTACACCACGGTCCCGGCAATCGGGATCACATTAGGGATTTAGGCTTAGATTGTCCACCGTAACATTCCCCTGAGTGTCCACAAAGAATCCATGTTTGTGACACTTTCATGAGTTTACACAAACCTGCTAAGACATAACCTCGCCCCTGGAAGGGCTTCGAATTTGAAATTTTCCAAACATCAATTTATAAACCGTTTAGAAAAAAATAACTTGTTTTTTATTTCGTCGTACAGACTGTTTTTAACTTTGTTGGTTACACTGCTGGTTGTTTAGATACAGGCTGAATCATACAGCCTCTAAAAGAAAAAAAAATGTGGAAAATAAGTTTTTCGCAGTGTCATCCTATGAGCCCTCAGTTTTCAACCCACGATATGTTGCTGTTTGCTCGACTTTCAATATTAAAAATTGAACTTTTTTGATGTTTTAGAATCAAAATTAACTTCCCGGGATTTTTCCAAAACCTGTAATCCCCAAAATTTAGAGAAAAAAATATCAAATTTTGGTCTGGAAATTCAGATTTGGCTGTGGAAATAGATGAATAGTTGAATACTTAGTATTAGAATTTTAATGCATTAAAATTGGTACTCGGCATATACCAGCATTAATTTGGGTTATTAGGGAATTTTTTTAAAATATGTTAGGGGAGTTTGGGGTAATATGGACAGTGGGGGTAATTTGGACACCCCTTTAAAAATCACCTTTTCTTCGGATATAAAGTGAAAACGGCAATTTAAGTGATAAGGCTAGTACTAGTAATGGCCTAGGAGTATGGACAAACCAAAAAAGTTGATATAGGTTAAGTAGTTTATGTATAATATGTAAAAGTTTCCAAAGGCCGATTGGCACTGTCTTAAGTTCTAATATTTGAGGGTTGGGAAATTAGGTTTTGCAGGGATTATATGGCAAAAAAGTGGACAATTTTTGTTTAAGGGGGTTGCTTGGACGATGCCTGAGATATGTACGTATAAATATTGTGCATTTTATCCATTTTTATCATCAAAAATTGCAATTTTTGATAGAACATGCTATGGGGGTAATTTGGACATAGCTTGTGGGGTAATTTGGACATACCTGAAAGTCTACCTGTCAGGCAAAAATAAAGTAACTTTCATGGTTGGTTGAGTTTGTAAAGGCATTCAGATAAATTTAGAGGGAATTAAAATGTCAAAACACTCAAAAAGTAATGTGAGTAATGACAACTTTCATAAAACTATATTTTTTAAAATTTAGATAAATTTATTTCAATATTCGAATGGATGAAAATCTGATTACTGCACATTTGGCGTTTAACTAGAATCTAATGTTAATTGTTTTTAATTAATTTCTTTGACATTTCTAATTTCTATATGCTGGTTTACAATAATATTTAAATTTGAAGGGCTAAGGAATGCAAAAAAAATAGTTTCAGGTTAATTAGTTCTATAAATAAAAATTGGTTTGATAAATCTAAACGATACCTTAATCACTTAAAACTATACTTGTGCCTAATCCAGAATCAATGTTTAAATCATTTCAGATTTAATGATTAAATTCGGCATACTACACTGAACTATTTGTTATCTTCCTATTGAATTATAGTTCTATCAAAAAAACATTATTTAAACCATTGATGAAATATTGTGAGCAAAAAATCACTTAAAAATATAAAGCAATTGCAAAACCAGGTTGAAGGTTAAAAAACATGCTCAAAAAATCAAATGTTAAACTTATTCTTCAACATGTGCCCAAATAACCCCTCAAAAGGTGTTCATATTACCCCACAAGGTATGTCCATATTACCCCACAAGGCATGTCCAAATTACCCTACAAGGCATGTCCAAATTACCCCATAGGGGTGTTCATTTTACCCCCACACAAAAATGTGGGGGTAATTTGGACACCTTTTAATTTTTGCGATAAAAATGGGTTTTTCATCAAAATTTATCTAAATAAATGACATTTTTCCATAAAATATGGTCTCCATTATCCTCTGGTGTCATCCACATTTCTTTAAAATATCCATACAGCCCGTGGCAGAGCAATTTCCTTAGGGTGTCCAAATTACCCCACACTCCCCTATGTATTTTTAAAATACTAGGTATATTTACGTATTTTTTTTGATTTAAAATTTGAAAAAAAAATTAAATTAAATTACATTTCATCAAACACCGGCAAAAAAAGCAAAAGCTTGGTCTCTGTTGCAAGTTTCTGCTCATTTCTAGGCGTCGGAAGGTTATGTGTGGTGAGTCACTCAAAACCTCTTTTACGCTAATGGACCGACGTTTCACTCCCCCATCCGATAGAAGGCATGATCAGGCAAATCTCGTCTCGAAAAATGCCACCGGGTCCGTCTGGGATTGAACCCAGGCCATACTGGGGTGAGAGACTACCACGCTAACCACTGCGCCGCCGGACCCGGCGACACCGGCATCTGAGGCTAATCAGGACAAATGAAACGAATTAAGACAGCCATTCAAGCCTAATTTGTTGCATAATGATTTGGATAACTTCGGTTAGAACAGAAAAAAATAATTAGTGCATTAATTGGTTATTTCCAAATTTATTGCTTTAAAATCTCCTGTACCCATTCAGATTATAGTCCCGATTGCCTCCAGTATGCGGTTGTAACTTGAACATAATTTGTAGAATATGTTTTCTACAATTCCGTCGTGAGACAACTTACTTTTCCTGCCATTATCGAACGACGAAATGGCCTTTTTTATCCCCAAAATTAACAAAATGGAAAATTAATACTTATCAATACCAGTGTAGAAAAGTTCTAATAAAATTGAAAAGTAACAATTTTCAACATTCTTTTAATTTGAACGGTGTATTTACTTAAGAATACTTAGTAGTGTTTGCAAAAATTACATTTAAAAAAACGTTTTCGGGATTGTAAAAAAAAAATTGTAAGCAACTCGTTTTAAAACTTGATTTTTTCAGCACTTGTCGTATTTATCTGACGACATATTTATGTACAACTCGCGCTAAAAATATCTTCTTTTTGCAACTTGTTACCCAAACTTCTATTCTATAGAACATAAAATTCAAAACTTATCTAAATTTTGACATTTAAAAAGACATTTTAAAGGTTTTCTAGTCATCATGTCATATAAAAATATATATTAAAGAAATATATTTATTAAAGACTTATTTAATTTGAATCACATTGTAGTTCATTTTAATCCAAAGCACAACAAAGAACAAAACAAAACTTTTAAAAGTTTTAAGCTATTTAAAAACTGTGGTCCTTGTTAAGATTGAAGTGTAAATTATCAATTAATATTATTGAGCTAATTTTTTTGATTTTAAGCAAGAAAAACATAACAAATATAATGAAAAAATAGATTTTGTAACTATTTCAAAACATTCCGGGATCCCGGGACTTCTCGGGATTCCAAAAATATTTTTCCCGTTTCCTGGGAATTTCAAAACCCTGGACAATTGGACGCCCTACTTGCAATACTTATTTTGGACATTTTCAAATGTTTGGCTGGATTAAAAAAATCGAAATAACTTTAATTGGATAATATCCCAACTGTTTTTTTACATTGCAAAACCGAACCAATAGTTCGGTTTACTCAAGCTGGTGGTACCCCTTGAAATACATGACATTTTACGTCTAATAAGTTTTTTTTTAACTTCCTGAATTTCAGAATATTCATCATAAAAAAATTAAATTTTATACTTAAAATCTCTGAGATTAAAGATTCAATACACTGTTACCGTAAACTGGGGTGACATTAAGATAATAAAAATAAAAATATTGCTAAACCGGTAAGGCTTGTTTCTAGAGTTTGAAAACATGTTCGAGGGTCAATTTTTTCGAATCAGTTTTTTCCCCAATGGGACTTTATAAACAGGTTGTGTTAATATCTGCTATTGAAAAAAAGTGGGCTGACATTGTGGCCACTGTGTTTCTTATTAAATTTTTAGATTAAACATGTGCAAAATTAGTAAGAATAAGAATCAATTGGGTCAAAGTGATTTTTTACGGATTTTTCCATTTCTCAGGTTCTTTTCAATGAAATTTAATTATGTTTAAAGATTGTGTAGGGAACATCTTCAAATGACTTTGCTGAAAAAATCTCGTTTCTAGAACAAATTCTGTCATTTTGTCAGCCGTATAAAGTTGAGGTACGTTTTTGGCCAAAAATGACCTCTCAAAAAATCAACTTTTTATTTGTTTTGAAATTGCTTGAAAAGTATCGAAATGTTTGAAAATTCATTTGACCCGCTAAGCGGTGAGATTGGGTCAATATTCAAACGATTGACATTTAAGGTAGAGTTCGTCAAATTTCACCATATTTTGGGAAAATGTTTGTAAACTATCTTAGAACAATTCTACGTTAAAAGATTTTCGATGTTATTTAAATTGTTTCCTACAAAAATACAAAGCGTGTTCAAAACTGGTCCAAAACGTATTTTTTTTGTTCAAAAATCATCAAAATTCATATCAAGTTTCCATTCATGACATTTTGACCGCGCCATGTAGCCTAGTGTTAGTGTTTTCAAATCGTAAGCGGTAGATTGGAAGTTCAATCTACAATCTACGGCTCGGACCAACATAACTGGTGATCGTTTCTCTTCCGGATTTGATTGTTTATTAAAGAGAAGGTAGCTGGATCTTATTTAGAAACATTAGGAAGACGATCGATGGAATGTTAACCTTAAACATTGTACATGTTAGCATCCGTTTATCACCGAACTGTTACTGAATGCATGTTGAAAATGCCGCTTAGGATCAGGAAAAATATACTTAACTTTGGTGAAATTTTAATTCAGAACTGATGGTCAACTACTTTTGTACTACAAATTGTAGTGTATTTAATTCCTAGCATCAACACAATTTGAAACTTCCCCAATCAGCATGACAGTTTTATTTTTGCAACGCCACAATTTTCCGCATGTTCACCGCTGATTAGAAAAATTTCCCAACATCCAAACGAGAAAAAAACCCCGATAGCGTCCCCGAAAATCCCATTTGATTTTCCACGCGTATCCTCCATCCGAGCAAACGCAAACATTCACGCCCCAATTGCTTCCGTCACGTTTTCCAACTTTGCGTGAGTGCGTGCGTGCGGGCGGGCGTCTTATTGAACCCACCCAAGTTTGGTGGTGATGGCTAGTGCAGGCAAGCAGCATTCATGTGTCTGTGGCATGACGCCGGCTGTCAATTTCGTTAGTGTCTGGGAAATCGAATTTTCCGTGCTTCTTCCCTTCTTGAAAAAAGTGAAAAGAAAACGAGGAAAAATGTGCACTGAAAAAATCGAGACTTTCAGCCAGAGAGTGAGAGAGATGAAAAGAAAACCCACAAATAGTTATCTTTTCTCTCTAGGCCAACGCCGGGAAAACTCCCCCAGTTTTTTCCCTTAATCACCAGCAGGGCTTTTCCTCACTACCACGGTGAAAGCTTTACAGAGAGAGAAAAGGAACGAAAAAGTTACCACAAAAACACGTGAAAAAAAGAAAAGAAAAAACGTTAAGATAGGAAGAAAGGAGGAAAACTCGGGGGAGACAGAGCGCACCAAATGTCTTTAGATAAATTGATCGAGATAAGTTTGTGCTTTTTTACACCCTCGAGTTTTCTCACCCACCAACCGATCCGCATCGTCCTTCGCTTGCCACGTGTGTGAGCTCCACGTCGGGTGCGGGTGTCGGATCGTTGGCGTGGCTTTTGGGTGTACATTTTTTGGGGCTGGGAGTGAAATTGGTGGAGCGGCTGGGTAGGCTGCTCCAAGTGGTGGCATTTTGGAGGCTTTAATTTCAAGTGTGCTGTGTGTGTGTGTGGCTCGAAGAGGTGCTTGGGTATTATTACCTAGTAGTTTTTAATGTTAATTTTATGACTTCATTTTCGGGTTGGTAGAACTAGCATATTCAGTGGAATTTCACTTTGCTTGCATTGAAGGAATTTGGCCCTTAATTATAGTTTTGGTTATGAAAAGTTTGTCTTGAACTTTTTTACAGAATTTATTTACCATAACGTATGATTGAAATAGTAGTTTATGCAACAAGTTGCAAAATGAAGATTTTTTTCAGCACGAGTCGTACATTTATCCAACGAGGTTCACCGAGTTGGATGAATACGACGAGTGATGATAAAATCAAGTTTTGCAACGAGTTCCATACAACGTTTTTTGCAATTCCGAAAAACACCCTTTGAACAGAATTTTGGGGCAAATGTCCATGCATTGAGTAAATGAATCGTTTAAATAAATTTTTTTAAAGTATAACTTTTCTTAACAAGTGCTGAAAAGTTCAACTTTTCAATCCATTTCAGTGCTGAAAAGTAGAACTTTTCAGCATTTGTTTTGAAAAGGGCTACTATTCGATTCTGTTATTTTTGGTACAGAAAAGCAGGCTGTTTCGTCGCTCAAGAATGACAGGAAAAGTAAATAGTTTCACTATGGAATTGCAAAAATTGATTTTTTTAAATGATAATTAAGTTCTAAAATTTGGTTTTAAATATTGAAATCACAACGATAAAGTTTGTTTTTCTAAGCGCAATGACACATAAACGACAGTGACATAAACTTTGAAAAATATTTGCAACGGCCTTAATAGTTTTTGGAAATGAATTACAATGAACTTAAACAACAATCATTTTAAAATGTTAGATTCTCTTCAAATTTATTCAAAGTTGAACGATCTTTTTTATATTATTAAAAAAAATTCAAAGTAGAATTTAATAGATTTAAGGTGTTTTTTGCGAAAAAATTGAAATTTTTGTCACTTTTCACATGAAAGAAGTTTCAATCTTGTCGTGCTATCTTGACACAGCCTGAAAATTGATGTAAGTGCGACAACTTTCCAAAGGGATTTCAGATCAGAACGCGTTTGACACAAGTACCGTTTGTAAATGGACAATGCATAAAATGGCCAACAAAACAAAACGTGGTTGTTTTTGTTTACATTGCGTGCTCTTTTTTTTGTGTATTCTAGGTCAAAATTTATATCGCATTTTTCTCGGAACGTCTAAAAGTAATGCACGACAAAATATCACGACAGCGTCGATATGAAGGATTACTTGTTTCAAAGGTTGTGAAACCATCCGGTATTTAAGTGACGCAAATCTGCATGAAATTCTAGGGATTGGGCTTCTGTTTTATCACTTGCCATAATTACGCAACTAAGACAATACTAATTTTAATTCAAAATATTTTTTTTTTAAATTTCATCAACAAATCGTGGAGCAAAAAACAATTATTGCTAAAAAAAATTGTATTCACCAGAAAAAATAAAACCTTTTTGTCAACTGGGTGATGGTTTTTTGATGGATTTCTAATCAAATGACGGCTTTTTATTTTTTTATACAGATTTTATGTTTGGGAGCAAAGATTGGAAAAAGACGTAAAATTTCATAAAAAGATGTTCACGTAAATTAATGTATAGCAAATTTGTAACAGCTATAATGTAGAAAACATTTTGTGATACAAAAAAAATCAAAAATTAGGCCCTCCTTCGACCGCAACTAGTGTTGAGGATCGAGACTTTAAAATAAAATATATAGCAGCCTTATTTGGCGTTTTCCTCTCTCAAGCAAAATTTTTGAGGCTGGTCCGTCTTTATATGGGAAAATTAAGAAAATGATTAATTCAATAAATCAAACACAACAATTTTGAGACCTTGAGTGTTTTTATTTGAATTTTATATCGAAATTTGTATGCCAAAACACCATTTAGTATTTGGATTTTTGTAATTTATATTTTGAGGTTAACTTTGAAACCAACGAAATGTAAAAATTGAGGAAATTCCATTATTTCATTTCTTTCCCAAAATCGGGATAAGGGTCATTTCGCCTCAACTGTACACAAAAAAGTACAAATTCGAAATTGACTATTTCTGATCAAGCTTAAATTTGGTGGAGCTATTGATACTATCAAAACATGAAAAAATCCCGATTTTGAACCAAATTGAACCACCACGTCTTTTTTGGCACCGCCCCAAAGTTTTGCGATTTTCGTAATCGTTTTAAAAAAAACCTCTTTTTTTCAAATGGCCATATCTCGGAAACAAAAAACGATAGAGCAAAACTCGACAGTTTCATCAGATTTTCGATTGTAATCAAACTTTGATGCATTTTGTGCACTTGAAAATTTACACGCAATTTGCTCAATTTACAATATACAGACGATTTTATATAAGAATCAACTTTTCGAATGTTGGGCGACTTGAAATCTCTTGAGATAACGATTTTTTTTAGCTTGCTGTTGTAGAATTTACCTACCACGCGATTTTTGGGATAGCTGCAGAGAATTTCTTCAATTTTAAAGCTGTTGCTTTAGTATCTAAACTTCAGAAGAAAAATATAAAAATCAAAATGTTAAAAAGTCGGTTATCCAATACCAATTTTCAAATGCAGTAAGTTTGGATTCAATTAACCCTCTGCTGCCCAAATTTTATTTTCGAAAATTTTTATTTTTCCCGTGTTTAGGAGGTCATTTTGAGCAACTTTTGTTCTACGAAAAACTTTACTTCTCTTTTTTTATGTTTTTCTTGTTTTATTTTTAGTATTTTAATTTGCATTTATCTTGTTTAGTTCATGTTTGTTTTCGGTAGTGTTTGGCCTATTCTACCATTTTGCCTATCTAGTGTTTGGCCTATTCTAACATTTTGCCTATCTAATTTTTTCACGTTTTTACAGTCACTTTTTGAATTTTTTGCTTATTTTTCACATTTTCTGCTATAGAATGGCATCATCATCATTTAAATTGTAAAAAAATGCATAGATGCATAATCTGGGACACTACAAAAATTACTGCATACTTCTTTTTACTTAAAATGTATGAAATGTTAGTACCGTAAACCGGGGTGACTTTGATAGGATTTCAATTTGTTTTTAGAATATTTTCCAACAGGTAAGGTTTTTCTCAAGATTATTATTTTTAAAACATGTACTGGGGTAGACTACACAAAGTCCATGCACTATTTCGGAAAAAAAAATTTCAATAATGTTTAGAAAAATAGTTACGTTAAAAATTCTTAGTTTTAATTCCGGGGTGACTTTGATAGTCATAGTTTTTCTTGTTAAAATCATATTTAAGATGTTCAAACTTTATTTGTACGCTAAATGTACCATCACTAAAGAAGCTGATATAGTTTTTAAGAAAAAAAATCAATGTTTATATTTAGTTAACTAAGTGTATAAGCTTTTTAGCAAAATACATATAAATTTTAGGTAAAATTGTTAAAAAGTCGGAATTTTGCCTGAAATTTGTTAAAACTAGTTTTGTTTGTAAAATTATCGATTTATATTGCATTTTATACTGAATTCAAAGCACGAATCACAAGTTTTCACATTTTACATGAAATTTGTTCAACTGAAATTGCCTATAAATTTGGAGATTTTTTTTAATTGTGTTTCAAAAACACATATTATTTATTATTTACAAACTTTTTTAACCTTCTCCTAGTGGAAAATTGTCCAAAGAATCCGAAAATGCATTCCGTTTCTCGATTGAAAATCATGTTCATTGAGAAAATCATGACAATTTGAGAAGTTTAAAATAATGACTTTCATCAGCATTTTCTTAACTATAGTTAACTAACTTTTTAAACTTGTCAAAATTTTATGAAAAGTTCTGCTTGAGGTACTTTGAACACTTCTCTACCACGGTCAGTATGTTTCTTAACGATTCCTTACGTATTTTAACTGTACTCTTCATTTTGCGGAAAAATCGCAAACCTATCAAAGTCACCCCGGCTATCAAAGTCACCCCGTTTTACGGTAACAATACACAGCCAAAGTTGACCCCTAAAAAAATGACATTTTTAAATACATTGGCAAAGTCACATAAAACAAGTCAAACTTCCAACCCTAAAATTTTCTAAAATTTTAAGAGTTCTTCTTTCCAATGTTTTTTAAAGATCAAAAATTGGTAGAAAAAAAAATTGGTTCCAAATTTTAGAGGGTTGTTTATGAGCCAAACTGCAACCCAAAAAATCGACCATACCTAGTCAACCTGATAATTATACGACTTTTATAGTTTGTTTAGCAAATTTGTCCAAAAGAATAATTAAAACTAGCTGTGTTCGGCCGAGCTAGTCCAAATTTTGAACCGAATTTTGATCTTTAAAAGCATTGGAATTAAGATCTCCATTTTTTATAACATTTTTAGGGGTTCGATGGATTTACCTGTTCCATGCGACTTAGCAAATGGTTTGAAATATCTCATTTTCTTTAGAGATCAACTTTGCATAGAAAAACTGTTTTATGCTGTACATCTTAATTTCACAAGATATAAAAATATTAAAAACTGATACAAATAGGCTGAAAATGATTGTTGTTTTGCCCGCCTGATGTTTCGAGCTCATTTTGAAAAATATTTGCAACGAACATTTTTTTAAAATTTATATAATGTAATCTGAAATAACATCCTGTTACTAGCCGTAAATAAAGAAGACAAAAAGTAAAGAACATCATTGCTGGAATTACAAGATAATCACACACAAAGTGTACACAATTTATTTCGAAGCATACAAATAAATGAATAGAGTGCATTTAATTTGTCATCTCCTCTGACTACTGTTTTTGTAATGAGAATGTCATTTAACAAACAGAATAAAGCACAGCTTGTGAGTGAACAGGATAATTTGGATTATTTTGTAGAAAGTTTCGACTTGGTTGAATTTGTTTTTTTCGAGTTCCAGGCTTTTGCATTCTAAAAACTACAGACCCTGCTCTATTCACTGTTTTTGAAAAACGACATGAAAAATACGTTTTTTTCATTCAACTTATCCATCAGTCCAAAGCATCTACTTTTCAGAAAAGGGAAGAAACGTCACTTGTTCAAATTAAAAAAATAAAATTAAAATTCTCTAGCATAAATCCCAACTTTACTAAGAATTCTATCAAAAGGAAAAAGCTTATTTAAAAATTCCTCTTTTATTATTCAATCCTTCGAAAAACCCAACATTCGCTTCCTCAAAAAGCATTATTAATTAAACATTTCCCAGAACTCGGCCGGCCCATCAAAGTGCAATTAGTCCGGAGCATCCTAGCCGCCGTCCACGTCGGCCATGGCATTTTCACTGTGACCAAGATCGACATCTGTGTAGCCATCACACAGGGCTCTTGGAACAAAAACTTTTCCCGGCTGCTGCTGGTGGCCACCAAACAAGAAATTGTGGCATGCCAGAAAAGCCGGCAAAGAAAAGCGTTTTCCACGTCACGTCCTTTTCGGTACTGGGCTGCTTTTTTGGGGGAGGGTTTTATACGCCTTCGAAGATATTGTGGGGTAGTTTTTCTCGCTTTTCGTTTGTTTGGCTGTGGCCATCCATAGTCAATTTCATCGAGTCATTTTTTTTACATTCATGATGGAGCCCCATCTGATCTAGTTTCTTAACCCTCAGTTTGTATTTATTGCGATATTCTGTAAATTTTTACTGCTATTTATTTGAAGCAGACCCTTATTTTTTTTTTGATTTTGTAAGCCTATTTAATCTTCAGACTACTCGAGGGTTAACTCAACAATTGCTGGCTCAACTTAACTCTCCCTTCAAAAACGAGGAGCACCCACTTTTCGCGCCAAAATTAAAGTTCCACAAATTATATGTTGTGTAAAATTGGTAGAGCCTCTGCCTCGAAGATGGGTTTTGCGATGGAAGCGATAGGGCGGCTATCACTTCCGTCCAGCACCCCACGATATAGGCTTCTCTAGTTCGACAAAAAAGTGGGTAGGTGGGATGGGGTGAGCGGGGTGGGTTGTTTGTTTTATGTGTTTTAAAGTGCTATTCAGCCCTTCAAGCCTGGGATGATGGCATTCTTCCTCTTGTTTGCCCGGGAGTGTATATCCAAGAATCTGGTTATTTTCATTCACTGCGTTTGATGGGGGGCTTGGTGGGAGGTTGTTGTTGTTGTTCAGTTGATGAAATCCAAAAGCCACAGGATAAAAAGGGAGCACGTCCTGGAGTTGGGGTAGGGTTGAAGAGTTGAAGGGAACAGAGTTTGTTTACCAATGCCCGTCATTATTTATGCATTCGATTAGGACCCAACAATTGAAAAGTTTGGTAATCGGTTCGATCAAACGACACGTTTGAAGTGAGGGTACGTTAATAAGTGAAAGTTGTTGGGAAAGGTACGTCCGATGGAAATGTGGGTTCAAGTGGGATCGGAACATCAAAACACAGAAAATACAAAAAACGTATATGATTTTATGATTTTATGAATTTATGAATTTATGATTTTATGATTTTATGATTTTATGATTTTATGATTTTATGATTTTATGATTTTATGATTTTATGATTTTATGATTTTATGATTTTATGATTTTATGATTTTATGATTTTATGATTTTATGATTTTATGATTTTATGATTTTATGATTTTATGATTTTATGATTTTATGATTTTATGATTTTATGATTTTATGATTTTATGATTTTATGATTTTATGATTTTATGATTTTATGATTTTATGATTTTATGATTTTATGATTTTATGATTTTATGATTTTATGATTTTATGATTTTATGATTTTATGATTTTATGATTTTATGATTTTATGATTTTATGATTTTATGATTTTATGATTTTATGATTTTATGATCTTATGATTTTATGATTTTATGATTTTATGATTTTATGATTTTATGATTTTATGATTTTATGATTTTATGATTTTATGATTTTATGATTTTATGATTTTATGATTTTATGATTTTATGATTTTATGATTTTATGATTTTATGATTTTATGATTTTATGATTTTATGATTTTATGATTTTATGATTTTATGATTTTATGATTTTATGATTTTATGATTTTATGATTTTATGATTTTATGATTTTATGATTTTATGATTTTATGATTTTATGATTTTATGATTTTATGATTTTATGATTTTATGATTTTATGATTTTATGATTTTATGATTTTATGATTTTATGATTTTATGATTTTATGATTTTATGATTTTATGATTTTATGATTTTATGATTTTATAATTTTATGATTTTATGATTTTATGATTTTATGATTTTATGATTTTATGATTTTATGATTTTATGATTTTATGATTTTATGATTTTATGATTTTATGATTTTATTTTTTCAATTCAATTCGGTTTTATTGGTGAATAATCAAGATACAATGAGTCATTTTGAAGTGCATAACAGAGTTTTGGAGTTCCTTACAGCTGTGTGTTGCATCATAATCCATTTAGGAACAATTATTTCTTTAACTAAGGCACTAGCAAGAGTAAGAAAAAACTATAAAAAAAACTTACAGAAATTGCAAAGGAAAGGGGATAGAGGAAGAAAAAGCTTATATCTATATCACAGATTTTTATCCTTTGTAGATGTGTTTGATCATCAGTTCCCCAAGGGCCAGGAATTGTTCTGCCTTGTTCCGGCAGCTCCGAAACCGCGTCATCATCTCCCCCGCGAGAGCAAAGAACTCGGGCAGGGTGAAGAGATCTTCCCCGGTGACTTCTTGCTGGGCCGTACTGCCGCTACCGGCAGCGACCACGCTAGCGAACGAACGCCCCCAACCAGGAGGGAACGCTGAGTTTTCCGCTGGAACCGTAAGCTGTCCAGCTGCAGGAACGGCTGCGCTCGTACTTCGCTGAGGAGAGTGGGACGCTGCTGCTTTCTTCTTTCTCTTTTCCTGCTCCTCGAGGTAGGCCTTGCGCGCGATGCATCCGCGGTAATTGCCGGTATGGTTGCCGTCACAGTTCGCGCACTTTACGCGCGGCTTGGTTTGTTCTGCCTTGTCCCCCAAGTCCGCCTTTCGTGGCAGTGCGCACGCCTCCGAGAGGTGTGACTCACCGCACTTCACGCAGCGGGGCCGGAGGTTGCAGTTCCGCGAGCCGTGGCCGAATTTTATGATTTTATGATTTTATGATTTTATGATTTTATGATTTTATGATTTTATGATTTTATGATTTTATGATTTTATGATTTTATGATTTTATGATTTTATGATTTTATGATTTTATGATTTTATGATTTTATGATTTTATGATTTTATGATTTTATGATTTTATGATTTTATGATTTTATGATTTTATGATTTTATGATTTTATGATTTTATGATTTTATGATTTTATGATTTTATGATTTTATGATTTTATGATTTTATGATTTTATGATTTTATGATTTTATGATTTTATGATTTTATGATTTTATGATTTTATGATTTTATGATTTTATGATTTTATGATTTTATGATTTTATGATTTTATGATTTTATGATTTTATGATTTTATGATTTTATGATTTTATGATTTTATGATTTTATGATTTTATGATTTTATGATTTTATGATTTTATGATTTTATGATTTTATGATTTTATGATTTTATGATTTTATGATTTTATGATTTTATGATTTTATGATGGAATCGAGAGTTGTATTTGGCAATTTCCCGGGAATTCCCGGGACCGGGAGTTTTTTTTAACTATGCAATAGTGCCAATAATTTTAAAAGAAAAGTAATAAATTTGTTTCTTTTCAATGAAAAGTTACAATTAATTCAAAATTATTCAATGAAACGTTAATTTAAGTAGCCTCATAACATAGTTCTACTTTTTGATATTTTTTTTCTGAATCTGTGAATACGAGATCATTTCATGAACTGATTGGGACTCAAAATAGTAGTTGAAAATGTTTACTAATCTTCATTCACACTGAGTGATTTTTCAATAGTTGCACAAACTTTTTGCATGAACTAGACTTAGATTTTTGTGAATTAAAAAACTAGCTTATATATAATTTCCCAATATCAGGATTTTTGCAATTGATAAATAACGACTCAAAACAACAATTTAAAGTTCTTTTTCCTTCTTAAGGTCAACTGTTAATATTATATGAAGTAAAATATTACTAGGAAAACTCGAATGTTCACAATTTGCGGAGCTTAAATTTAAAAAGAGTTCTATAGTTTTTTTTTCCAAAATGTAATTTAATATTGACATCAGAAAGGAAATTACCTTGTTACAGCGAAATTAACTTAAAAAATTAGAATAAAAAAAAAACAAAATAATAAGGTTTGCTATGCTCAAGAGATGATACGGAAATTGAACTTATCTTGAAAAGGCTATATTTCCTCTTAGAAATAATAAAAAAAAAAAATAAGAATACTTTAGTTTTTCATTTCTGGGTTGTACCTGCTAGACATGCTTTAAAGTAACTTTTGGCGTTCACATTTGTTTGGCAACACTCAATTATAGTTATTGGAATTTTTAACAACTTAAAATTTACACTTTCTGAATAAGAAGATTATAGAAGCATTGATAGATTCGAAATTGAATATCGAACATGTAACTCTCAATTTTGTAAACAATTTCGATTTTTTCGAATGTTTTTCCTGATTAGTTTACATAATGTTACTTTCAAATTTATAATTACAAAATTTCCCGGGAGTCTCGACCAAATTTCCCGGGAATCGAGAGGTCCAAAAATGATCGATTTCCCGGGAATTTCCGCTCGTCACCCTCTAATTTTATGATTTTATGATTTTATGATTTTATGGTTTTGTGATTTTATGATTTTATGATTTTATGATTCTATGATTTGAAATTTTTGTTCCTTGTTGATTTTATTAACTTTTACCGTATGGTATTATTGAGATAGTAGTTCTAAATCATTCAACCCCAGCTTTCCCTCTGATTACAATTTCTTCACTTTGGAAGTTCATGTTTATTCATACACCCGTACAGCCGTGTTTGCCGGTCCTGTTTGCTCAATGGAAAACTAGTTATCTTTTCTAGTCCGGTACGCTCAAATTCCGCTCACGGTTCAGCAGATCACTAATCGAAATTTCAGCATGGTAACAGATTCCGGAATAAATTAGAACACCCTCATCCTTCTACTCCTCCTCCTCGTGACTGCTGACAGCCGAGATCCTAATCGGGGTACAATATTTCAATGAACCTTTCGGCTCACAACATCACCTCTCCACCCCCCTCGTGGATTTGTGATAAATCGGCCGAACGTGTACAGATCGCTCGCGGGAAGATAACAAATTAAGATTATGAATCGGCACGCAACTGAGACGAGCGCGGGATTTACGCGAGCCGATCCTTTGGGGGCGACCCACGGGAGAGGAGACTGATTAATTGTCGATGGTCGGGTGCTTGTTGAACCTGGTAATCGTTTCGATTTGCATAATCTGTGTGATCTTTGGGGAGCGAGCGCGCGAAAAATCGGCGTAATCCTGTCCTGGCATAATTGGTGTGATAATTGGAGGGGGAGAGAGTTCGGAGGAGTTGTGACCTTTTGACAAGAGTTGACAGGTTAAATTCTGAAATCATGTTTTTGAGCCCTCTTGGTGAAACATTGTGCTGAGGGGTTATTGTGGTCTTGATCACGAGTCCGAGACTATTTTGTCAATATCTCGTGATGAGAGCGGTTCGCTTTTTTTTAAACATTCGAAAAAGACGTATTTTGAAGAATTGGCAGCCTGCAATTGTGATGATTTTGAAATTTGGTGGTGTATTTAAAATTCTGAAGCCTCTGTCATTTTTTTTGCTAAAAAAACCAATCCAGAAATATGTTCACTTGTGTTAATCAAATTTAGACGCTCCTTGCCGTGGGAAAACCTGGATATGCTCCATTACTGTATTAGTCTCCGATCCTAATTTAATAACAGCAGTCCTTTCACATCTCGTAACATATTTCCATTGAATCGATCCTTTGTGTATTGGTTTCCAGTCCATGAAAAGCACCCCTTCTATCTCACAGCCGGTGGAAAAATTTTGATAAAGGTTCCCCCGTCTGCCAAACTACGCAAAATACGCAACCAGTCACTTTTCCATGGCAGGCAGAAAATTTTGTGTGAATCATGCAAAATTCATTCATCCATGTCATTTTGAACTAGTCGCAACCAAAGTCTCATAAATCACTACGAGCGAACGATTTTCGCCCCCTTTGGGAAAGCTCCTCCCTGTCCGCCCGGAAAATCCGCCCTTGTTAGCGCAGATTCTGTGGCTGGCCAATCTCACACGTGTTTTTTTGCACACCCCCCCGGGGGGAAAACCCTTGTCACACGTTTTGTAGCTTGACGATAAAGTTTTCGGGCAATTTTATTTATTCTCACTTTTTTTTCGCACAAACACGCTTCGATCAGCCTTTTTTCAGGCTCCCACGCTTATTCTTTTTGACGAAAAAGGGCACTTTTCAATACATCCCGGATTTGAATGTTGTTTTGATGCAGGGTGGTGGAAAATCGAAACTCATTCCCGGAATTGAGGGGATGGGAAGGTGTGTGTTTCGAATAGTTTTATTTTATGGTTAGTTGGCGTTACTGTGTAAATCTCAGTGAGATGTACCAGGGGAAAATATTGATCGAAATAATTTTCAGCAAATTTCAGTTTTTTCCCAATTCAGTTGAGAGCTTTTTTGCAATGTGAAAATATGTGAAAATTGTTTGGTTTTGAAAGTGGATTTTATTTGATTTATTGTTTTGGTGGAAGTATCATTGAATTGGGTTTCTTTTTTTAAATGATATATTACACAAAGATCAGAAAGGGTTCATTCATACGATCATCTAAACATAAACAACAAAAAAAATCAAAGATTATAAAGATTCTCGGCCATTAATTCATCAACTATTTAGAATTCGACTTGTTTGAAATTAATTGTGAGAACAACAGAGAAGCTAAAAAACTTGGACTCATTTAAAAAGATTAACTACAAGTTGACAGTAATCTTTTTGATTTTATTTTTGTTTTGTGAATAAAAAATCTTTTATCAAAATTGCGAAAAACAACAAAAAAACAAAAAACAAAAAACAAAAAACAAAAAACAAAAAACAAAAAACAAAAAACAAAAAACAAAAAACAAAAAACAAAAAACAAAAAACAAAAAACAAAAAACAAAAAACAAAAAACAAAAAACAAAAAACAAAAAACAAAAAACAAAAAACAAAAAACAAAAAACAAAAAACAAAAAACAAAAAACAAAAAACAAAAAACAAAAAACAAAAAACAAAAAACAAAAAACAAAAAACAAAAAACAAAAAACAAAAAACAAAAAACAAAAAACAAAAAACAAAAAACAAAAAACAAAAAACAAAAAACAAAAAACAAAAAACAAAAAACAAAAAACAAAAAACAAAAAACAAAAAACAAAAAACAAAAAACAAAAAACAAAAAACAAAAAACAAAAAACAAAAAGGGTAATTCTCTACCAACTCACACGAAATCGGGAAAAGTTGCCCCGACCCCTCTTCGATTTGCGTGAAACTTTGTCCTAAGGGGTAACTTTTGTCCCTGATCACGAATTCGAGGTCCGTTTTTTGATATCTCGTGACGGAGGGGCGGTACGACCCCTTCCATTTTTGAACATGCGAAAAAAGAGGTGTTTTTCAATAATTTGCAGCCTGAAACGGTGATGAGATAGAAATTTGGTGTCAAAGGGACTTTTATGTAAAATTAGACGCCCGATTTGATGGCGTACTCAGAATTCCGAAAAAACGTATTTTTCATCGAAAAAAACACTAAAAAAGTTTTAAAAATTCTCCCATTTTCCGTTACTTGACTGTAAAAAATTTTGGAACATGTCATTTTATGGGAAATTTAATGTACTTTTCGAATCTACATTGTCCCAGAAGGGTCATTTTTTCATTTAGAACAAAAATTTTTATTTTAAAATTTCGTGTTTTTTCTAACTTTGCAGGGTTATTTTTTAGAGTGTAACAATGTTCTACAAAGTTGTAGAGCAGACAATTACAAAAATTTTGATATATAGACATAAGGGGTTTGCTTATAAACATCACAAGTTATCGCGATTTTACGAAAAAAAGTTTTGAAAAAGTTACTTTTTGCGTTTCTCTTTGTTTCGTCGTCCGTGTCTGTCGCGGGTGACCATGAACGGCCATGATCGATGACGACCAACTTTTTTAAAACTTTTTTTCGTAAAATCGTGATAACTTGTGATGTTTATAAGCAAACCCCTTATGTATATATATCAAAAATTTTGTAATTGTCTGTTCTACAACTTTGTAGAACATTGTTACACTCTAAAAAATAACCCTGCAAAGTTAGAAAAAACACGAAATTTTAAAATGAAAAATTTTGTTCTAAATGAAAAAATGACCCTTCTGGGACAATGTAGATTCGAAAAGTACATTAAATTTCCCATAAAATGACATGTTCCAAAATTTTTTACAGTCGAGTAACGGAAAATGGGAGAATTTTTAAAACTTTTTTAGTGTTTTTTTCGATGAAAAATACGTTTTTTCGGAATTCTGAGTACGCCATCAAATCGGGCGTCTAATTTTACATAAAAGTCCCTTTGACACCAAATTTCTATCTCATCACCGTTTCAGGCTGCAAATTATTGAAAAACACCTCTTTTTTCGCATGTTCAAAAATGGAAGGGGTCGTACCGCCCCTCCGTCACGAGATATCAAAAAACGGACCTCGGATTCGTGATCAGGGACAAAAGTTACCCCTTAGGACAAAGTTTCACGCAAATCGAAGAGGGGTCGGGGCAACTGCTGTGTGAGTTGGCGGAGAATTACCCAAAAACAAAAAACAAAAAACAAAAAACAAAAAACAAAAAAAAAAAAACAAAAAACAAAAAACAAAAAACAAAAAACAAAAAACAAAAAACAAAAAACAAAAAAACAAAAAACAAAAAACAAAAAACAAAAAACAAAAAACAAAAAACAAAAAACAAAAAACAAAAAACAAAAAACAAAAAACAAAAAACAAAAAACAAAAAACAAAAAACAAAAAACAAAAAACAAAAAACAAAAACAAAAAACAAAAAACAAAAAACAAAAAACAAAAAACAAAAAACAAAAAACAAAAAACAAAAAACAAAAAACAAAAAACAAGAAACAAAAAACAAAAAACAAAAAACAAAAAACAAAAAACAAAAAACAAAAAACAAAAAACAAAAAACAAAAAACAAAAAACAAAAAACAAAAAACAAAAAACAAAAAACAAAAAACAAAAAACAAAAAACAAAAAACAAAAAACAAAAAACAAAAAACAAAAAACAAAAAACAAAAAACAAAAAACAAAAAACTTTCCACCTAAATCATAGAATCTTGAATTTGCTGCAACCATTTCGTTACATTTTCAAGAGGCGGATAGTTTGCATGTTAACTTGGCCCGTGTAAGCTCCAACAACATCAGCTACAACTTCAAGCCAAAACGAAACAAGCATTTTGCGAAGGCTCATCCCCGCCCCACATTCAGGTACATCATTTTCCCCTGAGGCCACAGAAATTTCAATACCCGACGCCGACGAAGTTGGGGTGCTACATGAAGGTATTCCACTTTAGATTGCCTTCCCCAAAAAGGGCAACCATTTTGCACGACGACGACGACGACGACGCCTACATGTATGCAGTACACCTGAAGCTCCTCCTTTTGGATCAAACAGACTCACCTTCAGCCCAGGTGTTCTCAGTGTGAGATACATTATTGATTTGCATTTTGTCGATTCTTCCCCATTTTGCTGGATGTTGTTAGTTATTGACTCCGTGCTTGAGCGTTCAGTGGAGTGGAAATTTCTTGAAAACAACCTAACCTTACACGACTGGGAATCCCTTAACCTTCAATGTTTTCATTATGAATTTGAAGTGGAATTTTTTTTAGCAGATTCAGAAACACTCTTAAAACAATTTTACTTAAAAAAACGGGATTATTTAGTGTGTTGGTCATAGTGCTAAGGGTTAACCAGCGCTTCCAGACAGCACAAAGTTGACGCCGTGAAGTGCCGTGTCATAACTGGCATTGTGCAGAGTACAAAAAAGCTTCAGGAAGTAAACCCCGCGCAGAATGTCTGCGGAATTGCTGCGTAGTCCTCTGTTGCCTACATTGTGGGGCTTTTGCCGTGCAAACCAACTCCGGTTGATGGCAAAAACAAACAGCAGCAGCGGCCGAGTGGCTATTTTTAGGCACGGTATTGTTTGCTACAACCCAGATGGCCCACTTGACCGGTCCGAGAATGTCCTTGGTCCGGAAAAGCGGGTGGAAAATTCCGGTGAAAGCTTTCAACATAAATAGTAGTACCGGTGACGTCTTGGAGTAATGGAAGAAAGCAGAAACCATTGGAAAGCAATCTGCGGAACAAGTTCCGGTGAAGTAGTTACTGTGGCCTGATTGTTGAATCCAGTTTGTTAGAAAAAGGGAATTGAATTTTTATTGACTTTTTATTATTTGATCCTCTACAATATGTAAAAACGATGTGCAGTGGCTTGTAAAGACAAATATTTTCTGGCTATGTTTAACAAGATGGTTGCTTCTCAGAAAAGATGCATTATAAAAAAGACTGTTCTGTTTTTTACTGATTCTTTTACTGAAGTTCAAAGTTTCAATGTTTCAGCCTAGGATCTCATTCCATAGCATACATTTCGAAATGCGACAGAAAGCCCACGTCATAAAGAAGGTAATATTCCGTTTATTCATGACATGATGCAAAAGTGATGATGTTATTTGTGAATAAACATTTGAAATTGAATTCATTTGAAACACTGCACTGTGATTAGGGCGTCCAATTTTCCCTGGTTTTGAATTTCCCGGGAAATGGGAAAAATATTGTTTAAATCCCGGGAATTGTCGGGATCCAGGGAAATTTTTAAAACAGTCATAAAATCTATGTTTTCATTATATTATTTATGTTTTTCAATCTTGTTGTGCTTTGGAGTTTAAATGCACCAACATTTCTAATCCAATGTGATTCAAATTAAATAAGTCTCTTATAAATACATCTATTATATATTTTTGATATGACATGACTAGAAAAGCTTACAAATAACTCAGTGAAACCTTTTTTTACGCGGTGGCGTTACGCTTTTTATTTCATTGATTACTCTAAAACCATACAATATTTTTGCAAGCTTCAAAAAGCGTTCAAAAAACCTACAAATTGTTTTAAAAAGATTGCAAAAATGTTGAGACGTTCCAGAGGAATCGACAATTTAGAAAAACGTAACGCACCGCGTAAAAAGAGGTTTCACTGTATGTCTAAAATAGCAACAGAAAGACAACAAATAAAATGATACCAGTCAATCTAAAAATTTCGATAAATTATGACTTTCATGCTAAAGTTGGGACTACAGTCTGAATAGGTACAGGCAGTTTTAGAGCAATAAATTTGGAAATCGGTGTACTAATAGTTTTGTTCTGTTCCTGTTTTAAATGAAATCAATCAAAAAATCAAAACATTATGCACAAAAAATTACTAAAACAGCTGCCTTATACATTTGTCGTGATTTGCCAAAGATGTGTGATGAAAAATAATTAAAATGATATATTTTTTTTTAAATGTGAAATAGAGCGTCCAATTTCCCGTCCCGGGAAAAAAAATCCCGGGAATTCCCGGGATTTCCCGAAATACAAGCGGAAGTATACATTTTCCTACCTTGTTGGCACCATTTTTTGGAATATTAAAAAATAATAACAAGGGAACCTGATTTGATTTTATTCATTTCAATCTACCGTTCATATTGAACTAATCAGCTTGTCCGTAAATTTCATGTCATGGTTATTATGGCCTATTATGGAATGAATATCAACTATTTTATTTTAGAAATTTTCTCAACGAATGCAACCATATTAAAAAAAAACGCTTCTAATATTCGAAAACTTTGAGTTGTGATTTCATGAATTAGTGTTTCAAGTAAAAAAGCACTAGGAATTAGAAAGGCAAATTCAATGATTATCTATTTATTCGCAAGTTGAAAATATTTGTTCCCGAATAAGATAATGATATTCATTATTTCTGCATGATTTTTTTCAAATTCCAACTTTATGGTCGCTGAGACAAATTTAAAAGCAATCTATGGTTATGGAGCATAGATTATCACTGCCTAAACACTTGAATAAAAAAAATAATTCTCAACAAAAAATATTTGTTTGATTGGGTACGATTTGAAAGACAGCATAAATATTAGAATACATATTATTATGTATTTTATCAAAATTACATATTTTTTGCAGGTGGTCAAGCCGTCAATTGGTCCTCACCTCATTTTGACCATTAAAGTTGTAGTTCTATACAATTTTGTTGGAAAATATTAATCAGAAGTAATTTTTGATAAATTTCCAATTTCCCGGGAATTCCCAATTTCCCGGGAAATTTGCTAAAAATTTCCCGTTTCCCGGGAATTTTGTAACCCCGGGAAATTGGACGCTCTAATGTGAAATCATGAATATACGCAGTCTTTTCAAAAATATATATAATTAGATAGAAATTATTAAAAGCGCTTTGCATTTTACGGATCTGTGAACTGAAATTTTAACAATTTTCCTTATAAGTCAAACGAATGCTGATATATGCTTAACCCTCTACAACCCAACCCCGCCTCTAGACGGGCTTCGATTAAAAAAATCGCCAAAAATCCATTTTTCAACCAATTTTTGATCTTCAAAAAGCATTGGAAAGAAGAACTTTTAAAATTTTGGAAAATTTTAGGGTTGGAAGTTTGACTTGTTTTATGTGACTTTGCCAATGTTTTTAAAAATGTAATTTTTTTAGGGGTCAACTTTGGCTGTGATTTTTACTAACATTTCCTATATTTTAAGTAAAAAGTAGTATGCAGTAATTTATCTAGTGCCCCAGACTATGCCTCTACGCATTTATTTACAATTTAAATGATAATGGTTCCATTTTATAGCAGAAAATGTGAAAAACATGCAAAAAAATGAAGTTACTGTAAAAACATGAAAAAATTAGATAGGCAAAATGTAATGATAGGAGGTGGTAGAGTAGGCTAAATACTACCAAAAACAAACATAAATTAAACAAGATAAATGCAAATTAAAATACTAAAAATGAAACAGAAAAAAAATAAAACAAGAGAAGTAAAGTTTTTCGTAGAACAAAAGTTGCTCAAAATGACCTCCTAAACACGGGAAAAATAAAAATTTTCGAAAAAAAAATTTGGGCTGTAGAGGGTTAATATTTTTTTTGATTTTTATCGATTTCTTCCACAAAATCTAAATTTCCAGACCAAATTTTTTTTTGTTCAATTTCGGGAATTCCCGGGATAAAATATTAAAATTTCGGGAATTTCCGGTTTTGGAAAAATCCCGGGAATTTCGTCCCGGAAATTCCCGAGATGAACGCACTAACTGTGATATGCAGTCAACTTTTAGCTATCTTTGTTGTTTACAATTTTGACAGCATTGGAAATGTTATCAAAATGTTCAAAAATCTGCATTTTTACAAAGAACTTTCTAAGTTGTTTGGCGTCATCTAATAAATTTATGAAAATAATAAGAACTAAAAATTATTAGTTTTATTAAAGACACTTTACCATTGCAATGGCATTCGTGACGTAAGAACTGAAAAGATGAAAGTAATTACAATGCAATAAAAAAAATCATTCTGAAATGTGCACTTTTTGAAAATTTGCAAAGATTGTTGAAGAACTTTCTCGAGTGTTCGGATTGTTTCGATCAACGTCTTTTATTTTATTTCTTGCAAGATATTGTTTCGTTTCGATAATTGTTAGTTTTCGTGTTTCTTCAAGGTTAAGGTCTTTAGGTTTGAAAATAAAATAAAACACAATTTTGGAGCAACATTTGAAAAGAATATTTGTAAGAATTTGTATCCTTTCGATTTAGTTGGAACTTTTTTTTTAATTTTTTGATCTTTTGAAGCATTTATTGAAACTTGGAAAAATCAAGAGAATTTGAATGAAATGGGTTTGCATGGAGGTAAGGAAAAAATGCAGAAAAAATATTATGCATTTGTTTTTTTTTGCGATAATTTTTTTTGTGTAATACTTACACTTTCTAAAAAACATAAATTCCAAGACTATGATTTTTAGCATTGATACCAATAAGTTGAAAATTGAATGGGGGGAATAACATTCTTGAAAATAACACAGGAATAGATCAATAAAGGTTGTGAACCACTGAATTAAGAGTACAAAACAAAAGTTTTGTTAAAATACCATATCTTATATGTTTTTGATGAGAAACAATGCCATCTTTTAAACAAAATTTAATGTAGGAAATAATGATTCACCTAACTCATGTAAACTCAGAATACAAATGAGTTATTCTCTACGTTTTCAATAGACTTTTCTTTGTTGAAACTTTGTCCATGCAATTCCTAAAACATCCTTTTTGCATCGCAATAACAAAATTCATGCAATTTCAATAACAAATACTGTCAAAATAACAGAAAGTGTTATGGAATCTTTTTGAAAAATCCATTTTTGCATAAGGGTTTGATAACAGTTTATGTTATCATAACAAAATTTGTTATTGATCTGATATTGGTTGGCAGCCAAAACAACTTTGGAATAACATTATTTGTTATGGAAGAATAACTCCAACTGTTAGTGGGATGATCGGATTAGTTGCTAAAATAACAAAAAATAATAACAAAGATTTGTTTGAAGAATAACGAAAAATATTATCAGTCTGTTATTACAATAAGAATCCATTTACAAAAAAATCATAGCGACAAATAATAAATCTTGATATAAATAACATAAAATGTTTTTGGCCTTTTTTTTCAAATATCAAAAAATGTTATTCCTAAGTTATTTCCATCTGCTCGGGTCATCAGTTTTTTTTTCTATAAGGCTCCATACAATTTTGCCGGTTGTTCATACAAAATGGGAATTTGAATATTCGAAAATCTGTTTATTGAGAAGGATTTTCTTATCGGTGTCTTGTGAAAAGTTGTAAATTAAGATTAAGACCTTTCAGAAAAAAATAGGTTCACAGAATAAAATCCCTATTTTTTAACGTATTTTCAAATTTTCATGTTTTAAATATGTTTCAAGGGATTTTTTACGCTAGAGAGTAGGTGTTGGATGGTGGAAAAGCTGTTTCCGAAGAAATGATTTTTTTGAAAAATGTGTTATTTGGAAAATAAATGTAAAAATATTGTCAAACTTAATTTCAAATATCATTTTTAGATGCAAAATCAAATTTGCTATTGATGATGTCTTCACAATATTTTGAATAAAGTGCACCATTTCAAGTTACGAACATTATGAACATTTATTTCGAAAAACATTTTTCAGCTATTGGTTGAATTTTCAATCTCCGTGTACGCACGAGTGCAAGCAGCAGTCAAGTGCTCAGTGCTCCATCGTTTTTTCGAAATTTTTCGCCGTAATTTACCGTGATTATCCGCGAGTTTGCTCCACCAGCATGCCAAGGGCCGGCCGTGGCCGTGGCAATTCGAGTGCGGCCTCGAAAACCCCGCGAAGTTCGTCTACCGGCCGTGTGCAAAAAGGTAAACAAACCAACGCCGCGTCGTCCGCCATCGCGCCGGGGAGTGTGTGCGCCAAAGGATTTGACCCGAAATTATTACACGCTAATTACCGCGTCCAGGATCGCAGCCCTATTAGGCTCCGTTCAGCTACTTCCGGCAATCCGTCGACCGATGGCGCTTCAACATCCGCCAACATTCCCACCAGTAACAAGTTCGCGAGACTGAGTGACGAGGAAAGCAGCTACAACAACACCGACGGTAGCACTACCGACGACGACGACGACGATGGTCGTGCACGGAAGAAAGTGATTTCGCCAAAAAAAGTAATTACTCCAAAGGAACGACGACCACCACCATTTTTTGTTTTGGACACGTTGGCGGACGATGTTGACGAGCAGCTGGAAGGCCTCGTGTACTGCCTCAAAATAGGTAAATCGTCAGTGCAAGTGTTCACATTTGACCAAAAGAACTTCGACCTGGTTGTGGAGAAATTGAAGCGTAAAAACTTCAAGTTCTACACATTCGACCCCGTGTAGAAGACCGCTGTTAAGATCGTCTTGCAGGGGTACCAAGACCGCCCGACCTCCGTCCTCAAGGAGCACCTCTCGGGTGTCGGAATAACGCCGCGAGACATAAAAGTCCTCTCGCGGAAGACAACCGTCACAGGTACACACACACTGTACCTGTTGTACTTCGATCGCGGCACCGTCAAACTTCAAGACCTGCGGCGGACTAAGGCGTTGGACGGTTTTTGGGTAAACTGGCGGTTTTACTCAAAAAATCCGACGGACGCAGCGCAATGTCACCGATGCCAGAAATTCGGCCACGGCTCGCGGAACTGCAACCTCCGGCCCCGCTGCGTGAAGTGCGGTGAGTCACACCTCTCGGAGGTGTGCGCACTGCCACGAAAGGCGGACTTGGGGGAAAACGCAGAACAAACCAAGCCGCGCGTAAAGTGTGCGAACTGCGGCGGTAACCATACCGGCAATTACCGCGGATGCGTCGCGCGGAAGTCCTACCTCGAGGAGCAGGAAAAGAGGAAAAAGAAAGCAGCAGCGTCCCACTCTTCTCAGCGAAGTGCGAGTGCAGCCGTTCCTAAAGCTGGCCAGCGAACGGTTCCAGCGGACAATTCAGCGTTCCCTCCTGGCTGGGGGCGATCGTTTGCCAGCGTGGTCGCTGCCGGTAGCGGCAATGCGGCCCAGCAAGAAGTCACCGGGGAAGATCTCTTTACCCTGCCGGAGTTCTTTGCTCTCGCGGGGGAGATGATGACGCGGTTTCGGACCTGCCGTAACAAGGCGGAGCAATTTCTGGCCCTTGGGGAGCTGATGATCAAGCACATCTATAAAGGATAAAAAATTGTGATCTAGTTTTAAGCTTTCTCTATTTCTATCCCCTTTTCCTTGCAATTTTAGTAAGTTTTTTTTCTTATCCTTTTCTTACTTTCGGTAACCCCTTAACTACAAGCAACAATTGTTCCAAAATGGATTATGATGTAACACACAGCTGAAAGGAACTCCAAAACTCTGTTATGTATTCCAAAAGAACTTACTGTATATTGATAATTCACCAATAAAAATGAATTAATAATAATTAAATTGAATTTTCAATGTGAAAAAAAAACTTTTTTAAAATTTTCAGCATTTTCAATTTTACATGTTTATTTCTTTTTGTATTTTGGAATATTTCAATTAAGAGTGATTTTTGAATGGGCTAAAAAGCGCTTATTTTGGTTATTTTGAAATGATGGGCTGCCTTTTTAAATTTAGAAATGATTTTTATTGAAAAATGCAGAAAATTTCACAAAAGTTTCCCTTTTCAACATTAAAAATCGAACCAATAGGTTCGGAGAAATCATGAGTTGAAACATTAAGGATTATTAGATGACACTAAGATAAACACATTTTACACAAACATTTAACAATTACAATTTTATGGAGACTTGTATGGAAAAACTAATGATTCAAAATGACTAATTTTGACGAATGCAGCGACAAAGTTTCATTCAAATAAAAAACACAGAATTGAAAATCGCTAAAATTGAAATTTGTGAGTGTTACTCAACAGCATTTTTTTGCAAAAAGATCAAATACTCAGTTGAAAACATTTAGCAATAATTTTGATAAGGCGCTTTCGTTTCAAGCAATAACCTTCCTAATATATTTTAAAGGTTTTAAGACTATAATTATCTGAATAAAATTTAACACTTTTCTTAAGTAATTTTATCTGCTCAATTTATGTTGAATGAATAAAATAAATTAATACACTCTTGAGTAAAAATTGAGCATGTTTGCTGACACAAAGGAAGCTCTCATATTTGGATATAAAAGTCAGTCTATATTTTACACATATTCAAGTTTTTGCAGAATGTTTTAGGTCGAGAAATTTTTTAATGCTCTTGAAGTTTGGGAGAAATTGCCATTTAATAATTTTCCTTTAACTAAAAAGTAATTCTGACACTTCAGAGCAGTGGTTTTTGAGTATTATGAAGAAAAAAAAACATTAAAAAATATGAATTTATAAGCGTGGGCTTCAACTAAAACGGAATTTCTTTTGTCTTAGACGCCAGGTAATAGATTCATGTTATTTTGAAGGCTGAAACCGATCTCAATATATTTTTTTAATGATCAGCATTTTGATTTATTGCGAAAACATAAATTATATTGAACTCTCTATTGACAACAAATCTCATATCAAACATATTGGCTAAGTAATTCAACCAGTAAAATAAATTATTAAACAATCTTTTCCAGAGCGATTGTAGGCATCTTCAAGCGGAAAGAAAATATCGCAATCCGTCACCGTCGGCAAAGGAATGAATTGCCCCTTTTTCGAATAAATCGAATTCATTCCGAAAGAAAACCCCCCGCCAAAAATCGACTTTACCCTCGTTTCAATTCGCAACATAATGTCTTCTCGCCACTGACACCCACAATATTTTCGCTCCGAAATCCGGACCCCGAAAAAAAAAGAAAGTCCGGGGGAGGCCTCTTTTTTTTTGTACCGGGAAAAAGGTAATTGGTTTTAACAAAAGCTCCAATTAGTGTGTGTTTTCAGATGTAATGGTTCATCAGAACAAGATTAAGCTGTTGACCGTTGTAAAATAAAGTAAAGATTCCATAATCCGTTAATGCGTTGATTACGCAGCTATTTTTTATATCGCAGGATAATTTAAATTTAAACAAAAAAAAAACTAATTGGTATTTATTCAGTATTTCTCCAGTATGGCCAGCAATCAGGTAGTTATTGAAACTTTATTTTTTTAAAGCAAACTGAAACTTTATTTTTCACTGTTCAACATTATTAATTTACAATTTTTCATCCAAATGGGACAACTTATCAATATCTTTTTTTTTTAACAACAACTCAAATCGAGGAGAGCCATTATTACATATTTTGTAAACATTTGGTATGGTAATTGGTGTTATGTCTTCAAAGTTTAGTAATATTCTTCACTTATTTTAATTTCCCCTTCTTGATTTTGCACAAAAAAAGATCATTAAATTTATCTAAATTATTTGGTATGGTTAGTTTACCAAGAGGGATGTAAAAACTAAGATTCTACGCCATTTTTTTCGTTTTTCATTTCAATATAGGAGCCTTTATTGAACAAAAAAAAGTAAATTTCTCGACCCTAGTTAATAAAAAATATAAATGCAACTTGATAGGAAAGTATTCTGCGTAATCAATCCTTCGAAAATTCAAACAAATTTGAAATTTTGTGAATCCGCAAAGTGCAACCATGTTTGATAATCTAGATCTTTTTAGTTTTGTCTGATATATTAAGTTTAATTTGCAAAATATTCTAAGTATGATTTGTTTTTTCATTTCATTTATTTGGTTGCTTTAACAAATACATTGGTGCAGTTGTTATCCTGAGCTGAGATATGGACTACCTTTCAACAGCTGATTTGTTCTTAATGGGGAGAGAGTTTACTCTTACTAAGGAGAAAGAATTGGACAGAGAAGGAAAAAAATTGCAAAAATAACCTTCGAAATAGCTAATAGATGTGGGATAGTCAGAAGAAAGCCGAAGTATGATTTGTAAATTTGTAAATCAATTTATATTTTAATAAACAAAAATAGTTTAAAACTCACTTAGGCCGTTGCAAATATTTTTCAAAGATTATGTCGCCCCCCCTTCAAAATTAGTCTGAAAAATCAGGGGGCAAAAAAAATATTTTTCCAACAAACTTCAAAATTTTCATGAAAATAGAAGTCTAGTCAACTGAAAACAATCTAAAATGCATTTTTCTGCATTGATAATAATATTTAGCATGTTTGGGCGTGTTTTGAATTTTTATAAAATTCCAATGTATAGCACCGCAAAATTTTTTTTTGCAAAAAATTAAATTTTCGTCAATACTTAGATATTTTGGAAACTAATGATGGCAAAACAACTGGAAAGGTGTATAATGCATTTTAAAACACTTTTTTCATTAAAATGTTAAAACCACAGCTCGTAATTTAAATTTTTATACTTTTTTATTTTTTTGCCCCCCCCCCCTCGACTTTGGTCAGAGTCGAGGGACATAAACTTCAAAAAATATTTGCAACGGCCTTTACTGTGTGAAAATAAATCCAAAAGTATACTTTACGTAAATTGGAAGAAACAGTTACACATTGTGCGTCAAGTTTGTGGTAATATTTTGTAATTTTTATTTTAATTACACAAATCATTATTCTATTCATTTCACTGAACAATTTTGGTCCAGCTTGTTCATATTTTATGATGGTTGGTTTTGGACTTGTCTATTTTTTGAGTTTTAAATATTTCGTAAATCGATAAAATAGTAGCTTATGCAACAAGTTGCAAAATGAAGATTTTTCGTCGAGACTAGTCGTATTTATCCAACTCGGTAAACCTCGTTGTATAAATGTGCAACAAGTTGCTTACAACATTTTTTGCAATTCCGAAAAACGCTTCTTTAATGGAATTTTATGTCAAACATTTATGTGTTTAGTAAATTCATCTTTCAAAACAAAAAAAAACATTGAATAATGTTAATTTTCGATATTAGTGTTGAAAAGTTCAACTTTTCAGCACCCATTTCAGTGCTGAAAAGTAGAACATAGCTGTGCTGAAAAGTTCTACTTTTCAGCACTGTTATTGAAAGGTATTAATTTTCCATTCTGTTATTTTTGGTTGGGAAAAGTAGGCCGTTTCGTTTCTCCAGAGGGACAGGAAAAGTTGACAGTTTCACAGTGGAATAGAGTAATCTAAGCCCGATCTCACGCACACTAGCTTACCATTTGTTTTTGCTAGCGGCCACAAATTTTAACCTTAAAATCCATCGTGTACGTACACGCAATACATGCGCACGTAGATAGCTCTATTGCAAAAATAAATTTAATATATGCTTTACTTTCAACTTTTTGGAAAATTATGCCTTCTTCACTGAGGTAAGGCTATAATCCTGCTCTAAAAATGGACATTATTCGTTGTGTGTGTGTGCGTTGACTGTTTTAATGGCTCGCCACACTCGCCTATACCAAAGAGCTCAATTTGAGCCCCCTGGTTATGGAGTCAGTACATAAATTAATAAACTAAGCTTATAAGTGCTGAGACAGTGCTAATATGTGTTTAACGGATTTGAAAAGATTAGTAGAAAATCAAAGTAATGGAAATCCGGATTTGTACTCAAATATTTCTTTAACATCAAATATCAACACCTAATGTCATCATAAATTTCCGCACAAATCCGTATTATTCGAAAAAATCGGTACAAAAATTCGATTACAAATAGGATTGAAAATTCGGACTCATTTCAAAACCAAATAACATTTTCCAAACCTATGAATCAATTCCACATTTCTGCAACCAAAATCCTAAAATTAAACCCGACAGCTTCAACGAAGCTTTCCATCAAGCTTCCAAAATTGTTTCTTTCAACTATCCCACATACACACACATGCAAAGAGCATGTCTTGTTTGCCACTAGACAGGGCTCGAAACATTCGTGCGGTGGTGGATTGCAAACTTTTCCCGGCTCTGGCCACTTCAAGCTTCAAAATTTGTACGGGTGTGTGTGTCATAACTTTCGTAACAACTTTAGGCCAACTTTCTACATGCGCACGTCCGAGAGGATCACTCTCTCGGGGCGCGCAAAACTAGTTTACTCGAACATGACCGAGTGAGAATTACAATTATCGCATTCCCCATTGCACACACAGTCGGACACACACACACACAACTCGAGCAAAAACATTTGCATGCACTTTGTGCAAAGTTTCGCTTGTTTTCTGGGTTGAAGCTTTTTTTTCGTTCGTTCGTGAGCTTTCTCTCCACAGGTACACCAACTCCATTGTGCACACACATGAACCTACACTGACAGTGTGGTGGTGGTGGAGAAGTAGTGCATTCTTCCGGAAGTGCTTGTCTTACTGCTAACTTTCCGATTCGCACTATCTAACACACACACAGAAGCTCAAACACGGGTTTGCCTGGCCAAGTCCGCTTTCCTATGCAAATAACAAAACGCGAAATAATTGCAAAAGTTTTCAAAACAAATTATAAAATTGTTTTAATTCCACGCTTAACGAGATTTTCATTTGGCTGTGTGAGCGCACCACCCCGACCGGAAAAGTGTGTGTAAACCATGCAAGGGTGAAAGAGTGTTTGCCGGGTTAGCTGGCTGGTAATGTAACTCGACTTCTTTTTGAACTTTTTGAAAAGTTCAAACTAAGCTTGTTTAGTAAAACAACAAAATACTGGAAAAACTTGCACAAAGAATTTAAAAAGAGAAATAAATTTGTGAAAATTTACTCTTTAAAATCCTTAGAAATAAAAAGAAGGTTCAAAATAGTTTTAAAAAAGTCCATACAAAACAGTTTCTACGGATTGGTTGTTGCTCGTCAAATTGTTGTTAGAAAAGACTTGCCTGTCTGTGCAGCAAATGATCCTTAGGAATAATTGATGGGGAAAGGATATTTGTGACTGTTTTAAGATACGTGACTTAGAATTAAAATTTGTTCCGAACATTTGTTACATAAATGATGGGGGAGCTCTGAAAATCTCAACATTTTTGTTACGTAACGTTTAAACAAACTCTTGCTTGCCTCCAACGTAATGTTATGCTCGGATGCAATGCAAAACATGCAGATAAGGTTTCGCGCCTCGTGGAAAGTTTGGGCGTTCAGGGCAAAGTTTGTCTTGGAAATTATTTGCACGGAAATTTTTCGTTAATGTCAGTCATTAAAGAATGGCAAAATTTAGAACAGGTTTTGATACATTTTTTCATAATTTTTTTTATGAGATCCTTTTTGGTACTGGGACCTGGTTAGGATCAAGTCGGCTTTTGTAACTACAGTTTTCTTAAAGTTAAGAGTAATTACAGACGATCTTTAGTTTTGTAGATTACTCTTTAAATTTTTTAAATTTATTTAGACCAAAAAAACTGCATGATACAATGGTTTGAGATGGCAGAACAGGCTTCTACCAATTTAAAAAGAAATGATTGTGATAAAAACATAAATCTTGGCTTTAAAAAATATCAAATCAGATTGAAAAAATTATTTTAAAACAAGAGAAGGAATGTTGTTCGTAACATTTGTGTTGCTCAAAATAACCCATAGACAAAAAACTTCAATTATAATTTGTGTAGTAGAGGGTTGGTAAAAGCAAACTTTAATAAAATATCAAAATCTAAAAGACTTAAAAAATATTTTTTTTAATCGTGAGATAAGAAAAAATGCAACAAGAAAAAAACGAATGTATGACAAAAGGTCGAAAGACATAAGGTCGAATGGACAAAAGGTCAAATGCCAAAAGGTCGAATGGACAAATGGTCGAATGGACAAAACGTTGAAAAAACAAAAGATCGAATTAAATAAACAGACTTTGTCAAGAAAGACTTTTTCATTTTTCGAAACTATTTAATCTTGAAAGATTGTAAAAGTCTCGAAAATATTCCAACAAATTTTATAAATAAAATGACAACTTACAAAATACTTCAGAAGCAGTATTTTAAAAAGAACCGCTAATATTTGAAAGAATGGAAAAATTCACAAAATCATTACGACAGTCATGAAAAGGTTTTAAAAAATAAAATAATTACTTAAAACATAATTTAGAAGTCGAACTTTTTTTTTGAAGAACTGCTCATATTTGAAAGAATGGAAAAACTCTCAAAAAAATAACGACAGTAAAGAATAGGTTGCTTAATTAAAAAAAAAACTTTTAATCATGAGAAGTCATGAAAAGGTTTAAAAAAATAAAATAATTACTTAAAACATAATTTAGAAGTCGAACTTTTTTTTTGAAGAACTGCTCATATTTGAAAGAATGGAAAAACTCTCAAAAAAATAACGACAGTAAAGAATAGGTTGCTTAATTAAAAAAAAAACTTTTAATCATGAGAAGTCATGAAAAGGCCTTAAAAAATAAAATAAATACTAACTTTTTTTTTAAACACTGCTCATATTTCAAAGAATGGAAAAACTCTTAAAAACATTACGACAGTCAAGAATAAGTTGCTTAATTAAAAAAAAATTAATTAAAAGAACTGCTCATGTTTAAAATAATAGAAATACTCACAAAAATATTTACGACAAACACGAAAAGGTTGTTTTTAAAAATAAAATAAAACTTGAAAAATAATTTAGGAGTCGAACTTATTTTGGAAGAACTGCTCGTGTTTGAAAGAATGGAAATCTTCTCAAAAAATGGTTTGGAAGTTTTTCTGTTTATTTAAAAATGATCATTACTAAAGAGATGGATAAATCAAGGATAAACTCACAGAAAAAAAATCATATTTGTTTGCAAGAAATTATTTTTTCATGAATTTAAGTTTATAATTATTTTTTTTCATTTTTTCACATTCGACATTTTGTCCATTCGACTTTATGTCTTTCGACCTTTTGTCGCACAACCGTTTGGGTTAGACTTCAACATTCATTTTTCCTGTTCATTTTTCTTCTATCCGCTGTATCTCAGCAACCAGAGGTTCAATCTTCAATGTTTTTAGGTGAAATTTAAAGAAATTTTATGAACTTTTTGAAAAAAATATGTTTATAGATGGTCACTTATGGGGACCATTTAAAAAAAAAACCGGAAATTTCAATTAAAATCAAATGTTATGTGGCCATATCTTAAAAACGGTTCACTTTATCAAATTCTGCAAAGTACTTTTCGATTCCAAATGCCTAAAAAATTTTTTGACAAAAATTTCTATTTTCTTTCAAAATGCTTGGCCTAGAAGTAAGGCTAAAAAATTGCGGGGTTTTATTAATTATTACAATACAAAAAAAAATAAAAAATGTCAATATTTTATTTTTATTGTAACTATTTTTTGTGAATAGTTCTTATCAATATTTACAACTTTACCAAAGGCACCAAACCGATCAGAAAATTCCTTAAAAAGATACAGATTTTCGAACTTTTACGTACCATTTTTTGTATAAACAGCTAGTATGGGTGAACCAATGACACAAAATGGCTTTTGTGGTAATAAAGCCCCAAAAAGTTTGAGTCAAAGAAATAAACAGAAATAAAATTCCTTTTCAGGAATTCAGGGAAAATTTCTCTATTTTTTTCTATTTTAAGAGTTGAATTCCGAAATTTAGAACCGTATGTATACACAATATTTTTTCTGCGCTATTTATTTTTTGACATTCATAATTTAGAAACATTGCGTTACCAAACAAGAAAAGAACAGGTTGATATTTAGCAGATCCGTTGCACTTTGGTAAGAATTGTTAAGAATTAAAAACATTAAATTTTCAACTGTTGTTATTATCTCAGATATCAAACATCACATTTAAAACCACTTAGAAAATACCATTTGGTATTGTTATACGTTTTACTAATTCAGTTGAATTGGATCAGATTTTCTAAGTGGTTGTAACTGTAATGTTGGATGTCCGAGACTTGTGACCGTCAGACATAAAAATATTTAACCAAAGAGTATCAATTGAAAAATCATGTCTACACCACAAAACCATTCCCTCTAAGAACTCAAAGCTGTTCTACAGCTTTCCCTTCCACAAATTAAACTGTCCCCAAAGCAAACCCGGTTCAACATCCTCTAAAGTCCCCGCACACACCGCACTGCAAACTCAAAGTCGGATTATCTGGGCAAACTTTGGCGACAGTTTTGTTTAAATCGTGTCGAACGCTAATTCCCGAGCTTCTCGTTGCTCCAAAAAGTTCAAACGAGGACAGTTTTTTCTATTTCTGCCCCAAAATGCTACCCCAAAAAAAGGCGAGTCGAATCCTCCGTCTATGTTTTTTTTCCACCACTGTAGCTGTTGCGAACCCGTGTCAGCCGATACCTTTGAACATTCCGAGTTTGAAGGAAACATAAAAGTCCAGCAATTTATCTTGCCCGCACAAACAAACATTCGTCGCGGTTTACCTTCGCGTGGTGCGTCTCTTCGCTGTCCTGCCCTGAGGGGGCGGAACAAAAAGCTGGGCATTCGATACGAATCGGTGCTGAAATGCGTATCTCAACGTGGAAATGAACAAATCTATATTTCTTTTTTTGTTCTATGACAGCTCGGTTGGAGTTTGAAAAAAAAAATTTGGAATAAAAAATGTATATATTTTTTTAAATAACTCTCACAAAAATGCTTTGAAAAGACAAAAAAATGTTTCCAAGAAAAATCTTTCACTAAACCCACCGCGTTCTACTGTGAATCCCAACAAAAAAAAGGAAAACAATCATGTCCTGTCAGCGGTGCCGTTTTTTCGCGTGCTCTAGGCAGAAATTTCGCACAACTTTTCCGTTTTTTTCGTTCTCTACTTTCAATCCACGTTCAACGCCGTGGTTGCTTGGTATGCAATGTGGAATACCTTTTTCGTCCCGCGGGGACACGCGTGCGACGATTGGCCACGGTCAGAATTTTCCGCGTATTTTACCGACCAACGCAAGGTTTGGGTTTGAGGCAAACATTTGGGTATTGGTGTTTTGTCTATTTGAATGGAGTTGTTTAAATTTTACTAAGAGACAAAACAAAGAAATTTTACAATAATTTGAGTAATTTTCAATATTGTCTTAAGGAGCAATTTTCGTGTATTTTTTCAATCTTTTTTTTTAAATATGTATTTCGATTTTTCCCTAATCTTTGAAGGTGAAAAAATAAAAAAAAAATGAATATTGAAATAACAAGCCATAGTTTCAGCATTTGCATGTAAAAAGTGTTTTAAAATGCATTTTAAACTAGTTCAGTTGTTTTGCAATCATGAATTTTCAAAAAATGAAAGATTTGACGTAAACAAAAATTTTAGCGAAAAAAAACTTAAACATCGAACATTTTGATTCTATACGCAGGGAAATGCATTTTAAATTGATTTAAGAGCGAGTCCACGAACAGGGCATACCCCTTTGTATTGGACGTCGTTTGGACCTCACCAATCTGCCTGAAATTTTCAGGGGTTGTTTGTACATATAAAACTAGCATCTGGCCAAAATATGAGCGCTCTAGGTCAACGGGAAGTGGGGCAAATCGGGACACAAAGTTTGAAGGTTCAAAAACGTCAAAAATCTTAAAAAGCCTATAACTTAGGCAAAGTTCAATTTTTTTCAAAATTCAAAATGCTTCTGAAAGGGCTTAAAAAATGCAACAAAATGCAGGAAGAAGCATCCCAATTGGTTAAATCTAATGGGAGTTATTGGCATTTTAGTGAAAAAATAGCATAATTTTCAAACTCAAATAAAAAAGTGTTCCATCCAGATATCAACTCGGTTCGACCTGCAGCTTGTAGGGGACATCTAAGACTACCATGTGAGACTGAGAACGCTTTGGGTAAGGCAGTTTAACATATTAAATAGACACTTTTACTTTTAGTGAATTTTTTGGTTGTAAATTTTTGCTCGGGGGACCCCTTAGATCCCATTTTCTGGTAATAATTTTATCATATTCGTGTTTCTGAGACAATTTCACAATAGAAACATGCATAAAAATGTATATTTTGATCCATTTTAACCCTTTAAAAAATAAAAGTTAAAAAAAATCTTCGATTCACATTTATTGAAAATCATGCTCGTTTCCAAGGATACTAGATGACACAAGAAAAAAGCAGCTTTTTAATTTTTTTATAACTAAAATTTCAGGCAGATTGGTGAGTTCGATGTGAGATGGGTATGCTTTGCTCGTGGACTCGCTCTTAAGCTGATTGCAGTTCAATTTCCATTGAAATTTTGAAGTTTTTTGAAAAAATATTTTTTTTGCCCTGTGATTTTTCGAGCCAACTTTAAAGGGGGGTAGAGCGTCCAATTTCCCGGGGTTACAAATTTCCCGGGAAACGGGAAATTTTCAACCAATTTCCCGGGAAATTTTAAATATATTGAAATTGTTCAAAACTGGGTTCTGAATCATATTTTGCATCAAAATTGAATAGGACAGCAACTTTAATGGTTGAAATATGTGTAAAGATCAACTAATAGCTTGACTGCATGTAATAATTCATTAAACAACAAAAAAATGTTTATTTTTTCTAATTTTATAAGCTCAAATCGTATAAAAGATCAAAAAATGATGACTGGTATTTTTTGTTTAGAAGTATTTTTTCATCTAAGTGTTTGGACAGTGAATCATACTACCATACTCCATGAATCCATACTCCACAATCCTAATTTTTTTTTAAACTCGCTTCTGTGAACAGTTTGAGAGAGTATGGTTTGACACATTATGTTAAAATAAATAAAATCATTCATAAATTGTTAAACTTTTTAGTTTTTCCTTAAAATCTAACTTCTCTTGTTTGTTTTACTTTAAACAACTCAATGTTTTCACATATTTGGAGCAAGTTTTAAAACTATGTTTGCATTTTTCGGGCACCTCGTAAACAATACAAAGTAGTTTTTCAATGATTTTTTAATGGTTTTATGCACATAGTTTTCAAGTTTATAATTGACTTCTGTTGAACGTTTTTTCATAGAACGAAAACTAGATTTAAATTATACGATAAATTGTCATCATCCCACTACCACTCTTCCATTATTTTTTTTCATGTTAAACCTTCTAACACCCATTGTTGCACCAGTTCTCCATAATTATTTGACTTTAAATTGATTTTTTTTTATGAATTGAAGTAATTCTTCTTGCAAAACCCTATTTGAAATATTGAATGAAACCAATTCAATTTTCATCTTATTTTATCATTGGTAAACAAAAATGTAAACAATCTCAATTTTGCTTTGGCGGCAAAGGGTTTAAATATCTTCAAATGTTTTTATTATTATTTATTATTTATTCTATATATTTATTCTATATATTAATTTATATATTATTTATTCTATAAATATTATTTATGCTATACCTATGCAATTATTCTTTAAAAAGTTTATCTGAATTGTAATAGTATATTTTTTTATAAAGCAAGGTCTATTTTCAGTTGCTTCAGAAATTAATATTACCAAAAATAAATCTTGATAATGAATTAAATTTCCTCCTTTTTTCTAGAGCCTTTTAAAAAGAATTGGGTCCAAAAAATTAAGAAAAATGTATACTTCCGCTTGAGTTTCGGGAATTCTCGGGAAATTTATAAATTTCCCGGGAAACGGGAAATATTTTTCAACGGGAAATCCCGGGAATTCCCGGGAATTTTTTTCCCGGGACGGGAAATTGGACGCTCTAAAGGGGGGGTGGGGAGACAAAAACTTTAATAGTAGTTTATGCAACAAGTTGCAAAAAGAGGATTTTTTCAGCACGAGTCGTACATTTATCCAACGAGGTTCACCGAGTTGGATAAATACGACGAGTGCTGAAAAAATCAAGTTTTGCAACGAGTTCCATACAACATTTTTTGCAATTTCGATAAACACCCATTGAGTGAAATTTTAAGTCGAATTTTCATGTATTTTGTCAATAAATCGTTTAAATCAAAAAAATGTTGAAAAGTGTTACTTTTCGAAACAAGTGTTGAAAAGTTCAACTTTTCAGCACCCATTCCAGTGCTGAAAAGTAGAACTTTTCAGCATTTATTTTGAAAAGTGTTGCTATTCGATTCTGTTATTTTTGGTACAGAAAAGTAGGCTATTTCGTCGTTCAAGAATGACAGGAAAAGTAAGTAGTTTCACGACGGAATTGCAAAAAAAAATTTGTACCAGCCTTATAAGTTCTGAAATATTGGCATTTAAAAATTGAGCTCTGTTTATGTGACATATATAATACTTTAAGTTTGTGGTTTCATAATATTTGAGTGGAGGGCTGTATCTCAATAACTCAAAATGTTTTCCAGATGATTTTCAAGGAATTTTTTTCAGCTTTCTGGAAAAGTATTTTCAGAAATTGATACTTAAAAAATCGAAAAATTGATGATTTTTTCTCAAAATTTAACTAATTGTGGATAACTTTTTGATTGCAATCTCGTTTTTTCAATTTAAAATTATTAAGAGAATGTTGACTTGAAATTCGATTTTTTTCAATCAATCAATCAATATTTTTGTTTTAATTTTTGAAAATTTTGATGTTTTTAATATTTTTTTTAACTATTTCAAATATAATGCTGTATTTAAAAATTCTGAATGTATTTTTTTCCGAGTGATCGGAAAATTTAACAAATATTTCGTTTTTTGCTTTGAAAGTCTGACGAATGGCTATTTTTTTTGATACATTACTTTTTCAAAACCACCAATGCGCCATGGGTTTCCTATGTTCATAGGAACTTTTGAAAAAGTAAACGAGAAATTAGGTCTTATTTGATGACGCTTCCAAACCCATACGATATCAATATTTATTCTCTACGAGGCTGTTTCTCAACAATTAATTGTCGATTTTGAATGTCCTAAACGAAAGTTATGGAGAATTCTAAGATTTTAAAATTTGTGACAAATTTTGCTTTAAATGTCTTTAATTCCATAATTTGGTTGAGCGTTTTTGCTGAATTCATTACTTTGATTGAAGATAAACGAGTCGTCTTTTTTTCCCTTATAATTATCCTTTCAGATTCGGTTTTTATCTACTACTTGCAGACTTCATCAGTGTTCTTTTCTCGACTATGATTTGGCTATGCATAATTTGATAATTTTTTTTCAAAAAAGTGAGGTTCTTTTATAAATTAAAATTTGGTTTTACATTTAAAATGGAAGGGAAAAAAATCTTTGGATAAGATTTTGAAGGACACAGTTTATTCCAAATCATAATCATTTCCCTGGATAGGTATGTAAGAGACAATAAAGTACCAGATCAATCCTGCTTCGGTATAGTTGATGTTCAGCCATTTTCTCGCAATTCAAAGGTCATCACTTCCAATCCTGAAGTGGAAGAGATATAGGTGTAAAAAGTAGTTTAGGTTGTCTCACAAAATGAAAGCTTTATTTCAAAGAAATTCTTCGCGGTCTTTTTTTTACTAGAATTAACTGCTTGAATAAGAACTAAATAGTTTAATGTTCCCATTTGTTTGCCATATTCCAACTAATCCAATCCGGGAAAATTTTACATGACTCCCACGCCGCAACCTCGGTATTAAACGGAAAAGTCATTGCAGCAGCAGCAAATGTATAAATAGTTAACAATGCTGTCAGCTCCAGCCGCAAACGCAACGCAGATCCCCCACCAACAAACGCCGTCGTCGTTTTTCGAAATATGCCAACGGAAATAGTTTTATGAATATTAAATGACTCTGGTTCCGCCACCGAATCGGGCCCCTGCGGCCAAACATGGTGGTGATCCCAAAGTGGGAGGAAGAGGGTGGGCAACCGTGCGTGGAATTGCGGAAAATTACGCCCCGTACTGGCAGAGTTTTTCCGGGGTTCAACTCAAACAAAGCCCCGGAACTTGCTGCGTAGGCCAACACAGTATGTACCAACATTAGGCATTTTGGCAAACCGCGACCTCGGAAAGTGGGCCATTTCACCGAAACGATGCTGGTCGCGGCGCGCGCTGTAGTCGGTGGGCACATTCAGGGCTTCCACTTTCCCCTTCGCCATGAAGATGATGATGATGATTATTGTAACGATCGATGCAATACCACACGTGGGACCCGTTTTAGGTTAAGAGGGGAGTGGGGGAACGTCGTCGCCGTCGTCTTCCCGGTTCCATTTTCCGCGAGAGCTTTTTGCACTTTCGGGCAGGAAAGGAAAAGCACAACGAGCCGTGACCTGCGAAGTAAGAGCTGCCGCGATATTTATGCATGTAAAGCGCACACTTTACATGGGTAATGTGTCACTAAAGGGAGGAAGGGCAGTGGGAGCTCATGCAAGTAATGGAACCTCTCAACAGTGCTGTAATGCGAAGTGATTGTAACGAGAAAGCTCATCAGGCCCTGGTGCGTAATGGTGCAGGGTTACGAGAGGTTTATAATGTAGTTATAAGCTGAGCATTGATTGGGCGAAGAAGGAAGTTCTTGTGACCGCTCTATTAATTATATTCTTATGAAATGAAATATCAAAACTAGTACAGTTTGATTCACATAATCAGAATCAGTGCGTCCAACGCTTGTCCAACTTACTCGGACGCCCAAGAAAAACCAGTTGGAAAGATGTTTTTGATCGCAAAAATTACAGATTTGATCGAATCGAGTTCTGCAAAGTTCTAGGATAATCAAGTCATCCTTACAATTCATAAAAAAAAACATTGACCTGATTTGTTGAGTTATGCCCGAGAACTAGCGAGTTGAAGTTACCGTTCCAAATTTTTTAAGGGGTTGGAAGTTGGAATGTTAGGGGCTATCTATAAACCACGTCTACTTTTTTTTTTTAAATCTCAGACCCCCCCATTTCCCCTACCCGAGCAGGGGTAAAAAACACGGTAATACCATGTTTTGGTATTACTTGGGCAAATAACAGGGACCAAAATGTGCCCTTGGTTGCCCAGTAATAGATGGTATAATACCATGAAATCATACCAAAAAATTGTATGGGGAAGACCACAGCAATACCAAAACGTGCCATTCCAACGGCAAATGAATACCAGACAAATAACAATTTTCCGGGTAAATAAAAATCTCATTGGGCAAAAACAATGAGAATTCTCTATAGGATTACAGCGGGAATTCAATTTGGCTAACGGGATTGCAATGAGAAATGGGTAGAAGTTTGATGCTATATTTAAATCATTCGACCAGGCAGGAAAACGAAGACTTGCTTGGAGAGCCAAAAAAAATCAGGTAAAGAAAACTAGAGGAATACTACTCGTTTACCAACTGAGCTATCAACGCTTGTTGAACACGAGCTGCTGCTGTATCAACATGTTTTAGAAAAAAATATCAGGAAATTCAAAGAAAGAGAAGCAAACTAAACCAGAACGAGAAAGGCTATAGCACAGACAGCGTGGCATTTTTCGTGGGATTTTCGAGGATGCATGATTCCAACTGAATAGGATTCAACACAAATCCAATATTAAAAGGATTTTTGCACGAAGTTCGAATACCACATGCATACCAACATTTAGGTATTGAAAGAGTTATTTCATCAAATTAACAAAGATTGACACTATTTTTTTGAGTTTATCGATTATGACGAAAAAGGTACACAATGTTAAGTAAAATCCATTCTAAATTTTAAATTTTTCACGTTAAACCTATTGTTGTCGTAAAGTTAATCGTCTTAATATATAAATGTTTTTGTTCTCATTTTCAAATGTATCAGCATACTTTTAAGCAGGGCTGTGGAGTCGGAGTCGGAGTCGGAGCCGGAGTCGGTGGAGTCGGGTCTTTTTGGGGACCTGGAGTCGGAGTCGGAGTCGGAGTCGTCAAAACTCGAATTGCTGGAGTCGGAGTCGGAGTCGGAGTTGGCTAAATTTTATGAGCTGGAGTCGGAGTCGGAGCCGGAGTCGTAGATTTCTGATTGACCCGGAGTCGGAGCTGGAGTCGGAGTTATCAAAATATTTTATATAATTTATGAACTTATTTATTGTTCAATATTTGTTATAATTCAGGTTAATTCCCATTTTTTAAATTAATTTACTGAATCGCGTGCACTGCGTTAACATTTTTATAATCAATTTATTTTTCGGATCAAGATATTTATCAGATGTCATGATGTTTTCGAAGCATTTCTATTGTGATTGGAAAGCTCTTATTGTGTTATTTCACTAAGATCACAGAATCATAATCTGCTAATCCTCTCTTGTCAATGTTTGCATACACTATATTATAGTGTCATAACTCATAAAATAGTAAATAATTGTGGATGTAGTCAAAAAATTTAAACAAATTAAAATGGTTCTTTACTGTCTCTTTTTGCTTGTATTTACAGTATGTAAAATAAGTATTTACACCCCTTGGGCCCTATGCACATTTTGTGATGAAACATGTAAACAATTTAAAGTTTGACAGAAACCTAGTACTACGTTTTGTACAGAAACTCATGCCGAACATTTTGGTACAAACTCATGAAAAGATGATTTCTATAAAAAGATCTATAACAAATACTATTACAAAAATCAAAAAAGGTACAAAAATAGTTTGTACACCTTTCGAAAAATAAACATAAATAAAGTTATTTGATGACAATTCACCATAAATCCAGCCTCCCAACTCCAAATAGGCATCTTTGACCGATTAAAAAAATAATTTGGATTGAGTATAAAGTTTACTAACTTCTTAGTATAAAAGTTTATATAACTCTGGAAATTCTATATAAAACTTATCTAAACTTAATTTTGCAAACTTTTAATTCAACTAAATGTCAATATATAACTAAAGAATTGCTAAGGTTTTAAGTAGATCCTTTTTGTTAATAGGAAAATAAAGGTTCACTATCAGTCGTTAACAAAAAAAATGTAACATTTGTAAAATTGACATTATAACTAAAATAATAAAATATCAACTATTATATTAATCTACTACTTGGACCGCAACATGCTGAAAACATTTAAAACAAACAAAAAATATCGAAAATAAGTTGCAACTAATTTTGAAATAATCATTGAATTAATTAGATATATCGATTACCTCAATATTTACAATTTCTCTTAAAGTGTTGATTCTTAAGGATCCACTACACGCGAACATTTTTTGATTCGACTTTTTTACGGAAATTGTCATAACTCTGAAAAGAAAACAGTTAGAGTTCCACTTTATGTATTAGGTAGGTCCTGAAGAAATGTTATGCAAAGTTTACATAATTTTCGCAAGTTTTTTTTTTTGCTTTTTGAAGAAACTTTTGAAACAATCAGATCAGTTTAGGTCTTGTAAACTTTGCATAACTTTTCTACAGAACTTAATACAAAAAGTGGGACTCTAACTGTTTTCTATTTGAGATATGACATTTTCCGTAAAAAACTCGAAGCAAAAAATGTTTGCGTGTAGTGAATCCTTAAATAATATCGTTGAACAAGTCTATTTTTTTAAAATACCTTAAATCGGGTCGATATAATTGATACAATTTAATTTTTTTTTCAAATATTAGAATTTTCTCATGATTTATATGTTTAAAGTGTGTACTGGGCTGGATCACACAATTTCCATATACTTCCTCTGAAATAAATTCAAAAGAGCTTTAAAAAATAGTGATTTTAAAAATTGTCTATTTCAAAACCAGCGTATTTTTGATAGTTACTGTGTTTCTTTAAAATTTCAGCCTAAAATTATTCAAATGGATTTTATATGCCAATTCGATCATGAAGGTTAACTTTCTTTTAATATTTCATTTAAAAAAGTACAGTTAAAAATTAGTGTAGCTAGTATATAAACTTAAAAAAATGAATGTAAATTTAAAGTAGTTAAATAAAAAGTTTCAATTTTTCAAACAACAAATTTTAAATTTATTTTGAAAATTGTTGTGCAGAAAATGCGTTTAAATCTGAAGATATTTATGATTTTTGTTTCAAAAATGCTGAAAACATGTAACATAGAACAACGAACACTTATCTACCAAGCTTAGTATGGTTCCATATCATTCTGTTTGTATAAATAATTCGTATGTATAATTTTGTTAAACACCCCGAACATAAATGTCATTATTCGCGCAAGTGTGAACTGAAATGTGAGTGATGTGATTAATTGAAATTTTTAAAATATTTTAAATACAGATTAGGTGTCGGAGTCGGAGTCGGAGCCGGAGTCAACAATTTGTGGAAAGCTGGAGTCGGAGTCGGAGTCGGAGTCGGCTAGAGTAAAAAGGCCGGAGTCGGAGTCGGAGCCGGAGTCATCAATTTGTGGAAAGCCGGAGCCGGAGTCGGAGTCGGAGTCGGCTTAACTCAGAAAGCCGGAGTCGGAGTCGGAGTCGGAGTCGCTTGAGACTTGACCCGACTCCACAGCCCTGCTTTTAAGAATGTTAAACATGATTTAAAATAGATTTTTTTTATTGAATCACCATTTTTCATAATATTTTATTTAAAATATCTTAACAATACCAATGTATGGTATTCCCTAATTTATCAAGATCATTAAATGACTTTTTTAGACCAAAATAAAATAGTTGGCTTCAATTTGGAGTAGATTTGCGTTTTTAAGTATGTTAAGTAACAGTATGTCAAAATTCGACATTTTCTTAAAATTTTCCCAATAACTTAACAAAACCAAAATTTGGTATAATACCACAAGGTGTGCATTGGATCGACGTCCGGTGTCTCCAGAATCAACGATTCACCCTTCAAATGTACACATTGTCCTTAGTATGCTATGACGGCTAGGTGAAAATTACGACGCCCTATGTCAGACGGTGAACACGTGGAGAGGCATTGATTGCATTATTATTACAAAATCATCATGTTACGTTATTTAGAAAAGTTTAAATTGTTACAGAAACATCAATAATTATTATTTTATTACTTTAAAGAGTGTTTCTGAACCAAAACTTGAGTTTATGTTCTGCCACGTGTTCACCGTCTAACATGAGGCGTCGTAATTTTCACCTAGCCGTCATAGCATACTAAGGACAATGTGTACATTTGAAGGGTGAATCGTTGATTCTGGAGACACCGGACGTCGATCCAATGCGCACCTTGGGGATAGAATGGACAACCCTAATTCCTTCTGGAATTTGTTCATTGTACCATCCCCTACACACCTATTGGACGAAAAGCATAAAAATCCCATAGTAATTTCCATGTAAACTTTAAACCGCTGGGGACAGGCCAATTCTCAACCAAATGGGCTGATATTTGGCATGAGAGTCCCTATGGGTATCCTCTACTAGGGGAACCTTGGTTTGCCTGATTCTGAGATCTTTTGGTTTTGGATGAAACACCCTATTATTTACCCATGCTCGGGTAGTGGACAATTTACATTCAAAACAAAACTTGTTTGTATGGATCGTATACAATCGCTGATGTATGATGCGGACATAGCTTTCATACATATAAGTGAGATTCGGCTTCAAAAAAGTACAGAAATAACACTTAAGTGTTCGTAAACTGAGTCAGGATTGCAAGATCTTCAATATGTTGCACTCGTTTGGAAGGTCTTTTGATAACCTATCGAATGAAAGGTCGGATGGTTGATTCGGACATAAAGTTCATTCATATAAGAAATCCCGGCTTCTAAAAAAATATAATTATCACTTAAGTGTTCATAACTTGAGGCAGTGTGGCCAGATCTTAATTATGCTGGACTAGTTCGAAAGGTTTTTCGATTACCTATCGAACGATACAGTCCGGATTCGATTATTCGAAGATTTTGGAGCTTAGGTATAACCCGTAAATTATTCTAAAGTAATTTAGAATTTTTAAATAAAAAATTGGCTGCCAAAATGGTGGTGATGAAATATAAAAAATATGCATATTTTGATTTAATAGGCAATACACCATCTAAAAATGATCAAAATTGGGTTGCAGAACTCGAATTTGTTGTTAAAAGTATGGAAGTGAAAAAAAAACTTTTTTTGTTTATTATTAAATTGAGCTGATGCAAATATTTTTCAATGTCTTTGTTCCTCAGCCTTGGCTGAAGTGAAGGGGGCGGAGTGCAAAAAAAAATAACATGTCAGAATTTCAACATTTCAATGAAATAACCATTGGAAAGTGCATTATACATTCGGGCTATTATTATTTATCGTGGCCGTTGATATGCAATCGATTTTATTTTATCGGGCCGTTGATATGCAATCGAAAGTTAAAAAAAAGAAAAAAAAATCAACGATAATTTACCAACATTCAACATAAGTATAAATAATAGGGTGGGTCATTTTTTTTTTCGAAAGTGCTCGGATCCGGCTGAAATAAAGACCATCTTGTAGAGGGGACCCATAGGGGCTCTCATACCAAATTTGAGCTCATTTGGTTGAAAACTGGCTTGTCGCTCGGGGGTTAAAGTTTACATGGAAATTACTATGGGAAATGCGTGATTTTACTTCAAACGCTCCTACAAGCTAAGCGACAAATTTTAACCCACACTTACACTAGGTAGCCGTGTCGGGGGAGGTCTAAGGAACATTTTTCTCTAAACGTTCATGGTCATCCGTTCAACCCTGAGCTTGCGCAAAGCCGAAACATCCGGCGACTCCGGAATCCTTTAAAATCTCAGTTTTGATGGTCAGCGCATACTACGAAACTAAGATTGCATCGTGTGACAGAATGGGAAACACACGACGCCAAACGTCAACTCACTAAAACGGTGTTCGCTCTCCCAACAAAGTGTTAACAAGCAAATTGAAAATAAAATTCACCAGATCGTATTAAAAAGTTGAGCCCTGAAGAGAACATGGCCTCCGAACCCGAGTTCGTCGTTGAGCAGTTGCAAAGAGAACCCGGCGCAGAAAGGTTCAGGAAAATCTCAACTGCCAGGATATTTTGGAGAAATTTGCGCGCGAGGAAGGTGAGAAGCGGGCCAGCCGCGGCAAGCGATCTTCGGCGGACTCTAACTCAAACATGGATCGGACCGGAGAAGAAGTTGAGAAAGTGCCACCAAAACGGTAGAGTCTGCCGAGAGCGACGAAAAGTTTAGCGCTGAAGGCCACAGCCGGTGGTTCCGGCCAAACGCAAACACTATTTTAGTGAAATTTAGATTCCAGAAGATGCGTTGGAACATCCTCTACCACCTGGTGCTAATATATCGTTTTTGCCTAAAGTGAATATTAGCCGTTTTTTCAATGGTGGGCAGAATAAAATATACTAAAAATGTTTCTAAACGCACGGGAATACAATTTAAATTGGCTTCAGTTGATTGCACTTAAATTTACTTTGAAAATCCCTTGAATAAAAAATGCCCCCTGATTTTTCGGCCTAGCTTTGAATTCTATTAATTTTGTTGAATTCTAAAATATTTCAGTTAAAACTTGTTTCTTCTTTTACCACCACTCGATATTTTTGTACATTTTTGTGCCCTTCTAGACAATTGAAGAGCTTGTCAAAACAAAAAAAAAATATTCCTTAAAAAGGAATTTTGGTCAGTTCCAGCAAAAGTTATAGGCTTAGATAAACTATAACTTAGATAAAATTAGTTAAACAAAAAAGACCTCCAAGATATTTTCCACAAATGTTCTCAAGAATGTGCGCTTTCCAACGCTTCCAAGAACGAGGTCAAACTTCACCATCTTTAAATGTTATTCACATTTCAGAATGGCGCCCGATTTTCGTTCTCTTGTTCATTTGTCGCGAAGACACCAAAGCTGTAAATCTTAACGTGTGGCCGCTATCAATTTTGTCACACTAGATTCCGGTTTCGGACCACTGTGCAGTGTTGAGAAAACTGTGTAACAATTTTGATCACACACATCCACATTAGGGTGGTCCAAATGTGGGCTGAAAGCATTTTCTCTTTATGTTAAAAATTTGTATTCTACAAAATGGCCATCATAAACAAACAGCTCCAAATTTATCACCGATCGCTCACCCAAAAAAGTGCCCCCACAATCCTTCCCCTCAGCTGCCGGCATAACTAATTGCTCGCTATCACGCCTCAAATTTCTGGGGTGTGATTGTGTGGAAAATCAAGATTACCTGCCTCAACAAAAAGTCAAAATCAGATCCCCACACACACACACACACTGATTGCCAGACGTGGATTCCCCGCTGGGACCACTTGAAGTTCGGCTCACCACGTGAATTTCACGCACCCTTTTTCGGAGGAGAAAAAAAAGCCCATGAAAAGCTCAATTTATTAGTTTCGCAGCAATTCCGACTTCCTTCACGTGGATAGGCGTAATTTGTGATCGCGTGCGTGTGTGCACGAGCTAGTGAGTGACGTTTCTGCGTGAAGCTTGAATATAAAAGGGGTAAAAAACAACTCCTTAAATCACCCTGCCTCACTGAAGCTTACCCCAACCCACGTGGAGTGCGAAAAGCTCGATTTCTCAAGGACACGCGCTCCTCGACAGCAGGGGGTAGATCAACAGCAGTAGACAGACTACCACTGTACCACCAAACTGGGGGGAAAGGGGTAGGATGATAATGTTTTTGTCGGGATATTTTTCATTACGACCCCCTCCTGGGTGTTCAGGAAGTTGGGTCCGATTAGCTTTTCCTCGAGTTATGGTCGTGGCGGCGTGGTGGTTCGATTTTTTTTCATGCTTTTTCTGAGGTTCTTCGTGAAGTCGGTTACAGCAAAGACATCAATGGTGATAGTGGCGGTGATAGTGGACAAGCTTTAATATATTTTTTATTTATTATAATTTCAAAAACATTCTTGGAAAAATATACTTTTTAAAGTTTCACTATAATTTTATAACTTGTTTTGCGTTTTTTTTAGATTCAATAAGCTTTGTGCAAAATCAGTTTCATCAAAATAAAATTCAGGCTCACTTTGGTTCAAACTTCTATTCAACATAAGCAAGAAATTTATTTGAAAACACTTTTTTAAAGACCTTTCATTCCATTGGCCACAGCCACGCACTGTGCAATTCGCGACGCTCGTTGGTTGTTGTGAAAGCATGAAGAATTAATTGGAACCTTCCTCGATGGGTTACGGTGTCACGTTAAAGAGAAATGATGTCGAGTTCCACGTCAATTAACGATTTTGTTGAAAATTACAGATTAGAATATTTAACCCACATTATTTTTGTCTAACAACCAATTCTGCTGTTACATTATGAGGTCTTATTTTTTCAAGAAATCAGATTTGAAATGCTACCCCTAAATTTACCACTTTCGTCTTTCCCGCTGGACCAAATCCAATATCGCAAACGATAAGTGGATCCACATAAAAACAGCTGGAAATCGACGGCGGGATCCATCGACTTCAACGTCACAGCCCCATGGTTCCGTGTGCAACCATCGTCGTTGGTCGTTCCACTAGCCAGCCATCAACAACAATAAATACTGCCACCAGCGAGAATCGCGCTGGCGGCCATATCGGTGGACAACCCGCGGCCCAGGTCAAGCCCCGCATGTGGAGGCCTGGATGGACTAGGATGACTCCCAGAGAAAAAAAAAAAAACAGTTGATTGCCATCGACCATTCAAAGGGGCGTCGTTTGTTAAGCCCCACACCCCCTCTCCCCCCGAAAATGGGAAAAGCCTTTTACGACGATTGGCCACGCTCTCTGACCGAGTTCCGGTGTGGCCACTCTGGGTCAAACCTGGCAAAAACATGGCAATTAGTGCGGGACGGTGGGGGTGTAAAAACGCGAATTATGTCTCAATTAGGTGGGCAATATTATCGGGGTGTGTTTTGTTAGTTAAGGTGATCTGCCTTCGTAGTATCGTAAATGTCTTCCCGAAAGGTGTCACTAATCCACCCCGGAATGGCACTTTAATCCTTTCGAGGTGGTTTTGATCCTTGTGGCATGCAGTGTTTTGCGGTAAAGGTAATGTTTTGGATGAATATTTGTGTTTTTGTCCCTCTTGGTTTCTTCAGGTTTTTTTCAATATTCAGTCTCAGAAGAACTTATCAAGGGATAAAAAATAGGACAATTTTCAAGCAAATCTTTTTTTTTTATTGAATAATGATTCTCAATAATTTCACAACAGGAAAAAGAATCAGTAATTTTCTGATTAAAATAAATATATTTTATTGATTTGATTGGTCATAACAAGTATTTGGATTAATCAATTTGGATTTGATCAATTTTACAAAAAATCCTCAATCCTAGAATAACGTCATGATTCAAATTCCCGGACGCTTCGAAACCCGGACACTTCTTCTTGTATTATCAATTATTTGGATATAAGTTCGCATTATGAATGTCAGAACTGTGTTATTTGATGAATTCCAACATCAACTTTCATTTAAAGTTTGTTTGAACGCTGTAGTTAATGCCAAAACAATTAAATACAATAAAATTATAATTTTACCAAAAATGCGAAACATTTCACTTGAAATATTTCATTGGCGTTCGAAGCACCGGGAAGGCAAAGCAGAAATTTATGGTTTCGATTTCCTTAAATTCTAGCAAATTTTTATATAAACTATCGATTGTTTTGATGTTAACAGCTTATTTGAGACCTAAAGAATGCCATTCACTAACATTTCAGTCCAAATGTGTGCTTTTCATAAGTAAAATCGAGTGTCCGGAATTCGAAGCAAAAGTGTCCGGATTTCGAATCAGCTTTTATCAGTGTCCGGGATTCGAAGCACAACAAGTCATTTTAATTTTTCAATTTCTGATGAAAAATTGTTTGAAAAGACATATTTTGCATGCATTTTCTTGAAACTGACTGTTTATACTACATCCTGATGATGTTTCTAAATTTCAAACTTATTACATGATTTTTTGCCAGCTATAACAGAAATGATATGCTACTAAGTGTCCGGATTTCGAATCATGACGTTACTTGAGAGTTTTTTTTATTGTAATTCATGTTAGCTAGATGCTTGTTTTACATAAGAGCAAAAAAAAAATGATAGAAATTAAATCAAGAAATGTTCTTAATTAAAATTTCAATTAATTATTTTAAGATAAAGTTGTTTCGTCTTTATATTGCGGATTTCAGAGATTTTTAGACAATCGTGCAAGTTGTGAAAAGCTCTCCAATAAAGTGCACACCTAAAACTACAGCAGAAAAAAACTATCTAAGACACACACCCTAGTTTGAAACTGATCTAAAGTGGTCGAAAACAACGAAGCTCAGTCGAGACACGCACCACTCTAGACGAGCGGGGGGGAGAAGGGGTATGATTTTCAGTGTGCAAATATTTTGTGTGCAGTTATGATTTGCACAGGGGGAGAATTTGGTGAAAAGTGTGCAATAGAATGACAGAAAAAGTGAATATTTTACAAATAGTATTGCAAAAAGATTGTTTTTCATAGCATAGTGACTCTTGTTAAAAAATGGTCAAATATCATAAATGTAAGCTAATTTCAATAGAAATTCGTCAATAAAAAAAACCTTCAAATACCCATATCATTGTAGGTTTTTTGATGAGTCAAAATCGATTTTTTTATAATTCATAGAGAAACCAATGGAGCGGCCGTGGCTGACTGGTTACGGTGTTCGCTTTGTAAGCGAATGGTTCTGGGTTCGATTCCCATCTGCTCCCAACGAGAAAGTTAAGAACACATAAATTTGAAATGATGAATCCAATTACGAGTCATCTCTGCGATACGGCTTTACGCAGTAGGCCTGGCCGCTTTAACGCTTGTGATGTTTCAATGCATTCTAATGTAATGGCGCACTACAAATGTTAATAAATGACAAGAAGAGTGCTAGGCGTCATCTAACCTAAGGCGCTCTCCAGGATCCCTTCGAAAGATTGGCTGCGCTAGGGTATGATTAGATTAGATAAGAGATAGAGAAACCAAATTTGAAATATAAGCCTTCCAACCTTTTTTTTCCTTATTTTCAGTTATTTCGCAAGCTTCAGGAAAATTGTTCCTTGCATCGATTGAAAAAAGAAATACTACGAAAATATGATTGAGAATTCATATTTTAGTATCAACTATTTTTTATTCCGTTCAAACATTGTTTTTTTTTGAAAACTAATGTATGACAAAAGTTCGAAAAACATAAGGTCGAATGGATAAAAGGTCGAATGCTAAAAAGGTCGAATGGACAAATGGTCGAATGGACAATAGGTCGAAAGTGGACAAAAGGTCGAATAGACAAAACGTCGAAATGACAAAAAGTCGAATTTAAAAACTTTTGATTTGAGCCTAAATACACAAATATTGCTAAGCAGCTATGGAAAGGGTGATTTGAAAGTTTTTCTTTAATTTAACTTCTATTTTCTTAAAACGTTAGAGGCCTCTTGAATAAAAACTTGCCCCAGGATTGTTGGAGACTTTTTGAAGGGGGTTTATCTTTAAAAATAAAATAAGTCGAACTTTTTTTACGAAGAACTGTTCATATATGAAAGAATGGAAAAACTCACACAAACATTACGACAGTCAAGAATAGGTTGGTTAATTTAAAAAAAACTTTAAAAATATTATAGAAGTCGACCTTTTTTTGGAAGAACTGCTCATATTTGAAAGAATGGAAAAACTCACAAAAATATTTTGACAATCAAGAATATGTTATTTAAATAAATAAAAATGAACTTCCAACATATTTCAGAAGTCGAACTTTTTTTCAAAACACGAAAAACGAAACTATTGGCACTACGCCCCCCGGGGCATGGCCTTCCTCTAACGTGGGATTTCTGCTCCAGCGCCTCTGACGAGACAGGAGAAACCGGGACCGACGTTTTACTTCACCATCCGATAGAAGCTCAGTGGATAAGGCGGGAATCGAACCCGCGTCTCATAGCATCATCGGGATCGAACACTTCTCATGTTAAAAAAATGGAAAAACTCACAAAAATATTACCAAAGACAAGAAAAAGTTGTTTTTGAAAAGAAAAATAAATCTTCAAAATATTTTAGAAGTTGAACTTTTTTTCAAAGAACTGCTCATGTTTTCATGAATGGAAAAACTCACAAAAATATAACGACAAACAAGAAAATGTTGTTTAAACAAATAAAAGCTTGAAAATATTTTAGAAGTCGAACTTATTTTGGAAGAACTGCTCATGTTAGAGGAATGTAAATCTTCAAAAAAAAAAATTGTTTGGGGGTTATTCTGTTTGTTAAAAAAAATCATTGCTAAAAGGATGGATAAACCAAGAATAAACTCACAGTAAAAAAATCAGACTTGCCTACAAGAAAATATTTTTTTCAAGATTTTTTTAGAAGTTTATAATTATAACTATTTGTTTTATTTGTTCACATTCGACTTTTTGTCCTTTCGACATTTTGTCCATTCGACCTTATATTTTTCGACCTTTTGGCATTCGACCTTTTGTCCATTCGACCTTATGTCTTTCGACCTTTTGTTCACATATTTTCAGTGATTCCTTTCACTCATTAGAGGGGCACACAGTAAACAAAACATGATTTAAGGAAATTTCATCTTAAAAGGAAAAATCTCCGAAAACTTCAAACAGAAATAACTTTTGCTTTCCTCGATGACTTTTTTTTTCGTTCACCCCACAAATGAAAATACTACCCCCAAAAAAATACCTTGTGCCCAATAACACACCAAATCGTCGTTTGTGTGACAATACTGGCCAGGGAATTCCTTAAAGTGTTTCAAATTTGTTTTGGACTACTTACAATACCAAATGTCAGCGGATTTGATTTTGGGGTTTGAATGTCTTGGATGGACTTAAAAATGAAGCAAATTTGAATGTTTACGAGAGCAATTCTTTTGTAAACTGTCTTAAACAAAATAATATACACCATATTCTTGATTTACACAACGAAATGGGGGTGTTTAAATCGAGAATCGTTTAAAAAAATAATGTCCGTGACTTAAATTGAGAATATGACTTAAATTAAGAATCTTTGGGATTTCGTAATTTGTCGGAGAATTTTCAAAATGTATCAATTGTATTTTGTTCAGTTATGTTATTAAAACATTTTAGCATGGTTTTGGAACACCTGGGATGTTCTAGTCCATCCGAAACATCCGGAAATTTTGTGTAGCAGGCTAACCAAAGAAACAAGTTGAAACTTCAAAATTTTGACAACGAATCCTACCCAGACTGCTTCAGTGAGTGCGGTAGGCTACAGTGCATTGTTCTAACAACTTATTGGGATGATCTGGGTCATCCAAGGACTCCCTGGAGTTAAGATCTGTGGGTCTACCGCCGTAACAAGCCAGAGGTCGACGGTTTTGACCCCGGAACATATCCGCATAGCTTCAGTGAGTATGGTAGACTACTTTTCTGATGAGTTGGGATGTCCTGGGTCATCCAAGGACTCACTGGAGTTAAGATCTGTGGGTCTACCTCCGTAACAAGCCAGAGGTCGACGGTTTTTACCCCGGAACATACCCGCATAGCTCCAGTGTCTGCCTGTGTGGATCAATCGGACCGCGCACTGGACTCACAATCCAGAGGTCGCCGGTTCGAATCCCGAGGCGGACGCAAAAAATTCTAAGTGTAAATATAGGTATTCGGTGCCCTCTCCCCGTGCCATACCTTCACACTTAGGAGACCCGGGAGGCGGAGTCTTGTCGCAAAAAGAACGATACACGCCTGTGGATCCGTTGACGAAACCGCAGCTCACAATGCCTCATCTTTTGACCTACACAGAAACCCTAAATTCGATTTGAGTCCTGAGATATTCAATAAAAACCGACTTGACACACCCGGAAAAATGATGTAAGTGAGTAATTCTCGCTGAAAGTGGACCACTATTTACACAAGGTGCTCAAAAATCAAAAGCAATATACTTTTCCAATAGCCCCCACCAAGTTATGAATGAAACCATGTTTGGTTGGGTAAATTTGTCCTCACCTTGGCGCCACGAAGCTAAAACATTTTTCCAAATTGGTAATTTTGTGTCTTAGGCGCGTCTACAAAATTGCTAATAACTTTGCAAAACTTCAACGAACCCTTGATGTTTAGGGGTGTTTTGGAAAGGAAATGAGCAGAGCTTTCGAATGCACTTGTCAGAAAAATACCGTTCCATACATTTTTTAGCCACAAAACACCAATGTATTTTTAAACGTCATTTTTGAAGGCCGGCGCCCCGCTTTATCGAAAAACTGACAAATCCATTCGAAAGCTGAGACGATTTCACATAAAGGACCAATATATCTAAGGTGTATATTCCTCCTATCTTTTTTAATCCAATTTTGAATCTGCGAGCGCAGCGCTCCGTTCGCATTTCAAGCACCCAAAATGTTGCAATTTGCTTGCCCCGTTTTAAGGTTTTGTCAAAAAATATAGGAGCTCACTTTTTAAACGATAGTTTATTGTCCAAGGATCAAAATGCACTTTCGATAATTGACCAATATTTTTGATTTTGGGTTCTTCCAGGTAATTTAATGTCGGAAACTTGTTTTTTTTACTTTTTTTTTGTAAAATGCTCACTTACAATTGGTCGGACATTTTTTCAGTAAAACGAATGAATGTAGCATGTAGGAAATTTCACCACGAACATTTTTCTCTAAAAGAAATCGTAATTTTGATACTCCAGTGCCAAGATATTTTAATTTTAGTAAGAAAAATAGTGCAAACTTTACAAATTTCTCAGAATTAGCAAGCACGGCCTATTATTTACATGCGGCATATATTTTGGAGGCCAGAGTATGGTTTTTATAGTTATTTTGGTCGCTGAATTCGGATCTGGATTCAAATTTCAGATAAACAGTTGAATTTGGAGCCACACCCAAAAGTTTTTGCGGAAATAGGCTGTAATTTTATTCGCTAGTGAATTCGGACATATTTCATCTTTCGCTCGCCTTTAATTGATATTTTACTCACGGATTTTTTTATGCAGAATGTTTTGTTTATCTTCTGATTGTTTTGAGAATGTCAGAAAACCTCGTTTTGTAATTTGGCTGATTTCAATGTTAATCTAAAAATAAATGAAAACTTTTGATTTTTTAGGAAAAAAAATGATTTTGTGGTACGATTGTTTATGTCTAAGTTGATTAATGATTGATTAACGATGATTTCCATAATTTTGCAAGGAATAGGAAAATCGCTCCCAACCATTTTCACTACACGCAAATAACATTTGAGCGTGGCTAAAATATCACTGTTCACTGTTTATCTGAAATTTGAATCCAGATCCGAATTCAGCGACCAAAATAACTATAAAACCATACTCTGGCCTCCAAAATATATGCCGCATGTAAATAATAGGCCGTGCTTGCTAATTCTGAGAAATTTGTAAAGTTTGCACTATTTTTCTCACTAAAATTAAAATATCTTGGCACTGGAGTATCAAAATTACGATTTCTTTTAGAGAAAAATGTTCGTGGTGAAATTTCCTACATGCTACATTCATTCGTTTTACTGAAAAAATGTCCGACCAATTGTAAGTGAGCATTTTACAAAAAAAAAGTAAAAAAACAAGTTTTCGACATTAAATTACCTGGAAGAACCCAAAATCAAAAATATTGGTCAATTATCGAAAGTGCATTTTGATCCTTGGACAATAAACTATCGTTTAAAAAGTGAGCACCTATATTTTTTGACAAAACCTTAAAATGGGGCAAGCAAATTGCAACATTTTGGGTGCTTGAAATGCGAACGGAGCGCTGCGCTCGCAGATTCAAAATTGGATTAAAAAAGATAGGAGGAATATACACCTTAGATATATTGGTCCTTTATGTGAAATCGTCTCAGCTTTCGTATGGATTTGTCAGTTTTTCGATAAAGCGGGGCGCCGGCCTTCAAAAATTGGTGTTTTGTGGCTAAAAAATGTATGGAAGGGTATTTTTCTGACAAGTGCATTTGAAAGCTCTGCTCATTTCCTTTCCAAAACACCCCTAAACATCAAGGGATCGTTGAAGTTTTGCAAAGTTATTAGCAATTTTGTAGACGCGCCTAAGGCACAAAATTACCAATTTGAAAAAATGTTTTAGCTTCGTGGCGCCGAGGTGAGGACAAATTTACCCAACCAAACATGGTTTCATTAATAACTTGGTGGGGGCTATTGGAAAAGTATATTGCTTTTGATTTTTGAGCACCTTGTGTAAATAGTGGTCCACTTTCAGCGAGAATTACTCAAGTGCGACAACTGGCCAAAGGGATTTCAGGTCAGAATGCGTTTGACACAAGTAAGAGCTCGACTACCGTAAACATTTGTAAGGGACTATCCACAAATCACGTGGACACTTTTTTGGAAATCCTAACCACCCCCCCCTCCCTCCCCCTCATGGACAATTGTCCATGCAGAAAAAAAATCGCATGGATCGTGGACAATCGCCATACGCCCCCCACCCCAAAAGTGTCCACGTGGTTTATGGATGGTCCCTGAATATAGCTCGTGACCTCGGCAACCAAATTTAACCAAAGCTCAGGACAAAGCACAGATTGGTCAACCAAACAAATCGTTTTTGTTATTGTTTTCATTGCGTGCTCTATTTTTCGTTTATTCTAGGTCAAACATTAAAACGTGTTTTTCTCGGATCGTCAAAAACGACATACGACAAGATTGCAAGACAGCGTCGATTTGATACATTGATCATTTCGCAAAAAATACATTTAGTTGAAAATCAAAATACAGTCCAGAATCCTTACCACGTGGATACCGTTTTTGAAAATTGTCTTTTGCTGATAATTGCCCATACAATTTTTTTTATTGGCGTGGATGGATACCCCGCAGGAGCAGTGGGTGGCCGAATGGTTACGATGTCCGCTTTGTAAGCGGATGATTCTGGGTTCGATTCCCATCTGCTCCAACCTTCCATCGGATGAGGAAGTAAAATGTCGGTCCCGGCCTTGGTTGTTAGGCCGTTAAGTCATTCCAGGTGTAGGAGTCGTCTCCATGCCATAAGTACAAACAACACACCAAACCAAGCCTACTCCGGTGGAATCGCTGGCGGCGGTTGGACTCGCAATCCAAAGGTCGTCAGTTCAAACACTGGGGTGGAAGGTTCCTTGGATTAGAAAGAGGTTTGGGTGCTCTCCCCATTCAAGCCTTCGGACTCCTAGGTTCGAGCAGAAACTTGCAATAGAGACCACAAAAGACCCGGGGGTCGTTAATGTGGATGGTTTGTTTTTTTTATATACCCGCACTCTTTAAGTGTCCGCGTGGTTTATAAATTGCCTTCTACGGTTATCTGTTTTTTTTTTTCATTTTTAAAAACACACGTAGGATATTTAATATTAAGGTTTATTAAATTTTTGTATCTAGATTATCATCAGGAACAATTTAATTTTTGGGGATGTTACCATTCGGGTATATGTAAATTTGGGGAAAACGACAGTTCGGGTAAATGACATTCGGGGATATGGAATTTTCGGGGATGTGGAATTTTCGGGAAAATGATTTTCGGGGAAGTGGAATTTTCGGGAAAATGATTTTCGGGGAAGTGGCACTTTCGGGGAAATGATTTTCGGGGATGTGGAATTTTCGGGGGAAAGATTTTCGGGGATATGGGATTCGGGAAAGTGGGATTCGGGGATAAGGGATAAAACCCAATTGATACATTTTGAAAATTCTCCGACAAATTACGAAATCCCAATGATTCTTAATTTAAGTCATATTCTCAATTTAAGTCATAGACATTCTCATTTTAAGTCATGACTCAAAAAAAGTTGTGTAAATCGAGAATCGTTTAAAAAAAGGTGACTTAAAAAAAGAATATGGTGTACTTTTTAAACTCAGACTCTTTGTCGAAACCAGCGCTCTTCACGAAACCTTAAACCGCAAACTTTGCACGGCTCTGTACATATTTCATCAGCAAACCATAACGAGGAAGAAACTATTCGAAGATAATTTCCAGTACCTGCCCACACATACCCACACAACAGAACCCACTTTTTGCCAGGAATTTTATCTCATCGTAAAGCTTCACCTTCCTTATTCGGTACAAGATTACCGGGCCAATGTTTTCACGTGAGAAAACAAATAACCAAGAAGCACCACCATAGGTACAACCAGGAGCAGAGCAGTTTAACTGAAGCGTACAGCAAATTCATTTAAAGTTCAAAGTTTTCCAACTTGTTCCACGACCATGCCCACGTGTGTGCTGCTCCGGCTCACACACACTAACTTTATTGGAACTGACACCCACTTGGTTACTTCTCCCCCCCCCCTCGAAAATGGAGTGTATTTTTCCGCCCCAAAACTGCCAGGGCTTTAGCCAGATTTGTTGCTCTTAATGAAAGTGTAAGTTTGTGCGCGCACAGTGGATAAAGTTTTTCGAAATTGTATTTTTTTGCCTTTTCTCGCTAGCAAAGGAAATCTTTCCCTGCTGACCGGAAAAAGCGCGCGCGCACGCTAGGAGGATCTTTTGGGGAAGAAAATGGGGAAACTTTGCCGGAAAAATACGCGCCAAAGTGAGTAACGGCGATGGGACGCGTCAGCTAGAAGCTCTCACGTGAGTGTGTGTGTGTGTGTGTGTGTGTGTGTTTTGCAGTGGTAATCCAATTTTTCAGAAAAGTTTAACCGTAAGCAACCCGTGCTACAGAACTTTATCTCTGTTTTTTTTTTAAACTGAAATCTGTTACAATACCCACTTTAAAAGTACCTTTATGAAAAACTGATCAATTTTAACGTTTCTTGTTCAAGTAATTGTTTATAGAAAAATAATTAGCATTGAGAACAGAAAGTTTCCCTTCTCCAGGAAAAAATCTCTCAAACCGATTTATTTCTTCGAAAACTCCTCATAAACTGTTCCTAGAACTCGTAAATTACTGCCCCAATCGCTGTAGATTACTAACTGCGAACGATTTTCGCTCACCCGCTGTCTCTCTCTCTCTACTTCCAGGTACGGGACCTCGACTCACAAGAAACGATCTAGCTCAAAGTACTAAAACCACTGAGGCACTAAAATTGACCGCCCATAACTGAACCGTGAGTAATCAAACGATTCCGGCGAAACACTTGGCAGTTCCAATATTATGTGTTCTATGGGCCGGGAACATCATTTTCACACCCAACCACCCCACCGCTCTGGAAAGCAGCCTTTGATTGAGCAATAAAGACCACCCCCTCCCTCACCCACGTGGACTAGGGGGCTTTTCCGGCCGCTTTTACTGAGCCCGGCCCGGTGTGTTTGCCTGCCGGTTATTGCGGATGCCTTAAATCAACATCAAGATGGATTAGGCTCGCGCTCATTTCACGGCTCGTTGTTTGCACTACAAGGACCCACGACCCATCCGCTCCACCCCCCTTAAAATCTGCTTACACTACTCCCAGCTTGGTTTGCATCCCGCTCAGCTTCCCGAACGGGAAACCGGAAACTTTCGAATGCCGTCCCTCAGGGCCTGAGGGTGGAATTTACGGACTTGGTTTTGAAAATTTCGTCCGCGAGGAATACGGTGGGTTTGAAATGGTTTAATTTTACATTAATCAACTTAACCTGAAATTCTTTTCATAATGATGAGATTTTTGAGTAGTTCTCTGCATTTTCACAAATTAGTTCGTGATTTTTAAATTTGTGTTTGTTGATTTGGATGAAATTTGTCCATACATTTTAAAAGACAATGAAAGCAATTTTGTATCATTCTTTTTTTGCCATACAGATCAATTTGGTGTTTTGGGCAAAGTTGTAGATTATTATTAGACCCTGTATCTTATCAGCATGAGGGTAAAAAAATAACTTTGTTTTATAAAGTTGTGCGGAATTGACTCAAACTCATTGTAGAACACAAAGACTTTTTTTTTTAAACGGTTTGAGCTACAAAAAACCCAAATACTTTTTTTTTACAGGTATGAAAATATTTACTTGATTTAAAATTCATCATCCTACAATTTTTACAACCAATTGTTTAATAAAGTGCCTCAATCCCTGCAATTTTAAAGTCACTGAAATTTGCCTTAAGAATTGATCGGTTGAGTATTTTGTACAGAGATTCCTTTAGGATAGTTGAAGATTACTTATTATAATTTGAACCATTTTTGTAATCTTTTGTAAACAAAAACTATCCACTTTTGTAAACATGCTCAAATTTGGTCCAAATATGAATATTTAAAGCTTTTAAATATTTTTCACATAAAGCTTGTAGAATTTTGAAAACACCCATGTAGGCTTTATCTGAAATTGTTGGAACTTACAGGAAATCAATTATTTGGATGAATAAGAAAAAATTACTTAAGATTTCTTCAAAATGTTGAAGAGGGATCAAGTCACCCCGAATATTTTGACAATGTCGGTTTAAAATATTTTTTTAAAGCGCTTTTCATAACTCAAAGAACTCTTTTGATCAAAAATCCTTATCAGCCAAAAATAGTTGAATGTTTAATCCTTCAGCTCATGCAAAACGTCTTAGTTTTGTGATAAATTGAGCGAGCTATGTGCGAAACAAAGAAAAGTTAGATCAACTCCCCAAACCTCCCCTATTTTTCATTTTCTAAATTTTTTACAGAAATATTGATGAAGTGCAAATAAGATGAAGTGAAGTGCATTGTTTTGAGCTAAAAGTCACTTTTAGGTTATAATATTCTGAAACTCTAACATTTTTCGTTTTTTTAAATACTTAAGGAAAACCTTCCTTGAAAAAAAAGGCTTTTCAAGTAACTATATCTCTACGATATCTCGAAAACTATTAGTTCAAAATGAAACTGTAGTGAAATTATCTGATCTATTCAATTAAAAAAAATAAACTTAAAAATATGATTTGAGAAAAATTATCTATTTGTGGAACCTTTTCAAAAGTTTTGTTTGAGTATAGAATTTTAAAATTAATTTTAACTTACTTGACTAACTGAAAGTAGCTAATTGTTGATATATCATGTATGTTTCAATTATGCCATAGCAATTTTTATTTCACGTTTTTGACCCCCGCCCCCGCACTTCAAAATTATTCAACATATTCAGAAGGCAAATATGACACGTTTAGAATTTTTACAAATTTAAAAAAAAAACAAATGATTTTGAATAGACATTTAAATAAATCAATGATATTGACTTAACCAGAGCCGAGGGACAAAAACTTAAAATTTTAATTTAAATCAATTTTTAAAATTATTTTATTCTTATTATCTAAGTTGATTGAAGTTATAGATTTTTTTCAGGAAACACCAAAATTTAGTGAATCTGGACTGAAGACATTAAAATAAACATTTTAAACTTTTTAACAATTATAGAGTTTTTTTGAATAGGTCCTATAAACATATGAAAGACAATTGCGTATAAGTTCTTGTAAAAAAACTCTAGACTTTATTAGGGTAACATTTGGTCAAAAACTGACTGTGATACGTCAATTTCATCGTGCGACATACATACGGTGAAATGATGGAATATTTTTTTTATTTTTTTATTTTTGGTGATGACATGATAGATTGCTTGAAAAAGTCCAATTTCAAATGCAATAATTTGCCTATTTATTTATACTTAATATATTTTAAGTTTTTACATATAATGTTTTTGAAAGGCGGGCATTCCCCTTTGTATGGGACGTCGTTTGGACCTCATCAATCTGCCTTAAATTTGCAGGAGTTGTTTGTACGTATAAAACTAGTATCTGGCAAAAATATGAGCACTCTAGGTCAACAGGAAGTGGGCAAATCGGGACACAAAGTTTAATGGATCAAAAACGACAAAAATCTTAAAAAGGCTGTAGCTTAGGAAATATTAAATTAAATTTCAAAATTCAGAATGCATCTCAAGGGGCTTAAAAAATGCAACAAAATACGGGGTGAAGCATCACAATTGGTTAAAAAAGGAGTTTTTGGCATTTAAATGAAAATTTTCACAATTTTAAAACTGAAACAAAAAAGTGTTCCATCCAGATATCAACTCGATTCGACCTGGAGCTTGTAGGGGACATCTGAGACTACCATCTGAGACTGAGAACGCTTTGGGTAAGGCAGTTTAACATATTAAATAGATACTTTTTCTTTTAGTGAATTTTCAGTTGTAATTTTTTGATTGGGGACCCCTTGAATCCCATTTTCTGGTGATAATTTTATCATATTCTTGTTTCTGAGACAATTTCACAATAGAAACATGCATAATAATATTAATTTTCATCCATTTTAATCCTTTAAAAAATTTAAGTTACACAAAACCTTCGATTCACATTTATTGAAAATCAAGTTCGTTTCCAAGGATACAAGATGTCTTCATAAAAAACAGCCTCTTATTGTTTTAATGCAGCTTGGTTTAAAATCGTGTGCTCTTCCATAAAAGCCTACAACATCCAGTTCTTTGTTCTAGAAATCAGGAGGAAATCGAGTTTTTCGCGTGTGGGACAAACTTGCAATGCGTTTTTCTCAGCTTGCTTTTTTGCATATGGGACATTTATGCGAACATGGGCGGTACAATTCAAATAAAAAAATAAGAAAATTATTAATTTTTTCTAAATTTAATTTAAGCCGATGCAAATAATTTTAAATAAAATTTGTACAGCCTTATTCAGCAATTTGTTTATTAGTGTGTTATAACAACCAAAAATCACTTCACCGTGTAACAAAAGGCCGGCTCTCCCAAAATTTCCCCAAAAAGCTCAAAACAAGTGGATACCAATTTCCGGCGGAGATTTTTCTCCCTGCTATTTCTCGTCCCTCCCGTCTCTCGTTTCCTGTTTTATTGATCCGCGAAACATTCTCGGAAGAAATCCGCAGCACACAAAAACACCCACCCACCACCTCATTCCTCCCGCTCCCCCACCCCTGTTCCCGTGCTAAATCATCAAATCTTAAGTTTATGGCCACAGCCGCACGAATCGTAAAATAATAAATTGTTACATCATTGTGTGTTCACTCCCCCCTCTCCCCTTCTCCCCCTCTCAGGCAGTGGGTTTTTGCTGGATGAATCGAACTGTTTTGGGCGAGGAAATTGGAAGATTTGTAACCGATTCGGGTGACCCCGCCCTCTTCCAGCAGGGAACGACTCTCTGGGGTTGGAGGAGGAGGAGGGAAGGATTTTGAGGAAATCGTCAACCGCTTTCACTCTTCATCATGATTTATCACCTGAATCGGCTGTTTTTCTTTCGGTCAGGGCTATTACTGGGCTGTTTTTGTCTGGCGGTTGGAAAAAGGACTGCGAGCGGAAATTAAAGTTTGATTTTGATCGATTGGAATGAGAGGATTCAAAGTTTTGTTTCGTATCGGAAGGGAAATAATGAATTGGAAAATGAAAATCAATATTTAATCGAATCAAATTGCTACCATAAGAACAAACTTTACAGTTTGCTTAACTGGCATTTTTGATTACAGCAACGTTTTCTATTGGATTAATTCTCCGAAAATATCAAATAACGCACTTTTCTTTTTCGCAAAATGAATAAATTTTATTTAATTTTTCCTCAAATGTGTGATTTTTATGTCATTTAGGCGCCCTGAATGTGGAACTTTGTTCAATACCTCGCTCCTCAAACTGAATGTTGTTCCATGAGCTATTTTAGGACCCTGGACCAAATATAAGCAAATTCGATCATTATTTACCAATTGATACTCAAAGGTGAACTTTGTATTAACCCTACCCCGCCTTTAGACGGGCTTCGATCTAAAAAATCGCCAAAAATCCATTTTTCAACCAATTTTTGATCTTTAAAAAGCATTGGAAAGAAGAACTCTTAAAATTTTAGAAAATGTATGGGTGGAAGTTTTACTTGTTTTATGTGACTTTGCCAATGTTTTAAAAAATTACATTTTTTTAGGGGTCAACTTTGGCTGTGTTTTTTACTAACATTTCCTATATTTTCAGTAAAAAGAAGAATGCAGTATTTTTTGTTGTGTCCCAGACTATGCCTCTACGCATTTTTTTACAATCTAAATGATGATGGTGCCGTTCTATAGCATAAAATGTGAAAAACAAGCAAAAAATTGAAAAAGTGACTGTAAACACGTGGAAAAATTAGATAGGCAAAATGTAATGATAGAAGGTGGTAGAATAGGCCAAATACTACCAAAAACAAACATAAACTAAACAAGATAAATGCAAATTAAAATACTAAAAATAAAACAAGAAAAACATAAAACAAGAGAAGTCAAGTTTTTCGTAGAACAAAAGTTGCTCAAAATGACCTCCTGAACACGGGAAAAATAAAAATTTTCGAAAAAAAAATTTGGGCAGTAGAGGGTTAAAATATAGGAAAAAATATTTGAAAATCCCAACTCCTTACGGCTTTATCTGCAGGGTGCACTACTTCCATCCGAGGATTCCCAAAAGACTCTCATTGGAATTAATGCTCTACTACTTTGTCAAAAATACCAAAGCTTATTTGAAATCTATGGATTTTTCAAAAATTTTAAAGCAATTTTGAATCGACAGATAAGTATTATTCAACGTTTTCGCAATTTAGGTTTTCTTTTTTTTATTCAAAATTTTTATGTTTTTGACTTATTTTTCATTAAAAGTTAAATTCCAAAAATACTTAATTTTTAATTTTGGATTTTTTTTTCTATGACCTAGGAGATAAGAAAAGGCATATTTTGCGCTAGGCTTTAGGATGGTGCAATATCTGGCACGGATGTAATATTTTTTTGAATAGTAAATATGACTTTGGAATAAAATCAGCAAATCGTCAGACAAAATTTCTTAAATTGTTTATAATTGTGAAATCAAATTTGCATTTTTAAATGACTTTTTGATTATATGAATTACTTTTGAAATGTAGGCATTTAAGGTGATTTTTTTTTCGAAAAATGATCTTTTTTTTACAATTAAAAAATTATTGAATAAAGAAAAAGCACCCTTCTAATCTAATCTAATCTAATCGAACACAAGCGCAGCCAGTCCGAAGAAAGCATCCTGGAAGAACTTGTGGTAAGATTACGCCTCAAGTCCTTTCTTGTCAATATTAATGATTACAGTACATCCGAGTTACCCCGAAAATGTATAGCAAAAATTAAAGCGGCCAGGCCTACTGCGTTGCATTAACCGCAGAGACAGATTCTGTGAACGGATCACATTTCATAGAATCATCAGGGGAGGAAGGATGCGTGGACATACCGTACCAACTCTTCATAACTCTGAAATCATTGCATGTTCGATTTTTATTTTTTAAACGTTAAACTTTTGTGAAATTTTTTGCTCTTTACACTAACAATACTTTCGAAATTCCAAAAACCTACCCATCATTTGAATAAGTCAAAAGCTGCTCTTGAAAAATTTGTGTGCTTTCTGTTTGCTGAAATGTCCTAATCATATCCTATAATAGCTGCCAAAATAGTTTAGAGATCTCTATGGAAATACTGTCTAAGCAAAATGATAATAATAATTACACTTAAATAAAATTTCCTGGTTATTACATCATCATCCCTTTTCTCTGCTTGAAATTTATAGAAAACAACCATTCAAACAGAAAAAATAAATATGTGTGTGTGCTGAAGTTCTACTTTTCAGCACTGAAATGGGTGCTTGAAGGTTGAACTTTTCAGCACTAGTATCGAAAAGTAAAATTTTTCAACTTTTATTTGATTTGAGCGGTGAATTTACATAACACATGGAATTTTGACATAAAATTCCACAAAATAACATTACATTTTGAATTCAAGAAGATTGGAAACTGTCTGACATTTTTGTTAAATCTTAATTAAGACGTTTTCCTTCCTTTGTATTCCCGTCATCCGAATGAGGTTTCTCCAGAAAAGAACAACAACAGCGTATAATTGGATCTTTGCGTACCACAGGCAAAATCTTCTCCGTAGCGACTCCACTGATTAACCCGATTAAGTCCGGGTCGGCCATCCGCGTGCACGCTCGTGAACCTTTACAACCGTCCATAACCTTCGCACGACTAGCGTTTTTTTTCCATTATATTCCCGGCGGGGTTCTGTCGCAGGTACGCAGCTTCGCTCATTGGCCAGCTCCTGCCTCTTTCGATAATGTCTTTTCCCCATCTCCCAAGTTTGGACGGTTTGTCCGGTCCGGTCACTTTCTTGTGTAATCTGCCTCGGTCATCATATCAACACTTTTGCCTCGACGACAATGGCCGCCGCGGTACGCGGTTCAATTGTTGACCGGAAGAGCGGTATAACTTCAGGCGTGGAAAACTCCCGGAGGTAGACTACCTTACGTCAGTTTGTTCGTCGGCGGTCAGATGGGTTTGTTTTTTGCTTCGGTTTTATTGTTATTTTTGTTTTCGTCCCCTTTGCCGTTAGCTTGTTTTATTTTTATTTTGCTGGCAGCACTGCCGGCAAGCTGGGGCTTCGAGCGGGCTTTGCAAGCGAAGCGGAAAATGTCCCCGTCACCAGGGCAGATGGTCGTCGAGTTACGATGGACCGAAGAGCTCTTGGAGCCAAAGGGGGAGTAATAAAGGGGGTTGATAGAGGGACTAGAGGGAAAAGAGGGAAAAAGTGTGGCCAGAGATGTCACCGTTGACACCGCTCTGCTCTGTGCTGTGGTCGCACGTGGCAAAATTATTTATAGATTGTGTATCCAGCGCGGTGTGACTTCGGGCCAGAAGAAAGTGACGGATGGACTTTTGTGGTGTGTTAAAGTTAGACATGTTGCACGGAGAAAAAAGAGTTCCCAAAATCGTGAACAAGCGTTCATGAAAATGAGAACCACGAACAAAGTGTTCAAATTTCATGGTACGTTTTTCAAAATCGTACCATGGAATTTGAACACTTTGTTCGAGGTTCCCATTTTCATGAACGCTTGTTCACGATTTTAAGAACTCTTTTTTCTCCGTGTGCCTTTCTCACTTAGGAAATATTCTGAAAATCACCATTAACCAACAAAAACATTCAAAAAAAAAGTATTTTATTTTAAATTCGATTTATCCTTGACCTTGAACTGAAGTTACTCAAAGAAAAAAATGAGAAATCGTGGTTTGACGACGTAACTTTCTATTTCTTTCGTTCTCTGGGGTATTAATCATTAAAACCAGATGAATAATTCAGACATTGAGAGGCAAACCATAAAACCTAGAAGCAAACCCCAAACTTAAACATCAAACCCGAACCGTTTTGCCATTTCAGCATGTACTGGGTGAAGGCTGCCAATGAAAGCTAACCGCAAAACCCCTTCCCATTTTGGGGAAAGCGAGCAATACCCACTTGAACCAATCTCAGCCAACAAACCAACAACCCTCCCACCAACTCTAAGCCTCCCATCAAACCCAACCAAATTCAGGGTCGTTCGTCTTGGCGTCGAAATTCAATTTGTTCAACCTCTTCGTCATCGAATCTTTTCTCGGTGTCAACCCCGTTGTGGCAAGCAAAAAAAGGTAAACACCAGTGGCAACACTCAAAACAAACAGCCAAACACAAAACCCGCATGTTTGAACAAGCAACCCCCGGAGTCCCGGAGACATGGATTGGAGGACATTCTTCAAGAAATCAAGAAGACTTATGTTTTTTTTTTGAAGGGGCAGAGGCGTCCTATTTTTGAACCCTGATCTTACCAGTTTTTTGTTATTTTTTCCCGTTTTGAGGAGGTAATTTTTTTGCTAGTAAATACGATTTACATCTAGAATTGTTGAAAGAAGTGCGTCCATCCCAGGAAATTCAGGACAAAATTTTCGGCATTTTTCCAAAACCGGAAATTCTTAAGTCTTTGTTTTTTTTTTAAATTTATTTTTTCTCAAAATTGAAAAAAAAAACAATTTGGTCTAGAAATTAATATTTGATTCTGCAAAAAGTGGAACACAGTTGAATACTTAGAAAGATTTATTTAAGGATAACATTTTTCATTGTACATAAATTAGTTTAGCTCGTTAAAGGAAAACTGTTGAAATTTTAGCGTACAGATCCGCAAAATGTTTATCTCTTTACGTATTTTTGAAGTTAGGTGTTTTATTCACGTTTTTTTTTCTTATTTTACCTTAACATATTTTAAACTTATCTAAAATTTAGCATTGACTGGATGTCTTTTTTTGTTCCGTTTCTTTTCTTTTTCGTTTTTTCAGACATTATCAAAGACATTTACTATTGAAATTTCCAGCTTTTCTGGACAAATTAAAAATAAATATACAAAGGGTAATTATTTTTTAAAAAGCTTATTAAATGTGAATCACATTGGATGAATAATTAAAAATGATTTAAGCTACAAAACACTAAAAAGTACAACAAAATTACAATTTGAAATGATTTTAAGCAATCTAAAAATTCTAAAAATAAAAAAAAGTAATTTTGAACACATAAACTGAAAAACTTTCAAAAAAAAATGTGTCGAAAAATGTGTATATTTTAATTTAGGTAAAATACACAAAAAAGAGTTCATATTTAATCATCAAATTTTTGAAATTCGAAATTAATACTTTTTTTATGGTGTATATAACTTTTAACAAAAAACTACACCCAACTGGCAGTCGCAAGATTGTGATGCATGGCGGCATGAAAGTATATTAGAATCTGCATGAAAACTGTCCTCATGCATGTTTTGTGATGTAGGAGTATGACATTTTTGCCCGTTACCGACAATTATCGACATTACCGACGGCTTTTTGGTTGTATTTCACAAAAAAAACTTAGCAGAACGAGGATTGAACCACCAACTTCTTGGTTATTGATCCGACACGCTATCACCGCGCCATGGACGCTTGATGAATAGTGAGTGAAAGAGCACCAACATATGCTTCTATTTGGAGTGTTGCTCGGGGACGTGCCAGCATTATATGTGTTGGTGAGAACTGCAGATCGCTGAAATGTTTACACGCGGCCAAAAATGATCTACGGGCTTGCTGCAAAAAATGTTATAAAATGTGACATTTTCTGCAGCAAATCCACTGTTGCAGATTTTGAAATATATTTTTCCTTTTGGTGTACAAATTTATTTAGGGGAAAATTACACAAAAAGATCGACCAAATAAATTTTAAGCCATATTTTTTTTAAGTGTATCTAAGTTTTGAGAAAAAAGTATGCTGAGAAACTATGCTCCTTGTTTGATCATTGAAATTTGGAGCCTTACATTTCAAAAGGGCACATAACTTTTGTAAACAATAGTGTATCACTTTCACTCAAATGACTGTTTACGTAAGGTGTGAAAGTGACACACTCTTGTTTAAAAAAGTTATGTGCCCTAATGAAATGGCAAGCACGATTTGTAGTTTGGGTTTGACTTTTTGCAACTTTATATCTTAGACATTTTTGATAGGGAAAGGAATTAAAAACATTGGAAGAACTTCAATTGTTTCAAAATGAACTCTGACAAAATTCTATTAGATTCTGTTTTTTTCTAATTTCATGAAATAAGTTGTAATTTTACATCAAAAACTGGTAAAATTGTTATTTTATTACATGTAATTTCATTTTTTGTGCATTAATCTGACCACACAATGAATAGCAAATTTAATTGTTGTTATTAATCTACCGAGCTACCTTGGCCTTGAGGTTACGGCACGCCATGGCGGAAGGCAATTATTATTGAAATTGAATGTACCTAAAATGTTTTTTCGTGGAAAGGTAGCTAAGGGGGTCCCTTTTCGATATCTGTGACCTAGAAAATATTTCACCTAGGGATTTTCGATTTTTTGTCATTTTCAGTTTTTTAACTGTATAAATGGAGGCGCACGGTACTTTTGGTTACTTTGCGGTTGCACAGCACCTCCCTAATCCTTTTAATTGCAATGGATACTGATCAAAGGGGTCGTCCATGAAATATTTCACAATATTTAAGACCCCACCCACCCTTACAACCACCTCCCCCTCATCACCCATATTTCTTTAACAAAGACAATAACATTATTTTTAGTATGAGGCGTCATCCATCAAGTATGGCACACTAAAATCATCAAAAAATAACCCCCTTCCCCCAATGCCACACATTGTCACGCTGACTACGCCTCCCCCCCCCCTTGAAAAGTACGACACGTTTTGTACCCTAATCTTGTTTTTTTGTACATTTTTATTTATTTTATAATTCTGAGTTCAATTTAACAGCTTATCATTTTTATAGGATATGTTTTCAATTTTTGTTATTGTTGAAATCACGATTGATGATTCAAGTAAGTAAGTAATGATTTAAGTATATAATATCTATCATTAACAACTCTGTTTCTTAATGCCTTTTATCATGTTTGATTTATGAGTTACGTTTATTAAACATCGAATTACTTTATGTAAATATTTTACAACCGTGGTGTAGGGCTGAGTGCGGTTGCCTCTAACCCAGTCAGCCTGGGTTCGATCCCAGATGGTCCTGGTGGCATATTTCGAGACGAGATTTGCCTGATCACGCCTTCCGTCGGACGGGGAAGTAAATGTTGGTCCCGGTATAACCTAAAGGTTATGTCGTTAGCTCAGTCCAGGTGTAGGAGTCGTCTCCCTGGGTCCTGTCTCGGTGGAGTCGCTTGTAGGCAGTTGGACTCACAATTTAAAGGTCGTCAGTTCGAATCCCGGGGTGGATGGAAGCTAAGGTGTAAAAAGAGATTTGCAATCGCCTCAACAATCAAGCCTTCGAACACCTAGTTTCGAGTAGGAATCTCGCAATCGAGAACGCCAAGGCAATGCTGTAGAGCGAATAATGATATTTATTTAGGCCTGATTTTTCAAATGTTTAATATAAATAATGCACTTGTTGTACCTTATCCAGTAAAAACACAATGAACTTATTTTGCAGTATGCCGAGAATCGCACTACCTAACACTCGTCAGCCAAATCAACCATAAATTTTGTTTTTTCTGCTTATCGGTTGTGCTGAAATTAGTCGAGCTAGGTATATGCAACTAACTGTGTAAGGATACCAAGGGTACTGGAAATAGAAAAAAAAATGAAAATTCAGGCTTAAAATATTTACAAAAAAGTTATTTGATGTTTGATAAGCTTAACTCATAAATCAAACATGATTTAAGGCATTGATTGAACTCAGAACTAAAAGAAAGTAAAAATGTAAAAAAAAAAACAAATTACAAAACGTGCCGGACTTTTCAAGGGGGGGGGGGGGGGGTTGCGTGACAATGTGTGGCATAAGGGGGAGGGGGCTATTTTTTGCTGATTTTAGTGTGCCATACTTTATGGACGCCGCATACTAAAAATAATGTTATTATCTTTGTTAAATAAATTAGGGGGAGGGAAAGGGGGTTGTAAGGGTGGGTGGGGCCTTAAATATTGTGAAATATTTCATGGACGACCCCTTTAATCAGTATCCATTGCAATTAAAAGGATTAGGGAGGTGCTGTGCAACCGCAAAGTAACCAAAAGTACCGTGCGCCTTCATTTATACAGTTAAAAAACTGAAAATGACAAAAAATCGAAAATCCCTAGGTGAAATATTTTCTGATCACAGATATCGAAAAGGGACCCCCTTAGCTACCTTTCCACGAAAAAACATTTTAGGTACATTCAATTTCAATAATAATTGCCTTCCGCCATGGCGTGTACGGGTTTCGCTTTGCCGCAAGCCTTTATACAATATTTGTGAAAAAAGTGAAAATCAGCAAATTGGATGAAAAAAGGACCGAACCCTTAACCTGCCAAACATAAGAATGTTTGTTTTCAGTTAAATACTGTTAATATGGATGATTTCAAGCTTTTTGGAGCATTAGGATGAAAAAAAAAATACCAAATTTCAAGCCTGATTTTCTAAATTTCTTAACCCTCTACAACCTAACCCCGCCTTTAGACGGGCTTCGATCTGAAAAATCGCCAAAATCTATTTTTCAACCAATTTTTGATCTTTAAAATGCATTGAAAAGAAGAACTCATAAAATTTTAGGAAATTTTAGGGTTGGAAGTTTTACTTGTTTTATGTGACTTTGCCAATGTTTTTAAAAATGTATTTTTTTTAGGGGTCAACTTTGGCTGTGTTTTTTACTAACATTTCCTATATTTTAAGTAAAAATAAGTATGCAGTAATTTTTGTAGTGTACCAGTCTATGCCTCTACGCATTTTTTAACAATTATAATGATAATGGTGCCATTCTATAGCAGAAAATGTGAAAAACAAATAAAAATTGAAAAAGTGACTGTAAAAACATGAAGAAAATAGATAGGCGAAATGTAATGATAGGAGGTGTTAGAATAGGCCAAATACTACCAAAAACAAACATAAACAAAACAAGATAAATGAAAATTAAAATACTCAAAATAAAACAAGAAAAACATAAAACCTGAACACGGGAAAAATAAAAATGTAAAAAAAATTTGGGCAGTAGAGGGTTAACCAAAAAGTATCACAAAATGCTTAAAACATCATTAAAGTAATGATACTTTAAAAACTAAGCAAAATTGATTCCTGCAAATATTTTTTTCCCGAGTCATTTACATTTTGTAGCGCTAGTCTCAAAATTCAAAATTTGTAAAAAGATTAAAAATTTTCAGTTTTAATTTCAAATGTATTCATAAGCAATATGAAGTGTATTATGGATCGTTTTAAATCGATTATACAGTTTTTTTTTCAGTATAACATTCAATTTAAGTTACTTTTTTCTCCTTATTTTGATAAACATTTTGAAGAAGATCCTAAAAATTTGAAATAAAATTTGCCTAGGTTACTGGTGATAAACCCTATTTCAATAAACAGATTGTACTGGAAGTTGCTCTATTCTGTAAACCCGAGCAGACGGAAATAACTTGGGAATAAATTTTTTCGATATTTGAAAATACTAGGCCAATAACATTTTATGTTATATATAACAAGATTTGTTATTCGTCGTAATGATTTTTTTGTTATTGGATTGTTATTGTGATAACAGACTAATAACATTTTTAGTTATTCTTCGAACAAATTTTTGTTATTATTTTTTGTTATTTAACAACTAATCCGATCATCTCAATAACAGTTGGAGGTATTCTTCCATAACAAAAAATGTTATTCTAAAGTTGTTTTGGCTTTCAACCAATATCAGACCAATAACAAATTTTGTTATGATAACATAAACTGTTATTAAACCCTTATGCAAAAATTGATTTTGCAAGAAGATTCCATAACACTTTCTGTTATTTTAACAATATTTGTTATTGAAATGGCTTGAATTGTGTTATTACCGTCTGCCCGGGAATGATTGAAACTATCAATGTTAGAATTTTTTTTTAAATAAAGCATCTTTGAAATTTTTTCGCGATTTTTAAATTAAAAAAAAAATAATTCAGAATAATTAAGATTTTTGCCTATATTTTAAGAGATTTTTTTATTTTCTATCCCTTCAAAATTTGGTGGAAAAATCAGGGGGCAAAGTGATATGTTTTTTAAATCAACTGAATGTTTCAAAATGAATTTTCCTTCGTTGATTATAGTGTTTAGCATAAGCCATGCTTATAAAAAATTAAAACCGTGGCTTGTATTATCGGTTTTCTAGTAACCTTAAATAAATTGCTTGAAAATTCTACTTGGTCAAATACAAAAAAAATGTGTTATTGTTATGAGGAATTAATGAGCTCAGTAATTTTAACCTTTGGTATATCTATTAAAAAAACGTACATACGCAATATGAACCAAAAATTCATCTAAAGTATCTAAACGGTTAAAACCACCAACCCTCCGCCTCTGTCGCTTCGCCATTTGGCCCCAAGGCCCTGCTCCCTGGTTATACAAGTAGAAGATATCTGTCACATCAAACGACAACACTTTGGTTTCCCCAAATCATGCATTCCCCTCTGGGGCTTGACTTTCCACGCTGGTGCTGTTTACCCTTCCTCACCCTAACGCTCCTCGTTTTTTTCCCAGACCCGCATTCGATTTGCTCATTTTATCGAACTTTGTCTACTTTGGTCCCCCTCCCTAACCTTCCACCCCCTCAAAGCGGGAAAAATTCTCGCCCGCGGAAATTTTTTTTATGGAGTTCGATTTTTCTTCTTCAAGTGTTTGCACGGAGAAAAAAGAGTTCACAAAATCGTGAACATGCGTTCATGAAAATGGGAACTTCGAACAAAGTGTTCAAATCCCATGGTACGATTTTGAAAAACGTACCATGAAATTTGAACACTTTGTTCGTGGTTCCCATTTTCATGAACGCTTGTTCACGATTTTGGGAACTCTTTTTTCTCCGTGTGGGCAAACAGTTTTTCCGCCAAACTTTGCTCTTTCGCTTAGATTTCGATTTCTCTTTTCTGTTCAATTCTTGTTCTTTCCGAATTTGTTTTTGAAAGGGCTTGGAGGTGAAGGTGAGTCCCAGTAACACACCGGTTTCCTGGGGGTGGAAAATCGGTTTGATTGCAAATGTCGTGTCCCAGGGCTGCCGTTGATTGCCGACACTAGCTGGCGCGGTTGAGTGACTGTCCTTGTGAGGTGTGTGTCACCAGGATCAGGTTCAATCAACTATCGACCCGTGCCATTCTTGCGGGGTGACCTGGAATTTTGGCGGGCCAAATTTAACAGGAAGTACTAAATATTTCAAAAATAGTCGTTTTTTTTCTCTTAAAAATCGTTTTTTGGTATTTTTACTTTAAGTTATGGTGTACCTATTATTTCCAAAAAGTCCTAATCATAACCTACCAAAAATATTCAATTAAATCTTTAAAAATACGAGAAGAAATAGAAAATACGAGAAATTAATTATTTTTTGGAAATCTCTAACTTATAATTGGTTTATTTTCTAATGGAAAGATGATGATATGATAACAAATTAAAAATTTCACCCAAGTGAAATTTTATTTCTTCCTTTTCACGTCACCCAGTATAATTATTTTGACCTTAATTCGAGCTCAAGAGGATTTATTTTACCAACTGCCCTCCCGAAACATTACTGCCCCCAGTCACACGCAGTAAAACGCAAAAGTACACCAAATTTACAGCGAAACCCACGGACCTTGGGCAACCATTTTCCACCTAATCCACGAAACAGAAAAAGTGGGAGTTTCGAATAAAAACGCCTCGCGGAATAAAAGCGCAAATAAAGTTGCCTCCTGGCTGGCCGGGCACGATTCGTCATTATCGTCCCAATAAAAAGCGAAATCTCTTCTTCGCCTCTCCCCCTCCCCCTACCACCCACCGGAAATTCCCACCTAGAGAGGGTGGCTCTAGCCCCATAATCACACACACTCACCTTGCCTACCTGGCGTTACATTGCGCTTTGGTGGCAGAGTTGTAAAACTTTATGGCACCTGGCAAGTTCCGCCCAAACTCTCCCCCTCCACCCCCTTTTTGGATTTGGCAAAAAGTAAGTACCGAATGGCAGTGCCAGAGTGGATGAAAAAAAGTCAAGTAATCAAAAATTCACGCCAACCGGTGTGCCAAATTGACAAATGCAAAATGATTTCTCGAAAAAAAAAAAAACGCGACGGTGACGGAATCGTCAGTCAGAGCACCCGCGCGCCATTATTGAATATTGTATTAAAATGAAGTTTGTCGAACGTGGAGAAAATTAATGCCGATTTCTTGGGGTGTTGGCGAGGGGAATTCTAGGGGCAGTGTTGCTAGATTTTGTGATTTCGAAGATAAATATTGAATGCTTTAATATTTTTCGAAGTAATCCAAAATGGGGAGGTTCAGCACAGGCTCGACTAACAAATCGTCACTGTTGTGCTAACTTGTCGTACGTGCATTTTGGGCCAAATTGAGTTAAGAACGCCATTTTATGCATCTCTCAATGCGTCACCTTTAGTCCTTCACAGTTCCCCAAAATTCGATTTCAATCCTGAGATATTCAATAAAAACCATCGACATCAACTAGCGTCGAGGGACATAAACTTAAAAAAATGGCAACGGCCTTATTTGGATTTGATTCAGCACATTGGATTTCTACCGAAAAACTTACCAAAACATTGACAGATTTCAAAGATGTTTAAAAAGAATTGTTCAGCTAAAGATGAGAAGTGAGTTATGAAATTCTGATACACTTTATTATTTATGTTAGAAATCGACGTAAAATCCTTCCCGTCCAGAGCAAAATCGAGATTTTTACGTTTTTTCTTTTTTTTTTACAGACTTGACCAAATTGGATGCAAATTGAATTGGAGGCAAAAAACACCCTAATTAACACTGTGCAGAAAGAATGAATTCATTTCATTTATAAGTTTTCGAGAAATGTCAATTTGATGTAAAAAAAATAGTGGTGCTCTGGAGCAACCATGGGCTTTAGAGGGTTAAAACATATTGGAACTTAAAAATAATCGAATTTTGTCTTCTATCTTAATGAAGCAAAGTAAAACAAAAATTTACATCTGGTCCAGTTTCAAGCAAGATTTAATTTAATTGACATTTTGTTCTACCAATATTTTATCGCTTTTATTTTTCAAATAAGGCCGTTGCAAATATTTTTTGAAGTTTATATCCCTTGGCTCTGACCAAAGTCGAGAAGGGGGGAAAATAAAATTGTTGCGGTGCTGTACATTGGAATTTCATAAAAATTCAAAACATTTTTAAACAAGCCCAAACATGCTGAACATGATTATCAATGCAGAAAAATGCATTTTAGATTGTTTTCAGTTGATTAGACTTCTATTTTCATAGAAATTTTGATGTTTTTTGGAAAAATATTTTTTTGCCCCCTGATTTTGAGCTGAATGTTAAATTCAACAGAAACTGATGAAAATTTCACCAGTTCTTGATGTAAAATTACACATTTTTTGACAACAAAATCTGTCACTACACTCAAGTGTATTACCATATTTTTTTTTCCTTTGTGCCACATCATCAAAGCATCATGAATTCTACAAAAGCTCTTCTGGTTAGCTACAGCATATTAGTTTGGACTGTGGCAGGTTAAATTTCATTTAAAACATCTTAAAGATTTTGAAATAGTACACACTAAAAAAATATGGTGATATTCAATCTGGGAATGGTGACAGATTTTATGTAAAAAAGTGTTACTTTACACAAGGAACTGGTGAAAATTTCATTAGTTTCTGTTGATTTTTTTATCTTCTTGGTAAAATAAGTCAAAAATAGGTAATATCAGACCATTACATTTTTCAACCATAACCTTATTTTGTAGGTGTATTTGAAGACAGTTTTATCCTGCCGCGGTCCAAATTGCTATGCTGTTGGTATCTCGAAGACTCCTAAAACTTGTTTCTACTTGGGCATGCTTCTGTTTTCAATTCCTCGATTTGTTCTACTTTTTTTGTAATCCTTTTGAATTTCCAATGAAAGAGTATACAGTAGAAAAAAAGTTTTATTTTGAAAGGTTGAAAATTTGGTTGGTTGAGTAATGAGTACTAAGTAATTTTACCTAAATAATGTATAAAAAAAATTAAATCCATCAGAAGCTGATAAAATTTCACCAGTTTCTGATGTAAAATTACACATTTTTGACACAAAATTTGACACCAATCTCCGATGTAATATAACCATAACTTTTTTACTGTGAACGAGAAAATTAAAAGAACCTTTAATCATTCGCTGTACCCGAGCAGACGGAAATAACTTGGGATTAACATTTTCTGATATTTGAAAATACTAGGCCAATAACATTTTATGTTATTTATAACAAGATTTGTTATTCGTTTTTATGATTTTTTTGTTATTGGGTTGTTATTGTAATAACAGACTTATAACATTTTTTGTTTTCTTCGAAAAAATCTTTGTTATTATTTTTTGTTATTTTAACAACTAATCCGATCATCCCAATAACAGTTGGAGGTATTCTTCCATAACAAAAAATGTTCTTCCAAAGTTGTTTTGGCTTTCAACCAATATCAGACCAATAACAAATTTTGTTTTGATAACAAAAATTGTTATTAAACTCTTATGCAAAAATTGATTTTTGAAGAAGAATCCATAACACTTTCTGTTATTTTAACATTATTTGTTATTGAAATGGAATGATTTTAGTTATTACCGTCTGTTCGGGTTAGAACTTTTTTTTTCAAATTAATTCATATTTATTTTATGATTGGAGAAAGCATGTGATTTCATCGTGCACCTAATGTTGGCATATCAGTATTTTCGCGTTCGATTACGGCTACTACAAAGCATTTCCAACCCATATCAAGTAATAAATAGCTTTACCCTAATGGGAAGTTAGCAAGCAATTTTTTAATCAAGACTTTTGCAATCATATTTGCTTAAATAGTGAGAATTGGGAAATTGGATGGAATTTGGGCCAAGTACTCTCTAGAATTTTCCCTACCTACTTCATAATAATTTATGTTGAATTGTAAAACTCCAGATAGTAAAACGCTAAATGTAGAGAATTTTGACAGTTACATGCAAGGAAAAAAAATTGAAATGAACTGACGAACGAAACGAAAAAAACAACATACTTTTAGATTTTTTTGTGAAATTCCAATGTATAGTACTGCAAAAAGTTTTTTTTCGAGATTTTTGGTCGATTCTTTGAAAACTTATAATTTCAAAACAACTGAATTGCTGTAAAATGCATTTCAAAACACTTTTCTCATTGAAATGTTTACACTAGGGCGTGTTTTTTCAATTTTTATTCTCATTTCCCCCTTGCTTTCGACAGAGTCGAGGAATATAAAATTTAGAAAAATATTTGCTATAACTCATTTAAAAAAAATCATAATCACTTGGAAAAAGTGTCTATTTTGCTTCTTTTTACAGAATAAAAACCATAATTAAATGTTATAGTTTTGGTAACTTTAATGTATGCGAAACAAATTTATTTGGAAATGGGTCATTTTTTCATAGAGAGCTTTTTTTGTCCCTAAATTATCCTAATCAAGACAGACCACTTTGCTGAATACACCAAATCGATCCAAAAATTCCATACCATGGTACTGATTTTCCAGCCTTCATCTTTTTTTTTTTTTAAACGGTGGCTTTACCATTTTGAAGAACAATGTTACACTGTTAAAATCTTGCAATGCTATAACAAAACACAAAATTTTAAAGTGACCATGTTTTTTTTAAAGAATTCGCCAGATTTTAATCACACTGGCAACACTTTTGTTATTTTTTTTTCAAATCTGTCAGAAAGGTTGTGTGTGTGTTTTTCCAAGCACAGGGAGCGCTTCTGTGGAAGCTTTTCACCGTTTTGATAAAGTTTATTTATTCGAACCAAAATACGAAAAAAACATCTTCCTGGTAAGAATTCGATTGACTTTCTTCTATTTGTGCACGTGTCCCGCTGCGTGTTTGTGTGCGCACGTTGGATCGCATGGTGACGAATTAGCATCCAGATTTGACGCGATTTTCGACGAAAAATAAGAAAAAAGTTTCGATTACTGGAACTGATTAGTAAAGTTCTTCGTCACCGTTTAATTGTGTGCAGCTTGGAAGCACGCTGGAAGGGAGGAAAAGTTGGAAAATTAATTGCGGGGTGTTAATCCGTGTTGCGTTGATTCCGCGCAGGGATTTCCCGATATAATTTGATTGCATTTTTCTTTTTTTCCCAGCAGCTCGTCTCGGTTCGATGAACAGCGAAGCTGATTGGTTTGTTGGTGGGGCAAATTGGTTCGCGCGATATTTGCATAGATATGATTGGGTGTATTACAGCGAAATAATAATTTTGAGATATTTTTTCAGGTTGAATGAACCGTTATTTAAAAGCAATTTATTTGGCCTGATTGTGTAATGAGTTTTTACTTCTGGTGAGCAATTTACTGCCATAAATTTTAATTATTTGTCATAATTGGTTGGAAAAATGCTGGATGAATTTACTTGAAGTTGATGTAATATATTTTTGAAAAATTATTTAAACATTATTTTCAAACCATAAACATAAAAAAATAATATTATAAATTAAACTACTTTGTTATACTGTTATAAAAATTCTAAGTACATGAACCTTTTCTCTTTTTCCATTGTAAATCTTTTCAACTAAACGTGGCAAATCATAAAACATTTACAACCAGCCCAAGAGTGGGTGGCAACTGGCCAAGAAAGAGGGCCGGCCACAATCTCGCTCTAACAAATCATGCCAGTAATAACGATTACAGTGCACGAGTCCAGTTATAAATATCAATTAGTTTTCCTAGCTCTTTTTTATTTTCTTTTTTCGCCACATCCTGCCCGTGGATTGCACTTTATTTTCATTTCCTCGCTAAAAAGGACCCACTTTTCCAGCTTCAGCCCTAGCACAGCTTGAGCTTGAAGAAGTTATTTTTCACATCACGAGGAAAAGTGGTTCTGGGTTTTTCGTGAAATTTAATGCTGAGATTTGTTTTCAAGATTTTTACTAAAACATTGATTTAACAACAATACTTTGATTATTTGTGAAAATTCTCAATCTTTACATGAAAATTATTTGTTTTGCCTTTCTCATTTTATTTTCATTATTTATGCTCATAATTTAAGCATACCTTCGTCATCATATAAAAAAAAACTCTACATTACAACTTTGACAAGCCTGCAAAATTTCACCAGGTTCATAAACTGTCCAACCGTCCAACGATGAAGAATTTCCACGTTTTTCCTCTCCATCAACAACCTCCCCCCTCAAACCACCACCACACACAAACTCGAGAAGGAAATAATTCATTTCAGCCTTTTTATGCTTGTTATTTCTGCACCCCCCTTAAGGGAAAGGAGGTTGGGTGGTCGGTTGAAACATTCCCGAGATCAGCACCAGTGGCAAGTTCCAGTTTTGCGATAAAATTGCAACAATTCTTTGCGCCATTCCGGGCTCGTCATTCCGGCGTGGCGTGGATGAAGTACTTTCGCCAGTAGTAGAACAACAACACGACCAACTAACCGCCAGCCAGCCAGCTGCAGGCCACACACCGGGAAAGGTACCCGCTATAACTCATCAGCAGACGAGCTGGCCACCGACCGGCTGGTAAACGAACTGCTACGTGGCTGCTGGAGGAGGTGCTACCTTGCGGTGATGTTTAGGGTGGAGGGATCGGTTTTGGTTATTTTTTCTCTAAAAGGAAACCAATTAATTTCAATTCAATGATTTAAACATTTTGTATACAAGTATTGACAATAGTTTCATGTAGTAAACGCAACACTGTATGGACATAATTACATATCATTTAAAGTTATTGTGTTCACTCGTCCCAACTATCTGAAGTTTTGATTATCCGAAATTCGATTATTCGATTTCGATTTTTTTTGTTCATTTTTACCAAAAAATCCAGTTCTGCGACCCTATTTTAGTCAAATTTAAGCGGTTGATTGCCTGTTACATTGAAAAATGTATTACTTAATATTTTACATCGCCATTTTAGCGGCCATTCCAGATTTAAAATGTATAATCCAACTTAGAACAGCTTTAGGATCATATTTGAGCTCAACGACCCAAACATAAAAAAATGGAAAATTTATGGCAATCAGTATACACTTGATTATCCTTATTCTAATCCTAATTGAATCACGAAAATAGTTTTATTTTATAATCTTATTATGTATTCCCGGGCTCGGATATACCTCGGATATAAAAGTTCTGAAATGATTCGGTTATTTGAAATCCAACAACAACAGGATATCAACAACTCTAATTTGACTACAACGAGATGAGCAAATATAACAACGGAAAACAAATTTCCGTGATTTGTTTATCTAAAGTTTTTAAAGAAAAATTCGGATAATCGAACTTTGAACAATCAAAACTTCTGATAATTGAGGGTTTGAATAATCAAGAATGGACTGTTTGTATATATTTGGGAAAAACCTTAAAGAAGGGTGGGTGGGGGTAGAGGATTCATTTTACTATTGAAATCTTCAAATCCTTGAATTTTGTATGCAATACAATTTTTCAAACAATGAAAAAAAGTTTATTAAAATATATATCTGTTATATGCATAGATTTCTGACCGAATAGGTGAATATGATGAGTATTAACGTATTTCGGGATAGGCTTAGTGACGTTTCATGCTAAATTGTTTCAAGTCATAGTAAAAAAAATCAACTTCCACTGGGTTCTACAAAAACCACAATAAACGTTATTGTTATTTTGGCATAGTTAAATCAATTAAAATTTAAATCTTAACATTTGTATAAACAAACTTTTCCTTTTTTTTTTTGTTTTTGTTGCATTATTTTTAATACGATATGATGAAAATTATCATTTGTTAACAAATGGCTGCCAGATATTCTGTTACATAGAAACCTCTTTTTACGCGGTGGCGTTACGCTTTTTGTTTCGTAGATTTCTCTTAAACCATACAATATTTTTGCAAGTTTCAAAAAGCGTTTTGTAGATCTGAACAAAACCTACAAATTGCTTTTAAAACATTGCAAAAATGTTGCGTCGTTCCAGAGATATCGACAAATTAGAAAAACGTAACGCACCGCGTAAAAAGGTTCACTGTACTGGCTTTTTGAATAATTTTCTGTCTTTTTCAATGCCTGCTTTAAACTTGATAACGGTGTACTCAATCATACAATTTGCAAATTTAATTTTGTCTGGCAATATTTTTGATTTTATACAAGATCAACCCTTTTTGTCCAAAAATCATATTTTTGGTGCCAGATTTTGCACAATCCTTAACTCAAGTGCAAAAGATGCTTTTCTCAGTCCACTAAAAAACAAAAAACAACAAAATCGAAGATATAAAAATATTTTTTAAAGGGTTTCAACTTTTTTTTGATGAACCGTCAAATAAAAAATGTTTTTCGCGATTCAATTTTTTAAATCCTTTCTCAAAATACAGATTTTCAAATATTCTCATGCCAATTTAATATGCCCGAGCAGACGGAAATAACGTGGGAATAACATTTTATGATTTTTTGAAAATGCTAAGCCTATAACATTTTATGTTATTTATAACAAGATTTGTACTTCGTTATGAATTTTTGTTATTGGATTGTTATGTAATAACTGACTAATAACATTTTTAGTTATTCTTCGAACAAATCTTTGTTATTTTTGTTATTTTAACAACTAATCCGATCATCCTAAAAACAGATGGAGGTATTCTTCCATAACAAAATATGTTATTCCAAAGTTGTTTTGGCTTTCAACCAATATCAGACCAATAACAAAATGTGTTATGATAACATAAACTGTTATTAATCTCTTATGCAGAAATGGATTTTGCAAGAATATTCCATATTACTTTCTGTTATTTTAACAACATTTGTTATTGAAATGGCATGAATTTTGTTATTACCGTCTGCCTGGGTAACCAGAACGCATAATTGTATGGAACATTGTATGGAAAAACTAACGATGCCAAATTGCAAATACGAAATAAAAATGATTTAAAAATAATAAAAAATTAAGCATTTTTTTGAAAAGAATAAACATGGTATTTGGTGAATATTTGAATATTTCATTCAAATTTAAACTGAAATGGGGTCGCAGACATCGAATTTGATTTTAAAAGAAAGAAAATATAAAAAATACGAATTTTTTTGTTCGTGATTTGATTATCTGAAGTCCCATACAAACCTTCGGATAATCAAAACTTTGGATAATCGAAACTTCCATAAGGCTGGTTAGAATATTTTTTGAATATTTTTGTCACCTCCCCCTCTCCTTTAAAACCGTCTCGAAAATCAGAGAGCAAACATTTTTTTTCAAAATTTTCAAAATTTCAATGGAAATTTAAGTGCAATCTGTTGAAATCAATTCAAAATGCATTCCCATGCGTTTAGAATCCTTGTTGAGCATGTTTGGGTTTTTTTTCAAAAATCTTGAGACACAAGAAGTTTTTGACATTTTTGATTTCGTTAAACCTTGAATTTTTTGAAAACTTCTTGCAAAACAATTTAACTTGTGTAAAATGCATTTTTTTTTGAATAGCTTTCTCATTCAAATGTTGAGACTATGGTTTGTTATTTCAATTTTTATATTTTGCACTCACCTGAACCCCGGCCGAGGGACAAAAACTTTGAAAAATATTTGAATCGGCCTAATGCAAATTATGAAAATTTGAGTATTTATGAAAAGACCGGAATTTGTGATTCTTTTGAGTATTTCTAGAGTTTTTTGTTTCAAAAGGTTCTGTAAGCTATTGTATTTCATATATTTCATTGGACATTTTCAAACAAAATTTCTAGATTTGTACTTTGAAACACACGTCATCATCAAAAGATATAATGTATATACTTAGTGAAAGCATTGACAATTTTACTTGATATGGTTGGATTAAGTCAATTTTAGAATGATTTTAAAACTGAGTTATTGTCCGTTATTGTCGATAAGATTATCGCCGATAGAATTATTGAAATAACGAAAACGATAACCATTATTGTTTTTTTTTATCGACTGACAGCCTTGGAACATAGGGAATGCATCGATAATGTTTCATTCAAATTAAAAAAAATGCTAAGTAAAGTCGATTTTAACATTCCAACGGCCAAGGCTCCAAAAAAGTTGGAACGGTAACTTCAACTCGCTGGTTCTCGGGCATAGCTCAACCAATCCAGATGATTCTTCTTTCCAGTGATTTGTTAGGATGTCTAGATGATTCTAGAACTTTAATTTTTGCGATCATAAACATCGTCCCAACTTTTTTTTTTCGAGGTCAAAAAAAAAAAATTCGCCAAAAATTCCGCGGAGGCAGTCGTTTTAAAAAAGGTGGAACGATGTTTTCGGTCGCAGAAACTACAGATTTGTTCAAGTCAAGTTCTGCAAAATTTGAAGATCATCTAGATATTCTTACAAATCACTAGAAAACAAGAATCGTTCCAATTGAGTAATGCCCGTGAACCAGCGAGTTGAAGTTACCGTTCCACCTTTTTTGGGAGGCTTGGGCGTCCGTGTAAGTTGGACATGCGTTGGGCGTTCCAGTGTTTAAGAAGGAAGGAAATTACTCAGATTTATTTAATTCAGTGACAGTAATTTTCAACGATGTGAAATTTTCTTTTATAACTTATGGTCAAAACTAGTACCCCCAACCCTACACGCTCCGTCTTCCTAGTTCTTTCACTTCAACGCCACGGATATTTATGAGGCAAAACATTAAACTCTTAACTCACGTCTTTGTCGGTCTGTCCTAGCCCCGGTCGTCTCTGTTGGGTGGCCTGGCCCCCCGTTAGATTCCACGGGAACCGCGCTGGCTGGCTGTCTCTTCACCGGGAGTTGCGGCCAGCACGAACTTCACTCGGGAAAAGTGTAATCTTTTATCCGCTCGCATTATGAATGTTTATACATTTAGCTGCCTTTTTTTGCCCTTGCTGGCTAGGTTGAGGGTACCTTTAGTATCAGAGCAGTGTTCTGAGAAACAACTGCGGGTTTGTCTAAAGTGGAATTGTTAGCACAAGCGGGTAGTAAACCGCTGGAAAAGAAAAGTTTGCTTCTTGTTTGAATTGTTGTTTGGTGCTGAGAGAAATTTTTGTTCGTGCTGGTTTATTTGTCCGGAAACGTTGCATTAATTTTATTAATTGGTGGCTTTTATACTAAAACTGAAAATTTTCTTTCTCGTTTCAGGTATTGGATTGCAGCTTTGCTGAGGACCTTGGAGAATACAACTGCATAAGTAGTCAATTATTTTAATTGTTGTTTTTTACTAATGTTGTCGAAATCTCTAACGAAGCAAATACAAATGCCTCAAACCCTTATTCAACCATCAATTTCATCGAACCAGAAATAAACTCTGCCTTTACCGTTTCAAAATTTCTACCACAGAAAATAAAACTTTTCCGCGCCCACATTCGTAAAATTTTTAGTTAACCGACATTCGAAAAAAAAAAAGAAAAGTTCAACAACGACCAACTGAACTCAATCGAACAAAATTTCTGTCGATATTGACAGAAAATATCACCCACATCGAAATGTCTCAAAGCACACAAAACCACAAGCTCAAACTCACTTGCCCCGCTGGAAAAAAAAAACTCCTTCCGGGCTTGTGCGATGAGACGAGTTGGAGTTGATTTTGGCGGAAATAAAATTTTCCCAATTTTTTCCCCCACCAGGAATAGGGACACCAAACAAGCTTCCCGCACACTTTGTCACTGCGGCCCGATTCCCGGGCGGGAGTGCGAAACTTTTCACCATCACCAACTCCCTCTGGGGAGGGGGGGGCGGAACACGGCACCATTGTAGTAATCGAGTAGGTCAGAGGGGCACGGTGAAAAAAAATTAAGAGTAATAATTTTGATATTTGTTAAAAAATTTAATGATTTTGCTAAATCCTGGGGACACAAATTTTCATAATGACAAAAATTACCGACTTGATTTAAATTTTTTCACTGTGTTCGAGGTTTGGGAGTTTGAAATCTAGAGGGGATGCTTTCGGTGTTATCGAAAACTACATTTGTGTAACGATATCGATCGTGAGAAAACTTTCGGATCGAGCCACACGTTATCGTAAATGTTGTGCCAGTTGTTGAACGCAGTGGCATTTTCAGAAGTTTTTGAGGCATAATTGTGCAAGGGTTTTCAATTAAAAAAAAAACAGTATTCAACATGTTCTATAATTTTCTGAAAATGTTACTTTCTAAAAAGAGTTATTCTCAACTTATTCGAAAATCGGTTTTTCTTTGATATTTTTTTATTTGAATGAAAATTATTCCATGAGTCCCCTATGTCAAAAGAAGCAAGCAAGGCTCCATACAATTCTGCGGGCTGGTCATACCAAATGGGCATGCAAATATTCAAAAATCTGTGCATTGAGAAGAGATTTTCCGATCGATTTTGCGGCTTCCGCAAAGTTGTAGGTGGATGTAAGATTTTCCATATTTCTAGAAATTGAGCAGTTCTCTACGGAATCGGTCTTTTTTCTTTAATTTTAATTTTTGTATTTTTTAATCCGGCTGAAACTTTTTTGGTGCCTTCGGTATGCCCAAAGAAGCCATTTTGCATCATTAGTTTGTCCATATAATTTTCCATACAAATTTGGCAGCTGTCCATACAAAAATGATATGTGAAAATTCAAAAATCTGTATCTTTTGAAGGAATTTTTTGATCGAGTTGGTGTCTTCGGCAAAGTTGTAGGTATGGATATGGACTACACTGAAAAAAAATGATACACGGTAAAAAAAATTTGGTGATTTTTAATTTAACTTTTTGTCACTAAAACTTGATTTGCAAAAAAACACTATTTTTAATTTTTTTTATTTTTTGATATGTTTTAGAGGACATAAAATGCCAACTTTTCAGAAATTTCCAGAATGGGCAAAAAATCTTTGACCGAGTTATGATTTTTTGAATCAATACAGATTTTTTCAAAAAATGAAATATTAGTCGCAAAAATTTTTCAACTTCATTTTTCGATGTAAAATCGAATTTGCAATCAAAAAGTACTTTAGTGATTTTTTGATAAAGTGCACCGTTTTCAAGTTATAACCAATTTTAGGTAACTTTTTTGAAAATAGTCGCAGTTTTTCATTTTTTAAAATTAGTGCCCATGTTTGCCCATCTTTGAAAAAAATATTTATGAAAAGCTGAGAAAATTCTCTATATTTTGCTTTATTGAACTTTGTCGATACGACCCATAGTTGCTGAGATATTGCCATGCAAAGGTTAAAAAACAGGAAAATTGATGTTTTCTAAGTCTCACCCAAATAACCCACCATTTTCTAATGTCGATATCTCAGCAACTATAGGTCCGATTTACAATGTCATAACAGGAAACATTCGTGAAATTTTCCGATCTTTTCGAAAAAAATATTTTCAAAATTTTAAAATCAAGACTGACATTTCAAATGGGCGTAATATTGAATGTTTGGCCCGTTTGAAATGTTAGTCTTGATTTTAAATTTTTGAAAATATTTTTTTCGAAAAGATCGGAAAATTTCACGAATGTTTCATGTTTTAACATTGTAAATCGGACCTATAGTTGCTGAGATATCGACATTAGAAAATGGTGGGTTATTTGGGTGAGACTTAGAAAACATCAATTTTCCTGTTTTTTAACCTTTGCATGGCAATATCTCAGCAACTATGGGTCGTATCGACAAAGTTCAATAAAGCAAAATATAGAGAATTTTCTCAGCTTTTCATAAATATTTTTTTCAAAGATGGGCAAACATGGGCACTAATTTTAAAAAATGAAAAACTGCGACTATTTTCAAAAAAGTTACCTAAAATTGGTTATAACTTGAAAACGGTGCACTTTATCAAAAAATCACTAAAGTACTTTTTGATTGCAAATTCGATTTTACATCGAAAAATGAAGTTGAAAAATTTTTGCGACTAATATTTCATTTTTTTGAAAAAATCTGTATTGATTCAAAAAATCATAACTCGGTCAAAGATTTTTTGCCCATTCTGGAAATTTCTGAAAAGTTGGCATTTTATGTCCTCTAAAACATATCAAAAAATAAAAGAAATTAAAAATAGTGTTTTTTTGCAAATCAAGTTTTAGTGACAAAAAGTTAAATTAAAAATCACCAAATTTTTTTTTACCGTGTATCATTTTTTTTCAGTGTAGTCCATATCCATACCTACAACTTTGCCGAAGACACCAACTCGATCAAAAAATTCCTTCAAAAGATACAGATTTTTGAATTTTCACATATCATTTTTGTATGGACAGCTGCCAAATTTGTATGGAAAATTATATGGACAAACTAATGATGCAAAATGGCTTCTTTGGGCATACCGAAGGCACCAAAAAAGTTTCAGCCGGATTAAAAAATACAGAAAAAATCGAATGACCGAAATCTCAGAGAACTGCTCAATTGTTAATTGACTTTTTATTACTTAAAGTTGAATTCCCAAATACGTATTATTTATTTTTTATATGTTATAAATCTGGTACATGAGATACAAATTTGAAAAATGTGATTTCTGCAATGATGGAAAATAATGTCAAAAATAATTTACAAATAAAAAACTTTGGTTTGGTTTGGCGTTCTAGCAGAATGCATTACTGTGCATACAAAAAGATGAGTTGTTCCTTTAATTCTGCTATTGGCGGTCGAAATCAAGATAAAAAAAACCTCAAAAAAGGAATAAAAAGGAACACCTCCTGAATCTTGTATCAAGTTATAGGCATTTTTAAGTTATTTTTTTCTACAAAATTTCACCCTCTCAACTTTGCTAAAAAAATGCATGAAATGCTAAGAAAATGTTCTATAAAAAATGTATTTATTTGCCTTTGTTGAACGAACTGCTGGTTGCTGAAATATTACATCTTGAAGCTTAAATTGTGTGAAAAATGTTTTTTTCTTAGAGTCATCTCATTAACACTTAGCTCTCACTTTGTACCTCGCGATATGTATCTTTGAAATTACTGTCTGGTTTGAATTTCAAATTTGAAAAAAATCAAAGGGCCAAAAACACTTAGTTGGACATTTTGAAATGTTGGACTGAATAGTAAATTTTAATATTTTTAAATTTTCAAAAGGTCCTATCTGCATAGGAAACCCATGACTCATAGGTTGTTTTGAAAATTTACTCTAGATTTAATGTTTTTTGGTAAAAAAAGCTATTTTTCATAAGGAACTGTTGAAAACTTTCATAAGTTTCTGTTCATTTTTACTTTTTTACACATTATGTTAGGTTAAACTTAGAGTCAATATTCAACCATCAAAATCTCAACCTTCCAAAATTTCTGCAAAGTTTATTTCATTCCAAATACGATAATGTGTCTTAAAAGAAGTGTTAGATTTTGACCGTTTTTTGCCTTCCTCACCTCACTGAGGCAAGACTTCAAAATCACTCGAAAATCGGACTTCTTAAATATACCTTCTAGATATACCTTCATGTATACATATCGACATATTCAAATTCTGAGCAAATGTCTGTGTGGATGTGTGTAGACATGATTTTTTTTCCACACGATTTTCTCAGAACTGACTGAACCGATTTTGGCCGGATCCGCCTAATTCTGTTCGTTTTGGGGTCCTCTAAGACCCTATTAGACCGATTCTTCGGCTCCTTTTCCAAAAAATCCCACGTTTTTTTCAGCGTTTTAGCTGTAGTGGCAAAATGAAAGAAGAAACCCCCCAATGTTATTACATATTTGGAAAGATAATTGATTTTCCTAAAAATAATTGTCATGTAGAATGAACCATATAGTACCTGTGCTTCCCCTGAAATAAAAATGTAGCGTGACGGGACAACATCGTAAAACTGGACTTTTAAAAGGCACACTACAAAAATCGCTACAGTTTTGCCAGTCTGATTTAAAAAAAACTATTGCTCTTCTACACATTATCTCAAATTAAAAAACGAATCTTCTGCTCCTTGAACTGAACGAATTGGTTGAAATTTGAGTTTTTGCCAGCCATTTCTTTTCGTGACGGGACAACGAAAGGAGCAGATTTATGAAAAAACTCCTCTCCCATTCAATGGCTTGCAGACCATATTTGGTCAATATTCTTAGCTTCTAAGGTAAGAAAACGCATTTAAAGCACATTGCAATTATTGAATCATAATAAAAATGAAATCTTTCATATTAAAAATCACATTGAAAATTGAAAAATGTAACATTTTGGTGTAGCTTCGCTTAGAATCGGTCATCAAATTTTATTCTGTTTAGTGAAGTACTTTTAAAGTTATGCCATGAAATTTTTTTTTTCTATCTACAAAAAAGGGTGATTTTTTGCATAACCTCAAAAGGCCGGGTGTTTTTGTTTACGTGCGAGAGTCGCGCAAGATGCGAAACGCTCGGTTTCCACATTGCTTCAAATGAGAGTCTGCATGTTTTCTGGAAAAGTCTGTATCAGGTATATATTTTTTTCATAAACTTATTTTCATTATTACTTTGTGTATATGAGGAAGGCACCAACCACCTTATGGATTAAGAAACGTTTTTTTTTCAAAGTTTTGAAAATAGTAGTTTATGCAACAAGTTTCAAAAAGAGGATTTTTTCAGCACGAGTCGTACATTTATCCAACGAGGTTCACCGAGTTGGATAAATACGAAGAGTGCTGAAAAAATCAAGTTTTGCAACGAGTTCCATACAGCATTTTTTGCAATTCCGAAAAACACCCATTGAGTGAAATTTTATGTCAAATTTTCATGTATTTTGTCAATAAATCGTTTGAATCAAAAAAATGTTGAAAAGTGTTACTTTTCGAAACAAGTGCTGAAAAGTTCAACTTTTCAGCACCCATTTCAGTGCTGAAAAGTAGAACTTTTCAGCATTTATTTTGAAAAGTGTTGCTATTAGATTCTGTTATTTTTGGTACAGAAAAGTAGGCTATTTCGTCGTTCAAGAATGACAGGAAAAGTAAGTAGTTTCACGACGGAATTGCAATAAATCGATTTTTCTAAAATGGCAGCACTGCCAAAAATGTTTGCCCATGCTGGCTCATAGCTCAAATTTACCTTTTTTAACCTGTAAAACAGATATAAAATTTTCAAAACAATATTTTGGCGCAAATGTTTTTTTTTGCGTTAAAATGTGGAAATAACAATTAGGAAGTTTTTTAAGTGGATACCTTATCCAGTATTTTCCAATCCTAAGTCGACAATTTTGCTCAAGACGTCAAAATAATCAGAAATTCCGTTGTAAAGATATAGATTAGAGAATATTTAGGTAATATGTATTGTATGGAAATTTATATGGACAAACCAATGACGCAAAGTGGCCAAATGGTCAAAGAGAAAGCCCTTACAAAGTTTAAGGCAAATAAAAAAATAGCAAAAAAATCCAATCCAATTTACCTTCAAATTATGGAAAAAGAATAAGAAAATTTTACACTTAAAACTTTGAAATACATTACGATCAATGAAGGTAACATTAATTTTATCTTTTTGGAATGCTTTTTAATTCGTCAATTAAAAATATCATACAATTTAAATAAATTATGAGTAGAATGAGAAATAGATTGATGAGTTCAAAATTCCTTTAAAATAAAGTTACGGTTCATTTCTATGATATTTTAAACGTTTAATAGGGTTAAGAATTATTATGATATTGTATTAAGGCCGTTGTCTTTGTTTAGTTTATGTCCCTCGACTCTGATCAAAGACATAAACTTTGAAAAATATTTGCAACGGCCTAATAAGTAGTAAGCAAGTATCCCTTGCAAAATCTTAACAAATATGAAATGCAGTAACTTCCATTAGTCGGTATTAAACAATAAATATACCCATAATTGGGTCTTAAAATTAAGCCTAAATTGCTTATTTTTCTGAGCACAATGACCCTTTGTACGACAGCAAAGGATTTCGAAAGGATTTTTAACTCAATTTTTAGAAATTAACTTCACGGGGACCATAGTTTATATAGCGTAAGAACAAGATGTTGTCTTGTCATAATTTTTTTTTGCATTAAAATGAAAAAAAGTTATTAGAAATGGTTTTTAATCTTGTTTTTTACCGTTGTATTTAAACATTCAATATTTCGACAATTTGGAATCTTAGTCTAGATTTCATAATTTTCAAAATATAAATTTTCGAAAAGATCATAAATTTCACAAATGTTTTATTTTTCAACATTGAAAATTGGACCATTAGGAATGGAGGGTTGCTTGGGTTAGACTTTAAAATCTTCAATTTTCTTGTTTCTTTTATCCACTGTATTTCAGTAACCAGAGGTCCAATCTTCAATGTCTTTACATAATTCTATTGGAAATGATTTGATATTTTCGAAAAAAAAATTCAAAGGAATGGAAAATCATGAAAACGGGATTTTTTTTCATTTAAAAAATTTGAATTTACATTAAAAACAGAAATCATAAAATTCAATTTAGGGAAATTGAAACCACGTGAAGAAAAATATTACAAAAATCGGCATTTTTTTCCTAATCGCATTTTTTCTGAATATTTCTGAATAGAATATTTACAACTTTGCCGACGACACCAAATTGATGAGAAAAATCATCCAAAAGTTACAGATTTTCGAATATTTATGCATCATTTTTGTATGAACAGCTGCCAAAATTGTATGGAGACTTGTATGGGTGAATCAATGACACAAAATGGCTTCTTTCGTCATAGAGAAGGCCCCCACAATGTTTCAGCCTAATCGAAAAATACAAAAAATTAAAATGACCGTAATCGGGCGATTTCGTATAAAGTTGCTCAATATTAACAACGCTTCTGTCATATTTAAATCATCATTTCATTAATTGGCAGCAAAATGTGATTTTTAGGGTTAAATTATCCCCTAAAACGAGTAAACACTTGGCCAAACATCACAATAAACCTTCACAATAGAGCAGCATGACTCATATCACATTTGTTTCACTGTAACATACTTTGGTTGGTCACTTTATCATTTGACTGAATCCAGAACCCAACGCGTAGGAGTAAAGACTCCCCAAATAAATCCGATCCCACAACCCACCTACATCATCCCGGTTGGCGAGAACCCAGGCATCCTTAAAAACCCAAACCCCCTTGGGTGCCACCAACCGAGTAAGAGATCAAGCTGAGCATTTTCCACAATCGGATTCAGCAAATCAACCGTTTCCCATCGCAACCTCCGGCCAATTCCGGCAGACTTGGAATGCGCAATCCTTCCTCTACCACCTTTTAGCTGGCGTTGAAGGTAGGAAGGAAGGAAACCAATCTGATTCTCGGGGGTTGGTTGATTCTGGTCGAGAAGATGATGACGATGGCTATCGATGAAGTTCTCCCGCCCTCCGAAAAGGTGCCCAGATTGCTCTGGCACGATTGCGATTCAAATGTTGATTTCTGGATTCCTGGCGAGAACCCGGTTCATAAATATGTATAAACCTCGTTGGTATAAACTAACATCATTAGCAGTAATCAGGGCTGGCAGTCACACTAGCAAACACACACGCGTCATCTTCAGGACACGGTGCAAGAGTTGAAGTGATCCTGGTAAAGGATGCTTGAAAGTGAGCTTAATAAAATGATTTGTGATATCATTACATTATATAGTAATGTAGCATTTTGAGAAGGAATTTCTTGAAAAACAAAAAACAACTAAATATTGCAAATTCCTAAAACCTGAAAATGACAATACCTTTAACGTTCCACTTTATTATAAGTCATACGATTCGATGAAAGTTCAATAGCTTTCCAGAAATTTCATTCCCCCAAAAATCATGTTAAATTCTATCCAAAGCTTGAACAACATGCTTTAATGAACCCCTCGAAAAAAAAGGGATCTGAATACCAATTAACGACCAAAAATATCGACCAAAACTATTTGCGGAAGAACCGTTAAAATAAACTCAAAAATCACTAAAGTACTGCTCGCAAATAACGCCCGCAAAAACAACAACAGCAGTAAAAAAAACATAGTTAAAATAAAATCAGTCGCTGAACGCGATAAATTTGATTGATCCTGAATCGAGTTTTTTTTTTGCTCGCCCTCTCTCTCACACATGGCTGCATAAATCGGCGTGTGAAAAAAGGATGATCGCCTCGTGGCGAGGAATTTGAGTGTTTTATTTTTTTTATATTTATGCACTTTTTTTTACTCCATGTTGGGCTTGCATTTTTTTGCATTCATCATTGTTTCACACGGTTTATTGCACTTTTGCGCCGACGGGACCTCGCAGAGTCTATCTCTCTCTCTCTCTCTGGTGAGGCGTAAACTATTTATTGATGAATGTACCAATTTCACCTGACTTTGCTCGAATAAATGCACTCTCCCGTGTGCAAATGTGCTTGAGGGGGGAGCAAATATGAGCAGTCATGAAAAATAATGTGCTCATATTTTTATTCATTGCGTCCAAGTGGGCAGTGGTGGCGAGTTTGCGTGGAGTTACTTTAAAGTATCTATTAAATTTAAGACCAACATTTATTGAAGCATCACCAAGAAGAACGTTGCGGAAATCTTTCAATGTTTTTGTTACTCTCTCCCCAAAATGTTCATTTTTTTTACTTTATAATAATAGGAGAAGTATAACAGGAAGCTATATTTCATTTACGACCGAGCCACGTAGCCCAGTGGTAACGCTTCCGCATAGTAAGCGGTAGATCGGGGTTCAAATCCCGGCTCGGCCCAACACAACTGGTGATCTTTTCCCTTCTGGAATCGATTGCTTAGTAAAGGGAAGGTAGTGTATCGTCACAAACTGGACCTTTTCAAGACACCTTAGGAAGACAACCTATGGAATGTTAACATTTACCTTAACATGTTAACATTAAGTTGATTAATAAACTGTCTCTGAATCCGCTTTGTAAATGCCGGCCCCGATACTCTTCACGGTTGTTCCCCTCAGGAACAGGGAAAGATTTACTTTTTTTTTACTATATTTCATTTATTATTTTTAATCTGAGCAGTTTTTTACGAAACCCGGAATTGAATTACATTTTTATTTTTTTAATTTGCTGAAACTGGTGATGATTTTTGAATTTGCATTTAAAATAAAAGTATTTTTTGGAGAGTCTAAGAGTTTAATTTACTTTTAGCTTAATTTTGAGAAAAAAAATCATTTATTTTAAAAATTTCAAGAACAGTGGCACTGATTACTAATTTTACAACAATATTTTTTTCAAGAAACTGATTTTTTTTTTTAATTTCTTCTAAGATACATTGATGATTCGTGTTAGAAACATCCGTTTCTACGATGATTTTTTATAAGTGTTACCATAGCCAGCACGTTATTTTCATATGCCGATATCTTCGAAATGTATGGACCAATTTTAAATTTTAAATATTTTATTACAACTTCAATTCTATTGCATATCTCAAAAACAAAATATATCAATATCAGTAGGATTGAATTTCAATCATTTCAATAAGATTTGAAACTTCAAATATATCAAATTTATAATTTCACAAGTGTCCGTGTTTGACGCATTTTTTTTATAATAATACAGTCATTGTTTTTAGTGGGCCATGTTTAACAAGTTTATGACAAATTCTCATATTAATTGAAATTGGATTTTTGGTTCACATTTGAGTAGTTCTATATAGGTATTCTTGCAAATTGTGTCTTAATTTTTTAAATCGCTGTTTTTCTGATTTGAATGAATTTTTTTCCATATATTTCCTGAGAAAAAAGAAGCAATTTTTCGTCATTATTGTTTCCATACAATTTTTTTTTTCGTTTTGGGTATGGTCATACTAAATGGTTAATCAAATATATGAAAACCTGTATCTTGTGATGGGATTTTTTGATTGATGATTGGTGCCTTCGGCAAAGTTGAAAATTATGATTAGGATTTCAGAAAAAAAGTAAAACTTAAAAAAACTAAAATTTATTAGCAAACGACCATAATTTGCAATTTCCGAATTTTTGATAAATTGCTCCGTTTTGGAGTTATGGTAACTTTTAGGTTATAATTTTCGAATTTTTTTTAACATTTTTCGTTTAAAAAAACTATTTTGGCATAAAGTCATCTCTCCCGAAACAGATTTTGCACATACTGATTCAAGGTTGATGATTATGGCTAAAGCTATCAACTGTACGGATTTTTTTTTTGTAGTACGGATTTTTGACGGATATTTACTAAATTTTTGTACTGAATTTAATGATGACAATACAAACTTTTTCAAATTAAATTGCATTTTTGATATGGCCAAAGCATTTGCTCATCAGACATTTGTTTAAACTTTCAGTTTAAATTTAATAGGATTATTTTAATAGTTTTCCGGGTTTGCCTTAGTTAAAAGTTGATTCTTTTCAAATAACTCACAAATTATATTAATCCAATAAAAAGTCCAAAGGCTTAGTGAAAATCTGTGAAAAAATTTAAATAATAAATGTTTTCGTGGAAAACATTCAGAATGATATTTTTTGATGAAAGAAATCTTAACATTTCGTAAACTTTGAAACGTTTTAAAAAATATTTGGAAGAACATTAAAATTTGTTTCTGCCCATCACGACTTATTTTGTGTACGCTGACAATTTTTTTTTAATTTTGGAAAATATTAAGAGCTACACGCTGGCTCGATTCTTTCGGTAAATATAAGTAACTATATAATTTTTAGCCAAATCGGTTAAGGTTTAAGAGTTTTTTAATCGTTGAAATTTTTATGGAAAAAAATCGCAATATGTATGAGGATAAGAAAAAAAATCACTGAAAGGAGGCTGACTCTAGCGTCAATTTTTATGACAATCCACTTTGTCGAAAACCACAAAACGATTCGAGTTAACCCTGACGAGTTATTTTCGATTTAAAGAAGACGTTTTTATATGAACAGATTTTTTTACCAACTTTAACAATCCCTTGGCTCATAATTGGCAGAGTTAATTATTATTGCCCAAGGAATCGAGTCAGAAGGTATCCCTGATGTCGATTTTTTATTGTCACCCTAGTGCACGTGAAAGTCATAAGCACTTTGATAGCTGAATAAAATTTGTAAACGGTAAATACGACACAGTTTTAAGTCCCAATTTACATATTTATCTGAATAATTTCTTAACAATTTATGTTATACCATGTGGACATATATGCAAAGTGTACGGATTTTCTGCTCAACAAGAGTTTTTAGCCTTAATTATGGTTCAAAAGATGTATGTTTTAGTTACCTTAAACATATAAAATGTATAGACATTAAATAATACATATTTTGGGAATTCAAGTTTTAGTGATACAAAAATCGGAAATCATAACCTACAAAAAGGTACTTCTCAATGAAACTAATTTCTGTTAAAAGGGTTGTGCTAGGGACATCTTAAGATGACTTTGCTGAAAAAATCTCGTTCCTAGAACAAATCCTGTCATTTTAGCAGCTGTCTAAAGTTGAGGTACGTTTTTGGCCAAAAATGACCTCTCGAAAAATCGACCTTTATATTTTTTTGTTGGAATTGATCAAAAAGTACCCAAATGTTTGAAAATCTCTACTTCAAACATTTTAGCATGTCAATACGAAGAAACACTGTTGGATGACTTGTTTTTACCATATCTTTGTATTTGAGCTTCATTTTAGTTTCATTTGACCCAATGTCACCCCCTCTAAGGGGTGAGATTGGGTCAATTTTCAAACGATTGCCATTTAAGGTAGAGTCCATCAAATTACACCATATTTTGGGAAAATGTTAGTAAACTATCTAAGAACAATTCTACGATAAAAGATTTTCGATGTTATTCAAATTGTTTTTGTTATCAAGAAATTACGAGAGGTGTATCGTTTTTTTAACCATAGTCTACCCCACTGACGGTACTTTCCTTATTTTGTAATTCGAAGAACCCAATTACTAAATAAGGAAAGGAGGCAAAATTCCTAGAAAAAAATGGAATTTTGTACTTATTCATTTTTTTTCAGTGTAGTTAAAAGCTGGTGCAGCAATATATCACCAGTGCTTTCGCCAAATCGGCTTATAAGTGGTATGCAGACTCATCAAGTGGTTTAACTCTATTTTAAAAATCATTAAAATCATTTTGTGGTTTTTCATACAACAAAATGCACGAATAAGATTTTTTTAAAATTCGGCTTCGTCGAAAATAGTTTCTAAATTTTACACAAATTGTACAAGTTTTCAATTGATAAACAATAATTATGATTGCATATTTTGAGGTTAAAGAAATGGCAGCACTGTTTTCTCCCCAATTCAATCAATTGCATTTCGTCGTTTTTTTTTTAATGAATCGAGAGATCAATCGAAATGTGAACTGTACCAGATCCCTCTTCCCAAAAAACCCCGATTTAACACACTTTCCTGCAATCAAAAAGCTCCGACCACTGCCTCGGTCGACTGGCTGGGGGAAATAATATCTCCCCCCACAGAACAGAGTATCGAGTTATTTGAAAATGCGTAAAATTCATTTTTATTTGTTTCGTCATTAATTTACGCATTCGGAATAATTTTAATTCCCTTCTGTTCCGTTGGCTGCACACACTTTCACACACACAACATCGCAAAAAAAAACAACAATAAAAACTCATTCATTTTTATCTCACCCCCTTCCAGTGCCAGTGCATTGCACATTGCACATGAAACAACCAAACCAAAGTGTACTCATACATTAAATCATATTTTTCGGTGCGAGCATAAAATGGAAGTGGGGGGGAGGGGAAGGTCATTCCAGTCGCCAGCGTTGGAAATGTGTGTTGTTGGGGCTTTGTTTGTCAAATTAATGCTCTTCGATATGATTTTTATTTTGCACGTTATTGAAAAGTTATAATAATGAGATTTTGTCCTGAATGAACAGCAACAAAAAAAAAACGGGTTCCCTCAATAAAAAGAACGGGAAGCGATTCTGTGCACGTGGGTCTTCGTGGGGCCGAATGTGGGAAATTTTCATGCTTGACTGATTTTTATCACTGTTTGTGTGTGCAGTTGTGTGCGAGGAGAATGGTCTCATTATTTGGTTGTCAGCAGCCGGGTCGGCGTGGGTTGGGATTTTTTTTCCTGTGCCAACGCGTGTATGTGGGACACTTAAATTGCACAAATCTGAACAAGTGCAATCGCACAGATACAGCACACACGGTGAAAGGGAATTTGTGGTGGTGAGCTTCGGAGGATTTAATTTTATGGAATCGGTAAAAAAGAGCTTCATTTGAAGTGTATTTAAAAACGATTGTGAGTAAATATCATGAAAAGTTTTGTCATTCCGGGAAAGTTGTTCATTTTTATAATGCATTAAAAAATTACGAGAATTGAACTCAATAAATAATGTACCAGTTCAGTTTGTTTGAAGAACTATCAAATGACTAAATAAGGTACTATTCAAACAGAATTAGAGGGTAATTACTAAGATAAACATATTACGTTATAGTAGTGAAAAGCAATAGAATTAAAACAACATTATTGAGATAAAAAGAGTTGCGAATATTATTTAAAGTTTATGTCTAACCTATTTAAATCAGCTTTGATAAAAATGTTGAAGAAATAGAAAACATAAGAAAATTTTAAGAAATGGAGATTTAGTGTTGATAGATTTATTTGTAAAATTTCATCAACATTTTTTTCTAGAAGACTTTTCAACACTATTTCCATACAAAAATAATTGTCATGAGTAAGTGTATTAAATGGCTAATGTTCAATGATTAAATTTAAAGGATGTTATCGGCGATTTTGCACGATAAAATCAAAAACTTTAAAAAATCTAATCAAAATATGTTTCACTAGATTATCAATTATTTTTAACTAGGATCTTTTTATGGGTGATTGGATTTTTTTTTTACTTTTTATTCTAGTGTACTTTTTTGGTAGTAAATTTTGGCTTGGGGCACCCATGCATATCAATTAAGAGCGAGTTTTTCACCAATGTGTAACAGGTCGTATCGAGGTGCTCCGATTTGGATGAAACTTTCAGCGTTTGTTTGTCTATACATGAGATGAACTCATGCCAAATATGAGCCTTCTACGACAAGGGGAAGTGGGGTAAAACCAGCATCGAAGTTTGAGGTCCAAAAAACAAAACTTTTTTTAAATTGCTCGCATTTTTGTAAAATTTCATCAATTCCAACTCTTTTAAATGCATTCGAAAGGTCTTTTGAAGCCCTTCAAAATGCGCCATAGACATCCAGGATTGGTTTGACTTTTTCTCATAACTTTTGCAAATTACTGCTAAAAATATATTTTTCCCTTACTCTCGTAGGTCAAAAGTTAGGGAATTTTTGGACTATAAGCCTACGGTATTAACTTTTTGGCCAATCGCAGTTTTTCTCATAGTTTTACGATTTTTCTATAACAAACATTTAACGACGTTAGTTTTTGCCCTGTAGGCCAAAAGGACGGCACTTTTTGGTCTCCATTTCGACATATTCGGAATCCTCGGGAAATTTTACGTTAGTTTGAAGTATTGGAGTTGTAATTTTGATTGGAAAAAATGCCATTTGAAATTAATTAAAATATTTTTTACAAAATTATCAGATTAGGGGTAAAACAGGTATTTGCCTACTTGATACAGCATTTCGTCTGTCTTCAAAGTTTTTTTCGGAGCAGATACGACCTCTAGAACAAACCGAGCAAAATCTATAAAAATTGCCTCTTAATAATAATTGTTGCACAATGAAATTATTTCCAATTGTTATGTTGCCAAAATCGGGAAAACATTTAAACATAAATCCGTTAATCAGGTAAGGCAGAGGTAAAAAAACATGTTTTTCTCAAATATCTAACATTAAAAGTTACATTGTGATCCATGTTCATAATTGATTAACGTGATCAATTATTTATATTATTTTTTTTAAGCTATATTCAGAAACTTATTACCCGATTTTGAAATTTTTGAGCATTAAAAATATATTTGAGCAATTCTCTACCAAAACCGGAAATGGATTTTATTTGTATTTTTTTATTTGGCTCAAACTTGGTTCACCCATACAAGTCTCCATACAATTTTGACAGCTGTCCATACAAAAATGGTACTTACATATTCAAACAGCTGTAACTTTTGAGTGAATTTTCTGATCAATTTGGTGTCTTCGGCAAAGTTGTAGGTATTGTTGAGGACTATTGAGAAAAAAATAGGTACACGGAAAAAAATGCAGATTTTTTAATCAACTTTTTTTTCACGAAAACTCAATTTCCCAAAATCCCAAAAATCTGCTGCTAAGTAATGAATTTTTGAAAAAATAGTGATTTTTGGAAAAAATCGAATTTTTATGCAAAAACAAATTTGTTGTAATTTTTAACGTAAAATTGAATTTCCAATCGAAAAGTACTTACGGATTTTTTGATAAAAGGCTCTGTTTCCACCGAAAGTTTGATTTTAGCGAAATATTTGCAGTTTTTCGATTTTTAAAAATAGTGACCATGAGTGACCATTTCAAAAAATATTTTTTTTTAAAGTTCAGAAAATTTGCTATGAAATTGTCTAAGAGACATTGAAGATTGGACCTCGGGTTGCTGTGATACAGCCGCTTTAAGAAAAAGAAACAGGAAAATTGAATTTTCTAAGTCTCACCAAAACAACCCACCATTTTCTAAAGTCGATATCTCAGCAACTAATGGTACAATTTTCAATGTTAATACATAAAACATTCGTAAATTTTCCGATCCGATTCCGATTCCGAAATATTTTGAAAATAATTAAATCAAGACATAATATTCAATGTTTTGCCCTTTTAAAATGTTAATATTTATTTAAAAATTTCAAAATATTTTTTTCGAAAAGATCGAAAAATTTCACGAATGTTTCATGCATTAACATTGAAAATCGGACCATTAGTAGCTGAGATATCGACATTAGAAAATGATGGGTTGTTTGAGTGAGACTTAGAAAACTTCAATTTTCGTGATTCTTTTTCTTAAAGCGGTTGTGTCTCAGTAACCCGAGGTCCGATCTTCAATGTCTCTTAGACAATGTTATAGAAAATTTTCTGAACTTTTCAAATAAAATATTTTCAGAAATGGTCACTCATGGTCACTATTTTTAAAAATCGAAAAACTGCAAATATTTCGCTAAAATCAAACTTTTGGTGGCTATATCTTGAAAACAGAGCCCTTTATCAAAAAATCTGTAAAGTACTTTTCGATTGGAAATCCAATTCTACATTAATAAATTACGTCAAATTTGTTTTTGCATAAAATTTCGATTTTTTCCAAAAATCACTAGTTTTTCAAAAATTCATAACTCGGCAGCAGATTTTTTGACCATGTTTCTCTATGGCTCAAAAGTTGTGGGTTTTTGTCCCCTAAAACATATCAAAAAATATCGAAAATAAAAAAAAAACATATTTTGGGAAATTGAGTTTTTGTAAAAAAAAAGTTGATTAGAAAATCAGCAAATTTTTTTCCGTGTACCTATTTTTTCTCAATAGTCCTCAATAATACCTACAACTTTGCCGAAGACACCAAATTGATCAGAAAATTCACTCAAAAGTTACAGCTGTTTGAATATGTACGAACCATTTTTGTATGGACAGCTTCCAAAATTGTATGGAGACTTGTATGGGTGAATCAATGACACAAAATAGCTTATTTGGTCACAGGAAAGGACCCCACAAAGTTTGAGCCAAATCAAAAAATACAAAAAATAAAAATGGTCGAAATCGGCCGATTTCGTAGAGAGTTGCTCATTTGGTGATGTTTTTTTTTCAAGAATTTTTTTTTCAAATGGTTAACGAAATGAGCTCGAAAATAGCTTTAGAATAGTACAGTTTATAAAAAAAATTAGAGTTTTTCTCGATTGTTAATTCCATTTTGCATTAAACTCTTATTTTTTGTATTTTTTGTCCAGGTTATCGCTTTTTTAAACACGATTTTCTTTCAAAAATCATTTCCTAAACCAGATTGTGTACTATCATACACAATAACACATAGGGGGAGAGGGGGTAATATGCACCCCCCAAGGGAAAACTGTGATTTCTCAACCATTACAGCATTACTGTGGAAGAATTGTTTAAAACAACTATTATTTTTCGTCATTCTTGTGAAAAAAGTCTTGAAAAACCTCAAAATTGTTCGAAAATATCAAATTTTTAAAAACATTTTTGATTCATTTCAAACATCTATGCAGGGCATTATGCATCGCAACATTGGGGCAAAATTCACTACAACAACGGGGCAAAATGCACCACAACATGGGGCAAAATGCACCGGGTAAAAGCAGTTTTCACTAGTCACCACTAGATGACACCGCTGTTTTTACAAAGGAGCTTCACAGCGGTGCATTTTGCCCCGACCACGCTTTTTGCAGAAAATTTAATTAAAAATGCATTTTTTGATGTTTTTGGACTCATCTATCTACAGAATAGTGAAGATTATGGCAAAAACTATATACCTCAACACTTACAATAACAATAAATGCTTATTATATTGTCCAAAAATCATAATGAAAGTTCAATGAAAATTAGATGAAAACACAACATTTTAAAGTTTAGCAAATAACTTAAGCTGTTTTTATACTACGATGCTCAAATTTTTCCAGCATGGTTTAGCAATGTTAAGCTTCCAATTTCTATGGTTTTTTTCCGGAAAATTCTTCCAAATACCGAGAAACGCAGGGGGTGCATTTTGCCCCGGGGTGCATATTACCACCTCTCCCCCTAAGATGTCTTTGTTGAACCCTAAATCAACTTAAACTTTTTTCTAATTTTAGGCAACTAAGTTCAATAAAAAAAATGGATTTTTTCCTTGCATCTATTTTTCCCCTAAAAAAAACCTAATCATAACTTACAACTTTGCAGAAGACACTAAATCGATCAGAAAACCCCTTTTTAAGATACAGTTTTTAATACATTTACGTAACCATTTTGTATGCCCAGCCCCCAAAGTTGCATGGAAAAACGAATGATGTAAAATTACTTCTTTTGACAAAGGGAATGAATGGACATAATTTCATCCAAATCAAAAAAATGAAAATTAAAAAATTGCGAAACAAATGCGAAATTGAAGAGAACCATGTTGTTTATATTAGCTTAACGCTTGCTGCTACTAAGTAGACATCTTTTACAAAAGTGTAAAACACTATTTTCAATTTAAAAGTAATGTTTTTCTCGATTTATTGACTTTGCAAACAATAAATAAACAAAAAAATTGTGTGAATTTTGAGATTTAAAAAATAAATAAATTGATGAATGTTTTTATGAAAAAACATATTAACATTCTTTGAAATTGTTTCCTCAATAAGATCAGCAAATTTCCCAGAAGATTGATTTTTGAAAAGATTCCATCCAACTACAATTCAAATTCCGTAGTAAATACCTCGAAAATCCCAGACTTAATTCAATCACAGTTCAACTTTTTTTTAATCTCAATTTCATCCGCTCCTTAACTAAAAGAAGACATTCACCCTGTCAAACCAGAGAGCCAGCCAAAGTTGCGGAGCATCATTTTCAAAAAGCCAAACCCTGTGATGGAGGGGTGACGGGGCCGCGCGCTTCTTGATGTGACGGAACAAAAGTAAGAAAAATGAAAATCTTGAGCCACGGATAATACCAAAATTTGCAACTTTTTGCGCTTCTTCTCAAGAGAGGGAGCTCGTCATTTTCGCTCTAGCGCAGCAGCGGCACTTCATTCAGCAAAGCTCAACTTTTCCATCACGCCCAAATTGTTAAGCTGAGGCTGAGCTCGGTTTAAGGAAACGGTGGGAAATTCTGATGAATTGTTTTGCCAAGGCCGCTGGGATGAACGCTATTAAATATTAAATTAAGCAAAATTGTACGCGAGCCACCCTCTCGCGAAACATTGATTCCTCACACACAGAACGGGAAGCTGAAACTATAGTTACTGTCTGTCGACTTGAAGCTGGTCCAAGGGGGAGGAAAAGAGCTTTATTCTTCCAACGAACCCTTAACTGAAGATTTAAAGTAATTTGCGTTCAAGCAAACAAAAAAAAAACTTCACTATGAGCTTGGGCTCTTCAAAAAGTGAAGCGCAAAAAAAGAGAGAGAATATTCAAGCAGCGTTGAGTAAACTTGTCTCGGAAGAAGGACGCTGAAGCTGATATAATTTAATCTTGCCTGCTCGGATGCTGCTGCTGCCAGCAGAGAGAAAGAACTTGATGAGCGTTAAGGCTATAACATTATTAGGTTGCTTCAAGAGGACCAGCAGAGCTAGAGCCTACTTTTGAGCACTCTAGTGGTTGAGGGCTGAACGAGCTTTAAAGTGAGGGTTCTAGTCGGACGATTCTTTAGGTTGTGAAATCTTGAAATGATTTGATGCCGAAAGGACTTTGATGAAAAAATCTCCTGATTTGATGGTGTACTCAAAACTGTGTCATGAATAATTTAAAATAAAACAAAATAAAAAACTAAAAACATATCTGATGGCTAAACTTCAAAAAGTAATGAATAAAATATGTTTTGAAAACCAAACCAGTCAATATGATTGCTGTTAAACATTAAGATACATTTTTTTTCGAAAATTGAGCCACTCTCAACCCTTAAAGGAAGTGACATTGGGTCAAATAGAACTAAAATGATTCTCAAATATAAAAAATGGGTCAACACAAGTTATTCACCAATGACATTTGTTCGAAGGAATCGTATTGTGGTGCTTCAATGCTGGAAATGAAGTTTTTTTTAAATATTTATGTTCTTTTCTAGCAATTGCATGTTTTCCAAAAGGTCGGTTTTTCAAGAGGTTATTTTTGGTTAAAAACGGACCGTAAATTTAAACCGCTGACAAAACGACAGATTTTTTCAGCATAGTTTCCTTCAGATGCCAACTCTTCAAACAGAATTAAGTTTGAGTTTCGTAGAAAGTCACTTTGCCCAAATCTCCCCCCTAGACACGATGTCATCCCACTGAAGGAACCAGTTGTGGTATTCCAAATATTGGATTATAATTATATGAATATATTTCAATTTGTTTTTTTATTTTGTATTTTAAAGATCACAGAAGAGCTTTGCTATTTCAAGCAAGTGCAATTTTTTGCTTACTTTACGATTTGAAAATAGACAGCAAATTTGCAGTTTATTAAAAAAAAACTAACTTAATCCTCCTATGTGGTTGGTGCCTTCCTCACTTTTTACTAACATTTGGTGATATGATGGGTTTGGACACAAATTTCATCTATTTCTCAATAAAAAAATACATAAAAGTCACTTAAGCGGTCATAACTTGAGAATGAGCAATGCCAAATCTTCAATGTTTTGAACTCATGGGAAAGACTTATTACCTAACCAACGATGGGTCGGATGATGGATCCGGACATAGCTTAGGCTTTAAAAAAAAGTACAAAAATATCACTTAAGTGGTCATAACTTGACACAGGGTTGCCAAATCTTCAATGTTTTGGACTCATTGGAAAGGTCTTTCGATTACCTAACTAACGATGGGTCGGATGATGGATCCGGACATAGTTTACATACATTTAAGTGAGATCCGGCTTCAAAAAGTTCATAAATATCACTTAAGTGGTCATAACTTAAGACAGGGTTGCCAGATCTTCAATCTTTTGGACTCATTGGAAAGGTCTTTTGATTGCCTAATCAACGATGGGTCGGATGCTGAACCCGGACAAAGTTTACCTGCATTTAAGTGAGATCCGGCATCAAAAAAGTGCATAAATATCACTTAAGTGGTCATAACTTGACACAGGGTTGCCAGATCTTCAACGTTTTAGACTCGTTTGAAAGGTTTTACAGTCACCTATCCAGCGTTGGTTTGGATGATAGATCCGGACATAGTTTTCTTAAAGATAAGTAAGATCTGGCATCAAAATGCCATTTTGAACTACTTATCGTATCTTCAAACAATTCAATAGCGCAGTATGGTGCACCAAATCAGATCGAATGCAACTTGTTCGACTCAAATCGGATCAGCCAGTGCCGAGAAAACTTGGCAAGAATTTTGAGCACCAAGGGGAATACGCACACACATACACACACACACATACACACAGACATTTGTTCAGTTTTCGATTCTGAGTCGATAGGTTTATATGAATACAGGTCTACGAGCTGTTTTTCAAAAGTTCATTTTTCGAGCAGGATTATAGCCTTACCTCAGTGAGGAAGGCAAAAAAGTTTATGTTTTCAGCACGAGAATTCCGTTTAACCAACGAGGTAAACCATGTTGGATAAATATGTCAAGTGCTTAAAAAATGCAACGAGTTGAATGTTTATTGCGATTCAAAAAAAAATTGAATTGTTTTTTTTTCAGTGAAATATTTGGTTTCCCCGCTTGAGTGTTATTTGCCATCAAGGCAAATTTCAAACTCCAAAACAGTATTGAAAAGTATTATCAAAAGTTTTGAAAAAATGGACTTTTCAGCACTGAAATGGAGGCTGAAACAGTAGTTTATGTCACAAGTTACCAAAAGAAAAAAAAAAATCTTTTCAAATCGTACATTTATCCAATGAAGTTTACCAAGTTGGATGAATATAATGAGTGCTGAAAAAAAACAAGTTTTGCAACGAGATGCATTCAAAATTTTTTTTGCTATTCAAAAAAAAAACACTCATTGAATACCATTTTATAATCATGATTATAATCAATTCACCATTCAAATCACAATGATACTGAAAAGAACTACTTTTCAAAACAAGTGTTGAAAAGTCCAACTTTGTTGAACCCATTTGAGTGTTGAAAATTAAAACTTTTCAGCCCCTATATCGAAAATTATTACTTTTCCATTCTGTTATTATTGTTGAAGAAAAGTAGGTCGTTCCGTCATTCTAGAATCCAGGAAAAAAGTAGGTAGTTTCACAATGGAGTTCTAATAAGTTCTTTTTGCAATTCTGTCGTGAAACTACTTACTTTTCCTGTCATTCTTGAACGACGAAATAGCCTACTTTTCTGTACCAAAAATAACAGAATCGAATAGCAACACTTTTCAAAATAAATGTACAACTCTTGCTGAAAAAAATCTTTTTGCAACTTGTTGCATAAACTACTACAGTGGACTCTCTCGTTGTCGATATTGAAGGGACCGTCGAGAGCGGGAGTTATCAAATTATAGAACGAATAATCAAAGCAATCTTTTCGAAGGGACTAAAAAAATTATTAACAGCTGGAGCAATATTGATATCGAGAAGATCGACATCCAGAGAGTCCATTGTATTTCAGTACTGTTATTTTAGATGATGAAAAGTATGCAATTTAATTACTCAAAAATTACAAGAAAAGTAAGTGGTAATCGTATGCAGATACAAAAAATATTTAAAAATTTCTTGATTTATTTATCCAAATTGAAAGTTTTGTTTGATTGTATTTCAAGGAATTTATTAATTTCTTTATTAAGATTATCAATTGCGTAAATTGTGAATTGAACAGAGTGAAACTTCCATTTGAAATTTCGATAGAAACTGATTAAATCTAAATTTAAACTTTAAAATGTTTTTTTGAGATCTTTTAGCAAAACGACACCCAGCCTTTTATTATTAGATTTCCGTTGAAGGTTGAAAGTGAAAACCGGGCCAACAAGGATCTTGTTTTGTAGAAGGACCCTTTTTTTCCTCTCGTAAGGTTACACCATTAGCATCGTTACGCTTTCGATGCTGGAGATTAAAAGGAAGGCAAATTTCGTCACTGGATAGTCCTCGTTACATCTTGTTTGCCCTTTTGTGTGTCAGTCGGTTCAATATAGAATCCGGAAGCTTTTGTTTTTCAAATCATGTGACATTTGGGTTTCGTTTGAAAAAGGATCGCTTTGAAATTAGATCTTTGTTTTGGATTTTTCTTTCATTGAAGAGCTGAGCAAGTAAAAGTGTAAATACATCGCTTATTTCGCTGAAGTAACAGAATTAATTAAAATACCAGCATCCTTCTACCAAAAGTTCATCAAGTGACCAAATTAAACAAACCTTATCGCTTTTCCATGAAGTCTTAAAATAACAGCTAGCAGAACCTGCTCTACGTCTACAGAATAATTTTTTTTTTCTCCCTCTATCCGGAAGCTAACTTTTCCGCAAGTTCCAGACTTTCCCCCCTCCGGGTTGGAACGGTCCCAGAGCCCTAATCAATAAATTTTCTTCCATCATCATGCTAATTGTCTCTAATCAGATGAGTATCCCAATTCGTCCGGGTCCCCCGAGGGTGGGGACCAAAACCCTCCCCACGAGGGCTTCGATGCACGAACGATTTTCCACAAAACGGAAAATTCTGCAAACAACCAAAGGGAAGGGAACGGACGAAAAAATGGTCCAACGAGATTTACTTAGTCCGATAAGCGAAGCGAAAGCCCAAACATACAAAGCTGGCGAGGGGATTTGGGGGGAGCCAAATTTTAGGAACCCGGATCCCAGAGAGTATCGAATTTTAATTAATTTCCAAATATTGTTTCCGATTACTTTCCGTTCGGCCGGAATCGATACACACAACTTGGGGCAGGTCAGGGTTTCTCGTGGGAAATTGCTGTTAAAAAAAATCGTTTCAGAAATCATTGAATAATTTTGCACTAAATAAATGAATTTTCATTCTCTTCATTTTTATAGAAAACCATTCTTCTTTAATTAATAAATAAGGTGATAAAAAAACAAAAACGAGCTTGAAAAATGTTGCACATAAAGCGTAGTCTGTAAAGACGAAGGATCTAGGCTGAAGAACCAACGTTCAAAGCTCGACCAATCAAATTCAATCTGACCACCACTGGCGTTGACCATATTTCGCCCGTTGCTGTTCGCTACAAGTTGGCTTCTAATCTTGTACCGGTCCGTTCCAGTGGCCCCGAAGCAAAAATTACTGGCCCAGATCGGAGAGATAGCGGGTAAATGGTACGCTCTCCCCCGGGGAGGGCACCGGTTCGACCCCGGTCAAACTTTACTCACGAAAGGCCTCTGGGCTTGTTGGATTTGGCCAGGGTGGAAAGTTTTATTCCGTTTATTCAAAAAAGCACGTAGGTTTACGAATGATTAGGAGAGCAGTTTTTGGGCAACGTTGGGCCTGTTGGTCTTCAAATATTTATTTTCGGCCTTTTCACCCGGCTTTGGAGAAAAACTCACTCTGATAATCAAGTAGGGTGCTTAGGATGACACTCAAAAGCATTAAATAATATTCATCTATAGATGGGTTTTCTTAAGATTCTTTCAGGCAATTTTACAAAATATTTCTGGAACTAATGGGGGTGGGGGTAGAGTTTAGTTGTTTTGCAATCATCAGTTTTCAGAAATGTAGAATTTGACGAAAAAAAAAAAAAAAAACTTTTTGCGATACCAAACATCGACAATTTTCAAAAACTAAAAAAAAATCAACCCAAACATGCTCAAATGATTCTAAACGCAAGAGATTGCATTTTAAATTGATTTCAGCACTCAAATTTCCATTTAAATTTTGAAGTTTTCGAAACAATCTTTTTTGGCCCACTGATTTTTTGGGCCAGCTTTGAAGAGAGTGAGGAGGGGAGATAAGAGGTGTTATAAACTTTAAATAAAATTTGAAATAAAAGTGTGTACCTATCGAATTAAAAAAAATGTGAGAATAAAAAAAAACATATTTGAATTAAGAATAGGGTTTTGTTTGGAAAAATTGAAAATTTATTAAAAAATACTGAAACAAAAATTAATGTATTATGGGTAATTCTCTACCAACTCACACGAAATCAGGAAAAGTTGCCCCGACCCCTCTTCGATTTGCGTGAAAATTTGTCCTAAGGGGTAACTTTTGGCCCTGATCACGAATCCAAGGTCCGTTTTTTGATATCTCGTGACGGAGGGGCGGTACGACCCCCTCCATTTTTGAACATGCGAAAAAATAGGTGTTTTTCAATAATTTGCAGCCTTAAACGGTGATGAGATAGAAATTTGGTGTCAAAAGGACTTTTATGTAAAATTGTACGCCCGATTTGATGGCGTACTCAGAATTCCGAAAAAACGTATTTTTCATTGAAAAACACACTAAAATAGTTTTAAAAACTTTGCCAGTTTCCATTACTCAACTGTAGAAAATTTTGGAACATGTCATTTTATGGGAAATTTAATGTACTTTTCGAATCTACATTGACCCAGAAGGGTCATTTTTTCATTTAGAACAAAAATTTTCATTTTAAAATTTCGTGTTTTTTCTAACTTTCCCGGGTTATTTTTAAAGAGTGTAACAATGTTGTACAAAGTTGTAGAGCAGACAATAACAAAAATTTTGATATATAAACATAAGGGGTTTGCTTAATACACGGAGAAAAAAGAGTTCCCAAAATCGTGAACAAGCGTTCATGAAAATGGGAACCACGAACAAAGTGTTCAAATGCCATGGTACGTTTTTCAAAATCGTACCATGGGATTTGAACACTTTGTTCGTGGTTCCCATTTTCATGAACGCTTGTTCACGATTTTGGGAACTCTGTTTTCTCCGTGTAACATCACGAGTTATCGCGATTTTACGAAAAAAAAGTTTTGAAAAAGTTGACTGTCGTTGATCATGGCCGTTCATCGTCACCCGCGACGGACACGGACGACGAGACAAAGAGAAACGCAAAAAGTAACTTTTTCAAAACTTTTTTTCGTAAAATCGCGATAACTCGTAATGTTTATAAGCAAACCCATTATGTTTATATATCAAAATTTGTGTATTGTGCTCTACAACTTTGAACAACATTGTTACACTCTTAAAAAATAACCCGACAAAGTTAGAAAAAATACGAAATTTTAAAATGACAAAAAATGTTCTAAATGAAAAATGACCCTTCTGGGTCAACGTAGATTCGAAAAGAACATTAAATTTCCCATAAAATGACATGTTCCAAAAAAATTTACAGTTGAGTAAAGGAATATAGCAGAGTTTTTAAAACTTTTTTAAGTGTTTTTTTCGATGCAAAATACTCTTTTTCGGAATTCTGAGTACGCCATCAAATCGGGCGTCTAATTTTACATAAAAGTCCGTTTGACACCAAATTTCTATCTCATCACCATTTCAGGCTGCAAATTATTGAAAAACACCTATTTTTTCGCATGTTCAAAAATGGAAGGGGTCGTACCGCCCCTCCGTCACGAGATATCAAAAAATGGACCTTGGATTCGTGATCAGGGACAAAAGTTACCCCTAAGGACAAAGTTTCACGCAAATCGAAGAGGGGTCGGGGCAACTGCTGTGTGAGTTGGCGGAGATATACCCTTATATTAAAATAAAACAAATTATATGTTAATGTTTAGATAAATTCCGAGCGACTGATTCATGATCAGTTCATATAAAAACGAAACATCTCACAAAATGCAAAAGAATAATTAGCAAGAAAGAATTACAGAACGATTGAATTTAAAATAAAATCTCGTAAATCGATTCAAAGATCTGAGAACAATTGCAAGAATGAAAAAAATTATTATCGAAGCAACAATAAATTGTTATGAAAATAAAAATATTTGAAATATGTTCAAATTCTGAATATTTCCCATAATTTTTGCTTTTGTTTGAAAGAATTAAAAAATAACAAAATATTCTTGAACTATTTTTTTGAAGGAATATTCATTCATTAAAGTAACATAAATTGGTATTAGCACAGAATTGTTTTTCAATATTATTATTGTTTAAACATAAATAAATTGCTTTCAAGGAATTTAAAAACATTTTTGCGTAAAAAACATCTCAAAATATTTGAAAAAGATGTTTAAGATGATGAATTTGAAATAGTTGTCCTGTTTCATTCATTTTTGATTTCATCTCATCCGAGAGGAATGGTTTCACATTACAAAGCTGGGATAAAACCGAAGATTCTTACTGGACAGGATGTCGTCGGGCGACAATATGACACTGAAATTTACGACGAGATACTTCAAGAACCCGGACAGCGGTTCTAATCAAGCTGATTTGACCATATTTGTAGTACCGTCATCTGGGGCGAATCGGGACTACAGTCTGAATAGGGACAGCAGTGTTTAGAGCACTCAAAGGTTTTAAATTTGGAAATCGATGTTGGTCTGAGACTGTTCTATCCGAAACCAACCAGAAAAATCAAAATATTGTGCTCTAACATGGTTAAAACTGCTGTCCCAATTCGCCCCATGTGTCCCAATTCGCCCCATGTGTCCCAATTCGCCCCAGTTGACGGTAGAAAACCTTCTGTTCTTTCACTGAAATCGACTAGATACATTTACAAAATCTTTCGTATTCGGAAAAGTCAATCAAATTATTCGCTCTACAGCATTGCCTTGGCGTTCTCGATTGCGAGATTCCTACTCAAAACTAGGCTTGATTGTTGAGGCAATTGCAAACCTCTTTTTACACCTTAGCTTCCATCCACCCCGGGATTCAAACTGACGACCTTTGGATTGTTAGTCCAACTGCCTACAAGCGACTCCACCGAGACAGGACCCAGGGATACGACTCCTACACCTGGACTGAGCTCCTCTGGGTTAGACCGGGGCTAACATTTACTTCCCGTCCGACGGAAGGCGTGATCAAATATCGTCTCGAAAAATGCCACCGGGACCGTCTGGGATCGAACCCAGGCCGACTGGGTGAGAGATTCGGAAAAGTCATAACTAACAAAAACAAAGTTGCTATGGCAAGCTCAGGAAGTGTGATGAAAAAACACTCTGATAAAAAGATATTGTGATGAAATTATCGGGACAAGACTCTATGGTAAGGTGTTAAATGCGTTATATATTACCTACAATTTTTCAATTTTACAACCATATTGACCCATCTTGGATTTAAAATCTCTTGTAGGTCCAAATAAATCAAATCTTAAAAAAAACCTTACTAAATCTGGCATGTATATTTTTAAAGGAATGAGCCTATATATTTTTTTGTTTTTTGGATGTTGAAAATGAACCTCTAGACAAATTCCAAAATAGGGGTTTTATTTTTTTTACGTTTTTTTAACTTATTCTTTGTTTGGTTAATGTATATCCTGTAACTCTATCCTCGATTTCTTTTGAGCACGTTTTGAGTAACATTTGCGCTTATCATCCCAAAAACGGAAAATTAAAAAAAAAAACTTAGTAAGATTATCTGAATTTCAGCATTGAAATGCCGAGCATAAAAAAGAAATTATTCTGTAATACCCACAAAACCCATGATAAAAAAAAACAAATATTTATAAAGTCTCGATAATTTCTAATAATCAAGTATGTTAAATCGTTCTTTTTTTGTAAATTTTAAGTAAGTTTATATATTTATACAACAAATTATACAGCATTCCGGTAAACATACCGAATCGCAATGGTGTTCCCGTAAAATCTACTGCACTTTCAAAATTTAAAAATAGAAGTCTTCCGGAAGGATCAGCTTACTCGATTGCATTGATTTCTTGCTGAAACATCCGATTAATTTCATTTTTGCAAAAACCTGCCCTCAATGTCGATCTCAACCCGGTGGTGTGTGTTCATGCTTGCGCCCATATGCCGTATTTGGCCAGGATTGCGTGACCAGAACATTAAACATGGCTATGTTTACGCTGCTTCCTGGGTTTCTGCTTGGAGCTGACTGCCTGCCTGCCTGCTAAATACGCATCGAAGGGGCAAGTTTTTCAATTAAAACGAAAGCAACATGCAACGAATCGGAAATTTCCTGTGTAAACTTGGAGTTGCTTTGGGAGTGTGGGGTTGGGGTTGCGATAAAAAGGGGGAGGTGGGACTTTACAAGGTATGCCAACTGGCAGCTGGTACCTGGTGGTGGCTGGGTCATGTCGTTTCGATGACGTGGGAGGATTTCCCGATTGGGTGTGCGCACGTAATAACTATTAAAGCATATACTTTTAAATGAAGTTGTTACTGATATGATATCGGAGTTGCTGGCGAGCATGCTAATTTGTTCTCTTACAAGACTGGAATCTGTGATTGAAAGTGTGTTGTTTAAACATTTCTTCGCTGTTCTCATCTCGGATGAAAAGAAAGCCAAACGTTGGCCAGATATCCGGTCCCAATCGGATGCCCGCTCGGTGAATCAATTTACACGTCCCCCCAAACCAAACCAAACCCCCCTGGTGAACCCCTTTTCCCGTTTCTAGTTGAATCGGCGTCCAAGCTGATGATGGTCGAGCCACATCAACACCCATTATTGGCAAGTCAGGGGGGACTTCTCACAAATGGGGCGGGAAATGTGCGGCCAGGGGGTTGGTTGGGGGCGCAAAATTGGATCGTCATCAACATCGCCATCATCTTCAGTCAAAACCAGCAAATCGGAAAATGGACTATAGAAAAGCCATTTCCGATGAGATTTCATTTTCAGCATCGCAGCTGAGGTGAAGAGGATGGGGAAAATAGGGCGGGTGGAGATGCTTTTATCTTCGTTTCACAACATTTGGAATTGGTTTTAGGATATTTTTTCTGCTGGATGAGTGGTTGAAATGAGTGTTTTGTTTCGTATTCATTTGAAAACATTGATTTAATTTGGAATCGGATCGTTATATTTGCTTCCTTGTATTTCTATTTCTGGTAAAATTTATTGATTCTACTCAGTGGGAGGAACAAAGGATGTCAAAGCTATCTACCTTCACCAATGTACTATAAATAAACTTCCATTATGATGACGCAACCTTTATCAAACTTTACCCAAATTCTCAAAAAGGGTGCTTCACGGTAACAAAAACGAATGAGCTCCACTCTGAAACAAGCCATTCCACCACACAGTCCTCTTGAAAAGATTTGACAAGAAAATGCGTGTAAAAATAAGTATTTCTCGGAATAGTTTTCAAAAAGCCGTAAGAGCCATTGGTAAACAAAGTCCTTTTTGCATCGGTATTTGACCTACTTACGAAAAACCAATATCAAAAATGCTCGAGATTGTTCATCTACACGTCCTTCAAGTGCCTCAAACTAAAAATAAATGAAATTTTGTCACGGTGGCTCTTACGGCTTTTTGAAAACTAACTCGAGATTTGTGCAACGTTTGGTTAAGGTTTGTTGAGCGTTGAAGTTTATATGGGTAAAATCACATAAAATGATTGAGCAAACATTGCTTCAGGATTTTACCGGCAGGTGGCGCAGGTCTCGCTAAAATTAGTCCAAGTGTGAATTTCTTGTATGAAGTTCATAATTATGAAAAACACGATGTTTAAAAGTATTACTTTTCGATACAAGGGTCGAAAAGTTTAACTTTTCATCTATTTTTTTGATGTATTACTTCTGGATTCTGTTATTTTTGAAAGAGAAAATTAGGCCGCTCCGTCATTCGAGAATGAAAGAAAAAGTATAAGTACAGTTGACTCTCTCGTTGTCGAAGGGACCGATGAGAGCGGGAGGTATCAAATTATAGAACGAAAAATCAAAGCAATCTGTTTGAAGGGACTGAACAATTTATTGACAGCTATAGCAATATTAATATCGAGAAGGTCAACAGCCAGCGAGTCCACTGAAGTTTCATATTAAATTTAAATTTCCTGATACTTTCTTGCGGTTTTATTTTAAAAATATCTACTTATTTTTCTCCACCTTAGAAATGGAGAAAGCAAAATTTGAATTCTTAAATGTTTTACACTTGTACCGAAAAATTATACTTTAAGTAAAACAAACGTTTCGCTGGCAAAAAAAAGAAAAAAAAACATATTCGAAGGTGTTTTCGGATTAGCAAAAATAGTTGTATGAAACTCGTAAAAAAAACTCAATTTTGATTTCGTATTTTGCATAATCTTCTAATTGAGGACACATATTTTGCCAAATATGAGCCAAATCGGTCAAGGTCTGGGCAAGGTTGCCAGATAAAAATTGAAAAAAAATGCCATTTACCTACTGATAAAAATCTAATAAGCAGGGGAAGGGGAGGAAATATATGAATTTAGTCAAAAGTTTGTTGTTTTCATATACAGTGCCATCCCGTTTTTGGCAATACAACGTGATTTTTATGTTGCCAAAACAGGGATGTTGCAAAAGTCGGGAAAAGGTAATAAATGAATTATTAAGCTAAAAAAAAGACAACTACAGTCGACTCTCTGGTTGTCAATATCCAAGGGACCGTCGAGGAAGAGAATCATCAGTTTACAGAACGATGCAAAATGATGACTCGATTGAAAATATTTTTTTCTTGATACCCAGCTATGGGAGAGAGACATGGCAACGTCCATCAAAACTAAAACAAACTAATGTCAAACACCCTTCAAAGCTTCGTTTCGCCAAGAAAAATGTCTATGCAAGCCATGAGAAAGTGAAATTATTGACAACCGGAAGAGATTTTTGAAGCAAACAGAATCCAAGGGACCGTCGAGGAAAAGATCCTTCAAGCAAGGGAAAATATCGAGGAATAAAGATAATTGAAGTATGCAGATTGAAGGGACTGAAGAATTCATCGATAGATGGAGAATTATTGATATCGAGAAGATCGACAGCCAGAGAATCGACTGTATTTGCGTGAAAACCATCATCGTTAATCCATCATAATGAAGGGTGTGATAAAAATATTTATAATAAAGGCTTTATTTGCTTTAAAACTGTTTCATTTTGAGTAATATCTAAATAATTTATGTTTTGAATGTATTACGAGAATAAAAATATCAAATTATTTGGGGTGTTGCTAAAATCTGGAATATTTGAAAATCGTTTATTGCCAAACAAGGACTCCAATAAGATTGAATTTACATGTAAATTAAATTAAAATAAATATAAAAAAATAAAATAATTTTGCATCAAGTTCCTATATGTTGACCAAAAAGTTGTTTGAATTTGGCAGAAAATTAAAAATCTGTCGAATTTTGTTAAAATCCAGAATAGAGATTGGACACTTTAGAAATCTGACATTTCCAGATTTATCTGGCAACCTAGCAACTGAGGATTTAGGAGACACTGGAAAACGATGAGGCTTCTAAACTTTATCTTATTTAGTTAAGTACTGTGTCTTTATTTTTTCCAAAACTTCCCTTATTTGTCATGCTGATGATCAATCAAAATACTTTTTCGTAAAATTCCTTGTCCCACCTCGTGCACGATCTTTGAAAAATGTTGCAAGGTCACACAAATTCGTAGCTTAAAAATGAGCATTCGCTCTTTAAAAAATTTGCTCATCTGGGATACTTCAGATTTTTAAAAAATATTAAATTTCTCATTCAATTACACGTTTCGTGATTTCAAATGAATGAGAAAAAATAAAATAAATCAGTTTATAAAAAAGCAAATCTTTTACTAATCCATCCATGTTCTACAATATATTGCGTTAGAGCACAGTATGCCTTGAAATTTCGAGAAATAGTTTTTGAAATTTCGTAACAAAAATAAGTGAATGTCCTAAATTGCACAAAAGGCAGACAATTACGATTTCAACATCATAAAAATCAGTTCCTTTGAAAAAAAAGTCTAACATTTTTTTGAAGTTTTTTTTAGAAACACATTGATCTTCAAACTGTTTTTGATTTGTTTGTTTATTTTTGGGCAGAAATTCAATTTGGGACATTCGCTTATTTTCGTTACGAAAATTAAAAAAAAAATCTTCAAATTTCAAGGCCTACTTTGCTCTTATGCAATATATTGAAGACAATTGATGGGTTAGTAAAACATTTCTTTAGCAATACAGTGCCATTCCATTTTTTGGCAACACGAGTTTTCAAACATTTCTGCTTGCCAAAAACCAACGTCAATTTTAAATTGATTGATGAAGGTCGATGTCGGACGCGTGGTCACTTTGGAAGGAATTACCTGTGCTTGATTTTTTTGCATTTTATCAAGGCTTAACCTGAGTGCTATTAGGTTGAAAATAAAATTTTGATTCTTCGCTTCGCTTCGCTTCGCTAGGAGACGGTGATTTAGCGGATTGCAGACTGGATTTTCGCCATGTGATGTGATGATTGTCTAAGCCCAAGTTGCCTAGGAATCGATAATTGGGAATAGAACCAATTCCACCTGAACCAGATTCTCACCACCATGGCAGCCGTCCATTGCTGGCCGCTCCCATCTCCACCGCGCACCAGGGACAAGGAAAGGGAATTGGAAGACGGGAAGTGTTGATGCTCCACTTTTTTAAGAGTATTAAGGGAAAATCTCCACGGTATCCTCAAGTAAGTTTCGCTTGGAGTTGGACGGTTTTTGGGAAGGTGAATGGTCTGAGGAGCCACCCTAGGCGAGTGGTAACGACCGTTGGCATTGTTGTTCGAATTCTTCGTGTGTTCTCATTTCTAATGGGAATGCTTTCAATTCTTCGCATCTCTTATTGGATGAATTCTAGCAGTCGCCCAGGCTATTTTATAGCGAGTTTATTTCACATGCGCCTGCATGCATGCAATGCATTCTTGTATGTTCTGATATTTAACTTGCATTCAACTTTATTCTCGTCCGTTTCTTGGATTCAACTATATCAGTCTAAGTCCTACTAAAGCTACTAATGCTCCACGGTAAAGTGGAAAGCATTTTGCTTGCCAATCCTAAGGACAGGGGATCGAACCCCGCCGTGAGCTGAAGTTTTTTCATTAATTCCAAATTCAATGAGTCCAGAACTTTCTCGTTGGGAGCAGATGGGTATCGAACCCAGAACCATTCGCTTACAAAGCGAACATCGTTACCATTCAGCCACGACCGCTCCCCGAAAATAAAATTTTGATTCTTTTGATTAACTTAGAGCAAAGCATCACGTTTATAGTTTACTGTAGTGAAAATTCAAGTTTGATAACATTTTGATCTTTTTTTTTTTTTAGCGTAAATGTTATTTCTGAATAACTTTGGACCAGATATCGATTAAATAAACTCCGGTTTAATAATTCTAAAAATCAGTCCAACTACACAAAGACTAGCAGTAACACCAACATTTTCTGTAATCTTCCTCCTCGCAATCAAATGCGAAAAAGAATCACTCCCTACCGTGAAGAAATGTTTCACACATTGTTAGTGCGGTAATTTATTCATAAACAAATATTACCTACATGCTAGATCCCAAGAACATGCAACGAAAATACATTTCTCCCGATGGAAAAGTCCCTCCCAGTTCTATACGTCAGCAGAAACACAAACACACGCGTGGAGCAAAGTACCAAACCAGATGGGACCCCTTGAGAGGGAGGAGGGGGTCATGCCTGGCGATATGCTTCCGGCAATGTTCTGGACGAGTTGCTGCACATTGCTGGCCTTCCCTCACTCTTCGAGGTCCAGGATTCCAGCCGACGGAAGGTAAAGATGCAGAAGGGCAATGCCGGATTCCGGTAAGCTTTCGCTGTAGCTGTTCGACCTATTGGATTTAAGGGGAAGGTCGATGGGGCGGCGTTCCGGATGTTGGACTTTGTGCTATGATTTATTTTGCCTTATTTTGCCCCCTCCAGGTTAGGTCCAGTAGAGGAATATCGAACGAAATATGCGTACCAGAGTGGGAGATGATTGATTTGGACATTTTTATTCACATGCAGAAATTGATCGAGGAAATCGGATTGACCTGGGTTGGAATGCAATGCTTAGGTGGGGATTTTGGATCATGGGATTGAGGTTAGAACCTAACTAAACTTATCAGTAGTGATGATTTTGAAAACCTGAATTTTCAATCATGTGTACATAGCAAAAACAAATAATGCCTTTTAAAATGTAATAGTTTTAATGAGCAATTCTCTACGAAATCGGTATTTTTATTGAATTTTAATTTTTGTATTTTTTAATCCAGCTGAAACTTTTTTAGTGCCTTCGGTATGCCAAATGAAGCCATTTTGCATCATTAGTTTGTCCATATAATTTTCCATACAAATTTGGCAGCTGTCCATACAAAAATTATGCATGAAAATTCAAAAATCTGCATCTTTTGAAGAAATTTGTTGATCGATTTGGTGTCTTGGGCAAAGTTGTAGGTTTGGTTATGGACTACACTGAAAAAAAAGATACACGGTAAAATATTTTTTTGTGATTTTTAGTTTAACTTTTTGTCACTTAAACTTGATTTGCAAAACAAAAAACACTTTTTTTATATATGTTTTAGGGGACATAAAATTCCAACTTTTCAGAAATTTCCAGGTTGTGCAAAAATTATTTGACCGAGTGAAGAATTTTTGAATTAATACTGATTTTTTTTTAAATTGAATATTGATCGCAAAACATTTTCAACTTCATTTTTCGATGTAATATCAAATTTGCAATCAAAAATTTTTATAAAATGCACCGTTTTCAAGTTAAAGCCATTTTTAGGTAACTTTTTTTGAAAATAGTAGCAGATTTTCATTTTTTTAAATTAGTGCACATTTTTGCCCACTTTTGAAAAAAAATATTTTTGAAAAGCTGAAAAAATTCTGAACTTAGTTGATAGTTGCTGAGATATTGCAATGCAAAGGTTTAAAAACAGGAAAATTCATGTTTTCTAAGTCTCTCCCAAAAAAAAAACCCACCATTTTCTAACTTCAATATTTAAGCAACTAATGGTTCGATTTAAGATGTTAAAATGTGAAACATGCGTGAAATTTTCCGATCTTTTCGAAAACAATATTTTCAAATTTTTTAAATCGAGACTAACATTTCAATGTTCGAATGTTTCATATTTTAACATCTTAAATCGGACCATTAGTTGCTGAGATATCGACATTAGAAAATGGTGGATTGTTTGGGTGCGACTTAGAAAACATCAATTTTCCTGTTATTAAATCTTTGCATGGCAATATCTCAGCAACTAAGGGTCGTATCAACAAAGTTCTTAAAAGCAAAATATAGAGAATTTTTTTCAGCTTTTCAAAAATATTTTTTTTCAAAAGTGGGCAAACAGTGCACTTTATCAAAATTTAACTAAAGTACTTTTTGATTGCAAATTTGATTTTACATCGAAAAATGAAATTGAAAAAAATTTGCGACCAATATTTCGATTTTTGAAAAATCAGTATTGATTCTAAAGTTCATAACTCGGTCAAAGATTTTTTGCACAACCTGGAAATTTTTTAAATGTTGGCATTTTAGGGGACATATAAAAAATAGTGTTTTTTTTTGCAAATCAATGTAGTGACAAAAAGTGAAATACAAAATCACCAAATTTATTTTACCGTGTATAATTTTTCAGTGTAGTCCTTATCTATACCTACAACTTTTTTACAACACCAAATCAATAAAAAAAATCCTTCAAAAGATACAGATTTTTGAATTTTCATATATCATTTTTGTATGGACAGCTGCCAAATTTGCATGGAAAATCATATGGAAAAACTAATGATACAAAATGGCTTCTTTGGGCATACCGTAGGCACCAAAAAAGTTTAAGCCAGATTAAAAAAAATCAAAAAAAAAATTAATGACTGAAATTTGAGAAAATTGCTCGCTAATTTCGCCCTTCAAAACACACCCACTAATCAATTTAATCTCGCTGCAAATGTTTGCACCCACCCGGAAAACGCAATTACCAGTAGGTATTCGAGCAGCATTTGATGCGATCAAATTTCCAGCCCCGAAAACCAATCATCGCACAGAGTGCAGCCATGCCCCACAGACACAGCTGATCCTCGAGCGTGTGCTTCCAATTAGGGCAAATCTCAAACCTGGCAACTCGACACTTGCGAAATTCACCACCTCCTCGCCGAATCCGGGTGTGGCCTCTCCGGCAAGACATCGTTTGAAGCGTACATTCAGGAATTAATTACTGTTAACCGCACACGTGCATTCCCTTAATGCTTAGGAGCATGCTATTAGCAGGAAGTGCATATCTCGGATAACATCGCGCCAAGAATCCTTAAGCTGCATCTGGTTATGTGTGTGGGGGGAGCTGTGTAATATGAAACCCACTCACACAGACATAACTCAAGCTCTTATGTGACCATATTTCTCGGGTAAGTTTTCAAAAGAGCGCAATGATTTTCATGAAGGTTTCAAAACCACCTGTGAAACGGCTTACACCCTTTTGAAAACCAACCCAAGATTTGCACCGTTCCTTAATTAACTCCCACCACCGCCGTGCTGCTGTCACCACACCCATCCAAAGATGCACCTGGATGGGGAGGTGGATCCCGAATTGTAACTGTATCCGCGTGCGTTTGAAGTTGCATAATTAATGTGGCAACCCAAACTTCAGCCCCTCGAAAACGCCCACACTTGGGCACGAAGCCTCGAACTTACCGATGTCGCAACGGTTTGCGTTCTCTCTATCCCAAATTAATGCACTTCTTGCGAAATATCGCAACGTCTAGGGCTTCATTATCGACTCCTACTTGAGTGTAGAGATTGGGAGAGCATCATTCTTAGGTATTGGAAAGCGTCAACGACGGGTAGCTTTACCAAGAGTGTCTAATTAATTTCGAAATTCTGGATAAAGATAACGATTTGGTTTTAGATGATGACATATTATCTGAGTGCTATAGTGAAGCGCCCATTTTGAATCAGATTTTATTGATGTTTTGTTTACTCAACAACTTATTATAACTTTGAAAACGTTTCTGTAAAGTTATAGAAGAACAAAAAAGTAATTGATATATTTAGCATGGAGCAATTCAGGCCTGAAATAGAAATTTTTCTGTTGCTTTCTACCCGATCCTCTCTGATTTCAATAGAACTTTGTAAACATGTTATCCCAAGGGCTTCTAGAAGCATTTATTGCTTGCCAATCTGCTTATTAATTACTTAATATACTGGGCCAAATGAATAATTACTTTAATTTCTTAATTACTTTTCACATTAATAAAGTATATTGATTGATATTAAATAATTTTTGGTATTTCTTTTAAAGGATGTAAACGAAGTATCACAATGAAATTATTTGAAAATTGCTCATCCGATAGCTCTACTCAAATTTCAACAATAAATTAAAAATCGCTAAAAATCAAAAGAAGAACTCAATTTATTCATTATTGCTCGAAGTTATCAATTGTGATAATTTAATTATGTTTTACAGATATGTATTATATTAATTTCGACTTTTATTGTTATTTAAAAGAGCAAAACATTATATTGTTTTCATGCTATTGCAAGTAAAATTTCGTTGAAATTTTGAATATCTTTTAAAAATTAATCCCCTTTCTTTTCGAGCCAAACGTAAACTTTCAAAAAATATTTGCAACCGCCTTACTTAAAACGGCGAAATCATTTAAAAACTGTTAGTTCATTTTAATTCCAAATAGGGGAAATTCTCGTATGTTTGGCAGGTTTAGCTCTCGCTCCTAACTCCATCCAATTTGCTGATTTTCACTATTTAAACAACTAATTTTGCAAAACTTTTGATAGAAACTTGCTTGCTCACTTCTTATTGAGCTTTTTATCACTCAATTTCAGTTGAAAACGCTTTTAATTAGCTTTAATTGAATGTCAAAGTTCTGACCTGCCAACATTATAGGCACGCTGGAATTAGATGCTGTTCCCCTATGATTCTGCACTTAAAAAATATTTTATAAATTTTATTTGACGATATTTTCGTGTGCAAAAATCACACATTTATCAAACAATCATAACTTTGGTGCAAGAAAATTTGGGAGTTCAATTTGATGAAAAGGCAAAACAAAAATCGGATTTTTCACTGTACCTAACATAAAAACACAATTTCATCCTAATAAAAAATAAATCCTAAAGTTAAATTCAACATAATATTATTCATATTATGAAAAATATTTTTTTTCGATTTTTACGCTGATTTTAACAGTTACTGAATATTAGCCGATTCTGCAGACTTAAACGATAAAACATATTTTCAAAATTTGATGAACAATTTTGAAAAGTGCGTTTACAGATTTTTTGTTATAAAGTATGGATATATTTTAAAATGTTAAAATTATATTCGAATCGTGGAAAAAATTCAATAAGTTTTATTTTCAAAATTGACAATTTGTCTCAGAAGCATCAAAGATAATTAATTGTAATGCAGTTTATTTATCTTAATCTTTCTTCTATCAACATCAAGAAGAATAGACCGACACAAGTATGTAAAAATAGTTGTGAATGCCTATAGAAGAAAAAGCAACAGTTGTATAAATCTTGTAAAATTATTGTAAAATTAAATTAATGATGTTTAAAAAATCTAAATGATTTATTCCAGAGTTTTTTTTTACAGGGTCCCATGAACATATAAAACGCAATAGCTTATAGGACTGTTTTCAAATCAAATTCTAGTTTTGTAATAATAGAATATTAAACAAAATTTAAAAGATTCGTTTAGCATGTAAAATTTTCATAATATTAAATAAATTTAATTACACAATAATTACTTAAATTACCTATTAATTACTTTTGATTACTCGAATTACCATTAATTGCCAAATAATTAATGAATTGCCGAATTCCAAGCTTAAAATCAAAGTAAATAATAATTACTTGTCAGTCTGAGGCCTTGCTGGAAACTCCCGTGTTATCCTAGGCTTATAAAAGCCATTTTTGTGTACATGGAGCCAGTTTCACTCGAGAATGACATTTAAGAAGGGCATAAGATATTTAAATATTGTTTGTATTTTGTAATTTAACAATTACTGTATCTCAAAGCCGTTGCATCGTATCAAAAAGTGGACTTGTAGGAAATTTCCAACTTTTGAGTCTAAAAGTAAAATTTTAGGGTGATGTCACGATTTTTCTCGTTGAAACATTTTGAAAATATCCCGGGCAGACGGTAATAACAAAATTCATACCATTTCAATAACAAATACTGTACAAATAACATAAAATGTTGTGGAATCTTCTTGAAAAATCAATTTTTACATAAGGGTTCAATAACAGTTTATGTTATCATAACAAAATTTGTTATTGTCTGATGTTGGTTGAAAGCCAAAACAACTTTAGAATAACATTTTTTGTTATGGAAGAACACCTCCAAATGTTATTGGAATGATAGGATTAGTTGTTTAAATAACAAAAAATAACAACAAAGATTTGTTCGAAGAATAACTAAAAATGTTATTAGTCTGTTATTACAATAACAATCCAATAACAAAAAAAATCATAACGACGAATAACAAATTTTGTTATAAATAACATAAAGTGTTATTAGCTTAGTATTTCAAAAAAAAAAAAAACAAAAAATGTTATTCCCAAGTTATTTCCGTCTGCTCAGTATAGCCTAAGATGTTACAAAAAGACTCACAAAAAATTAGGATGGTAATTAAGTCTCCCCCCAATAAATACAATAATCATTTATTAAAACTGGTTTTTTTGAAAGGGGGTAAAGAAAAAAGACGACTTTTTTCATTCAAATATTTGTCACTTAAAGTTAAATTCCCAAAATAAGTATTTTTTATTTTCGTTTTTTATATGTTTTAGGGGACTAAAAAAGACATCTTCTTGGGGCCATAGTTAGTGATGGTGCAAAATCTGTTTATAGAGATATGAATATGAAAAAAATTAAAAAATATAAAAACCTGTTTAAAAAAATATTAAAATTCATTTTTTGAAGCAAAGTTAAATTTTTAATTGATTTCCCGAGTTATCGTTATTTGAAAACAACAGGTGACGCTCAAAAAAACATTTCAATCGATTTGAATCAATAATCTTAAAGTAAGTTATTTCTTGTAAATTTCAAATAAATACCGTTCAATCCATTATTTTTCTATAACCAATTTTTAGTTTACAAAGTCTGTGTAATACCTGAAATCTTTTGCCTTTCTTACTAAAGAAAGGTATAGGTTTTACTCTAAGGCAGGACGTCATTTCCATCTTCGTAAATATTCGTCATTCCAATCTTCGTTCGATTCAGCATGAATTTTAATCGGAAAAATCGACAAAAAATCACACTGCATCGATTTTTGACGCTTCGTCGCCAAGTCGACAAGTTGTCAAGTTGAGCTTCGAATACTGGCGCGAGAATGCTGGCGCATATATTTTGTGGCTCGACTTATACTCATTTTGTAGTAGCTTGTCTACCGATGTTTCCTTCAATATGTAAGATATCGTAGCTTTTCGGTTTCATTTGCCCTGTCCGTTTTTGCATAACTGTCCAATGTTTATGCAAAAACCTTTGTGACATAGGACATTCATCCGGCTACAATCATTTTGTTTCCCGTGCGCTCCTAAAATCGCCTAAATGTAGACTTCATTTTTTCGTGATTTCGTAAGTTTATTAAACAGGGTTCATTGGATAGGATAATAGGAGCTTTCTAAGCTTTTCATCGTTTATATCGTTTTCAAAGTGTTCAATGCTGGCGACTCCAATGGCTTTCTTCCTAAGGTTCTCGCAATTGAGTGTGTAGTGGTGCGGTTGTTAAAAATAGCTATCTCTGACTCTGTCACTCTCGTAGAAGCTGAATGGCTAGCTTCCCTGCACCGTGCGGCACACGCGGTTCACTTGTACCTTGTCTTGGTGCGCTGGTACGATGAACCAAAACACCAACACAGTCACACAAAAGGGCTCGTACCGAAACTAGAAAACCAAAACCGCGGTGTGCGTTGTTGGGAAGCTTGCTATGATCGCGTTTGTCATAAACGCTTGTTTGATTGGAAACGTACAAACATATTGTACGATTAAACATATTCTTTTGGTGAAAATTGCGTTTCTTATTTCTTTTGGAAATCATATCATTCATAATACTCATAATATCATCATAATACATTGCTTTCATCATAAGACTTTATTTTGTGCTGACGTTATAAATAAACAAAGTCGATGTTATTAATTGAAAGAAGTTCTACCATTGTTATATTCTTTAGTAAGAAAGGCTCTTTCTCACCCCAGGTGGGATTAAATCGGGTTTCTATGTGAAATCCTCCCCTCAAAAGACCACGAATCGTTTTATTGCAGATTATCACTCATCGCCAAAAACGTTTTGCAGGTCCCAAACTCAATTTAGACGCGTGAGCGTTTCCTCCAGAGGCCAAACCCGGCTTCCATATCACATTCAGCCAGAAACGATGATCTCCGCCGACTCGGTTCTGTTTTCCTCGAAAAATAATCATCTCTAGAAATGGAAAAAAACTGCCCTCACTCGCAACGTGAGCTCCCAAACACCCACAGTCAACAACCCCACTCAAAATAGGGCAGAATAAAAGTGTGTGCTTGTGAAAACATGAAAACCACCACGAAAAAACACACTTCACGAAGGAAAAGTCACCTCGTTGTTCCCGGGGAAGCAAAAGTGCTTTTAGTGGCGATTTTGGACCTTGGTTGAATTCAGACCGCAGCTGGGCAAATCTCTGAGAAATATTTCTTTGAAAAAAATATGTTTTTTTTTATGAAATTAAAAAATTATAAGTTGTTTTCATTTAATTTATCAATATTTCATTTTATTTTTTTTCGTTGTTAATCACATTAAATTCAGCCTGATTTTTTTTTTTCTAATAATGCAATTATTTTTCTAAAAAATCTAACTTTTCCAAAAGAAAGCACGAAAAACCACAAAACCGGTTCACGTCACGACGGACCACGTCCTGTGCTTGGCAGAAGGGAAAGTCTCGAGGAAAATCTGCGGTGAAAACAGACTGCCCGAGAACAAGGTGATGAATACTAAACAACTTCGCGCTCGGAATGACGAGTGGCGAATTCTTTGCGGGGTCCAGTTCTGAGAAGAAGAAAAAAAACTTTTGTTCCCACCATATCATACGCAGGAGGGGGTAAGTGCTTCTTGGAAGGGGGGGAGGGAAAGGGTAGGATAAAATATGGTCCTTGTGTGTGAGTGGGATGGGCAATCATAATAGTGGTCCACTTTTGCGCAGGTTTTCGGCGGACGACCCCGTGCTGAGCGAAGCTCATAAAGATGGAGATGCTTTTGGTTAAAGTTTTCGGAATGATTTAGCTGTGGGTGGCCGTTGGATTGTGGAGCAGTGAAATAGCAGAATTTGGAACAAAAATGGTTCGAATTATTATTGTTAAAAAAAAAGTGAATTTTGTACTTTTGATTTGGATGCAAACTATGACTTACGGTTATTCTACACCAACTCACACAGCATTTGCCCCACCCTCTCTTCGATTTGCGTGAAACTTAGTCCTAACGGGGATTTTTTTTCCCTGGACACTTTTGTTCCAAATGAAAAAATACCCTTCAGGGTTATTCCAGTTTCGAAAAGTACATAAGGCCGTTGTAAATATTTTTCAATGTTTATGTCGCCTCCCCCCCTTCAAAATTCAATGGAAATAGAAGTCTCATCAAATGAGAACAATCTTAAATTCCTTTTTCTGCATTGATAATCATATTTAGCATGTTTGAACTTTTATGAAATTACAATGTACAGCACCACAAAAAAAAAAATTCTCTCAAAAATAAAATTTTCGTCAATACTTAGAAATTTTGGATACAACTGGACAGGTGTATCATGCATTTTAAAACACTTTTTTCAATCAAATGTTGACACCATGGCCTGTAATTTAATTTTTTTAACTTTTTTTATTTTATTTTTTTTGCCCCCCTCCTCGACTTTGATCAGAGTCGAGGGACATATACTTCAAAAAATATTTGCAACGGCCTTAAATTTTCCATGAAATCACGCGTCCCTAAATTTAATTTAGTTGTGTAACAATAAATGGTAGAGTTACTTATAATTTTGAGAAAGCCATCAAATTGTCCAAATTTACAAAATCGTCCCTTTGACACCAAATTTCCAAATCACCAATTCAGTCTTGATCACTGTTTTGATTCCGACGTTCAGATAATTTTCTTATTTTTTTGTGAGATGACTCAATAAGTGACTTAGTACAATTCTGGAGTTTGTTTTTTTGAAAAGGTCCAAAAACCCAAATTTTAATCTTTAGCTTTTTGAGGTTTGTCGAATTCCCCTGACTTAGAGGGAGCGTCTTTTTTACCTTGTAAAATTTGGCAAAAAATCGTGAGAAACATATTTTTTTTAAATATCAATTTTATTTGCTGTTAAAATCCATTTTGAATTCGATTTTTTTTTGAAGAAAAAAAAACGTTTTTAACGGTGCACATCAACCAGAGCTTTTGCACCAAGAATTTTGTTACATATATGTTAGTATCTTCAAAACTACGGGAACTATCGATATCATTTTTTATTCATCCCCTAATGTACTGTGTACAAAACAATTTACAACAAAATTTGACTTTTTTGACAATCAAATTGTTGCAGGATTGGGTCCGTAGGACGAAGACAACAACTTCTTTTGTTTCTGTGCACCCTTAAATAAGAAATTTGATATCTATATTTAGAAATATTATATTTATTTGAAATTAAATTTTGATATATATATAAAAAATTTCGACGGTTTTGTTCGAACGCGCATCAGTTGATAACGGTAAGTCGGCTCGGAGCGCTCTTTGTTGCGTTGGGTTCGTGTAAGTCTAAGGAAGGTTCTTACGCCAAAAAGTTACAAGGCATATAAATGCGATATAAATAAAATATTGAATAAAGAGATTAATGGAATTGTCGAAAATACACTTTAAAAGTTTTAAAACCTTTTTAATTTCAGATTTAAAATTGCTATCAAAAAGTACTGATGATGTTGTAATTAAGTTATAACTATTTTCAATATTTTTTATTTTTTTTCGAAAAAATCATTTTTTTCGTATTTCTGGTACAGGTTTTAGAAAAGAACTCGATAGAAAAAGTTTCAAACAAATAAAAAAATCAAAGAGAGAATCTAACTTATTTCAAAGAAATTATCATATTTTTTTATGTAGGCCAAAGAACTAATTTTGAGCCATTTTATTATGTTGAGTTTTAATGTTCATATGGATTTTGTGACCGAATGTACAAAATAGAATGAAGTTACAAATTTCGTCTGAAAGCTTTTAGAATATTTACGACTTGTATCTTGATTTCCTTAAAAAAACTAAATTGGATTTTTTGTATTTTGTAAAATTTCATTTGAGCTAAAGGTACTCAAAGATTTTTTTAATATTCTGTTTTCATAAATATTGTATTTTCTCTAATATTGCTTCTTCAAGGTTATTATGGTTGTGTGTGTGCAACTAACCAAACGAGTTGTTTCATGTATTTTTAGATATTTTTTTTATATTCTATACATGTGGCAGTGCGTGGCCGAATGGTTACGCTGTCCGCTTTGTAAGCGGATGATTCTGGGTTCGATTCCCATCTGCTCCAACCTTCCATCGGATGAGGAAGTAAAATGTCGGTCCCGGCCTTGGTTGTTAGGCCGTTAAGTCATTCCAGGTGTAGGAGTCGTCTCCATGCCATAAGTACAAACAACACACCAAACCAAGCCTACTCCGGTGGAATCGCTGGCGGCGGTTGGACTCGCAATCCAAAGGTCGTCAGTTCAAACACTGGGGTGGAAGGTTCCTTGGAGTAGAAAGAGGTTTGGGTGCTCTCCCCATTCAAGCCTTCGGACTCCTAGGTTCGAGCAGAAACTTGCAATAGAGACCACAAAAGACCCGGGGGTCGTTAATGTGGATGGTTTGATTTTTTTTTGACATGCAAATAACTCTCATAGGCATTTGGATGGTTTTAGCTCTGCCGAGCTTCGCTGACCCATTTCTACGCTGGCTAGCCGAGCGCGAGGTAGCTCAGCTTGAATCGACAAGCCCCGCCCTGAAGAACGTTTGCATCAATCGGATTCAAACGTTATTTAGAACTTCCGAACCCTTGTCAAATGGACAATAACCCAGTGCGTATTTATTTGGTAGTTAACAGTATTCCATAGCGCACCAAGCCGTGATGGCGTAGTGGTTAGCATTTTTGCTTACCAATCCAAAGGACGGAGGATCAAACCCCACCTCGGACGACTTTGATTTTTCGTTCATATTCAATATTTCAAGTATTTCCAAGTCTTAAACTATCTCGTTGGGAGCAGATGGGCATCGAACCCAGGGCCATTCGCTTACAAAACGGACACCGTAACCAATCAGCCACGGCCGCTCCTTTGTTTCTTCAAGGTTATTCAATAGAAAATATTTGGTCTGATTTTCAAATTAAAATAACCCTTATTTATCCTTACCTGCCTAGGTACGTGTATAAAACATTTATTCTTGCAATAAACTTTGTTATTAGTTGTAAGCCAAACTTTGAGTTTTTCCTTTCGATTTATGGATACCATTCCTTCACCAGAACTATTTTATGTACCTCACAGGAATGTCACCCAAGTTAACAAATCTCCCAACGCAATTGTTCGGAGTATTTTTTTCCACTTTCTTTCCATCTAGCTCGAGGAAAGTCAATGATGAGAAACCTTCTCTCCCTGAACTAAGCTTGCTTCCAAGTCTAGGTAGGAAAAAACAGCAAGTATCCCTGGCAAAAGAAAAAGTTGAAGAATTATGGCGGCAGATTCCGGCGAGGGCAATCTCACATCTTTCTCGTTCTCGCACTCGGCGGGAAGAAAAATTGAATCACTTTACTAGCAATGGGTGGGCTCCTCCTCCTTCTTCTAGGGACGAACTCAATGCCTCTGGGCTGGGGTAAAAGTGTTTAGATCGTGACAGTTATTACTGCCAAGTGGGAGGATTTATTGCCACAATTTTATGCTTTCGCTCTGGGAAGGGGGGTTGGGTGGGTAGTGTCTCTGAGGACAGTATTCGTGGATTTTCGCTGGGGGGAGTCTTCATTTTCATTTATTCAGTTGTTGTTTTGGGACAGGGCCGGCTGAAAGATTGATTGTCGCTGGTTAATGGGTATTAGCAATTGGGCTAATTTAGTGGGAATCAATTCTGTATACACCAAGTGGAACAGTTGAAATTGACTTGATCTTGAATAAAGTTCTAACATAAAACTGTTAAAGTTAACCCAATTCCAAAAAGGATTTTCCCACTAAAACCCTGCAGATTTGACCATTTCGTTGCCCCCCTCCCAAAATGGACAACCGAAACATCTCTCAACCAGCCCATAAAACGTGCTTGTTTATCACGGAGAATCCCTTTCCCGCCAGGCAGGCTGGCCCACTTTTCAACCGGCCATGGCAAGTCCATTAGGGTGGGACGTGAGGCGGCCAAGGTTTTTCTTAAACGAGTTCTGATTAAATTTTCCTTTTCCTCAAAAGTGCCGAGCGGGGAAAGTCCCGTCGCTAAATCCACGGTTAAATGGAGCACTTAATGGGGATCATCAAACCGGACGGTGACGGCGCACGGCGGGCACAATTTCACGGTTATTTGGGATGGTCCATAATTCAGCAGACAGCATCAGGGTCAGGGAAGTGCTTCCGGTGTCGGGTGAGACAGACGGATACTGGAGGGATGAATGAACTAGGAACGGTTGTTTATTGGTTAAATGAAATCTCATGGAGAGTTTTGAAATTAATTTATTATTGAAAAAATTAAATGGGTAATTCTCCGCCAACTCACACGAAATCGGGAAAAGTATCCCCGATCCCTCTTTGATTTGCATGGAACTTTTTCTCTTGTCCCTGATCACGAACCCAAGGTCCGTTTTTTAATATCTTGTGACGTAGGACCGGTACGACCCCTTCAATTTTTGAACATGCGAAAAAATACTTGTTTTTCAATAATTTGCCGCCGAAAAGGTGATGAGATGGAAATTTGGTGTCCAAGGGACTTTTAGGTAAAATTGGGCGCCCGATTTGATGGCGTACTCAAAATTCCGAAAAAATGCATTTTTATCGAAAAAAAAACACTTCATTTTAATGGAAATTTAATGTACTTTTCAAATCTGCATTAACACAAAATGGTATTCTTTTATTTTGAACAAAACTTTTCATTTAATAATTTTAAAATTTTGGGTTTTTCTAACTTTCCAGGGTTATTGTTTAGAGTGTAACAATGTTCAACAAAGTTGTAGAGCAGATAATTACAAAACCCCTTTTACATAAGGGGTTTGCTTGTTACCATCACGAATGAAAGCGATTTTAAAAAACTTTTTTTTTGAAAAAGTTACTTTTTGCGTTTCTCTTTGTTTCGTCGTTCGTGTCTATCTCGATAAATGGCCATGATCGACACAACCAACTTTTATTTAAAGATTTTGGTGAAAGTTGCTTTTTTTAAACAAACATATGTTTTAATGTAAGTGATTTTTTAAAATAAAAGTGGTTCTCAGCAAAATTTTGAAAATAAAGTGATTTTGTTTTACTGAAGGCCGATAATTTAAAATTCTTTTCTTCGTAATGGCGCTTACGTCACACAGTCAAAAATCAGTGAAAACTATTGATTTTGTTTATATATTGCTGTTATAAAACAATGCAAAAGGTTTGGAAACATATAAAATACTGGCAGTAGCGAAAACAGTGATGTAAGTGATAAAATTGAGTTTCAATAGGGGATTTTAGAAATTCGCCATTATTAATTTACTAAAATGGCTGTATCTTGGCACAAGAGTAATAAAAACTAGTTTTTCAAAAAGCAAAATTGTTCAGAAAGAAGTATCCTACAAGATAATGGTATTAGTTTTGGCGGCAAAAATGTTTCAGATGGTTTTTTGAGAGAAACTTGTAAAAAAATATTTTTTCCAACTTTAACATGCTGCCAATGAAAAATGACGACTTCCTGGGTCAATATGTATACAGAACGTTATTGATAGGACTCGTAACTATGATTTAAAGAAAAACATTGGTCAATTTATACGTGTTTTTCAAGTTTTTAGAACAGGAGGGCCCAACCTTTTGTTTTAACGGAAGCGGTGGCGGACCGGACCACCGAAAATAAAAATAAAAAACATGCTGAAAGAAGTGTAAAGGCTGATACATTTTTAAATTTTCTCAATTTTTATTAAATATTAAACTGGCAAAGATCACTTAAGAATGAGGGTGCTCAAAATCTAAAAAAAAAACAATTCTTAATATTTTAACACGATTCATAAAATTCTTTTTTGCAATTCCGTCGTGAAACTACTTACTTTTCCTGTCATTCTTGAACGACGAAATAGCCTACTTTTCTGTACCAAAAATAACAGAATCGAATAGCAACACTTTTCAAAATAAATGCTGAAAAGTTCTACTTTTCAGCACTGAAATGGGTGCTGAAAAGTTGAACTTTTCAGCACTTGTTTTGAAAAGTAACACTTTTATTTTTTTTTTTGATTTAAACGATTTATTGACAAAATACATGAAAATTCGACTTAAAATTTCACTCAAAGGGTGTTTTTCGAAATTGCAAAAAAAGTTGTATGGAACTCGTTGCAAAACTTGATTTTTTCAGCACTCGTCGTATTTATCCAACTCGGTGAACCTCGTTGGATAAATGTACGACTCGTGCTGAAAAAATCCTCTTTTTGCAACTTGTTGCATAAACTACTATTAAGTGTGTTGAAATGATCAAAAAAATGTTTGCATTATTTTTCGTTTTCATACTTTTATCCATGAAAAATATAAGTTCTATATTATTCAAAACATTGAAATGAAAAAATGCTCTTGACACAACAAACAAATGTTTTAAGTGATGAACTACTCAGTGTCTTGCGAACCTTCGTGGTGAACGGACACTAGAGCTGCGGTATTTTTTACTACCTAAGCTCAGAGTTATTTCAAACAAAATTCACAGTCTTTTTAAAGACTACCTGAGTTATTTTCCAAAATTCTAAACAGTCTTTTCAAGACTAACCCCACCTGAAATTTTGTTGTATTTTACAAACGAAGCCATTTTTTCAAGAGAACTTTGCTTGCAAAATGCGTCAAAACAAAGGTAAACGCAAATCTTCTGAAGATTTGATCGTTACGTCGGTGAAGCGTTTGAACGCTAAACCGGCTAACGGAAACAGATAAAAACAGCCTCATCCGAGGTCTGATTCTGATTCTGAAAGTGAGGTCAATCCTCCAATTCCATTGACAAACAGTTTCGGTGTTTTATCCGAAACTGTTGACAAGGATCCTTCTCCTCGTACTGAGCCTTCTGCCGTCGAGAAACGAGTAAAGGCTCCGCCAATTGTAGTGACTTCCGTCTCCGATTTGGCCAGCTTTCGAACGCAACTGAAGAATTGCAAGGAAACTTGCAATTTGAAGGCTTCGTTTCAGCTTGGCCGAAGAGGAGAATGTCGCTTGTTGACGGAATCTTTACAAGATCACCAAACTTTTGTTGGTTATTTGAAAAACCACAAACACAATTTCTACACGTATGAGACCAAGAATGCTCGTCCATTCAAGGCGGTCCTGAAAGGTCTCTCCAACGACTTGTCGGTGGATGAGATCAAAAACGAACTTAAGGTGTTGCTTGGCTTTGCCCCATCCCAAGTAATACCAATGAAGAAAAAATCAAACGGGAATATTTCTCGCTTTGGTTTGACTTCACAATTTTATCTGATTCATTTCAACAGAAATGAAATCAACAATTTGAAACTTTTGGACAAAGTTCAGTTTTTGTTCCATGTACGGGTAAAGTGGGAGCATTTTAAGAAACATGGCGGTAATGGCCAGAATCTGACCCAGTGCCGGCGTTGCCAGGCATTCGGTCACGGTACTGATCATTGCGCCATGGTTCCAAAATGCATGGTTTGCGGGGATTCTTCTCACGACAAGGACAATTGTCCCGTGAAAGAAGTCACCCAATTTAAATGTGCAAATTGTGGTGGAAATCACAAATCAAATTTCTGGGATTGCCCCATCAGAAAAAAGGTTTTGGATTCTCGTGCTAAGCATCAGCCGAAATCCAAACCGAAATTTTCTCAAAGTCAGGTTGTACCTGCATCTTTAAATCAAACGTTCGTGCTGTCTCACTCGAACAATGCTAGAAATACCCCTACCGTGGAAAAGTTAGGTAACACTAATGGTATTTCTTATGCCAACGTCGTTTCGGGTTCGGGTTCATCCACGAATTTTAAATCCTCTACCAATATTCCTGAAATTGGGCAGGTACCTCAAATTTCATTTGAAAATGTTTCTGCTGGCAACGCTTTGGGATCTTCTGATCTCGGCGATGTTACGTTTGAAAAAATGACTTTTTTGCAAAACTCACTGTTTGGTTTGATTCAAACAATGAGTAATGCTACATCCATGATGGAAGCAATCCAGATTGGATTAAAATTTGCGAATGATGTTGTTCTTACCCTGAAGTTTAATCATGGATCTAAGTAATTCCATCAATATTATGAATTTTAATGCTCGCTCTTTAAAAGCGAAAGAAAATGAATTTTTCAACTTTTTACGAGTTCATAACGTGCATGTTGCTGTTATAACCGAAACATTTTAAAAAACTGGCACTTATTTGAAAAGTGATCCAGATTATAAAGTTATAACCAATAACAGAATGAATCGAAATGGCGGTGGAGTTGCAATAGTTATCCACCGTAGTATGACTTATAGCACTTTACGTGACTTTAAGTTAAAAGTTATTGAAAGTTTGGGCATTGAACTTGAAACTTCTTTTGGGAAAATTATGATTGCAGCTGCATATTTACCATTCCAATGCACTGGGGAAAATAAAAATTATTTCAAAGGGGATTTGAATAAACTTACTCGGCATAGATCTCGATTTTTGATCATCGGTGATTTTAATGCCAAACACCAATCTTGGAATAATTCAAAAGTAAATTCCAATGGTAAAATTCTATTCAGAGATTGCACTTCTGGTCTTTATTCGGTTTTATACCCGAATGGGCCAACTTGCTTTTCTTCTGTTAGAAATCCATCAACAATTGATTTGGTTTTGACAAATCAAAGTCAGTATTGTGGTCCTTTAGTGACTCATGCTGATTTTGATTCTGATCACCTTCCAGTAACTTTTTCACTTTCTCATGAAGCAGTTACCAGACCCAATAGTTCTGTGTTTAATTACCACAAAGCTAATTGGGACAGGTATCAGCATCATATTGAGAATAATTTAAATCATGATTTTGTTTTAGAAACCAAAGCTGATATTGATTCAGCCTTGGAATCTTTAACTAATGCAATTTTGGATGCTAGGAATATTGCTATTCGTAAAGTCCAAGTCAAATTTGATTCTCCCATTATTGATGACGATCTTCAGCTTCTGATTCGTCTGAAAAATGTTCGCCGAAGACAGTATCAACGTTCTCGTGATCCTGCACTGAAGCGAATTCAAAAAGATTTGCAAAAGGTTATTGACCACAGATTCACTCTCCTGCGAAATGAAAAGTTCGCAAGAGATGTCGAACAAATTAAACCTTATTCCAAACCTTTTTGGAAACTTTCAAAGGTTCTTAAGAAACCTCAAAAACCAATCCCTTCTTTAAAAGATGGTGATAATATTCTATTAACTAATGGGGAAAAAGCTCAAAAACTTGCTCAGCAGTTTGAGAGTGCTCATAATTTCAACTTGAATGTTTTGAGTCCTATTGAAGATCAAATTTCAATAGAATTTCAGAATATTGTTGAACAAGAATTTTCATCAGATGAAGTTTTTAATACGGATCTGAATGAAATAAAATCTATTATCAAAAAATTTAAAAATATGAAAGCCCCTGGTGAGGATGGCATTTTTTACATTTTAATTAAAAAATTACCAGAAGCAACTTTAAGTAGCTTGGTCAAAATTTTCAACAAATGTTTTGATTTGGCATATTTTCCCAGTAGTTGGAAAAATGCCAAAGTAATTCCGATTTTGAAACCGGACAAAAATCCTGCTGAAGCTTCAAGCTATCGGCCCGTTAGTTTGCTTTCATCTATTAGTAAATTATTCGAAAGAATAATTCTTAATAGAATGATGACGCACATTAATGAAAATTCAATTTTCGCTGATGAGCAGTTTGGATTTCGCCTTGGGCATTCAACTACTCATCAGTTGTTGAGAGTTTCAAATTTAATTCGGAGCAACAAATCCGAGGGCTATTCCACTGGCGCTGCTCTTCTAGACATAAAAAAAGCATTTGACAGTGTTTGGCATAAAGGTTTGATTGCGAAATTGAAAAGGTTTAATTTTCCGATTTATATCGTGAAAATTATTCAAAATTATTTGACGGATCGTACTCTGCAGGTATGTTATCAGAACAGCAAATCTGATCAACTACCTGTACGTGCCGGCGTCCCTCAAGGAAGCATTTTGGGTCCAATTTTATACAATATTTTTACTTCTGACTTGCCTGATTTGCCCCCAGGATGTCAGAAATCACTTTTTGCTGATGATACAAGCATCTCCGCCAAAGGTAGAAGCCTTCGTGTCATCACAAGAAGATTACAAAAAAGCTTGGATATTTTCAATTCTTATTTGAAAGAATGGAAAATTACTCCAAATGCTGCAAAAACTCAACTTATTATTTTCCCTCACAAACCAAGGGCTGATTTTCTTAAACCAAAAAGTCATCACATTATAAAGATGAATGAGGTAAATTTAAAGTGGGAGGATAAAGTGAAATATCTTGGACTTGCTTTTGACAAAAACCTTACTTACAAGGATCACATTGAAAGTATACAGGTTAAATGTAACAAATATATTAAATGTTTGTATCCACTTATAAACAGGAATTCTAGACTTTGTCTCAAGAATAAACTGTTAATTTATAAACAAATTTTCAGACCTGCCATGCTTTATGCTGTGCCGATCTGGACAAGCTGTTGCTTAACCAGGAAGAAAAAACTTCAGAGGATTCAGAACAAAATTCTGAAAATGATTCTGAAACTTCCTCCCTGGTTCAGCACCAGTGAACTTCATCAATTAGCCGAAGTTGACACTTTGGATGTTATGTCCAATAAGATAATTGATGCATTTCGACAAAAATCATTGCAGTCTTCAGCTGCATTGATCCGCTCTTTATATAGTTTATAAGTTAGTTTTAAGGTATCCCTATTCCCTTTTGTACATGTAGGACCTCCTACATTTGAAATCACTGAATAGCGAAAGCTACAATATTTCATGAATACATGAAAGTTGCTAGTATTTAAAATTGAGGTGAAAAGTCATCGATTGTGATTGGACACTCAATAATATTTTAACTGAATGAAGGTACATGGAAAAAAAAATCTGAATAAATATAAATAAAAAAAAAAAAAAAGTGATGAACTATATGATCATCAAATCAAATCAAATTTTTTTTTTTTTTTATTGTGTCACTTAAATGGAAAGATTTGTTATCATGATAATGAGAATTTTTTTTATAATTTATGTTTACGTTACATTGAATACTAAAAAAACGATTTTATTTTTTTCAAGGAAGAAATAAAAAAAGGAGATATAAAATAGTTCGTATTTCTAAAATTTTCCGTGAATCTTAGAAGTATATTTGGTTCATTTTGATAAAAAAAGTTTTTATAGAAGTTTTGAAATAATAACAAACAGACTTCAAACATAAGAGAAACAAATGTAAATAAATTCTTGAACATTAAAAAAAAGCTTGGAATTTGCAATGTATTGATTCATAGATAATTCTGAATGGCAATTATTGGAAAAAGATTAAGATAACTTTAAGTTAACTTTTAAAATATTTTTGAAATTATTAAAATTGTATTCCAAGTTAAATAAAAAATAATGTATTAAATTTATTGCGTTTAATAAAACTTTTAATTTTCATGATTGGTCTCAAGGGCCAGTTATTGAGCCATTATCATGGGACCCCAAGACAGACAAAATCGGTTAAGCCAGTGCCGAGATTATTGAGTGAGTTTTTTTTGGTGCACACATCCACAACACACACACACACTCATAGACATTTGTTCAAGTTTTTGATTCTGAGTCGATATGTATAAGTAAAGGTGAATCTACGAGGTCTATTTAAGAAGTTCATTTTTAGAGTGATTTTATATTTTTTCCTCAGTGAGGTGAGGAAGACAAAAAAAATAAAGCTTAAAGCTAGATGAATGCATATTTTCATGCAACCTTAATTTAACAGAATTTGAGTATATTAAATTAGAGAGCCGAGAGTTGTTATGTTGAAATTAAAAAAAAAAAGATGTTTGTACATGATTTAATATTATTATTTTTCAGGTATATTTATTTCTCTGAAAGATTTTTTTCTAATTCAATTAAATATGTCTCAAACAATTTAAGAGCATTTCCTGTTTCTTTAAGCGTATACCTTATACTGTAGCTTTTCTAAATTATCTCACGTTTTATTGAATGATGTGTTAAAAAGGAAATGCCCTCTACAATGCTGAAAATTTTCAAATAAGTTTTATTCATCATACTATAAAAGACACTCAAAACACCAACCGATCAGGAAATCAAAGTGTCTTCTGATGCGCCCTTCAACTATCGCCCAAAGGCAATCAATTACACCCGGTGGCACTTTGGTGCACGCAAAGCCCACAAGAACCAGAACAAAAATCACTTTCCTCAAACGAAAGCTTCCTTTTCCTTCCACGTAGGAAGCAAGTCAAGGTGTCTTAAAACAATTTAAACATTCGCTGCCACTGTCTTCTGTTCTGCGCTGGTAGAGGATCTGTTCCGGACTTTGCGTGCAGCTCGTCGATGCATCATCGACCGACATTCGACTCCTGTTCAGTTTGGTGTGTTGCATGTTTGCACGTTTGTTTGCTGTCATATTTGAGAGAGTACTATTTTTCCATCCCCCTCTCTCTCTCTCTCTGCTGCTGCATTTGTTTGTTGAAATTGGTCTCTTGTTGCTTCGTCGACGATTTTCCACCGATTTTCCGCTGTTTTTCCTCTTTTCTGTTTCTCCCTCGACAATTGTTTTATTTTGTTGAGGGAAAAAAATACCACAAATTGATTTCCAGCTGGCTGACTGCAATGGAATGTTCACTATTATTTTTCCTCCATTTTTATTTGCACAATTTCCCCTCCCCACCCCCGCAGGTGGGGAAGAGAGCTCTGTCAGGTTATAATGAATAATTCTGTTGTTCCACACAACCGTGCTCGACCTCAAATGAGCTTTTTTGCCAAGCTCCATGGACTTTTTTTTTTGCTGTTGCTGTTGCTTTCCCAGCCAACAAACCACCCCACCCCAGCCAGGGTGATCTTTTCAATTGGCCGACCACAATTCAGTGGTTCAATTAAATTATGTTGCCGAGTTTGGTTTGGCGAAATAATTCCCCCGGAAAACAATGTGGAGTGGCGGTGGGGCAAAGTGGAAAAGAGGTTCGGAAAAGTGTGAATGGGAAAACAATTGACCGTAGAAAAATTAGTGATTTTAAAGAAATCTAACAAAATTGAACTTAAAACTTCATGAAAAAAAACCTTAAAAAATTAGGCTAGTTTTATTAAAAATATTTCAATTATTATAAAACAAATAAATCATTTTGACAATAGTAGCATCCATTACCGTAAGCTTCACCGCCGCGTTTCCGGTGTGGAATTTGTTTTTTAATTGGTTCTGGGCAGGATGTGGATTTAGCAATCGATACCAGCAAAAGCGAATGCAGGTCATAGCTTAAGGCAACGGAACGATATCGTGGCGCTTTCAGCAGCAGTTTTACAATAGAAACGTTCGCTGTTGTGGTAGGGCTTCTGGTTGAACTCGTTTTAATTCAATAAAGTTTCATTCAAGGGTCTTGACAGACAAATTGAAACCAATTTGCGTCAATCATGACAATCGATTGCCTTTTTGCGGCCGATTTGACTCTCGTTATTTTAAATATTAGGTTAGCCGATGCACATGAGAAATTGAATAAAGTGGTTATTAATCAATGAAATTACACGATTTTCGAGTTTGAAATCCGCAAAATTTGGCTTTTTTCCGCGAAATCCCGTGAAATTTTAAGTTTGTGTGAAAATGTAACGATTTTACTCAAAATAATTTATCAAACTCGAAAGGAATAAAAATAAACTTATGAACTACTGTAGAATTGAGCGAGTGAATACCGTGGGTTAGTGATTTTTAACGATTTCGTGGACGGCGTGAAATTCGTGAAATTTATCAATTTTCTCAAATCATTTATTTTAAATAACAACTTAATAAATATTTCATCCAAAAAGACTATTTAAGTAAATTTTATTAGTTTTCAATTAAAAAGCTTGAATATATATGTATGTCAAGTTGATATGAACCATTTGAAGAAATGCTCAGATTTTTAAGTTTTTTTTTAGAAACTAACTAAATTTAGTAATGTTTTCATTCACTGTATTAAACATTTTCCTGCTATTTTATTTGAAAGGTATAGTTTTGAAAGAAATTAAAAGAATCAAGCTTTGTTTTATTCAAAATAAAATGAAGAGTATTTTTATCTTTGGAATCACATTTTAAAAACACATCAATTATTTTTTTGGGCCTGTTTAATTTTAACGATATTTGTTTATTTGGGTGGATAATTCCCGTGAAAGTTAAAAAATACTACTTTTTTTGTTTTCTTTTCTCACTTAGAATAAAAATTTCGATTTTGTTAAAAATTATATTATTTTTGCAAATTGATTTTAATTTAGTTTTTGCAAAGGGGGCTAAAAAACTCTTAAAAAATATGTTTAATGGGCTGAATGTTGCAGTAAATTCAATTTATTTTACTCATTTTGACTGGACAAGATTGTTAAATTTTGCTTTGATATGAAATTCATTAAAATGAAAAATGATATAACAGAAGCAAATTTGCGATAACATTTTAGCATTATTAGTCGAATATTAAAAGAGCAGTGGATTTTTTTAGTTTATTGAAGATTAATATATAATTAAGCAAAAAAAGTAGTTTCTGTGATTTAAACATAGGATTTCCAGAATTATTTTAACATTTCTTAAGCTCCGCGAAATTTGCGTGAAATTTGGTGTTTTTAAGATGAGGTCCTCGTGAAATTTGTAATTTTTGAGCGTGAATAATCACTAAGCCTATTCATGATTTAAGCGAGTTGAAGACGATTTTATTTCATGGTAAAAAACGAAGTTGACTTTATAGCTGTCGGCCACCATTGCTAGTACCAACCACTAGTGTCTTCCTTTTATCTACAAGGACTTCGCCGCCCTGGGCTCCTAAGTGTATGAAAGTATGGCACGGAGCGACGGCGCCGAATACCCATATTTACACAAAGAATTTTAGAGCGCCCGCCGCGGGATTCGAACCAGCGACCTCTGGATTGTGAGTCCAGCGCGCGGTCCGATTGATCCACACGGGCGGGACAAAAAATATATTTCATGGTAATACTTTCGCTTTTTCATCTTAACTCAAATAATAAATTAAACAATCATAAAATAAGGAGCCAATATTTTAACTGCAATGATCATAAATTATGGGACCTGACTTGATATTCAGGCTGAAGACCGAAGGCGTAACGAAGCATTTTTTGTCTCAAGAAACGCCAATTGGGGTCGGCTGGGTTTGATCCCAGGCCAACACAGGGTATACCACTATACCTTCGACTCTGGCTTTTTAGCCCATTATTGGTTAAATTTAAGCCAATTTCTTGCAAATTTTAATACATTCATAAGCCAAATATGTAGTAAAATTTGAAGAGAAAAAAACCGAAGGCTTTCTAGAAATTTGTCAAAAATGTAATTAACAAATTTAATCATATTTTTTGTTGGAAATTTTAACAAAAAAAAATCTTATTGCTTAAAAACATCAATTTTCGCAGAAAACAAATCCAAGAAACTCTCAAGATTACACTTCTAGTTGCCGAAATACAGCCACAGAAAGAAAAAAAAACAGGAAAATGGGCAAATTTTATTGACTTTCTGCTAGCCAAATTTTCAGAGTGCAGAATTTCCGTTGAGTCCTCTGCGTATAATTATTTATTTTGGTTATTTGCTAGAACTATGATTTGATTTTACTTGCTGGATGGATGGATGGATCACTTCTCTAAAGAATGAGGAATTTTCGCATTTTTTTTTTTATTTGGATGAAATTTTAATTGTACCTTTTTATAACCAAAGAAGACATTTTGCATCTTTGATTCGTCCATTCAAGTCTCCGAGCAATTTCAGCAGTTGTCCATAAAGACTATTAAAATATTCTAAAATGTATTTCTTGAAAACGGTAAGACAACTTAGAAAAAAATAATTGATCTCCAAAACAATTTTTTTATTTACATTTTTCTACATATGAATTGGGCAAAAAAATTTTTTTTCAAATCTGATTTTTCTATATTAGTCAGTGATCCCCGTGTACCGCGTTCAACCGCGTTCTCTGTTTTCTGTACTCGATCAAACACCAGCACCGCGTGTGTACGCGTACAAGCAAACCTAAACTCTGCCGTGTACAGGCTGTACCCGTACACGAACCTCAAGTTTAAACCGAACCTTGCACCTCGGGTACAAACTCCGTGCAGGCCGACGACGCAGAAAAGAGACAAAAATAGTTTCCTCACGCTCCCTCTGCTGTAAAGTGGTGTTTCATTCTCCGCTGCAGTCACACTACAGTGTTTGCCACAGAGAGAGAGTGAGAAGCAGTCATTTTTTTTCGTCTCTTTATACGCTCTTCGCTCGCACGGCGCGGCGTTGTACCCGAGGTGTGCACCCCGTGTTTACACCGCGTGTAAACTTGAGTGCGCCGTGCGGGGAGAACTCGAACATGGTAGCCTGGTGTGTTTGAGGTTCATCTGCACTGAAAACTTGTACGGCGTGCGTGCTTTTCGGGAAGACTGATATTAGTTATATGCAAAACACTACACGCTGTGCCACATTTAAAAAAGCGTAATATTGAATGTTTGGCCCTTTTGAAATGTAAGTCTTGATTTAAAAAAAATAAAATATTGTTTTCAAAAAGTTCGGAAAATTTCACGAATGTTTCATTTTCAAACAATGCAAATCGGACCATTAGTTGCTGAAATATCGACAATAGCAAATGGAGGGTTGATTGTGCGAGACTTAGAAAACTTCAATTTTCCTGTTTATTTGTTTTAAGACACTGTATCTCAGCAACCAGAGGTCCAATCTTTAATGTTTCTTCAGACAATTTTATAGCAAATTTTCTGAACTTTAAAAAAATAAATGGTCACTATTTAAAAAAATCCAAAAATGCAAAAATTTCGATGGAATTAAATTTTCGGTGGCTATATCTTGAAAACGGGGCCCTGTAAATTACTTTTCGATTTCAAATTCAAAAAAATTGTATGTATGAAATCTCGATTTTTACCAAAAAAGAGGGCAGCTGCAAATATTATTTGAAGTTTCTGTCCCTCGGCTCTGACAAAAGTCGAGAGGGGGAAAGTGGGAGGGGGGAATAAAAAACATATAAAAATTGAAATTACAAGCCAAGGTTTCAACATTTGGATGAAAAAAGTGTTTAAAAATGCATTCCAGTCCAGTTGCTTTCCAATCATTAGTTTTCAAAATATCGAGGTATCGACGGACATTTTCTTTTTTCGCAAAGAAAAAAACTTTTCATGGTACTGTACATTGGTATTTCATGAAAATTTGAAATGTTTTCAAAGGAGTTCAAACATGCCAAATTTGATTATAAACGCAGGAAAATGCATTTTAACTGGTTTCAGTTGAATAAACTTTAATATTCATGAAAAAAATTAAGTTTTTAGAAAAAAAAGTGTTTTGGAGGCGACATAAACATTGAAAAATATTTGTAACGGCCTCACTATTTTTCAATAATCTATAGCTTGGCTTTATAATTTTTGGCCATACTTCTCTATGGCTCAAAAGCTGCGGGGTTTTGTCCCCTAAAAAATATCTCGAGGATAAAAATATCACGTAAATAAAGTAATTTAAAAAAAAAACTACCTATTTTTTTCTAATGGTCCTCAACAATACCTATAACTTTGCGGACAACTTTGATCAGAAAATTCCTTGAAAAGTTACAGATTTTCGAATATTTATGGTATGGTACATTTTTGTATGGATAGCTGCCAAAATTATATGGAGACTTGTATGGGTGAACCAATGACACAAAATAGGTTCTTTGGTCATAGAAAAGGCCCCCCAAAGTTTGAGCCAAATAAAAAAGTACAAAAAATAAAAATGGTCAAAACTGGCCGGTTTCAAAGAGAATTGTTCACATGCGTTGAGTGTTCCAGTGTTGAACAGAAGGTTGATTTTAAACGAAATTTTCGTTTTAAATCTATTTACATTGTTTTGTTTGAAATGTTTTTAAACTTGCTTATTGAATTGCATTACATATCGGTTTGATACAACCATCTCTTGATTAGACAACAAATTCCTTTGTTGGCTATTAATGTTGCTAAACATTCAATAAATCAACAAGCGGTTTTCAAAATAGCGGAAAAATAGTTATGCAATCATGGTAACCATAATGAGTGATAATGAACTGTAAACTGTTACATCAGCGTACATGGTCTGATTATATTTTGATGCGTCTAAACATTGCACTGATTGCCAACATCGGGAATACTTCAAACAAACCAAGCGAGTACACAATTTTCCCAGATCGGAAAAAGCCTCCGCGTGGAAAACACACCAGGCGTGTACCTGGTTCAAACCAGCTGGAGCCATATTCTGCACCGTCCTGGAATGAACATTTTCCACCCGACTGACAATTTCTCCCTCCTTTTGATATCAGAGTGTATGGTGGTTTGCCAAAAACTGGGCCAATAGTGCTAAAAGCTTTTCCATACTTTATCATTCAATTTCCGGTGCCGTGCGAAAATTAGAACACCACACTCGAGGGTGACGATTTCCCCGAAGGGGATTGGGGGAGGGGCAGGCAATCAATGCGATTCACGTGTCACGGAACGGGGCCTGCACGTGAAAGAGCGGAAGAGTGCCTCCGAACGAGGTTTGTTTTGCCTGCCAGGCGCGTGTCAACATTTTGGCGAACGGCGAAACAGGGTGTTTATTGAAATATAATTAGCGTTGCGCCCGTCCCCTGGCCGCGAATCGGCAAATATTGGTCGTCACGGTTTTTCAGGGGGATGGAAATGCTATTCGTTTCCGTATCATCATTTTGGGAATCCGTATAGACCCGATAAATCGGTTGAGATGACACCTTTGGCAGGGATGCCAGGTGAAGAAAAAAGCATGTTTATATTTTTTTAAATTTTACTCATGAAATCAGGAAAAAACTATATTTTTTAAATAAATGTACTCATGACAATTACTTAAAAAAGGAAAACAGTTTTTTTTAATTTACTTTTCATTCAATTTAATCTAATTTAAATTATTATTCAGATTGTGAAAGGTACTGAGTACAAGTCTTTGTCCGTAGGTCCTGGTATTGAAAGCAAAAAAAAACAAATTCAAACTGCAGATCAGTATTTGAAGAGATGAAACAAAATTAATATCTTTTTATTCAGTTTTTTTTCGACAAAAACTTTAGATACGTATTCGTGAATGTGGTTCTAGGAGGTCATATTAAGAAGTTCATTATTTAATTGATTTTATAGCCTTTCCTCAAAAAGGTGAGAAAGAAAAAACTTGATTTATTCAAGAGCATCGAATAAATTTTTAAATACAAATTTAACATTAAACTAAGCGCTGGAAAGTTTTTTTTGCCGAAATTTATGCATGAATTTTGGGAATTCTCGGGAAATTTATAAATTTCCCGGGATACGGGAAATATTTTTTTACAGGAAATCCCTGGAATTCCCGGGATTTTTTTTCCCGGGACGGGAAATTGGACGCTCTACAATTAAGTCATCATGCTTGAAGTAGTTTTTTTTATAAAATTGTTTTCACTTGTATTGCATGCATTTGGTATTAAAGATAAAAAAAATCGTAATATAATTCATTATATGCGTTGCATTCTAAATTTTTGCAACTAGGCTTACAACTTTAATGCAAAATTAATTCATTTGTTCTTGAAATTACAAACAAATATATAAACAAATAGATGCCAGGGTCTTTTTTTTTTTGTTTTTTTTTTTTGGGTTGAGACCACTGCGACCATGACTTTGATCTATTGCGGTATACCCATTTTATTATCGCAGACTTCAGGATGACACGTTACCATTTAGGGTAGCGGTCATTGGCTGACGTTGCGGTATGCCCCATTCAGGTATAATTTCTAAAATGAAATCAACTACCTTACTGGGGTTTTCTTGCCAGATCTCTTTAGGGCTTAAAATAGGACTGTTAAGAATCTGCCTTCGCCTTGCAGATAGTGCGCTGCAGTCGCATATTAGATGTTTTGATGTTTCGGTTTCACAGTCACAGAACCGACAGATATCTATTTGACTAAGACCTAGCTTTTTCAAATGATATCTAGACGGACAGTGTCCTGTTATAAGCCTGTTATAAGATATAGATATTTAGATGTTTCTTGTTCAGATTGAGTTTTTTTTTTGATTTTTGAGTTGAGGTAGTGATGAACTCCCTAGATTGTCTCAGTAATTGTGTTTTCGTCCAGTTCAACTGAATCGTCTTTTCCTCATATTTTACAAACTCCATTTTTAATACGCTTTTTGACAGGGTCTTAATCTTTCTTTATTCTTTGTGTTTGAAGGAATCCATTTTTCTAAGATGATTGATGCAATTAAAATCAACAACATATTTGATGCACAATTTTTATTTTTATTAAAATCTGTGAAAAAAATATTTGTAAAATATTTTACATTTTTACAAAATAAAATTTTTAAATGTAAAACATTTTTACATATTAGAATAAGCAACGCCTCCTTTTCTCTAACTATCCCCCTTCTATTAGCTATTTCTAAGGTTATTTTGTAACTTTTTTCCTTCAGATGATTTACTAGATTCCTTAAGCACCCGCAAACTCCGATTCCAACTTTGGTAGTGGTGGTCCACATCTCTGATTAGGATAGTAACTTTACACATTTAATGCTTAAAACTAAATAAATGAAATGAAAAAAAAAACATTTTTACTTAACTTTACTTTTAATTTGTTACTGCTATTGGAATCAATGTTAAATTTAATTTTTGTCAAAATGTTTTTATTATTTTGGCTAGTATTCTGAATAATCTGAAATCTAATTTAGAAAATAATTTCAAAAAAAATGTTTCTAGCCCATTCCCCAGAAATTCACTCCCTAGAATGATCTATTTCCCAGAAATATTTAGGACCTTATGTTTCTCATTTAGCATTTTAACATTTAGCAAAGGTAAATTGGCATAATAATGCAAAATTTTCAAAATAATTCAATATTAGAATCGCTTAAAAGAAGACTTAGTTGACTTGTGATAACTGCTGACACTGTACAGTGGTCCAGAACGCAAAATTAAGTGGAAAACGGATTTTCCGAAAAATGGTGAATTTTTGGAGCTTTGGTGTCTTGAGAAGAGATGTTGCAAATGGAAAAAGGCAACTTTTGGTTTGGTTCAAAATTAGGCTAGTTCACGATTAGGGTGATTTGGTAAATCTAACTCTTTAGGAATATTTTTTGGATTTTTTTCGTCTTGTAAAAAATTGTTGGGCTAGCCACTCCAAGCAACTTTGTCTAAGACACCAAAATTTTATCTAGCAATCTACGCCTTCTACGACCAAATGTAGAGAAAGCATCTGAGCAAACCTTCAAAAATCAGTTTTTTGAACGCAGAAATTCAGGGTTAAGTTTCAGAGAAATGTGTCGTTGGGAGCACATTTAGAGCTCTAAAAAACAAACATTTTGATTTTCTGACAAGTCAATTTGGACTTTAGAGTCAAAAGTTACAGCTATTTTAAGGTAAAAATATGCAAATTTAAAACTCAATTATCTCGAAAAGGCGCTGGCCAAATTTAAGCGCCAGGTTGCATTCGAAAGAAGAGATCTAGCACTATAAACGTTGAAAAAATCTCAGGGGTATTTTTCTTTAGACCCGAGATATCTTCATTTGAAAATGTCTTATTTTTCAAGGGAAAAGTGTTTGGAACCACCCTAACGAAATTCTGAAATTATCCAACTATATGTTTTTCCATGTAATTTTGCCCGCTGAATCTGAATCTGCTTTCAGAATTGAGTCAAAGTGTAAAAAATCGATTTTTGGTCATATTTTGAGTTTCTATGTAGAATTATCAGCCCAACAACTTTTTAGAAGACGAAAAAAATCCCAAAATTATTCCTAACAAGTTAGAATCTTTCATGAGGAATGGGATAGAACGAAAAATCAGCACCATGAGATTCAATTTGCATATATCTAGAGTTTTTTTTTGAAAAGTTGCTATAAACATATGAATCACAATAGCTTATAGCCTAAGTTATAGGACCTTTTAAAAAAAAAATCGCTAGACATGTTTATTTCAAAGAATCTAATCAGACCAAAGGTTTCTATTATTCACTTTTCCCAATTTCAGTAACTTGGGTTTATAATGTAAATCTTTCCTCAATTATTTTTAAATGTTGTTTTCAATCGATAGATGTCCTATTTAAAAATAATGCAAAATATTAAAACATGTTTTGAAATTGAAGCTTAAAAGTAAAACCGTTATAATTGAACCAAAGGGACAAAGGGTTCAAAAAGCATTAGGTTGAAAGACAAAAGGTTAGAACAACGGTAGAATGTACAACAAGTCAAATTGGCCAGACTTTGCAAATGATTGCCTTTTTTTTAATTGAACGTAATGATACAGTAAAACAAGTTTTTTGCAAAAAAAAAAACAACATCAAAAACGATGAACAAGCTGAATTAAATTGTAGTTTTTTAAATTATTCTGCACGCAAAATATCTCATGTTTGAAAAAAAATGCAAACTTGCAAAAAAATACGAAAAAACTGAAAAGTTTGCTGTGAAATAATAAAATGAGTTCAGATTATTACTGTAACAAAAAAAAAAAAAAAAAATAACGAAAGAACTCAATAAATTTGTCAAAAAAGTAAAAAACAGAAGGTCCATTTGACCTTTTTTTCCTTTTAAAATCAAGTCTTTCGACCTGTTGGCCTTACCTTTTGTCATTTCGACCTTATGACTTACATTAGAACCGTTAGATTTTCTTTAAAGTTTTCCAGTTTTTAAGTGTTTTCATAGTTTGTTCGTTAGAGATGGTAGATTAAAAGTGTATATTATAAACAAATCCAGATTTTTTTTCTAAAGTAAATACAAACAAAATGTTTATATTAGAATTCAAAATTAAAATAGGCAGCTCTCAGGTCTGGCAACTCTTCTTGATGATCAGAAACGGTGTCCTGCAATGACTGGACGCAACGATGATAGTCATGATTTGGGTCCGCACAAATCGTTCCTGATGCTTAACATTTAACTGTGATAACAAATAAATACTGAAGCCTAAAGCGTCCAGAAGATTGCGTTATGTTTTGAAATTAGAAAATTCACTATAGATATTGGTTCTAAAGTTTTGATCCCTGAACCAACATTCCCAGTGTGACCCCCCCATACACAGTACGCGTCATATCTAGAGTTTTTTTTTTGAATAGGTCCTATAAACATATAAAAGACAATGCTTATAGGTCCTTTTCAAAAAAAAACTCTGGATATCTACTCCTGGATGAGCCCTCTTTAACTTGATTGGCGTTCGATTTAAACACAAATTGCCTTGGGCCAGATTCTCCCCCTCCATACCCCAAAAATAGAAACAGCAGGTATTTTCTGGCTGCACTGCTCACGGTTGATGACCACCGTCCGACCGGAACCGGATGACAATCCAGTCGCAGCAGCAGCTGCAGATCGGTCGGTTTCCGGAAAGCATCGGCGAATGAGTGGCGTTTCCTGCGGGAATTTTACGCCTAATTAGGCACAGTCATTCATTTGCATTTTTAAGTTCCCGATCCCCCTCTAACACCACTGTTCAGGTGGGTGGTCTTAATTGGAGGGTGGTGGTTTTATTAAGTGCAATGTGAAAAGCAGTGATTTTGAATATTTGATAAGAAATTAGCAAACAAATGAAGAAAAATAAAGTTTAACTCACAGGTTAATTTAAAAATTACAAGAAATTTCTTTAACTTCTTCAAACATTCAACATTTATCCAGAATTTTTACATTTTGATAGGGGTCACCATTTTAAGAGTATGATAAGGACACTTCACTCACACACGTGGCACGAACGTAATGTAAGTGAAGTGTCTTCATTTGGGTTGTTGGCCACAAGTCACACAAAGAGCTGGGAGAGGCGCCCCAGCATTTAGGATGAGCTTTTGATCTATTGCTACGTGCTGGGAATGCCAAGTTTGACCGCCTGCCCACTTTTTTTGCCAAGAACAGACAGAAGCGAGGAAAAATACGTGGTCGGACGGGGTGAAATTTATCCATTCTTTGGTGGTCTACGGGTTATCCCTTCATGAACCAAACTTATAAAAAATGTATCCAAAAATAATATTTAATAAAAATTAGAAATGTGCAATACTTCAACAATTGAAATTTCAATCAAGTTTCATGTCTAAATATAATAGTTATAACAAAATGACAATCGAGGGTTAAACGGAACAAATGAACCGGTTGGTCTGAAGAAGTGGCATCCAAGAAACGTAAACATCGCCAAAAATGAGCTGGAAGCAATGCGTCGTGCAGTGCTACGGTCCTCGTCACGTGTCGAGGGGATTCTTATGCCGTGGTCCTCGAGGCGATTGTGGTGTACGGGTCGTGCTGGTGTCACCATTCGAGACATGTCCTGTGTTAGAAGGGACTATTGGAGGGAATTTTGCTAGTTGCAATGCTTAAAGAATATTTGGAAGATCTAACTAGAAAATGAAGCATTTTTGAAAATAAATTTAACTTTTAAAGATTTAAAAAAATATCTATTAAATATACTTTAAAGAATTTCTAAACAGATAAGACATTTAAAAAACATGAAAGTTGCTTCAAAGTTTCAATTACAATCCACTTCTTGGATATCAATTGAATCAATTATTGAAGCATAAACTTCTAGTTTACCATAGTACAACATGTCAAGTACCAACCGAGCAGCTCCAGCTTCAGAGAACTGGCAGGCGCATAACTCGATTTATATCAGTCTGTCAGGGCGTAATTACGAGGCTTCCATCAGATCGAATCCTCCGGATTGGTTCGCGGCTTCTGTTTTCCAATAGGGACTTGACAGGAAAATTTATTTCCTCATTTTACAACTCGCTCGCAATATAAAACCCCGCACAATAATCGAGATCCGAGTGCAGCTGCCTACACGGTGCAAGGTTTAAATTCTGGAAAATTGATTTCATGAGTTTTCAGAAATTTTGATAATTGACATTGTGTCTGTGATTTGAACTAGAAATTTATTTGCAATTTATTTACTAGAATTTGAAAAAAAAGTAACAATATCACTAACCATTATGGCCTCACTTCCCCTAGATGAATTTTCATAAAAGCATTCACGGAGTTGCCGGAATGAGAATGCAATTGATTGACTTTTATGACATGCAGCCCCCCCTGACTCTCAGAGCGAGGATCTGTATGCCCCAGTAGTGCAGCTTCGGCGAAAAAAATAAAACAGCCATCGCGATCCACGCCCGGGAGAGCCCGGGATCGGGAAATGGTTGAGCTCGGAAAAATGTATTCAATCTGAAGTAATTCGTTGTTTATCAAAGCCATACATGCGTTAACGAGACTGATTATTACACTTGTTTGGGCAATTTATTTTGGTAGGGGTTTTATGGTGAGACATTTTCGTTTCCAATTGGTGCTTTGAATTGTTTTATTTTCGTTCAATTAGACAACTTATTTGGGCGGTTGCGAAATTTGGAGTAAAGATTGGTAAATATTTTAAACGGGAATGGAGTTGAATGTTTATGAAAATGGCAAAACATTTGATACTCTTCAGTACTCCTAAACTAAAAAAAAAAACCATTAAATTTTAATGAGTTGATTCTTCTATTTATTCCACAAACTATGAATACGTATTTGACCAAAAGGGTATTTTTCTAAATCATTCCTTTGCCCTTAAAAATATCAATTTATTCAAAAAGTCTGATAGACATTAATGTCTAAGAAGTCCAACAATTTAATAGATTAAAAATTAATTTCAAAATATTCTAAAATCGAGATCATGATCATGAGAACGGTTATTCTGATAGATTTGGTGTCTTCAGCAAAGTTGTATAAAGTGATGCAAAAAAATGCTACACACTAAAAAAAAACATGTATAGCAACTTCTCACGCAACAAAATTAGCGCAATAAATAACATTAAAAAAAACTCAATTTTTGGATATGTTTCCCGAGCATGGGTAAATAACAAGGGAAATGTGTAATAATTACCTAGTATCAATACCATATTTTGGTATCATACCAATTTAAGGTATTATTTTGATATTGCAAAATTGCAGAATTTGTCAATGGTCGGACACCACATTTTAGTACTCTTTTGGTGTTACAGTATTTTATCAAATTCCTCTGAAACTATGGGAAAATTATGACCAATTTTGACAAAATAATTTATTTTGTGCTTAAATGATGTCTCAAAGCGAATGCCGGGCGTGGGTTGGGATTTCCAAAAAAGTATCCACGTGGTTTGTTGATGGTCCCATCATAGCCTTTTCTAAAAAATATTGAAGAAACAAAATTCTCCACCGTTGTAACGTCACGCTACATATTCGCTCGTAGAACAGCAACCCAAACGTTAAATCTTTAGCCCAATGTTGATTCTTATGGCAAATTTAGCATGCTTAAAATATTGAGGTGTATTCTTTAAAAATCCGAGTTATAGCCAAAATACTGAAAAAAGAAACGCCAAACCGTTGTAACGTCACGGCAGCATGTGTCGATACCAGATGTTACACCATTTCAAATTTTGAATGTCTAGCCCCGCCAAATTGTATGGAGCCTTGCACGAAAAAAAAAAAAACTTATGATGCAAAGTTGCTTCTTTTGACATAGGGAATGCATGAACAAAGTTGCATTCAAATAAAATTTACAATCTAAAAATTGTCATTTTTTTAGAATTACTCAAGGATTTTCTGAAAAACACCAAGTCTTCGGCAAAGTTGAAGGTTATGCCTAGAAATTTTTAAGAAAAAAATGGTGAATTGAAAAAATCAAAAAAATTAAATTGAATTTTGTATTAACTTAGGTTGCACCCCTTCACATTCCTTTTTAAATAATTTAAATTTATTATTATATTTTAGGTTTTTGAAATTTCGATTTTTTGCAAGATTTAAGTAGAATTTTGCCAAATTTGGGACCGATGATTTTTTGAATAAGATAAATGCAGTGCCAAAAAAAAACTCACAAACCGTTTTAAGATGCAACATTATTGAATGTATGTATGTATGTATGATCCCCATACCCGCAGGCAACTTGGTCCTGGAACACATGTGAGCGCTAGGTGAACAATTCGATCATCTCTTACTCCGTAATCTGTACACCCACGTGCATAAGTTTTTTTGCACGAATTTTAGTGCTACAAATACCGGCGCATAGATCAAAATGGTTACCCTCTTCCCTTCCCAAGCGCCGGAAATTTGTAGCGGGTGTAGGGACACTTCGCATAGACGCCCTTGCTCCCATCACGTCACTGAGGGTATGGAGCGACGAGAAATTAATAAGCATGCCCCCTCAGTCGAACCTTCATTAGAGAAGCAGGCAATCCACAACTCACAGCGAACGACCAAGGGAACACCCTTCCGCGTATTTAGTAAATTGGCGTAGTTGTCTTCATTGGAATATATCTTGACTTTTTTTTGATAAGGTCCTATAAACAAACGTAAACATTGAGTGTATCCCGCTTACTCCGATGGACTTTGACATAAGGTGTGAAAGGGATACACTCAATGTTTACATTTGTTTATAGGACCTTATCAAAAAAAAGTCAAGATATGAATGTTAGAATTGATGAAAGGGTTATTTGAAAAAAATAATGGAAAGCTCTCACCAAAAACACGAAATCATCAAAAACAGCTTCACTCCCTCGTTTACTCCAATCGTTTCGCCACGTTCCACATGGATCTTTAGATTTCTTGAGTTCTTGTCTTGAATCTGCCTTGATCAGCAGAACTTCCGGCAGTAGACCTGATCCAGCACGATATACAGCAAGCACCACACGACTTTGAAGTGCTTGGACGATGATCATCACCCCTACCTTCGTCAGTTATTCTTGATTGACGTTGTTGTTTTAAGGATCAGCCATCAAACACGTCCCCAACGCCGTCCTGGATGTTATGTTGCAGGAACTTGACCCACAGGAACGCTTGAGTAAGTGGCCACTTCGCAATTATTGTTCCTGCGGCCTGCCTTTCTTGTTCCGTTGTCGTAGGACCAAATTTCTCATGCTCCATCAAAAAAAAAAGCTTCCAAATTGGTTCCACCACTTCCACTGTAAATGACTGGCACCCGAGAAGTATCGAGATCTTCGTATTTTAACTTATTTCACTCATTTTAAAGAAAATTTAAAAATTATCTAGGGTCGAAAATGACAGCAAACGAAAAATGCGTCCGACCACAGGCACAGATTGCTTCGATCATTTGAAGAGGATTAACCAATGTTGACCCGTTTTAAGATGCAACATTATTGAATGTTTGGAAATGTTAGTCTTGATTAAAAAAAAAATAACATATTGTTTTCGGAAAGATCAGAAAATATCACGAATGTTTCATATTTTAACATTGAAAATTGTTTGTGTGAGACTTAGAAAACATCAATTTTCCTGTTTTTAAATCTTTGCATGGCAATATCTCAGCAACTAAGGGTCGTATCAACAAAGTTCAAAAAAGCAAAATATAGAGAATTTTCTCAACTTAAAAAAAAAATATTCAAAAGTTGGCAAACATGGGCACTTATATAAAAAAATGAATAACTGCGACTATTTTTAAAAAAAAGTTACCTAAAATTGGATATAACTTGAAAACGGTGCACTTTATCAAAATTTCACTACAGTACTTTTTTATTGCAAATTTAATTTTACATCGAAAAATGAAGCTGCTAACCAATATTTCATTTTTTAGAAAAATCAGTATTGATTATAAAAATCATTACTCGGTCAAAGAATTTTTGCACATTCTGCAAATTTTTGAAATGTTGGCATTTGATGTCCCCTTAAACATATAAAAATATAAAAATGGTGTTTTTTCTTGTAAATCAAGTGACAAAAAGTGAAATTAAAAATCACCAAATAAAATTTTCCGCGTATAAATTTTTTCAGTGTAGTTCTTATCCATACCTACAACTTTGCCGAAGACCGAAGATCAAAATATTCCTTCAAAAGATACATATTTTCGAATTTTCATACATCATTTTTGTATGGACAGTTGCCAAATTTGTATGGAAAATTATATGGACAAACTAATGATGCAAAATGGTTTCTTTGGGCACAAATACAAAAAATCGAATGACTGAAATCCCAGAAAAATTGCTCAGCTTGTATATACTAATTGTCATTTAATGAAGCTTTAAAAATGTATAAATTCTAATTAGTTTACAAAGGGTATAATTTAATTTGTACTTTATATTTACCATTTTCTTCATTAAAAATAATTTTAAACGCAAAGCAGCTCTATTCACAGTTTTCTACTAAGAGAAATTCTAAATAGTTATGAAATTAGTATCAATTTTGTGTACAGTTTAGAAAATTGAAAAAAAAAAACTTAAAGTTCAAACGATTTTAGAGCTAGCAGGTTTTGAGAAAAGCAAGCTTAAGAAATCCATTTAAAAAAAATCTGCAGTGTTTTACTTCTGATATACACTAGGGTGCCCATAATATGGGAATTTTCTTAAAAATCTTGTTCCACAAGCTGACTATTGTTCCTTGAGCTATTTTAGGAGTCTGGGTCAAATATAAGCAAAATCGGTTAACATTTACTAATTGATTCTCGAAGGTGAAATTTGTATGGAATTAATCGGAAAAATGTAGGAAAAACTCAATTTACTTACTGTTTGGTCTGCACGGTGCGCTACTTTCATCAAAATATTCTCAAAAGTGCGATTCTTATTGAAAATTCAATGTTTTACAACTTTTTAAACCATGCCAAAACTGTAAAACTCGATCCTGAAAAGTTATTAGCGATTAAAAATTGTCATTTCTGTATGAGAAAAAAAAATTTCACCAACTTTAGGTCGAGTTCCAATGGATCAATCTTAATAAATTTCACTTACACCTATGCTTAAAATAACCCAAAAACCCGTTTCCGCTTGTGGAGCAGTGCGTCATTTTTTCTGGGCACCCTAATGTACACAGATTCAACTGGCATAAAATTGCCCTTCAAGTCCTTCCCTGACAGTGCAGATTTATTCCCTCCCTAACTGCGCTCAATTCCTTGCGCCATTGCGAACAAGTGTCGCAATAGTTTATATGCAATTTCACTTTCCAATATTGTCGCTGCCATTTTTCACCAGGACTAACGTCTCCACATTTTTTTCTCTTCCTTTCAGATATCCAGCATAAATCCGCACACCGTCAGCTGGCTGGAAGCGATGCGCCAACATGTGTGTGACAACAATGTCGGTCGGGCCAAGTGAGCCGGAAAATTCTTCCTCTGCTCCGGAAAAGCCACTTTTTATCAATATTCACAAAACGATAAAAATAAGAATAAAACATAATCTCCGTAATTGAACTTGCTAACATTTATCAGCGCAAAAAAAAACTTCCCGTTCCGAAAGTGACTTGGCAAACTCACGTGGAAAACTCCGGAAAAGTCCCACGGTCCCACGTGCTTGTATCGATGCAGTCCATCACACCGGGTTTCCCTCCCTTGCTGAGCAGCATCAACCAACCATAAAATAATAATCATAATAATAACAATAGTAATAATAGCGATCTCCCCAAAGTCGTCAACGAATACAACGATTTCAACCGGTGTGTGTGTTTCTGTGTGAGTTTGTGTGGGGGTGGTGAAAAATCTGAAAAAAAAAGAAAAATCCAACGCCATCCGGAAAAGTCAGTGTGCAACAGTGAGCAGTTTGGCTTGTGTGTGTTTGAAAGTGGGTGGTGATTGGAAAAATCGAAGCAAAAAAAAGCTAAACGTGAAAAAAGTAAAGTGTGCAGATTCAAGCCCCCCGTCTTCCTCCCACCTTGGGGGTGGGGACGTTGCGATGGGAAAAATGAAACACCGCCGTGGCGTCGCATTCAAATTTAATCAAGTGTTGCACATTATATTTATTAATATATTTATCGCGCATTTCACACTCGGATTACAGCAAACGGCGGCGACGACGGCGGCCGACAAGGAGAAACATGGTAAGCGGATTACAAATTACAGGGGGAAAGAGACGGGGTGGAAATTTATTGGTTCATTGAATTAAGTTACATACATTTTATTTGTTGTTTGAAAGGGATTGTAATGAATGATGTAAAGAAAATATTTGTTTCAAACTGAATATTAAATTGTTTACAGCAAAAACAAAATCAGTTTATTTATTTTATGGCCTTAACAAATTTTGTCAACATAATTATAACTAAATTTTCTAATTTTAACACCAAATCGTTAAACAGTCGGAAATCTCATTGCAATTCACACATTTCTTTTGTGTGTAAATGTTAAAACTCTTTGAACTTTTACAAATTTTAAAAAATAACTTTAAATGTGAGGTTATAAAACAATAATCAGTTTTGCCTGAAAATAAAAACTAAATTACGTTATCGGCATTCAACCTATTTAGTTTGCTTCCGACGTTAGAAGTATTTGATTCCGGTGAGAAAAAAATTTGAATAACAGGTAATTTTGCAGTCGCAGAAAGCAATCACTTTAATTTAAATTACGAGCAAAATTAATCTGAAATTCTCTTTATCTAATTTATAATAAGTTCCCCTATACTTAAATTGAAAAATCATAGAAAAGCCTATTTACATTTTCTTTGAAAGGTCCTGTCCAGTGTTGAGCATTTTATGAGAAATTTTCAGGAAAATTTAATACAAATCGTTTCAAACCAACAAGCCTAGATTTTTCTTTCTTCCAACAATTTTCCTTAAACTTAAACCAACAAATAACCTTTCAATTGAGTCCAAGAGAGCTAGAATGGGTCAAGTTGAACTCCTTGAGAACGTTAAAGAAAAGTGTTCTTTTTTTCGAAACTTTCATATTTTTCAGTAAGGCCGTCGCATTTTTATAACAATTTATGTTGCCTTTCCCTTAAAATCGGACCGAAAAAACAAGAAGGTATTTTTTTAAGAAAGTTAAAAATATCATGAAAAAACAGTCTAATCAACTAAAAATAGTTTAAATAGTAGTTTATGCAACAAGTTGCAAAAAGAGGAATTTTTCAGCACGAGTCGTACATTTATCCAACGAGGTTCACCGAGTTGGATAAATACGAAGAGTGCTGAAAAAATCAAGTTTAGCAACGAGTTCCATACAACATTTTTTGCAAATCCGAAAAACACCAATTGAGTGAAATTTTAAGTAAAATTTTCATATGTATTTTGTCAATAAATCGTTTAAATCAAAAAAATGTTGAAAAGTGATACTTTTCGAAACAAGTGCTGAAAAGTTCAACTTTTCAGCACTCATTTCAGTGCTGAAAAGTAGAACTTTTCAGCATTTATTTTGAAAAGGTTTACTATTCGATTCTGTTATTTTGATACAGAAAAGTAGGCTTTTTTCGTCGTTCAAGAAAGACAGGAAAAATAAGGAGTTTCACGACGGAATTGCAAAAATGTATTTTTAAATTTTTTTTTTTAAAATACATTTTTGCAATTCCGTCGTGAAACTCCTTATTTTTCCTGTCTTTCTTGAACGACGAAAAAAGCCTACTTTTCTGTATCAAAATAACAGAATCGAATAGTAAACCTTTTCAAAATAAATGCTGAAAAGTTCTACTTTTTAGCACTGAAAAGGATGCCGAAAAGTTGAACTTTTCAGCACTTGTTTCGAAAAGTATTACGTTTCAACATTTTTTTGATTTAAACGATTTATTGACAAAATACATATGAAAATTTTACTTAAAATTTCACTCAATTGGTGTTTTTCGGATTTGCAAAAAATGTTGTATGGAACTCGTTGCAAAACTTGATTTTTTCAGCACTCTTCGAAAAGTAATGCTTTTCAGCATATTTTTGATTAAACTGATAATTGACAAAATACATGAACATTTGACTTATAGTTCCACTCAAATTCCACTTATAATTCCACTGTTTTTTTAAGCACTCGTTCTATTTGTTCAACTTGGTGAACCTTGTTGGATAAATGTACGACTCGTGCCAAAAACATCATTTTTTTTTTCAACTTGTTGCATAAATAACTAGTATGAAACCCGCTGCAAAATTAAATTTTTTCAGCACTCTGCGTGTTTATCCAACACGGCAGAGCCTCGAAAAGTATCTTTAAAAACATTAATCCTATGCTGTTTTAACAATTTGCTTATTAAAAATACAGCACACAACTTAATCAATAATCAGCAACTGTCTACGTTCCCGTAAATCAACTTATCATTGCATTTTTTAAACGTATGGTACATATTCTGTCCATCGGTTCCTTCGGTCTAAATAGGCTTTTTTGCATCATTGCTGCTACATACAAAAAAGCCATGAAAATATTTTAAAATCTGTATCATAAAAATGATTTATTGTTGAAAACGGGTAATTGAAAAATAAGGGCTAAATGAGTAGCACTTAGCAAAACATAATTACGTAAACTTTTTTCTAAGTAGAAGGTTTCAAACAAATATCGCAGGACTTTTTTGACATAAAAGATATGAGACACATTATTTTCTACTTTTTTTTATATGTTTGAATCATAGAAAAGTCGTGATTTAGATCATGTGTTATTTATTTTGTTAGATCAGGGCTGCTCAAAGTTTTTTTAATCTGAGCCAAATTTGAAGCTCAATTGAGGCTGCGGGCCAAATTTACAAAATTGGTTTTTAAAAAAATGCATTTTTGGAATTGCAAAAAACGATATTTGCAACTCGGTACAAAATTTGATTTTTTTTTTAGCACTCGTCGTAAATAATCGTTGAGAGACAGAATTTCAACTTTTCACTTAAAAAAAATGTTAAAAAATTATTTAAGCTGCTTTAGTTATTTTTTTTTCTCATAAATGCTGTTCGTAAGACCAACATTTAAGCGAAAAAACACATACAGCATTACAGTTCATCGAAAATTCACTAAAATTCCTTAAAAAAATCCTAAAAAAGTTTGAAAAATAAAAATTTTTGCCTGAAATTTTTACGATTTTTTTTTGAATCCATCTAAATTTTTTTTGGCACTATAACCAATACCATAATCTTGTAGGTAACATTTTTCTTAACAATTTTGCATTTTTAACAAATAATTTTTTGTCACTTCAGTGCCAAGAAACCGCTATTTTAGTAAAATAAAAATGGCGAATTTTCAAAATTCCCCATGCGAACTCAATTTTGTCACTTACACCTTTGTTCCAGCTATTTTTAGGGGGAGAGGGGGTAATATGCACCCCCTAAGGGAAAACTATGATTTCTCAACCATTACAGCATTATTGTGGAAGTATTTTGTTCGATGTTCTAAAACAACTATTATTCTTCGTCATCCATGTGAAAAAAGACTTGAAAAAACTCAAAATTGTTCGAAAATATCAAATTTCTAAAAACATTTTTGATTTATTTCAAACAACCATGCGGGGCAATATGCACCGCAACATTGGGGCAAAATGCACCGGGTAAAATCAGTTTTCACTAGTCATCACTAGATGACACCGCTGTTTTTACTAAGGACCTTCACAGCGGTGCATTTTGCCCCGACCACGCTTTCTGCAGAAAATTTAATTAAAAATGCATGTTTTGATGTTTTTGGACTCATCTATCTACAGAATAATGAAGATTATGGCAAAAACTATTTACCTCAACACTTACAATATCAATAAATGCTTTTTATATTGTCCAAAAATCAAAATAAAAGTGCAAAGAAAATTAGATGAAAACACAACATTTTAAAGTTTTGCAAATAACTTGCGCTGTTTTTATACTGTGATGCTCAAATTTTTCCAGCATGGTTTAGCAATGTTAAGCTTCCAATTTCTATGATTTTTCCCCGGAAAATTCTTCCAAATACCGAGAAAAGCAGGGGGTGCATTTTGCCCCGGGGGTGCATATTACCCCCTCTCCCCCTATATGTTTCCCAACCTCTTGCAATGTTTTATAACATCAGTTTACAAGCAAAATCTAATGTTTTCATTGATTTGACTATGTGACGTAAGCGCCATAATGATGAAATGTATATGTTCCTTTAGTACAACAAAATAATTGTTTTTCCAAAATTTTGATGAAAATAGCTTTTTATTGAAAAATACTACTTACATTTATAAATTTATTTAATTATTTTTAAATAAAAAAGCAATTTTCATCAAAATCTATGAATTATTTTGATTTTGTTGTACTAAGAGCGGTTAATTTAATATACACTTCTAGTTTTTTTTAAAAGAACTTATAAGCTTTTGTCTTTTATATGTTTATACGACCTATTATAAAAAACTAAAGGCAACCTAGTCTAGAGACATTATTATCAAAAAATATTAGCATCGTTCTTAGCAAGTGTTTTGAAAAGTATCTGTTAGTTTTGTGCACTATTTAAAATTATGTTCTTACTTTTCCTGTTAACAATCACGGATGGATTTTTGCTCAGAATTGTTATTTTTTATAATTTTAAGACAGCCTATAAGGCAATTCAATTTTAAACAACTTTTTAGCAAAGGCATAACGAAAACTTCTTCATCAATTCAACATTAATTGATTTGAATTTTTCAAAGATTATTTACAAAAAATGTTTCACAATGTCACACACATTTTTTCCTCAGGCAAAATTGTATCACTTTTTCTACCATTTCTCAGCCAAATCATTGTTTCCGCCCGCCATTCAATCAGAAGGAAAACACTTCTACATAGCAAGAAAACAAGCAGAGGAAAGAAAGAAGAAGGCAACAAAGTGATCACTCCTCTTATCCTCGCTGTGAGATGTCTATTTTTCCTCTCTCACACACACACACACTTGAGTGAATGAGCCTCTGTGTGAGTTATTGTGTCTCGCAAATATGTCAAGATATGTACTCCCTACTCCCAAAAGCATCAACAACAACAGCTTGAACAACAATGTGTGAGAGCGTGTGAGGGTGTGTGTGCGCTAGACGAAATCATCTTCTTCACCACAACAAGCGGCAAACGCAACCTCATTTGGCAGCTCAGCGAGACGTCAACAAGTTCTCAATCAATCACTTCTACCTCTACTTCCACCGTGTTTGATAAGCTCTTCTTTCAATCTCACACATCACACCCCGTCGCGCGTCGGTCCGTTCCTCACTGACAGGTTCAATGCTCTAGTGTGTGATATGCTCCAACAACCTGGCAAGGAGGAAGATCCAACATAAGAAGCATCATTGGCTCACCTTTTTCACTTCAATCGCACACACACGCACATACGCACACTACTTTTTGTTGTGGTGAAAAGGGGCTTAACACTTCTCACCAAGGTGGCAATAAAGGTGGGAATTCTGAGAAAAAAAAATCTTTACCCTTATTTCACATAAAACCTGTCTTATATTTTTTTTTGAACATCAGTCACGGGAAATTTTCAAACCAATTCCCACCTTTTTAATAAGAACCTTGAGTTCCCACCATTCCCGCTCAAATAGAACGAGGAAAAAGAAGCCCAGTCATCTGTCAGATAGTAACACGGTGAGAATCCCACCCCGCTCATAAGAATGAGGATTCGATGGCAACAGAGATGAATCAAACCACAGGTAGAGAAAGTGCACGAGGTGGGAAAAAGCGTGTCGAAGTGAAGAACGGAACAAAATGTTTATTGCCAAGGTGGAAAGAAGATGAAGAGGGTGGAAAATAACCTCATTCTGGCGAGGGCGCCAGGCTGTTTGTGACATTGAGAATCTCCGCTCTTCGGCATCTTGTGTTGGAGTGTGGTTGAGTGATTGGTGTTCGGCTGCTGACTATTGGAGTAAAAAAAAAACAGGTTCATTTAAAAAGGTGGGAAATCGACAGGATTTTTTCTAGGATGGCTTTAAATTTTTGTTTCCAAATTTTTTGTTGGAATTTGATTTTTATTTTTTTGTTAAACAGTAATTTATTTTTCGGCTTTTGATTTGTTTATAGCTTCTGTTATTCAAATTGGTTAGTAATTTTGATTCTGAAGACCATTTTTTTACCGTAAACTTGAAGTTTCTTTCAAAAGACTCTTCAAACAGAAAATTAATCATCACATTTTCCCACCTGTAGTAGTGACTGCAAAGTGACGAAGGGTGATGCTTTCACTTCACCCATGAACCAAAAGCACATAGCCTTCAACTTCATTAGCTCTGTTCATAAATCTAGTCTTCTTGAAGGGCTATGGGAAGCCCGAGAGGGGTCAACTTTTCACGAGTTTGTTTGCAAGCTGAAAGCGCCACCATTTTTTACAATCCAAGTCGTACAAAAGCCCTTCTTCACCGGACTGGGTTCTGCTCTGACTGACTTGAACACAATTTCTAAAGAATCTTTGAGATATCTCACATGGATATTGCACAGTAATAAATTTATGAAATGTGATTAGTATTATATATAATACATAACTTGTCTAAAAATGCTATTTTTTTAATTTTGAAAGAAATATTCCCAATTTATTTTTCACTGTGCAACACCTAGTAAGCAGAATAAAAATATGACATTTTACTTTCCAACATTCCTCGTCGGCACTCCATCCAGTGAAAAGCAGAAAAATCCAGCTTTTTCCTAACGGAGAGTCTTTCCTTGTAGATGAGTGATTGTGTTTTCACGTGGGGAAAGAATAAGTTTTGTTTTGCTGAATATATTATTAGCAAACGTAATTGCTGATCAATAATATGTTTCAATGAATTGTAACGATAATCAAAATTTATCAACAACACTTCATTCAATTAAAGGATACAATATTTTATTATGACAAACATGTTTAAAATTCATAACTGGTTGGAAATATTAATCCTATAGAAAGTTGTGACGTAGAACTTTTTCTAATAATAATCATTACACAGAACAACAAAAAAGTATGGGCTAAATGATAGTTGAAGTACTCTCTGGATTTCATTCGTCTGTTTCAAATTTGTAAAAGTTTCAAAACAAAAAAGGACAATTTATTTTGCAATACCACAAATTTGCCACGTTACAAAAGTTGTTGCCCTTATATTTGGATTGTTTTATTTAGATTCAGTATGAATTGATTCA